>NC_041058.1:18639374-19968540 GCF_900634775.1 Gouania willdenowi | reverse complement strand
ATGAACTCAAAATACAATATCGTGATAAAAGTCGGAGGTCTGCTAATGAAGTCAGATCTACGGAAGCCTACGAGGGCCAATTCACCATTTGACAACAAACAGCAGATCATGGCCGTCTGCCCTGTATCGATGAATACATTAGACTATACTTCAAAGTTCGGTTTAATAACAAATATTTTTCCTCTTTTAGCTTATATACACGGCATTGTAAGAACTTTAAGGATTTTAAAAAGATATTGCCAAAAACTAAATCTGTTCAGAATGAAAAACTATTCCAATTTGGAAGAGGTGGAGCATTCATTCCATATTGAGGAGCTGTACGGAAACAGATTAGGGGCATGTTTGATTTAGATTGTTGTCGTATAATTTTATTTCATTAAAACCCTGGAACCAAACATAACACCCTTGGATCAATCTGACACTGAGAATGTTCATGTACATACCTTTAATTTAAATGTTCTACTGCACTACTTATCAATGCTCTACTGCACTATTTTCCTTTTATTATTATTATCTTTCTTTTCTATTATTTTCCTTCTTTTATCTTATTTTTTAATTTTTATTTTGTATCTATTTAATTATTTTTTATACTATTATTATTATTATTATTATTATTATCATCTTGTTATTTGCACATTCTAGTCTAACTACTGTTTATATTTATACTTATGTTTATACTTATTATCATCTTTTCTAGCTGATTGTTTATTGTTGAAAATTTTTTGTTTTCACTATTGGAGAGAGCACAGTTGACCGAGTCAAATTCCTCGTGTGTACAACATACACTTGGCGAATAAAGATGATTCTGATTCTGATTCTGATTCTGATTTAATTTGGACTTTAATCTCAACATTATATTTCAATTTTATTCTCGAAATTTCAACTTTACTCTTGATTTGCCCAAAATTATTTTCTCATTAAAATTGGCCCTAATCCGCTTCCATAACAGGATAAAGTGAGTATGACAGATACAAAAATATCATACAGGGCTTTGTTGTGGCTATTGGTCTGCAGCACTACCTCTCATTGCAGGTACTGTTGTCTTAATCTTGCTGCTGGTTTCTGTCTCTGTTTGCTCATCCTAACCAGTTCACTATGTGTTGCCTGAGTCAGCTGGGAGTTAAGTTTGTAATATTTGTGTCACTGAAAAGTGCTATTTTTACAGAGCCCAGTAAGGGACATGGATGAGATTAAAAAGAAAAGGGGGCTAATTATGTCGGCATTTTTACTTACTAAGTCGGGGGCACGAGATATTAACTTGAGGCCCGAGTTATTGAGTATGGGCTTGAGGTAATTAAGTCGGGGCCAGAGTTAGTGATCCTAAAGAGGCACAACTTGTTGTACCCCGACCAGTGTCAGATGCGGCCCAGCTCAAGCTGACCACCGTTTCCACTACTGGAGTAACGCAATCAGCGGTTTAAAACTAGAACGCCTGTTATGGTATAGCCGTCAGATGCCTACGGGAGCTTCATGGTGCATTCAGGTACACCTCAAATCACACCAACTGTACTGTACAGGCGTATTGTACCAAAAATTCATCAAAAATCAAATTGTTTTCAGCAAACTCCACCACATTCTTGTTCTACAGCCTCCCAGACTAGTATCTCATTACCCTGAGTTAATTATCTTGTGCCCCCTTCGACTTAACTACCTCAAGCTCCGACTTCTTAACTCGGGCCCCAAGTTAATATCTCGTGCCCTTAATTTTGTAAGTCGGGATTTTAACATTATAACCCCTTTTTTAAAAAAAATGTCATCCATGTTTTTTTTAAAGTAACCACAAATATCTATAAAAGTCCCCAGTATGTTTTATGAAAATAAAGTACAATCAACTTCCAAGCTAAAATGCACTGACCAGTGAGGTAGTTTAACAGGGGCTGCGTCTGAATAGTCCTTCCTATCTCCTTTCAAATCCACCGTTCCTTCACCCCCGGAAGTGTTTAAGTGGTGGCCGTGATAAAGAGCGTCCAAATTCTCTTTAAGCTCAGGAAAATAGGCTCAAAGCTTCTTTTTTTTACCTCCTTTAGCCTAGGAAACACTGATGCATCCTTTACCAAATTAGACAAGATAATGCTGACCCACAATTCCTTGTGGCAACAACATTTAAAGGGAAAGCAGTGGCACACCCGAGTGCATACGGAAACTCACGATAAGTAACGGAGGTCATGTAAGTTGCCAATGCAATAATTTGTCTAAAACCCATATCTTGTTATATGTAAGACATATTATCAGATTAAAACTGACATGAAACAGACACTCTGTGGTTCAAGAGTAAGAAATCAGAGACATTTTTAGCCACATTATGTTATATACAACATAATTCATATTTCTGAGTGGAAGGTGTGTGTGAGCAACCAATATGTGACGTTATATTAGTTTCACTTTTGTTCCTCGTAGTCTGGTAGCCTCTTTTCATTTGATTTACATTCAAACCGTGTGATTTTTTAGATTATATCAGCGGAAAGTGTTATAAATGTGCTTTTAGTCCATTTTCCGAAATTTGTAGTTTTTTATCCACAGCAGACGTCACTAACCTTTGCGGTCGTCAGATTATTACGTCAACCTAGTTGAAATGCGTCCGATTGTCAAAGCAAACGTGATCGCCTTTCCCTGACTCCTCTACTCACACCTTTCCTTAACCCCCGTGACATCATCCACGGGGTTATGGAAAAGTGGATAGGAGGGACCATTCGGACGCAGCCAAGGTCTGATGTGGTTTACTGACACCTAGTGACCGAGCGTTTACATGCTATGCATATGTGAGCATAGGATAGGATAATTGTGCGGTGAATTATAACGATATATCGTCACCAAATTGATTTTTTCTTACACCCTTAATTGCAGAGTTCAGTTCTTTACATCAGTGTGAGCATCTTGCATTAAAAAGGCTGAATTTGTTCGTAAATGGTATTTCTTACATTATTTACAAACAACGTAGACAAGTGATATCCTGAAGTCTTCATTTTGTTCAATATCTGGATTCAAATAGCAAGACATTGAGGATGAGTGAGGCCTAAAGTCACTGATTTGGACCTTAAACCTATTTTAAAAAAGTACATATGTCTGTTAACTGTCACAATAGTAGTAATTGTTTACTTTACTTTATTAGTTTATTTAGTGAGGACAGTGTATATTAATGACACGTACGTAAAATTGTGTAATTATGCCAGATTTAGCTCAACTCTAATTTCCATCTGTAGTCCTACAACATAAAGGACATACATGAACATAAAAAAAACAAACTCCAGCACATTTGAACCAACATAAAAACAATAAAATTAAAATAAATGTAGAAAAATAACAGTCATCTTTGTTTTGCATCAAATAAATACACCTTGGATCATTCAGATTATATCTTCTATCACACTCAAATATACTGGATACGTAAGAAAGATGGCGAATTATTTTTTTGTAGTTAGTGCGGTGATGTATTATACTGCATGAGTAATGTGATATATTTGAATCAGTTTACTTTAATGCAGTCAGTAGTATCTTTGTGGAGTGATGCATCAATAATGAGGACTGGATGACTGGAATTAGATGGAAAAATGGGGACAAGTGATGATGCAGCTCATCACACACAGCATGGGCTTTATCTAACTCCTTTTTTCCAGTGTTTGATTTAAACCACTCCCTTTTGTGTTTGTCTTCCTTCCATTTGGCAATCGTGCGTGTGTGAAAAGTATGACGTCAATGTAGTGAGATAATGAGCGACACGGTGTAAAGCAGAACCACCAGGGTGGAAAGGTTCTCTCTAGTCTCAGTTTATAAGCCTAAAGCAAGGTTGAGAAAGAGTTTTATTTATTTATTTATTTATTTTTATCCCAAAGCTGTGTTCATGCACATTTATCCAAGGTGTCCCATCATGCTTGGGCCACACGTGCTTTACCGTAGTGATGTAAACACTGCACCATCAAATTGGAGTTTTCTAACCTCACCCAGGTACAGTAGGCATTTCTCATTTCTGAATGTAAAACCGATCTCACAGATGATTGTGAAACCGTCACGTCAATGAACCCATTGTTTCGTGCATGCCAAAATGATTCCTTTATTCTTTCCGTGCTGCTTGGAACAAATGTCAAACTTGTGTGTTTCAATTTTGAAGTTATTTCGTGCCACCTCCAACTATTTTCCAACTGACATATTTTTCAAGGATGACGGGCAATACGCAACTGCACAAAGTAGGCGTTTGATTTATGTATTTTACGAACCTTAATTACGCAACTGACCAGAACATTTGATTCATGGCTAGTGTTACGGTTAGGGAAATACATTCCAATAGAAATACATCAGTTTGAAATTTGTTCCTTGCAGCACGAATAATAAAAGAAAATTGTGTTGACATACACGAAACAATTGATTGATTTATTTACATAAGTGAGGCAAAATGTCTCATTGATCCAAACCATGATAAGAAGTCTAAAAATGATGAAGAAATGGGCAGAGAGAGCTTTATTTGTTTGCAGTGACTGATATATGAAAAAAGTGGAATTATTGAAGCTGTTTTCATACAAAAAGTTCTTACTCATTCGATGTGTTTTGGTAGATTTGTAGCCCTTGAACGGGGCAACCCTTTGTGTAACTGGCTGCTATACTTTCACAGATGGATGTCAGAGCTAACAATAAACACCATGGCTCTTTGGGTGGGCGATCCGTTTGTTTACTGAGAGGATGTGACCTGTTTGTGTTGCCGTCTTTGGCTCCGTTTGCTTTTTCCAGCCAAGAGTTTCCCTTGGCTCACATGGAAGGATGACCGGGCTCTTCCTTCTCCAACTGTGCCCGGCATATGTGACCCCTTAGGGGTCCCCGTGCTCTGAGCTCCTACCTCCCCATGCTCTGAGATGGTTTCAAATGCGGATTTTCTAAAATATATCCCAAAAATCTCCAAACAACCTGTAACATTAGTTTCTTCTTCTTCTTCTTAGGAAATCATAATTCGCATTTGCAAACAAGCAAATTTTGCAAAAAGTCCAGTCCCATGCCTGATTGAGCACTCTGTTTTTTTCTTCATAAAACAGTCAAACCTATCTCCTTCCACAATTGTTACTCAATTGACACCAAACTTGCTACAGATTTATAAAAAAAAATTAGCCTACGGTGCATTAAAATGTTTGACAATAAATAGCATTATAAACATACTTGCAAATTCTTATTTAATACATTTTTAATGCTAATTTTAAAAATAACATTTTGGAGTCATTTTAGATGTGTGGTCATTTTTTTTTTACAGCATTTTGAATCTCGCTCTCATGCCTTCAATTGCAGTCAATGCAAAATGGCATCTGTTTTTCATTTATGGAGTCAATAAATTGTTAAAATTAAAAAAAATATCAACATCTCCATGTTGTGTAGGTGCTATCTGTGTATTTATATGGATTTTTGTCTTGCTGTAGTAACAGTTATTTTTATTTTTTTTTTATTTTTTACAGTTTGAAATCTGCCCTTAAACGCTAACAGCTGCTGTCTTGCACACAGGTGACTGGCTTAGCCAATCAGTGAAGCTACCTGTGACATGTGCTCATTAGCTCAGTTTTATAGGATTCTCCATCTTGAAATAGTTGTGAATTATTTATGTCAAGTCAATCTCAATTTTTGTGCCGTCCCTGACTTGAGGGAACTGCTCTTCATTGGATGGGGATTCCTGGCCTTCACTCAATGAACCAGACCTTCAATTACTTTTCCTTTTTATTTAACGTAATTTCTGTGGGTCGGAACATCAGTTCAGGTGAAAAACCTCAAAAAGAAAATACACAGTACAAAACCAATTAGACAACCATTTGTGAATTGAAATCAAATTGAGCTTTTCACCCTTTTAATCTTACCCAACATATTAATTTATTGGTATTTTAACATCTTTGTCTGGTTCCATTTGCCCAGTTTTAACAAAGAACCAAACCAAACCAAATATTTATTCATCCTTCTTAACTAAATTCTTTAACAAAATCAGATTGTTAAAGTAAGTTAACTTAGTACTTTTAACTCAGGTATTTTTAAACCACACCATTTTTAACAATGTAAAACATTTTTTACTTACTTATTTAACCAAATATTTGTCACCATTGTATCTTAGCTTATCTCTGCAGTTAACATGGCACTGGAAATAAACATGATTACCCTTTAAATTAAACAAGCATCAAACTCAATAATAATCCTTGCATTTGCCAGTAACCAGTAAACAATTTGCTAAACTTTACAAATAAATTAAGAAGAAAAAAAATGCATTCAACTTAATTTTTTCAATGCCAAACAATGTCAATCCATTTCCTGTCTATTTTAAATGAATTGTCCAACTAACAGAAGTTTTTTATGCTTGTGGTTATGTAGGTGCTTACCAGCTGCCCATCCATTCATAATAAGAGTTTTTGCACAAAGTTCAGTCCCAGCTGAGGAAACAGAACTTTCTTCTCCGAGGCATTCACTGCCATTGCCTCAATGCTCCCACAGTGGCTGGTTTGTGATTAAAAGAATCAGGTGTGGGAGGGGCTTCCACAAGGTCCCTCCCCTGCTTAGCAGGAGGGTGAAAGGCAGCTCACAGGCAGTTTGACAGAACAATTTACGTTTGACTTTTTTATTTATTGACTAATAATTGCTGTTGTAGAATTCCTTTGATAAGCTAGAAAAAAGTTTGAATCATGTATACCACAGAGTTGTCTCTTGCTAATTAAAGCAGAACTAAGTAACTTGTGCTTAGCGCTTCCCCGAAAGGTCCCTTTTGGTTATGTCACTGTCGTAAAAACTGCACCCACCGCTGCCTACGCGACCCCACAGCTACATGCACACCTTTGCTCTCCCAAGACAGTAGCAACCGATCACTGAAAAATATTAATACAACAGTGAAACTAAGGGTGCTTTCACACATATAGTCCCATGTGACCATGTGATCAGTATAAGGAAGAGAGACAAGTAAAATAAATGAATGATGTGGGAGTAATACGGAAGGAAGTGTGGAAATGTGTGTGATGAAAATGGATAGATAGATAGATAGATAGATAGATAGATAGATAGATAGATAGATAGATAAGAGAGGTGGATGTATATTTGTGTGTGTGCTGCCTGATGGAGCGCTGGGTTGCGAGTGTGTGTGCATGCCTGTTGCCGTGACAACAGTGTGTGTTATCGATGTGTGTTGCTGCTGAGCTGTCACAGCATGGAGTTGCTACGATATAAGTTTGAGAAAAGTGAATTTGTAGACAACCGTGTGCAGCCCCGGGGCTGGTCATAATCTAGCATTAGTTTATATTGGGCTGTCATAAAGCAGTACGTCTTGCCACCGGGTCGGAGGCAGGGAAGTTGCAAGTGCGGTTTTCTGGCCGGAGACAGCACGGGGGGTGAAAGACCCCCAATCACCCCATAAACACTTGTATTACTCCCACAGGGACTATGAGAAGGATTTATTAAGGTGAAAAAGTTACTTAGTTCTGCTTTAACTCAATGAGGTAGAACATCGTATGTAATTCTTCTTTACCTCAATGCACTTGTTTGCAGTGTCACAGCACCACATAAAGGTATAATAGAGGAACTACATGTTCTTCTATGTGAATATAACAAATCAATGTAAATGAAAACTAAAAGCAAAATAGTTTAGGAAAACTATCTTCACTCGTCCGTGTGAGTGTCACCTCTCGTCCGCAAAAGAGTTCAGTGTCTCACCACACAAAACATGATCACTTGCACTGTTAGTGTCGTGCTGCATCGACTCCATCCTCTGTCCCTGAAGTGCTGGAGCTCCTGTTTATTTATGCAGATTGTGGAGAACGAAGGCATTGAGATTCAAATTAGGACAAAAGTGTGTTGCTTTGGTGTGCAGCATGAACCAGTCTTAGGTGACCATTAAACACCAGCACAACTGGTTAACTGTGTTCAAAACAAGCTGTTGGAGTTACTGTGAAAAGCTCTGAACGAACTATGGGATGAAGTTCAGCCTTAGAATAAATAGGAGGATTTCTGAAAAATGGGAAATTGAATTTTAGATGCTTCATCATTTTTTTTTTAATCCTACGTTCATGCTATTTGTGCAGATGGTTGCCATGGATGACTGTAAAAATGACAGCTCTCCCACTTCATACGTTATGAAGAGCATTACAAAATGGCCTCCACTCAGAGGAACACAATGGCTGCGTCCGAATAGTCTTATTTCCTTTCTTGTCTACTGTTCCTTAACCCCGTGGATGACGTCACGGGGTTAAGGAAAGGTGTTAGGAGAGGAGTTAGGAAAAGGCCATTACGTTTGTTTTGACAAGACACACTTCAACTAGGTGACATAATAATCTGACAGCCGTGAAGGTTAGTGACTTCTGCCGTGGTGAAAAAACAAACAAATTTCTGAAAATGGACTAAAAACACTTTCCGCTGATATAATCTAAAAATATTTTTCATTTATATATCAGACTACATCGTTTCACAGCTTATAGATTTATGCGATCTTTTGCATAAGACTGAGACTTTGTCTCAGTAGCTTACTGGATGTATTTACCATAAATGTGTCTTTTTACTTCACCTCTGTGCCCACAAATGCTACAAAGAAGTTAATTTAGATTGTACATGTTGCGTTTATATATGCAATCACAGGAGCAGACCCAAAAGAGTTACTGTGTTACATTTGTTGTTTGGAGATTAACATTGAGACTCCAATAATTCCTATTTTTTCTTCGAATTTGATGAAATTAGACGTATTTGTCAGTGTTTTACTTCTGAAAAAGTTTGGGAAGTAGTTTTAACACAATAGGGAGTTTCAACAGAAATATCTTTGAATTTGGTGAAACAAGAAGACAGCTGTGTGACCGTGTTCACAGACAGACAGACAGACAGACACTAGATGGAGCTACAGTGTAAACACTCAATGCATGAAGCAGCAGTGAAAAGTCACCATGAAGCACAGACTCTTGTTCAGTACGTCTGTAAATATCCTGTGCGTGAGTACGTGAAGTTTTAAATATACTCATTTATTACAAATTATTTTAGAAAATAGTGTTAACATTTGATTTTGGCCCCAATGTGGAACTATTTTCACTCAGCGACTCAAATGTCATATGAGTATATGTATACTTGAACAATCTGTGTCCATTGGTTTAACTTTTTGTTGCACATTGAGATGTATTGTGTATAATTTGTGCAACTAAACTGTAACTAAACATGAAATATCAGTGTTTTACAAAATGAAACTTGAAAGTCTGATTAGACAATGTATCAGTGATTAAAACTTTGATATATATTTTTTGATTCCCAGTTTTTGGAGAGAATAAATGCGATTTTTAAGAAAACAAAACAACCAATAATATTTATTTAAATCAGAACCTCAATAAATCATAACATTGATTAATGAAATATAATTTTACACTAATAGTATTTCATTTTATTTATTCATTTATTAGGACAGCCTACAAATACATAAATTGATAAAAACAGAGATGTTTGTACCCGACACTAGCTTAAAAGCTAATTTCCATCTGTAGTTTTTGGGGAGACGGGTCAAGATGTAATATATAGTGCATGTTGTGTACATTCTACCGGTAAAAACAATAAAATAAAATTATGATTATTATAAATATAATTTTAAGATTACTAACAGATACAATAAAACTTCCGATTGGAATTCAACTCAATAATATAAGTCGATTGTACAGCAAAAATCATGTATGAAATATGAATTAACAAAGTAGATTTCAACATTATTTGCAATATGCTGCGTGGTGGTGATGATATGGCCATTACATCACAGCTAGACACACACACACACACGCACACGCACACACACACACACACACACGCACACGCACACACACACACACACACACACCAGGGTTGGGGTCAATTATAATTATAATTGCGTAATTGGTAATGAATTACAGTTATGATGTAATTGTAATCGTAATTAAAAAGTTTTTATTCTATAAAAACTGTCAATTACAATTTCATTTCACTATGTTACAGTTATCTAACTATACTTATGTAGTTATGAATTTTTAAAATATGTTAAATTTGAAGTTTACCTGTTTGTTCTCTTGGGGATAATTTTACATTAAAAAAATATTTAATTCTAGGGCTCTACTCACATAAAAAAAGGTGCAGATGACACCAAAAATATTAAAACTAATATATTCAGGAAGCCTAGCAAGGTAACAAAGAAATGAGAATGAAATTAAATGATACATAATATTTTTTAGTGTATTTTACAGTGGATTTAAGACTAAAACTGACCCGTTATCATAAGAGATAAAAAAAAAAAAAGGTTAAGTTTTATGAGGCTATTTATTAAAGGATTGGTAATTGTGATTAATTGAACTAGTACATTGCCTGTCGGAAGTATGTATTCATATAGTGGGAGGAGCTTAAGTAGAGTTGTCAATTATGGCCAAACGAGTATGTGTTTGAAGGTTGGATGTACTGTACAAAGAGGTGTACATACTCTGTAGTGTTATAAAGGGGTTTATTTGCGGGTGCAAAATAAAACAGCGTGTGCGATCGTAGTGTGATTCTGGAGTCATTTTGTGTATAAATATTTAGTTTTGTGTATTTTGAGTCATTTTCATAGTTTTGTTGCTGTTTGGTGTATTTTTCTGTAATGTAAGTTTTTTGGAGTCATTTTGTATATTTTTATGCATTTCTGTTGTTGTTTTGTGTACTTTTTGTATAAATATTGTGTGTGTGTGTGATTTGAACTTTAGTTATTAAGATGGTAATTTTAATTGATTTCAGCAGGAAAACAATATTTGTAATTTTAATTGTAATTGGTAAAAAAAGGCAGGTCTTCATAATCGTATTTGAGTTGTCATTGAACCTGGATAATTAAAGATGCAATTGTAATTGAAAAATTGAATTGACCCCAACCCTGACACACACACACACACACACACACACACATGCTGAAGGGCTAACAAAGTAAAGTCTAAAGCTGAGAGCTTTTTAACAAACAGACACACAGATCATTAGTTACAGCTGAGTGATATCACATAGCCTGTTAGAAAGGTGTTTACTGTTGTGTGTGTGTGTGTGTGTGTGTGTGTGTGTGTGTGTGTGTGTGCAGAGTGGGTGCTTTGATGAGGACCTGATGAGGTCATGGCTCATGTCTTCTGCTTGCGTCATCACCGATAAGATGTGTCTCCTGTCAGCAGAGGCTGCAGCAGCTGCTCAATTTGTTCAAACAGCAGACACACCTACGTCGGAACCATATTCCTAATCACACTATCTGACATAGTTACTGTATAGGTGGACAATTAAAGGTTCTTGTTGAAAAAGAAAATGGATGCATAACAATGCAATCCATGTGGTTAATTTGTGAATTTTTTTTGTGGCAGTGAATGCAGCACAGCAGTGTGTGTCGTACGTGTGTGTGTTACATGTTTGGGCTCTTCCTAACAGGACATGTGAAGACTCTGTTTGACCTCTAGTTTTTTTTTGTTTCTTTTTCCTGCAGTTTTTACAAGATTGCACAGTGAAGCATTTTACACAGCTGAATGACGTCAAGCACTGTATTTTAGTTTTGTTTTTTTTCCCTTTCTCGTACATGCCAGGTGACCACAAAAATATCACCTTAAACACTCGCCAAAATGAAGGATTTGATCATCTAGGCCTAAGATTATACCAACAGAAAAGAAGCTAGTCTGAATAACTCAGATTTGCATAAGGTGCATGTATGTGTGTCTAATAAATGCATTTTTATTTGATAAATAAAATGAAATTTAAACAGACGCGAGAGCATCAGTGGATTTGATCTCCTACACTACACAACAATACTTTATAATTCACTGCTTAAAGGACTCAAAATCAGTGTTTGTGTATAAAAAAAAGGGCTTTTTTATGGTAAACATGATATCCTATTCATAGTTTTTTTTTGTCTTGCAAAGAAAACATTTCCTTGTGTTTACACCACGATGATGACACTACAATGCATATCTGCACTCGAGGTGATTCCAGTACCATTAAATAGTGCTGTATAATTTACATTTTATCGTGTGTGTGCGTGTGAGAGAGAGAGAGAGAGAGAGAGAGAGAGAGAGAGAGAGATGAACGCTCAAGCAGCCATAATTTGTGCCAGCTCGGTGACGTAGAGGAAATGGGGCTCTAACGGTTGCTGTGAGTGGCGGTAACAGCATCTCCTGCTCGAGCCTTCCCATCTCTGACTTCATTGGCTCCAGCTCTGACGCAAATGCACCCCCCTCACGCCCCTCCCCCCAAACCCCCAACACCCCACCGCACATTATCCCAACCCACAACCACCAACCCCTGCACACATTATTTTTTTTTTTTTTACATTTCTTTTTAATTCATGTGTGTTGGGCAGGATCTCCCCGCCGCAGCACGCCGCACTGCTCCTCAATGCACATCTGCACCATTTGTCCAGAGCACGGCTTCTCCTTTTTTCTCCCTGAAACATTGATAAACATTAATAACAAATAGTCAGAGTTTATTTTCTCCACAACAGTAAGGAATACACAAACCCATCAGATTTGAATTTGTGAGTTGACCCCCTTTTCTCTTGTAGTTATTCATCAATTCAAAAAAAAAAAAAATCAAATCCGAAGAAAATGATCAATGATTAGTTTGAACAGATGCATTTATAGTTTTTATTTGTGAGTTAGTTACAGTAACACAGTACATTATCAAATATGTAACAATGTGACATGCTTTTGGGCTAAATTGATACATTTGATTTGCAGTCATTTGATCTACAGTGTGTTCCCGTGGTTGTGTATAGTTAGTTTTAGTCACAGACGCACAAATACTTTTTCCAGTTGGTAAAAAAAAAAAAAAATGGATTTTCTTCAAAGCTTTTGGCTGCAAAGTAAGGAAAAACTAAGTACGATGCTCACAGGTGCTTTAAAATTCTCTTTCAGCTAAAAATGTAAATAAAACTATTACAATGGTTGTAATAAATCTTGTTTGTTGTTGTTTTTTCTTGATGTGCACATGTTTAATCCATTTCGTAGTGAAATTGTGACAGTGTTTAGTTGTCAAAAGCGGAATAGATATTATGAAGTTGTGAGCTATGAAAAATATTGTAAATTCATAATCCCATCTCTGTGTTGATTGTTGGGAAATTAAAGAGCAAACTGCAGCTCAACACCAATATGAGTTCAATTTTAATTAACAGCATTGTTCCCTTGTTGCTCATTCTTGCATTAGACGTGCACCTATTCGTGCTCTCATAAAAGACTTTTCCTGTAGGTAGATAGACTGATACATTACAGCCATCATTCAGTATGATTATAGCAGTAAGAAAGAGAACAATAACTAAGCAGATTATAGACTGATGTCTATAGATTTAGATTCCCCCCATTGCACAGCCTGATACCATCAAACTTTTTTAGTCCAATAAAAGTGTCTGAGTTTCAGAACTCAGTGCACAGAATTATCGCTAATACACAACTGTCTCAAAAACAAACTATGAACCTGAAACAACTGTGATAGTCAGCAGTGCTGTATAACTACTAGTTGGAAGTAATTTAGTCAGGAGCATGAACATGTATTGTTGATACAGCTGTTTGTGATACTGATTCAGATTTTAAACAGATTTTAAGGCTCTAAATACAGCAGCGCTGATGTCAAACTAGCACCGTGTCAAAGAACAAGTCATACCACAGCTCGTTTTTGGGTTACCATCCAGATGGATCTGTAGTTATGGTCGCTGGGCTGACGTCAGGAGGGGTCAACCACTTTTTATTATTATTCTCTGTAAAAAAAAAAAAAAAAAAAAAGAAACCTCAACAGGAAACATGAACTTTAATTTCTTCTTCTTCTTCTGTTTTTTTTTTTTTAGCAGATTTTTTTTTTACTTTTTTGTAAGTGTAAATAGCTTAGAGAATCCTTGCGTATATTCGATCTCTACACATTTACACAATGCGTTTTGATTTGCTCATTAACAACTGATAATTAATATACAGTATTAATGTGTTTAATGATTGTCAAAGCAATTCCTCCAGAAGATTCAATAACAACCTAATTATTATTTATCCTTTACTTGTATACAAATGCTTGATTCTCAACAATTGTCTCTTTTATATTTATTTATGTATTTCGAACGAACAAATAAAATAAAAGATGAAAGTGAATAAACAACTCATATCAGAAAGCTCTCTATCTATATATATATACATATATATATGTTAAAAAAAGACTTTTCAATGAAATACACCTTTCACTCAACAAGGGATAGGAAGAAGCCTATTCATGTCAATAACAAATGCAAAATCCAATAAAATAAACTAAATGGGCAATACAAATGAATACTCAAATTTAGCTATTAAGAAAAACACAACAAAAAACAAACAAGCAAGCAAATAAAACAAAACAAAATGAACATGCACCATTAACATATTTTCAACTACAAAGGGCCTAAATATGAAGCTACTAAAGGTGCATCTTACTGTAATATTGTGTAGGCAGCATTACACACACACAGCTACACAGGCTTTCTTTAATTTCAAGTATAGGCAAAATAATGAAAAGATGAGAGGAGGAGAGTGAGACACAGCAAGCCTAATGTCCTTATGATGTTTAAGAGGAGAAAAAACCCTAGTACATGTTTTAAATCACACAGCGCGATAAACAAAGATGTCATGTGTTCTCCCAGGACTGGTGAAGATGAGTAAGCAACAAACCATTCCTCTGGGTACGGCTAATGTACAAGAAGAACATGGTAACTGTTATTCAAAAAGCCAGTAATTAATGCAAAGAAAATGTATGATTCTGTTGACTGAAATTATGCACCTATCTCACATCCTAATGGAACTGTGCCATGACGTCCATTGACGTCACGCTGGAGACGAGCCGCATTGCAGTCGCATGCCGATTCGTGCATGCGAGGCATTGTGTCAACTAGAACCTTTTCTCTGATTGCATATAATAATAAAGAGGAGAAAACAGAGGCAGTGAGATGCTCTTTGCTTGTAGGACTAGTTGCGAGCCAAGCAGCGAAGATGTGCATAACTCCCTTCAGCCCCCCAGGGACCCTGTATTTTCATGGGCCTGCCTCTGACGTCAATGCGCCGGCTGTCCTGTGGATTGTCAGAACAGACTATTCAGTTGGGGGGAGGGGACTGGAAGTCTCTGTGGTGTGTGTCTACCACATGTGATGTGTGCAGTGTGTGTGTGTGTGTGTGTGTGTGTGCGCCTTCATAGAGGTAGAAGGCTCGGTGTCTAGAGTGTTCATGTTTGCGTGTTTGCATGTGATCTGTAAATGTTTCACCTAAATCTGTGAGGTGTGTGCGTGCATGTGTGTGTGTGTGTCTGTGTAAAAAAGCTTGTACAGTGCCTTGAATCAGAAATGTGCTTAAGTGGATGAGGTCTTTAATGTGGGGTGGGGGGAAGAGTAGGACACTGTGTGAACAAGAACACACATCTGAAGATGAGTAGCTCTTGTGTTCGGAGACAGGCCACAGTCATCAGGAGGATGTTTGCTAAAAACAGTCTCGAGGGGAGGATGGTTAAGCATGGCTACCTTCCATTCAGTCTTCAGTCAGCTGTTGATCCTTCAACAGACAATAGTGAAGCCACTCTTTCACCAACAGCCGTAGTAACCTTCTGCATGTGACACACACACAACCCAGGCATATGACATATGATGTTTCAGCTTCTTTCATCGACACCTTTCAGATGAAAAAGTTACTTTTTTTTATTATTATTTGGATTGAACACGTGATGTTTCAGTGAAATTCTACTTTGCGATCCTAGGGATACTGTGCACATTTAAATCTGCTTTAATGGACATTTTATACGTTTTTAAAAGGATGCACCGGAATGAAAATTTGTTGCCGAAGACGAATAAAATATAAACGAATATCGTTTTTCACTGTTTTTTTAAATAGTGCATAAATATTCTAGAATACATTTTTAGACATGTTTTTTAAAGAAAGCAAATGTTATTGAATATTATGACATTTTTTAAATATTCCAGTAGCCGTTGCTTTTCCAAAAAAGCACAACAAAGTCTTTTCATTTATATTAGCCTTTCAAATAAAACTAAACATGCATTCCAAAAAAAGCTAAAGTGCATTAAAGGGGAGGTATGATGAAAAAATCACTTTATAATGGTTTTGCTAGAGTGATATACATCCCTTTAGCCTCATTCAGACGGACAAAGTTCAAAAAGTTCTGTTTCCTCCCTCCCTTGTTTTTCCACATTTTGTAAAAAGTCAGCTCCAATTGGGCGAGTTAGATTTTGCCCACGTTGGCAGGTGACGTCACCTAACACGCCTCCTAGAATGTGAGCTCCTCCCTCTCCAACTAAAACAAATTTGTTTAATGAAGAATATACATTATACTTTATTGCCATATATGTAAATGCAAACTGCACTACTGGACGCCCAAACTGCACTACTTTTCCTGCTGCCGATCATCTTGGGAGTCACTGCTTGAAGCCACGGACCCATTGTTTACACACATCAGCTGTTAGCACTCCGTGCTAATGCTACACCAGCCTATGCAGCGAGACCCAGTGTAGTATAAGGAGGAAACGATGAGGATGTTTACAGATTTGTGGCTCACAGTGCTAACAACGGACTCGGTTGTGGAATTGGACAGTTTCCAACTTTTACGCGGTAAGGAGAGAGTCTGGCTGTGTTTGTGTGCGGAAAGGAGGAGCTGCTGCTGCTGGTTCTGCAGCAATGCGCACACACACTTTTCCGACTCAAAATCACTCTCAGGTTTTGAAATGTTGGTGCGTCAGAGCAGAAAACTGTTGCAGAACTGTAGAAGTAATCATTGCCAAATGAAGAAAGAAGTCTTCCTTCTGCCATTTTGCGATGATGACGTTTAGCTATGCCGACTCTCTAATTGCAGATTTGGTGATTCAATTTGTCAGCCAGTGATAGAGGGAATAAAACATCCTGTTTTTCTTGGAAATTACCTCTATCTATTACATCCTCTCCAGAATAGTTAACAGGGGTGGGGGAAAAAAATCAATTCACATAAGAATCGCGATTCTAATCATCCACAATTGGGAATCGATTCATAAACTTCAAAAATCAATTTTTTATTATTACTATTCTTTTTTTTTAATTACAAGTCAAACAATACAAGTAGAAACACAAAACCAAAAACAAATACCAAAAGAAAAACAGACAAAGTTCAAGAAGAAAGCAGTTATACAGTTCTTGTAGTCCCTGAGAGTTAAAGACTTCTGGAAGAAAGGGGCAACTGACCTTAGCTTTTATTTTGGCAATTTTATTTATGCAAGTTATTTCTTGTACAGTAAGTAAGTTTTTATTTGTTTAGCATGAATAAATGTTACCTTTTGTCTTAAATTTGCCTTTGTGTGATTTCATTTTAAAATTTCGGTCTTTATTTTTCAGGCTTTTATTTTATTTTATTTTTTGCTTTATCTCACATTCAAACACAATCATTTTAACTACATGTTTCCTTTTAAAACGCATATTCCTAATGAGTGTGTAAAACAGATTAAACTCCAATTTGAACTGTAACAGTTTTAAGTTGGTCATTCATTTCCTGTTATGCCATTAGTCGTTAGGCGTAGAATTGGTTGCTTTGCCACTTTAAGGGAGCTGCAGATCAGAAGGGTTCACTGGTGGGACAGACAAAGTACCATCATCCTCTGTGAACCCTGTAGGTGTTTTACTCTTTCTTTTTATTTTTTTACACTTAACATAAACTCAGAAATTCAGTGTCATGGATTTGGCTGGGCAGTGACGTACCATCAGGGTGGGCAAGTATATTAAATAACTGTTTATGTTTCTTTAATGGTGTTTATGATGTTGATTTTGTTTGATGGCTAAATGCTTGTTCATGTGGATCTTGTTGAGTTTTTTCTTTCTTATTATGAATTTTATATTTTGATAAGCGCATTGAGATGACTTTGTTGGAAATTGCTTTATACAAATAACATTGATTTGAATTGAATTAACACTTGCCAGCAGAAACATATGAATTTGTAATTGGTGGTTTTGATTTGCAATGTGCCTACCCAGCCCTAGTGGTCACGGCACATCACTGTGGCTGGGAACCTTTTCATGCATTTCTGAGGTACTTTGAGTGGCATGATGGGAATGCTGAAGGAATAAGAGATGTCTTTGAACTTTGTAACTCTTATTGGACATCAACATATATTTCTTATTCATCATTTAATGCACTGTATAGAGGCAGAATGAAGCAGATCAAATTCAGCTGATTAATAAGTATTTTTCATAACATTTTGTGGTGTAAGTTATTGTAATTAATCGTTTGCATTAGCGTTCGACACCAAAAGGTATATAACAAATTAAACAAAATTACCCAAGCTGCTAGGACTGAGCATGCTGCTGCTACTTTTAGACAACCACGACCAACACCTTATCACGTATTACGATTGTAGTAGAGGCAGAAGTTACATCTGTGTCAGAAAACCCATACAAGCATGTTGTGAAAATGCAAACTCTACATTGAACGTTCTCTCATTTCAAACCTAAAACCTTCATTGCTAACCAATATTCTTTTTTCTTTTCATTAATTTCAGATTCTAAATTATTATTCACTTTATGTATTTAACAACAAGTCTTTGCTGTTTTGAATTATTGGTTTTTATAACCTTCCAATGAACAAAAAATATAATTAAATTGAACCAAGCTCTCTACCTGGGCTCCCTGAGAATGAAAACATTAACCTAATTATTACAATTTATGTTGTAGCAGCAATCCAAACATTCATCTGTCCAAAAAAGTGTCATTCTGTTTACAATTTTGAGTTCTAACATGGTTTTCTGATGAATAGGTTTTACTAGTTAGTCAGTCTACATGTGCATTCCATGGTATATTATAATAAAATGTAGTCCTAACTTGTGGCCTGGCAACTTTTGCAGGTGTTACATTCTAAAGCAAAGGAAAACAAACAAAAAAACTGCTTCGCAATTGTCTTTCTATTCTTTTCAATTTTACAACCCTTAGGTTTCCCCATATCAGGTCAGATTTGAACGCGGAGTGACAGAGTGCGTCAGGGAGAAACCATTATGTTACACACGACCCCTACTTGGACTGCATGCTCCAGCGTGCAGGAATGCTCGTGAGTGATAACGCACATGCTGACGTAGTCGTCCACGGCTCCAACACCTCTCTCACTCTTCATCTCTCTCTGTCTCTCTCTCTCTCTCTCTCTCTCTCTCTCTCGATATGATCAGCGTGTCGCGCAGAGGCCGTGAGGGAGCCTGGCACACTTGATGCTGTATCATGTTGCAGAGTCAAAGCTGTTTAGATTTTCTGAGTACTGATAGCACAAGTGCACATCTGCAGACGAGGTGTAGGAAGAAGGCCTGAACCTATTTGGGACTACATGTGGTATTTCTTATGCAATAATTGCCATGTGTACAATACAGATCAGGCTGCATAGGGGGTCACGTGATCATTAAATTACAACTAAAACCGGACAAAAATCCCATGCTACCCTTTATTTATTGACTAATTTTACTCATTAACATTAACATTAACTTACCCTTACTTTTTTCTTTATTCAATTACTTTCTAACAGCAAAGGAATTCACTCCTCCATCTCTGAACACCAAAAGTAATCTATATGCAGATGATACTTAAAGGAGCATAGAGCAGGACCTAGAAATCAGACTCCATAGTGACACCACAGTGGTTAGTGTAAGTGCTGCAACTGTTTATCACCGGAGCACAGTTGATACTGTGGATAGAGAATAAATACCCAACCGAACCCTGATGGGACCCGACGGCACTAGACGGGTTGGGTTTGAACAGATATTTAGAACTGGTGTTCAGGTTCAGTCACATAGTGGAGGAAGAATGGAGCAGAGGTCAGTTATAAAGGAATGCACAATACATATACAATATTAAACTCTCTGACCTCCTCTTCATCACTACCACTCTCAAAAATCATCTTTAAAAATCCACTTATTCCCTCCAACATAACTTAAAGGGCCCATGTTAAGGTACTTGGACTTTTCTTTGCTTTAAACATGATAAAAGTGTTATATGGGCTTCATACACATGCCCAAAGTGTTCTTAGAACTACTGGAGATGGGTGAAAAATAGCATGACATGGGACCTTTAACTGTGTGGTAGAAAGCACTGGACATTTCAAACAACCCAAAAAAAAGCATGTATGTCTCCTCCAATTTGGCACGACCCTAACTTAACCGAAAATACCTCTCAACATCAGCACATGGGAACAGAGTGGAATCACTCATCTCTGGACCTTATCCAAGAAAACAGACTGAGGATATATAACAATTTCATCCAAAAATGTAATTTTAGTAACAATAATTTTCTATGGTATTAACATATAACAGAGACGAATAGGAAAAACAATCCAATGGATCCATATTCAGCTTCATGACCTGGGGCCTCCTCCTTTAAGACACAATTTTCACCTAGGTTGAAATGACCATTTCTAGTCATTAGTAGTGATGTTTTGAGTCGAGATGTGCCTCGGCTACGAAGTACGTGTCGAGTAATGGAGGGCTTGCTTCATATAGGGGATGAAAATTTGATTTTTAAATTTTTTGGGAATTATTATTATTTTCCAAATACACATTACTCACAGTAAATATCAAATAACTGTATCCTATACTTAAACCTCCTCAAATATAAATGTAGTTCAAATAAAATGCAGTATAAAATAGGAGTGTGGCGATATCTCGATACGGCGATATATCGCCATATTTTTTCGCAATATCAATTATCGATATGCTCGCGCTAAGTATTTTTTCACTTAATCTTTTTTTTTCTTGTTATGTCATGGATTATCGTAGATTGATTTCTGACCGATATATCGATAATCGCAGTATCGTCATTTTGTGAGATAATCGTTATCGTGAGATTTGTATCGTATTGTATCGTGAGGTAGCCAGAATATAAAATATCTGAGGTGGTGCACTTGCCACTAATCCTGGCTATTCTGTATTTGTAACAAACTTTAATAAACATGATCAAAAACTAAATCTAGAAAAAAAGTCTTTTGGGTCGCCGGACATTTGTGATATCAAAATGGGGTCACGACCCAAAAAATGTTGGGAACCTCTGCTTTATTGTATGTCTCACGTTTATCTGAAGACACATTAAAAGTCTAAATGCTAAATGGCATATGAATTAAATACTGTATCACTATAAAGATGTCTGATATTTCATAGAATGCCAGTGATGCAAGAAGGGTAGGTTGCTAGGTTGTTGTACACATTGGAAATGGCAAAAATCTGCATTGAGTGCATGTTAACTGTAGAGGTAGACATTTATGCTTTGATTTTTACGAACTGTTGCTCTCGAACTGAGCAGAGTCTGCTGACATATAAATCACGTACATCAAACAGGAGGGGGTATTATAATATATATCAAGTATGCTTGATTTGACAAAACAGATAAGGGGGCATACAAGATTTTTAAAAAAAGTTGGGAACAAATGGTGTGGATCACACCTTAACATGTCAGGACTGTTTTGACAGCAAATTGGGATCTACACTATATACGCGTGGTATAATAAGTGTTTATATTTTCATGCTGTCGGTGTACCAACATAGCGTGAGTAGGTTTTTGGTCCATGTGCAGAGACACTTTACTATCGTTAGGGGTGTCCTGATACAACTTTCTCACTCCTGATACAATACCGATGTCACAGCCATGGTTATTGGCCAATACCGATATTGATCCGATACGATATCAGCACAAATCATACATACTTTTATGTTGTATTTATTAATAACCCATTTATTAATAACCAACGGGTTGCAGACATTTCAACCTTAAACAGAAGAATATTCTGCAATTGAATACAACAAATGTAAAATAAAAGGGAAGACCCTTAAAAATAACCTCAATAAATTAAAAAAAACTATTATGTATGAATACTTATTTCAGAGATTTTAGATGAAAACCGATATAATGCGATACTTTTTTTTTTTTTTGCTGATATCAATATCGTATCGGGACATCGTTAAACTATCACATTCTTGTGACATTGCAAATATTATGTTGCCACTATTCACCACTTTGTAAAAACAGGGATATCTACTTGTCTTTGGTTTTATAATGAAGGTTGTTTTCCAATAAAAGACAGTACTTTCTCAGTTTGTGGTTATTACGACATCAGCAGCACTGTGTATAAATGTTACAAGCTTTAGCTTTCATCACGAGGAATCATCTCTTTGAACAAGCAATACGTTGTTATGGACAGATATTTCTTACTTGCGTGATGAAAAAAGTCACATCAACTGCTGTTACTGTAGTCTTTGTTCACACTATTCGGTGAACACAATAATGAAGGAGCGACACTTTCGGATCTAACAGCAGGCGACAGGACCTGAGGTTATATGGTCATTTTTGGCTGGTCTAAATAAATCGAATTCATCTAATCTAGTTACTGCTTTACTTTTTCACCATGGACATTACCATTAAGGCTTTGGCCATAACCAACACAAAAGAGCAAATAACGACAGACCTCACAAAAGCATTTGTTATTGCTGCTAAATGGGAAATTTCTTGTAAACTAGTTTACACAACTTCATCATTTAATCAAAATATCTTATAATAACCAACAAAATATTACATGACCCCCAGTGAATTATAGGATAGATATTACATGACTGAATGGGTCAGGTCTTTGTCAAAAATCATTCTTGTCCATTAGCTACAAAGTAGCCCATTTGGAACAGCAATAGAGCATAACTGTCAATGGGAGTTTCAAACTATCCATCCATCCATTTTCAGACCCGTTTGCTCCTTCTTTCAGGGTTGCGGGGGTCTGCTGGTGGCTCTCTCCAGCTCTCAATGGGCGTCAGGCAGTGGTACACCCTGGACAGGTCGCCAGTCCATCACAGGGAGAGTTTCAAACTTGACCCTAAACAAAAAAAAATAAATAAACAAGAGACTAAAGCTGATAACACGTGGTGGAAATGTGTCCAAAACAGCTTTTTATTTTTTCATGTGAATGAGCCATCAGGGATGTGAGTGTAGTAGAAGACTGTAGGCAGAGGTGAAAGTAATGGATTACACGTTACTGTAGTTGAGTTGACTAATCAACAAAAATTTGATAAAAGTGTCAAAAAGAGTTTGCAAAAATGGGCAAAAAATTAGGAAACGCACGCTGGCTTAGTGGTTAGCACAGCAAGAAAGTGCTGGGTTCAAGCCCTGGGGTGGACACATGGGTCATTTCTGTGTGGAGTTTGCAGGTTCTCCCCGTGCTGCGTGGGTTTACTTCGGGTACTCCGAGTGGTTGTCTGTCTGTGTGTTGAGCCTAAGATAGGCACCAACAGACCCCCGTGACCCTGAAAAACAGGAACAAGCATGTCAGAAAATGGATGGATTGATGGATGGATGGACATTTATTGGCAAAAGGAAGTTAAAATCTGAAAAAACTAAAAAAGCGTCAAATATTTTTGGAATGGGGGCAAAAATGGGACAATGAACATTTCAAAATGGCCAAAGAAAAAGGTAAAAAGGGGTTAAAAGGTTTTGCCCTTTTGAAGTTTTCTGGGGGAACAATAATTAAAATTATAATATATATGATAAAGCACCATATGTTGAGTTGCGCTGACTTAAAGCTGCACTACCTGATTTTTGAACCATGACTGAGGGGCATGGCGGAATTTGAACCATGAATCCCGTCCCCCACTCTGATAGTCCCTCCTAGTCTCCTCCTCTCAAGGAAGTACACGAAATCGCCCACAAGAGCTGAACGTGCACTACCGGTAAAACACATCGCCACACAAAATGACGCACACAAAATATAGGAAAATGGGACATTAGATTACCTGTCTTGAAGGAAAACAGTCACTTGCACATCTAAAGTTAGTCCAAGACTGAAAACAAGTTCACACCGTGCATGCGCTTCACTATATATCGTGGCAGCCAATGAGGAGGCTCCTTTGTGGCTCTGCTCACCCCTCTTTTTTCTAAATCCTGTGATTGGAGCTGGAGGGGGTGAACACCAAGGTTTTGTCTTCTGGGGTTTTATTAACTAAAATACTTAATTAGAAGTAGGGGTGTCCATTGATACCATTTATTGGTCCGATATTAGCCTGAAAACGAATATCAGATTCAAATTTCCAGGTTTTCTGATATTTTTCTTTTTTTTTTTTTTAATTGTAGAATACTGTAGATGTTATGTTGAAGGTTAAAATGTATGTAACCAATTGGTTAATAGTAAATGGGTCAGTTTTTCTCATACCTACTGTTGCTGGCTATTGTTCTCTGTTTGAGTAACATCACTTGATCTAGTCTTTTCTACACTACAAAATAAGTTATAAATTATAATTTTTTTATTTAAAAAAAAAAAAAAAAATTATAATAATGATTTAAAAGTGTGTATGATTCATGCTGATGTCAGATAAATATCGATATCGGCCAATACACAAGGCTGCAATGTCGGTGTCATATCGGAAATGAAAAAGTTGTAGACAGCACGCAGACGTACGATTTTTTTCATTAATGATTACTTTTACGATCTACTATATGATGCTTATAAGAATTTTTTTTTTTTTTTTTTTTTAATTAAAGAAAATAAATTAAGTATCCCGGTTTTAATAACAGCTTTATCAAAGTTTTATTAAATAATCAATTTAATAAACTAAATTGGGAGTCGATTGTTGCCTAGGTTCCATATAGGATACTCTCTCTCTCTCTCTCTCTCTCTCTCTCTCTCTCTCTCTCTCTCTGTCTACACTGCTGCTCTGTGCAGCCTCATTCTGCTGCTGCACATCCACAGCGGAGCCACCAGGCTGAGGAGGCGGACCGACCGTAACTACAGCTCGGCCAGCGGTGCTGGGTCAGAGCGCTGCTGGGTGAGGAGCGGAGCGGAGAGGAGAGGAGGGGAGCCTGCCGCACTCTGCTCCTCTCGCTCATTTGCTTTTTTTTTTTTTTTTTTTTTTTTTTTAAAAAAGAGTGCAAATGCTTTTTTGGCTCCGACAAAGAGGGACACCTGAGTAGGTCCTGGGATAGTTTGGACTTTGTTGGTGCTTTTTCCACCAAGTTGCAGCTGCAGAGGCGCACTTTCCCCCGTGCCTTCCTCTGCGCTCACAGTCCGACATGGAAGATGGTCCGTCTTCAACAAGCTGTTTCAGTAGGATAACGGACTGTTTCCTGGGTGCAAGTAGGTATATCACACACACATATAAATACAGGAGAGGAATACAGCTTAGACAGTGGGAGCCATAGGTGGAAATCAGTGGTGCAGTGCGCGTGCGTCTTTGGCTCGGTCTACTTTATGAATGAAAGCGAATAAACGCGGAGCTGGATGGATGCTGGACACACACACACACACACACACACAATCCCATACTTTTAATAGCCATATCACATCAGCTGCATTGCACTTTAAAAAAGAAATGAATGAAAAATATGAAGAAAAAAAATGAACTAAATATGTCTTAAAAATGAGTATATTTCATCCGTGCATTATTTGTTCTAATTTATGGTTATCT
The DNA here is from genome assembly GCF_900634775.1 of Gouania willdenowi. Lineage (NCBI taxonomy): Eukaryota > Metazoa > Chordata > Actinopteri > Blenniiformes > Gobiesocidae > Gouania > Gouania willdenowi. Next base: position 19,943,186 of record NC_041058.1, on the reverse strand, counting down.
TTATTTATCTAAATGTATATTTTTTTTAATTAATTTTACAATTTGTAAAAAATCAGCACGACTTTTTATTTATTTATTTTTGGACAGTTGTGAAAATAGTAAAAATAATATTATAGGATCGTAGCAGTGTTTATATTATTTACAATCACCTGTAAGAGATACATCTGTGTGTGTTTTTCTTAGGTCAGTGGTTGCGTTCTTAGTGACTCCTGAGGTGACCTTTTGAGACCCCCCCTCCCCCCCGTCGTGTTCATTTTATAGTTTTTTGGGATTGTGATGGCAAAGCATATGTTTAGCAGTAAACTGTAATTTTCTTCATATAGTGTTCAGATTCAAGTTAGATTTTCAGTCTATTCAAAAACAACAAAGGCAAGTTTGAGGATAGCCCAGAACTGTAGCATGCAAAATAAATGTAAAATAATTCAATGTTTTTTGGCAACGAATAAAAAATATTAGAGCTTAAAAAATATTTTAATAGTTTAAAAAGACTTGAGAAGTAAATTGTATATTTTTGGTTACTATACCAGTATCCAGTTCAATGTTATTGCTATTTATGTTTAAGTAATATCTCCCATTTATGCTGCTTGTTTCAATAAATAACCGCTTTTTTTTTTTTTATCTGGGGTTAAATTTGGGACACTTTTCACTTTCTTATTGCCAGGAAATCACAAATACATACAGTTAAAATCTTTTTATTTATGTATTTATTTTAAATAAAATGATACCAGACAAACTCTAGTTGGAACATAATCTGACACTAGTATTACAAACCTCTTGATTGTTGCGTGGGTGAAATATTGGATTGTAATCCTGTGCAGTGGCAGTCTTGGCGGCTACTTTGAAGCATGAGAGGAAATGTACAGATGTTTGTAATTTCTTGGCGTGCACAGGTTTATGCATAAGGTCAGGTCAGCCATGGGCAGACTAATGCGATCTTAGGCATTTGCAAACCTAATTGGTTGTGAACAAATTGTTTAACTTGTTGAAGAAGGCTGCTTTGTCATGGAGGACATTTACTCTCCCCCACCTTAATGTTTTCTCTTTTAGAATAGGAATCTTTCCCCATGCACACTGCCAATAACACAAAGCACAATGTGTAAAACGCTAGTGAAATATAAAGAATCAATTAAACGCATGTTAAATATGTATTTGTCATACGTCATGCCGTTAAATGCATGACTTGTGCATGACAGCACCAATCACATATAAAAAAGTTTCTCTTCAGTGTATCTTCAAGCCTTGTTTTATATTTTGGACTCAATGTTTTTTTTTTTTTTTTTTTTAAACAACAGGTCCAGTGGAAAAATAAATCAGTAACCGGACGCAATGCACAATTTTCCTAAGTGAAAGAGACAAAATTTTCCTTCAGGGGTTCATTGACCCGTCAGTTGGTATCGGAGTGGATGGGAAAAGGCCACATGTTTGTCGATTGTTTTACAACTTTAGAAAAGAGCAAGGAACAGTGGAAGATACAAATATCTGTGCTTCTCATTATGGATTCCCGACAGACTGCGTTGCAGAACGGCTGCAGAGTTCAGATGTGCATCAGGGAACATGACCCCTGTTTACTGATGTGGCTTGAGGGGGGGGGGGGCAGCTTTGCATCAAATTATCAGCGTAAGGCAGGATACTGACTTCAAGGCAGCCGCTTCAGTTTAACTCATGCAGAGTCTGGCGCTGTATGTCCTTCTGTTTGCATTCAGTGAAGAAAGCGCACAAAAATAGTGGTTTGGGATTTGAACTAAAGGTTGAGCAGTGTTGTATCTGCCATAGTTAAAGAGATTGTTGGACACACTGTTAGGTGGTGGATCAACGGACATGGTTTATCTACATCTCAGTTGGCCATTTATAGCCCTTACCCTTTACGTCTAATGACCTGGACCATGGAAGCGGAAATAATGCAAATTACATTTCCATGGAAATCTCCCTTTGTGTGTGTGCGTGTGTCCGTCCCTTATAAATTGAAGGTGTGAGCTTGCGTGTTTGTTTTTGTCATGTGACAGTCGGCATGTCTCTTGAAGCGATATGGGTTGTTGTGGCTAAAGCACAATCGTTCAGCAATGACAGCTTTTTACTGCTTGTTGTATTGATTCATCTTCACCTGTTCACCTTAACCTTGGCTTCAGTGGAATGTGTGTGTGCATGTGAGTGTGTGTGTGAGTGTGTGTGTGTGTGTTCAAACGTAAAGAATAAATGAGGTGAGCTGCATGAGACCAGTCAAAGAGCTTTGATTTCAGTCTTCTCAATGAGCGTCAGTGTTAGAAGCTTGCTACAGCCTTCCCACAGATAAGATAAGAACCACATGCTCTTCCCACCTCCTGGCAAAGGGAGTCCCAGGCGGACCTGCTGACGCACGCAGCCTGGAGCCCCTCCTTCTCCTTCCTGCCTCAGCCTCATGTCAGTAAAGTGAAAAGTAGTACCTTGGCGCTCTGCGCTTGAGTCGCTGCCAATGGGAGAGCGCTTGAAGACAAACTGGTCTTTTCCCCTTTTTTTTCTCTCATGTGCATTTATCATCCATATGTTGCAGAGGATGAACTGTTCTCTCACTAAAACATGTGTGCTGCTCAACACCCATTGACGTCTGTGTTCGAGCTCCGTCTTGTAGGTAGATTACTGCTTCACAGAGGGAGATAGGTTTGTGGTTTTTGTTGTCTTAAACAGCTCAGTCCCTTAAAGAGTAACTAAACCCCAAACCCACTTTTTTCTGATGAATACATATGTATTAGGGTATTAAGTAGTGCTGTTTATTAATCCTAGTCCCACTCTTCACATTTTGTAAAATAATTTAAATTTTGCGTATTTAGTTAAATGTTAAAATGTCAGATATACCGGCTATTACAACGAAATTTTGCTATTGGCTGAAATCGATTCTTTAAGATTCCCCTGCGTCATCAACTTTCACTGTTGGTCCCGCCCCTCCTATAAAAGCTGAGAGGAGGGAGGATGGTTTCCTACAGTCACAGCCCTCAGTGAGCATTGATTGACAGTCTAACTAAGGAAGTCTTATGCCGCGTGCGTTTCTGCGGTGATGTTTTTGACTCTGTGCTTCTATAAAGAGCTATTAAGGAGGTTCGTCAAGCTATGTGTGTATTTACAGACACATCTACGCTATGAGTGTATTCCCGTCTGTCTCTGTGTGCGCGCAGATGTGTGTGTTCGTCTTATCGCTGTGTGCGAGGTGGTGGGAGAGCAGGGATGTTTGCCCCTGAGTGGTGTCTGTAAGGCGGTGCGTGAGCTTCACGTCGTGATTGTGCGTACCTGTAGTTGTAGTGACAAATTTCCACTCATGAACTCACTATGTGTGTGTGTGTGTGTACAGACACATCATTGTACAGTATGTATTACTGTCTTTCTCTGCGCACATCGCTGGGCAGCCAGAGTGGGTGTGTCTTACTGCTACAGCAGTAACGCCCATAATCAAGGCATTTTTTGAAGTTCTAGTGGCGGCTCAGCAGAAAGCAGGGATTTAGTTACTCTTTGAAGTGAAAAATATCTCTTTTTGTGTGTGTTTTAGTCGCCCTGCAAATAATTGATGTATTTTTTGTTTTAAACCTAATCATCAAAATTATGTCAATGCATGATTCCGGTTTCTCTCACACAACCTGCCATTTACCAATTACTGATTATATAAAATTATTTCTGGTGTGATTCAGTCTTTGAGAGCATTATGTTTACTTTTTGTTTGTTTAAACATATAAAATAGATTTAATCATAGTTTTAGTAATCATCATCATCAATATAACTATCAATAAAACTAATCCTTATTCCCTATGTTTGGTCTTGGTGTTTACGTGTTGCTGAAAACCATTACAGAAAATTATTTGTGGACAAAGTTACCATTTTTTACCATAGTTTATGATAAAAGACTTGAAAAAATTGCTTTCCCTTCCCAGTCCGAGGGTGTGGTGTCAAGATAAGTGTTACGCAACAATAACTTACTGCAATAACGCGGGCTTTGCTTTTTACACAGGAAACTGGAGTCTGAGTAAGTCACCAAAATCTCTGCCAACTGGGCTGCAGCCACTCACAGACAAGCTGCACAATAATGTGACTCTCTCATGCTAGTGAAGGTGCGGCTAATGTTGACTGAAACTCTAGCACAAAAGTGAGAAGTATGTCAACTCAAAATCTTTGAAGTGCTAGTGCTTCAGGTGTTTTCTTGGTTTTTTCAGATATTACATTATATATTATTGGTATCTATGGTATTTGGAATGAAGAGGGTGACAAGGTTTTTAAGCTACAGCGATAAATTAAAGCTAAACTTTATTATTTTTTTAGAATTTATATTTTTTCCATACTTTATACCCCTCGTTATGAACTTTGGTTAAATATTGAGACTTTCATAAAATTGTCCGTGGACGACATTGTCACACTAAGACTGAGTCAAGATCACCACCAACTTGAGCAAGTATCCTGTACTGAACATGTTAACACGTTGCTGAAGGTGAATATAAAGGGATTGGATTTGTTAGGATCTAGAATGGTGGGACATCAATGAAGATGGACGAGGGGGCAGGAAGAAGTTGGTAAATAAAAAGTCCTTTTGATAAAAGTACAAAATAAACAAAAGTCGTCAAACAAAGTGTTACCCACGAGGAAACATGGACAGGAGCATTTTGCTTTCTGTGCTGTTGTAGGTGTTTCCCTAAAAATCAGGCGTGGATGCGGCACAGTTTAGGACCAAAAACTGACTTGGCTTGTGAAATTTAATAAATACAGTAAGAAAATCTTTATTTTACTATTTACTTTATTTTTATTTTATTTTTTAGAACACACTATGTGCAGTAACACAATGGTGATGATTTAAACACAATGGCTGCATGAATGAGGCACAAAAAAAAGGCAACGTAGTACGAGTGCTCTTTGCTACTTGCGTCCACATTTTTTATATTTTTTGTATGAATGAATACAAAGTGCAACAGGAACCACCCAGCACAGCTGTGCAGCCAAGTCACAAAGATACCCGCAGAACCCACACCCCTGCATGGACACTCCAGAAACATATTCTACACCTCTCTGCACCCAGTGCTCTACACAGAACACACTACAGAGCTGGACTGTCTGTGCAGCACTTTGCGCTGCTTTTCTCGTTTCCAACATGAAAATATGTGCATAAAGCTGACTGTTACTGCACACCTGCTTTTCTTCCTTGATTCCAACGAGGAAAGCAGCTCAGAACTCCGTATCCCCCCTCTGACTCCAGCTAGAACGGTTCTTCATCTGAAATTGTGGAATGAACTATTACTGAGGAATCCTGCTGGGTCCCTTTTCATCTCTCCTCTTAGGTACGTTTATCTTATTGAATCATGGCCCTGATTAATGAGGGAGTTTGATCCAGTTGATTAAGGTTGGGCGCAATTCTGAGTGCTAAGTTACCCTTCTGCCCACACCTTGAATAATTACTCAACTCGGCTTCTAGATGCAGGCTGCGCTGCTCTATCTCCTTTTCTATCCACTGTTCCTTAACCTCGTGGATGACGTCACAGGGTTAAGGAAAGGTGTTATGAGAGGAGTTAGGAAAAGGCAATCACGTTTGGTTTGACAATCAGATGCACTTCTACGAGGTGATGTAATAACCCGATGGCCGCGACTGTTAGTGACGTCTGCCATGGTGAAAAAACTACAAATATCTGAAAATGAACTAAAAGCACATTTATGACACTTTCCGCTGACATTATCTAAGAAATCACAAGGTCTGAATGTAAATCAAAGGAAAAGAGACTACAAGGCTACGAGGAACAAAAGTAAAACTAAAAGAACGTCACATTGAGAATGGTTGCTCACACTCACCTTCCACTCAGAAATATGAATTATGTTGAATATAACAAAATGTGGCTAAAAATGTCTCTGATCCCTTTTTATGTCAGTTATAATCTGATAATATGGCTTACATATAAAATATGGGTTTTAGATTATTTAAAGTTGTTCAAGGCATATTATTGCATTGGTAATTTACATGATCTCCGACCCTTGTCGGTCATCGTGAGTTTCCGTAAGATCTCGGGTGTGCGTGTCCCTTTAAATGTTTTTTTTTTTTTTTTTCTTTGTCTGCACATGCTGTCGAAGGTCAACACTACAAGAAGTGCAATAATTTTGAGACAGCAATGCATATTTTGTCATTGCAATTATTTTATTGCATAACTGTGACTATCACCAGCCCTCCCAAAGGAAGGTTAAGAAACACTTTATTAAAGGGAAGCTATAAAAAGTGAGGGCAGTGTTACACCTAGGTGAGGGGGAAGGGAACAGGGAAGAGGGACACTGGGTAGGAAATGGAAGGGGTGAGGAAGAGTAGACTGTTTTAAAGTGAGAGTGAGCAAGAACCGTTTCTGCTAACCCAAGCAGCAGAAACAACGGGAGCCAAGGAGCCCAAGGTCCCCCCGCAGGGCGCAGCCCAAGCAAGAACCACCTCACGCCACATCGGCAGGCATACAAGAGTGTGACCCACACCGGCTGCCCCGGAAGACCCCCACCAAGACCGGCCCCGCCAGCAGACCGAGCCCCCCGGACCCCAAGGGCACCCCTGGCATCAGGAACCCCAGAGGGCGAGCCTCTGGGTAAAGCCCCCCTGGGGAGAGCCATCCTCCCCGCAGCTCACGAACCAGCCACCATCCTGCAGGACCGCACAGCCCCAGACGGCACAAGGACAGTAGCCCGGGCCCTTCGGCCCACCGGACAGCACAAGCCAGGGGGCAATGCCCCCTAGATGCCCTGGCACACCAACGGCAAACACCTGGTGTGGTATAGCAGCCCTCAGCCAAGGGTGCCCGGACCCACCCATTGGCCTGCAGAAAGCAAGACAGACCCACCAGGCAATCGACAGTGCCCCCAACCACCGAAACAGCGAGTGCCACCCCCCAGCTAAGAGCATCATCCCAAAAAGCCACACAACCCCGGCACAAAACAGCACCTCCCCAGCACGCCCACCCCCCACACCAGCGCGGCTTGCCGCCCCGGGCCCACATACCGTGGGGACCACCCCCAAGACCACCAGGATATGAGACCAGCACTAAGTCACGCCCAAAGGGGAGAGACACCGCCACGCCCCGCAAGGCCGACACCACTCGGAGACCCTGCGAAAAGAGCATTGTGGGGCAGCATTATCTCGTCTCCTTTGGTAAAGGATGCATCAGTGTTTCCTAGGCTAAAGGAAGTTATAAAGAAAGCATTGAGCCTCCTTTCTTTAGCTTAAAGAAAATTTGAATGCTCTTTATCATGGCCACTATTTAAACACTTCCAGGGGTTAAGGAAAAGGGGATAGGAAAGGAGATAGGAGGAACTATTCGGACTTACACACAAACAGAACAGAGGTTTGAAACACAAGGAAAGACTAACCCAAGCACAGACACAGGGAGGAGTATTATCACAGAGCGCCACTAAACAAATACAACATGAACCTAAAAATCATACATAAACCACTCACCAATACAAGGTCGTGACAACTTTGTTCATGAGGAATAACTACATGTTGTTGTGAGAGCTCTCATGCTCGAATCAATACCACTGTCTTTCAGGGTGCGTTTACAACAGTGTATCCATTTGTTACTCTGTTTCATTTGGGCTGGTATGAACATGTAAACAAAGTCTAGAGCAGATCAGCAAGGGAATTCTAATGTGTTTGTTTTGGCCAGAGTGCTTCTAATCAAATGCACACCTCTGATGGAGAGCTGACTTACAGGTAAAGTAAAAAAGAAAAAGATTAAAAACTGACTCAAATGCAGGCAGAAATCTGTTAATGGGGGTAGACGTGTGCGGATATTTGTGGAAACTCACCAAAAAATGACACAGTTTTCCCTGAGCACTGCCTGCAGGTATGTCGGCCTGTGACGCAGTGAGAAGAAGCGAGGCAGTCACTAACCTTCACTTTGTTGTTCTTTTTGCTTGTTACTTCTGACAATCATATCCTCACTGCACGATTGGTGTTATAGTGCATCAAAAACAAGCATCTCTGTAACTGACGGGGTTACACTGTCATTTTGGAGCGGATCAAAACGTGTCACTGTGAACACAAACCAAGCCAAATAAAGGTGATTATATCAACTGTTCTCCCATCCCCCTTTGCCCATTGGACCTGAGTTCGGGACTCTCCCGGTTTAAAAGCAGCCTTAAAGAGCACTTTTTAAACTGAAAGTGGAAAGATCAATTTAGAAATCTACGGATTTACTTTGTCATTTTTACAGTGCGCATGGGCTACTAGTTAAAAGCATTCAGTTTGCTGTAAATACACACCCCAGTGATTTAGCAGATGATATATGATCGATGACAACCAAACATTGCTTCATTTTTTTTTGTGAGGTTCTGTGGGCGGAGTGTCGATGGATGCAAAATGTCTGAAAAACATGTTTGAAGAAAACAAGACACTAACTCTCAAGATGTTTGTGTTGTTACACTCAACAACTGGATGGACGATTTAACTTTGAAATGTGCAGGGATTTGCATCTGTCAGTGGAATCCGGTGTTTGCTGAAAAACTTTCCAGCTGTGTGTCAGGATAAGGAACACAGAATAAACACCGTCTAGAGTCTAGACTGTCCTGGGCCCCACCTAGATTTTACATTATCAAACAAGTTTGCTGTAACAAAGTTAGCAAGCTAGTAACTTTAGCATACAGAAGCAATAATTTATCTTTACATATTCACAAATTAGCACAACGGCCTGGCAACAATAAAAGGTTGAATGTTACATACAAGCTGCTACCTTTTTTATTAAATAAAATCATAGTGTATGCTTTATAGATCAATTAATCGAACATCATTTACTCAAAAAAAAAAAAAAAAATGAAAAAGGTCGAAATTGTCACACAGTTTGTTGACATTTTCATGCTTTGCATTGTGGGATGTGGAGTCGCAGGAACATGGTGCTTAGAAGTGTTTTTACTTCATTCTGTAGTAAAAGTCGCACTCTTTGCACTTTTATAATATTGTACTGTATAGCATGCTTTTTTCTGTCACTGTGGGACAGTGCAAAATGTCTTCTCCATTCCCTTGTAAACACATGGAATCATGGGAATAATAAAGTAATAACACCATTTTGGGGACCCCACATCCCACAATGCAATGCATGAAAATGTCAACAGCGTTTATGGGGGAGATGGAAACTTTCAAGCAGCAATTTCAACTTTTTTCCTTTATTTTTAAGTAAATGATGTTGCACACACAGTGATTTTATCTAATAAAGAATTACTGAGGGTAGCAACTTTAAGTATATTCTGCAAATATTAAATAAACTAGTTTTTGTGCCTCTCATACAGCTTTGACATCCAACAACCATCCTGGCTTCGACTTCTAGTGCTTGTTTGGTGACATAGATGCTACAAGGCTCTATAGTGCTAACCTCCAAAATTAAACAAAGTTCATTTTAAACATGTTAAACAGACTTTGCTCCAGCAAAAGAAGAATCTGGCTCTTCTATCCTCTTCATCTGGTTTTGCTCTGGCCTTTGGCAGGCCCACACAGTTGAGCCGATGCCACCCTCTGAGCACTGACGTGTTGCTCGCAGCGAGCTTCACTATACGCTGATGTTCAAACAAAATGTCTGTCAGGCAATCCATTTAGCATCTTTTTTATTTGCTATGTGTCTCTGTGAGCGAGTCGGTGCATCAGCAGAACATATGCCTTCCAGTTGCATGTCCTTCTGTGATTAATACTGAGGAAAGAGTTGACACAGATGTGGCTGACAACACATGGTCAGATAGCGATATACTGTATAATAAAACCAATCAGAGCTGTCCAGATGCATCAGCAGTCTTGTTATCAGCTATTAGCCCTCGTGCTAGCATCTATACTTCAAGTTGTGCCATTTCCCTGTTGTTTGCATTAGATGTCTAATGTAGAACAATGTCTCTTCATGTGTGACCTAAACATGACTGCTTCCCAACTGCCAGCGGCTGTATTAAAAACCTCTTTACCTCAACAATGGCCTGCCAAAAGGCGTTTTTCCTTGACAACAAAGACAGTAAACAGCAGCACTTAGCATGCTCTCAAGATCCTAATTGCCTATTAAGCACAATCGAGTCCTCCTTTATCCTGCTGCCTCTGTTAGACGCTCTCTACCCTGGGGACACAACGTTACAGTAAACATAGGAGCGCTATCTGGGAGGGTTTAGCTTGAGTCACTGTTCTAACCTCCCAGTTAAGGGAAAGACGTGACCTTTGGAATCGTCGTCTAGCCCGTTCTTTTGTTTGGTTGGCCTTTGGAATCACTATAAAAACCACTATTATTTTATTTATTTTGCGGTTTATTTTTTTTTAATTTTTTTTCTATTTTTAATTTTTTAAGTTTTGATTTTGACTTTTGCAAAACATCTTCATACACCCATTCAACTAGTGCTTCGCCATGAATAAAGTTGTGCTATCATTGATCTGAACCAGGGTTGGGGTCAATTATACTTGGAATGAATTGTGTAATTGATAATGAATTACAATTTTGATGTAATTGTAATTGAAACTATATTTTACTGCTTTAATCATAATGATTTGAAGGTTTATACAAATATTTGTTAAAATGTTTAGGGCAAAAAAAAATCTGCCAATCTGCTTTGGAAAGTCAACTTGTGTGATTTGTAAATTTAGATTGATCATTTTTAGGTTATTGGAGAATAGTGACGATTGTGTGGACGGAGGGGGAAATGTTGTTGGGGGTCATTAAGTATGTATTTATTAAGTTAAGGGGCAGAAATATAAGAATTTTATTCTTCTTACTGCTCCTTTCCAATCATGGAAATGTTTCGTTTGGACTGTATTATTATTTGATGTAATAATCTATGTTGGTTTGCATTTTCATAAAAGGAGCAAATAAATAAATAAGTTGTAATTGAGTTCAGATAATTTTCTTTGTAATTGTAATTGTAATGGAAATTTGATTAAAAAAAACTGAATTATAGTCAATTAAACAAAAAACTGTGGAATCATGTCACAGTTCTATGGCCTACACATACTTCTCTTAAAATCTATGCTGACAAAAAAAAAGGCTCAGACGCCCACACCAAAAATATTAATACCAATATTTTAATGGATAATGAAACCTAACAAGGTAATCAAGAGATGAAAAACAAATTGAATATTAGATTATATTTTTTTGCTTTATTTTACAGTTGATTTAGGACATGGGTGAAGCTGACCCGTAATTATAAGAGATGCTAACAGAAAGCTAGCAAGAGGAAGGTTACGTCTTACGAGATTGTTTATTGGGCTCAGTAATTGTGATCAATCGAACTTTAGTAATTGAGAACATAATTGTAATTGATTTAAAGGGGGAAAATGATCATTGTAATTTTAATGGTAATTGAGAAAAAAGGCCGGTCGTCGTAATCGTAATTGAGTTGTAATTGAACATGGATATTTGAAGGCGTAATTGTAATTGAAAAATGTAATGGACGCCAACCCTGATCTGAACCATGCTGTGTGTGTTTGCTCCACAGACTTGACGGATGAGAAAGTGAAGGCCTACCTTTCACTGCACCCTCAGATGCTGGATGACTTTGTCTTAGAGAGCGTGAGCGCAGAGACATTGGACAGATGGCTGAAGAGGAAGACCAGCAGCAGGCCTGCAGGTACGACCCCCCCCTCCCCCCAACCTGAGTTACACACACACACGCACACAGACCACTGCTCCAACCCTGTCGTGATTAGATCAGCAAATTTCCGTATATTGATGTAGGGATTTCATTGCCTTGGTTAAACATTTGCAATTAATAACTTATGTTTTTCAACTATAAATTAAATCTGCAGCCACATCAGTCCTCTGCTTTTATTGCTCTGAATGTTATTTAAGAACCAGCTGGCTTTTGTGGGTTGTGTTTATTATTAGCTGCACAAATCACTCATCTTTACATCTGTCTGCTTTAGTGAGCAGTGTGTTTTGAGCTAAAGGGATGGATATAGACCAGACACGTCGGGTCTTCACAGGTCACTCGATGTGTTTGAGCTGCTGGAGTTGGGTTTGTGCCCAAAGGTTCACACACACAAATACTTTCTCAGACCAACCGCATCCAATAAGAGCCCACAGGACTGGCACTCTGCCCATCCGAGGTGCTGACGTCAAAGGCGACCTCCGGAGACATGCAGCCGGCTGAAAGGGAGCCCGGGGGAGGGGTGAGGGTGGTGAGGATCATGCTGGTAGTGGTGGAGGTGATGGCGGTAAAGGGGGTCATTCTGGCTCAGGTCACGTGTGTGTATGTGTGTGTGTGTGTGTGTGTGTGTGTGTGTGTGTGTGTGTGTGTGTGTGTGTGTGTGTGTGCGCGTGTGCGTGTGTGTGTAATGAAAAAACTGGAGGATGGATTTTTAGCCAAATGTGGAGCTGATTTCTGCACACTCGTGCACGTTGGACACGTGCACAGTGTGTATTGTATGAGGGTCTATGTCAGTGTTTTTCAACCTTGGGGTCGTGACCCCATGCTGTCACCTGAAATGTCTCGTAACTAAAATAAGTATTTAGATTATTATTAAATTATTATTTTTGATGAATAATAATGGAAAAAAAATGAAAAGAAGATTAAAGTAAATGGGGGGGAAAATAAATAAAAAGGAAAAAATATATATGATTCTTATACTTTCACTTTCTTCAAACAAAATGCAGTATAAAAATATCTGAGCTGGCACATCTTGACGCTGTGGGCTTTTGATATAAAAATGGTTGGGAACCACTGGTCTATGTGTTTAGGCTGATGGATATTAAAGCCATAAGTTAAATCCCACAGTCACAGAGTAGGAGGAGTTTCAGTTCACAGTTAATCATGCCTGTGTAAAAATACCAGTAAGTTGTGCCCTCACAGAAATATCTAACTTGCCTGGATTTTCAAGTTTCTGCTTTATTTTTGCTTTCTTTAAGGACCTTTATATATTTATTTAATGCTACAAGCTCAGTTATCACATTACAATGGCTTACACACGGCTGATTGATGAGGAAAAAAGAAACTAAAGCCAATGTAACATTGTTACGATGGATTGACATTTTCCAAGAAAGTTTCAGATTTCAAAGTGGAAGGTCGTGTTGTCTGGAAAGCATGTTGGGTGGATAAAGTAAGGTTTTAAACCATTCAAAAAGGATGGTTACATAACGCTGATCTGAGAAGGAGCATTAACTTGGTCCATTAGATGGAAAAAATAAAAAAAAAATTTAAAATATTGTGTCGTAAAAAAAGAGTTAATAGTCATATGATGGTTGTGATCCAGTTTTATTTTCAACAGCAAATTTAGGTTTAGTCATACTTATATTTTTAAATAAAATTTTACATTTTGGAAATATTTTTAAATATATTAATTATACACTACTACTAATAACATTTTTTTCTTTTTTTTCTTTCTAATTTCACTCGCCAGAACTATTTTTATTTGTAGTCTAGGTCCAGTCAACTCAATTAGAAATAATGTAGAATTGTATTTATTTAGTTTAGACTTGGTATTGCTTAACCTGGGACAAATTCAGACCAGATTTGATCTTAAGTCCTGCAGATTTTAGGCAGTGAAAACAACCAGTTTCAACATTATTGTGCCTTAGTTAACCCCTCCACTTCTAAATAATATTGTATATAAGGTATGTACGGCACCAGCAATAGGCAAGCAATAAGTGACAGATATCAATCCCGACAGAAGCTGCATTTGATTTTGTGACAAATTTATATTTATTTTAAGAATATTTTGTGGAATCATTTAAGGATTTTGAAAAAATTAAAATTTTTCAACAATTTGAGATTAAAATGACTGCTACTGTGTGATATAAAGATGGGAAAACTGCAATCATTGTGGAGTTACAGGGACTTTGTGTATATGGACGGACTGAAATATTTACAACTGAATTATTTGGTAACTTGGTAAATTAAATGCTTTAAAGGGCCAGATTAGACCTTTGGGCATGGAGTTTGACACAGGTGCTTTAGATCAGGTGTTCTCAACTGGTTTCATTCTGGGACCCACATATGCCACCATCATTAAATCGTGACCCACGTTTTTTTTTTTTTTTTTTTTTTTTTTCGAATTGAACCAACCAAATTTAGTTTTTCAAAAACAGCCGTTGAAAACACACATATATATCTTTTTTCAAAACATAAATTTCTATAATTTCCTGTGCAAAATGCATTTCACAGCATGCCTGTCATAAGGAAAGTTTATTTCAAAATAAAAGACAAATCCAACATGAGAGACATTATTTATTTATTTTTGACCAGCTGTCTGCGACCCACCCAGTATAGGTCCGCGACCTACTTTTGGGTCCCGACCCACCAGTTGAGAATTGCTGCTTTAGATAACCTCACAAAACCATGCCCCTGCATTGTATATGCTTTAGTATTTATTTTTAGTGAGGTAAAAAACTATAGCAGCGTCTTGACATAAAAACAAAAGACAAAGTAAATATCACTTCTGCCCCCTCATGCCATTTAATTAAATACTTTTACACACACTGTTTCAAACTTTGGGAGGAAAGATGTCAATATTGTAAAATACATAAACTGAGTGAGTAAATATCACTTATTTTAAAGTGTATTAAAAAAAAAACTGGGTCGATACAGGTGCAGGTAAAAGTCCCAGATGTTTTTTTAATTATCATAATCAGAGATGATGATGATGTGACTTACACTGAACTCACCAACCACTTCCTGACACCTGTCAATGTGCTTTCTCATCACAATTTAATAAATTTATTATTAATTTAGACAGTGCCAAATACAACAAAGAGAGAGTCATCGTACTTTTTCCAACTCATTGATTTTGCTTTACATCTGGGCTGAGTGACTACAATGCTAACAAATTAGAAATGTATTTTCTATTGAGCCTTAATTCATTTTAATGTGATATTTTGCAGTTTAGAATGTTTTTTTTTTCTCTCTTAGTGCATAATATAGGTGTAAAGAATTAAGAAGTGAGGTCATTTATCAGACCAAACTCACGTCTCAGCAAAAAGAACTCAGATGAAAAGACGTCACTTGTCAAACACAACATGGCGTTTTATTTTGAAGGCCACGTGAAGAACTAAGTTGAAAAGCCGTTCGTTCTTTTAAAAATAAATAGAAAGTAACAGCTTTCAAGCAGCGGTTTCTTCTGAATACGTTATGTCTTGTTTTACATCCTGAGACCACTGAGTTTGACAACTTTTATTTTGAAGCCTGAGGCCGTATCATTTGACGGCATTTTCATTTGACGGAGGTTTTGCTGAGACATGAGTCAGTTTGGTTTGATAAATGGCAGAGGTTTCCCTGATACCTGATACCTCACTCTGAGACCTGAGGATGTCCTAAAATGTAACAACGTACCTCTTTTCAGTTCGATCCTGACATGAACATTTTATTCAAAATCCTGCTGATATACATAACTGGACCTTTATTTTACCTTGATGCCACTGGCGGTATTAACTTTACGCCACATTCTTATCAGACAGTAATTAATGAACCCCTTAACTACTGTATGCCCTGTTCACACACACACCACATTGAATCTCGGGGTCACTTTAGGACATTCAATATAGAATATAGATACAGTAGAAATAGATTATAGTCTTGACTACCAGATTTTTTGCAGCCTTTTGCATACTTTTTCATCTTTTTATGTTGGTTTCTTTCATGCTGTCATGGGGATACTGCCGTTGCTTTTGTTTTTTTTGGCGCACACTCCAAAGGGCATGAGTGAAGCTTAGCCAGTCACAGGCAGACAAAGATGTGCTTGTGTAGCAGAACCTCATACCCCAGCGCTGTGATAAGAGAGCTGCCTTACCTGCAGGGCTTTTCATCAGAAGGGAGGAGGAAGAGGAAGAGGCGGGTGAGGCCATAGCAGTGGGCACAGCGTCAAGTCCTCACTGGATTCTACTTCTATAGCCTGGAAAGCAAATAAAACGCAAATAAAACAAGTCACGGCATTAATTTATGCTCCAATTTTTACCCATTGATGAAACTAAGCCATCATAGGTGAGCGCTTGTAGAAGAAGACATCTAATTTGGGCAGGTGCACACCCTGGCTGCAGCAGGTCGATGCAGGACAGCCATGAGGTCGACACATATTGACCGCTGAGTCACTGCTCGCTGGCCGTCCTGTGGGAGTCTGTATCTGTGGCAATAGATCAATAAAGGCCTTTGAATATTGTACACTCTTCAGACCGCTGACTAAGAGATTTCTCAATGTAAGGCCTTTTTTTTTTATTTTATTAGAGCTGCTGAAAGTTCTAGGGCTTCTCTTTTTTCTCAGATATTGATCATCTTATTGGAAGGATTAACCAGAGAGTTTGATACTTTTGCACTATACCTAAGAAAAAACAAACCTGTATTTGAACTGATAGTTTAAGTTTTTACTTTTTTCTTCAGCCTTTATCATTCATTACCACAGCACAATGTTTTTATTTTTTATATTTTAAATCGCTGGAGTTTGTTCTGTTAATCTTTTATTTTCAGATGTTATAATTTAATCCTTAAACTGGCCTGACAGTGGACAAAATTGACACCATTTACAATTATTTGTATCTACTGTATATAGAGCCAAAAATGTCTCGTCATCCACGGATTACAAAGTAGTTTGTCAAGGTTTCATTTATTCAGATGCTTTCCTTATGAAAGAACTCGTAGGGATACATCAGAGCAATCACTGGATACCTCTGAGGAAGACTGACAGTAGGCAGTCGAAACATGTCAGGAGATGATATTTCCTGAAAAAAAGTTGTATGAATAAATTAAATTTTAAAAGTCCAGTATTATGCTATTTTTCACACATCTCCATTTGTTCTAAGAACCCCAACAACATAGTATGTGAGGTTTATTTTCCCAAACTCGCCTGTTTTCTGGAGTTTTATCCTCTGAAAAGTCAATTTCATGACGCTTCTATAAACGGCTGTATTGAGGCCTTCATGCATATGTATGAGTGGGTGTGTCTGTAGACGCAGGCTTCATCCCTCGCTGTGAGAAGCTGATCACCATCGCAATTCTCTTTTGTTATCCACACACTGTTGTTATTGTTTTCTGCCAAAAAACGGCTCATTACAGTAAAACGCATGGCTATTTAAGCGGCTATTGTGATTGTAAGTTTGTCTCAGGGTGTGTGCTTATCACAGCGGCAGCGGAGTCAATCAGCTGTTTCAAATTCTCACCGGAGTGTTAAGCTGTCCCTTTTTTTCTCCTCCAGAAATAGTGCATTCAAGGTGATAAGCATTTTTTTTTGTCCAACCGCTGCATCGCATTGTGTCACCAACACGTCAGATCAAGTCAAAGGCGATATGAGGCGGTATAACGGATACTAAAAATGGAACTGCTCCCTGGGTGAAATACTCCGTGGCTGCCCACTGCTCCTTAGGGAGGGGTAAAATGCAGAGAACACATTTTGTGTATGTAGCTTTACCGCAGTGTTTGTTTTACCTCTGAGTTAGTTTGAGAAGGAGGAGCTCACATTCTTATAGAGTAAGAGGAGCCAGGATTGTCAGGAGGAGGAGTTTCCTCGATGTGACGTCACATGTGACAAAAATTCAACTCGCCCGTTTTGAGCTGACTTTTTACAAAATGTGGAATAACAAGGGAGGGAGGAAACAGAACTTTTTCAACTTTGTCCCTCGGAATGAGGCTAAAGGGATGTATATCACTGTAGCAAAACCCTTATGAAGTGATTTTTTTCATCATACCTCCCCTTTAATGCACTTTAGCTTTTTTTTGGAATGCGTGTTTTGTTATATTTGAAGAGCTAACATAAATGAAAAACTTTCTCGTGCTTTTTTTGAAAAGCAAAGGCTACTGGAATATTTTAAAAATGTCATAATATTCAATAAACATTTACTTTCTTTAAAAAACATGTCTAAAATGTATTCGAGGCTATTTATACACTATTAAACAAAGAGTGAAAAACTTAACAACCGCATTCGATATTTGGTATTTGGTTTATATTTTATTCGGCTTCGGCCTCAAATTTTCATTTCGGTGCATCCCTAACATTTTACATAGTGAGGGGTTTGCATTTTTTCCCTCTCAGACATTAATCCATCAAATTGTTCACCGCCATTATTAGTTTCTCACCAATAATGAATTCCTATAAACTCAATATTCCTCAATCTGGAATATCGTTGGGCCTCCCTCCACAAACCTGCTTACAGTAAAGACTATTTGCTCAATCGCTGAAAACATCGATGGTGCAGTGAAATGACTGAATGGCAACTGAAAAAAAAGAAATCACTGCTGAACTCTTTTCATTTTGAGCAACAATTACTAAGACCTGACTCTGCCTTGGTGCACAGTTACATTCAGGTCATTTGTAACGCACAAGTTTCATTTTTTTACAAGTCAAAACAACACAGTGACGTTTTACCAGTGCTATCTATTGAATTATTTTATGATGATGTAGGCTTTTAAAAAATAAAAATAAAAAAATCTTATATAGTTCACAGTATTAAAGCGTGGCTTTAGAATTAATGCGTAACTGGTATTTGAAATCAGCTGATTTTTGAATAAGAGTCTCATGCTGTCTCACTGCAAGGAATTGGGAGTTATTTGTTTAGTATTCTCTATGAGTCATATTCTTAGCAGTCAATGGGATTTTAATTCTCTTTAAAGAGTAACTAAACCCCTGTTTTCTGCTGACCTGCCACTGGGAGGCAAATTCAAAAAAAGCCTTGATTATGGGCGTTACTGCTTACTACTTTTATTCACTGAGGTTTTTAATTTGTTTGTGATTATTTTTATTGAAAGGACTGAAACTACTTCCTAACTCCCTCAAACAACCCACCCAGTGAGCTTAAAGTGTATTTTCTGAGAATCTGAGCGCAGTCTATTCCTTTGTTTACCGAAAGCACAGCAGGTCCTCAATAATATGGGATGGTGTTAACAGATGAGGCTGTCTGTCATAGTTTGCTGATGTTCAGCCTTGTTCAGTAGCATACACCTTTATAATGTCATACACCAATCATATACTGCACCTACCAGCCCTCAGAGGTCCTCCTACCTCAGACACATAGTTTAAAGGTCCCATGTAATGCTATTTTTCACCCACAGTTTTTCTGAGCAGCTCTACACAAACAGGCTGATTTGTGGCCTACCTATGCATATTCATGAGTGGGCGTGTCTATAGATGGGACACTGACTTCCTCCTCCCCAAACGACCCGCCCTCCTCCCACCTACTCCGTAGCTGAGCTCATGCTGCTTTATAAACACGAGACAGAGCGTGGGGGCGGGGCGTTCGCCGGTACATACTGTACATAGTGGACTCTGAAATGCTCATCTTCGTGGGCGTGTCTGTTTACCTGTCAATCACGACAGAGAGCTTCCTGGAGGCGCGGCTTCTCCAGCTCAGTGCCACGTCAAATTTGTCATCAAAGTGGGAACGCGTCATCAAATTGGAGCGATGTGTTTGTGCTGACCCTGCAGTAAGAAAGGAGCAAATCACCCTCTAACTAACGATTGAGGGAATCAATGAAAAAAACACTTTGAGCATGTGTATGAAGCCCAAATAGCACTTTATGATGTTTAAAGCACAGAAAAGTTCATTTAGCTTAACATTCAATGTGAGCACGTGCATGTGAGGGGTCGAGAACGAGCAGGGAGACGTGATTGGTTAAAAAAAAAACAGTTGTTTTTTTTCCATTGGTCGATGTTATTACAGATCTCCAGCTGCTACAGATGACAGATGAAGTGTATCTCGAGGAAATTGCCTACCCTAGCTTTAACACAGTAGTAGGGGTGTGTATTGCCTGGCATCTGGCGATACGATTCGTATCCCGACACTTAGGTCATGGTACGATATGCTTTAGCCCGATATTAAAGTATAAGGCCATTGTTGCGATTTTTTTAATATATATATATGACTTAAGAAACAACTAATCTGTAAATGTGTACACCTTCATGAGAACATTTTGTATGAAATATATTTTATTGGCATATTTATAACAATACAATCTGCCTGTGGCTTTTAAGTTAATACTTTCTTTTTAGATTGTATTGAAAAAACACAAGCTGGTCAATATGCCCAGGTTAAAATTAAAAAAAAAAAATTAAAAAATTGATTTGTCACCAAATCAATTTTTTTTCAACACCCCTACCAAGTAGCATTTGTTTTTTCAAACAACTTCCTCCTGGGCAGTGAGATATGATGTAGTGCAGCACAAAAGACGTGGGTTTGATTCCTCCGTGGATTTGAACATGCGCTCTGACCTGTAAATGTACCTTAGTGTTTATTATGAAATGTACACTTTCACTTTTACTTTCTGTGCTTCTTTCGGTACTTGCTAAGGTATCGTTTACCTCAGTGTTCACTGTGAGAACTCTGGGACATCAGAAGTTGTTAAATTGTGGCATTTCTCAAACTTTTGGCTTCAGGTTTAAGATGATGCAGTTATCTGCTGAAGTTTTATCTCATTTTTTTTTCTCGCAACATGATGCAAAACAACAAATTTGTCTAGACCTGTATTTGTGAGCACAGCCCTATATACACTATATATACACTGAGCTGATGTGGCCTTAGACCTGCCAAAACCTGGTTAAGTCCAAATGAAAATCTATTCTGAGGTTGGAAGGTGAGGCCTACTCCTGCTGTTATTAGCGCCACTATCAAAGCACAGCTGTCTTTCGTGGTGTGTTAATCTATAAAGGTTAGCCATAATCTTTTTACTCATTCCACATCAAATTATGCTTGTTTTTTCAGACAAAAAGTGAAGGCTTGAGAATATCCAGGCGTTCAGCTCATATAGACTATGAGTCTGAAGTTCACTTCCCATCTTCTATTTACTTTAGGCATCAAATCCTACACATGCTGCTGCTCTGCTCATCTTTTAATTGAAGTTCTCCACACAGTAAGTAACAATCCAAATAATTCACAGGAGCTTCAAATTTCCTGCACGATTTTGCACATGCAGGTTTGAGTACATCAGGTTTATTTTCACAGGGTTTATTCATAAGCTTCTTTGACAGAGCAGACATATCATCTGACATTAGATAAACTGGAGATAATTCACATATTTTAACACAAAATGCACCAAAAATTGGTTCTTTAAATATTTAGTGATTCGGTTTAATCCTTTTTAGGACCATAACACATGTTTCAATAAAAACGACTTACCTTCAATGGGAGTATTTTTTTAGTCCAGGCCCTCGTGTACAAAAGGATGTGTACGCCGTTTTCCACAGCACAATACAAATATATAAAGACTAGGGCTGAACTTCTTAAACACTGTGAACTTAAAAGGACAGTACAAGACAGGACAAGGAAAAAAAAAACATTTTATTAGAAAATGGCATTTTCTGATATTGTGGTAATATTGCAAATGCAATTAATAGTTCAACCTTAATAAAAACTGAAATGCGTTAGGAAATGTGGGGTGCTTAATGGCAACTCCAGAGGTGACGTACAGACCTTTCTACAGCTGTTGATGTTTTTTGGTGACACAGTGGTGATGCTGGGATTTGAGACACAGCAGTGATTGTGTTTCATCTCATGTCGCCTTGTCTCAATTACAACAATGATAGGATATTTTATCAGGAATCCTTTTCTGATTTTTGGATATTATATTTCATATGGCAGTTTTAGATTTAAACTCTAAAGATTGATGGCGATATATACAGTGTAAAATAATTGAATTCATTAATTTAATTTTGGTATCTTCACTGTGAATTGAATCATATCTGCAATAGGTCTAATGATGTAAAGAATCTCTTCTTTCCTTTGTTACTGATGGTAACTTTTGAGGGGAATCCCAGTCCCAGTCTGATTTTAATATGATTTTATTATTCAAGTGGAGGCGTGGACAGGGAGGGAACACATATGGACTCATTTCCACTAATTTAAATATTTAAAGGAAATGTGCTTGGATTCATTCATACACACTATGGGTGAAATGATTTATCGTGCAACATGACATTGCGATATTAAAACGTCACAAGATATATTGTTGATGGTACTAACTACTGATATAGCAATATTGCAATATTGTGTAGACTGTTCTAGTTTCATGTTTTAAAGGGGACATATCATGCTAAATCCACTTCTTTAGCCCTTGAATGCATTTTGTTGTATAGTATGTTGTTGTATATTTTGTGTTTAGAAGTACAGAAAAGTTCAAATTAGTCTCTTCAGGTGCTCCATTGATATCTTTATATTCTGTTTTGGTCATATTTTTCAATCTGTTTTGATTTTTCTATTCTCTATTATGTTTTTTGAACGATAACGTCACAGTATTTGCAGCGGAACTGCCAACTTAGGACATCGACTCCAGGCCCAACACTTCGAGCAATCCGCCATTTTTATTTCTCGCTCTTATTTTGTAGTCCAAGCTCAAGGATGCAGAAGTTACAAGAGGATAAGTCAAAATGTTCGGTTGTTGGATGTAGTAACCCACACGCTTCATTACACCGTCTCCCAGCATCAGAACCTTGTCAGAGTGCCTGGTTGAGTTTTATTTTTCACGGAAATGTTTGTGTGCGTGAAGAACTTCAGGGATGACTGCTTCAGCAACCTCTGCCAGTATAAAGAAGGATTTGATGAAAGACTTTGTCTGATTGAGGGTTCAATTCCTTCTATCTTTGGAGGCGATGAACAGAGCACTTCGGTAAGCTGTAAATAACGCTAAAAAGTGTGATGATAAGACGTCCCTGTCATTGTTTTGTTAGCATTAGCAGTTGCACAGGTCTTCATATGTTAGCGCTGTGTGCTCGTTTTAGATCCTTGATGATATGGCCTACGTGATTTAATTTAAGTCTAAAGTTTTCATTAGTCATTTCATTTTGACGTTTTTGTCTCCGAAAAGACTGTATTAAAATGCATTTCGTGACGTTAGCTTGGCGCTAGCGTTAGCTCGGTGCTTGTGTTAGCTCACTTGTTAGGGTTCTGCAGGTTCATCATCATCATTTTCATCTCACTCCGCCGGGTCCGACTCTGGCTCAAACAAGTAAGGCTGGATGGACAAGTCTTCCGTTGTTGACATTTTGTAAATAACCTCTGAATAAAAAGTTTCTGCGCCGCTACATAACCGTATCTCTTCTATCAAACTACAAAAATGGCCGAACAGGGTGGAGTTGAACCGAGTGTCACTTCTGCAACCTGGAGAGGGGGCGGGGTATGAAGTGTCTCATTTGCATTTAAAGAGACTGCACCAAAACGAGTTGCTCTCAGAAGCACATCAGAAAAGGGGTAGAAAAGGGGCCTGTGGAGCTATAATAATGAGGGATTCAGACCCAAGCATTGCAGTTCCGCTTTATATAGACCACAACTGTATGATTTATATGTAAAAAAGGAAGGATTTACATGCATGATATGTCTCCTTTAAACATTTTGTTATACAAAATTCATGTACAGATTTTCTGAAGAATGTCATAATGATGACATGATTTGGTTTTATTTTTAGACGGCCATGATTTTTCAGTTTCTGATTTTGCGTTCTATTTGGAGAGTGGCACTTTTTGCACTTGAAATCTGAAAAAAATGGTCCTATTTATGTTATTGTTTCTTTTATATTTTATATCCACCTGCGTTAAAAAGGTTATAGCAAGAAAATATATAAGTATGCCCAGAGTTAAAGTGAAATTAAAGCATTGTTGTTTTTCGAATATCATTTTTTCCTCTCTTAAAAATAATCTTATATTATTATTGTGAGCCCACTATCGCATGGACTTATATCGTCCCACCCCTAGTACGCACAGGTTCATACACCTTAATGTTTTTACGTCTTTTTCTGGATTGGTGCGTATGCCTTTTTCCACTCCTTTTTCCTGTAAGTCTTTCTACATGGGCCCCTGCTCTCCATCCTCTGATTGACATCGTACTCAGTGAGGGGTTCGAAAAAAAAGAAAAGCTGTGTCTAATTAAAGAAACCCGAGGCTTACTAGAGGAATGTTTAAAGCAACAAACATTATATCTGGAGGCAATTTCTCTCTACACATGTTCTGAGCAGTTTCTTTGAAGTGATGACCACCTCAGGTCAGATCTAGAATGGCTTCATCACATGAAAATCTATTAAAGAGGTGCGTTGTTCTGTTGACACAAGTGTAACAAGGAAACAATCGAGCTCTGTGAATCCCAAGCAGCGGTTCCCGAAGCACAAATCTACCTACTGTTACTCTGAGCTGAAGCTTTTCATTATCATTACTTTAGTGTCTTTATCTAAGGGTAATATTCATATCTACCGAATGTCCAACAGCATGAAATCATTCTAAGAGTCTGCTCAGACATCCATAAAAAGGTGCCCAATGGGTTCTTTACAATGAACACCTCTCATAACTCTGAAAACTTAATGTACCAGCAATTAAACACAATTGTAACCATTCATCTAAGAGTGCAGGACACCTAAGAGCAGGGGTGGGGAATCTTTTTCATATCGAGGGCCATTTATATTTTTATAAAACTCACCGAGGGCCACACTATTATATAAGTCTATAACCACTCTGTTAAGGATTGCTGCCTTTCTAAGCATGTGAGGCTCACCTATCGCGATGGTTGGAACTGTTTCTCTTTGGCGAGGCACCTGATATCTGCTGGCAGTGATGATGATGCTTCTCGAAGCTGGTTTTCTAAGTTTGGGTCAGTCAGTCTTGAGCGGAAGTGAGACTTTGAATTTTTAGTTAAATGGCATTGTTCTGAATAGTTTATCAAGGGATTCTTTTGACAATGAAAAATAAAATAAAAAAAAAAAAATGGAATAATGGAATATTTTTCAGTCATCATTTGTCTACAGTCCCATTTTGTAAAGTAAATCGTGAGAGAATCGTATTGTGAACCCAGTATCGTGAATCGAATCATATCGGGAGTTGAGTGAATCGTTACATCCCTATTAAATGGCGTAGCAAACATGGAGTGTTGGTCTAGTGGTTAACTCATTGAGTGCCATTCACATCTATAGACGTGAATTGTGTTTTTCGGCTGGGGTTGCTAGGAGACAGTGTGACGAAGCTCTCAGGTGAATATCTAACTTGTACAATGATGTGGTGACATGTAGGTGGCAGCAGTGCACGAGAGTTGATGTTGAAGCTCCCAGCAGCTCACACTCGACCAGAGCATGTGTGGAACCGAAGTTGACTATTGAGAGTGTCGTGATGGTGAGATAAAATATACATTTACATGGCTACGTAGACTTGATATATGATACAAGTCAATAATCAATATCCGTATCTGCAAAGGAGGAAGATCAGCGTACATTTCGAACATGTTCATAATCCATCACAGGCCTAAGACTGAAGAGGATTGCAGTTGCTTTGCGATGTATTTTGCAACATTAGGCGTGAATTAAAACCTTGCCTTTTGGACAGAAAAAAAAACATTCTACACACGTATCTTGAGCTGAATGTTTGGAGGTCTTTTACTGACAGTAGAAAGTATGTTTTCTATACACTGTGGATGGACTACTAAACTAATAACAGAACATGAACAGAGAGAAACCAATTACACATGAATCCAATAAGCTTCTAAGAGCTTTCAACATATCAAATGAGAGAGTGAATCTAGCATAATGTACTGTATCTACTATCTGTATATAAAACATTGCTGCTCACGTCACAACATATAATACTATTTATTCATAGTTTTTTTATGGCCTTTTTTCATTTCTAACATTGGGTTAGGAAGCAAGGTTCAGAAGTCGTGTTTTTTTACATAAAAAATGATCAAAACAAAGTTGGTGACTTAATGTAAATACATTTAGAGAAGTTATACACCTAAATCATTACCAAATATTCTATAGAGGTACATTTAGCATGCAGCTAATAGATGATAAGTGGAGTGAAGGCATTTTCTTACATCAAAAAAACATCTTCACAGCTTTCAGTAATTTCATCAGTGAAAGTGATTCCAAATATTCTCACTTTTAATTTTCTTCTGGGGTGACGGATAAGGAAACGTCTTCTTCTCAGAAATACTGTATTACATCCATTTCAGATTGTAAATGTGCTTTCTTTAATTTAATTTCTTACTTTCATTCAGTTAGCAATTAGCATTTCTGTCCCAAATATGTTTTTCTTGAAAAAAAATCCTAAAACTGAATAAAACTTTGATTCAGGTTGAATTTCTCTCTCTGTCTCTCTCTCTACAGATGACACATCAGCTAAAGAAGTCAGCAGGGTGGGTGTTTCCTTGTTTTCAATATGTGACAATAAACACATAAGTTATTGTTTATATGTATTGTAGAATATTTATTCTCAGAGTTTAGACGGATTATTATTATTATTATTATTATTTTTGGGCTAACAGAGCCAACAGTGACAGAGGAGCCGTAGTTTTACCTTGTTTGGCTTGACCTCGTTTTTACTCCCTGTTAAATCATGCTTTGTGTTTGCGTTTGCATTATGACATAAAAGAAAGGAAAAAAAAATCCTTAGAAATATATACACTTGTACCCTTTGTTGAGATGCAGCAAAAGTATTGTTGATAAGTGTCCAGATTTGGCTGCATTACCGCATGTGAACTCGTTGGAAATAAGGTTATCAGAATGAGTAGATCCCTGTTTCTACACATATGTTCACAACTTTGTTACCCACACCTTCAGGAGGCTGAGTGCCAGTGCCCACAGGACGAGTTAAAGGGACTTACACACAGGAAGAGATTTAAAAGTGGGGGCAGCGGGGGGTGGGGGGGGGGGCACCGTGCGTCATCCATACGTTTGCACCAACAGGAAGTGGGAGGATTGGAGGCGTCCTGTGGGGGAAGCTTTTCTCGTGCGCCACTTTCTGTGCCTTACTGTCCTCACCCTCTTCGCAGGCGCAGAAATAGACGTCGCTGTGGCTTGGTAGAGGCTCTTACATAACCACACTGAAGCTGAGCCGCAGAGGCTGAAATGGCACTAATCAGATCTGTTAGGCTCCAGTGGTCTTTTCCCAGTATTGCATGGAGATCCCCCAGTTTAAAGGGGAAGGGGAGATCATTCAGTATCAATGAAATCAGAAATCATCCTCATCACTCCAAAAGAAGTCCAGAAAAATCCTGTTGTGACTTTGTGCTTTTATTGTGGGCCACAGTGACTACAGACTGGATGAAGTCACACACTGAACTGTACTTACGTCTCTGTATGTTTATGAAATTAACAATGCGTGTCTTGTGTCCACCAGTACCAGGACACAAATATGCAGGGTGTGGTGTACGGACTCAACAGCTACATAGAGCAGCGCCTGGACACTGGAGGAGACATCAAACTTCTGCTCTATGAGTTGTGCAACATCATCAAAACAGGTAAACGCAGAGATCACCTTGTTTATCATCAAAAACAATGACAGGAGAACCAGTTATTAGGAAGTACTGTAGATCCATTTTGACATGTCCGTGACATAGCTTTTTACTCCCTGCACTGCAACAGGCTTATCCCTAAAAAGTAGGCGTGGTTGCAGCGCAATCCAATGTCCGGTAAAGGATTAGATAACAGACTTTGTTCCACGAAAGATAGTGATATACATCGCAGGCAGCGTCCGGCGCAGATTGCGGCACAATGCTAGTTTTCACCTGCATGAAAAGGTTTTTAAACATACAGGTTTTTACCACACAGAGGAAATTCTAAATGACATTTGTGTGTATACTGTACTTGTGCCACCGCTTATTCACAGATGAATAAAATGGCTGTAATCCTGAGCGCATTGGTTCCCCACCTACCTTTAGGGACAGCACACCTTCCGTCCACACCTTGACTAATTAATAACTCATCCTCTAGGTGCACCGTGCATATTGGGGCCTCTAACATTTAAATCAAAGCAGAGCTACAGTATTTTACAAAGGAAATACACCAAACAAGTTACATTTTTGAAACTTTGTTTTTCTTTTTCTCGACAGACTTTGTTTGTGCCTTTCAATGCACATCAGTTTATTTACATCAAAATAAAATTCAAGCCATGGATCATTCTCTGTATGATAGGATTTTTATTACATCTCACCAGAGTTCATGAGAAATGGACGGCGCTTTACAGACACGTTAAAGTAAAGCGGGCACTGGTCGGCTCTGATTTAGGAGTCAGGGATGATTTGCGTAGTTTTTGGCCAGGTTGGACGGTGTTTAGGTGGTGTGTGAAGAGGCCAGGATGAGAGTGGGAAGGACATTTCAGCATAATAAACGTCCTTTTCCTCACGATGACAGCGTATAAACCCGATTCTGTCTATTTCCGCTTTAGATTCCGTGATTCCATTAACGTGGATTTTATAGCGCCCCAGTGTAGTTGTTAGCGCACTCAGAGACTCGCTTTAGCGCACACAAGCATGTGTCCTTTAACCATCTCTGATTGGCCAGCAGCCCAGGAAGGCGATTCTGATTGGTGAACATATATATCACTCAAATGATGGTGACGGAAGGAAAAACCTCCAGCATCTGTGGTTACGTTATCGTAGTATGTGAAAACCTTAATATCGATGCGATTAAGGTTAATCGTTCAGCCTTATCGTGAACCTACCATTAATGTAAGAATAGCATGGCATAATTCCTTCCGATGGTCTATCAAATTAAAGCTCATGCATTTCTTACAGGAATTGATTAATTCATTTAATTTATTTATTTTCTTATGAGAATGTTTCTTTGTCTCGGAACTTACTCACTTCAAAACTTCAGTTGAACTGTATTTGTGCACTGTACGTACTCCTTTACCAGAGGCTCTCATGTCATGATGAATGATATTGTGACCCAAATATCAGTGTCAAGTGGAATTGAAACAGAGGCCTGGAAATGAGATGAACTGGATGCCAGTCAAAGCCCGCGGCCAAATCCTGCTGGAATTTGTCACATGTCTGACGTCGTCTCTGTTCCTCTTGTGTAAATATTACTAGAAAGAGAGAGAGAGCAGAGTGCATTGTTGGTACAGTACTTGATGCATTGAACTCAGTGTGTATCCTGTGTGTTTCTCTGTCGACAGCAACAAAAGCTGATGGATTTGCACTTTACTTTTTGGGAGAATGCAACAATGTGAGTGTTGGTCATCGCCGTTTGTGTACAGAAAACAGGTGTTCTCCTTCTCCTAACACCGTGTATGTGTTCCTCAACAGACCTTATGTTTATTCACTCCAACGGGGGCCAAGGACGGTCCTCCAAGCCTCATCCCTTCTGGTCCCGTTGCATTAGGAACAACCATCGCTGCTCACGTCGCAAAGACTCGCAAAACACTGCTAGTAGAAGACATCAAGGGGGTACGGAACGTTACAGTTTTTCATCTGTACTAGATCTGGTGTCATATGGAGTTAAATATAGGGACACTTTATTAGCCAATTTTAGAAAAGATTACATTACGTACATCCTTTGTTTACATTTTACATCCTAAACAGAACTTGTGGAAAATACAGCTTTTGTTTGTATAGTTTTCTGCTCTTTTAATCTGGTTGCAAAACGTTTCATCCTTTTTTTTTATTTAATGTTTGAAATAAAAACAAAGGGGGAAGGAAAACATAGACAAGAGCTGCATGGGGATAAAGATGTCTCTTTTTTCCCCCAATGTTGCTTTTTTTTTTGTTTTTGCTTTGTTTTTTTCTGTTTTGTGTATATGTACAGAAAAATGTTAGTTGAAATTATTTCGTTGAAATATAATATTTATTTAATCTCACCAAGAGTGGTTGATAATCTGTGTATGAAGTTATTGATTGTAATAAATGTCTTTATTTGTCCCAGAAAATTAGCTAAACATACACGATGCATACAGTAACACTATAAAATTGGGAAATCTTTAATTTTGACTAATAATTTACTTCTTTTTTTTTGGACACATTTCACACAAGTGACAATAACAAGACTAGGATTTGAAAAATACATTTACTATTACTATTACTATTTACTGTTTACATTACTAACTATAATTTAGTCACATGCGACAACATCAATCAGAACTCATGTGATCACGTGGTGTGTGTGTTGATCAATGTGGGGGTAATTTAATCTTAATTCAGAAACTTATGCTTTATATTTTAGTTAACTATCTGTAAAAGTTGATTAAAATATTAATGTCATTTAGTTGACTAAAACTAGACTAAACTAAAATAGTCCTGATGACTGAATTTGGACTAAAACTAAGTTGCGTTTTAGTCTATAACACTATGACTAAAACTAAAGTTATCACTGGTGCCACATCAACCGAGGAGGAAAACAGAGTGTGGCTGAAAGAGAGGAAATGTGTGCTAGCAATAAAATATAAACAAAAACAAAATATCACATATACTATCCAGTTACAATTATGGCAATGGACTGTTTTTAATATAACAAACTCCAGTCTCACATGGCTTTGATCCATGTTTTCTAGTTTCTCCCACCATTGAAACATGCACATCTGGCACAGATTTGGAAAATTATGTCCAAATGTGAAGGCATGCTGGTCTCTAATTTTGTATTTCAACTTCTTCAAAGACAATAAAAAAAATAAAATAACACCTTTACCTAAACCAAACTAGATCTAATGAGTGAGATTACCTCTAATCGCGCTAACTTCCGGGGATTTAATCAGTATGTATGACGTTAGCGAAGCTCGCTAACGTCTTACGGAGCTAAATCACCATGGTAACTTAGGCTGAACGACTAACCTGGTTGGGAGCAGGTTTTGCTCAGGAAAGGATCTTAGCGAGTACTAAAGCCCCGCCTCCTGACCAATCAGTTCTGTTAGAAAACGACCTGCCCATTGATCGAAGATCCTGGGTGGTGCAGATCTGACAGCAGCGTTTTGGAAAGAACGATTAATAATGGATAAATGCAATCCTTTCATTTACTGATGACATCCTTTAGGAAAGATATAGATTTATATCCCCCGCGACTCTGAAAATGGATGGATGGATGGATGGATGGATAGATTTATATCTGATGGACTGATCTACAATCAGCTGATGAAGCCTATATCTCCGTATGCACGGATGGGTGAAGTCATTGATTAATTAATTTGTTAATTAATTCATTCGTATACGCTAGTGAGGCTTTTAGTTATTCATCATTTTAAACGTAAGTAACATCTAACCTGGTCGGGACCAAGTTATGAAGTGGATCAAATATGAGCGAGTATAAAAGCTCCGCCTCCTGGTGCGCGCTGCACTAACACTGTTGCTCTTCGCTGTCATCATGGATTTAAATTCAATGTATTTGTTAAAGATCATAAGCCGTTCCTTCATGTAAAGATCCTCGTTCTGCCAGTTTTCTCCATTGTATTGATTGGTCAAACGCTGCAATCTCCACCCCTTTTATGTGAACGCACACGTATCGAGGCTGAAAACACTTGGCTTAAATTAACGTGTTGTTATCGACCTTTGTAGGACAGCTTCTCTCTGACAGGGAAAGTTTGGTTAGGTGATCCCGCTAAGGGAGATTAATCCAGGATATAATGATCTAGCTTCGTAGCATAGGCCCTAATGTACAAGTGACACTTTTGTTGGTGCTCTAGTAACATCTGGAGCTTTAATGTGTTTCAGGACGAGCGGTTCCCTGATGGCACAGGGCAGGACTCAGGGATCCACGTTCACTCTGTCATGTGCCTCCCCATTCTCACTGCCATTGGGGACCTCATTGCCATCCTGGAGCTACAGAGGCACTGGGGCAAGGAGCCCTTCAACCTCAGCCACCAGGAGGTCAGTGTGACCCAAAGCAGCAGTAGGAGGCTCACACAAGGACACGTAACCCTCAATCTGGACTGATTTAAAATCTCTGCACTGAAACATGGAAAAGTACTTCAGAGCAGTGTTTTTGTTTACTTTTTGCTTTAGAGTCTTGAAAGGGCTAAACCAGTGTTTCTCAAATGGGGGTACGAGGGAGGGAGTGGAAAATGAACAAATAAAGTGTCACCTCAGGTGTGAGATGACCGGAAATGATCAAAACTATAGAAATAAATCTATTTAGGGGCCACTAAATTAGTATTTTTTAACCTTGGGTCGGGACCCCATGTGGGGTCGCCTGAAAATTTTTTTAAATTAAAAAATATTCTGGAAATTTTGTATTTATTATTCTTTTTTTTAAATTAAAACAGCAATCAATCTTAAACAACAGCATTTCTATTCTTTTACTTTGATAAATATACATCTAGTTCAACTAAAATCTAGTAAAAAAAATAAAAAAAATAAATCAGAGCTCAAACATGATGAAATTATTTCTAGAAAAAAATGGTCTTTGGGGTCGCCAGAAATTCTTGATATCAAAATGAGGTCATGATCCCAAAAAAGGTTGGAAACCAATGTTATCACTCATTCATTCCATCATTATGCTTTATAGATGTTGTTAAATAGTTTGAAAATAGTTGGACAAAGGGGTGTACCGGTACTTGGATTCAGAAATACGATAAAGAAGGATGTTTTAACCACTGGCCTAAACTATTGACAGTGATTATCTTTGTTTTATTTTAAGATTGTAACAATAATTTGTTTGATTCTAATGCGTGTTGTTTCTTAGATTTTTCTGCAGTAATGTGCAGCAAATCTTCACTTTCTCTTCCAGGTTGCAACGGCTAACTTGGCATGGGCATCGGTCGCCATTCATCAAGTGCAGGTGGGCAGAGTTGGTCTGAGGTTCAAGTTTGAAATTGTATCGTTGTATTTCCCCTAAGAATGGTCTGGAAACAAGAACAAAACTAGCCCTTCCTCCTATTTTTCACTTGGATGACTTTGTTTGTTCTGGTTCTGCACTGGTGTTTTCACCTGTGTAATCCACTGTGTACTGGGGAGAGTGGTTTCAATGAGCCCAGTCCAATCAACGGAGCCATAGGTTCCCTGTGGACGTCATTACGCCCCAGTGCTGTTTTTATATGGACAGATAGCATAACACCTCAGAGAAGCTGTGTCCCACTGCTACTCTGGCCACTGTGGATCTGACAATGTGTTACAGCAGCACTCCACCTCTCCTCCACCTCTCCTCCACCTCTCTGTTACAGCGCTGCTCCTACAAATCCAGCAGGTGGCCTGCAGCCAAGTGCGTAGGAAGCAAACCTGTTCCAGGATGCCAAATGTGTGCATTGGGAAGCTTTTAACACATCTGTCAGCCTGATTTTGACCCTTTTTGTTGCTAGGTGTGCAGAGGCCTCGCCAAACAGACTGAGCTCAATGACTTCCTGCTAGATGTGTCAAAGTAAGGGCTGCTCAATGAATGACGTTCAAAGTCACTTATGAATTGGTTTTAATTTAATGCTGTCAATCACGTCTGGGTTCAACCACAGCAATGTGCTCGTACAACAGAGGAAATGACAGATTTACGTGCTTTCTTATACCTTCAATGTTAATACGCAACTTCTTTTTGCACAGAACATACTTTGATAGCATTGTGGCAATAGATTCTCTACTTGAACATATAATGGTGAGTGGATTTTTTCTTTTCACACATCTGCTTCACATTAACCTCAGGGCTACACATATAGGGAGTGTGTGTTAATCCCAACACATGACACGCCATGACATATTTTGTTAGTTCAGCACAGAAAGTGGAAATCTACTCAATTCCTGATCATAAACGGCAATTATTATCATGAATAATGAAAGTTTATGACTTCTATACACACCTATTATGATCAGACTCACTGCTAAAGTTTTTCTCTGCTGACTCCTGAGGGGTGTTCCATAAAGCGGGTTATGTTCGGGCTCAAATGAGCGAAACTCTGAGTATGCGAGGTATGTTTTTTTCTGAGTATGTCACCATAGCAACATTGTCCGTGAACTAACCCTGCTCTCTGGCAGGTTTTATCAAAGAAACCCTGGGTTTCTACCTGGCTCCGCCCACCTGAGCACAGTTTCTCAAAGACACTTGTGGATTTGTGGACATTGTGGATTTGGAGCATTAGGGAGGGACACTGAGAGGTTGATCTGCATTAAAACGCCTACTGACGTCTGTAGTAAAGTACCCTAGAGACAAACCTGTGGAGAATGTAAAGGGTGAGAGGACAGGAGATGACAATTTAAATGAATTTGCTTTTGGTGGCGTGATGCATTATGACACTGCTCTTGGAAGCAACGGGTTGCGGGTTTGTGGCCTGCTTCAGACTTTTTTTAATGACATATTTTTTGGACGTTGAGATGACTCTTGCGACAATATTACGTTAAAAATCAATATAAATGATGCGATATCAAGTGGCAGTCACTGTCTTTATAGCCAGTGTAACGGGAGGCCTCTCTATGCAGCCACCCTATGCTGCTGCCACATCTCTCCAGACACATTTTATTTATATTATTCCCCGCTCATCATGTCACCGAAGAGATAAAGTGATGAAGCGACCAAAAAGTGTGACTAATCACGGGTGATTTCAGCCGCTATAGTCACTGAAGATGCGTTCAGTGTGAACGCACCTTTAGAAGAGGCTCATATTCCTCAAACGCCCGCTTATTTCACCCATCAGGGTGAATAAATCACTTTCTTCTGGTTACCATGGTAGTTCGTGTAACCGTCGATCCATTGATGAAGGCTTTTTATCGCGCGCGCGCACGGAAGTAACCCAAGGTTTACATACTCAGGGTTGATTGACCCACTTCATACCAGCTGTAATGGAATCCGATACCTAGAGTTTCCCATGGGTAAGTTGACCCAGAGTTTATGGATAAACTCAGAGTTTGTTAACCCTCCTTTATGGAATACACCTCAGATGTAAAGCAAAGTGTAGTCACTTCACTTTTCATATTTACCATACTTAAACATGTTCAAAACAAGTACCTTTTCTGTGGGTTGGTCTCTCTAATCTTTATTCTAAAACACATTTAAAAATACTGATTTTCATTCAATATGAACAACGATGTTGCCATTTGTCTCTAAAATGAATGTTTTTTTTTTATTATTCACCGCACTCCATGTTGTTGACAGATATATGCAAAAAACCTGGTGAATGCAGACAGGTGCGCACTCTTCCAGGTAGATCACAACAACAAAGAACTATACTCAGACCTGTTTGACATCGGAGAAGAGAAAGAAGGCAAACCTGTCTTTACGAAAACCAAAGAAATTAGGTACATATGCAGCATACAGCATGTTTCCCCAAAACTGTGCATACGTTTGACTCCAAAAGCATCGTTCAAGAAGAGTTTTCTTACTGAAGATTATTATTATCATTCATAGGTTTGATTTTATTTTGCTCAAAATAAAGCCGTGATTCTATCTTGTTGTGTTTTTCCTGCAGGTTTTCTATAGAGAAAGGAATAGCTGGTCAAGTGGCTCAAACAGGGGAGGTCTTAAATATCGCTGATGCCTATGCAGACCCACGGTTCAATCGGTAACAAACCTGCTGCTGTGTGTTTAACTCAGAGACCGTCAACATGAGATCAAGCTGATGCCTTCTGTTGTTGTGTTTTTGCAGAGAAGTGGACCTAAAAACCGGCTATACCACGCGGAACATACTGTGCATGCCCATCGTGAGCAGGGGGACTGTTATCGGAGTGGTGCAGATGGTGAACAAACTAAGCGGAAGTGCCTTCACTAAAACAGACGAGAACAACTTTAAGATGTTTGCTGTATTTTGTGCCCTGGCCTTACACTGTGCAAATGTGAGTAAAGTGTTTTGCAGAGGTGTAAAGAGTACTGATATATGCTACTCAGAACTTTCACCCCCCATTGTTATTTTGGTAATACATCTCGCCTTGCATACAGTAAACAACTTATATATAAACTTAAAACGAAAGAGACGAAATACTTGCACAATTGAACTTATTTTGTTTTACACAAAGGCATCTGTATCAAATAAAAGGTTTGTCAAAATGTACAATTCTTTTTCAAATAAAATAACACCATTTAGAGATGCTTTCTCGTCATGGGTTACATTGTGATTGTGGAATCTTCTGGTGATGTATTCGATGCTTTTTTGGCGTAGTGCATTACGTTTAATCTGGTTGGTCGGCTATGATGTGATGCATTTAATTAGCAAATGGCAAAAAATGAAATGACCAAACAGCAAAGCCCATTGATAATTTAAAAACAATATTATAATATCACACACATGCACGCACTTACACACACACACACACACACGCTCACACTTATTGTATTATAATGTATACGATTTGTAAATACTGTCTATGATCTACCTATGGCATTTTTTCTGTAATTGTCTCTGTCTTTGTGTTGTATGTGACAAAAAAAAAAAATATATATATATATATATATATATATATATTTATATTTATTTAAATATACAGTATATATATAATTTGAAGACAAATAAATTATAATTTACTTAATAACAGTTGGCTGTAAAATGTAAAGAATTACTTTGCTTTTTTTAAAACTTACTTAAGTACAAGCAAAAATTACTGACTTACAAAAATACTCAAAAAAAGTACAAGTACCCATAATAGCAACTCATTTACAGTAACGTGAGTACTTGTAATTTGTTACTTTCACCTGTTTTCGAAGCAGCTTCTGTTCAATTAGGACCAATTACGATTACAGTGATAGCATTTTTTCCAATTACAATTAAAATTGCTATTATTGTTTTCCCCCTGACCCCATCCCTGGCTGGTGTTGTCCTGAGGTTGGTCGTTGAAAGCCACACATTCTCAATCCCAACTCGTCACATATCGACGTTCTGGAGGGTACCTGTGGCTAAGGGTCGGCCCGTGGAAACAGTTGTTTTTATGACATTTTTAGTGAGAAATGTACTCATAACTTATGGTTAGGTTAGGTTTAGGGTTAGAAGTCTTATTTTGAAAAGTTGCTTATTGACCCTTAGTGTCATAGTGATGCTGAAAGGTTAGGTTTAGGTTTAGGTTTAGAGGTTTGGTTAGGTTAGGTTAGGTTAGGTTTAGGATTAGGGTTAGGGTTAGGTTAGATTTAGGGTTAGAAGTCTTATTTTGAAAAGTTACAGTGAAAAAAAGCTTACGGACCCCGGTTTGGTTAGGTTAGGGTTAGGTTTGGTTAGGTTAGGTTAGGTAAAGCAATGTGTTTTCTCGATGAGACCCCCCGGGGGGATTCCAGGACCCCCTCAGTTGAACAGGGAATCAAAGGCCATTCATCCAAAAGGGTTTTGTGAGTTTGTATCAGTATAGTGCCGTGTCAGTGCAGTGTTGTAAATATGGGACAAGGAACAGCGTGGGGGGGATGGTTGCACCCCGCCCATTCTGTGTCTGTTTGGACACCCTGTCGTCAAATGAATGTGTCGTGTGGTATGGTATGAGGGTTCACAGCTGAGGGACAGAAGCAGGAGCCTGTTTGGGCTTCACCACAGTTAGGGTTAGGGTTAGGGTTAGGGCTAGTAGTCGTATTTTGAAAAGTTGCGGTGAAAAAAGCTTACGGACCCTTAGTGTCACATAGTGACGCTGAAGGGTTAGGTTAGGGTTAGGGTTAGGGTGAGACTGTCTGACTCACCTGGCAAACCTGCGTCACAAATGATGCGAACATGAATATTTTAGGGAAAGCAATTGTAATTCTTTTGGGATTGATTAAAGAAAGTGTCAGGCCTGGACTGTCTCCCTCCCACTCATCTTTGCAGAGGATAGGAACACAAACCAGATGTGGAAGCTCTTCTTTGGAAGTGCTCTGATAATAACTTAGCATTGTCAGACCCCTTTGAAAGCTCTGCCAGGAAGACAAAATTAATAAGGCTAGCATTTATATTGAAAGTACGATATTTATGCTCTCAAGTCTGACCTTTTTCTGCCTTTCTTTTGTTGAAATATGAGCTCCTGACGTGTGATCTTTTTGTGTTTTTGTACAGATGTACCACAGAATCCGACACTCTGAGTGCATTTACAGAGTGACGATGGAAAAACTTTCTTATCACAGCATCTGCACATCTGAAGAATGGGAGAGCCTTTCCAAGCTCGACCTCCCTGCCATCATTTACAAAGAGATTGAAATGTAAGCACCCATTTCTCTGATGTTTGGGTTATTCTCCCCACGTGTCCACGCTGGCTGTCCTGGTTCTCTCTGTGACCTTGACTGTATTTGATCTGCAGACACTTTGTAAGGAAAGGCAAAAAAAAAAAAAAAAAAAGTCCAGCCCTGGATTATGATAGTCTGTGAGCTAGGATAAGGCTTCTGGCTGTCAACCTGTCAGCTCACAGTCATCAGACTTCATCTGCATCTCCTCCTCTTTTCCCAGGTGTGCTGCACATGTTAATTTCAGATTTTCCTCCCATCTCCACTCACTCCTCCAGGTTCCACTTTGACATCAACTCCTTTGAAGAACTGTGGCCTGCTGTCTTTATCTACATGGTTCACAGCTCCTGTGGGAAAAACTGGTACGTTCCCAGCATCGAACGAACACCAGTGCTGACTGTGCTCTCAGGTCCACTTAAGAAGTGCTTCTCAAAATTTCGGCTGGAGTACCCCCTTTTTTTTTTTTTTCTAATTCCATGAAGTACCCCCTTTTGTCAGACTACAACATTAGGCTTCGAAAACAATTTAAAAAT
Source organism: Gouania willdenowi (assembly GCF_900634775.1). NCBI lineage: Eukaryota > Metazoa > Chordata > Actinopteri > Blenniiformes > Gobiesocidae > Gouania > Gouania willdenowi. Next base: position 19,905,012 of record NC_041058.1, on the reverse strand, counting down.
GATTGAATGAATGAGTGATAAATAAGTTGAAAGAAACCCTATTTAGTGCAGTGGTTCTCAACCTTTTGGATTGTGAGGCCTTTTTGATATCAACAATTTCTGATGACCCCAAAGACATTTTATTTTCCATATTTAGTTTTTGATCATGTTCAAGTTCAGATGTTTGGTTTTTTTTTTTTATACTGAATTTTATTTTAACTGGATTCACATAGTGAAATTATATAAATACAGTTGTTTCAGATTGTGTGTCGTTTTAATTTTCGAAAAAACAATAAAAATTCAAAAATCTAATTTTTCAGAAATTTCAGGTGACCGCATTTAAACTCCAGGCAAGCCGACATATGTTCCCGACCCGAAGGTTGAAAAACCCTAATTTAGTGCCCCCTGAATACATTTATTTCTATAGTTTTTATCATTTCCAGTCATCTCACGCCTGGGGTGGGACCAAGACTGACACTTTATTTGTTCATTTTCCACTGTAGTGCCATTGCGTACCCCCATTTGAGAAACATTGCACTAAAGCACTTCTTGTTGTTGTTTTCCGTTGACAGTTTTGAGCTCGAGAAACTTTGTCAGTTCACGTTGTCTGTGCGGAAGAATTACCGCCGTGTGCCCTACCACAACTGGAAGCACGCGGTGACGGTGGCACACTGTATGTACGTCATTCTGCAGAAAACGTCGGGGATCTTTACAGAGGAAGAGGTTTGTTTCTTATAGAGTTTAGAGATTAATTTAGTTGGTTTGGGAATTGTTGATGTGTTTTGTCTCCTTTGGCTTTAACAGAAGAAAGGTTTGCTGATAGCCTGTCTGTGCCACGACCTGGACCATCGAGGTTACAGCAACGCATACCTGCAGAAGTTTGACCATCCGCTGGCTGCACTGTACTCTACCTCCACCATGGAGCAGCACCACTTCTCTCAGACTGTTTCACTCCTGCAGGTAGCGCTCACATTTATAAAGTATAAAGTAAAATACGTACGAATTTTCTGCAACACTTTACTTGAAGTTGTATACATATAGGCTGACATTGCCCTGTCATTATTATGACATAACATCTGTCATTAATTATCGTTCGTTACCCTAAACCTACCAAACCCCAGTAAATCCCTCCATCTAACCCAAAAATGCCAACATAGCTCCAAAAGTGTCGTAATTTAGCAAACGACACTTAATGACATCCTTCATGACACCTTATTCATGCTAATGACAGCGTAATGTCAGCGTTATGTATGAAACTTCAAGTAAAGTGTTGCTGCATAGAGAGTTTTTTTATCTGTTACAGACTCCACTCATGGTAAAAATCAGATATAGAACTGTTTTGATTGTTTGATGACAGCACATAACACACACATAAATATTCTGTCCAACCACCAAGTTTCCTTCAAGACAGAAATCTCACGTGGTCAAACAAGATCTAACGACGTGATTGAACGCTCCGTTCCAAGCAACTCGGAACGCTGGATTATCCGACTTGAAAAAGTGACTTGGAACGGCACCCGAAGTTGGAGCTCATACTCAGTAAAGTCGCGGGGAAAATCGTGATATTATAGCGGTCAGCCATGATTGAGATATTTCAAAGTGCTGCTATGGAACTCGATTGAACGCAGAGATCTGAATTTTCAAATCGGAAGTGCCTTGAACGCAGCATTACGTGTTTCTCAGTCAGCTGGCTTCCTGAGTCGTCGACTTTCCCAACACGTGAGGAGTTTTGGTCGTAAATATTGAGCAAATTTAGTATTTACACTTGTCGGTACTCTTAGAGCTAATTATTAGGAGTGTCCCGATCCGATATTGATATCGAATATCGGTCCGATATCAGCCAGAAAACGAATAGCGGATTTAAAATCATTTAAGCATTTAAAATCTTCGATAAAGTATATATTGTTTTTTTGGATAAATATTTTAAATATCTTCTGTCTTATTTTTTTAATTTCTTTTATTCAATCATAGAATATTCTCATTCTAAAAGGTTAATTATATGTAATCCATTAGTTTATAATAAATCTGTCTGGTTTTTTTTTTGGTTTTTTTTAATAATCAAGCCTTTTCTAACATTCAACACTACAAATCAAGTGCTAAAAGTATGTATGATTTGTGCTGATATCGGATCGGTATCGGCAATACTCAAGGCTGCAATATCGGTACTGTATCGGAAGGGAAAAAAGAATTTGCCAAATATCGAACAAATTTACTCTGAACCATCCTCAGACCACAGGATTAATTTATAGAACATATAAACATATAAAACAAGATAATCTGGAGATTTCTATCCAAAAACAGGCCGATTGTCTTTATGTGTGTACCCATGCAGCGTAGCGACAAACCAAAGAGCTAATACAGTATGTAGCAAAGCAATGGAGGTTAGAGAAATGTCCATTTCTAAACAACAAAGCTGGAGATGATGGTCAACAAAGACAATGATGTTTTTTACTATGTGACTAAAGCGTCTGAAATGCACCCGTTCTATTGTGTGGGGTTGGCAGACTGCATCCACAGGCCTGTAGTGACGTTGGAAACGTGACCTGTTGTAGTCTAGCTGAGCTGAACGCCTCATAAGTGGAGCTTTTGCTTTTTTATTGATCTCTTTGTTTCCCATAGCTGGAAGGGCACAATATTTTCTCCAACCTGAGTTCCAGCGAGTACGAGCAAATGCTGGAGATTATCCGAAAGGCAATCATCGCCACTGACCTCGCCTTGTACTTCAACAACCACCTGCAGCTGTCGGAGCTGCTGGCTTCTGGTGCACTGGACCTGAATAACCACTCACACAGGTCCGAACCTGGTATCCCTGTCACCACAGGTCATAACATTTCACAGAGGGATGCACACTTCTCATTCCTCTACGTCAGGGGTTCTCAACTTTTGGGTCAGGGCCCCATTTGCGGTCATGAGACACTGGGAGGGGGTCACCAGATGCCTTCAAGAAACGAAGACTGTTTTTTGGATAATTTTAGCCCATTTTTGCTTACTTTGAAATTTTTTCTGCAACCACACCTAACCTGCCATATTTGAACTTATTTTCATCCCTTTTTCTGCCATATTTTTGCTCCTTTTAATGCATTTTTGCTACACTACTCCCATTTCTGCCACTTCTCCATCAAATTTCATTGCTTCTTTTGCACATTTTTCTACTTTCAAAACATTTTCAGCACTTATAAACCCTTTCCACCACATTTCCCACTTATGTTGACCCATTATTAACCCCTTTTCACCATATTTTATGCTTATCTTGGCTAATTTAACCACATTCATGATTTGTCACACCCATTATTTGCCAATTTAAACTAATTGTTCCAATTTTGACACTTTGAGGTTTTTGGCAACTCTAATCCTATTTCACCACCTTTTAAACCATTTTTGGTCACGTTTAACCCATTTTATTTCCGATTAAAAAACCAAAAAAAACAAAGGATTTACATCTTTAATGACTATATACTATGGCTCAAATACATGATATCTGTGTTCAACCACCTTCAGATACAGTGGGGGTCCCCAGTCTCTGGCACCTTTGTTTTGGGGGTCGTGGGCTGAAAAGGTTGAGAACCACTGCTCTACGTAGTGATGAGTTCATAATGCACAGATCTAACAGCGAGGCTTTGCTCCCCTCCAGGGACCGTGTGATAGGTCTGCTGATGACAGCATGTGACCTGTGTTCTGTTACCAAGCAGTGGCACAACACACGACTCACAGCCAACGACATCTACGCTGAGTTCTGGGCTGAGGTACAGTGGGATACTGTTAAGGCCTTAACAGCCGTAGTGTCATGATCATGCCTCAAGGAGAACACACAGACCTTTTTAGCTACAACTGTGCATGTCCTGCACGTTGTAAGACACAACATGCCGACAGGTCATCTCTTATTTTGTTCAGGGAGATGAGATGAAGAAGATTGGAATGCAGCCAATTTCAATGATGGACAGAGACAAGAAGCATGAAATTCCTCAAGGCCAAGTAAGACCAACCTATCGGCTCCTACAGTGCAGTCATTCCAGTCATCTTTAGTGTTTTAGAGACTGTATCTAAACCTCAATTTACCAAATTTTTAAAGTCTGCATGGTTCACACTCCAGCAAGAAGGTCCTGGGTTCAAGCCCTGGGGTGGACTTGGGTCCTTTCTGTGTGGAGTTTGCATGTTCTCCCCGTGCTGCGTGGGTTTCCTCCGGGTACTTCGGCTTCCTCCCACAATCCAAAAACATGACTGTTAGGTTGATTGGAGTCTCTAAATTGCCCATAGGAGTGAATGAGAGAGTGAATGGTTGTCTGTGTCTGTGTTGCCCTGTGATGGACTGGCGCCCTGTCCAGGGTGTACCCCCGCCCACCGCCCTATGAGAGCCGGAGATTGGCACCGGCAGACCCCCGCGACCCTGTTAAACGGGAATAAGCGGGTATGAAAATGGATGGATGGATGGATGGTTCACACTCTACATTTTTCACTGTTTGAAAACAAATGCAATTATTACACATTTCACCTTCATAAATATTACTGTCTCAGCATGTCGAAAAGCTCTAGCTTCTGGAAAAATAGTTAAGCAAAGTAAATGTGGATGTTCCAATAAAGACAGAATGTACTGTTGTTTGGTTTAAATAGAAGTTTAGTTATCACAAAAATGCCATTTTGTGTATTTTTACTGATGTTTTGTTTGTTTTAGGAGTCATTTTGTGTATTTTTACTAATGTTTTGTTTGTTTTAGGAGTCATTTTGTGTATTTTTCTGAATCTTAAAAATACACAGTGATTTTGTAAACCTAAAAAACTCTCCTGCAGACTAAAACTTTTTTGCCAACACTTTTTTCACCTGATGAAAACCAGACGAAACGATGACTTAAACAATTCCAAAGTGCCCGAAGCTAAACATTTAAAAAGCTAAGAAGCTGTTGAAGCCTCTCGAGGATAAAACTATTGTGTTGCTATGAGCAATGTTGCAACCAATGCCAGTTTGCATAAGTTTACAATAGGAGTGAATGAGTGGCGGACCTGTGCATTTATCAAACAAGTGTTACACAATCGACACACAAAAAAAAGGAGTTTCTGCTGCCGGCTTATCTTTGCCTTCATTGTGTCTAGGTTGGATTCTACAATGCTGTAGCAATTCCATGTTACACAACACTATCTAAGCTGTTCCCTCCATCCAGCCCTCTACTAAATTCCTGCAAGTAAGTACTCACTTTAAAGCAATGGTTGTCTTTGTTACTGTTTTATGTACAAAAAGCATGCGTTTTTAAAATACCTTAATCCCTTGCAAATGATACCTTGCTTGTTTATAACTGTTGGGATGTACTGTATATAATGTAACCAGGAAGTGCCAATGAACTATGTGCATACTGGCCTCCTGTAACTAGCACCCATTGGCCTGACAAATAAGATTAGAGATGATAAGGATGTGTCTAAGGACACATACCAGACGTTTCACTTAGAATACAAACACAACGCACGTGCTGCCAACCTGATTTTAGACCAACCTATCATGACTGATAAGTTAGCGTGCAGTGCAGTGCATTGTGCTGCATTGCTGTGCTACTCCTTAAAGTGCATCAGGTTGTCTTTCAGAATCGACGACTATTAAAGAAGCCAACACATTGTGAACCGGTAGTTTGGTTAAAGCTGCTGGGGAGAATAACTAACATTTGATAACACAGATAAAGACAAAGTGTAGGCCACATCGATCAATAAATAGTTAAAACAGTTCAAATTGCAGGTGCACGGTGGGTCAGTGGTTTGCATTTCCACCTCAAGCAAAGAAGCTCTCGGCATCAAGTGGAGACTTGTGTTCTTTCTATGTGGAGTTTGCATGTTCTCCCTGTGCTTGTGTGGGTTTTCTCCAGATACTACAGCTTCCAACCACAATCCAAAAAAAACACGACTGTTAGGTTGATCGGAGTCTCTAGTGAATGGCTGTCTGTGTGTTGCCCTGCGGTTGACTGGCGCCCTGTCCAGGGTGTACCCCCGTCTAGCAGAAGAAGGCACCAGCAGACCGCTAGCAGACCTCCGCAACCTTGAAAAAAGGAGCAAGTGGGTCAGAAAATGGATGGATGGAGGTTGAAATTGCTGCTTGCAACTTTGTTTAATACTCCACCAATAACAATGGGTTTGTTTTCAAATGGTCATGTGACTTAAACTTCTGAAAAGTTCCCTGCATTGCATTGTGGAAGAATGCAAAGATGGCGCCAAAGCAGAAAAGTTTTATTTAGAAGTGTCTTTACTTCATTCTTGCTGGGATGTTTGAAGCCATTTTTCTTCTGCTTTTTTAATTATGTTCATCGTGATATACGGTCCCTCCAAATTCGGTCGTATTTGGGTGTTTCCGTCCATCTGCCATTATTTTAACAATTACTTTCAATCAGTGAAAACACCAGAAATGACACTTTGGCAGTGTCTTTGGGGGGCACACTGGCATCAGTAGTGGATGAGAACAACTTTTGTATGAAACACATGTACTGTTTAAAAAACAAAAACTTTATTTATCCCCAGCAGCTTTAAAGCAGAACTAAGTAACTTGCACTTAGCGCTCCCCCTAAAGGTCCCTCTTGGTTATGTCACTGTCGTTAAAACTCCAGCCCCACCCCACAGCTACATGCGCACCTTTGCTCTCCCAAGACGGTAGCAACCGATCACTGAAAAATCCTAATGAACAGTGACAGTAAGGGTGCTTTCACACATATAGTCCCATGTGACCATGTGATCAGTATGAGAAAGAGAGACAAGTAAAATAAATGAATGTTGTGGGAGTAATACTGAGGGGAGTGTGGAAATGTGTGATGTGTGTGTGCTGACAAAGTGACTCTGAAAGTAGATAGATAGATAGATAGATAGATAGATAGATAGATAGATAGATAGATGGCTTCATTAGTTTACATCCTAGTGGCAGCAAGGGGTATTACACTCTGTGCTTTATGTGTCCAAAAATGCTCATAAACTATAATTTCTCCATAAATTAGTTTAATTTGCACAAAATCCCTATCATTACGCAATTATTCTATAGTACAGAAGATTATTATGACTTTGGTTTGTTCTAATGTGCATTCACAGATGTTGTACATGCTGAGTTTCTGGAGTCATTGATGGATTATTTGGAGTCTGGGTCTGATCCAGGTTTCTTGTTTTCACAGGGAGAATCTGGGCCAGTGGGAGAAGATAGTGCGAGGAGAAATGGAGGACCCTGTGCCTGCTCAGCCTAATGATTCAGGCCCTGTGAAGGTGGATAACTGAATGACACGGGGATCGCTGACCGACCAAAGGAACACTTCTGCGATCCTTCCGCGTACGTTGAATCTGAAGAGCGTGGGAAGGAATCCCCATCCTGTGCTCGCAGGAGAAGCATCCACTGAAAGGCTGGACTTTGAAAACACACAGTTACCTCATTGGATGACAATGGTGACAACACTGATGTTTTCACCAATCCCAGAGAGTGACAGGCAGTTGGTGAGGAACTTCCAACCTCCAGCTTCTGTCTGCTTAGCTCGGGATGAATCTGTTAGGATGGACTTGTGGCGTTCTGGCTGTTCTTTCTTTTACAAGTTTAACTTTATATGAATTGTTTCCTCATGTGAGCTCAGTTATATCCATCATGATCTTGTTTTTTGCAGAGGGCTTTACTCTGAACCTAGGCTAGAATACATGAAATATTTTTGTCACTTCAGGCTTTATTTTTTTATGGTACTTTTTTGCCGTTTGCCTTCTGTTGTTGATTTATTGTACGAGCACTACTACAGCAAGGCAATCGCAGTGACTGAGAGAAATGTGCACATGAAGATGGCTGTTCGAATGTATATAAATTTTGAGCAAAAATCCGTTTGCAGTACTTGAATAAAGACCTACAGCCTATTCTACGCTGAGGTAGCAGATGACGCTCGTGACCTGTCACTCAAATGTGAAAGAACTGATGTGGAGTTAGAAGACGGTAAACACAGAAAGCCGACAGTCACTGTGGTTGTGCCTCGTGTGGAAGCACCCAAAGCTTTGAGAAGCCTCCTCCATAGCACATAGTTATCCTTCTGCTTCACTGGAACAGTGGTTGACAGACAGAGGAAGTAAAGTAAGGCTGTGATTCAGCCACAACTGTAGAACAATCATTTCATCTTTCCTTTTTACACCGCAATCGCTCCCTATGTTACAGTATGTTAGCTTACTACAGTAGTTGCTTGCATGGTCTGCCGTTAACCAGGCAGGTAATCTTTAGAGGTACGAAGACTTTACATCAGACATAGTCTCCTTTTTTTTTTTTTTTTGCTTTAAAAACTAAAGTAAAAATGTTTATCTCTGGGATTGTACCTTTAAAATCTTCTCCAACCTTTTGCCAACGTGCAAAGTTTCTGCTGCGCCAGCCTGTCCACAACCCGGCAAAGAACACCCTCCTTCATACGCTCCCAACACTGTGCCGGACGTATACGTTTAGACTCTTTCAAATGGTTTTCCAAGATCTTCCAAGAGACAAGAGTATTTTGTCTGAAACCTTCATTCCAGCGAACAATGTCACAAAGAGACTTGACACTACTAGCACTCTATTCATTCGTACGCCTGGTTCTGTTGCTCTCACTTTTTTGAATGTATACGTTCAGATGCTCTGCAGTGGCGTCGTTCGCCATGTTTTGTTGTTTTTCGTTCACCGAACTGGTTCCAGTAAGCTTTCAACCAAGAGCAACAATTAGCATGCACCTCAACGGACTGATTTCTACATTATTTTTGCATCAACGGGTGTGTCCTGTGTACAATCTGACTCAGTTTGTACAGACTGAGGTGTGTGCTCTGATGGTGCTAAACTGAATAGCAGTAATGCACTTTCTGAATGAGTGTGTACCGTGTGTACGTGTATGTGTGTGTGTGCGTGCGTTCAAAGGCCACCTGACGACATGTTAAAGTCACTGCACTGTTCCTTCTGCATTTCAGCACCACTTTTATCCCATTGTCTGCACTATGTTTAGCTTATGATCTTTATGGCTATTACTATGTTATTTTTCTTAGAGTTGAATTTTAAATTAACTTATATTTTTTATACAAAGTAAAATGTTGGCCTTTTTTGTTTTGTACAAATAAACACTATAAAGTAAAGAGTCCAGACATGTTACTGTTAACCAGAATAACCGAGGAATGTCTCAACTGTAATTGTACGAGCAGTAGCCCAAATTACTTTTATTAAATACCTGAAAATGAATCTGTGTCCAGTCTTTTTATTTTATTGCATTTAAATATTGTACAATAGATGTGATAATAGACCAGCACTCCACAAAGCACCAAATATCCTTTTTCCATTTCTATCCATAACAATACAGTATGGTCCAAATGGATGGACACTCCCATTTTTCATGTTAAAAGGCATTATCCAGGGCCAATCTATATGAAACTCAGTGGGGTAATAGAGAAACCAACCTGACATAACTGAGTCAAATTTCATAAAGATTGTTTGATTACGAACCAAGATGGAAATTATTGAAATATTGCCAATAATAAGAAATAAGGATTTTTTTTTTTTTTTCTTTTCAAACTGATACAGAATCAGTGTATTGATCCCGATCCCCTCCAAAATAAAATGTAATCTCTCATGGCGTAACATCTATCTTTGGTTAACATTTTGTCAAAATCCATTTAAGTGGATTTGACGTAATCCTGCCAATAAACAAAATGAAAATATGAACTTCTTAATGGAGGTAATTAATTACATTACCCACTATTGCTGTTGCAATTCAGCTCACTTTCAATAGAAGAAAACCTAAACATAACTTTTGTTTTTACTGGTGTTATGATTCCTATAATATATGCTAAGGTTGGTGAATTTTGGTGTCAAAGTGAGATTGAGTGAAAGATGGAAGAATTAGGACGTAATTATTACTAAATAGGAATCCAAAAGGGGGTTTGGATCCACTCCAGAATACTGACTTTTTCTGAGTTACACTCGTGAATTGTTGTGTTGGATGAAAAGTAACTCATGGAGATGAAATTCACAAGGGATTCTTTTCAATAAAAGGTTTCAAATTGTTCACCTCGTATTATAATCCATTTGATATAACCGTAGCACTCATACAGTACAGACAATCATTACTATTATGGGGTGTATGACATTTTCACATTCTTTCATAAAATCAATGCATGCTTTGCTGTAAGACGTTGTTAGTTCCGGCCCAGTATGGGATGTTAGTTGGTCCCCGCCCTGCCATCTGTGGTGCTTTCCTGTCCTGGTCATTGTAGCCCTGAGGCCTCGTAGCACTCCTCCTCCTCCTCCTCCTCCTCCTCCTCCTCCTCCTCCTCCTCCTCCTCCTCCTCCTCCCCCCTCGCTCTATTACTGCAGGCTATTCTTCTTTTTACAGAAAAGTTTGTCTTTTTCAATGTAAAACTTTGAAACTCATGATGGTTTAATTAGGTTTAGTAACTATTTTTGGTCAAGCACAGTTATTTTCATATAAACAAGTAGTCTTAATTTGTTAGGTACGTTTACCAGATTCCTGAGAAGCTACTGTGCAACATTCATGGAATCAAAGGCCTTGTTCATTAGCCTCCAGGTTACAGTAGCCTTTTACTTCTATATTCCCACCCAGCTACACTGCTAGTACTGGGATTGAAATGGGAAACACTCCAGCTACTGTGGAATCAAACTAGGAAACACATTAGGATGCTGCTGACAAATATTAGATCTTTCATTTCATTCATACACATAGTCATAGGTGAAAGTAAGGGATTACAAGTTCTCACGTTACTGTAATAGAGCTGCTTTTAATTGTACTTTTTTGAGTATATTTTAAATCAGTAATTTTACTTTACATTTTAAAAGAAGTAAAGTCACTCATTACATTTCTACACCCAACCGTTACTGAGTAAATTATATTTTTTTGTTTTAACATGATGAACGGACATTGTGAAACTTCAATAAATGAAATGACCAGAAAACAATCAAATGCATCACATCACAGCCGACCAACCAGATTAAACGTATTGCACGGCGCCAAAACAGCATTGAATGGAGGTTATTTTCTCAGTTTTAATGAGAAATTTATTTTTAATTGAATTAATTGGTGTTATTTTATTTGAAAAATAATTTTACATTTTGACATACCTCTTATTTTATACAGATGCATTTGTGGAAAATAAATTAAGTGTTTACTGTATGTAAGGGAACCGTGACAAGATTTAATTCCACCAAGTTTATTTTGTCTTCTTTTTTTGAATAATAATTGATAATAATAATAATAATAATAGAACTTTTTTCAGGGAATTTATTTTGATTTCCTGACATGTTTCGACTGCCAACTGTCAGTCTTCCTCAGAGGCATCTAGTGATTGCTCTGATGTATCCTTGCGAGTTTTTTTCTAAGGAAACCATCAATGCATCTACATCTTGTATTGTGGCAAGATTTATGACCAAAAATAAACGTGAGTACTATTTAACTGAGATACTTTTTACTTGTATTTGAGTATTTTATGTATGACTTACTTGTACTTGTACTTGAGTACTATTTTAATCAAGTAACAATACTTCTACGTGAGTAGAATATATCAGTACTCTTTGAAACTCTGGAATTGGTATTATTTAAGGAAAGTGTGCATTTTCAGAATGTCTTGGATCAAATATTCTAATTCTGTTTTTATAGACAACAGGGGACACACATAAATACCTCATGGATGGATGCGTTTTAGTTTTCACCAATACACCACAATAACTAGCATTCCAATTTCTAATAACTGTCTTGTTGCGATTCTTTGACACGCTACATATCCAAACGCTTCATCTAAACTCGTGTTTTACTTTAAAAACTTCTATAATAAGGAGTAATTAGCTTTCCTCATAAAGAACATTATGCTTTCCATTCACCTCATCAGGTGTAAACACCTGAAAGCTCCTGGGCCCAACGTTCATCAATACCCGGAACGCAACACCAGCATGACGTGTGTCGGTCTCCATAACAACAGGTTTAAGCGTAGACCATGGTTAATTTCATAATTGGGGAAACTTGGAGGTGAGGATGTCTTTTAATGTTAATGCAAATTGATTGAGTTTTTTTTAATTTTTTTTATTTGAGCTCATGTTAATTATGACCACATGCTCTTAAAGCTGCAGTATGGCCTGCTGCAGTAAGGGAACATGGTCAGAACTGGGCTACCTGACCTACACCTCGCCTCACTGAGGGCCCTGCAGCCTGAGTCAGAGTCCAACACAGAGAGAAACCATCAAACATAACACCTCCCTCCAAGGTGTCCCACAGCCAAGTAGTCGCTCCAATACCCAGAGGTGAAAGTAATGGATTACAAGTACTCACATTACTGTAACTGAGTTGCTTTCATGGGTACTTGTACTTTTTTTTCAGTATACTGTATTTCTAAAGCAGTAATTTTACTTGTACTTAAGTACATTTTAAAAGAAGTAAATTGTTACATTTCTACACCCAACTGTTGCTGAGTAAATTATTATTTTTTTTGTTTTAAAATGATCAACAGACATTGTGAAACGACAAAAAATGAAATGACCAGACAACAATCAGATGCATGACATCATACGTAACCAACCAATCAGATTAAACGTAATGCACGGCGTCAAAACAGTATTGAATGGAGGTTATTTTCTATATGTCCTTAGTCATGCCACTTTCTATGGTTTCTACCTATTATGTTAAATTATATATTACTGTATATTATGTTGTTGTTGTTACTCACATGGCACGGTTGTAGAGTTCATAAATGTATCTATACTTAGAAGCTGAGAATGTATTTATTTATTGATTGAATGATTTGGTGTTGTTTTATTTAAAAAAGAATTGTACATTTTGACAAACCTTTTATTTTTATATAGAATAAATTAGGATCCAATTGTGCAACTTTGGGTCTCTTCCTCTTTTTAGTTTATACATGAGATGTTTACTGTATGCAAGGAAACGTGGCAAGATTTATTATCAACAATAAACCAAAGTAACTAGTAACTATTTAATTGAGCTACTTTTTACTTGTACTTGAGTATTTTATGTATGACTTACTTGTACTTGAGTACAATTTCAATTAAGTATCAGTATTTCTATTTGAGTAGAATATATCAGTACTCTTTACATCTCTTCCAACACCTTCACTCATGACAGATACCATCTCTGACCTGTGAAATTTTTTTTAAAAAAGAAAAAGGAAAAAGTCTGGTTCTGTTTCATCTTTGAATCAAGTAAAAATCATGTGAATGATGCTTTTTCACCATCAGATGGAGAAGATATCAATTCCCCTAAAGTGCTTTATTTATATCTCAAACTCTTGTTCTACTTGTTTTCTAAAGACGCTAAAATCATCAGCTGATCAAAAAAGAGTGATGGAATAAAACATATCAGTTAGAGACAACAACTAAACTACTGTTTGATACGTGAACCCTAACCTCAGGGCTGAAAAGTATGAGAAGAAGCTACAAATGGTGAGAAAAATAATCCAAATGATTTATCTATTTATCTTAACTATTTATCTTAACATTAAACCTTTGAAAGATTGATGTTTAACAAACTCCAACACATCATTTGTCAATGACCTGTTTTCCCGTCATCCACAGGAACTGAATAAGTCCTCACAGAGCAGGCCCTGCAGAGACCGCCTTGCGGTGTTCAGTGACGTCTTTGATGATGTATGTGAAGGCTCGCCAGTATTTGGACACATCCTGAGGGAAATTAAGGTTTTTCCATTTCTTCTCTACCCACTCTATGGCTGTGCAGTCTAATGTATCAGAGCCAAGAGAGAGAGTCCCTGGTGTAGTGACAGCAAATGGAGCACTTCTCTGACCTGGACCGTAGAGTGTCATGGAGCAGGTCATCACTGGGAAACAGTTTCCATTCCCTCCCATTCACACATTTCTCAGGGTTACTAATATGTCACTAAAGCTGTTTTAAACATATTTCACATTTTTTCCGCCTCTCTGCATTTCACATCTAGTTTAGAATGATGCGTCTTCTTGTGGAGCCTCTGCTTGATAAACCAAACCACTTTTTATTATTTACACACTCTATTTACACACTCTATGACAGTGGTTTCCAAGCTTTTTTTTTGGCTCATGTACCCTCTTTCTCTTATTTCTGAATCAAAGTACCCCCCTTTTGTCCGACTACAGCAGGGGTGACAAACTCACTGTAGTTCAGGGGCCAAATACGGACCAGTTTGATCTCAAGTGGGGGTAGCAGATTTTAGATGGGGAAAAAAAATTTATATTTTAAAATCATTGTGCCCTAGTTTTCAATTCACTTGAAAAAGTCTTGATTTTGTTTCTAAATTTAGAGGAATTTTGTGCAATTGTTTGGTAGAAAGTTAAAAATTACTGCATTCATGTGATATAAACAAATGAAAAAAAATAAAGTCATTAAATTTACAACTTGTGATTTACATAGTAATTCATATTTTCTCTGTCATTTTTATTTTCTCCTGCAGGCCAAATTGAATGCTCTATGGGGCCATATTTGGCCCCCGTGCCTTGAGTTTGATACGTGTAAACTACAGCATTTTACTCAGAATACTATAAATAAACTAGAAAAGCACATGAAGAGCACAAACCTCCTCCAAGCACCTCAAGCTCAGCTGACACGCTCTGGTCACGGTAACATGGTAAACTCAGGATTACCATGACTACCTGTCAACACTGAGCTTGGCCTGACTTTGACAATTACTGAGGCTCATCGCACAGGCATGTTATAATATGGGGAGTCTTCGGGGGCTGTCCGTCAGGTGATGTAAACTGCCCACAATGCAACACAACACAAAAAACCTATTTTTGACGTCAGTGTTCTGACAAAAACATTATGTGTCCTTTTGCTAACAACGATGTGAGCAAATGAACATGCGTAACGAAGGTGTTCAATGAAGTACAGTTGTGAACAAAAATAAGAGTAGGCTACCCCAAAGTTTTCCCAAAGTTCTTCCATTTGCACATTTAAAAAGCCACTATTGCCATTGTCTACCTGAGATATATTATAAAGATGTATGTTGGCTAAACGTATCTAAAAACATGAAAAACAAGAGCCCTAAGAGAGCAAATATTCTCTTTGCCAGATAATCACAGCTATTGGGATCATTGATCCTGATCCTGGTTCCAGGATTTTGTTGTTTTGTCAGTTCATAGTCATTTGTGTGTGTTTTGTGTTCTTGGTGTACTTTTGTGTATTTTTCTGTCAATTTGTGCATCTTTGGGGTCACTTTCTATATTTTTGTTGTTGTTTTCTACATTTTCCTGTCATTTTGTGTAATTTTGTTGATGGTTTGTGTGTCTTTCGATAAATTATGTTGTGTTTTTTTTCTTCGTGTTTTCATAGTCATTTTGTTTGTTTAAGTGGTTGTTGTGTCTCTTTTTTTGTCATTTTGTGTTTATTGAGTCATTTTGTGTTTATTGAGTCATTTTGTGTTTATTGAGTCATTTTGTGTTTATTGAGTCATTTTGTGTATTTCTGGAATTGTACTTCGTGCATTTTGCTGTCAGTTTGTGTGTTTTAGGAGTTATTTTGTGTATTATCTTGGGCTTTGTATTCCTTCCAACTTCTTTAAATTTGTTTTGAGGGCTGCACAAAATTAGGCCAACCATTTGCCTATGTCTGCTTTTAATAATGACATAGTGGGTCCAAAAAATGGCAACCCCATTCTTTTAAAAAATCACGACAAAATTTGCAATTAAAACTCAGTGAGATAGTTGAGGAACCAACCCAACATAACTGAGTAAAATTTCATAATGATTGGTCAATTATGAACCAAGATATGATTTTTTTTAAACTTTACCAATGAAGAGAGATAGGGATTGTATGATATTTCAAACTGATCCAGAAACTGTATATTTAATGGAATCTTGCATGACATAAGTTCCATCTTTGGTGTTAATATTGCCCCCTCTCCTTGGCGGAGGTAATAACTGTTGTTGATGTGTCAGTTCCAAAATGCTTCCCTCAAAGACGTTGAAGGGAGAATCAGTGATGGAAAGAGAAGAAGAAGAAGTTGTGTGGATCAGCAGGCCAGCACAGCCCTGGAGGAGTTTAAATGGTGTGACAGGATCAGGAGAGTGAAGTGTGCTGTTTATATCTGTGGGGTTTTTCCTCTGTCATGTGCTTGAGTTAAACATGTTTGTTCTCTTGAATCCTCGGGCTTTAAAATGAACTAAATGACATTCCAGAGATCACCCGCGCAGAGGCCTGTGTGTGACACCGACGGTACGTGTCAATACTGCATCTGTTACCTTTAGGTTCAGCATCAGCTGAATCTGACCCTGCTAATCAAGAGTTCATGCAGATGCATGTGGTGTGTTTGAAGGCCTTCAGACACAGAAGGACACTTGTAGTATCACTGAGTCTGTAGAGTTTGTCACCTGCAGGGCTGTGCAAGAACAGATCCACTATTATATCACATACTGTACACTTTGCTATGTCCAAATGTCGCTGTCAGGGCTTCAGGCCAGGATGCTTCATGGCTTAGATGTGAAGGAGGAGGTCCACAAATGAAGGAGGAGGTCCAGGAGAGGCCATGGTCTCCTAATGCAAAGGAAACAACAAAGAACAAAATATTTTGGAGGTTTGACACTCAGCTTTCTGTGAGAAACATGAGCTTTACGTCTACATCACGTCAAGTATTCATTTTGAAGCTTCTGTGACTTTGGATTCTCATTTTTGTTCCAGGCTATAATAATAAAACTGATCGCCTGAAATGAACGACTCAAGACCTTCAACAATTGGCGAGACTCTGAGAATTAGTTCCTCTGTCGTTTCCTAAAAGATTTGATTGGTTGATATTGTTTTCATTCTGTCGTTATCACATTTCTGCTACATCTTGTACAGCTTTGAGATTTATTACATCTGCCAACAATTTTACCACCATTTGATTATTTGGTAGCTGGATTATGTCAAATGTACTTAATGGATTTTGACAAAAATTTTAACAAAATCCCTTATGTCATGCAATATTTTAATACATTTCAGAGGGGATATGGATCAATAGTGATTCTAGATCAGTTTGAAAAATCAAAAATTTCTACCTCTCATCAATGGCAATATTAAGAAAAATCTCATCTCGGTTCATAATTGAATGAGTTTCATGAAAATGGACTTGTAAACCAGGGTGCACGTACATTTGAACCTACTCTATCATTATTAATGGGAATAAAAATGTCTTCTAAGCCTTTAAGGTGTGAATGATCATGGTACCATGCAGAGGATCACTGATCCAGATAACTGCCAATATCTAGAAAAGAAGATATTTGGTGCTTGGTGGAGGTTTTTGCTCTCTAATAAAGGATATCTCTTGATTTCTTTATAATCCAATTGTGTGTGGTGTGGACTATGATATTTAGGGTACTTTGGGAGGCCACAATTATCACATGTATACACAGGTTGCGCTACACTCAAGAGAGACAAGTCTTTCTGTCTTGTGCTTAAGTTGGCCAATCACGTTTGCACCAGCTTCAATCTTTGCATGGGGGCAAACCCCAGCCCAGAAGATATCTGTAATGCCCTTTGTGTGTGTGTGTGTGTGTGTGTGTGTGTGTGTGTGTGTGTGTGTGTGTGTGTGTGTGTGTGTGTGTGTGTGTGTGTGTGTGTGTGTGTGTGTGTGTGTGTGTGTGTGTGTGTGTTGAAGGATTCTTCATCCATTCACAAGATCAAAAAACATCAATATTTCACTAAACATGGAGAATGTTGCTCTTTAAACACCAGAGGGCAGCAGACACATTCTAATAAAGTGTTTCTATTATGAGATAATGCACTGAATGAATGTCTTATTTATTTACCTTTACATTTAACTATAGAATTGTCATAATTCACAAGCAGAACTCAGGTTAAAAAGTGCTGTAAAATGACGACATCTTGAAATAAGAAGTTGGACAGGAGTTCCCTGCAGTAGATAAAGGAGGTTATGGCGGAATAAAAAGGGACTTTCCTCATAACAGTGGTGTTTTCTGACTGTAGCCATAATATTACATTACAACCACCATTAACACTCTACAGAAAGTACCCATTGGATCATTCAGAGAACTGGCTGAGTGACTTTGTTTAGTTTTGTTTTGTTTTGTATTGATATGTGGTGACCTTTGGCCCTGACACAGGAGTATATGCCTTGCTGTCTGCTCCAGTCTAATCACAGGTCAAAGTCTGAGCTGAGGCTGACTGGCAGAGTGAGCAGACACTGGTTTTGTCCCTCAGTGTCCCAGCTCTTCCCTCTCTGTCAACAACCTCCTCACGCTGTGGAGATCTTCTTCTTCCAGAGTCGGCACCATGTTCCTTCGCACTCAGGTTCTGCTGCTCCTCTTGGTGTCCTCGGGCATGTGTGCCACTTTGGGTTACTACCAAGCAGAAGATAAGGAGAAGGAGAAGGTGGAGGCCCCTGCTCTGGAGTCTGCTGCTGCTGTCTCTGAAGCTGATGAAGGTGGAGCGGCTGCTGTGGCTACTGATGTTGATGTTCTACCTCCAGCTGAAGCAGCTGCAGTCGAGACTCCTTATGGTGAAAAACTACTAGGTGAAATTCTTGAAGTTGATAAACCAGCAGTTGAAGAACCTAAAGTGGATGTTGAGGTAACAGATAGTGAAACAGTGGAGGAGTCAGAGGCAGATCAACAATCTGAAGAACACGATAACAAAGAACATCGTTCACCTGAGGCAAATGAAATCCAACCCGTGCAGACAACAGAGACCCCGACCAGAGCTGCAGCACAGCCAGATGATAACAGCTGGAGCCTCAGCTCAATCAGAAACACCTTCCAGACCGCGCACGGATATTTTGACTCTCTGGTGGAACTGGTTGGAGGACATAATGGTGTTTGCCAGTACCGCTGCAGACATGGTAGGGATGTTTTTCACTCTGTCTTCTCACTTTTTAAATTTATTATTTATTTATTTTTACCTCGTCTACACATGTATTACACCTAGGTGAGCGGTAAGGGAACATGGAAGAGAGAGTCAGGGCAGGACCATGGAAGGGGTGCGGAAGAGTCGACTATTTTATGTTGGGAGTGCAATGTGATGTTACAGTTGTGCATATTGTGCATTTTGTGTTGTATTATTCTTACTTAAATCTCAGGGAGACGTTGGCATTACCATCACTTTATGTCATTTATGTCAACTCAGCACATCTCATTTCACTCCTCAATCACTTCCTGTGCTGTCAGTTTACAACTGCCTTACGTCATCATGCAAGATAACATTTTGGGACAAATCCTGAAAAAAGAACACACGTTTATCAGTCGGAGATAAATGTCCCTCTAGTTACACAACCAAACAGAAGTCACATCTTATCAGAAAAAACATACCTGAGGGCAGAATGATACAATATCTGTTATTAATCAGATTGTATTCAATTCAATATCACATTTCAAAGGGATCTGGAGTCCCACGCTCCGATCCTTAACCTGATTCTCAAGCAATGAAACAAAAAATGCAACAAAAGAGCTCAACACTTCCCTTCAAAATGGGTAAAAGTGGTTAAAATGAAGGGGAGTCCCTGTACATCCTATATCAGAGCTATACAATCAATCACATTAGGTTTATGTGTTTGGAGATGTGAAAAGAGGACTTCTTTGCTTTCGCAGGAGAACTTCCTCAGCCTCGCCCTGGGTATCAGCTTCCAGAGCCCAATGGGTGCAGCTCATCTCTGGTAGGATTCCAGGTGAATGCTGCAGTAGGTTGATGCTTATTTACAGCACCGGCATCCCATATATATATATATATATATATTAAAAAAAAATATATATATATTTAACTGTGCTGAATACACAAAGAAGCTCTTTTTGCTTAATGCAGTACTTTCTGACAGCTTGACTTAGGGATTCCTGCTATGACCAAGTGCTGCAACCTGCTGGACACGTGTTACGACACCTGTGGAACGAGCAAATACGACTGTGACTCCAAGTTTCGCTTGTGCCTGCATGACATCTGCTCTGACCTTAAGAAGAGCCTGGGCTTTGAAAGCAAAGTGCAAGGTAAGATCTGAGCTGATTTGTACTAAAAAGAAGGAAAAAAAAGTGTATTTCAGCAGTTGTTGAAGTAACACAAAGTGTTGTGAGTGAGTTTCATCCAGATTCTGCTTTAGTGAAGACAGACTTACAACCAGCTATTCTTATTTCTTATTCTTATCATCCCTGTCAAGGTTCTCTAGAAAAATCTCATGAAAAATATCAGATTTTATGTCTAGTTTTACATTTTCTGCCAACTTAAAATTGTAAGGAAAGTGTCTATTCGTACGATTGCCATATGGACAATTCCCGGTGCTATTGGTACGTTGACCGAAGTACTTATACGTAGCATTTTAGGGTTAGGTTATAACCCTATATCGTAACAATTTTTAGGATTAGGGTTAATTTAGGTTAGGGTTAGGTTTAGGGTTAGGTTTAGTCTTAGTCACGTGACCTAAACTGGCCAATAAGGGGCGCTGCGTACGGATAGAATGTCGGTATATCGATACGGCAACCGTACGGATACCCACTGCCAATTGTAATTTAGTTATGGCAGTGGCTCTCCGTACGGTTATCGTATTAATATACCAACATTTGATTCGTACGCAACGCACCTATTTGGCCAGTTTAGGTCACGTGATGGGTCAGTCATTGGCCAGTTTAGGTCACGTGATGGGTCAGTCATTGGCCAGTTTAGGTCACGTGACTTACCCTAAACCTAACCCTAAAAATTGCTGCGATATTGGGGTTTAACCTAACCCTAACCCTAAGACGCTACGTACTTGTACTTCGGTAACCATACCAATAGCACTGGGGGTTGTCCGTACGTCAACCGTACAAATAGACACTTTCTTTAGTTATTAGGCAAAATCAAATCTTAAGGTTACTAGTAAAAAAAAAAACCTGCTATGGTTATTGTTATTGTAGCAACTAGACATACTAGTGTTAACTGGTGGTTATCTAGTCCCGCTTTATGATTGGACATTTAAATTGGAAATGTAAAGGATTTTGTGTCTTTGCCAATGAAATATTTGAGAAAACCTAAAGTACAGACACAAAAACAGGCATTAAAAAAAAACACATGAAATTACACACGTGTGTGTCTCTGTTGTGTGTCCTCAGCTTGTGAATCAATGGCAGATGCTCTCTACAACACAGTGTGGACTCTGGGCTGCAGGCCTTACATGAACAGCCAGAGGGCAGCGTGTGTTTGCAGTGAGGAGGAGAAGGATGAACTGTGACTCTCTGAAGCCTTTTGGTCAAGGACAAGATCATTCATGAAATAACTCTCAGTATTTAAAGACAAAGAGGTTACGAGACACAACAGTGGACAGTTTATTTGGATATCTAATCACTGACAACCTGTTCAGACTTTGTTTTAGGCCACTTTCAGGCCTGTATGACTCCATTAACCTAAACTAATAAATGACTCCATACACTGTGACTGTTAGTGAGAAGGCAATGGTTAATTCTGTTGAGATAGAACAATATAAGATTATTTTATTCACAATTTCAATTTAATACTCTTTACAGCCACATGTTTGAAGTTATCTTTAAATGTACTTTTGAGGGTCCATAAAAGCCAGCTCCAGTTTCACTGCAGATTAATGTTATCTCCAACCATGCTCTAAACAAATGACAAGCTCCCAATAATCCATCACACCATTTCAACTGAGGCAGAATGAATTCATACTATAACTGTCCGGTTTATGTTTTTCATATTTGGAAACCCACCAAATCTCTGAGGTGGGCTCAAGTCTGAGCGATGGCTGAAGTTGTTCGAAATGAAAGATTTTAATTGAAATGTCATTCATCAGAAAGCCCAGTGTTAAAGTGGCACAACATGTATGTGAAGCGTAAAGAGATCTAGATGTTTGCACTAAAAATAGGATTTTTAACAAAACAGTTGAATATAAAATCCCAAAATTCCCAAATCTTGAATGAAAAGGATCAGAAAGAATAATAATCTTACACCATGACACCAATTTACAAAGAACACAACTTAAAAAACAATAAGAATAATAATAAAAAATATATATAAAATAGCTGTCGGCCAACCCTGACTGTCACATTTCATTGTAATTCAGTTAATACCTTTCAAAAAAGGAATTGTTTTTATACCTTTCATTTAACATAATTCACAATACTTCCTTAACAATATTAAGCGAAAGAATGACATGACGTATCTGCTGCAGAATGTAAATGGAAAAGTGCAATAAACTGAAGTCTAAGTTTGTTTGTGTATCTGTAATCTAAATGCTAATGTCATTACATAACCACTGCTAAGGCAGGATGAAGACAGGCCCTGCACTGAGCGTCTGCTGCCCCTCAGGTTCACCCCTCATGGCCGCCCGCCGGACACGTCTGCCACATCCCTGCGTGCAGCGAGAGTCTCCTGCTCTGCATACCAACACCTGGCAGTGCAGGAACACTTGCTGAAAACAGAGACAACCTCACTTTGAGTTTCCAGACCACATCATAGGCAGAAGGCAGCTGGCTCCCTGAATGCTTCTACTTACTCTGTTGTCCTTGCCGATGAACTTAAAGACAGGAACCTGGTAGTGCTTAGAGAGCTGGTCCTTTAAAGTGTATTGTGTCACTGTTTCATCACAGATGCATCTGTGTCAAAAGCCAAAGACATTCAGGTGAGACCTCTCCCACAATGAAGTACAACCAACTAGAACATTTATTAATACAAGCAGCCACAGGGCTCTGAAACAGTGCAGGAAATTAAATAGAGAATCATGAAATGAGATTATAGTCCCTGAAGCAGCACCAGGATAACTCACACTGCAGCCGATAAAGAGGAATGACATTGATGAAGGTTTCAATCTGTTCCTCTGTGCAATTATTAAAGCATCCCTTCAGCCCTAATCCGAGAACAAAGCACGTTAGTATTTTTTATTCAGTATTTTTTATTAAAGGAGGGGGGGGTTTTCCTGTCCTCTAACTCAAAGTGTTGGCCTTTATTTCAAAAGCTGTTTGTGCTGCAACTCTATTTACGGTATTTCAGTAGTATGTGCTTACAATATCAGAGAGCTATTGTCAAAACTACATTAGTGTTCGCTTTTTATCATAATTTCAGTCAGTTATTTCCCAGATAGCACGCATACGTCTCGCCGATGTCGGCCTCAGATCGTGCGTCAGGATTCTACTCCTAATGCGTCATTTTGCGTGTTTTTCCCCCCAAATTGGTGATACCACTTATAAAATTATAGAACTGTAAAATGTCATTTCCATGAAGCTGTTTTTGTGCTGGGGCTCTTTTGGCTATGCTGCTGAAAACACATTTATGATCATGAACTGTGTCTCTCTTTATTTTGTCCACATACAATAAGTTATTTAGTGGTAGTATATTGTTTGTGTTGTTGTTTTGATATTGCCATACTCCCATCAGATTTAAGTAAATACTCGACTCTGGATATAGAGATATTTACTAACTGAATGATCCGAGCTAAATAAAGGTTAATGTAAGATGTAAAGGGGCTCTGCTGAGCATTTTTAATCCATCGTTTCAAACATCGATCAAACGCCAATGTCTCAGCGACGTCTGCCCAATGAGCAAAGGCTCTCCATAATACGTCTCGCCGATGCAACTTCATTCATCGTGTCGACGTCGGCGAGATGTATGTGTGCTATCAGGGTTAGATTTTAGGCAAATCAAACAATACAATAATTCCAAATTCGACATTAAATAAGATGCAATTGGTATTGTTTGACTGATCAAATCCTTCCACGGATATATATCTAGATATCTAACTTAGTTTTGCTTAGTCCCAGTGAACAATGTATTGTACCACAATAAAGAAAAAAATATTTAAATCTGGAGTGGAGTGCGTGTGGAAGTAATCAGTCATAGTTGTGTGTGTAAAACTATTTGAACTCATAATACACAGTTTGGATACATGCATGATGTGGAAGATCATGTGTTCAAATGTTCATTTTCTTTCAAATGTATCTGTTGTTTAATAGAGGCTACAAAATACATTTCTGTATGTGTGTCTGACCTCATGCACAGTCGTTTTATAATAATAATAATAATAATAATAATTCTATGTTTGTGTGCCAACACAACTTCCACATTATTTTTGTGCTGCTGGACACAACATCCAAACAATTGGAAAATGTTTTGTACAATTACTACTTATTAGAACATTTTATTTAGGGTTTATGTTTAGGGATTATGGATAGGGGTTATGGTTAGGGGTTCCAGTTAGGGGTTCCAGTTTGGGGTTCTGGTTAGGGTTCTGGTTAGGGTTCTGGTTAGAGGTCCTGGTTAGGGGTTATGGTTAGGGGTTCCAGTTTGGGGTCATGGTTTGCAATTTGTTCCAAGCAGTTTGGCACAAATTTCTGCGTGTTTAGCACGCTCGAAAAATTACATGAAGCCATTTTCGTGACAGTTCCAGGATCCCTGTGAGACTGGGCTGGAGTTTAAATGGTCGTCATATTACTAAAGTTGCAGAACAGTGTCTATAGGTCTGGTATTCACCCATCTTTGATGAGGTAGTACTTGATGGCCTGGTCAGCTTTGGGTCCTGGGGTAGCAAAGCAGCACTCCACCAGTGCAGAGAGGCCCTCCAGCTTCTCCTTCAGCTCAACACCAAAAAACAGGGATTCATGTAGGCGTAGCTGAGGAGGGCTGCTATAGACCTCTGAGAACTCTGCATTCTTGAAGAACTCTAGGGAGAAGTGGAAAACCCCCTCACTGTGACCGGCCAGCTGCAGGGCTGAGCTGCGCAGACTCGCCTGGTATCCGTCCGACACGTGGTACTCTCTGGGGAACTCGCAGGTGACTGGGAGCACTAACTTATTGGTGCGGACTATCAGGTCAGTGCTGCTGCTCAGGCTGCTCTTGGGGACGCCTGTCACCAGGTTGGTCCCCACAATTTTTTCATCCGTCACCTAAATTATTGAACAGGCTTTTCAGTTAATGGCAAACTTTGAAAATCCACAGTTATTATAACATAGCATAACATTTCATCCATAGGCGGAGTTTGAGATCATGCCAGTGGGGCAAAAGAAAAAACTAGTATTAATTATATAGACCATCTTGAGATTTGTGCTAACCACAATGTGTTTAATAATGGAAAAATGATTAGTAACTTATAATTTATAATGTTGTAAATTCATGATAAAATCAGGTCGGCTGCTGCTTTTTTGGTTCATTTTTGCTGCAGTACCATACATGAACTGCTGGGCACAGTGTCGCTTCACCAAAAGAAGAACCAACCTAAAGTCTCAAAAGTTTAGGACCATTTCACTGAAAAGTAATATTATAGTATACAGTGGGAGTTGTGGCCTAGTGGTTAAGGACGTGGGCTTATATATGGAGCGTCGCTGGTTCGAGTCTCACCCGGGCCAACAAAACACGTATGACAATAAATAAAAGTGAACGCCCTGATTCTTCTTCTAAATATGTTAGAATCAAAGCAGCAGCACTTTTTTCGAATGAAGTTGGGAATAGTGGAATGAATACTTATGACCCAAACCCCCAACTGCCCCCTGCCAACAACGCGTATGATTTCATCACTCATCATACTCAGAAACCTAAGAACTAAACGTTCAATTAAAACCATCATTCTGACCTCCACTATTGTGCCACAGGTCTTGAGGCTGAAGTGAAGGTTGATGTGAGTGCCATTAGAGACACCACGACAAGATGAGTTGGACAAAAAAAGCTCCAGCCCGCCAACAAGGTCCTTGGGAACTGACACTGTGATAGAGTGGGAGTCACACAGGACTGGCACTGCAGGGAGGCAAGCAAACAATGTGACATATTGTTATGGTGACACGGAATGGTCCAAATCACAGAACAGAGTACTGGTCCAACAACAAAGAGCTGCTCGAATCTTACCATGGTCGCGTTATCTGTCATAATAACGCCTTTCCAGGTAAATGCAGAGCTACATTTTTTTGTCCTCTGTTTAATAATGTCAGCACAACTCTGTTTATATCTCAAACACACACACACCCTGACACGTGCGCTGGTCCTCTCCCAGCTCCAGCCCTCTGGGACAGTAACACCGATAGGAGTTCAGCAGCTGGGTGCAGCCGTGGCTGCAGCCTTCATTGTTATTGTGACAGCCTGCAATATCTACATGAGTAAACACAGAATTAATGAAGGTTTACCAAGACCATTAAATACCCGAACCACGTGTTTAATCATCCCTGAATGTTATTATGATTGTAAGTACATGGCGGCACCTTTGCAGTGGAGCCCGTCAGTATCCATCACGCGACCTTGGCCACATTCACAGCGTCGGGAGCCTTTGGTGTTCACACAGACCTCTGCACACCCGCCGTTGCCTTCAGAGCACTCATTCACATCTGAAACAGTAACATGGCAACAAGATCAGATAAGCATGGGTCACCGTGGCAGAGGTAGTAAAGAGGTTGTCTTCTGATTAAGAGGCTGGGGGTTTGATCCCACAAGACACTGAACCCTAAGTTGCTTGATTTGCGCCTTAAATGGCAGCTCTCTTCCATTGGTGTGCGAATGGGTAAATGAGCTGACATTGTAAAGCATTTTGAGACTATTTATTATGAATAAAGTCCTTTTACTGTGAGACCTTCAGAGATGTGGGCTTGATCTGAGTCTAAAGACCATAGAAACAGTTGTTCAAACTGGGTTCAAGCCCTGAGGTGGACACTTGGGTCCCTTCTGTGTAGAATTTGCATGTTCTTCCCGGGCTGCGTGGGTTTCCTCCCACAATCCAAAAACATGACTGTTTGGTTGAATGGAGTCTCTAAATTGCCCGTGGGAGTGAGTGGTTGTCTTTTAGTGTCTGTGTGTCTTGCCCTGCAATGGACAGGCACTCTGTCCAGGGTGTACCCCCGCCTAATGGCCATTGAGCTGGTGATACGCACCAGCAGACCCCTGCAACCCTGAATAAAGCAACAAGCAGGTCTGAATATGGATGGATTAATCTAAATTGGCTAAATTAACACATTCACAGGTTCATAAGACAAGTACTCACTTCTCACTCACTAGCTAAACTAGAAAACGATCAGAGAGTGCAGACCTCCACCACGCCACGTCAGTTAAATGTCACAAAAATATTGTAACATTTACTTAGTTTATCCATAACATGCATGTGCCTGTGTTGCATGAGACAATAGAGATATAGTTTGTTTTTGTCAAGACCACTCAGGTGTGCTAGCATTAGCACTAGCATTCATTCCTGTTTTCTGATGGAGGAGCATCACTATAATAATCATTAGCAAATAGGAGAACTCAAAGATGTGGTCGTCCATTTTTCAGAGGAAAAGCTAGATTTTGTATGGCAGAGTTTGTCCTTCCACAGCCTCTTCTGTCTCCTTTCAAAAACTGTCCTGTTATAACTGTTACAACTGACTGCTATGAACGTAGGGAGCAGGCAGATAGATTTACTAACTGACATGTTTGCTGTTTTATGTCTTTGATGATTAAATTAAATTTTCACTTCTAATCAAACCAATTCAGCTGTCTATTAAACAGGATTTGATGAATAATTGTTGGTCCACTAGGTTTTTCTTTTCTTTTCTTTGTATTCTTAGCCTGATTATTTTCCATCCATCTATCTATCTATCTTACTCACGGTAATGTCATGTGGTAAAGGTGCAACAACCAAATGCAAAATGTTAAATTCACAGAATCCGAATGATGCAGCAATCATATCCACTACCTATTGCCAGTTCTTAGTATCATTTCAATTCCAGCAAACATCAAATAAAAGCTGCTCATTCCCTCTCCATCGTCACTGATCAGGGAGCAAATGCAAATCTTGTCTGACTTTTTACTTTTATGACTTTTTCCAGGAGCAATTTATTCACCCTCTTCTTTATGTTACAATTATTTTTCGTCGTTATCGTCCTCCTGTCTCACCCAAACATGTCTGTCCATCTGTTCCGAGCACAGTTCCAGGTGCACAGCGACAGTCAGACTGCAGACATTTAGGGCCGATGCAGTCCACTTCATCACAGATGTCATAGAAATCTGTGCAACACACACAGAAACATGCACGTCAGATCATTCAATGGGCTGTGAAGCATTCATCGGATTGGCTCACTCACGGCCACAGTAAACATGGAAACAGACTGAGGGACTGGGCAGGCGGTACACAAAGTATCCCCCAGCGCAGGCCTTTACGTCCACACTGGCGTTCCATTGGCAGCAGTTTTCACTGAAGCTGGCACACACTGGCACAGTGACGATGCCTTCATGGAGCTTTGGGTGGTTGCCGTTCATCCAGATCGGGGCATGGGTGCCACAGTGATTTTCAGAAATGCAGAAAGTGGGCATTGCGTCTCCTGCCAAGCCAGTGAAGCGATACCATTCACCAGAGACGTGGTTGTCACAGTTGGGTACACCTGAGGACTGGTTGATGTGATAGTCTGTGTTCCTCCAGGGTTCATTCAGGCTGATGTAGGCCGAGCAGGGATCCAGAACTGGGACGTGAAGGGAGGAAAGCACAAGTGATGAAATAAATTACCTTAAATGTCCTCTTTGTCTCTTTCTATGTTTTCTACATTCCTATTGAGCACCACTTGTGTCTCTTTACTCCAGGATTAGTCTTTGTCTTTCTCAGCTCTTCTCTGAGTTCAGCAAATATGAATTAAGGAATACAGATGTTTTACCAGGTAAATGAGATCTCTATTAAGCACTGCATAGAAAAAACCACCAATATCAAGAATAAAACTATGGTCCAAAGGCGTGTCGACTTCAACATGACGTTCACTTTAAAGATGGCGGCCTTAATGAATAAAATCTGGGAAGTTTTGATGTTAACACAATCCCATTGTTATGCAGAGGTGAAAGTAATGGATTACAAGTACTCACGTTACTGTAGTTGAGTTGCTTTTATGAGTACTTGTACTTAAATAGGATTTAAAAGAAGTAATTTGTTACATTTCTACACCCAACCGTTACTGAGTAATTTATTATTATTTTTGTTTTAAAAGGATCAACCGACAGTGAGAAACTACAGAAAATGAAATGACCAGACAATAATCAAATGCATCACATCACAGCCCAACAACCAGATTAAACCTAATGCACGGTGCCAAAATAGCATTTAATGCTAGTTAATACATCTCGCTATCTTTAGAGCCTGAGAAATGCTTTATTTTTAATGTCATTCATTGGTGTTATTTTATTTAAAATTAGAATTGTTTTGTATTCTTTGTTGAAAATAAATTCAGTTCCAATTGTGCATGATTTCCTCTCTTCCTTTTGCAGTTTATACATGAGATGTTAACAGTATATGAGGGAACCGTGGCAAGATTCATTACCAAAAATAAACTTGGGGCTTACTTCTACTTGTACTTGAGTACAATTTCAATCACGTAACACTACTTCTACTTGAGTAGGATAAATCAATATACTCTTTATACTTCTGGTATGTTCTTCAAACCAAAGGTGATGAAAGTTACAGTAACATCCACAGATTTTACAGGATTTGATGAAGTATCCTTCTGCCTGTGCTCAGTTGGATTCTTTCCAACGTACGTTTCAGGCCATCCATGTAATGTCAAAGTATGGTTGATTTTTCAACCTTCTCCTGAGGCTGTTTAGTCTTTTCAATACATCATACAGACATTACAAACCTCTGCCCTTAAACGTCGACTCAGACTGAATCTTGATGCGTACTTTGGACAATGGAAAGTTCTCAGTTGTATGAGCTATTATCCTCTATGGAAAATGGGCTAATGCACTTCCTCTGGAGCTCCACTGAAAACTGCTTTTCACAGCAGTTTTAACTCCTGTGAGCACGAGAACAGAAGGGAAACTGTTCAGGTAATGACAATAAATGAAGATAGAATGACTAGATCCACTTATATTATAAGAATAACTGACTAGATCTAAATAAACTTTGTAATTCTCTCTCAAAACCCAAGTTTGTAGGTATATAATAATGTCTAGCACTGCTGCTAACTGTTCAATAAGCTTCAGAAAACCTTAATGAACCGAACATGGGCCTACATGTGTGTAGGTTACACTATGGAACGAAACACTAAAAACCAGTTCAGCACCACCTCCAGGAAGTCTATAGACTGGCCAAAGCTGAAATGTCAGTCCTATTTTATTTCTGCATTCATTTATTTAATCAATCATTCATCATTTAAAGGTGCAGTCCGCAACTCTCAGATCCCTCTCTCCCCCTCCCTCCCCGCTGCTCTCTTGCCCTGGCTCCAAACTTTCCAAAGTCCCTCTCTCAGAGGAGCTAACAAGCTAACATTAGTCCGACAGCAACGTCACAGTAATATAACATGCTCTGTTAAAAGCATATTACTGCAGCGCTTCTCTCTTCATGTGCACACACCTCAGCAGCAGCAGCAACAACACGGTGTCACTTACAGCAGCCAACACGGAGGCTGCTGTACACAAACAAACAAACAAACAAACACATGCACTACAGAGTTCTAGTGTAACAATTACAAATCAAACATAATGTAAATCAAGCAGCAGTAATTACCTTTCAAGCAGAAAAGTTGCTAATTCCATCTTCTAGTCCTCCAGACCATACACTGTAAAAAAGACGGCGCTTCAGCCCCGGGAAGGGGGCGGGGACTGTGAGTAACAGCTGTCGTACAGTCCATCAAACACAATCCTGGCTCTCAATGAGCCTATTTTTTTCACACAAACTACTAGTTTCATGTAAAGCTGTCCTTACATAGTGACAGCTTTAACAAATATGACAAAAAGTAACTTTTAGAAGAGTTGCAGACTGCACCTTTAAGGCTAAAATGTGTTCTCAGAAAAGGAACCATCTATTTGGCCTGTGTGTGTGACATTTGTTGAGTCAACTTCTGGATTAACAATAATCCAATGAAACACAATCAGTTACCCTGCAAAGATTTAAGTGTGTGCTCAGTCCACTGTGAGTCTCTTCACCAGGCTTTGCTTTCAGATCATCATTTTACTGTCAAACTCATTGTCATGACAACCTTTGACTCCTGAAGCTAAAGGGTAATAAAGGCTTGTGACCACTTTGATCTGACAGCCAGTAAGTTGTCCACAAAGAGCTCTTCTGTCAGCGTGGGACTTGTTTCACTTTCAGTGGGATTTTTGTCAGATGTGGTCAGGAAACAGAAGCTGTTAGGAATGAAAGAGAGTCAAACTGAGTGAGCATCCACGGGGATGAAGAAACAGCAAGAGGCTGGTCAGTTCAGCAGTAAATCATCTATAGTGGCAGGCAAAGACAAGAGAACTGATAACTGTCAACAAGATAAAAAACACTTTTCAGAGATATAAGCAGTGCTCAGCCTACAGGGTCTTTCCATTTAAGATGAAATGTACTGTATCTCATAGAATACCATTTTTCAATATTATTCTGCACTTTAAATATAGATGTCAGTGTTGTGGGTGAAATATAGTCACATATACTGTTTTCCTAAAACTGTACAGCCATACCTTAACTTAGTGGTTCCTGAACTGTATGTAAGTATTTAACATCTTGATAATAAAAGGTTTATACTCTTTTGAACAAAGGTTAACTGTTTTCAATACATCATAGTAAAGAGCTTAGAGGCCTTCATTTTTGTCAGTGTACCATTGAGATCTAATTAAACTTGGGGGTCAAACAACAAGCTCCCTGTTTCACTGATTGATAGGTTGTCTTTTTCTCTAACTATTTCTAGAACAAGGTAGTTCCATATATGGTGATGAGTATATATAGGCACTAGCTTGTTGGGAAATGTTTAGAGTTTGCAGAAATTGCTGTGTTTGATCTGGCCAGCTGCTGTCAGCAGGTTGTGAGTGTGACACCCTGTTTTTGGACTCTGATTGTACAATAAATGTCATAATATTTGCAATTCAGTTGTCCCAAAGATTTCTTCTACACCACCAGATGCAACATTTCCAAGCAGGGGTACTTGAAGACATCTCAGGGGATACACAGAAACATTTGTCAATTATATTTCTAACATTATAGGACACATTTGTACATGCGCGCAGACATTTTCCTCATCTTTCTATTCGGGAAAAACCAACATGGATTTTTTTTTAGGGCCGATGTCAATACCGATTATTTTTTTTCATCAGCCTTAGCCAATGACCGATACGGACTGCTGATTTTCTTGAGCCGATACAACATTTGCTCCCTCAATTTACATCAAAAAAATTTACTCCATGATGATTACAAATGGTACGAGTCTCAATTTTTTAAAAAGGAACATTTATTGAAATTAACAAAGGTAGTTAAAAAATGTTGAACGAATATTAAAAACAGGTGATGTAGAACAACCAGTAAAAAATATTTAACAAATATTAAAAACAGGTGATGTAGAACAAGAACAATTAAAGAATATTTAACAAATATTAAAAACAGGTGATGTAGAACAAGAACAAGTAAAAAAATATTGAACAAATATTAAAAACAGGTGATGTAGAACAAGAACAATTAAAGAATATTTAACAAATATTAAAAACAGGTGATGTAGAACAAGAACAATTAAAGAATATTGAACAAATATTAAAAACAGGTGATGTAGAACAAGAACAATTAAAGAATATTTAACAAATATTAAAAACAGGTGATGTAGAACAAGAACAAGTAAAAAAATATTGAACAAATATTAAAAACAGGTGATGTAGAACAAGAACAATTAAAGAATATTTAACGAATATTAAAAACAGGTGATGTAGAACAAGAACAAGTAAAAAAAAATATTGAACAAATATTAAAAACAGGTGATGTAGAACAAGAATAAGTAAAAAAATATTTAACAAATATTAAAAACAGGTGATGTAGAACAAGAACAATTAAAGAATATTTAACAAATATTAAAAACAGGTGATGTAGAACAAGAACAAGTAAAAAAATATTGAACAAATATTAAAAACAGGTGATGTAGAACAAGAACAAGTAAAAAAATATTGAACAAATATTAAAAACAGGTGATGTAGAACAAGAACAAGCAAAAAATCTTTCTGCTCTCTGTAAATAATGCGGATCGGCGAACACAGCAGCCCTCATCGGCCGATGCCGATACACGTAAAAAACGCAAAAATCGGCCGATAATATCTGCAGGCCGATGTATTGGTCTATCATTACTGTCTATAATACATTGTGACACAACTCTTATTTTAAATACATGAAAAGGTGAAGTTCAAAATCTAAAATGGCCAAAACATCAGAAGTAGGTGAATAAAAGACATGAATCCAAGGTTAATCTTGGACCAGATGCAGAAAAGGGTTCCGACGAGCCTGCTGACACAAATAAAGGATGCATATCATGAACTAGGGGGTACTCACGATATGACAGAAAGGAAGAGGGGTACTTTGGACAAAAATGGTTGGAAAACACTTTCCTCCTAACCTACTCTTGAAAAAGGTGCTTTTAACCGGTTTGTCCCATTTTCAGCAATTCACAAATCTAGTTGTTTTTTTTTACCCACCACCAATACCACAATATTTTGAACATTTACTTAACAGATTGAGTGTTGTTTAATGCACTTCTCTTTGTGTTTGTCATGTTATTAAAGATGATCAGGGGAGGAGTGTCTGCTTCAACACACCTGAATGTGATTAGTAGCTCATTACCAGGCCTTCAGCAGAGTTGGCTGATTAAACACATTAGATTCAGGTGTGATGAAACAGAATGATGTTAATGATGCCACACTGTTATATAACTAAGTATAATGAATTTCAAAATAAAAGCGTATCTTAAAGATGACGATGTTTATCGATGTTGTCATTGTGCATCAGTGAAGTTGGATCGTTAATTAATGAATCAATGTATCCATATGGATCAATGTATTGTTACACCACTAGCGCCCCTCAGTCTAATTTTATGCGACCCCCCAAAGTAAACGTACCAAATGACAGAAAAATACCCAAGCAAAAGCAAAAATTACGTTAAAAAATACAAATAATTACAACATTGCAAGAAAAGTACAGTAAAAGACAAGAAAAACACAGAAAATACTCCACAACACACAAAACTACTTAAAGAATGAAAATACTGACAACAGCCATACACAAAATGACTCCAAATAACACAGAACGACAACAGAAATACACAAAATGATTCAAAAGATATACAAAATGACAACAAAAGAATGCAAAAAAAAAAAACACAAAAAGTGACTGCAAATTCTCAGTACTCACAAACAAACAGAACAACAACAGAAACACACAAAAAACACTCCAAAAAATGCAAAAGGCCAACATAAATATACAATTTGACTCCAAAAAAACTGGAAAAATACACAAACCGACAACAAAAATGCACAAAATCCTTCATAACAAGCAAAACAACAATAAACATGCACAAAATGTCAGAAAAACACACTAAATTACTATAAAAATCCTTTATTGTTTCCTGTGTTAATGCTCAGATTGGTCATTATTCTAAACGTTGATAATGTGGCCCTTGTATCAAACACACATTATTGTGGCCCCCGCTGTGATGCCGACCTCTGGGTCAGGTAAACCAAACACCCACTGAACGTTGCATTATATAATTTTTTTAAATACAACCTCTGACACTCAAATGTTACTATAAGCAAGTTATATATGTTTGTTGTGATAATAATCCAGTTGTTGGGTATATTAGTTTAGTTATATATATAAAACAGTTGTATTGATTGGTGAAAGCAGCCAAGTTAATTACCGAGACTTTATTTGTGAGATTTTGTATTTACTGCGAATAACGGTGATTTGGTTTGATGTAGTAAACACAAACCTAAATGTTATGGTTGTTCATAAAACACTTGATACTTCATATTTTCATTTTGAATTCGATTTTTTTTTTTTTTTTTTTTTGCAATTACTTTAGTACATTGATTTAGCTAATGAATACTGAGTACTTTACCCATTTTCTCTTAAGATTCTAAAGGCGAACGATGCCTAAACCTTTCCCTACCGACAAGGTAAACTATGGAAACATCCCGAGTCAGCAGCAAAATCGCTGACGAACAGTCCATTTAGTTCAGATTGATTCTATTAGGACATGAGACAAATACACAGGAGACAATTACACACAATGAGATAAAATGAACTAAAGAGTTTAGTATCAAACTAGAGTCTCTTGCTGCTAAAACAAGCTGCTGCTGTCACTAATAGGACACCCATGTAAAAAAACAATATTTACATTTATTGGTCCCTTTAATGGAAGCAAAGGGAAATATTTATAGCATGATGGTTCTCCTGACAGCATTAATGAGCCCTTTTGGAGACGTACTGCATGATGGACCAACTGTGGTCCAGCCTCAGCAGCACTGAGCGAGCAGAGATTTAGCTGACTCATGTGTTTCTACGCATTAAATCTTCTAGATGGAGCTTGAGTATTTCAATTTTTACTATAGCGACACAACGTGCAGCCGTGTTTGACCTGAGGGAGACAAAGTTAAGGACTCGTCTTTCATTCCATGCATATTGTAGAAAGCGTGATTTTTATTTCATCGTAACACTGTGATATTTTATTTTAAATTGTGCGACCAATGGGCCTTAAATACTTTAATACTGTGCAGGTGGAAAAAAAACATAACTGTGCAAGCTCACGGCTGACAAGCTGTTATTAAGAACGCAGGTGAAAACCTTCAAAATCACCCCAAACTCACTTTTAGAGCCATAATAGCTCAGCAAACACATATTTACCCACTGTGAGTTTAAAGCTTCACAGGAAACCATTCAATCTGGCGACGGCAGACTGACCTTTTTATATCCAAGCTTGAATAAACAAGCTGAAGAGACGCAGAGCAGCTCAGCTTC
Organism: Gouania willdenowi; assembly: GCF_900634775.1. Taxonomy (NCBI): domain Eukaryota; kingdom Metazoa; phylum Chordata; class Actinopteri; order Blenniiformes; family Gobiesocidae; genus Gouania; species Gouania willdenowi. Next base: position 19,869,466 of record NC_041058.1, on the reverse strand, counting down.
AAATAAAAATGTGTTCCTTCCTGTAATAAGGACATCAAAGCTGAGACAAATTAGTGTCTGTGTGGCTGATAATGTCTTGGAACGACTTGCACATTCAGTCTTAATGAATATGGAAAACAGTGTTGGCAGTCACACTTAATATTCCTATTTGAATTCTCAGTTACACATGGAGGTAGCGTATTTTTCACGAGATAAATCTGTGTATGTGACAAAGTCTCTGAGTCTAGTGCAGGGGGTCTGCAACCTGCGGCTCTGGAGCCTAACGTGGCTCTTTGGCGCTTACGCAATGGCTCCCGATAGCTTTAAAAAAAAAAAAAAACTATTGAAATAAAGAGTTATTTTTTTTTACAGAGGCTATTAATGATTAATGGCAAATAAAATCATGAGGCAACAATTTGTTAACCTAAAATAAATCACGTCGACATCTACAGACCATCAACTTTCCTGCACCTGTGGCTAACCTTAAGTTTTAAATCTCTGGTAAGATAACTAAACCAACAAAAACACTATTCTGGAAGAAAATAGAGATTTTAATTGTGTGGATAAATATGCATGTTTTATGTGTGGCAAAAAATGAATAATTATTATGTGTTGACCACATGATCATGTGTTATCAAATTCAAGTTACTTTTTGTAACCTTTCTAATACATGAACTAAAATAAATAATGTTCTTTATATAACATTGTGTTCATGTAAACTGAGATGCGTAAGAATTGGAAGATGCAAGATACAGTTTTTTTTCTTGATGTCAATTTGTTTAATTTTATTTTAAATTGTCTTTAAGTTGCCATTTCCATGATCAATAAAAATCACATCAAATGAAATCAAACATTATTCTATATAATTTTAACTGTATAGAATTGAATACACTGTACTGTCTTCATTAAGAAGGTATTTTTTCCAGGAGGACTTTAATCCAGGTGTGATGAGGCAAAATGGCTCCTTTGAGAGTAAAGGTTGCAGACCCCTGATCTAGTGCACGTATGTCAACCATTGGTGGTTGTTTGGCCCTTTTCTTATTGTTGTATTGGTATCAAAAATGACTAAATAAATAAATCATTTAAAATGCTTTATGTAATTGACAGGGAACAACTTCCCTACTCTGACGAAATGAGATAACAAGAAGCACAGCTGTATTTCATTCAGTTTACAAAGTACACAAAAACAAACTATCACGTGACTTTTGACACTTTTTTTTCGAAAGTGAAGACATTTCTTTGTATGTGTAAAACATGCTGTATTTGTTTGATAGGTGTGTTTCTTATTTGCAAAAGAAAATGCATTTGTTTGTGAATGATGTTTTGTATATTTGTGAATGGTTGGGCACGAATAAATCATGTTTTGTGTGTTTGGTCTGATTATAGTTCCATTTAAGTCCATATAAGTAGCCAGTGTTCGGAGTATAACCAGATATTTCTGTAATATAATACAGTAATATATTCATTTTTGAAGTAACTCAGTAGTCATTACAAAATTGAAAAGTGGTAATATATATAATTATTTATATATACAGTATATATTTAATTTAAGTGCATATTTGCTTTGTTTTCTCACTGTTTGCTATTATTTGAGAGGGAAAAAAAAAATCATCATTATAGTTAAATATAACTTATGGGGAACAAAAAAAGAGCTTTCTGCTCCTGAAACAGCAGAAGTATTTGAAATAAAACTTAATCGAACACTATCAGTGTGATATAATTAGTGTTCTGGACCAAATGTAACTCAAAGTAGTGTAACAGTAATATTGAAATACAAATATATTACATTTTTATCCCAGTAACAAGTAATTAAAATACTGTATATTACAAGGTTATTCATCTTTAGGTTTTTTGTTGTTTTTCTTTTTTTTTTAAGAACATTTTCACTAAATTAGGTCAATTCAATTCTATTTATCCAGCCTTTGCTTGCTTTTATTGAGTTTGCGCCAGAAAAACAGGTTTTGTTGACTGAAACACATTTTAGTGTGAAGTTAATAATCATGAAAATAAAAATTGATTGAAATAATGACTTGTCTTATGACAGTATGATAGTACGCATGAGACTCGGATCAGAGATGTTCTCTATTTCAGTAGATTTTACGTGGCTCTACGAGTACATTTTTAAAGATATGGCAGACCTTTTTTGACTATATTCCGACTTTGCCTTCTCGTAACATTCCTTCCTCAGTTGGCTGAAATAGTTTTTTTTTGTTTTTCGCTCAATTCTTTCTCACTGCCAATCATATAGTTTTATCTAATGCAGTATTTCTGTGCCTTCATTTATCTTAAGTCATAAAATTGGAGACCTCGTTTTGTTTTATTTGTTTTTTTTTTTGTTTTTTTTTTAGGTGCTATTCTGTGTGGATACATCCTTTTTGTCACTCTTGGGATTTTTATTTGAGATTTTTCTTTCATTACCCCCAGTGTGTAAATACACCACATTTAGTTCTTTTTTTTGGTTCAGGGGGGCGGGGGGAGGAAATACTTCACACTGTACTGTGTTTTGACAGCTCTTTACATTGTGTATTTTGTGAAAAGTTCAATAAAAATAACTTGTCAGTGACATATTATACACATTATTTGATTTCATGTCATTTGGAAGAAAAAAAAACAATGCACTCACCAACTCCTGTGACTGAGAGAAACTCCTGCAGCAGATGTGTAATCACCCAAAATATCATGATTAATTTTTTAAGTGTAAATGCTCAGAAATAAGTTGCTGCTCATGAGCCGAGTCCGTGTTGGAGTTGCTCGTCTGTTTCTTCAGCAAAGGAAGTGAGTCTTTGTCAAACGCTGCTTATCTGTGTCTTATTCTTTCCTTGAACTTTCTGACATTCTGTTCTGTGAGCGAAGCATCCTCTTATTGTTTTACACGCACTTTTGAACATCCTTCATAAAGTTACAATATGTTGCTTGTATCACCTCTCAGTGAAGCGCGTGAAAAGCATTAGTTATTTCTAAAAGCAGGAATAATAATATTCAAATGATGAAAATATCACAAAAAATAATGGGTTTTTCAAAAGAAATACAAATTAATTTGCCACTGTACACTGTTTTCTCTGTAAACTGCTATAATGGGTTGTTTCTTTTTTTTACAAATTGGATTTCATTTAAAGTGTGAAAATAATACAGTGATGTAAATTCAATCATGGTGTTATTAAAGGTGCAGTCTGCAACTCTTCTAAAAGTGACTTTTTGTAAAGCTGCCACTATGTAAGGACAGCTTTACATCATGTGCGCGCAGCAGCCTCTGTATGGGCTGCTGTAAGTGACACTGTGTTGTTGCTGCTGCTGCTGAGGTGTGTGCACACTGAGAGAAAGAAGCACTGCAGTAATATGCTTTTAACAGAGCATGTTATATTATTGTGATGTTGCTGTCGGACTAACGTTAGCTTGTTAGCTAAAGTTTGGAGGCAGGACAAGAGAGCAGCGAGGAGGGAGGGATCTGAGAGTTGCAGACTGCACCTTTAAGTTTTAAAATAAATGTTAAAACTGAGCAGTAAAAAATCTGATTTAGTTGTTTTGTGAATAAATTACCAGGAGATTTAATCAACATGAAAGTTAGAATTAGCGGTCGACCGATATGGGATTTTCAAAGGCCGATGTGGATACCGATTTAAGAAAGAATTTAAAAAAATTCAGCCGATATCTAAAGTTGATTTTGGAAGCCGATATTTGAGGCCGATATACCTTTTTTTTTTTAAGCACATTAATTATGAAAGACAATTGAAACACTCATATGATAATGTATAATCAATGTATATACAGTATTAGAAATTAAACTAAATACACCAATAGAACTCTTAACATTTATTGAACTTTAAATATACCCGTACACAATCAAGTAAAACAAAAACGGATGGACGCTAAAGGATCAATCTGTATCTGGCGTGCAGATCGTGTACGACACAAAAATCTCAAATAAAACTTCTCTCTTCTAAAAACGAAACGCTTAATGAACTGAATTGCTGAGTCATGATTGTGCTGCAGACAAAAGGCATCCCTGTTTCAAGTGACGAACAGGCTTCAGCCCACTCTGACATTAATAGCCCAACATGGTGGTACTTGTCTGTGTTCATAACAACATAACCACATCAAATCAAGGAGCTGTAAGGGACTCTCACAATTCAGATGATTTCACTATGTTATTATAGGGAAATATTTAGTCTGATTTGACCAATCACAGCACCACAGTGTGCAGACCACTGAGTGACAATTTCAGAATACTCTCTCACTTGCATTTTCTGTTAAAGTCGTTCTACTTAAAGTCTGTAACTTGACCATGAAAGCCCACAACAGAACACCTGCTCTATATTATGATCAAATTATGAAAGCATTTGGATTATTGGATGATTTACTACAAACATGACATTAATGATCACTCAGTGGTGACATCATGACATTCTGACAAACATGTCTTTCTTTTGCTTGGGTTTAAATTAGGGATAAATGATATTATCGGCCCATATTAGCCACAAAATGTGACATCAGTTGTGATCAGTATCAGTTGTTCCACCGATATCCAAAAAACTGAGTAGTGATTAGGGCTGAACGATTTTGGAAAATAATCTAATTGCGATTTTTTTTTTCCTCATTATTGCGATTCAATATGCGACTATTTTTTCAAGGGCATCTTGTCGTGTATTTTTCAATGAACACAAGCAAAAAATCAATCTGTTTCATAATAAACAATTTCAGATTTATTTAAACTTTAAGTAAATATAAAATATAAATTTTAAAGCACAGATTACAACAATAAAGCAAACAAATTTTAATCTAACTAACTTCACGTTTCATGAAACATGTAAACTGCAATTCTAAACTTAACAGGACAGTCTATAAATAAATAAAATAAACAGATATTAAAAAAACAAAAAAACAATAACATGATCACACATACTAAAGTGAGGGAAAAGTAAGGACAACTAATATCTGCTTTAACCAACTAAACTTGTTTTAAGTAAATCAAACTCCCAACACACTTAAAATAAATAATTACTAAAAAAAAAAACAATAATGAAATAAATAATTGCAGCCTTTGCGATTGGAAAATCGCGTTTTATGATATCGCATATGCAATTAATTGTTCAGCCTTAGTAGTGATTATGTTTGAGACAAAATATTATAAAAATAAATAAATAAATAAGAGGACACTTTTCCCACAACTAAAGATCATGTCGCTACAGGACCAGTATCACTGATATGCACTACACCTTATCATGGTCTCTCATTGAAACTTTATAATTTACTAATACTAAGAAGAGTATTTCAAGAAAAGATCAAATACTCCCATCATCATCATATCCACTTGGACAATACTCAACTTGCTTCAAACTCCAACTTTGTCACCAATCGTCCTCAAACCAAATATTTATAAATGTCTCTTTTTAGAGATTTTCATTTATGGATCAAATTGCTTCGGGATCTGAAAGACATGTCAACTTTACCCATGTTTAAAAACGCTTTAAAATCTTATTATTTTTTTTTAAACCAATCTTAATGTATATGTCATGTATTTATTGTGTTTATTTGTTGGTGTAATGAAAATGTGTCATTGTGTACCTTTTTAATGTAATATTTCTGTATATTTTTTTAACCCCCAGGAAGATTAGCCAATGAACAAATAAACAAAAAAAAACATTCTTATTTTGCACAGATTATGTTCATTTGTGGAACACATCACATTAAAAGTAGCCAACCTGTTATCGCATGCAGATATATACTGTAAATGTGAGCTAAAATTAGGTTGGTGGGGAGGGAATCTGTGTATATATCAATAAATATTGTATCAAATATGAGTGTTGGACAATATACAGGTATATTGGAATAAAGCTAATATTGAACATCCCTAGTTTATATGTGATAACTGGTGATCTCTAACAATCTGACCTCCTGCTTGGACTTGTATGCCTGTGTTTGCAGAAGTAGTTTGATGTGAGCTCTAAATATATATCTAGCTATCTCTAAAAAAGTAAAAAGTTACACACATGAGTCACATCAGCACGTTAGTGGTCTGACATTAGCCTGAAGCGTCAACAACACAGAACCACTAACAACGCCGTTAGCTTTTTCACTTGAGGAAATTACTTATCAAGCAGTGATCAGAGTATAATACTTTAAATTTATTTTCTTTGGTCAACAGAACAAAAATATGTCTTTTTTTTTTTTTTTTTTTTGTAATCACAGTGTGGAGGCTTGCACGTCTATCATGTAGGATGTCCTGTACAGGAAAACTGGAGGTCAAGGAAAGTTGGAGAAGGTCATCAGGAATTGAAAGATCCCTGCAGCAAGTAAACATCTGTTTATTGACAATTTTTAACCTCCGTCGCAGACAAAAAGCTCCCACTGGACCACCAGCTCCAAAAACTGGATAAGGATTTTATTGATAATTGAATTACATTTCTCTTTTATACATATTTCATAAATGATACACAATCTTACATGTTCTTTTTTTGTTTTGTTTTTGCCAACATTACAGCATCATATGACAAACAGAAAACCAAAAAAAAAGAGAAAAACAAACAAAATAGAGGTCAGAATAAACTCACTCTCATCCTATATATTCCTGCTTCACTCTATTAGGCATTATTATTATTATTATTATTATTATTATAAGTGCTCACAAACTTAAACACACATGGAAAACAAAGTATCTGTGGCTGACTTTGAAGAAAGAAAAAGTGGAGTGCTGATGAAACAGATGAGCTTCTGTAAACGAGTGCTTTTTTTTTTACCCTCTTTGGACTCAAATCCAGAAGAGGAAGCCAAAAAAAAAATAATTTTTTAAAAAATCCTCTGTTAGAAGTGTGACAAAGATATAGCGGCTGCTCTTCCATTTATTGTTTAGTAAGAACGCTCAGGAAGAGGATGAAAGGAGAACATAAGGTGAAGATGGGACTGATGGTTGGCTGGGGTCCAAATCACTTCAGTAAAGGCTTCATCCACTGCCCTGTTATCATAACTATAGGAGTCGCTACAAACAACGTTCTTTAAATTATCACGGCAGGTATTTTCATAAATCTTTTTTTTTTTTTTTTTTTTTCAATTCATTTTATTATATAACTTCCCATTGTAAACATACATTCATGCAACACCCTCTTTAGAATAAAGTTTCCCTATATTTGATATATTTCATTTTTCAAAAGTAAACAAGAAAAAAAAAGGCAATAAACGGTGGGTGGAATGGTATAAAAAAAAAAAAAAAAAAAAAAAAGGAGGTGATGATGGAAGTGTAGAAACAGCAGGATGGGAGGACTGGGCTCTCTCAAAATCTCCAAGGAAACATGTTTCTCTCTCTCTGTGAGAGTGTGCGTGTGTGTGTGTGTGTGTGTGTCATGGAGTTGCACGGTGGCCAATTCAGGAGAAATCAACCCAATGCTGATGACGTTAATGAAATGAAGTGAGATTCACACGATCTAAGCTTCAAAAGATTCACGTTTACGTAGAAGTCGGACCGCGTGTCTCCAATCGCATGAGTCTAACCCTTCTCTTAAAATCTCTTCAAAATAAGAGCATCACATTTCACTCCAGCATTGTCTTTACAGGTTATTATTTCCAAAAAGGCACAGTTTTCCTTGATGATAATGCAAACACACACACACACGAACACACTGTCAAACTAACCAGACTAAATCCTACCTTGAGATCTTGCATGGCTAACGACTGATTTAAGATGAAATCATGCATTATCTTATGAAATCCTTAGTTAAATGCAGTAATATCTTCAGTAGGATCGAGTCAAACGCTTGAACACATTTACAGAATTGATTTTGACGAGTCATTGCTATAGAAATGTTTGTTTTTCAGTTGCGAATAGGAGACGTGAGGGGTCAACCAATCCTCCCGCTGGCCAAAAAATATGTAAAGCTTTGGATTATCAAGAAAATAAATAAATTAAGAGGCAAAATAAAAATGTGTGACAAGGTCTTTAAATGTGGGGAAAAAATGGGGGTTAGATTAGACTAAATATGGACGAGTTTTCAGCTGGGTGTGACAAAGCAAAGTGTCAAGAGTCGGTACAAAAAATTGCAATAATTCTCCTAAACATTCACAAGTTTCTACTGAGGGCATACCACAGCATGCAGTCTACCCTGCCTTACCATTGAGGGAGCAGGAGGGAGGGGGAGGGGCATCACAGCAGCAGTGGGAGGAGAAAACTCACACTAAATATGAGAATGTAAAGCAAAAATAAGAATCTTGAAACATGTTTTTAACTGTATGTTTTACTCATTTAAAAGAAGAAAACAATACATTTAGTTTTATGAAGAAGTGTGAGGCGATGATGATGATAATGATGATTAAAAGTACTGTGTAATATTGAGTGTAGGGAATAAAATGCTTAATGGCAAAAGATAATCAGATAAATGTGGATTCTAATGATATGATGCGTGTACATGAGCCTCTCCTCCCACTGGGAAAAAACTAGCCTCTGGTCATATGTTTATTTGATTGTATACATATATATTTATATTTCTCATAACAAATATACTATGGCTTTCAAAATAAAAAGTGCCAAAATATTTTTTTGGAATAAAAGAACACACAGTGACGTTGTTGTCGGTAAGTTACTCTCACACTTGCGCAGGCCAGGCTGCTAAAGGACATCCACGGGAAGAGGAAGAGGACACGTGGTACCTTTCCTGCATCCTGCGGGGTGGGGGTGGGGGTGGAGGTGGAGGCGGCCCCATGCGGAGGTCGCACCAGGAAGGACGGCGGCGGTCCGTCACCTGGAGAAGGCGTGGCTCAGAGATTTGAGAGGCAGCAGAATTCAGCCACAGAGAAACCCCTCCCGGAGGAGGAGTCACAACTTCCTTGTAAACTTGTCCTTTGGAGCCGTCCCCGACCACAAGCAAGGTGTGTGTGTGTGTGTGTGTGTGTGTGTGGTGATAGTTGCTGGAGGAAAGTATGGCTACAGTGCTGTCAGGACCCGTAGAGCAGACCGGGGTCGGAGCCCACACTTAGCCTGAAAGCACAGCACTTTAACGTGTTCTCGGTCCTGGAGCGTCTGCAGGTTTCGCTTCACTGCTGGACTCACCAGTGCCTGTATAGGCTCCGCCCTCTGGAAACTAGAGGGTAATCCATAACTCCCAATCTAAATCTTTCATCTCCATCATCAACTTCCCTTTTATTTTTAAATCATGCTCACCCATCCTCAGGCTTTGAGAGGTCTTCAGTTCCTGATATTCTTCTCATCATCTTTTTTTTAATGTTTTGCAACAGGAGATTTCAATCAGGAGAGATCAAATAAAACGACAAAAATAATAATAAGAAAAAAAAGACTAACTCCCACTGCAGAGGAAAGGACTGGGATTATTGGTCGTGGGAGACTTGAGGAAAAAGGAGCTCTGAGGGGGGAAAAAAGACAAAGAAGAAGAAGAAGAAGGTTGCTGGATTGCAGAAGGGAGGAGAGGGAAATCACTGCAGGAGCTGAGAGAGGAAGGAGTCACTCTTCCCATCAATTTTTATCGGAGGACAGCTGCTGAACTGGGAGCTGGAGCTGGAGCGGGTCCCGTAGACGCTTCAGATCCAACTCCACCTAAAGAGGAGGACAGAGAAGGATTTCAGAGGTGAAAAAAAAACAGGTAAAGCTGACATGTGACCACAGGGTTCTCACCAGGAATTATTCACAGCGTCGGAGGTTCGCGAGGTGTGCGAGCGAGCGCTGCCGATACGAGTGTTGTAGAAAATTGTAGAACATTTTGAAGTTTATAACCATCTGACGGCCAAATTTTGAGAAGTTAGGCTAAAGGTAAGGCCAACAGTACGCTGTCATTAGCATGAATAAGGTGTCATGGAGGCTGTCAAGTGTCGTTCACTAAATTATGACACCTTTGGAGCTATGGTGGCATTTGGGTTAGGTGGAGGGATCTCGTCGGGTTCAGGTAACGAACAACACTTAATGACAGCCTTCATGACACATCATTCACGCTAATGACAGGTGTCATGTTATAATGACGACAGCGTAATGTCAGCCTTTATGTATAAAGTTTTATTCATTTTTTTTTTATTTTTGTTACTGCCTTACCTTAAAGACAAAAGTTAGTTGTTGAATTGTTGAATGGTCATGATGAATGTAGTTCAAGAGTTAATCGTGCCTGGTTTAAGTCCTCCACTAATACTATGGAAGCTTCAACAAATCCTACATACCAAATCACTTAAAACAATCTATTCTTCACTCATAGCATCGCACTTAAATTACTGCTCCGAAATATGGGGTAATAACTACAAAACGTATCTTGAACCACTATTTAAACAACAAAAAAAAGCTATAAGAATTTTACATAAAGTACCACACAACACACACACAAACGATTTATTTGAGAAGTCAAAATACCTAAAACTGCAAGAAATAATACACTATAACACACAAATACACGCATTTAGGGCTTCATCAAAAAAATTACCACATCAAATCCAAAAACGTTTCACATACAATCAAAATCCCTATGAATTCAGACATAATAATGTGTTTAGACCAAACAGGATCATATCAAACGTTGGCAAACATAGTACTGTGTATAGAGCCATGAACCTCTGGAACAGCCTTGACAAAGAGACACAACAGTCCGATAATCTGAAACAATTTAAGGAGAAAACGAGGAGGACATTTCTACATGCATACAGATCTCAAGACAACTCTCCATTGAACTCTACAGCGACGACATGGAACTCATCAACTGGTCATTGAGCACCATTGACAAAATCTTCTCAACGAGGCAATTGCTTCAGCACGAAATACCGTGTCCAAAGGACACATACCCAAGTGGATATGTCGTGGACGCACGAGGGAGAAGCCAGATGCTCTGTCTCTCCCAGCTGAAAGTGGAAGATGTGGAGGACATCTATCTGCTAGGAGTCATGATCTTTGGCCTGCTAATGATGGGGGTATGTGTATGTGCATGTGCCTTCCGGATGGATCGTAAGCTGAGGCAACTCTCAGAGGATATGAAGGTTCTCAGAGAGAAGAAGAACTTCACGTTTGGAGAGTTGGAGGAACGTAAACAACGACTGGAAAAGAAAGCTCGTGGAAATACGGGGGAAAAAGACTGTGAAGAGGAGTAACAACAGGAACAATGACTGCAGACGAGAACACATCACAAAAAAAAAAAAAAAAAAAAAAAAAGGGAAGAAACGAGGTTGGATGTAAAATTATCTGTGTTCAAATTAGGGGACGGATCTAGATAAGCATAATGCTTTTTTCCGTCGCCCTTTCCGGCATGAAAAAGGACAAAAAAAAAAAAAAAAAAAAAAAAAAAAAAGATGTGATTTTGCTCTGAATGTCAAATGAATTTCTGTGAATGCAACCATGTCGGAAATGAACTGAATAAATAAATAAAAAATAAAAATAAATACTCAACAATGTATTGACAAGAAACAACATTTTCTTCAAATGATTCGAAGATGCACTTTTCATATATAAATGAGGTATTACTGTATGTCAGACCCGCAGTAATATTGGGACTGTTAAAGAGAGTTTAAACAACGTGGGCACGCCTGGAAGTCCCTTCTGTGTATAGGTGTGCCACAATTATTACGACGTTATTGATTAAAAAATGAAAAAAAAAAACAACAAACGCCCCCGATGCTGGTTGAAGCACACCGTAGGGGGTGACATCACGCTGTAAGGAATCTAAATTACACCATAGGACAGGGTTGTGGAACTCATTTTAGTTCAGGGGCCAAATACAGAGCAGTTTATCTTAAGTGGGCCGCAGATTTTAGGCGGCAAAATATGTAATTAAATCAATATTGTCTTCTAGTTTGCACTTCCACATATGAATAAATGATAAAACATGTACGGCACTAATAATATCAAAGCAGTAAGTGAAGATATCAGTCCCTGTAGGATCTTCTATGTTAATTCATTTGATTTTGTGGCCAACTTGTATGTAATTTGGGGAAATTTTGTTGAATAATTTGAAGAAAATTGTAGGAATTGGGAAAAATTGAGAGTTCTTTTAACAATTTCAGACTAAGATTTGGAGATGTCTAGCTGAGATATATAATCTACACAATGATTCATGGTTTCTCTGACATATTTGCTTGCCGCTACATCCCGAAGTGGATGCTCTAAAGGGCCGGATTTGGCCCCCAGGCCTCGAGTTTGACTCGTGTTGTAGGGGGTCCCTACGTTCAACAGCGCTGGCGAGAACCCTGGACCATCAGTGAGAAAGTGTCCGTGTACCTCTGCGATGTCCTCCTTCAGCTTGTTGTACTTGTCGATGTCGAAGCGTGTCCGTTTCACCCCCTTGTGGAGGAAGAGCAGATACTGCCGGTCTCTGGCGTCTGGATAAACGTACTCCTGCAGGTGGTGCGTGGACACAGATGGAGCACTTGGTTAGACTTAATCACATTACGTCCACGCTCTGCCTTCCACGCCTCGGACTAAACGCAGTACTGAGGAAAATACTAATGAGCCCAACGCCCTTGCAGTTAAATAAAAATGAGTGAAAATTATTTACTCGTGATTCATAATCTGAAGGACAGCAAAGGAACTCCATGAGCCTTAGAAGAAGATGTTAATGTTAAAAATAGGATCTTTTCATGATTAATTGGTCTTCATGTAAAGCTGCCGGCATTGGTTTGCTGATCACGATCATTTCTTCAGTCTAATGAATGTTTATGGAAGAATGTGTCCATAACCTGTTAGCTGCAGACACCGCAGCTCTGAATATGAAACTACACTGATTAAGAAGATTTTTTCTATAATTTTTCACAACCAACGAGCTAATGCTAATTCAGGATTCTGGAACAGTCATCCCTTAACTCTCTTACATGGGTTTATTTAAGGTGTCCCATTTAAATGTCCATAAAATATTCATTATAAGCCTATTGGTATTTCTATTGGGAGTGAGAATGAAGGGGTGTGTGCGTGTGTGGGAGTTATTGTTCATAAACTGGCTATAAACTCTAACCTTGTAAAGAACAAGAGGGTAGAGATATGATGGGATCAATAAATCTCGCTTTTCTTGCTGACAAAATCTAACAGCTATTCTCATAATGAAAGAAAATCATTTTCATGTTGATTTTTAACAGGGAAGGTGTGCAATGGCTCACTGCAGCTTAAAACACACGGCTGTAGGTGTTTGCTGTGGACCGCTGGGGCCCGGCTGTAAAAGGAAAGGAACCCTGGAAAGGACACTAGTCTATCAGAGCTGATGAAAACAGCAATGCTACTTCATTTTCACCTGTAATTTTAATACAACCACACTCTATGGTTGCAATGACCTGTGAAGCAATGATGTATGTTCACATAATTACCTCCACCATCGCCGTTTATTTTGTTTCTTTGTCTGTTTGTTAGCAGGATTACATCAAATATTCTACACGAATTTTGACAATTTTGAATAAAGAATAGACCTTACACTATGGAAGATTCCATTAACTTTGAAGGGGAGCCCAATCAATATACTGATTTAAAGAATCAAAACAATCAACCTCTCATCATTGGGAAAATTTTAAATATTCATATCTCAGTTCGTAATTTTCAATCTTTATTGACTCTGTTATGTCGGGTTGGTTCCTCAATTACCACACAGTTTTATCCGGATCTGATCTCAATTGCGCATTTTAACGCAATTTTTCTAAAAAATGGCGGTGCCCACATATTTGGACGTACTGTATCATTATCAAATGGGAGAGAATCTTCTTCCAAGCCTTTAAAGTGTGAATTATCATGGTACCATGATCAGCACCACTGATCCAGATGGGTAATTTTGTATTTGAGGTTTAAGGATAATTAGGGTAGGCACTTCTTCCTACTCCTTTTTAAACACGTTTTCTTTGTGTGTACGGTGTGTTAGAAATGTTATTGTGACATAGTCAAAATAATTCAACAAGTCAATCCTACATGACTCTTTATTGACAATATTTGTTTAGTTTTAGTATCAGTATTTATTTATTTATTTGTTTATCTATTCTTTTGGCCACAGTTTTTTGGGCAAGCGACGCGTTCTTGACAAGCAAGAACATCAAAACCATTTAATCCCGTGAAAAAAAAGTAGCATTATGCCAAAAAAAATATCTAAAAATGTACCCAACTAGAATACAATAAAGTACGAGTAGCTAAATCTTACCTGACGTGTGAGAACAAAGTAGGCGTACATGGCCATTGCAGTGCCATAAGTGATAAAATAGGTGACGGGCTCCATGATATCCCAGGAGTATTCCCACCATGTCAGCCGGGCCAGGATGCCAAACTGGGTTGCCATATACGCCATGCCCCCCCACAGCACCCAGGTAGTGCGTCGCTCCGCCTTCTTACTCAGCTCCTCTTTTACCTGCACAGGAAACCAATCAGATGTCAGCAGGGAGGGGAAAAACTAAAAAAAGGACCATTACTTAGCAACAGAAAACACTCTTATCCCAAAAAAACAAACCTAAAATCATCTGAATAATGGAATAACAAAGCTATTATGGTTTAACTGCTCCATAATATTTAACAACTTAATAAAAACAATTTATATCACTCAGTAATGAATGAAAACAAAGAACACACAATAAATGGCGATAAATATTGAAAAGAACATCTTGCTAAATAGAAGTTAGACCTTCTCTAGTGGACGGAGTTGAGAGTTAAGGTCCTCCAGTCGTCCAATCAGCTCTCGTTCTTTGCTGAGTTGGTGCTCCTCGATGCGCAGCGTAGTGTAAAGCTGCTGCACCAGGAATTTGACATCATTCATCCTCTCTGCCTCTTCATGGGGAAGCAGCTCTACGGGAACACACAATAAAAAATAACAAAAACACAATAAAAATATATTGTGCTTTCATAGCATTCCCACGCCCCTCCCCTTATTTTTTACCCCGAGGTGACAACTCCCACAGTGAGGGAGTGACTCAGACACGGAGCAAACACCGGCTGCACTCACCTCTCCTCGGTGGTCGCACAAGGTGTGTGGTGTCGTTGATGACAAGTTTGAAGTCATCCAGCAGCAGGATGTCTATTCCTGTGGAGGATGCAACCCTCGCTCCATCTGGAGAGGGACAAGACGTGCAAACTGATTATGAATCACATCTGGAAACGTTAGTCAGAAAGCATAGAGGCTGATATCTGGGGTCAAAGCAGAAATGCAGAGTGAGATTTTAGGTACAGGTTGTTCCTGTGTAATGAGACCTGTGTAAACACGCGCTAGTATTATTCATATTTTAAGACTTATAACTAGGGGTGTGCATTGCCATGTCTCTGACGATACGATACGATTCACGATTTGCATGTCACGATACGAGATGCATCGCAATCAATTACAAATTTCACTTTTACAAGTACAATATGATACAAAATACAATTTATTTCACTTTTTTTAAATTTGCAAGAACAAGTAAATGGTAACCAACTGTAATTCAAGTAGAAATATTAAAAAAAGTGGTATGTTTATCAAATTACATTACATTTTTCCAAAAAAATGTAACTCTTGCTTCTACAACAGATTCAGAATCTATGTTCTTAAATTAAAAAAAAAAGAAAAAAGAAAGTAAAGACATACATCTATAAAAGTGCCCAGTATGTTTTATGAAAATAAAGTGCAATCAACTTCCAAGCTAAAATGCATTGAGGAGTGAGGTAGTTTAACAAGGTCTGATGTGATTCACTGACACCTTGTGACTGAGCGTTTGTGTGCTATGCATATGTTAGTGCAATTAAATGTAGTTTCTTGTTTAAAAAACATGATTAAAAAAATCTATTTGGAAATCATTTGAATCGATGCGATAATCGCACGGTGAACTAATGTGAAATATCACCAAAACAATTCCTTCTTACACCCTAATTGCTGAGTTCAGTTCATTGAGGATGAGTGAGGCCTAAAGTCATACTGATTTGAACGTCAAACCTATTTTAATAAAGAATATATGTTTGAGGGACTAAAAACTGTCACAATAATAGTAATTCTTTACTTTATTAGTTTATGTAGTGAGGACAGTGCACATACATGACTGGATTTAGCTAAAAGCTGATTTCTATTTGTAGTCCTACAACAAAGGACACACATGAACATAAGAAAAACAAACTTCAATAATTTTTTGGCACAATTAAATGTGGTTTTTTGTTTAAAATACTGATTAAAAAAATAAATCTCTACATCTTTTGGATCAATACAATAATCGCCCGGTGAAATATAGCGCCAATCGATTTTTTCTTACACCCTTACTTTTAATTTATACATAAAACGACTGTAGACGCAATCAGCCTTAAAGTTAGTGTGTATGTATGATGTGTCAGCTTTAAGTGATGTAGGGTGTGCATACCCATGGAGTAGATCGCTACCCGGTCAATGCCTCGGTCCTCTTCTTGGAGCTGCTGCAGGAAAACTCCCACACAGTCGCTGAGAGGTTTCAGGGTGAACTGGCAGCGCTCTCTCCTGGATGGTAAACGTACTGAGATCACCGGCAGCCCGTTCTGATATACCACCGTCACCTCTGTGATGGAACCGAGAGACAAGGAAGATTCAGTGAAGATGCAGAATGTGCACAAAGAGCGACAGATTGGATTTTCTGATGCTTCTAACGAGGTCAAAACACTGTAGTAAGATATGTGCACGTTGTGATACCTAAGGTAAGGTTTCACTTATTCAGATAAAGTTTTTCAGGAACACGTTTCGACTGTCAACTGTAGAGTTGAAAGAAAAAAAAACGATCTTGAATCGATTTCATTGAAATTTTCCAAAATCGATTCCTAGATACTAAAATCTTTTTTTTTTTTTTTTAAACCCTAAACCAAGTAATCTCGCACTGCAGTCTGGTCTACGCAAAATTTACTATTGCACCTGCTTAATGCGAGAGCATTTAATTCAGTGCAAACGTGGCAGACGAAGCTTGGTTGGGTAAGCCGCCCCAACTTATGTCAGAAGTTTGGAACCATCTTATTAATATCCAAATCAAATTTGAAAGATCAACACTGAATCGAGAAGAGCCAGATGATGCCCCTTGAACGCCTCCATGGTGGGGCGTTCAGGGCACATCCCTCCTGAAGGAGACCCCGAGGAAGACCCCGGACACGCCCGAGAGACATGTGTCCTGGGAATGCCCATAAAGTGTCCTGACTACTGACAGTTTGTGTGCAGAGGGATGTTCGGATGTTTGGAGGTTACTGAGAAATATCGTTTTAAGTCCAAAACATTCTTTTTCCTAATTTTTATCCAAAGAAGCTGAAATGATCTTGTAGTCAACCGTCATCAAAACATGATGCATCCAGCTATGGAAAACCAAACTAGTACTACTACTGGTAAAGCTTTGAGTTTTTACAAGTAACAGATTTTAAGTCCACTATTACTCCTTGTAGGGCTGGGCGAGTTTTCATTCGATTTTCCAATTTGTTTTTTTCAATGCACTTAAAAATGACTGCAGACATCAGATATATTGTCAAAAGTGAAACTTTGTTGATGTGATTGTCCTCAAGAGTTAAAATGCATAGAACAATCCCAAAATAAAAAGTAAATGAGGCTCTGTCATTCAACAATTTCAAGCTTTAACTCAGGTTTAAGCAAAAGTGGAACAACAACTTCACACTAGCTTTATTTTATAACATATAACATTACAATTAAAAAAATAAATAAACTCTTCCCTTAGCGTCTCAGCATAGTGTGAATAAAAAATTAAACATGCCTGTGGCACACATATAACCTACTCAAAGGCTAAACACTTGTAAACAAAGAGGGGGCTGGCTCACGTCGCGCTACGGTAACCCACAAGGACGGAACGAGAAAAAGTCTGAAAAAACTGTGGTGGAAAAAAATAAATAAAAAATTTAATTAAATGTATTTTATTAAATCGATTTTTTGCCCAGCCCTAACTCCTAAGTAACACAAAACTGTCTATGAGTAGATGGTTTTGCTTTATGAGTAAGATCTACTCATGTAATGTAACTCAAAATATCTCACTAGTAGTACTAGTAGACTATTTTTAGTCTGCTAGTAGCACTAGTAAAGCAAAATAAAAAACACTAGTAGTACAAATAGACTCAATGAAAATGAAGTAGGTGGGATTATAACCAAATCCAGCACCTTGATTGGTTGCAATATTTTTTATAGTCAATGGCAAGCCTGAATTTCCTTCCCGTGACACATTTTTCTTATTTATATATTTATTTATTTATCACATACACAAAAACTAACAACAAATCGCACAGTGCGCGTTTGAGAAGGGACTGAAGGAAGCAAATCTCACTATGTTCACGCCTCTAAAACATCTTTATTAAGTTTGCTAGATCTACAAGCACGACATATCCCCAAAATGTTTAAACAAAAATAAAACTTTAACTATAATATATAATAGGGTACTGCTTTCAAAACCTAGAAACTCAACAAAATTCTCACCAAATTAAGTGCAAAGCACAATTTCAACTCTTTAGGGCTGACGGGGAGATATACTGTAGCTTGTACCGGCATTTAAATAGTTTTGAATTAACACACAGTTTTGCGTCTTCATGTAAACGATTGTCTAAAATAACAGACATAGTTGCACATACTAGTAAAGTGTACTCGTGCACTAATAAACTAAAATTGAGTACATCTACTCCATATTTTAGTACTGGTAGAGTTTAACTATGGTTAGCATCATTGATATCAAATCTATGCTTAAACAGCTTTTCATAGTCAGCCACATTGTACAGACACATTGTATTAGTTATTTATATATCATTATTATTATTATGTGTCATTTAAAAGGCAGGTATTTGCTGTTTCTACAGCAACCTTTGAAGAGAAAGCTGTACGGCTTTTGTACAGCGAGACTTTAATAGTGACACGTAAAAAAAAAAATCTTTGAGTCATGCATCCAAATCTTATTATTACTCTAAACAGTTTTGGTTTTTGTATCTGCTTATGATTAAATTATTTTCTGGAGATAAACACAAAGTAAAGTAGTACTCCCAATATATTAATATTCAGTGATTTTTTTTTTTTTTTTTTGTGCACCTGTTCCTGTCAGCGACACATCGTAGCAAAGTATTCACAAACAAACAACGCCTTTATCAATGCCACCAGCACCATTATCGTGCCGAGTGGCTCCTAATCACACAGAGCTAGGAATTGACGCACATGGCACTGAATCAGAGGGAGAGTTGATCCAAGATGCTGCACAGCACACAAACACCTACCTCCTCTGCAGTGAATCAGCAGATATCTGACCAGGCACACACGCACACATACACACACATACACACACACAAACAAGGGGAGCAGCATCATCTGGCACAGATAGCACTGACTCGCCTACTTTTCCAAGTGTGTCCAAACACTCCTTAATACACTCAGAGCTTCCAGGGCTTCTCATTTCTTGATCGACTCCTTAAGTTTTGTAGAAAACGTCCTGACTTTCACTGCACCTGTTCTTCTGGTCCAATGCCAGTGTACAATTAATCACATAGACATACAGATGCTATTCCAAGCCACTATCCATAATAATACCTATCTACAGAGTGCCAGCCCCATATTAGCGTCTCTACTTCTGATTAATGTAGAATCCCCTTCTGACGCAGGTCTCGTTTATTTCGAGACACAAAAGCTTTGTTCAGGGGTTTTTCTGTTGCAAGGAGAACATCTGTTTCCTCTCAGCCAACCATGCTGAGATTTTAATATGAATGCACATTATATTTATATGTGGTGATCACTTACCCTCTGGAGCAGCCGAGGTACACAACAGTCTATGGCCGTGCCATGAGGGGGCGCCCTTCCAAAACTGTACAACAGAAAAAAGAAAGAGCCACCAGGTTACTCTTAGTTTTTGTTATTTTTTTTTTAATCCTCCTATATTCCTCAAATATCACTAACACATTTTACCCTTGATGTCAATCTGACCCCAGGAATATTTGCCTATTTGATTTGGATATTTGATTTTCAGAAAAAGGTTTTTGTGTCACGCACTTTCATTCATTCTTTGAATACATAAAGAACCTTTTGATAATGAAACCCTGACCTGTTCTCTGTCACCACCATCAGGCCAAACTTTTAAATTACAAGTAATTTATCTTGAATAGTTTTCATCCATATCTTCTCAAATTTACTGACAACATTAATGAGAACAAGAGTATGAACACTATTGGTTGTGGTAATGATATGACCTTTCCGGCAGCACCGCCATCAGGTCAAACTTTCACTTTTAGAGTTGGTGTATCTTAAAAAACCTTTCATTCAAATATTTTACAATTTGGGGTACACGTTCATGACTCTCAAAGAATTAACTATATTGATTGACGTCGGTGACCCCACCCCCTCCCCCTCCCTTTTCTCTCATAAACATTTATTTACTACTTCGGATTAGAATGCCACAAAATCAGGGTCCTCCTCAACACAATCCTCTGTCTAAGACACATTTTCATCTACGTCACTTTCACTGTGAAAGAGCTGTTCCAAAACCTTAAATTGACAGTAAATAAACATTTTCAAGATAGAGAGAGAGAGAGAGAGAGAGAGAGAGAGAGAGAGAGAGAGAGCAGATTGCAATACATACAGAGCACAATGAGGAATGATTTGGATAAAGGGTTGCCATGCAAGCTTTTCTACGTTTGCTCCTCCCTTAGTTTGCATGAACTACTAATGTCCTTGTGGGAATACCCCACCCTCCACAGCGCGGGAAATGTCAGTTCCTTGAGCAGTAGGTCACACACACACACAAACACACACGCACACACGCACACACGCACACACACGCACACACGCACACACGCACACACGCACACACGCACACACACATTTATACCCATGGTGTGGGAAAGTTCTCATGAGAAACTTAGGAAAAGTCATGAAATATGAAGCAAAAAAAAAACAAAGTCAACTATTATTTTTTGAATGATAAACATTGAATGGAGTCAAATTAACCCCAATGATAATAAGAGTTTAGATGCCAAATCAAAACATGTAGCAATAAGAGCTACTGTTGATGCTTTATGGCATTTTCAGACACAGTTGATATTGACACACATATCAACCGCACAGGAGGAAGCAACTTCAGAGCACAGGAAATTGACTGCTTGTTGTGCAATCTCCATCAATTTACAGAGGTGGTAGTACGAACACGCTCACACTCACATTATATCTATATGAACACATAACCAGACACAGCTGGAAAAAAAACACCACAGTAGGTAGATGTAACTTTATTATTTGTGATGATGAGTGCCATGAAATGACTTTGCTTTATTTGTTGCTGTCTAAAAAAAGTTAAATTAAGATTTGTAGATGGCGAGGCAGCTAAAACTATAATGCAAGTGTATAATATCTTTTGGTGTCAAAAAAAATAGATTAGATGCTGAGATTAATTAAAAACGATAGTTTTAATAACCTCTTGCACTTTATACAGACGTCTGCAGCGAGTTGGGACATCCGTATGCATGTTTTAAGAGGGTTCATCACATTTTCTGGTGCGCTGCGTTTTAGTCTGAGCTATTAGAAGGGCTGTCAGATCCTCTTACAGCTAAAAAGTATCAGCGAGGGTGAGGATGAAAAATGGGGAAATCTAGTAAGCATAAGAGTCTGAAGTGAAAGTATAACTTTTGGGATGAAGGCATTGGTTTATCGCATTAAGTTTGTGTGGAACAAATTATGAACAACTATGCTGCATTGCTCTCAACTTAATTCCCCCCAACTTGATTCTCCGTGTGCACTCAGCGCCATCACTGCTTCTAATTCACGACGCTACGCAGGCAGGCAGTTGTAAAATGACAAGATACTCTGGAAGATCCAATTGCATTTGTGCGCGTGTTGTGCATTTTCTGTCACAGCAAACAGATGCTTTCAAAAGATGAGACTATAAAGATGCCCACACTCACGCTGATTCTGTGCACAACTCTGTCACAAAGGAGTAAATATGTTCATCGTGATACATATGTACTGCTCCTTACTCATGCTTAGAGAAAAACCAAGAAGTCGTTCTTTAAGAATTGATGGTGTGAGAAAGTCACCACAGTGAACAGAAATACATTTTTGATATTCCAAGTCCAACGTGTGGCCTGATCTAAACTGATCCAGACAAGTTGTGTACGCCTACATTATGCAGTCTTATCGTTTTCATAACAAGCGTGCTGCTTTGGCTCAGTTAAACGAAGCTACATGCCAAAAACAAAACACAAAAAACCTCAGAAATAAAGCTTTCTATCCTCCACACTTATACACAAACGCAGCATTTCCCTACGAGAGGTGAGAAAGCGAAAAACTAAATAAATGTGAAGATTTTCTTATATTTTAGCAAGTAGTCAAACTTAACTTAATGCTCTTTTATGCTTATTTTTTTTTATTTTTGTGCACTTGCACTACAAAGGAAAGCAAAAAGCTAAACCTGAATTTGGCAAAAACAAATTTCTTCCTCTTTTTTTCCTCCTCAGGCAAGTGACACCTACTGAACGGACAAAATAACAAAATGATTGTTCAAGAAACTCTGTTATCAGCAAGAAGCTCTGCTACTGGGCCAAGGTGGGATATTTCCTTACCTCTGGATTGTGAAAATGAAATGAAAAAATGTGAAGTGAAATTTTGCCATTGCTCATATCAACTGTGTTGTTATTCTTTCTAAATAAATACTTCCACTTTAGTCTAATTTTTATATTTACAATGCTTGACCAAGCTACAGTACTATTAGTAATTCTGTTTATGTACACACCAGTGCAATTTTCAGACATTAATAAATATATCCTAACTGGACTTTTTATTGTTTGCTAACAAATGCAAATAAATTATTTAAATTATTATTTTTTAACTACTTCATATGGCAGGAGTGTCAAACTCATTTTTGGTTTAGGGGCCAAATAGAGACACATTTGACCTTAAGTGGGCCACAGATTTTAAGTGGGAATAAAAGCAAATTTAAAACTAATGTGCTCTGTTCTGTTCTTCCACGTATAAATGATATATAAATCATAACTTATGAGATTATATCAGTCCCTGCAGGAACTTCAATTCAATTTCAGTGATATTTGGAATATGGGTAAATTTCGAGGAAAAATTTGAGGAAAATTTGCCAGATTTTGGAAAAATTGAGAGTTCTTCAACAATTTAAGATTAAAAATGACTTCCGTCGTGTGATATAAGAACTGGAAAACTGAGTTCTGCAAATATTGTGGATTTTAGAAAAAGTCCAACATGGTGACAGACAGCAAATGTAGGTTTCTGTAGTTCTAACCATTCATCCATCTATTTTCAGACCCGCTTTGTCCTATTTCAGAATCGCGGGGGTCTGCCGTTGCCTATCTCTGACTCACACTGGGTGCTAGGCAGGGGTACACCCTGGACAGGGTGCCAGTCCATCACAGTCGTTCTAAACTTTCACAATAATTTCTGTATTATGCAATACGCTGGTAGTCCATCTTCTATCAAACAAGCTCTACTTGCAACAACAACTGAGTCCGTTTGATGCTGCAGATTACGTCACTTCCAGCTTCTGTTGATTTAATGTGTTCTAAGCAGTGTGAGCATCTCCAGCACTCTATAATCCTGATAGACAATCTCACTGTAAGTGTCCAAACTTCCTAAACCATTGTTGTAACCGAAACCAAAAACAGCAAAACGTGGACGTTTAAGAGTCGGACTATTATTTGTATTGCCGATCATTTGGATAAATGAAATACATCAATTTGCATCGATTTTAGCTTATGCAGACAGTTACAGGTAAAATCTTCTCCCATGCATCTGCAATGGCACACATGCTGTCCTCACTGCTCAGTTGGAACCCCCAAATACACTTTTGTTTCTGATTTACAAACCCAGGCTCTTTGAAACGATGCCTGAGCCCTGAAAATATTTATGAAACTAAAGTGTAAGTGTGTGTGTGTGTGTGTGTGTGTGTGTGTGTGTGTGTGTGTGTGTGTGTGTGTGTGTGTGTATCTTTAACAAGTATTCCTATTGATATCGGGTGGCAGCATGAAAGGTCCGAATAGTGATGAAGTTGCAAATGGGATGCTGGCACTGCGGGCCTGGAATAAGTGCACAGTTTGCAGAGAGCACTTCTGCGCTACTTTTGCTCATTCATTAATTTCCTCTCGACGGCCATGGGAAGATTATTTTTTTAATTTTTTACAGAAATAGTCAGCATAAACGTCCCAAACCCACACGTCCTGACATAGGCCAATTCTAAAACGTATGCCAACGTAGTACTGGCACGTGTGCGCATCCATCTGTGGAGCAAGTGTTCTTGTGAATGCACCTTTGTGTGTGTGTTTGTGTGTGTGTGTGTGTGTCCACCCGTCTGTTCACCAGCCTGCTTGTCAGTGGTAGGCGCAGAGCGACTCCCCTCCCTCGGCACGCAGCCACTGAAATGCTGCTTGAAATATTTAACAGCATAGCAGCAGTCAATAGCACAGCAACCTTGGAATCAATGTCAAGACAGAGAGAGGGAGGGGGGGGGGGCAAAGGAGTGGGCACTGGGGTAGGTCGTCAGGATGGACAGACAAACTGGTGAGCAAAAGGAGGTGAGGGTGAGAGACTGCGACGATGGATGGAGCAGCAGATAGAGATAAAGGACAACTGGAGTAAAACCACATCAGCTCCTAACCATGTGCTGCAGATACTGTACCCTGCAGCAGACTACTCCCCCCCGCCCCTCCCACCCTCTCAGAAACGTGATTGCTACCTGTATTTGTGTGACATACGTGTGTGTGTGTGTGTGTGTGTGGTAGAGATGGTGATGTAGAAGACATGGAAAGCAGCTGAAGCAGGAAGAGAGAGGTGAAGGAGGAGGGATAAGGGGGGGGGCTCTTTGAGTAAGAGGTGGAGAAGGAGGGAACTGCTGCTGAATACTGCAGTAAAGGAATCCCTCGTCTAGAGAGGGGGGTTGCCCCTCCAATTCACCCCCACCTTTCCGTCTACCTCCAACGAACACTCGTGATAGTTTTTGATTTTCTTTTCCTCCTCATCTGAACCATGCTTTCATTTCCACTTATAAAATTATACATGTGCAACAGATATTAGGATTGGATATCTATATTAACACATAATGTACAGTATATATTACATCAATGTCTGTGTGTATCAGGGCTGGGATCAATTATAACTGTAATCACGTAATTTGATAATTAACTACAATTATGACATAATTGTAATTGAATCATAATTGAATGGTAATTGAGTGACTTTGTAATTGTAATTGGCATGGAAATGATAGAAAAATTTACATTTACAATTTAATAGATGCAAAACTGGTGAACCATGTTACAGTTGTATGGCTTACACATACGTAGTTAATAATGAATCAAATGTGTTTCATTTGTGGTACATAGACAAAAAATACACCAAAAATATTAATATCATTATTTTAATAGATAGGGAAGCAAAAGGTAACCAAGAGATGGATAACAAATTAGATATTATATTTTTAGTGTATTTTACAGCTGATTTAAGACATGGGTCAAAACTGACGCGTTATCATAAGAGATGCTAACAGAAAGCTAACACAAGTTAAGTTTTATGGAGTTATTTATTTAAGGCTCATTAATTGCAATTATTTGTAATTTACCTTTAATAAATTGAGAACGTAATAGTAATTGACTTTCAGAGGGAACATAATTATTATAATTTTAGTGATAATAGAATTTTTATTTGAAAAAATGTGTGTCACCATAATCATCATTTAGTTGTAATTGAACATGGATAATTGAAAATGTAATCGTAATTTTTTTTAAAAAAAAATGTATTGACCCCAAACCTGGTGTGTATATGATGGCCATGTGTATATCTAGCTCATGGATAAATCTAGTACATTTACACAAAGTATTGTACTGGTGTTCATTAATGTGCACTGTCCTCTCCAAATAAAGAAACATATATATATATATATAAATAATCCCCCTTGTAGTGTATAAAATAACCAGGTTCAATGAGTCGAGCCAGTTCTCAGGAGGAAAAAACCACCACCAGACATTTATACCTCCCAGCTCTAGCCGTGCTGCAGTGCATATTGTTCTCTCTATCCTTTCTGTGTGCTGGCTTTTCAATTTACTTCTTCAATTCCGAGCAACATGATTATATGCTTGTTCCCACTTCACTCTTAATAACTTAGGTGTCGAAATATCAGTGATTTATTTGCCTCCTCCTTGATTTCTACTGCACCAATTCATACTCCTTCCCTAAAAGCTGGTTTTAGGGTGCAAAAAAACCACAAACAGCATCTGATTATGCTGAAGACAGTCATTGTGACACAAACACCTACTTTGCATCCAGGTTAAAGCGTAAAGCCACTCCCCTTAGGGCATATGCAAACAGCCCTGTCACACTGTCTTAACCATATACTGATGCAACTCTTTGTGGGAGTAGACGCGTTCATATTATGCTACACTAACCCAGCATCCCGGGTCAGCTTGACCTATGCCTAGTGCATACGTGATGAGGGTCAGAATTTAGCGCAGCGTTCACATGAACCCAGGTTGAATACAGAACCCAAAGATTCAATCTCATGGTGTAGATAAATCAGTGATGTAAACAACAAAAAGATGAACAATCTACTGATGTATTTCATCTGCACAATTCTGCAGTGGTGCCGTTGTCTCAGAAGGGAACTACAGCGCAAGCATTTCATTCGCATTTGCCTCCAAAATAACAACAAACAGATGATGTAATAACTCAAAAAAAGAACATTTAGCACGTGAAACCAGCATGGGAAGCAGAATGAAGTCAGCAGGCAGGTAAAGGAGAGGAGGAAGAATTGGGAGAGAAGAGAGAAGTGAAGGGAAAAGTACAGGACAGTAGTTTAAAGTTTATTGATCAATTGTATTTCAGCAGGCATTGAAGTAACTCAAAGTTCTGAGTTTTTTAGTCAAGAAAGTCTACAACCTCCTATTTTCATTTGAGCGAACCTGCATCAGTTAGCTTTCACATGATTTTGTCCGTCTGCTATCATAACATCTAAATATTCCCTAGTGTTTGTCTAGAAAAATCAAGGCAAAAAAATAAAATCATATGTGAATTTTCCTATTTTCTGCCAACTTCAAATAGTAATCTTAGATATTAAGAAAACTAAAATAAAATTTCAAGGTAATAGAATCAGGTTAAAAATGTGGTGGCCTCACGATTACAAAGCAACTCAACTTTTTTTATAGAGCCCTTTAAAACAGCCACAGCTGGCACAAAGTGCTGTATACTAAAATTACAAACAACAGCAAAACAATAAAATAAACTAAAGAAAACAAGAATAAAAACTGAAAAAAAAAAAAGGCTTTCGTGAGTCAACGCTATGGTTCCTTAAAGGCACACTGTGTAACTTTTAGCCACTAGGGGCACTAGACCTGTGGTAATTTTCACATCAAGCGCCCCTAGTGGCCACAAACACCGCAGCACTGTCGCAAAAATCAACAGTCAGTTGGGCCAGCCTCCCTTGTCTTTTGATTGTGTATGCAGACAGTAGTTGACCTGTAACTTCGGGATAAGGATTGGCTTTAAGAGCTGGGATGCGAAGTGTGGCTGGAACTCGCGCCGCGGCTGGAGGAGCAGCCGCCGCGCGGGGCCCTACTTGCTGCGTTGGTGGCGCTCCCCCCCATTCCCTGGCCTTGCCACCGTCGCCTGCCCCCTTCGCCGGTGGTCGGGGCGGACGAGGGACGGGCAACCCGGCGTGCGTGGGGTGATGTTCGGTACCGAGCGAAAGATGTGTCGGTAGAGGGGGCCGGGTCTCGGATGGCGTCTTTTTAGCCTCCTCAGAAGCAGTTTTAAACTTTTTGCTTGCCTCGGCCATTACCAGGAGTCGAACAGGCAGAAAAATAGTAGCAAAAGCCTTAGCCCAATGAGTATATCAGAGCCTCTGGCTGTGACTGATATGTTCATTCTCAAGGTCACATGACCTGGCGAAAGACGGTCCGTCTCTCCAAACTTACAAGGGCGGTATTTCAAGAGGGCAGCCCCGCACAGAGCATTGACACTGTCAAGCGCTGAATATTGGCCGGGGGGTTGGGTACTTGGGTGTGGGTGGGTAGGGGGGGGTTGGATGCTGGCGGGGGGCCTTGGGGTTGGGGGTTGGGGTCGGTGGGGGTATGCGCTGGGTGCTCGGCTGCTTGAGGCTTCCTCGGATGTGTGTGTGGGGGGCGGTGGCTGCCTCTCGGCCTGGGATCTTGGGGGCATCTGGGGGGTTGCTCGGCCGCGGGGGGGTTGCCTGAGGCTCCCTGGCCTCCGCTCTTTCTGCTGGCCTGGCTGCATCTGCGGGCCCAGGGCAGTTCCTGGGCTTGCAGTAGCGGGTTTTTTTTTTTTTGCACATATGCTGGTATACGAAGAACAGTCTATTCTTCCCCACCTTTTCTATTTCCTGCCTTGAGTCTCTCCTCCCTGCTCCCTTTCCCCTCCCCTCCCCCCTCCTCCTCCACTTAGGTGTAACACTGCTCTCCCTTTTTATATCCTCCCTATAATAAAAGACTTCTTACCCTTCCTTAGGGAGGGCTGGTGATGGTCACAATTAAGCATATAAAATAAATCAATGTATTTTATTGCAATAACAAAATATGCATTGCTGTCTCATAATGATTGCACTTCCTGTGGTGTTGACATTTGACAGCATGTGCAGACAAGAAAAAAAGAAAAAAAAAAAAGTAAGTCATAAGTAAATAAGTAACTTCCCCCTGGGATAAATAAAGGAATTCTGATTGTGATTCTAATTTACCTTAACTATAGCCTCGGGGGGCAGAATGAAAGAAGAGATACAGTACTAAAAAAGGAGCAGTATTTTACATTTGGTTAATAAGAAATTATTGAGTTGGGAAAACTGAAAACCGTAAGTTGACTGGCCTTCATTTGAAGTTGGACTAATGCAAAACACTAATTTGAGAACAATAAAACAAAAGTCAATTTCAATTTAATGAATTGTGTTAAACTTTAACTTAATTTCCAATTGAAATAATTAAATGAAGTTGGTCAAATTATTTTGTTTTTCAGTGTACTCCACGTTCTTTGGTGTAGAAATGCTTTGTCCTTACTGCTTTTTTGTCCTTTAAAAGCAGATTTAGGGATTTACTTAATTAGTCAATAAAACTCGTGAGGTGGAACGCTGGCTGACTTCTAAATGTACCAGAAGGCCCAACGGCCAAAAGCAGTTGGACAACCAATTCCATTGTGTTTAGCTCACAGAGGGAAGCCATGAGAAATCAAAATGTGTATAAAAAATGTGTGACGTGCTGCTTGCTTGTTTGCGTCATCCATAAATAAATATTTCTTTGTACTCCTAAATATTTTACTTTTGAACCACATGTGCTCCCTGTCAGTGTTAGAGTGCTGCTTGGCATCAATCAGATACAGCACATGTGGCAACAAGGGTGAACCTACACTCAAGTACTAGACATACAGTACGTGTTCACTGAAATCTGACGTGCACATGGAAAAGATGAAGGGATGTAGAATTGGGGATGGCACCACAACGACATTGATAGAGTGCTCAAGTGATTCAACTCCCAGACATCTCTTCTAGACCGAAATAAAAAGAGAGATGAATATTTTAAAACGAGCTTCTCTGCAGAAGCAACTTCAGCAGTGAGCCTTTAGATGTGTTAATAAACCCTTCATTGGGAATCCCTGCAGTAGATGTATTTCCCATCTTATTCTAAACAACACAGTTAAATGCTACATTCCTTACAATGAATCCCTCAAAGTCCAGACACCCTGCAGGAAGAATGTAGAGCAAAGCTGCAGATACCAGTGCCAAAGAATGTCAATGTCATAATTCCCATTTGATGGTGCCCTTCTACAGGGAGTGGAAGCTGCCATCATCCATCTATGCAATGATAGCATCCATCAATGGGGTAAAGTGCTGTGGCTGGTCATGGCCATCACACACATGAATGGGAAATTCTCACCACACCTAATAAATCTCATCAGTGCATGTCTGATTTAGTCATTCAATGCATCAAAATGATATTTTACCATCAGGTGTACACATGAGCCAGGCTGGAGTTTTTCGATAATATTGGATTCCTTTCATTGCTGGTAATTTAAAAATTGATTTAGTTTTACAGCCAAAAGAGCTGGAATGTACCATCAAAGGAACTCAGACCAATTTTGCAGTGAGTTGCAGTTTTAAGGGTCAAGTACATGTGAAGGAGAGGTGCAGTGATCTATCATGTGACCCTGACAGGTAGAGCTGGAAGAGCAGAACAGGCACTGTGCACATAAGGCTGCACACTATGAGGCTTGCATTTAACCAAAAGGAGACTTCTAGGACTAGGATTTACATCAGTGGGAGTATCTAAAGTTTAATCATAACCAACTGCATGGACTAGAATAAAGACTAGAAGTCTGTCTATTCCTGTTTTGGTATATCATTATTTTAATTTAGAAACTAGCAAACCTTAAAAATAACTGTTTTCTCCTATTGCCAACACATCTTGTTGTACTTGAATTCCTTTTAAGTCCCAAAGTACCAGAGCTGTCATGTACATGTGGAAAGGGCAATAAAAAGCTAGCATCCCACTCCTAACATCTTTTATGTTGTGTAAAATCCCCTGTGCCTTCTTTCATAGCATCAATAGAGCACCACTTATTTGTATTATATGTAAGCATTTTTAAAGGAGTTGTACTAAGGTTATCCAAGGTTTACAAAATGTTTGCCTTATTTTTGGTTATTCTATTATTGAGCTGGTGGGAGTTAATTTCAGGGATTACATAAACAAAACTTTTGGGTGAAAACACAATAATAATAATGACTTGGATTTATATAGCACTTTTTTCGAGGAGACTCAAAGCACGTTACAGAAACCATTAATGACACACACCTGTCACTCACATCAGTCATACCAGTAGTGGTAGGCTACAATGTAGCCACAGCTGTCCTGGGGCACACTGAGAGGCCTACGGCTCCTCTGACCATCACACACAATTCCTACACATTCATACTAGGCAATGTGGGTAAAGAGCCTTGCCCAAGGACACAACGATGACGTGGATAGAGCAGGACTTGAACCTCCAGCCCTTCGGCAATTGGACAACCCACTCTACCACTGAGCCATGGTGTACAAAAGTGTTTCCACTTATGTAATGCACTCGCATATCTCTGGAGTACTACATGTACCTCTGGTTAAGAATCACTGCCCACTGCTGTACAACTAGTTGATAAGTGATAAACAGTCACTAAATCAATAAGTCTTTTATGTATTTTGTGAGCCTTCAAGACATTTAGTTAAAGTTTTACCGTCATTAGCAAACAAACGGATAATATGCATCCTGACACACGTAGTGTCTTGGAAATTGTTCGTCCTATGGCCTTGTTTCTCAAAGGAGCTACAGCCTCCTATTTCTGATAGTCAATTACATATTTATTTATTAATCTATAAACCATGTTTTTACACTGACAGAGACTCCAAAACTGAAACACTGTTCCCGTTCAGAGATAGAGACAAATCCTCAATGTCTTAGAAATGAAGGAGTGGATGTGTAAAAGTCATATTGTGCTGATGTGTCCAGTTACTATCTCAGTCCTCCTTCTATTCTGCTGCAGGGACATCGTCCAGTCCACTCAGCTCCTCGCTGCTCACATCTCTCCACAGCAGGGTTAACAAGCTGCGCTCATTTCGAAGCACTCAGAATTTGCTGTGTAGCCACAATCATAACTGCTGTTTCCTTCAGAAACACTGACAAAATAACAGTTACACTGATAAGGCATGCCAACAGTAATTGCCATAGAAGAAGGTGAATATGTTAACAGTGTGACAGTAATCATGGCCACTTTTCTTCTGCTTCAGAGACAATCAGCTTATGTAACAATTGCAAACGCTGCCTTTCCTCTCCGTCTCTCTCCCCCCCCCGGCGAAAAATATTAATAAATTAATTAATTACAGATTCCAAATCTGCTGGGCATTGACTAATCTCCACTTGTCCATTGACAGGTGCAATCATGACAGAGCAAAGCTACCCCACAAAGCTTGTACCACTGAATCTGATCACTGCAATGCAGACTGGAGAGTGCAATGCACGCAATCCACTCCTGACGAGGCTATTTCAAACATCAAAATCCCTAATCAGATTCAGCAAGGTATGAATTATTCCCTCTTAATCTCTCATTCCATATGAAAAATGGCATTGCCTTTGAATATCAGGATATGCCTTGATTGATTAATTCCAGCTCATGGCCTCCTTAATCCAAGGGATAAAATCTCAGCTGTGAATGAATCCTTTTACTGACACATGGGCCAGTTTTGCCGTCACCCTCCTTCCCTCCCCTCCCTGAGACCAACAACAAGGAAACCTGATGCATTATTAAACAGCAGTGCAGGCGTTCACGCCTGTGCTTAGAAGACAGGGAAGACATGACCATTGTGTTCCACGATGCTGTCTTTTAGAAAGATTCACTCTGGCTGAGAAACAACATCCAAAAATCCTACTTTTGAGTTAACTAAAAACAAGTTTTTTTTTCCTCCTTAATTCAGTATTGTGCACATGGGTGTAATTAGTCAGTCTGCAGGATCAGTAGGACACTTTTTGATTGCTCACACACCAGATGGCACTAGCTGCTTGTGTCGGCATTAAGTTCAGTCACGCAACATTCCGTAGAAGACCAGATGAGACTTCCCCATTTTTTCTATTATTTCCTTCCTCGTGGTTTTTAAAAGATCCAAAGACATGAGTATCAAAAATGCATTCAAATCCATCCTCACACATGCACCGACTCGGATACCTTTAGTACTACTAGCAAGAGTTGAATAAGTTAGGGCTGGGCAATATATCAACATTCAAGATATATCGAGTTTTCTATTTGTGGCCATACCAACCCGTCATTGCCCGATCTTGTTAGATCTCGAAAGCTAAGCAGGTTTGGGCCTGGTTAGTAGTTGGATGGGAGACCACTGAGAAATCCAGGTGCCACAGTGGGGGACAGTCACTCCAGTGGTATCTGTCATTGTGTCCTTGGGCAAGGCACTTCACCCACATTGCCTAGTATGAATGTAGTGTGTGAGTGAGTGTTGGTGGTGGTCGGAGGGACCGATGGCACAGGATGGCAGTCTCGCTTCCATCAATCTGCCCCAGAGCAGCTGTGGCTACAATAGTAGCTTACCACCACAAAGTGTGGAGTGAAAGAATAATGCCTTAATTCTGTAAAGCGGTTTGAGCGTCTGATAAAGCGCTTTATAAAATCCAACGCATTATTATTATTATTTTGGTCATATAGAGAATAACAATATTGCCTGTATCGATATATATTTTTAATAGCTTATTTTGTATTAAAATAATCATTTTAGGAGTCACTGCTTTTGTTCAGAAGGGAATGAAAAGCACAGTTGGATGGATTCCTGATTGTATCCTAACCCAGAACTTCCCCTAAATAAGCAATATTACACCCAACCTTATAGAGAAAAAAGTGGCACATATTGCGCAGCGGTTTGTTAATAAATGTGCCTTTGTGGCATTTTGCATCAGCAAATTTATCCCACAATTGTTCTTCTGGTCCGATTTTATTAGAATTAAAAAATATCATGATTTATATTGTGTATATCGCCATTTTGGGAAAACAATATCGAGATATGAGTGTTGGTCCATATCGCCCAGCCCTAGAATAAGTCTCATGACGTAAAGGGTCAAGTTCTGTGCTTCCTTCATATACAGATATACAAGACATATATACAGCAATCAATACTGCTAAATAAGCACTGTCCCTAACTACCGTCCATCTATGCTGGCCATCATTGTTCATTCTGCTAAGACACCTCAGAGAGTGGAGTGACGTCTTGCACTGGCAGCAGATATTGTTCCTAGAT
This sequence comes from Gouania willdenowi, assembly GCF_900634775.1. Taxonomy (NCBI): domain Eukaryota; kingdom Metazoa; phylum Chordata; class Actinopteri; order Blenniiformes; family Gobiesocidae; genus Gouania; species Gouania willdenowi. The sequence goes on along the minus strand of NC_041058.1, from coordinate 19,835,853 downwards.
TCTGTAATTATCATGGCAGTGTTTTAAAATGAGATTCAAAGCACATGTAAATGAGTTTTATCCACAGGAGCCCAGTGCTCTTCTGTAACCGCTTTCAGGTGAGCCTGCTTTGAGCGTTGAGTGATGACGAGCAATCATTTCCCAAATATTGAGTCGAAATCGAGTCTCAAAAGCCCCTTTTCTCCCATATGAGATGATTTGTTTTCGGAACGGTTCACAGTCCACCCAGACGATGGATAGTAAAATGTGACAGTAATCTTTAGTGGAAGCTTTAAATCGATAGTTTTATTTCACACAGTGAGACTGCAGTTTTTCAACTGTGGTCATTTTTGGACACTGTTAGGAAAACTCTGATGGGGGAAAAAATATTGACCTAGACTAGATTTTTTTTTTTTTTTTCCTGTCAAAGACACTATGAGAAATATAGTAAAGATCAGGCAATGACAACCTTAGAGAGATTAAACAATTGAACGTGCATTGAAAAAAAGTCTTAAGCTCAACAAATAGAAAAGCAGCAGGCAGGCTTTTAGAGATAATGTGTAAATGTTGGAATTAATCAAACCGTAAAAGCGGACATGTTTGGCACAGAAAATGGTGGGGCTATCTTTGCTGAGTCAGTGACTCGACAGCTTGCAGTCATTGATTGAACTATAAATTCTGCCATATCAAAAAGTGCTTGGACATAGTGTTAGCCTATCTGTCCAAAAGCTGTAGATGAATCAGAAGTGGCCATGTCGACAACATAATTATGTGATTCACTCTCAATAAGAACCAGAGGAAATTGTCAATGATCTGATTAAAAACAGCTTTAAATTTTATTTGGCAAAAATCTTATTGGGCAGAAAGACACCTGCGCAGGTTTTAGACTTCAAAATTAGTATAAAATAAACATCTAAATGAGGATTAAAGCATTAGAAGGGGTTGCCACCAGTTTATGTTCAATAGAGGAGATAATTCAGACACCTACAAACTATTGGTTGGTGTTCTGGGCATAATAACAACCAGTAATAGCAATTGTTAATTGATTTTAATTTGCTTTTATTCATAGTTCCTTTAAAAACAGTTTTCTCTGGTGTCCCTCCTTCACCTGAGTGCATGTATTAAGAGACCGTGTTAATACAAGTGAGATTTGTCACCTGTGTAATGATATTTTCCCATTCTGTGAAGAACCTCTGAGTAGCATAAATTAATAAACAAAAGCCTAAATCTTCACTCTAACTGAAATATGTTTGAATTTAAAACGTGTATCTTGATCTAAAAATGAAAGAAATCACAACTCACTAGCAAGACTATGGGCATAACGACAATCATTGTACACTGAGCTGCAAGGAATCCTGGTAATAAATGCTAAATGACATTGGAATCAAATTGACCTTTAGCTACACCCAGTCAGAGTTTCAGGGAATTTATCAAGTTCAAAGTAAAACCTAATACTTTTCTTTTCCTGTATGCTAAAAGGATTCTTTATACAGTATAAGTAGTTATTTTAGGTTCTGTTTAAACAGCACTCCCTTGATGCAGTGACTTAGCTCAGTGACAACATGCGAGATGACATTTAGGGCGACCTACAGTATCTCTCAGACAGTTATGAATTTCCCTCCTGAACCAGCATCTGTTATTTATGGAGTAGAGCCCTGAGAACGCTCCTTCTGAGGAACTTTGACAGCCCTTTCCTTTAGCGAGTGCCTTCCCTCTGGTTCTCCCATGACTGGAACATGTCTTCCACTGTCAAAGATCACGCTGTAAAAAAAAGATGCAAAACACACACACACACACAGAATAGTAATCGAGCCTGAGGTAGACCTGACCACCTGATAGGTCAGCTACTGTATAACTTTGCAGTACAATCTGTCTTTCCTCGCATGAGCATGGTCCACAGAGAGCAATGAAAAATCTGAACTCAGAAAATCTCTTGGCTGAGTCAGCGACACTGTCTGAGCTTTTACCCTGCCGTGGTCCACATGGATGTGGACTGACTGGGCCAGTCTTTACACAAGGACAGGAGATGCTCAAGCTGAGCAATGACAAAAAAGCACCAGTCACCTCATGAGACTATTACGCCTTCTTAACTGTAGTTTATGATCTTTATTTGAGCTCAATATCACCAAGCACACCTCGATATAGTGCGTTACAATTAGAGGTGGTGTAAAATTGAATCGCTTAAAAAAGAAAAAAAAAAAAAAGGGTTCAACGCAAACTTGTCAATTAGTAACCGGCACACTGATTTGTCAAGTTATTGCACAGAAATTGTGTTTATTCTGAAACAGTTACATTTATTGAGGTGAGATGTAGAATGTGAACCTTGCAGAATTCAAAGATCAAGGCTTTGTTAAAAGTCAGTCTACTCTGTTATTACATATATATATATATATATATATATATATATATATATATATATATATATATATATATATATATTACTTATTTAAAAGAATAACTGGAATTAGATCATTTAAAAAAAAGACCACAAAGAATCTGATTTATAAGTTTAGAAAAATCCAGAAATCTGTAAGAGAGAGCTCTTTTACATTCAGTTGCTGAGGCACAGCAGTCGGTACTTATTACTGAGGGAAAGAGCAGCTCTCTTTTTCCAAACGACTATCATTAATATATAAAATATTGTACCATATTCCTGTTATTATTCACAGTCTGGAAGTGGCATCTGCACTGTCACAACCCCTTTGGTCTAGAAGTAAGGGATGAGTAACATAATCAGTTGGAATAAGGTAAAAAGCCAATCAATTTATGAATTCATTTTACAAATGGAGCAATCAACACAAACAAACAAGTGGAAATGATCACAAAACTCTTTGGCAAAACCCAACTAAGAATGACACCTTGAAATTCAAACTAAAAAAAGTTACAACTAAGTGCAAAGGACTATACAAAAGTGGTCAAAGAAAAATGCACTGCTAAGGCAAGTGGCTCAAAGTCAAAAGTTCTAACAATGAAATACCCAGCAACCTAACACACACGCAAATCTGTCAAAGGGTGTGAAACCTTTGATGAATCAGTAAGTTTGCGTGTTTGTGGGTTTTCAAGGCCAGTCCGAAGTAATTCTAGTCTAGTTTACAGGACCCTTCAAGACACTGGCATCCTGTACTAAGTTTATCTGTACCCTGCCTCAGAAATGACAATATACAGAATAAAACAGGCATACAGGATTAATGAATGAATACACTTTGTTCAGCTTGCAGAAACTAGTGCCGTTCGTCACCGTCTTCTGTGGTAATGGAAGGAATAGCAATTTATTAAGTGGAGAGCTTGTTTTTACAGATCCTCAGAGCATTCTGGGCCAGATGCCACACCATACTGTCTGTGTCTGATGTGACAAGGTCCACAAGCCCTTGGAGCCGTGGTGAAAACGTCACCCTGACCATACCACAAAAGACTAACAACTCAGAACAGCGTCAAACTACATTCCTGATGACTTAAGAGCAAACCCTTCCTTTATTTTGCCTCCATCTTGCCCTCATACCTTTGTGCTTTCACGCTCATTGATGACATCATGACCTAGAAATAAATTGAAACTAGAGGATCTCTTTAATGTTCAGACAAAGCCTGTCTCTGCATCTCTGTACCCTCACACCCCTCTTCAGAATCTTAATTCAAAAAATAAGTATGCTACACATTGCGCCGCCTTTCCCTTTCAATTCCTTCCTGCTTCACTCTGATTTGATTTTTCCCAAGAGCCTCCTCCAACACCTGCCCCCCCACTGCTACTGTTTACAACTGCAGTATTCAGTCCCGCCTGGAGGTTGGTGAAGGAGCTCAAGCAAGGGCACCGTCTCCCTCCCTCACAGGGGACTGACGGTTTTTTAAAGCTAATTCAAAATCACTGAAATTTAGAGATAAACCTTGAGGCTAGGGCTTCTCTTTTGGCACCAAACATTAATAATATTAATTGGGAAGAGCTATTATTACTTTGAATTAGAGGTTAAGCTACTTCAGCTCAATCAGCCACCGGGTGTTACTCTTTGAAACCTGGGAAAACTTGACCAAGAAAAGGAGAAAAGGCACTTGAGGGTAAAAATGACAAGTTTAGGTTTAGGTCATTTTTTTAAAGAAGCCCTTGTTTACCATTGTTTTTTATGGTATTATTTAATCATGGCTTATATAAAAACATGTTTTTCTTGTCTGATTACCAACGCCAGCCTATGTTGTTAGTTTAAGTACGATGGTAGCTCATAATGCCCATCCTACCATTTATTTTATGGAGAAATGGTGTCTTACTCAGATAACGGCAGGTCACAATCAATAAAGCTTTATAGAGCGACGATCGATAGCTTTATTCAAAGAGACACCTGAGGCGCTGTCAGAAATTGTGAATTTGCATCCTTCAAGGAAATTGACTATCTCCTTTCTGAGAGACCCGAAAGTCACATAGTCATCAATCCTTTGGAAAGACAGACTCCTGAATGCGTTGACAATGTTTCAAATAAAAAACACAGATATTAACTCCTCATTCCAGCTATATGTGTGATGCCTTTATTTGCTTTGAGCGTACAAACTCTGAAACTAAACACATTAACAAACAGAAGGAAAACAATCCAACATCTTATTTTTCTGCAACGCAATTTCCCAGAGTGCAATATTTGCATGGAGGCACGAGCTCGCCCGCATGAATAGATAATAATAACGTAATTAGAGCGCAGTGACAATATCAGAGACACTGATATTGGTAAGCTTCACTAAGCCACTCTGGATATTGTGTCGAGATGAAACAATGGAGAGGATTTAAAGGGAACACACCTTGTGTATAAAAAATAACAGGGTGGTTGACAAATAGTGAAACTCAAATGAGTTTGTGGTGCTTTTAAAAGCCACTGACGCTAATTGAAGCCTTGATGACTCTCAGTGCACTTAGAGCAGAAACTTAAGTAAAGGTGGGCTTAGCATTTAATTAGCTGCGGAGGTGATTTAAGCTGCACAATTATGGAAGAGGGACTACACATGCTGGTGGGAAATAAAGCTTTGTCAAAGGTAACTATTTTAACAAACAGTTGTGAAAGGCGTCCATTGAGTGTTCATTGATTTTCCTCACCTTCTGTTTCCCTGTCGATCAGAAGCTATGTACACTGTAAAAAGTCCGACCCATTTTAGTTACTTTAAAAAATCATGGCAACATGTATTAACTAAATCTAAATAACGAAAATAGGTGCATTTTAATGAACGGTTACAATTTGTAGTATTTATAGATAACAAGCCACAATGTGAGTTTACCTTAATAATATGTAGTAAACACAAATTAATTTGAATGTAAACTTCATTTAAATTTACTAAAAAAAAAAAAAAAAGAGTAACTTTAATAAAATATAAGGCTTTTATTGTCATCATACACAATGTAAAACACAATTGAAACACAACTCTCGTGGTGCAAGAGTACAGGTATAAAGAAAAAAATTAAATAAAAGCACAATAAGAAGGTTGAAAAAAAAACTCATTTAAATGTACTAAATATTTAGGTGAAATGTATTTGCATTTACTAAATATTTGTCAATAAATAATAACATTTTTCAATTTTTTACTAAATGTCAATACTCATATTGAACAAATTTCAAGCATATTGTTATTTAATTCTATTCAATAACATTGTGTGTCACTTTGCTGCATAATTGTTTTAATTTACAGTATATCTACCCAATGTGAAGTCCTTTTTTTGGTGCAACATTTTACTTAAGATGGTTACACAGATTACCAAAAAGACAAATATTCTTTACACTTTTATTTGAGAAAGTCACAAAAGTGTGTCAATCTGTATCAACAATTTAAATGGCAATATAGGTACATCAATAAAATTGACAAAATAATTATAAAAACGTCTGAAAGGTTGGTGTACAACAGGTAAATATATATATATATATATATATATATATATATATATATATATATATATATATATATATATATATATATATATATCCTGGTGATCTGTTTGTCTGATTACGAAAAGTTTTTGTTAAAAAGTTTAAATATTTCTGGACTTGTTACTAAATTTTGCCTTATAAACAATGACAATCTTCATTTTTTTAAATTATTTACACGATACATTTGTATCCCTAGTGTACACATTAAAGACACAAAGAATATCAATATGAATGCTGACTTTGCATTCAACAGAAAACTGTGCACGCCTGTACCTGCAGTCCTTCCTCTTCTAATACGCACAACAGTCATCATTGAGCAAACACAGCTAAAATAAAGACAGCCATGGAGACACCTTTGAAAAGTTTTTAGCAAATATTTGCTGGTGAATAAAATTATGAGCTCGTCAATAATGAAAATCAGGAAAAACTGTTTATTCATTCAAATAAAGCCACAATTAGGTACTTGTGGGACTTTTCTTAAATTGTTTTTTTCTCATTTCATTAACCAATGTAAATAAAGTAGCTACAAGTAAGTAAGCAAACTAAATTTATGTCATTGGGGAAAAGAGTTTGATCCAGAATGACCTTACATAAAGCAACATCCTTTGGCAAATCCGCGCACAAATTTATGGCAGTGTTGCACAAACACTTGCTAAACTGAGGCCATAAAAGGAGATAAAGTGAGGGGGAACAACTAGAAGGAGAGAGAGAGAGAGAGAGAAAGAGAGTTATACAACAGCAGGCAGTGGCTCTTCTGTTAATCATTACAACAGAAAGAAAAAAAAAAAAATCACAGTTTTGAATTGCTGGAAAGGAATGTGTAATGCTTGCCAATAAGATAAATACTCAAAGTGTTAATACATCAACCTGCATCTAGGATATCTGATACAATCACACTCTAATACAAGCAGTCCATTCCAGACTTTGCTCCAGCAGATGACAGAACTAAATACAACAAAATACAGACATTAAAGAAATAACTGAAATGAACTTGAATTATTATTTTTCACTTTAAAAAAAAATTACTTTTTATATATTCTATAATCAGTGCAATGACAGTTTTTTTTTTTTTAAAGTCCAATTGTTAAGGCATATTTTCAGTTGCACTTTTACAAAGAAAAAGAACTATTATGCAGTTTTGCATTGTTTACTATAGAACCAGAATTTAAATTAATAAGCTTCTTCTTCATTTGTATTATTCCTTTATTTATTTCATTCAAGATTGCATTGTTTTGAATAGTTTATCAAGGGATTCTTTTGACAATTAAAAATAAAAGGAAAATAACACAATATTTATATATAAATAAAGGAATATTTTTCAGTCATCATTTGAATACAGTCCCATTTTGTAAAATAAATTGTGAGAGAATCGTATCGTGAACCCAGTATCGTGAATCGAATCGTATCGGGAGTTGAGTGAATCGTTACATCTCTAATACCTACTGTTGCTGACTATTGTTCTCTTGTTCACGTCTTTTCTAACACTGCACACATGCTAGTCAGGAATGAACCCAGCAGGTCTCTCAGATCTATGGACACAGGTCAGATAGTGGAGCCCAGAGTTCACAGTAAACATGGTGATGCTGCTTTTAGTTGTTATGCTGCAAAGAAGTGGAACAAACTGCCAGCAGAGCTGAAGTCAGCATCAAATGTGAACATTTTTAAATTAAAATAAAAGGCAAAGTTTTTCTCTCTACTGCGTATAATTGAGAGAGAAATTTTTGGTCATGTTGTTGATGTCATGTGTTTTTTGATGATTTGAATTGATTTTACTGATGATTTTAAAAGTTCTTATTGATTTTAAACAATTGAATGTTTTATCATGTAAAGCACATTGAGTTGCCTTGTGTATGAAATGCGCTATACAAATAAATTTGCCTTGCCTTGCCTTACAACATAAGTAATAAAAGTATGTATGATTCGTGCTGATATTGCATCGGACACCCCTAATAAATACTAATATTGTTCAACTCTTTTTGTATTCTCAAACTTCAACAGCCTCGAGTCATAGGAGAGAAAACATAATCAGATCAGAAATACCAACAGACCCATTAGGTGCTTAACCTAATGCTATTTATGAACAGATGATTTCCTCCCTCTAGTTTATGGATAGCAATACAAAGGCAGGCACAGAAAGAAAAAAAAAGACAAAACCAGTTCGACACTGATGACACGTTTGTACCCGTTTTTGATTGAGTCGATCACATCAGAATAGATACATAACCAGTGTTTAGAATAACGGCGTTATTATTCAGTAACGGGGTAATCTAACTACTTTTTACGCCGTTACAACGCCATTAACGTTACTGAACAGGTTACAACGCAAAGTTCAATCTTTAAAAGCACTCCATCTTGTTAAACCATTTACTTTTTTAATGGAGACAAAGAAATACTGCAGCCTATTTATCTCAGGTTGATAGAGTTTGATTTATTTAATTTGCTACAGTTACTGCAAACACATGTAATATTATATTATTGATATTATTTTACTTTTGAAGAAAATACTTGAAGTATAGAATGTCTACCACACCAGTTTATTTAATTAAAAATATGACTAGCTAAACACACTTTTTTGTTGTTTAAATTTTTACTTTTGTTGTGAACAAAATACTATACAGTACAGGTTGTTTACTTGACTAGTTGATTCAATTTGCTATGGGGTAAAACGCACTTAACTGTTTACTTTTCAAGATCATCCTTGAAGTACAGGATAAACCTCTTTCTGTCTGTTGATGTGCAATAAATATCAAAGGTTACGTACAAGCACCTGTTTGTTCTACTCATTTCAACTGACGTGAAAAATTCTTTGACAAATAGCCACTTTTTTTAACAGTAGCACAAATAGTTATTTTCCTTGGTAATGAGTTACTTTTATTATAGAGTAATTCAATTACTAACTCAGTTACTTTTTGGAACAAGCAATGAGTAACTATAACTAAATACTTTTTTAAAGTAACATCCCCAACACTGTACATAACATCCAATGTGTTGACCGACATCCTGTAAGCAAACAACAACTCTCCTTCTAGGTGAGATTTCCCATCTTGTGCGTCAGATCGACATGTGATTCCTTTGAAAAACGAGCCGAGTCACAGATGGATTGAGATGTGTGAATAGCGTTGCCGAGCAGAGTTATGGCTCTGCGGTGTAGCCGTGAGCCGCCATGCCACGTGCGAAGGAGACACTACGCTGAAGGATGCCAAAGAATGAAAAGAGAGAGAGAGGGGGAGGAGTGCTGGCTTATCCCAGAAGACAGAAAGTGCCAGTACTGCAGCAATGCAGGACTCTCCTGATGTCAGCTCAACCTAATTTAATAAACAGGACTAACAGCTCAGAGGCACAAGTCGAACGTTTGTCAAAATAACTACAGTATGTTTCACAACCTGCTGTGACCTAACCTGCATTCATTAGTGTTCAATAGGGATGGGCAATATAAACTGAAAACCGTATCTGAATCATTTCTGGAATTTATCACAATAACGATAAAAAGTACGATAAATTAAAATAAATAAAACAATTCCCAAGTTGTAAAGGTGCCTTACAAACACAAATCAAATTGAATATATCAACACTAGAATCTCCGTTGAATAGTAATGTTAGTTTAATGCTAACATTTATTTCACATGATGTGTGACATGTTAGATTTTAGCCTTCCATACGAGTGTTAAATCTTACCATAAGCAAATTGGGGACCATTTGCGGTTTGATGACAGAAAGCCGTGTACTTTTTTTTACTTGGTCTCTTCCATTTACGAAGTCCTTAGCGTTAGCTCTTAGCCCACTTTTATGTTTCTGTGCGTTAGCTTAACTTAGTTAGCTTAAGTCAAGTTTCCAGTTCATAATCATTGCTGGCTGCATGCATCTTTGTCAATGTGTTTGCGGGACCTTTGGTGGATCTGGCGGAGGAACTTAGACGCTTCCCTTTGTTGGGTGGTTCTCTGGTCTAACCAAGTAGGCTGTGACAAGCAGAGCTGTCTGTGTCTGTGTGTGTGATGGGTGGGAGCGGCGGCGCACACCGTGAACAGCGCCCCAGAGAATAATAAGTGGTTGATTAAAAACTTGGGGGCAATTTTGGCTCATGGAACAAGGTTTTTAAGGGCATTCGTGGCCAAATTGAGGGCTAAATGGCTAATCTAATGCAGCAGTGGTAATTTTAAAGTATAACGCTAAGAAATGTCCCGGTCTCCTCTTCTGTCTACACGTACCGTGCCATGTTTTCTCGGAGAGAAGTGGTCATGTGACCAGGCGCGTCACGTTCTGTGAGTGTTTCCATGGCGCTTTTGCAACACGTTTCAATATTGAAACGTCTGAAATACCTCCTCATGAAAGATATTTAATTGCTTTTTTGTAATTCAGGTGTTTCCATTGTCAGTTTTTATTGCGCTATTTAGATTTTGGCATTTCCAAGGGTAATGGAAACGCAGCTTATGTCACTGAAGTGTGTTGCGCACTTACAGTATATACATCATTCTTACCGCTGGGAATGTTTTTGACGATATATTGTAAATGATAACATATCACACATTCTTAGTGTTGAACTTATGATACTCATAAGAAAGGTAAAAACCACAACTCCCTGTAGCAGAGACAACAAGCCCTGGCATAGCAAACAGTCCCCACAGAGGCTCCCATGTCTCCTGCCTCCCTGCTCTCTGTAGATTCAGCCCTCTCTGGAGGAGTGACACTTTGAAGTCTAGCTCCACATCTGTTCTGTTGTTTCACCCCACTGTGAACAACGCCTCGCTAAGACAACTCGTGGTTAATGTTTTTACTTTCCAGCTGCCAAGTAATGTATACACTTCCTCTGTGCTATATCGCCAACCTTCCCCCTATGACTTTCCCTGCAGCTTGATACATAAAAGTAAACAGTTGGGGAAACGCCTCTGCTCATTTTTCATGGTACAACCCCCCTCCCCACCCCCCATCCTGTGTAAACCAAGACCTGCTTTATCCTTTTCATATGGCCCCTCCCCACATAAATACACACACACACCGACATAAACAAAGCACACTGTACCATGGACGTCATCTCATCCCAGCAACAGAAGAAGAAAAAAAACCAGGAGGTGAGCTAATGCACTACTGTTCAATGCTACAGGATTTCAAGCACTCAAGAAACAAATATCCTGTTCTCATCATAAAATTTTCATTCTACGTGAGCTTTTTGGTGGGCCAAGCACATTCCCTGATGAAAAGTGTACACGCTTAACCTTGAGCTGATCTTTTTAACATGATGCGTTTCCTTTATTGAATTCCAGTCAGACCATACTTGGATACCAAATGATAGAGTCAATCTTACTGGGATGAGTTAGAAATCACACCAGAAAATAAGGTGACAATAATCTCCTTTCCAGATCATTTCACTGTACATCATGTATCTATAAAAAAGTCAATGATTTGAAACTTGGCTTTACAAGATGTTACAAAATGAGCTGTTTGATTACATGAGGTGCGTTCTGTACCGACAGAGTACACCATAGAAACCAACATCATCATCTGACTGCAGGTCAGTTTTGTGAGCAATTTTATATTTTTCAGCTTGATCTTTCCCTCTAACCTTGTGATACGGCAGGCAATGCTGTCGCTTTAAAGATGAGTTTTTAAGTATAGGATATGGATTTCCTGTTTTCATTGTTATCTGTCCTCCTATTCTTTTCACTTTGTCGGTGGGACTTTTATTGTACAGTTTAAAGATAAAAATCCAAAAATGAACTGAGTCAGTTCTAGTATAAGGGATGATACATTGAGGAACAAAATAGGGATTAGGAGAAGAAAGAAAACATGAAGAATCATCAGAGAAGCAAGAAGGAAAAAGGGGAGAAAGAGACATGATAGGTGTAAAATAAGAGGGAGAAAGAATGAGAGGAAGGAAAGAACAAAGACTTTCTTCCATCTGACCTCTGACATTAAGACTTCATCAAACTTGATCAACTCCAAACGCCCAATAACATAAAGTAGATGGAATGTGACGGAACATTTGACTGATGTGTCATTTGCTGTAGTGACCTGTTTAACATGTGTCTCTAATCCATGTGCGACCTGCCAGCTTACATGATAATCTGAAAGTATGATCAATAATGTAGAATAGATTAGACAAGGTGTTTATCAATTCATGGAGAAGAGAAGAAGAAAAAAACACTTATCCTCTAAACATCACCTGAAGTGCAAATGTAACTGATACCTTAAAGTCGCTGTCTGTCATCTAATTAAACAGAACAAGTCTGCCAACTCAACAAACCTGAATCATGCGTCCTAAACTGGTTTGTGCATCACCGTTATCAGGCTTGTGTTTGTAATTTGAACGCAGAAATGATTTTCTAGTGGGAAGTTACACAGTAGAAGGGAATCCTTCCTCTTATAGACACATTCAGCTGCATAAACTGCTAGCTCATGCTTGTAACACTACATTTTGGAGCTAACTCCAAATAAGATGGATTTTCTCATGTAATTAAATTGATTTTTCACCCAACAAAATTGATCATGTGCCCTTAATCCAAAAGCTTTCTCGACTAAAACTGCAATTGCTCAAGCCTGGTGAACTACAAATGGGACCACGGATGGAAATGAACTTTTAGCTAAATCTGGTGTATTTACAACTTCGACTGTACATTAATACACATTATCCCACTCAAATAAACAAATAAATAAATCACAACACTATTAAAAAAGCATGCCATGAATTTAAATACATCCTAAAAGACGCATAAAAAAACACCCTTATTTTTAATGTGATTCTACCCCATTCTCTTACTTCCAAGTACCCTATAACATTTTTCTATGAATATTATGAAAAATAAACTATAGATCATAATGATGGAATGAATGAGTGATAACATGCATTTTAAATAACCTTATCTTGTAAATAAGTGGAAAAAAACAGCATTTAGGTATTTAAATCCTCCTGAAAATATTTATTTCTATTATTTTTATCATTTCCGGTCATCATTTCCATCAACATTATTATGATTATTGTTTTTAACTAAAAATAAATATTATAAAACCCATATTTGTTAATTGTCCACTCTTGTTCTCTCAAGTACCCCCTGTAGCGAGAAACACTGGGTTACAGCCAGGGTTGGGATCAATTACAATTGTAACTGCGTAACTGATAAATAATCACATTTATGGCATTTTACAATTGTAATTTAAAAAACACATTGCTGCGTGAACATAATTAAATTGCAATTGAGTTTAGACATCTTTGTAATTGTAATTGCCATGAAATATATATAAAAATTATCAATTGTAATTTAACGCAAAACCAGGAAACCATGTTACAGTAATATGTACAGTTCTACACATATGTAGTTTACAATTATTAAAATATGTTTAGTATCAAGCTTTCCCACATTTTCTCATTTAAAAAAAATGAAATCTACAGAAGAAGGATCAGATGCCCACATCAAAAATATTAAAACCTATATTTTCATTGATTATATATATATATTTATATATTCTTTTAGCATGCTTTGTATGGCAGACAGCGTCTGAAGGTGCAATGACGCAGGTTCCAGCTCCTGCCAATATTGAAATGCATCTATCGACCTAATATCTACAACCATCTGAAATCTTGGCTTCATAATGATGCAACAATTTCCCGCTTGACCTTTCTAAATGACTTTAACAACTGCGCTGGGTAATGAAGGCATCAGAAAGTGCTGAATGCGCAAAAGCTGGCTCCCTGTCTGCTGCTGCTGCCCACGTCAATGAGCAAGACCCATCCACACAACTCACCCGGCAGGGATTAAACATGGATTTGTGCTTGAGGCCGTGTGACATGGAAATCAATAGCACACAAAATGAAACATTCCATTTGTTTCCCTTTCCTTATGACGCCCACAGCAGCATGCGTTCAGACTGACCAACCTGTGGAGACAGGGCAGTGGTTGGCTGGGTGAAGAGTGTAGAGTGGGCTGCTGACCGTAGGCCATGCGCTCTCCTCACAGTCTGACGGGTGAAGGGAGCAGACAGCAACTCCTGCTGGAGAACACACACACACACAGACAGACAAGTGTCAAATTAAAAAAACAACATCATTAGCCTATCGTCGGCGCTCTGTGCCCGGAAGAATGGCACGATAAACAAAAACTGTGGAATGGGAAGCTTTGCAGTGCTTGCTTTAGGATTCCCAGTACATCAGAATGAGCTGAAAAATAAGCTTGAAACAATGAGGCGTGAAAATGGTTGTTGTATTTTCTAATTCCATTTCCAACCAGAGATATTTTATTTTCTTATTTTGTGTGTGCGACACAGACATATCAAAAACTGCACAGACAGGCTGTGTTTTTGTAAATGACAACTCATTATGAAAAGCATGAGCAGGCCTGCAGCAGCTCTGCCTTCAAAAAACATCAAATGAAATTGTGTAGCCACTGAAATTAGGAAATTGTACCAAAAAAATCTCAGGTTTTTGTTTCAATGAGAGGTGTCTGCAATAGTTTTTCTCAAACTAGAATATTAAATATTAGGAAAATCACCTTAAAGTTCAGTTCCAGATATTTCTAACTGAATACTTTTTTACCTTTATCTATAGTTGTTTACATGTGAACCACCAACCACCAGTCCATGGACCATCTGGCTTAAAAAAAGAACTACGTTTTAAAAAATATATTCTTATTTTGTTATGCAGAGTGTTCAGAGTAATCTATTTTGAAAAATTGGCACTTCCACTTAAGTGTGTATCGCTCCCAGTCTTGACTCAGTGCGGAAGGAGCAATTGTTCTAGTCCAGGGATGCCGGACTCCATCCCTCGAGGACTGGAGTTGCCCACCCCTGTTCTAGTCTGACCAACTGGCCCATATGTAGTCTTACTCAGTCTACATCTATCTATTATCTGACACGCTTACTCCTTTTTAGGGTCTGCTGGTTCCCATCTCCAGCTTTCTTTGTGAGCTAGATGAGGCTACACCCTGGACAGGGCGCCAGTCCATCTCACAGCAACACACACACAGACAGACAGAGACAACCACTCACACTCCCATTACTCCTACGGGCAACCCCATAAAAACAAACGTTCTTTGCTTCATGATGACGGCATTTCATCCACATTCTGTCACTTTCCAAGTTCAACAGTGGATTCCGTGATTCCGTCCGCGATTCCGTTAACGTGGAAATTATAGGACCCTACTTAGTGGTTAGTGTGACCTGTCCACAAGTAGCAGGCTTCTTCTGATTTGTGAGCTTGGCAGAATGGGGAGGGAGACAGCATGTATGTATAAAATAGTGAACAGATCCTGGGTCAGTCAGGAGCGCTGCAGAAAAAAACGCAGCTTTGGCGGTCACATGATCGTGTTGACTCAAATTGTGATTTTGATCAGAAAACGATAAACCATTCTTAGGACACACCACGCAAGGCGCTAGTCGACCACTGGGAGCGACTTATGATTCAGTGTCTTGCCCAAGGACACTTTGACAGTTATAGCCTGGGATGGAACCTCCGACCTCTCAATTGGAAGACGACTCCTGTACCACCTGAACCGTGATCGCACATATGTGACACCCAAGTGTCCACCCCAGGGCTTGAACCCGCTACCTGCTTGATATATAATGTGGATGTACTAATCATAGTCTTACACAGTCTGTAAATAACTTTAAACAGGACCTTAAGTAAAATTCAGTTTTTTGAAAAACCATTAGCAAACAAGAAAAACAGCACTTCCAGTTCCTGGCTATAACAAACTTCTGCCAAAAAATTAAAATGTGATCAAAATCACTTGCAGTGAAATCAGTGATGGGTTTCAAACAATTAAAACTCAGCCTTCATTTTTAAGGTTTTAATAACCAGATATTTCTCTCTCAGCGTACTAATAACAGAGTAGAGATCAGATTAACGTACAATGGTTTACCAACAATGGAAAGCAGCGTGCATGAAAACGGATTGAGTGCTTTCAACAAAGAAAGCATTTTTCACTGATATTTGGGAACCTGTTTAGTCTCTGTGGGGCATCTCATCACAGACTGTTTTACATTAAAACTGCTTCAGCCCACACTCCGCAAGCTTTTAGCATTCTCAGCAAGGCAACAATGAGAAAGGTCAAGCGAGGTGTACATTTTTATTTTTTCAATTGTGAGTAGATAATAGGCAGCTAAACAAAACAAAAAATACATGAAATACTTATATCACAAACCAGCCATGGCTGTCTTAATAAAATTGTTTTCTAAGAAAAGACAATAGCGAGAAACTAAATAATTCTCATAAATATGAATGATTTCATGCTTGGTCAGAACTCCATTAAAACAAAAAACAATATTTGTGTGAATCCCTTAGAAAGTGAGATGACAGACAGTGACACTGTGTATCGCTCTCTTTAGAGGTTGATGTGACATGACTGTCTATTCCCATGTGAGTTACAACAACAACCCATTTCACTGGTTTTAATGTGATGGTACCTCTGAAACCCTGTCAAATGTCCAGTTTAAAAGAGACAATTCCAATCAGTAAAATGTTAAAAAATGATTGTTTAATAAAAACTTTAAAGTACATTCAAGGCACTGGAGGTCTGAATCAGTTTGGCAAGTTACACTTCTTATGTGCCTAACTTGATTGTTTCTAAAAAAAAACAAAAAACAAAAACAAAACTATCTTAGCTAAAGAAAAAAAAGAGATAGATTGGTACTCTTAAGCTACAGTAGTTTTCTTGATAATGCTACTGAAGTAGGGCATAGTCAGTCATCCAAAGCCATTCCCCATTATCAGTGGCCAGAGCCACCAACATGAGATGATTCCAGATCAATCTACTAAAGCGCTTCCACAAGATGAACAAATTACCACACGTCTTTAACAGAAGGAGACACTACATTTCAGTTAAAGTACATGTTTTTAACAGTTGGGGATAATAACATGAAATGTCCTCGATCAATGCTGGAGTCTAGATGTGCATGAGTGAAGCAACTACTGATGTATCCTAGACAAATGCTAATAAATGGAGGTTTTGACAGCTGGTAATTCACTTTAAATCTATTTACCTTTATTAAAAGCAGTGGCACGAGAAGCTTTAGTCTCGCAATAATTCGCTCATGACACATCTGCTGTGTCAAACTCCCTTACTTCCGCTATTAGAGCTGTAATCTATGGATGGATCCGTAGATTTCCCTCTCTCAGTATGTTATTACACACACAATTACCTTTCCTTTAACGATTTTCAAACTCATTTAATTACATTTGACAAGCAAAGCCAGGGCTTTGATACTGTTTTTGAAAAGTTCTTCAAAATTATACAGTTGTTGAAGGAAGCACTTGAGCAAATTCTGTCACATATTTCTCAACGATGTCATGGCTATTCATGGATAATCTGTAAAGTGTATAACACTGATGGGTTCTTCGTCATCTAACTGCCATTGTTACAACCACGTACCTGTAATTTTTGATACAACTGTCAAGGACAGAAGGTGAAAATGTTGTAATTTTGTTCCTAACTTTAACTAGAACCCTCTTCTCAAGGAGGCTAGGGTTGGGCATTTTAACGATTCTGATTCCGATTCTCAATTTCGATTCCTGTTCTTAACGATTCTCGATTCCGATTCTTTGAGTTGTGCAGGTCAATAGGTCACAGATTTTACAGGAGAATGCTTTCATTTGAAGAAGCCTTTACACAGGCCATTTTTATTAATTCACTTAGTTGATACAGTTTAATTTGGTTGCTGTAATGTAACTAACGTATTCAATTACAAAGGTCCCAAGTGTAACTGTAAAACTGAAATTTGCTGTAATAACACTACAAACAAGTTGGCAGCAGTCTAAAAAAACAAAGAGCTACAGCCCAGGTAAATGTGGAACTAAATAAAACAAACTCAAACAAACACTGGAGCAGTCATGAGACAATCAATCAACAGTTTTAGTTGAGAAAGATTATTATTATTCTGGATACTATAAAAAATAGTTATAATGTGAACCTGTTTGTATTGTAGGAAACATATTATATACATAAATGTAATTAGAGTCTAAAGCCACAAAAAAGCACCACTTTAAAAAGAAAATAGACTAATATAAGACCTCTTTACAGTTAATCTGGGTCGGTTTGAGCTTGCGCGACTTGCGGCGATCACGCGCAGGTGAAGGCATAATCCAAGATAGCGGCGGCCCAGACTCCAGTCGAGAATCGAGATTATTTAATAAGAGTCTTAAAAGACATGGACACAATGAAAAGAATGGATGGACGGAAGCATAAACATGCAGACTTTCATGCGGACACACACCGTCTTATTAAATACACACTGACTTCGGTTAACGTGATAAACAAAACAGGCACTCTCACACACACACACACACACACACAGATTGCAGTTGCTACAGTCACGTTCTGAACTAACCTTATACAAACCCTGCATAAACAAACACAGCAAGCCGCGGAAACAAACTAGTGCGGCCATTTAGGAATCGAAATGCATACATCCTCGTAACGGTTCCGGAACCGGACATTAGGAACTGGTTCCTACCCTAAAGGAGACTATTATCAACCTAGGGCAATGCAATTATAGAGCGCAACAGACAAAACGTTACATTCAAGAATTTGGACAGGACACAAACTTCAGTACCAAGATAGCATTTTGCAGCAAAAATGTTGCCTCTTCCTCAACTTTGGCAACTCAACATTGACTTATAGCTCCATTACTTCTACACTAGAGAAAATCTTTCAAAAACCAGTTTATATTTGAAATGCTATCAAACATATGAAACATAGGGAAAGATTACCAACATAACTACATCAAATGATCAATCTGAGCCTGGTTCTGCTGGAGATTTCTTTCCGATAAAAGGGAGTTTTTTCTCTCCTTTGCTGTTGATGCCTGTTCATGTGTAATTGTTGTTTTTTTTCTTCAGGAACAATTTTAAATGTATGAATGTAGTGTGTGAGTGAGCAATGGTGGTGGTTGTAGGGGCCGATGCACTATGACAGCCTCGTTTCCGTCAGTCTGGCCCAGGGCAGCTGTGGCTACAATAGTAGCTTGCCACCAACTGTGGAGTGAAAGGATAATGCCATGTAAAGCGCTTTGAAGCACCAAAATAAGGCGCTTTATAAATCCAATTGATTATTATTATTATTATTATTATTATTATTATTATTATTATTATTATTAATAGTATTATTATCATTATTATTATTATTAATATGTTGTGATGAGCGCTATGAGAGGACTTATTGTGGTTGAAATGAACTTTTGTTTTTGGATAAGGAAAAAAGTTAGAAAAAATTTAAATTGCAATAATTGGTATTATTTAATCACAATACTTGTAGAATTGCAATTAATGGGAATCGCAATATATATTGAATGAGCAAAATGAAATTGTGACAAAAGCATAAGCTTTTCGATTTGTGAGTAATCTAGGGAAATAAAAACCATAGACTATACAAGCTAAATATTCGTCTTAACAAAAGCTGGTCCCCTCTTATCAGAAAGCCTTGATCTAGAATAGACAACATATTAGATGATTGAATGTGGTCGTATAGGGAGAGAAGAAAATAATGGAAAAAACTGGAATGACAGAAAATACTACCTGTGTTTCTCTCAAACCCAACCTACTACTCCTCATCCATTGCTTTATGTAGTAATTGCAGTGACCTCTGTACCACACAGCCAGAGCTCAGAGGGGTGGGCTCTATCTATTCCTGTAGATTAGATTGCCACAGAGGACAACAGCTGCTCTCTCTAAGATATCACTAACAACAAAGTGCAACAACCACCTACAAAATGTGAATATTCACAACACTGTAAAGAAAAGGCTCCAGCTGATCGATCCCTACCGACGACCCCTACGCAAAAAGAAAATTGATGGCTCGCTTTTGTAACCAAAAATGTGCCTGACACAACATGAAGGCATAGTTTGAATCACTGGGATCTGACTAATGCATATGCATGATAAAAAATAATTTTCAAGGGGGTGGGAGGGGGACATAAAACACAACCTACAGCTGTTCTCACAAACAAAACAGAGCACACAATTAAATAATAATATGAAAATATTTGTTCTGTGATCACCTTTTCTCTATTTTTATTATTTTTCAAATAAAGGAATAAACATAAATGACTTCTTGGTGGAGCAGAGATTTACTGCATGCTTATTTCAGCTTGTATAAGTTTGAACACAAATCCACAATTATCTTTGCAATGTGATCCTATTTGTCCCACTTCCTATAATAAAAGCCCAATGCTCTATTGGCAAGCATTCTGGAATGTGGCCTGCCTTGTCCCAAGGGTAAGCCATGGTGGGTTTCAGTAGCAAACAAACATACACAGTAAATAAAGGATTGGAGACACATTAAGAGATAGCATTGTAAACTACTCTCTTCAATAGAGGCTGTGGCTCCGAAATGACGACACGGGCACGGCTTCTCAAAGACGGGCGCTTTACTTGGGTGAATGAACGCCGTGAAAACTACAGAACATGAAGTTCATAGAAACTTTAGACACATAACTTGGTCACGGGTAACACATGTACTGAATAAAATGAACTACCTCGTGGCCTCCTGTCACTTCGGAGGTTCTTGGGCAGATAGTCTTAACAGTCTTGTGCATTCTAAATTGACATACAATAATTAGAACAGTAGCTTACACATTTACAGAAAAATTCAAAACAATAATCTCAAAATACCATGTGCAGCTGGCCTCGCTGCTGCAGGTTGCTCAATCAAAGTCTCTTGCATTTCCGGGTGAATGCAGGTCTCACAGCCTCTTATACTAAACTAAAACCTCGCGATAATAAAGGGTGTTTCACAAAATAAATAAAATTTCACTTCATAGCTAAATAAATGTATCTTATTTAGAAAATACAACATATTGTTACAGTATAAATTATAATAATTTTCAACAAAAAATATTTAGCCTTTGAAACAAAAATTATTAATGTCTTTAAGTGCAAAGTAATTTCAACGACACTTAACAGAGGCAGCACTGAAATGTTTTTTTTTAGATTTAGGTGGAATTCAAGGTCTAAATATCACCACGTGTACCACAAAGAATTAGCTTTGTTTGTTTGGGATTTGATAACCCAAACTTTGATTACCGGTAATTGAATAAATTGGGTGATACAGACTAAACCCAGAGAGAAAAGTGTATCTGAGTTCTCAAAATAGGGGAAAATATAGTTGTCCACTGTCTGTTGGACATTTGGGACACTGTGTGTTATTTTATTGCTGGTTTGCTAGTGTTGCTGCTGCTTAGGGACCGATTTTCACAAATTGTCACTTTAATAACACCAGTCCTAAAGTCTATGTGACTGGTTAAGAGTCTCATATGCAACTAGTCACACAAACTGTGAAACAGAATTGCTCCCTCTACATGATGCCAGTGTGTGTGTTGGACAGCTGAGCTCTGCCTAATCCAATGCAACTCAGACACAAGTGTTTACATGATTTCAAAGCCAAGGTCTGATTGGTACATTCTCCATGCATGAAGTGATGTGATCATCCTGGGGATAAAAACCATTGGTCTCCAATGCGATATGTAATTACAGAACTCTCTCTTGGTCGGTTCTGGTCAAAATGCCCTAAGCAAGCCAGATACCATTGCCCACTGATAGCGCTCACCAAGGTCTCTGCCTGAAGAGCAATGTTTTGACTACCGCTATCAGCAACATACATAACCCTGAGAGCACTGAACAGCAGCAGATTCCCCAAGAAACACACACGCTGAAAGCTGGTTAACATATGAATACCAGACAGGCCTGTTAGCTCCAGACCCTTTGACATACTAAACCCTGTGTCCGCATCTGACCAGCAACCCTAAAGCTTGACTCTGTCTCATTCATCGATACCACCACAATACAATGTAGGGAATTAGATTTTCTGTGATCATGGAAAACGGACGGAAAATACAAAATTCACGTTCTGAAATAGGAAAAGCAATGACAACAATCCATCCATTTTCCAACCAATTTGTTCCTTTTCAGTGCCTGCTGGTGGCTATCCCAGCTGTCATCAGGCAACACCCTGGATGAGGCGCCAGTCCATAATATACACACACACACACGCACACAGACAACCACTCACATTCACACCTACTAACAATCTAGAGACTCGAATCAACCTAACAGCCATGTTGATGGATGGTTGGACGAAACCAGAGTACCCGAAGAAAACCTATGCTAGCAAACGCCACACAAAAAGGACCCAAGTGTCCACCCAATGGCTTGAACAAAGCACCGTTTTGCTCTGAGGCGGATGTGCTAAGCTAACCCTACACCCGCAATAAGTACCGTTTTTTAATGTTTTCTTGCAAAACCTTTTTACCGGTTGGTGGTATTTCTCAGAAAATGAAATAGGAATAGCTCTATGACATGGACTAAACCCTCACTCACATGTTTTGGAACCATAATTTGCATTTCCATGATATTTTCCTCATAAAACAGGTGGCTGAGTGTAGCAAACCAACATGTAAAAATGTTCACGCCAACTTTCCCGCAACCAGAACTCATGCAAGGCATATGAACATAAGGTTAATAACATTGGATGACTATTAACCCTAAATGGCATGGTACAAATTAGGGAAACGTATTAGCCAGTCAATTAATCTAAATAGAGAAAGACAATGAAACACAAACTAAATAGAAAAGGGTAAACTGACACGGAAACGGGTGTTCTCTAAAATGGAATTGAGGAAATTTTGTGTCCCTATCAATGTCTTTGAGATCAGTGAAACAAATCACTAATCATAGAATCCAAGTTAGGAGAGTAGTTAATTTTATAGTCAAATGGGAAACAGATTTTATATTAAATAGATTATGAATGTTTGTATTCTTTTTTACATTGTTTGAACTAAGATATCCAATATTTATACAATACATCAATGTTGTTTAAATCTAAGGCATCGGTTTTAATATTTTTTGCTTTTTCCTTGCTGCAACTGGACAGAAAATCACCAAAACCAAAAGTGCCAGACTGTTTCTTAGCACACTATTCTGCTTTATCCACATCTAGACATGTCCTTGTGCATTACTAACAACTCAATTAAAAGCAGATTCCCTCTAAAACCCTTTAAAAGCGAGTTTGTTTATTTGCTGCCAGAAAGATGGTGGGAAGAATCGTTTAACTGTAAGGACAAATAAACAGTCTGGTGAGAGCTGCTAATTGTGTCACCTCTCTTTCAGAGATTAACATATTGAAAAATAGAGAAAAGTAGACAGACATATGAATCCCAGCATTAGCCCGCCAGTGGGCCTAAAGCAGAATGCAATGAGAATCCATGGAGTGAGAAAAAAATCTGAACAAAATGTTTGCTTTGCTGTGTGAGTAATAGAGCAGAAAGGTTCAGCAGGTGTCAGCGGATTGGTGGGTGTCCACACAGTACATCCTAGAAAACCACACAAAATTAAATCCATTTTCAATTCAATGCTGCCAAGTTTATGAAAATTCTATTTACCTCCCGATAAGCAAGTTAACCTTAACCCCTAAAGAGACGTTAAACAGAACCCGCCCCACAGAAAGCGGAGCCACACGATGACCACATGGTCTTGTCCTCATTTGTGCCCCAAGATGCTCGCAGTAATAAAAAAACAATGTTGTCTTGCAGGTAGGGATGGGCGATATTGACAAAAAAAAATTATCCCCATAATTTCAGGTATTTATCACGATAACGATACAAATCACGATAAATAAAAAATATAAATAAAAAAATAAATAAAACTTAGTGTAAACAGGTTCCTTACGAACACAAAAAAATCTGAATACGTCAACATTAGACACATTTAAAAAGGCTACAATAACTGCTGACTCAAACAGCTCATGAGCTGATATTTTATGGAATATATTTGTGCATGTGGATTACTATTAGTGTTATTGTAATTCTTTTATTTCCTCACTTGAAATAAAATAATTTCAAAAATTAAAAAAAAACACATTAAAAGCACAAATAACTTCAATAGTGTTTTTACTGCTGATGAAATATAATTAAAAAATATTGCGTTTCACAAATTGGGATGAATGAATATTGACATGTTATTATGCTATAATTTATTTCACACAACGTGTGACATGTTTAGCTTTTATTCTTCCATACAAGTGTTAAATCTGACCATAAACAAATTGGTGGCTCTCTGTGGTTTGATGACAGTAAGACGTGTTCTTTTTACTTGGTCTATTATTCCCTATATAGAGTGGTTAGCATTAGCACTTAGCTCAGTCTGTGTGTCGGTGTGTTAGCTTAGCATAGTTCGCTTTAGTTGAGTTTCCAGTTCATAATAGTTGCTACATCTCTGTCCCCGTGTTTGTGGAACTTTGGGTGGATCTGACGGAGGAACTTGAATCGGTTCCCTTTGTTTGATGGTTATCTGGTTTTAACCAAGTAGCGGTCAGTGTTGTATCGCAGCATAGTAGCTTCTGGTAGCCGCGACGAACACCTCACACACACACACTGACAGCGTTGTGTGCGGGGGGCGGTGGCGGTGCACAAAGTGCAGAACTTCCGTAAACAATGGTCCGCTCCAGAGAATAATAAGTTGTTGACAACAAACGGGCCAGTTTTGGCCCGTGGAACGCGTTTTTCGGGGGGGCATTCTTGGCTAAATTGAGGGACAAATGGCCCGTGGCCCTCGCTAATTTCATACATGGGATTTTATCGTTTATATCGAGGGATGACAAATTCTTACCAGTGAGAATGTTTTTGACAATAAATCATAAACGATAAAATATCGCACATTCCTACTTGCAGGGTTCGGTGACTTTTTATTTTCTCTTTCTTTGCTTTCTAAGTTCGACCTATTCTTTTCCCCCTCAACACTAAAGAGAAAAACACTGATGGTGCAGTTTAGGTGATTCAGATTCTGATATGACCATCTCTCCCCTTCCCTTTATCTATCTTCATTCTTTTCCCTGCCTGGTTCATTCACCCTCTCTGTCTCTCCAGCACCAGTAGGAGAAAGGCAGACAGCTCTAGGGAAAAAGGCTAGAGACAGGAGGACGGTGGGCAGTTACTGCAAACGATCCCTATCCAGTGAAAAGAAAGAAGAGAGGAAGAGAGTTAAATGAAATTTCCAAGACATTAAGCAGACCCTACTAGCCAGAGCTTGCACATGTAGGCTAGTAATAAAGGGCAGGCTGCCAAGAGACCACAACCTATTTTAATTTTTTAATGTTGCTTAATTCACTTATTTTATCTAAATAATCACCAACAAGAAGACTGTCATCAACATCCCCCACCAGATTGGTTGTCTTTATAACTCACAACCTGTTCCTAAATGTCTTAAATCTAAGAACTTAGATGTATACATAAGAAAATATGATTCATATCAGAATATAAAATTAATAACAATCTTAAACAGTTTCTGAGAAAAGCTGTCCCCTTTGAAGATACCTCGAACAAAGTCCAAAAAATGGCACAAGGGCAATAACTGCAGAAAAATTATTTGCGCACTTCTCATTTTCGAACTCCATCAAGGTATTGATACCCTGAAACCACACACCAAAAGTGGCTATCCTATCTTAAACGATTTCTAAGAAAAGGTTTCCCCTTTGAGGATACCTCGAACAGAGTAAAGAAAAAGGGAACAAGGGCAATAACTCCGAAAAAAATATTGTGCACTTCTCATTTTCGAACTCCATCAAGGTATTGATATCCTGAAGCCACACACCAAATTTGGTTTTCCTATCTTAAACAGTTTCGGAGAAAAGCTGCCCCATTTGAAGATAACTCGAACAAAGTCCAAAAAATGACACAAGGTCAATAACTCTAGAAAAAATATTTGCGCACTTCTCATTTTCAAACTCCATCAAGGTATTGATACCCTGAAACCACATACCGAATTTGGTTATCCTATTTTAAACGATTTCTAAGAAAAGCTGTCCCCTTTAAATATACCTAGAACAGAGTGAAGAAAACGGGAACAATCTTAAAATATTGTGAAACACACTTAGAAACCATAGTCCATTTGGGCAACTGCATCACCGCAATAGTAACTTCCCAGTCTGTGTTTCCCACAAACCTGGAGACGGTAACATTTCCAGTCAGTACAAATCAGACAGGGTGATGTGTCATATCCGCCTTCATCATTATTACTTGAGATTTGTGAAAAACCAACTGCACATATACGCAAAGTAAAGCTGACATTTATTCAGGGCTTGCTTGATTGATTTTGATACCTTGGTATCCACTGCTGCAGGAAAAATGAGCAAATCGGTTTTGAATTGTCTTCCTTCAGAAAAGAAGAACAAAACAGTTTCTATCTCAAGGTGTCTCGGGATATTAAAGCTGATATGGGATGGAGTGCTGGGCAGAATATAAAAAAAATTAAAAAAAACACTTTTGTCCCTGGTGTTACAACAGTAAGAGGGTGGATACCAGTTACATTTTTCAGTTGCAATTACGTTTTCAATTTCCCATGTTCAATTATGATTACAGTACTACCAGCATTTTTTCCCAATTACAATTAAATTACTATTATTTTTTAACCTGAGAAATTAATTTACAAGTATCTTCTCAATTATTAAAGTTCAATTACAATTAATCACAATTACTAAGCCTGAAATAAATATCCTAATAAAAGTTAACCTTTCTCTTGTGATAGGATCTCTTATAATAGCGGGTCCTAAATCAGCTGTAAAACACACTTTAAACAAATATCTATCATCTAATTTATTTTCTATCTATTGGTTACCTTGTTAGGCTTCCTAATCAATTAAAACATAGATTTTAAAATTTTTGCTGTGGGAATCTGAATGTGGGAATGGTTGAATAAGTAGCAGATTCCGCCCGCCGCCTACACTTTTGGACGAGGATATATAGCGCCCTCTGCTGTTTAAAAAAAGTACTGTGATTCATTTTTCAGCGCATGATGTGAACCGTGATACCTATGAATCGATTTTTAACTAAATTACGATTAATCGTTACATCCCTACCAATCATAATCGCTCATCTTGTTTTTAACCTACCTCCTCGTGCTGGCACAGTGTAAAAACACTGGCTCTGATTGGCTACCATGAAACATGACACCGCCTTAGCCAATCATAATCGCTCACCTTGTTTTTAACTCACCTCCTCACTACAGCTGAGTAAGAAGCCAGGGGTGCTTTCGGATCACAGTTTATTCAATCAATACATGTAACACACCGCATTTAACGTTCAGTAAGGTTGACGGCGTTGTAACGGCGTAAAAAGTAATTAGGTTGATTATACCATTACTGAAAAAAAAAAACGCCGTTACATAACGCCGTTATTTTAAACGCCGTTATTCCAAACACTGGTGACGAAGCTCTCCGGTGAATATCTAACTTGTACAATGATGGGGTGACCAACTGGTGACGTGTAGGTGGCAGCAGCGCACCTTTGGATGAGAGATCACCCATGATGAGCAAAGCTCAGAGGGAGAGGAAAGGAGTTTACGAGAGAGAAAATGGTGCTACGAGAGTTGATGCTGAAGTTCCCAGCAGCTCACACCTGACCAAAGCATGTGTGGAACTAAGTGAGTTATTGAGAGTGTCACGATGGTGAGAGAAAATTGTCAAAAAAACGGGGCAGGCGCTAACAATAGCATGTCCGGGAGGAGGAGGAAGTTGCGTGTATGGAGAAAGACGGGGAGAGAGACTTGGAGGACGGCCAAAATTCAGTAAGAATTTCATTCAACTCTGATATAGATAACAAAATAATAATAATGTTGCCATCAAAAGCCCAATCTCAGTGTTGTTTTTGTATTTTATAGAAGGAAACTAATGTTGGCGATTTGTGTGAAACTGCTGATTACAGAAGAACAAAACAAGCTAGATGTCAGATTGTCAAAGTAGAAAATATTATGTGGTTCTTTAAAAATTGGTCAAAATGCTCTAAAACGGTTGGCACTGAGTGGGTAGAAATTTTGAAAATGGCTGGCACTGAATGAGTTAATGGTTATAATTACAGCTTTTAGATAAAGGGCTCCTTAAAATATAATGAAATGAAAGATAAAGGAAACAAGTATTTAAAAGCAGTCAGCAGCTACTAGTTAAGAGAAAACTAAAGATATTGAATGAAAGGATTGGCACTGCTAGACTTACGTCAGACAAGAGGCACGTACACTTCAGTGCAAACAATGAGGTGAACCAGTGGAGAGTGGAAGCGTGGGCGTAAGAGGACGGATGATAGGAAAAAGGAACAAGCCTCACAGGAAAGACTCTTTGTTTTAATCCATCGCTACCTCTGTTTAATTCTACCTATTTTTAATCCACTTCTCGCTCTTTTAAATTATTAACGCTACCAATTACACTAAAAGTTAACCTTGCTGTCCCATTTTCAAATTAGGAATAATTTTAAAGGACTTCACAGGTTTACTCAGATAAAAGATTGGAGGATAATAGACATGAACCCTTTCACCTTACTACACTACCGGTAAACTGCAGTATTCTGAGCCTGCTTAAGAGCTACTTTATGTTGGATATTATTAATGCAAACCCAGCACATAGTGACAGAGATCACATTACACATTTTCCAAAAGCAAACTAATTCAAAGCTTTTATTGTGAAACAGGTAGTGGAAATGAGCAGTTTTCTATTGGTAAGTCAAATGTATGGTAAACTGTGAGCAAGACAAACCAGCAGCAAAAAGCCATTATAATGGGTTTGAAATCCAACGATTAGTCTGCATAGTGGTTTTTGCATCCACAGAGAACTGTAATGCCATGTCCAGGTAGATGATGCAATATAAAAAATAAAACGTTAATTTCTCTGTTGTAAAAAAGACATTTAATGGTTTGAAGTGTTACCCAGGCAACAGCAGCACAGAGGCTTTTGAATGTCTCCAGAAACCTGTCTATTCTCCTCCACTTACCTTGAAATCTGTCTATTTTTATACACATGTACAGACACTACAGTAGCCACAGAATCCAAATCGGAGAGGCAAATAGTAAATACCTGGATTTACAAGACTCAGTAACTCCATAACTGTGAATCTATGCTGATACTATTATCAAAATAAACTCTTGTATGACCATTTTTCCAATACATTGCCTTACACTCTCCTAACTATCTTCATTTTCAGTTTTTGTTCGTCCCAGATGCCTTTGCCCATTTCCCAAGGGTTCCCCCTGGGAATCCACTCAGTAAAGGCCCAGGCAGCACAAGTTGAAAGCACGGCTGGAGGCACATGACTGAGCTCTCTCACTGCTCTGCTATTTTCCCTGGAAAAACAACAGCTGAGCCGGTAGCAGCTACCTGTCTGGCTAAGTGACAAGCATTTGATCTCCACGCAGCAGCTGAGTGGAGAAATAACTCAATAAACTTTCTCTGACATGCAGATAACTGTTTACTCTGGCCATTGAACTCCAGTTTTATGAAGTATTACTACATACTGAGCAAAACACACACAAAACACAACGGTACAATATACATACACAGGAAGAAAGAGATGCAAGCATTTGGTTTTTCCCCATTATGGATCAAGCTCCAAACAGATATAAGTCATAACCCTTATTACAGGTGTCCCGATCCGATATTGATATCAGATATTGGTCTGATATTAGCCAGAAAAAAAATATCGGATTTTATCGGACTGCATTTAAAATCATCGATATAAGCCCTACGATAAATTTTCCACTCAAGCACTTCTATCCATAGGTGACTGTGGTTCACACACCAACAAAGTAACCTACTGTTGCTGGCTATTGTTTTCTGTTTGAGTTACATCACTTGATCAAGCCTTTTCTAACATTCCACACTACAGAATAAGTAATAAAAGTATGTATGATTCGTGCTGATATTGTATCGGATCAATATCGGTATCTTCCGATATGCAAGGTTGCAATATCTGTATCATATCGGAAATGAAAAAGTTGTACCGGACATCACTAACTCATGTTCTGTCACACACTAACACATTAAGGAAACAGTTAAAGTATAATGATGTGAATAAATCAATCTCACTGCCACATACTGTAAATGTACTGAAGGATGTGCTAAAGTTTGATGCATGTGTGTGATATTAATATTGTTGTAGCTGTATTTTGGTATTTCTCAAACATCTTTAACTAGCTTGAAGCAAAGGCCTATTTTTAGTACATCAGCTTTGTGTTCCAGTCTTGAAAACACTGGTGGTCACTATGCAAATTCTTCCCATTTCCCTAACGACTCCTGAATCCCTTATTCACACATCCAAAGCCCAATGTAGACTGTCTCCATGGAAATGTGTTTTCCAACAAAGGCTCCTCTCCATCTCTAAAGCCCTATTTTTAGAAAGACGGACCACGAGCTGGCTGGCAAAGGATGAGTAGCAGCACAACAGTGAGACTGGAAACGTCTACTGTTCCACTTAATCTTGCTGCCTAGTGCCCACCTCTCCTTTAGCTCCTGTTTCATTCCAAACAAAAGGCTTCAAACAATGTCCTCACACACAGATGAGTACCAGTCACCTGTCTAACAAGAGTGACCGGGTTTCAAGTGTGACAAGCTGTGAGGGGATGAGTGCACCAGGAGAGGCTGAACATGCACATGTAAGTTAGTAGCACGCAGCAGGGCCGTCACTAACCTCCTCTGACAGAAGGTCATTGGGACTTACCGTACTCTGTTTTTTCGCCTTCATGAATGGAACACTCTTTCCTTTCTCTTCCTTTGTGAAGAAAAATGTTTGAGGGAAGCAGTGAACTAGTGTCTGCTTCTGTGTGACATTCAGCAAGGGTCTGAACCCAACAGGGTCACTGCACACCTGCGCCACAGCGTGAGTCTATTAGCTGAGAAGAGACAGACTGCTTCTTCAGTACCTTTAGTAGTAATGTGCTCAATACACTGTCAGCACTTGAGGAAGCTGTACAAAGCCAGCATGCTGATAGTGCTAATTAGCATTAGCCTGCAACAATGCCCTAATTATTAATAGCACGGTACTGTTGAACAGTGCTAAAGAACAGTTCCTGCAAGGAAGGAGACGTCAAGTCAATGACCACAAACAGCAATTATAGCCGACGGCCTCCATTAGCAAACGGGCTAACTCAGTCACAACAAGACCCAGTGTGCATTTACACGGATCCTAGCACAGGTAAATTGCTTTATTTGTTTAGATTCGTTTACTCGGATGGTCCTCCTTGTTTGGTCGCTGTGAACACGCAAACGAAGTCTAGAGCGGATCAAACAGGCAAATTCCAGAGCGATTGTTTCTGTTGGTTTCTGAGCATTTCCAATCGAAACCTAGCGCGAATAGGAATGCCGTGCACACAATCACTCTCTGAGGGGATCAAACACAGGAAGTATTGACAATGACGTAGAGAGCGCAGCATTGTGGGTGAATAGTACAGCTGGCGATGGCACAAAACAGGACTTTAAAACCACCAAAAGCACGGCAACTTGCTGCTGCTCTATTGTTGAATGTTGTGAAAGCAAACGACCCATTGTTGAGAGCCTCTTCTTTAAGTTTCTGTAATTCTGCCTAGAGAAGTCTCTACTCCAGTAACGGCGCCCTCAAGCGGTTTGCTAATGCAACTGCACCAGTGACTGTTAGGAGCTGATCAGAAGTTGAGCTCTGAACGTAAACCCAACCAAACAAAGGTGATAAATGGGGACTAAACCGGTGTGAAAGCACCCTGAGTGAATTGCCTGTAATTCCCTCCTTGCACCTATGGCCTCATACTTTTGAGAGTCAAGTGTCAAATCCCAAGAACAAAAAAAATTCAAAATCAAGCTTCAGCATCAGAGACCTCATCAACAATGGATTATAGCCAGAGAGCTATTTACATAAGCAATTTACTGATTGCCCCGTTTTCCCAGAGGTGCCTTTGAGCAGAGCCGAGATAGCATCTCTCACCCACACACACACTCATCGTCCCCCCTGGGTCATTCTGAGTTTTATCTGCATAAAAGCAGAACATTACAAAGAAAGGTGCAGAGTTGTAAATCATGCCACAACTGCGATTTAGGTTAAATCAGTGTATGGTGGTTGGAAATCTTTCCTATAACAAACAGTTACTGTAAGCATCCAACTTATCTGTGGTTTGAACAAATTGTAAAAACAAAAAAAACAGCTGAAATATTTTTAATGTAACGTGTGCACTTGTATTTAATTAATACTCTTTTAATTATGAATGTTTTCTTTTTTCTTTTCTCTCTCTCTCTTTGTTTAGTGTTTCTTTCTATCTGTAATATTTCTTGAGCCTCAGTAAGTAATTTTCCCATGGTATCATTAAAGTACATCTGATTCTGAATATCTAAATGTCTGTATATCAAAACGTGAACTAAACAGATATTCAAAACAAAATAAAAACTATACCTGTGTGGCAAACTAAATATACCCAAGATAGTTTGAGTTTTCTTCTGGGATCACAGTTATTTAAAAAGTAAGTTGCTCTTTCAATGCCACCTGTATTCCTCACAGATGATGACATGATAACGTTATCTGTCAAATCAGCTGACAAAAGAAAATAATCGCCTTTTAACAAAACTTTTATTACAGCTAAACTTGTGATATAACAGTTTATCTGTTTTCCATGAAACGTCACTTTCAAAATGCCTTACTAATCTGGCAGCTATCTAGTATAACACTGGCCATTCTTACGGAAGTATGGATTACTAATACATGTAGAATTAAATGAAACTCAAAACTGCTGAGGCAGCGGAAAATCGCCTTAACTCACACGAGCACTGTCCTGCATATTCAAACCCTCCCCACAATACCTCAGGTCACATCTCTGGATCAAGCATGCTTATTCCATACGTGTCTTAAGTTATTGATTCACTGATGTTGATGTGGGAGTTAATTAAATCAGAAGCAGCTCAAAGCTTAGATCTGTGATTCATTTGAAACTATCAACTATGCAGAGAAGACAGGCTTCCTTTTAAATGGTAATGATTAGAATCTGGCTGTCTAGATTAGTTTAAAGCTGCAAATGCCCATCAGATATCAGGTTTTAAAATCTATAAAAGCATGGTTTCTTTTTGACCAATGAAAAATACAACAATGACATTGTGGGTTTAACTGTGTTAGAGGTTGTTTGACCAAGGTGTGTATCTTTTGTTTGTTTTCGCCATGGTGCACAACTTGCGTGTGCTCGTGTCTCCCATGGCACTGCTAGGGTCTGAGTAATTGCAGTGCAAACAAACCGAGCGAGCGCCAGGTTGGATAGAAAGAGGCCTTGCTTTGTGGAGCTCATTGACTTCCTGGATGCACGCAGACTCATCAATATCAGTTTAGGCTCCAGTCTTGACTTCTGTTAGTGTAATGAGGTTGATGAAGGACAATGAACATCTTCAAAAAAAAAAAAAAAAAAAACTGACAGCTGATCTTGGGCTTGATGCAGGTTGGTTTAGTAGCAGCAAAGAGTAACAGAACAAACGAGTGACATTTGTAGCCTAAACACAGACATTAATGGCCAAGACTAGAGTAAAAATCCTTTGCAGCATTTACAAAAACTATTATATCTGCTTTTGAGTTGCTTGACGCAACACATCCGTTTCCTATACTTGCTCTTTGTCCCCCGATAGCAATGTGCTAACTTGTGTATGTGTACATTTGTCTGTATTTGCATGTGTAAGTGCGCATTCAAGTTTGTAAAGCACATGCGTGAAACTCAGTATCCGGCACTTTACAGCATCTACGGTAATTCAGCTCACTGGACAAAATAAATATGAAAGACAGAAAACTTTAAACATTGTGTAAATTACCAAACGATTCAGCTTATTAAAAGATGGCAGTCATTTATAATATCAAAATTTGAGAAATCCTGCATTTTTTTTTCTTATATTATTGCACAAAAGTTCTCAAAATAAAATAAAAAATTGGTAAAAAGAAAATCATGGAAATTTAAGTGAAGATACAGCAGTGAATGATTCCTGTCATTTATTGCTTGGATATAGTCAGTGCCTTACATACATTACATATCGTTTATACATGGAAGATAATGTTGAAGTATAATTTTACCACCTGTAATCTGCTGCCCACTTGTAATTACACTGGTCTGTATTTGGCCCCTGAAGAAAATGAGTTTGACACCCCTGCTGTAAAGGGTTGAGTGGAGTGCAAGATAAGGACCAGAGCAGAACATAAACGTGGAACTACAAAAAAAACACATGAAAACACAAAGCTATATAAATTGTGGAGTTCACTAAAAGGAAAAAGAGGAAGTGTAACCTTAAATCAGCTCTGTTAGTGCTAGATAATAACCTTAACTTGAACAGCATGCGTCTTTAATACATTGTTATTAGGGGTGTCCCGATTCGATATTGATATCGGTCCGATATCGGCCAGAAAACGAATATCGGATTTTATCGGACTGCATCTAAAATCTCCCATATATATTATATTATATTATATTATATTTATTCAATTGTAGAATACTATAGATATTATTAGGTTAAAATTAATGTAACCAATTGGTTAATAATAAATGAGTCAGTTTTTCTCAAACCTACTGTTCTCTGTTTGAGTAACATCACTTGATCGAACCTTTTTTAACATTCCACACTACAAACTAAGTATTAAAAGTAGGTATGATTCATAGGGATATAAAGATTAATCGTGAGGCAGTTAAAAATCGATTCAAAGGTGTCACGGTTCACATTGATACTCTGAAATTGAATCGCAGTACTTGAAAAAAAAACAGCAAAGGATGCTATTTATTTAGAATTTGAAATTCAGGACAGACCATCGTGTTTTAAATCGGAAGTGAGGAAGCATTTTGGCTTCCCCAAGACAAAATGAAAGAGGTGAGAAAGAAGGCTTCTTCTTACTTTGTACTAATTCTGTATTTCATTCAGGATTTATTTTTACTTAAATTACATTGTTTTGCATAGTTTATCAAAGGATTCTTTCGACAATGAAAGAAAATAGTACAATATTTTTATTTTAGAAGAAAAAAAAAAGAATATTTTTCAGTCATCATTTGCCTACATTCTCATTTTGTCAAATATTTGTGAGAGAATCGTATCATGAACACAGCATCGTATCAGGAGTTGAGTGAATCGTGACATCCCTAATGCTGATATCGCATTGAGTGGATATCGGTATCGGCCAATACTCAAGGCTGCAATATCAGCATTGTGTCGAAAGTGAAAAAGTTGCATCGAGACATCCCCTAATTGCTATAATTGGTTTTCTTACAAAAGTTTATTATTTTAGTTGTGAGCATTCCTTTAAACTTTTCTTCTTTCAGTCGACTAAATTCAAAGATTATGTTCAACTAATTTTGTAGAAGATGTAAATGTATAAAAAAAAAAGATTTTTCTCTCCAAAATCAATAATCATGACATCATATCCGCTTACGGAAAATACGGGGAAGATTAGCCAAGTGCAGCCAATAGCAGGAAACAGTGTCCGTGAATATAAAAAAAAAGGAAAAGAAGTTTAGATGTTGTAATGTTTTCCACGTGTTCTGTGGAGAGAGTAGGGATGAGAAAGAATGTCAGGTGAGGGAACAAGGCCCGCACCATGTTAAGCTTTGTAATGAAGAGCACATGTCCTACTTCAGAGTGGAACTTAGACTTCGTTTGGTGAAGTGTGCTGACAGGACTCTTTGGTAGACTAAATAGTGACCCTTGGAGACAGTTTGAGGGACCAACTCAAGAGTTTCAGTGTATTAGCTGTTGCTAATGCACACATACAGACTTTGCTAAAAGAGCTAACATCATCAGGTGCAGAATGGAGGACTTTGCCCTGACATCAAAGTCTCAGGACGGTGCGGGACTGAACTTATCCATGTTCATTATTCTGGTCCTGCTACTGAGACTGCAGTGGTGTGAAGTTTAAAGCTAATGTACCATTAGTTATTGTTAAGCAGCCAGTGTTTTAAATATCAGTGAAATTTGAACCTTCCGTTGACTGACTGAGTGGTGATGTGCATTGTTTGTCGTTTTTTTTTTTTTTTTTTTCTTTTTTAAATAGGACTGATATTGTTTCTAGAAGTGTATGATTCATCTTTTTTTGTTTGAATAAAAATTTTTTTTAAATCACAATAATAAAGAAGAGAAAAAAGACGGAAAAATATTGAGTTACAGTATATGTATTGAGGTTGTGCTGTATCTAAAATGGGTCAATCTTGTTAATACTGTTTTACAACCAAGATGTACAGCAACGAAAACATGTGAAATGTATGTATGCACTGCAATATTCACAATTGTTACTACTGAATTGCAATACTTACTAAATCTAAATCGCTAAAGAAATCCAATCAGCACCAAAATATTGATCGAGACAAAAGCATATTGTTCCAGTCCTGGTTTAAAAAGAGCAAAGATGGTGTAAGATTATTGCACAGGAATCCCTGCATGTCGTGTCCTAAAACACTTAATGCAATTTACGGGAAAACAGAAGTGCCTCTCGAGCAGCTTAATGACAAAGAATGAACTCAAAGGCCTCCTTGAGTTTTCAAACAAGTGCGTTCAATCTTGTTAAAAGAGATCATTTTAAATGCAGTCCAAAAATGCTACTTAGCATCACTTGTAAACTGATTTGGTCTGTTTATATTTGTTAGATGCTGCATCTGGAGAAATTGTGATGCTGGAGTTATTGTGCCTACAAAGAACGGCTTACAAAAAACACGAGTCATCCTAGCACAGAGAGCGAAGTAGCAGTGTACAAGTGTGGATGGTAGTCCAAAGAGCTTTATTCTGCAAACTGTAGCCAATGTGTGCCGGCCACCCGCAGTAAAAGGAGCTGAAAGGAAACAACAAACCGCCGCCTGCTTGGCTCAATGCCTAGCTAAGCCACCATGGAAAAATAATTCCTCTCAAGTCGACACCAAACGACAACACACACACACATATACCACATTGACCTCGACACGAGGATGAAGTCACATCTCTTTATACATCCTGTTTAACCGTGACTGGTGCTGCCCTCATTTCCCTGGCAACCCAACACTATAAAACCTAGACAAGCAGATTTCCCTCCTTTTTTTATTCAACTGGTAACAATAAGAAAGGTTCAAGCCTTGATAATGTCAAGAACCCCTGCTAGTAACCAAAGGCATCGACCCAGTGGAAAGAAAGAACCTAATTCACCCAAGTATGCATTGGAAAGGTGAATGGATCACCTATTCCCCTGGATGCACAAAATATTTTGCTTTTAGTGGTATTACTCAAATTGGTCATTTTTTTCTGATTCCTGAAGACTAGGAGTAGCAATTTAGAATGGAAAACATCATTTCCATATAAACAGCTAATTTTACTGTGGACTACATAAACTTTAACACATTTCACAAAGCAAACGATGTTGTATGAATGACACACGTTTCTTTCCGTGGTGCTGACAGAGATGAGAGAGCCTTAATGAGAACAATCCAGCTTCTGCTCAGTAAGAGGTGAGCCCCAGGCCAAGGGAATCCTCCATCAAAGAACCATATTTTCAATTTTGCTGTTTTTATAAGGTTAGTAAAGAGCAACTCATTCATATTGAATGTTCCTAAACTCCCATTAAGAATGAAGACAGACCTGCTGGTTTTCTTTTCTCCTATCCACTAACCCCCAGCGCTGATATGGTTGTTTCTGCTTTTCGCTTCAGGGTTGTAATTGGTGAATCTGTCAGAGTCAATATACCGTATTGTTCTCGATTCAATAAAGCATTGAACCAATGCACATAAGTGGTAGAGAGGCAGAGAAGTTGGGAAGAATGGGTTTGGAGAACTGAATTCTACCATGTGAATGCAAGCAAATAAACATATAGTCAGGGGTGGAGCAGCGATTTAATAAAATTATGATAAAGCTTTTATTAAGTCAGTGATACTAAACATGTAGCTCTTTATGTTTTAATTTTAATTATTATTCCCCCAAAAAACCTTAAAAGTAGAAACTTTTTAACCCCTTTTTACCTTTTTCTTTGGCCATTCTGCAACTTCCTTTGTCCCATTTTTGGCAAGTTTCCCAAAAATGACACTTTTTAGTTTTTTTCAGACATTAGCTTCCTTTTGCCAATAAACAATCCCTTTTTCCTAATTTTTGTCGATTTTTGCAAGTTCTTTTTGACACATTTATCCAATTTTTGTCGACTCTTTAACCATTTTTTGCCGCTTTTCATCCAAACAGGCTATACCAGGGGTGGACAACTCCAGTCCTTGAGGCTAGATTTCTGAGACACTTAAGAGGTTTCTCTGCTCCAACACACCTTGTTGAAACCAATGTGTTGTCCTCAAGCTCTGCAGAAGCATGATAACGAGCCATTCATTTGATTCAGGTGTGTTGGAGCAGGCACATCGAAAAGTCTCAGGAATCCGGCCCTTGAGGACTGGAGTTGCTCACCCCTGTCTGAGCTATACCTTTTGCCCAATAAATAACACTTGTTTCCTTTTTTCCCAACATTTTTGCTTTTTTTCACTATTGTTTGCCACATTTTACTCATTAAAGCTACCTTTTGCCATTACATAACACCTGTTTCTTCTTTTTTGTAAATTTTTTTTTGCCACTCTTGACTGCTTTTGGCCCATTTTAGTCACTTTTCAATCATTTTTTTGCCACGTTGACCATTTTATACCTCCTGTTAGTCAGTTTATTCCCTTTACTCATCGCTGTTGCCTCTTTGTTTACCATCTCAGAATGGAATCTTTGTCAAATAGCTGGTTCTGATTGGCTTGATCTGATCACCATTCAATGAATCTAACTGGACCCATACGTTTTCAACAATAAATTCCTCTGTGAAAAGTAAGGAAGATGAATGATTTTAGTTTTCATGAAAGTGCAGGTGTTACATCCCCCACGAGTGAGACGTGCCTGCATACAGTATCTATTAAGATAGAATCTCTATGCTTTAACCATTTAAGCCTCCAGTCTACTAGAGGTATGTACACCTGCTAGGTAAATGTGATCTACTGTATATTGTTAGGTTTTAAATATGGAACGTGTTACACTGACACTAATGAGCTAACTCCTAAATGAAGAAGCTCAAAACGCCCAGCTGGGGGGAAATGAACTCAATTGCTAATGAATTGTAGCCACACGTGATCCAAAAATTCATCATCATAATATTTAATTAAAACAAACAACTGTCGGGGAATTTGTGTACAGTTAACAACCAGTTTACTCTGTTAATTTGATCACATTTCTGTGTAAACAAGAGAACAAAGAATCAATAACTCAAGAAGGTGAAGTCAAACCAACGCCGCTCATGCTAATTAGCAGCATATTAGAGAATCTAGATCATTTAAGTGGAAATATCCCACAGAACACTGAAAGGAAACAGAATATGATCAATATTGATACAATTTAAATGTGCATATTTAAAAAATGAAAAGTAGATGGCAAAGACCACAGTATAGCTAAAGTCTTCAAAAATGGGGAAACCAGGCATTCCAAATATTAAAAAATTCAAAATGAGGAGAGAGATACAAAAAGGCCTTTATTATAATGGCCAAATCATTAAAAATCCAACATGTTTCAACCAAGCAAGGTCTTCGTTAGTGGTTGTCGTCACACCTATATACAGTAGTCCCTCGCTATAACGCGGCTCACCTTTCACGGCCTCTGTGTTTCGCAGATTTTTTTTTTTACAGTGCAATTTTGGATGCATTTTTTTACAGCGTATGAACACACATTGTGATTGGCTAATGCTGCCGTTCACCCACCAGCGACACATCCAACTGGGTGAGTTTCACTGCCTGCTGAAGCGAGGAGCTGCGCTCCTTTTTCTCCTCTCACAAACATAAACCACCAGTGAAAAAAGCTGGTGTGATTAGCGGCTAATGCTATCCTAGCTCAGTGGTACAAAGAGAACTTTTACCTGCTACTACCACCTCCTCTTTGATTCTCCTCCACGCCAAATCCTTCCTAGTCTGGTCCCGGTTATAAAGGCCGTGTAATACAGCTCCAGGTAGTCACACACAGCTTCTACTCCATGGTTGAATGGATGAACAGACCGGTGTCTGTGTTGACCGCCTGATGTCATCGTCAGTAGGGATGCAACGATTCACTCAACTCCCGATACGATTCGATTCACGCTACTGGGTTCACGATACGATTCTCTCACGATTTTTTCATTTACAAAATGGGACTGTCGACAAATTTTTTTTTTTGGGAAAAAAACTAGAAAATACTGTATTATTTTCCTTTTATTTTTCATTGTCAAAAGAATTCCTTGATAAACTATTCAAAACAATGCAATTTAACTAAAAATAAATCTTGAATTAAATAAATAAAGGAATAATACAAATGAAAATGAAGCCTATTAATTTAAATTCTGGTTCTATAATAAACAATGCAAAACTGCATAATAGTTATTTTTCTTTTAAAAGTGCAACTGAAAATGTATTTTGTACCTTAACAATTGGACTTTAAAAAAAAAAAAACGTCATTGCACTGATTTACATCATATTTGTTTGGACGAGCAGAGGGCGCTGGTAACCCAGTGGTCGGTTGGCATGCAGATATCTTGCAGTGAAGAAGAGAAGCTATACTAGCAGACAGAGCTAATAGAAAAACGTAACTTTTACAGATATTCAAGTAATATTACAGATATTCTTTCGGTGCTAAAGGGGTAATGAATCATTTATTAACAT
This sequence comes from Gouania willdenowi, assembly GCF_900634775.1. NCBI lineage: Eukaryota > Metazoa > Chordata > Actinopteri > Blenniiformes > Gobiesocidae > Gouania > Gouania willdenowi. The sequence goes on along the minus strand of NC_041058.1, from coordinate 19,795,635 downwards.
ATTTAGGAGTAGAAGGCGGCCAGAAAGAAAGTATTAGCAGGCTCCGCCCGCCGCCTACACTTGTGGATAGCGCCCTCTGCTGGTTTAAAAAAGTACTGCGATTCAATTTTCAGAAAATCGATATCAACCGTGATACCTATGAATCGATTTTTAACTGCCTTACGATTAATCGTTACATCCCTAATCGTCAGCAAAGACTCTGAATGCGTTCGGCATCAATGTCTGATCGCTAGCAGTGTGACTCTGGAGTGCTGTATGTTTGAAAACAGGTTTATGTTTTAAAATCTACGAAGGTTTGAACTTTGAGTGTTTAAACAAGAAAAAAATGTTAATTCCTGTCTGAGAAAAGTGTATAAAGTGTGTAATGAGGGGTTTTACAGCCTTAAAACAAGTATAATAATAGTAAAAAATAAAGCTGACTACTTCGCGGATTTTTCCTATTGCGGGCTATTTTTAGAACGTAACCAAAGTGATAAATGAGGGACTACTGTATAGGCATCAGCCAATTAAATGTAGTCATATGAAGCAAACAAGGTGAAAGTCCTCCACTAGTCTCACTCATTGGTATCATGTATTGGCCCCTCCTACACCTTGTGATGGGAGCCAATCACAGACACAGACAGAACAATTAAAGGGGGAAACAGGTGATGTAATTTAAGTAATCAGCAACATAAGAAAGCGAGAACAAACCTGAAAAACAATAAAAATGTGACAACCCAACATGTGTTACAAACAACATTGAAAATGTCAATATCACCATTTAAACCAGGAACTTGTAAAGCGTCCAACTGATGGATCCAGAGAGCTTCCCTTTAAATAAGCTTCTGGATTCTATCCTCTCCTTTAATCAAAGGTTTAACATGTTCAATATCCACAATGCGCAGTAAAGAATCGTTGGCAATGCATTGTGGTATTTATTAAAGTGTCTGGCCATAGGGTTATCTTGATTCGTGGTTCCAATTACATATTAATGCTGAGCTAGTCTATCCCTAATGCGACTTTTTGTACATCCAATGTAGAAAAAACCTTCTCTAGATGGACAAAACAAACAATGTATGACAAATGTATAGAGTTACAATTATTCAAATCCTTTTGTTTGAAAAGTTTCTTTGGTAGAACATCAGAAAACAGCTAAAGTTGTCTTAATTGGAACTAATCCGCTTCAGCTGTCTGCATTATCTGAAGACGCCAAAAATGTGACATTTGTAGGGTTTTTTTTGTTTGTTCCTATATTTGTCTAATAATCCAAATCACTGATCTAATATCATCCAGGGGCTCGATCACCAATGACCTTGAGCTTGTAGTGGGGCACACTGAGCCTACCCTCTAGCAGAGGTTACCGCCACACTCTCATCTCAGAAAAACAAGGCAGCTTAACCAAGCGTGGCTTCTATCCATCATTACTGTTCGCACATTGCATTACTTTAATGTCCTTTTCAGACTCGAGTCAACGTATACGGTATGCTGGGAAGTAGCTAATTAGTCTATGCCAACAACGGACTTCCACCAGTCATTTACCACTTCATGGGTGAAATCCTTTAGAGAGTAGTAATGAGGATGTTGTCCATCACTACAGTCTCATCAATTACTGTGCTACAGAATGAAAAGAGCCAAAAGGGGACATGTAACGGTGAAAGAATAACAGTGTAAATTATAACAAAGGAGGAACATTTATAAATTGCTATACTCTACGCATTTCCTCTGTGGGTGTCACAAAGTGAACTTTTTTATATATGAGGACAGTTCTTTAGACCTAAGGGAAACCAGCTGGTGAGCGTGAGAGGGGCTATCATGCTGAGTAAGGTGCTGCAGTGAGATGGACTGAGAGAGCATGGGGGGAAATTAGGAGATTGCACATCAGGAAAGAGGACACACACCCACACACACTGCCTAGAGAAAGATTCACTCTATTGGAGGCTTTACTTCTTCAATGTTTTTATAAATCAAAAATCACATCTCATCAAATCCTGGTTGATGTCAAATTTAAAGTAGATTGCTACAAACGCGTGCAATTTACAATCAAGAATAAAGCCATCAATAATAAGTAGTCTTTATATCCCCAAAGAAGAGTCAATTATTGCTCCTTTAAATAAATGTGCTAACCCAAGTGAGATCCAACAGAATAATAGTCGGGATTTCATTGTCATCGTAATAAAATGTTGGTGAGAAGGTGAGGATGATAAATATCTTTTTAAATATTTATAGATATATATAGTATATAAACTACTAAAAGGAGATTATTTTAAAAAGAAACTGAACGTTAGCATGATTAGACATAATTTCACAGCGGTTCATGAAGGCGTGTTGGCTAGAAGCTTTTGGATTGTCGTTTTGAAAATTACAGTGTGGCTGTAGCGTGTTCGAGTAAATAATGGGTCATGGAGAACTAATATCATTAAAACCAAAGACACTTAAGTAAACAAGGCATTAACGCACAACGATAACTTACTTTCTCTGCTTGCTTGCATTAGCTTCAAGTTATGTTTACCAAAAACTAAGTTGACTTTAAAATAAAAACATCTCCTATCCATTAGCACGCGACTGATTAATCGATGCGGCCGATCGGGCCAATTGTAGCCATTACCGATTTATCAACATCGGCCAGTAATAAAAAAATAAGAAAATTACAACACTGGGAGAAGAGAACGAATTCATTGTTTACAGTCTTTAAAAAGCTTTATTTTTTTACATTTTAATAGATACAGTTTGTACAAGTTTGCCTTTTCTTATTTATAGTGGCTTTACAGTCCTTATGTTGACACTGGTACTAAATAAAGATTAGGGCTGGGATAAACGATTATTTTTTAAACGATTAATCTAGTGGTTATTTTTTCGATGCGCTGATTAATCTAACGAGTCATTTTTTCTAGTTCGATTCAATTCGACTTGATTATCGATTGTCTCCCCATTAATTGACTAAAAGTATCTAAAATGAAAAAAAACATGAATTCCTTAACATTGCAATATATGTTTATTGCTCTTCAACTCAAAATTCCAAATTAAAGTTCAAGGAAGAATATAAAAGTACGAAATAATGCATTCAGAGTCAGAGGTAGCATTCGTTTAAAAAAAATAAAAAGGCAGTGGGAGCCGGCAGCCTGTCATGGTGACCTTTCTGAACCAACAAAATTTAATATTTATGTTGAAAACACATAGGCCTAGCTTACTGAAAAAAGTGCATCTTTTGCTGAAATTTGCGAGTGTCTCTCCACTTCCAGGTTCTTCTTCTTCGTCTGTTTTAATGGCGACGCTTTAGAGTTCTTCTTCTTCTTCTTCTAATTTGTACGTTGCATTTCCGGAAACAAGACCCCGATGTGTCGTGTATGAACGTACAGTGTGAGGAGTCAGATCGTGTCAGAGTGTCGGTCCATTTAGTGTGAGAACATGCATCGTGAGCTGCGTACATTCGGGCTCTGCACATGAGTCGCACAGTTTGAGCTGGAGCTGAGTACAACGATTGAAAAAAATTGCACAGTGTATCCCAGCCTTAAGTTATTCTCCGTCGCCGCCATCTTTGTTTTGGTTGGACGACGCATCGGCGCGCATATTTTGCGTCGACATATTTTTTGCGTCAACGTCATCGATAACGGCGACGCGTTGTCCCGGCCCTAATAAAGATCCTCATTTAAATGTATTAGTGTTTTGCTTCTTTATCTTGAATCATATTTTGGGTATTATAACAATTTGTGCTCATGTACAGTAAATATCCTGTGCATATCAATGTTCTTATTTCATATATTGGCAGAGACTTCAGGTATCAGCTTTTTAAAATTCCACAATATTGGTATCAGCCCAAAAATCTAATCTCTGCCAGGCTCTACTGTCAATTTGATAAACCTATCAATTATAACAGCAACACTGAAAAGCCATCATGTAAACTGTCAAAAAAAAAGGATTGCACATTTAGACATGCAGCCAGACCACTCAGGTTAGTGCCCCAAATGGGGACACTAACCCAACCAGATGAGGCAATGTCGAGGGAATGATCCCTAGAGCCGTCAACATATCATCACTCTTTCTGGATGTAAACAGACACTTATCACCAAAGACAATCTGTGACATTTTCAGAACAGAGCCTGACTCTAGCATACTACAGCATGGCCGTCTCATCTGAGTAAAAGCTCCATTTTAGCCATGCAACTGACCTTCAAGTCAGGGACTCACTCATACTTTTTAATAATGAGAAATCTCTTGAAACATCTCATGTGAAGTCTAACGTTATTAAGTATGTCAGCTCTCCTCAGTCCACTTCTCACAGGCATCCAGGGAGACGCCACATTGCCAAACAGAAAGAGTGACATTTCGTTTTTTCTGTTGGCTGGATCTTTTGGAATCTTGTCATATACAGCTATGTTTACAGAAATTTAAAAAAAATCATTTGTCAATGTTTCCTGAGTGGTACAGGTTGCTCAGAGGTCAACAAACTTGTTCATAGCTTTGAGCAATGTGCACTTTATGCCAAAGGTAGGCTTAGAACCTGAACAAGTTAGTACATATCTAGTAACACATGGTGGTGTAGCGTTTATACTACAAGTGTGTTTCAAATTATCCAAGAGAATCTCGTCCCGGTAATCATCTGGACCAAAGTCTTAGCCTTCTTGGCCAGGGTTTTTTTTCAGGGTGAGTTTTAAATCCATGTGTTAGGAAAGGTCAACCTCATCATTCCTACAGCTCAAGTCATCGGTCAACATGTTACCAAACGTAAGAGCCAAGACACAGCCTCGCCTAACTCAATTTCCTACTTGGATAAGCTAGAGAAACCTCCATTGTCTAAACGTGTGCCTGTTTTCCATCATGGAGTCCATGAACCGTGGTGGCGAATGTGTGTGAAATGACAAATTCTGACATCACTTCCCATCGGCCGGAGTGAGAAAGTTGGTGTAGCGGTTGACATGCTGCTCTCCGCACTGCTCTTTGGAATGAATCATGTCTACACTAGTCCACTGGGGCCACATCGACAACAAGAAGTCTGCCATTCAAAAACTTTTGTGTGGTTCAGCAGGCACTTCAGCCAGGATTACAATAGCCATAGAGATATATCTCTATGACCATGATCTAATGTGATTTTCCATAATCACGGAAAACGAATGGAAATTACGAAATTCACTTCCAAAAACACTTTTTTTTGTCACTATTTCAGGCTATTTTCATACTCACCTTTTCTCTCATTTTAATTGCTATACAGCTAAATTAAACAACTGCTCATAGCTATTGTCTGTTGGTGATTTAACAAAATAAATATATCTGTAACAATGAATAAACACAGGGTAAGTTCAGCTTATACTAAGTTTTATACTTTGATGTTCAGAAAAAGCACAGTTAGGAGGTGATAAGATTTACCCATATGGATTTATGACAATTTGATGTCAGCATTTATTAAACATCTGAAAAATAACAACACAACACCTAACATGAATCCTATTCAATAATCTCAATAGTTTATGTATCCAACCGTAATCAAAAACATCTCTTCATGCTGAATTTCATTTTGACATATAAATAATTTATCATCAGCAAATACCTTTTCTTTCATATATAGTTGTATTATTTCCAAACCACTTCTCTGTAATTGAAAATTGCAAGGGTTTTTGGATTACACATCATACTGCTGTACAAAAGTAATTAATTATCGGCTTTATCCTATACACCAGTGCTACAAAAGCTAAATTATTCTAAAAAACAGTAAAAACAGGTCGTCGGTGAGGAAAAGACAGCCAATAGTAAAATATATATCTTTACTGTCTTTGGTTTACTGTCCATTGCTCTGCAGCCCACACTGTAAGAGTGACAGGAAGATGTAGACTGAAGCTTTATTATCAGCTGTTTATCAGCAGCATATATTTCTCAGAATACAAGTCGAGCTGCACTGCCATCTCTTGGAGTTGATTTTGAAAAACCAATGTTCGGAATCAGATTATGTTTGGCACTTGATTATGCACAATGGCTTTGTGGATGTGACCTTTTCATTGCACCCTGAAAAAAATGGGAAAACGTTTCACTGCCATGTGACCCTGATTAGGCACTATCAAGCGTGGAAGATTAGATGGGTGGATGGATGTATTCTATTAAACTCGTCCCCAATCTCAACATTTCTTCTCATACATTACATCTATATTTTTTTTTACCTTTTAAAAGGAAACAATACAAAGCTATCTATTTATTGAGTTCATCTTGGTTTCACTTTGCCATATCAGGATAAGACAATAGGTGATTTGGAAACATTAGACATTCAACAATCAGTGGTAAAAACACAACATAGTATTGAGAAAACATAAAAAATAAAAAAAAATCGATCATCTCGCAACGACACAACTGTGCCACAGTCCATTCGTTTTGTCTCTTGGCTACTCACTCGTAAAATCCTGCAAAAAAAGGTCGGACCAGTTTTCTTTCCCACTGAAGAAGCATTTAAATAACTATTTTGTGGCTTTTAAAACTGCTAAATAGCCATTAAAACGGTGCTGAGAAGTGTTGTAATCTAGTAAAGATGCCATTAATACTGACTATAGGGACCTATGAAATCTGTTTTATTTTTTTCCAAATTCCATTTTATCTGTGTTTTCAGTTTTTTAAGAAATTTTGATCATTTTTTTTCAGAAAATGAGTTGTTAACTCCTGTGAGGAAACTAAATAAATACTAATAAATAAATTTAAAAAGAACATATATCAACAAAAATGTATGTAAAAAATTAAATAAGATACAATTAAAAGGTAGATATAAGTTGTCGTGACATGGATTATTCCAACTGGATTATGATCAAATTCCCTTTCAGGGTATTATCTTCCCCTTGCCATACTGGCTATTAAACTTCCCAAAATCATTTCAAACATGCTAAAGAGGGTTAATAAATTCAAACACTCTTATTGATTTTGGCTAGTGTTGCAAGAATGACACTAGTTACACTACTAGACCCTCAGCCTTGTGTTTGACGGGTAAAATACCATGGAAATGCATATGACGCCAAAACATTATTTGTAAAACCTTTGTTTACTGCTAATCATCGAATTACCCTCAAGTTGTGCACGAAACCCTGCACAACCGTATAATCTGAGATGCTTTTGCCCTGACGTGTCACCAGGTAAAACGACCACCAGTTTCACTAATATACCAACAGCTAAACCCGTCTTTGTACCAGTGACTTTTCATATCAGAATGCAGTCATAATAATTTGACCCACTTGTTTGTCACAACACATTAAAACACACATTTCCGATGAAGCTCCATATTCATTTTTAATCACATGATCACTAGAAGAAACGTTTTAAGTATTTGAACAGAATTATAAGCAGTATAGGCCTGGACAATATATCGAGATGCAAGATAGATATTTCTATTTTGGTGATCTAGATAATTACCTTATCGCTTATAACGATATACTTTTGTTTTATATTTTGTATTCAAATACTCATTTTAGGAGTTGCTGCCTTTGCTAATTCTCAGAAAAGCATTGAAAGCACAGTCAGATCTATGCTAAAACAAGCCACAGTACACAATTCAAATCCAAAAGTGACACATATTGTGCAGCCATTTGTTAATAAATGGGCCTCTGTTGAATTTTGCATCAGTAAATTTAACCCAGATTTGTTGGTTTGGTAAGACTTTATTGAGTTTAATTTGTATATCGTTATTTTGAGAAAAAATATTGAGATATGAGTTTTGGTCCATATCGACCAGCCTTAATTGAATATTGAACACATTTGTTTGTACACTTGCTGGACACTCAGTTACCTATTTTCCGATGAAAAATAGTGTTGAAACGTACGATATTGTCCCAAAACGTGCATGTGAGGCATTTCCGTGTTATGTTGGGGCCTGGTTTTAAATAAAGAGTAATTTTCTATTTTTCGCGTTTTCTGAAAATCGGAGGCCCTATTTACAAGATGTTCTATTGTGCAAACCAGGACACAGAAGACTAACTTGAGCCACACAAGCAACATTGTCTATAAAGTGTAGGATTGCATCAAATAAACTACCCACATTGACAGACTAATCAATCATTCAACTATCTTATCACCTTTGGTGTAGCCACAAGCTTAAGAGTCACTCTCTTATCACACTAATCCGGATCACTTCAGCACTGAGTCAGTGAAGGCAGAGGGGATAAATTAGTTTACTGCCCACACTGATTGGATTAAAACCCAAGAACGGGCCTTGACCCTCTTGTCCCGAAGCAGCTAAGCTTTAATGAACATGGACTCCTAAATAAAAACCAAAAAACTAAATATTATTTTCATGTTCTTCTCCTTGACGCCCAGGTTGTTTGTTTACATATTCAAAGAAAAAATAACCAGGCTTACATTTTAATTTTCAATTATCCATGTTCAATTACAATTACTGAAGTTCAATGACAATTTTACTAACTTTTATCCATAGAGCGTTGTGATGATTGTATGCATTTTTTTGTGTGTACAATGCATAGACTGTAAAAAGAATGGACGGGACAAGCTCCCCGATGAGTGAAGGTTTAATTTTTAGAGCTCCCACTGCAGTATAGGTCATAAACCCCGCCTCCTCAATAACAGATGGGATGTGGGTCAAACTGTAAAGTTAAAATACTTGTCACATAATTTTTTCCCAAACCTAAACTCTGCTGTGATCATTAGTTATTATCACCCTACATTGTGTTCAAGTGCTCATTTTTCTGTGAAGTTTGTTTTAAATAAGTCATTTGAGGTTAAAAAACGGGATTTTATGTCGTATATGACGATGATTGACAGCCGATGATCTTGCGTAGCTCTCTTTGTGAATAGCATAAGCAGTTACGTCATGAAGGAAAGCCGAGACGCCATTAAACTTTTCCGTTCAGTTTTTTCGTCTTTTTTGAGCGACTAGAACTAGTACTAATCTCTATGATCTGATCATCTGAACAAGTTGTTGATAGCATTTCCAGCGAGAGAGATACTTATATTCTTGGCGTAGCTGGGCTTGTGTAAGTCATCAAGGCAGCACCCGACTGCACAGACTCTGGCTTCAAATGATGTCAAATTTGCAAGATGGAAGCGCCCCTAAGCGCTGTATTTTGGCTTCAAGAACGTTGAGTGGGAACAGCTACAGTGCACGCCCACTGGTACAATGTCCTTCTTTACATTTAAATGTTAGTGCATCTGTTATGATATCTTATGTAAAAGCCCAACTAGGGACAAGAGTTGGAATTTAGCAATAAGACTATAAACTCTTTGTACAAAACATCAGTTACATTCATACTAATGTTACTCGAGTTGGTATCAACTTTGTTTAATTAAACTTCTATTATATTCTAACGAAGCAGGTTTGGGCCTGGTTAGTAGTTGGATGGGAGACCACTGAGAATTTCAGGTGCCACAGTGGGGGATAGTTGCTCCAGTGGTATCTGTCATTTTGTCCCTGGGCAAGGCACTTCACCCACATTGCCTAGTATGAATGTAGTGTGTGAGTGTTGGTGGTGGTAGGAGGGGCCAATGGCGCACTATGGCAGCCTCAGTCTGCCCCAGGGCAGCTGTGGCTACAACAATAGCTTACCACCACTAAGTGTGGCGTGAAAGAATAATGCCTTAATTCTGTAAAGCGCTTTGAGTGTCTATGAGAAAGCGCTATATAAAATCCAACGCATTATTATTATTGATGTTATTAACTCCTCTAACCGTTACAATCTGGTAGTGGGAAAACCTAACATGAAACGTAATGTAATAATTGTTAACTTATGTGTAAGCCATATACCTGTTTAATTAATTTTTAATTGAAATTTGTTATTGAATTTCCACACTAATTACAATTACAAAGTCAATTATCTGAACTCAATTCCAAGTTAATTATGAATACAATGGCGGCCGATTCTTAAAATTAAAATTACGATTATAATTATGCCATAATTGTAATTCATTATCAATTACACAATTACAATTATAATTTACCACAACCCTGGACTCCTGCCACAAACATCAACCCTTGTGTAACAGTTGATTTTACAGTAATGAGTGCAGGTTAAAATACAGACGCATTTAACTTTGACCAACACTACAGATAATCCATCATAACCAAAAGAAACTGGGCATAAAGCTGCAGTTTGAAGTTTTCCACACTGCAGTAAAGTACTTGCAAATGAGAGAAGAGGCTGGGCTGTCACAAAATGACAGGCCCGTGGAAGACGCTGAGGCAGCAACGCTTCAGCAGACAAGAAAAAAAAAAGGACACAAAAAGTGAGGGGAAAAAAAAAAAACAATAGGTATGCAAATCTCTCTCATATTTCAAATGTCTTAACAGACAAGCCTGTTTTAGAGATACAAGGGTTCATAATTTGCCATACATATAATTGCATGTGTGCAAAAATAACATCAGCTAATGTACATCTATGGACAGGCATTAGTGTGCGTCTGTTCGGAGAGCTACTTAACCTTCAAGCTGGGCTATTTCACAGGAAGGAATGCTTCATTTCATTCCACAAGGCCTGTGGCAAGTGATAGACAAAGTGGCAAAGAAGTGGCAAAGAAGACGTGAAATTAGGGCTAGACAAAAAAAATCAATTTAATTTGTAGATAAAAACAACTTATTTTGGAAATTCAAGTTTTTTTTTAAAAAAAAAAAATGTTTTTAATTTATTTATTCCCACCAGTTTTTTCAGACTTTTTCGCATTCCGTCCTTGTGGGTTACCGTAGCCTGATGTGAGCCAGCCCCCTTTGAGTAGGCTATATGTGTGCTACAGGCATGTTTCATTTTTTATTCACACTATGCTTTATTATTTTTTTTAATTGTAATGCTATAGAATATGTAGTTATCTGATTTCTTGAAAATGAAGCTAGTGTGAAGCTGTTGTTGCACTTTTGCTTAAACCTGGGTTAAAGCTTGAAATTGTTGAACGACAGCCTCATTTACTTTTTATTTTGGGATTGTTCTATGCATTTTAACTTTCGAAGACAATCACAGCAATAAAGTAACACTTTTGACAATATATTTGATGTCTGCAGTCATTTTTCGGTGTCTTGGGGGAGAAAAAAAATCAAAAATCGAATCAGAACTCATTTTTCTTTAAAAAAAAAAATTGAAGTTTCTTTTTTTAAGGCAAAATCTCCCAGCCCTACGTGAAATATATATAAAAAAAAAAAAATTAAAAAAAAGGTAAATGTTAAGAAATGACTACTGTAAAGGGGGACACTGCAGCCTGAGTTGTAATGACTTCCTCATTCTTTTGTATTCAGGTCCATTCTGAGCTTCACGCTCTGTCTACACATGCAGTTAAAGCATTAGCTAAAGGAGAAGCTCACAAAGGCTGGAACACACAGTGCAACTGCTGCACAGTAATGACATGATTCTCCCAAACCAGGGACTTTGGTTGGATGTTTCATAAAAGCTGCATTCATTGCTACAGTGAGCATGTAAAAAAATAAAAAATAAAAAAAAGACCTGCATCAGCTTATAGGAAAACCCAGGATCTCCCTACTGAGTGGGGAAACACCCGCAGGGAGGGGAGAAAAGGAGGGCTGGCTGGAGAATCTGACATCATCCAAGTGTGGGCTTCCATGTTACTGTGTGGAGTCTCATATATGTGCATGGAAGCTTTAGAGTGTAACCCTGTCAACCCTGACACACACACACACACACGCACACACACACACACACACACACACACACACACACACACACACACACACACACACACACACACACACCTCTATGGCTCTGGGTATTCATTACTGCTGCACTACACACACACACTACACTACACACACACACAGAGAGAGAGACTGCAATTCATACACTATGTAGAAGAAGAAGCACAGAGGTAAAGGGGGCCATCAGTCAGGAAGTAACAGCCATACCTCCACAGATCTGCAGCAAGAACACACTAGTCACACCAACACTGCAATGTACTGCAGAGATGATCCTGGTGTCCCACACTAACTGGATCCTATTGGGTTACATGTAAAAAGCTCAATAAATCCACAAGCTATTAGACACAAAGTTGAAGGACGCAGGGATGGATGTAGTATCTATATGAGCGGCTCACTGTATGGTTCCTGCCTACTGTAAGCAGCAGGGCAGCGCCTGCATGTGGAGTGTCGATGAGCTCCAAAAAAAAAAAAAAAAAAAAAAAAAAGCTGCATTGCCTGTCAAAGCTCCGTCCCACCGTGGATTAAAATAACCACAGGAACACACGCTGTGACTCATACAGTGTCTCACCTCCATGAAGCAAAATTACAAAAAAAAACAAAAAAAAAAAAAACGGCAGCTGTAAAATCTTGAGGCTAGTTAGTTAGCTTCCACTTCCTTAGCAAAGCAGCTCCAGCCGTCACACAGCTGCCTTCTCTCCGGTAGAGCCCAGCCCGCCCCGGTCCTCCTTACAGACACCTCTGGAGCTGCTCACACACTCACTCACTCTCTCACACGTCCTGGGACTCACCGGTCTTATGTGTTGATGGTGCCGCTGTGAAGACACAACAAGTGCGGGGAGGCTGCCGGCCACCGCTCCGCTGCTCCGGGACAACAGGAGGACCGACGTGCACACTTTGGCAGCCATCGCTGTAGTAAACGCTGGCCGGGAAGCAGACTGCTGCGGGGCGGGCGGACCGAGTCGCACCGAGGGGAAGGCGGGCGGGCGGGCGGGCTGGCTAGTGGGCGGGAAGCGGGGCTGGGCTTCACACACATGCCCAGTGTTGCATCAGTAGACTACGCAAAGACAAGGCACAAACTGTGAGGAGGCTGCCATTCACCTGTCTTCCTCACCTACTACTGCACCATTATGGATTAGTTCTCGTTAGCCCACTGAAACACACTAATCACCTATTACATGCACTCACTGCACTCCTAAACTCTATCATTATATGTACCAGGGTTGGGGTCAATTACAGTTACGTCTTCAATTATCCAAGTTCAATTATAATTACAGTGACTAGCATTTTTTTCAATTACAATTAAAATGACAGTTATTATTTGTCCCCTGAAAGTCAATTACAATTACGTTCTCAATTACCAAATTTCAATTACAATTAATCACAATTAATGAGCCTATAATAAATAACCCTTATTAAAAGTAACCTAATTGACAATGTTTGTTTAATTTCAATGCCAATTACAAATACAAAATCAATTACAATTCAGTTAAGATTACAACAGCAACTGTTTTTTCAATTACAATTATAATTACACCATAATTGTAATTAATTATCAATTACACAATTAGGATTATGACCCCAACCCTGATGTGTACCAGCTCACCTTCTGTCTTTAACAAGATGCCTTCTTCATGAACGTAAAGTTGAAATATTTATGTGTTAATTTGAAAGGCTGTTCTTCTGCTCTGCACATATGGCTCATTAATGCTGCGTTTCATTGCACCTGGAACTGGGATAAATCCGACAGAACGAATCCTAAAAAAGGGCGATAAAACAGCCCTTGAGCTCGGGACCCCGATGCAGGAATTCGGACAGGACCCAAGCAAACCAAGTCAATCGCACTGACAATTTTGCAAAGGCAGAAGCTATCCGTACGGTTGCCATATCAATATACCGACATTCTATCCATACGCAGCACCCCTATTTGGCCTGTTTAGGTTGCGTGACTAAGACTAAACCTTACCCCAAGCCTAACCCTAACCCCAAACCTAACCCTAAAAATTATTGCGATATTGGGTAATGACCTAACCCTAACCTTAAACCTAACCCTAAGATGCTACGTACTTGTACTTTGGTAACTGTACCAATAGCACCGGGGGTTGTCCGTACGGCAACCGTACAAATAGACACTTTTTTTAGCAAAATGGAGGCGCACACTTGTATATGTAAACAATCAACTGCCAGTCTTCCTCAAATGTGATTGCTTTGTTGTATCCCATGAGTTCTCATGAGGAAAGCCTCAAAGCATTTTCTGATGGCAGTCATGTGTCCCGACTCCCTATGAGTTACTTTTACTTTTTATGTGTTGTCTAATTTGGCATTTGTGTTACTAAAAGTGTAGTATAACTGTAGTGGCATTTCCATCCCCATCTGTTCATCTGAATTCCACTCTGCATAAGTAGTGATGCCCGTATAGTTCAATGCATTCTTTCTACAATCTATGGTTCAATGAAGCATGCAGGATTCCCCTCGCTGATGCGTTTCCATCTCTCTCTCTCTTAGCCTCAAGGAGTTAATATATTTCCCCAGCAAGTATTTTTTGCTCCTCGAAAAATATAAAAACAAACATCAGCTTGCTGTGGCCAATCATGTTTACCGAGCTTACTGAACAAAACACATTTACCTCGGAGGTCGAAATTAATGATCTTTACGGGTTCCGAGTGCAATCGAACGCAGTATTATTCTCAAATGGGCCCTGGTGAGAAAAATTGTATAGACAATCATAAAAACATGAATATCATTAAATTACATCTTTTAACTAACAAAAATGCAAATGCTTATAGACAACAAGAGCACTGAGAGACTGCAAACCTACACCAAGCATTAAATATCCTCTATGTCAGATGCAGTATCAGCAGTATCTGGATCAGTGATCATGATCATGGTACTTTGATCATTTACACTTGGAAGGCTTGTAAGACATTTCTAGCCCCATTAATAACGATACCATAATCCACGTTTCTGAAAAAAATTGATGAAATATGCAATTGAGGAACCAATCTGAGATAACTTTGTCAAATTTCCTAAAGATCGGTCAACTATGATATTCATTTTTTTTTTAAATTTTGCCAATAAAGAGAGATAGGGATTTTTCAAATTTTCAAACTAATCCAGAATCAGTAGTTTTGGTCCGGATCATCTCCAAACTTTAATGGAGTCTACATTGGCATGTAAACTCAATCTTTGCTCATTCGGAAGTAATCTAATCTAATCTAATAAAGAAAGTGTCTATTTGTACGGTTGCCCTACGGACAACCCCCCGGTGCTATTGGTACAGTTACCGTAGTACAAGTACGTAGCGTTTTAGGATTAGAGTTAGGGTTAGGTTTAGGGTTAGGGTTACGTTATAACCCAATATCGCAACAATTTTTAGGGTTAGGGTTAGAGTTAGGTTTAGGATAAGCTAAAGTCTTAGTCAAAACTAGCCAAATAGGGGGCAGCGTACGGATAGAATGTCGGTATATTGATACGGCAACCGTATGGATAGCCACTGCCTATAATAAAATACAATATATGTAATGTAATATGATGGCGTTTTACTCAAAGATCAATGTTTATTCAGTATTTTCTACTTTTTTGCTAAATTATTCTGATCGACCAAATTTCCCCTATGGGCCTTAAGTTTAGAATGTGTATTAAGAAGTCAGTGACAATGAGAACATATACTATGGGCGACCATTGCTCAGCTGGTAGAGGGGTCATCTTCTAATCAAGAGGTTGGGAGTTCAATCTTTGGGTAAGACACTGAACTCTAAGTTGCTCCCACTGGTTGACTAGTGCCTTGCATGGCAGCTTTGTCCCATTGGTGTGTGTCGGTGAGTGTGAATGGGTGAATGAGCTGATATTGTAAAGAGCTTTGAGACCCACCTCGGTGGGGATAAAGTGCTATATAAATCAAGTCCCTTTACTATTTACATGAAAGTTAATCACATCCATTCATATTCATCGACCCTAACCCATTCATCCAATAAAGGGTTTGATACCTTTATTTACTAAAGAAGCAATCTAATGTAAAAAAAAAAAAAAAGTAATAATAATTGTAAAAATACTTCAATTATTGTGGGGCAGCCTGTGGTGTAGTGATGTATGTAGTACATTTTAGTAAGTAAGACAAACAGGCAGAGCATACAAGAGAACAGTCAAGTGTAAGTTGTGTTGTTTTGACCAGATTCAATGGACCAGTGAAAATCCAAGTAATAGCAGTAGTAATGGATCCGTTTAGTCAATGAATGTCAAGGATAGGCTTACTCCTCTGAGGGAAATGCAACGAGTTATCCTTAATGTTTGACTAAGCCAGCCATAAAATGTTACTGCCCCACCTGTATGGGTCGAGGGTAAGCAATGACAATCTACGCACTCACCACTAAGCTGGTTGGAAGTGTTACAACATATAATATGTAAATGAAAGCATAATAAAAACAATAGGTTTCTTGTTCTTTTCTCTCCGTATGATATACAATAACAATATGTAATTCCTGCATTTTCTTCCTGGATCTCTTCAGGTGGGATGCTTCTGGCTATACGAGTGATGCAATTTAAATGCAAATTGTCAGCCAAGGAAAAGGAGCTTCTGCTAAAGGCTGAATCATTTCACAAACTGGGTCTTTGGATAATACCAAGACACCAGATTTTGGTGTCCACCAAACCTTTGCACCTCAGTTTTAACCGCGCCATTATCCCCTGACAGGGAGGACCACTTATCATATGCTTTGTCAGAAACAATAATATTTGTGATTTAAATTGCATTAATTTATACGCCGGTATAATCAAATATCAAGCAGAGCATGACAGAAAATGAGTCTGCTGCACATTCATAATGCAAATGTTCCATTCCACCATAACCCAAAGGGGCTTTTTTTCACATTCAGATTTAAAAATTGTAAACTTGTTCATTAAGATAATTTAAGCTTTGTGAAAGTACATTTTGTCAAGCTTCATGGCCACTATTACTCCACCATTACATAATGCATGTGGTCAGAGAATACTGGGATGGGTGGCGGTGCTTAAACAAGCCTTAATTGATACCAAGGGATTGAAAATATACCAATATACCACATGGACCAGCCCAATCTTATGCAAAAAGACTAACTTTAATGTTGTTTTGCTGTTTTTCATTTTCATCTGATGGTGAGCATTTTGTGAAATCATTTCAAGAAATGTAAAGTGGTATACTGCAGGCTACCAATGATTTTGAAAAGAGTAATAGTAGCAAGAGTTTCTGTGGATCAAACTGATAAGGTGGGCATATGGTTTTCTTAAAGAAAGATAGCAGAATATGAAATGTATGACAGTGTGAAAATCTCTGGCCACCAAAACCTAATCAAGTCATTTTAGGTCAGATATTCTGTTTTTCCACTGATGCAAATCATGGCTACACTGCCTCTAATTTAGAGCAAATAAAATAAACTCAAGTATAATCTTTGCTTTGGTGTGAAATATATTTACTCCTATTCCTCAGACTGTCAACATAACAAATTGGACAGCGCTACAGGAGAAAAAAAAATTATAGAGTTGCCACATTTGATGGACAATGGCGGAAGACTTTATATAGAATAGTGTAACTCCTGCATTATCTGCATCTTACACATGAAACCAGACTTGCTCAGTTTGTGTGAACTTAAATTGTATTTAAAAGAAAAAGAAAGAAACTGGACTTTTCCTGTCTGTTTATTTCTTTATTTATTTTTAGATATATTTTGCTCATGTCATTCACAGTGACCTCGATTAGTGGAACACGCTTTATGGTATTCCATCAGTTGAAAAGGAAAGTACTTTACATTTAACAGATGAGTTAAAATTTAAATTCCTTTTTGTTCTGTGGCCATTTCCAATAAATAAATTAATTATTTCATGCAACTTAATATCAGACAGATGATAATTATACTTCCAAATTGTCCACATTAATTAAAAATAAAACATTGCTGTTTTGATGTTAAGTCCATGCAAATTTTGACTCATGCTAATTTAGAAATAGCCTCTCCTGACATGTCTGTTTTCTTATCTGTAAACCAACAGTTGAGAAAAGGGTCGCTCTACATCAGGCTGCACTGCTTTGAGACACACCCTGCATTCATATCTCAAGGTCACAATAGATGAACTGAACCAGGCCGAGAACAAAATGGTGTGCATTCATGTCTGCGTCCGTGTGTGTGGTTGTGTGTGTGT
Source organism: Gouania willdenowi (assembly GCF_900634775.1). Lineage (NCBI taxonomy): Eukaryota > Metazoa > Chordata > Actinopteri > Blenniiformes > Gobiesocidae > Gouania > Gouania willdenowi. The sequence continues at coordinate 19,777,883 of NC_041058.1, read as the reverse complement.
GTACATGTCTCTGTATGAATAATGTGAAAAATGCACTACCCATGCGTTTAAAAATAAGGCCCAAAGCAAGCACGCTCAAGTGTCTCTCCCCTTTTTTAAAACACCACCAATCAGGTGCTGCATTCGGTAAACACAGCAGCTCCAACCAATCAGGGAATGCTAATACACAGGCACCATTCAGCAGAGCCAGCTCTTTTTTTCTGCTGGTCAGTCCTCCTTACCAGTGCCATGTTTCTCCATTATACACAGGCACAGTTTGTAGATCAAGTTTCATCAGAGGCATAAAAAGACTGACTGAGCCTCGTATTGTTGTTGCACAAGAGCTGCTGTAGTTGAAGAAAGGTAACACTCCCCTATGGATTTACAATTGTGTTGCTGGTGTAGCACTCAAATATAAGATGCCTGCTGCAGCTTGAATCAGACATACTGTAAATAACATAAATAGCAACACCACCTCATTAACAGCTACTGTCAACAGATCCTACAAGGCTGGCTGAAGATGGAAAGAGGATAAAGGTAAAGGAAAGAGAAACCGTGTTAAAGCAACAACATGAAGATCTGCTTGGTGCACCAGAAAAGCAACTAAACCTAGAGCAGCATAACTAAACAAAAGCTCAAGCCTGATAGCTGAAGGCTCTGAATCCCATTCTGCTTTTAGATACTATGAGAACATCCTGTAAATGAGCAGATAAAGTGTTTTGCCAGGACAATATGGCACTAACAGGTCTTGAAGATATACTGAAGCTTGATCAATTAAATCTTTAGGATTTTAAATTTTATTCTAGATCTTACAGGAAGCCATTAAACAAAACCTGTAGGTTTTAGTCAATTTAAAATCTCTACTATATATGGTAGAGATAATATATCGTAATAATAACTAGAATATTTGCATTTCCTGAAGAAAATGCAAGTGAGGATGCAGGTGCTAGCCCCCATTGCACTGCATTAGCTAATCATTTGCATTAACATTAAATAGCATTAGCCTAGCAAAAACAATAACCTAGCAATAGCATTAACCTAGCATCAACATTAACATAGTAATAGCATTAGCCTAGCATTAACATTAGTCCATCATTAATATTAACCTAGTATGAACTTTAACCTAGCATTAACCTAACAATAGCATTACCCCAGCATTATCATTATAGCCTAGCAATAACAGCAACCTAGCATTAGCAATAGCCTAGTAATAGCATTAGGCTAGCATTAGCATTAACCTAGCATTAACATTAACTGCTCTATTTATATTCTTGTTTCCAAAGTTGTCATTGTTTTACATTTTCATTCACGTACCCCTGGGGGAACCCGTACCCCACTTTAGGAACCTAGGCTTTAATATAGTAAGTCAAACATCTCTTAAATAAATTACCATTAACCAAGATCCCAAAAATAAATAAATGTGTTGTCTCTAGTAAAGATCATATTCTGGCAACCATGGGGGTCAACCTTGTTTTGTCGATTATAGTTTTTCTCTTTCGATTATTCATGGGTGGGACCCTCGTAACCAGCCCCAGATGCGTGTGGAGCTCTCACTCGAGCATTTTGAAAAAATGGTGTAAATCCAATATGGCCGCCGTCACGGTGGGTTATTTTCAAATGCATGACATATCTTCATAACTAATGTACATAGAGACTTGATTTTGGTGTCACATCATATGTTTTTGACATCAATGAATTTGATGGGGACCATAAATGCACTCCAAACCCTTAGAATATAAATATGGCAAAAATGTACTAAACTAGGAACCCTCACTCCAATTTAGAGCATTGGTTTCAGATGATCCCAGCGTAGCACAATTATGCACTTCTTGAAGAGGCAAACCTGGAAGTGAAGTTATAAAATTAAAACCTTTTCAAATTTTCAAAATCAAAACACAAAGTACACTTCCTCTGTGAATACATCCATATTGCTTCGGTGAGGGGTCAGCTTGTCAATTCCCTCTCAGAAGCCAACATTAGAGAAATCTGCTCTCTCCTGTTTGTACCTGTCAGTATCCTAGCTGCAGCATTTTAAATCAACTGGAGATTATTTTTGATGAGTTACTGGTGGGAAAAAAAGTGGCAAAAGAACACCAAGAGCCAAATACCCTGTTTTTGCCACATAGTCTAAGTGATTCTTATCATCCTCCCATGATCATTCACACTTTAAAGGCTTGTAGGCGTAAGGTCGATCTTTGGTGAAAATTTTGTCAAAATGGGTTTTGTAATTTTCAAGTAATCCTGCTAACAAACAAAAATAATAAATGGAAGCCTTCATCACAGTCCTTTACGGTGTAATCGAATTCATAACGTTTGTGCTGATTAATGAAGAATTTTCTTTAAACAATGGAGTTGGGTTTTGGTGGGTTTTCCTCCTATTGTCAAAAAAACATTCGGGTTAAGGTAATTGGATTCTCATAACTGGCCAAAGGAGTGCAGGAATGTCTGTATGTTGGCCCTGTGGCAGGACGCTTTGTACCCAATGTGAACTGGGATTGTTCCCAGTAGACCCACGTGGCCCTGTACTGAATATTTTGCGTACAGAGGATGACTAGATTTATTTAAAGATCAAACATTGGCAGAGATACTTGTTGTAGAATTGAGTACCCGAATTTGACTTTTAAAAATGTATCACGAAAGAATGAACTTTAAAAAAAAAAGAAGAAAAAAAAAAAAGATTTTATTGATTAGAAACATATCCACCCACTCAAAAAAAGAGAATATAATCTGGCCTCATTTAATAACATAATGGTTTATTCTGAAAGAAAGTGATGCTGTGTTTTCTTAAAAAAAAAAACAATTTCCACAAGAACATAAGCCAAACACTGTTACTGCAGTAAACAGTTTACCTTAGACTGTAATGTAGTTCAAGCTTTGTATGATACAAAACAGCCATGCAGAGTGCATATAGTAATAATATTTAGACAGTCCATCAAATGATATTCAGGGAAAATGATTTGTTGCCACCTGTTTTCAAAACAGTTTACACCACAGAGGATAGAAATCATTGGAAACAGGAAGAGTGATATTTTTATCAGGGAGGTGGAAAGACTGTTGCAACCACTGTTTACACAATTTGATCCAATCTCTGGTTTTATATCACCATTAAAGCTGGAAAAAGCTAATAAAAGTAGCATTTTGGCTACTCCAGAGAATGCTTGTGAGTACTGAAAGAGCACACAACTTATGGTTTTTACTTACTTTGTTATCACAATCTCATTTCAGGTGGATTATTATAAAACATACATTATAAAACAAGTGTTAAATGGTTTAATCCAAGGGTTCACTGCTGTGATACAGCAGTGTCATTTCCACTACCAATATACTGTACATGAAAAGCAGACATGAGTAACTTTTATCACAGAAATGTAAAAGCCTGATCCGAGGGCCACATTATAAAAGTTTATGTCCGTATTTTGAATAATGACTGATCTGAACATTAGTACAGGAAAGAACGTTTAGGTTTTTGTTGTCATTTATAAAACATTTTCTCTTTCTGTGCATTTTTGTTGTCCTCTTACTTTTTTTTTTTAAATTAATTTTGTATGTTTTTGGAGTCATTTTGAGGATTTTCTTTGGAGGCCCCTCAAAATTTGGTAGAGGGCCGCAACTGGCCCCCAAGCCGCCAGTTGCCAAGATCTGAACTAAAGTTTGTTTGTTTCATTGGTGCATTAGTCTCTCCACACGTTGTTATACACATTTGTAATCAGTTTTAATTTTGTTGATGGCAAACATTTTCACTGATAGTTTGTACTACTACATTGTTTAAGTGACAATAACAACACTATGACTAATCAAAAGAAGGAAACAAAACAACAACTGAAAACAATATAAAGATATATTGGTATTTTTTGTCAACTGATAAAAGCTAAATTCTAATGTTCACATGAGACTAAATTAAATCAGAAATAAGTTTCTTTTTTAGAAGGTTTCCAATTAAAACTATTGTGATCTGTTAAGAGTTTTGAGATACTCTTGTATTCAGTACCTGCAATTGCATACAGAGATATAGTCAGAGGTTTAGCTTTGCTGAATCAATCAATCAATTTATTACAGACGAACAGAAAAGGGATAAACAACAATGTCAAGTCAATAGGAAATAACAGGCTTCAGGGTCGGCTCACTCCCGGACCTCGAACATAGATTTCTCAGCATTTTTATTCTATTTTGTAATCTAGTGTTTCTCCTCCCTTGGCTGGAACATGTGTCTACATTTGTTATGATACTAAGACATTTGTGATTGTCAGGGTCAAACATGAGCTCATCAAAGATAGACATACACAAATTATGTAGGTCAAAGCACAGATTTCAAAAGTTTAAATCTAACAGTATTCTTTTAATTATAAGATGTTTTACATTTTAGAAATCAAACTAGCAATTTATTGGAGTTAGTTAAAGATGACACTAACTGTTGATTTAAAGCAATACAAATTATGTACAAGATCATGAATGATTCATTATTATTTATCATTTAGGGGTCTTTCTATTGTGTGTGTATATATAAATACAATATATATATATATATATTTATGAGTTGCTTAATGAGTGTTAAGTTTAGTATTTATAATATAATTATTATTATTTGTTAACTATTTAGATTTTGTGCATTTTGGTCAAACTGTCTTTTTAGTGTTAATCTGAGTGTCCCAGTTATTCATATCTGATTTGTCTCTTTGCTTACGTACTTTCTTGTGTTATTGTTAGATTTAGATTAAGTTTGAAATCAGATGTTCAAAAAAATAGGCTTTGAGAAAGTTGACCTGAATATATTTTATTATGCGTAAATAGGAGCTATTGGCCATTTAATAAGAGTATGTTAAAAAAGAAACCATGAATAATAATCCATATTTACAGATCCAGTAGTAAGTAAAATGATTGGGTGTAAAATGGCTTCTTTGTGTATTTACAAACATTGAAATGTAATTTAGTTGACTAAAATCAGAGCCATTAAGAAAGGGAGTTGTGACATCTTTGTTCACGCCAATGGTACAGGTTTTTTTTTTAACAGCAATGGCGGCTCATGGAGCCTCACAATAGTTCCCGGAAGTGAGGAGTTGATGCACTTTTGAACTTTAAGACGTTGAAATAATCATATTATTATCATTATTATTATTATTATTATTATTATTGGGTGCATAGAAGACTGGGTGGTGGTCGAGGGGGGTTGCCTCTGCGGCCCGGTCAGCGTCCACAGCTTCTGGCTGTTGGGACGTGGAACGTCACCTCGCTGGGGGAAAGAGCCTTAGCTTGTGCGGGAGGTTGAGAGGTACCGGCTAGATATAGTTGGGCTCACCTCCACGCACAGCTTGGGCTCCGGATCCCAACTCCTGGAGAGAGGCTGGATGCTCCACTTCTCTGGCGTTTCCCGCGGGGAGAGGCGGCGGCCTGGGGTGGGCTTCCTTATTACCCCCCAGCTCAGCCGCCACGTGTTGGAGTTCACCCCAGTGAACGAGAGGGTCGAGTCCCTACGCCTTCGGGTTCGGGACAAGTCTCTCACCGTTGTTTCGGCCTGAGGGCCCAACATTGGTGCAGAGTACACAGCCTTCTTGGAGTCCCTGGGAAGGGTACTAGACGGTGTCCTGACTGGGGACTCCATTTTTCTACTGGGGGACTTCAACGCCCACTTGGGCGGCAACAGTGAGACCTGGACAGGGGTGATTGGGAAGAATGGCCTCCCCGATCTGAACCCGAGTGGTGTTCTGTTATTGGACTTCTGTGCTAGTTACAGTTTGTCCATAACGAACACCATGTTCGAGCACAAGGGTGTCCATAAGTGCACGAGGTCAATGATTGACTTTGTAGCTGTATCATCTGATACAACCACGGCCACGTGTCTCGGACACTCGGGTGAAGAGAGGAGCTGAGCTGTCAACCAATCACCACCTGGTGGTGAGCTGGATCCGCTGGCAGGGGAGGAAGCCGGTCTGACCTGGCAGGCCCAAACGTGTTGTGAGGGTCTGTTGGGAACGTCTGGTGGATCCCTCTGTCAGTGGGGTCTTCAACTCCCACCTCCGGATGAGTTTCTCCCAGATCCCGAGGGAGGTTGGAGACATGGAGTCCGAGTGGACCATGTTCTCCTCCTCCATTGTTGATGCGACCTTTCGCAGCTGTGGCTGTAAAGTCTCTGGAGCTTCTGACCTCAACTGGGGATGTTGTCGGGCGGTGGAAGGGGTACTTTGAGGGTCTCCTCAATCCCCCTTTCACGTCTTCCAATGTGGAAGCAGAGGCTGGGGACTCAGAGGCGGACTCGCCCATCACCCGGGCTGAAGTCACCGAGGTGGTTGGAAAGCTCCTCGGGGGCAAGGCTCTGGGGGTGGATGAGATTCTTCCTGCGTACCTTAAGTCTCTGGATGTTGTCGGACTGTCTTGGTTGACACTTCTCTGCAAAATTGCGTGGCAGTTGGGGACAGTGCCTCTGGATTGGCGGACCGGGGTGGTGGTCCCTCTCTTTAAGAAGGGGGATCGGAGGGTGTGCTCCAACTACAGAGGGATCACACTACTCAGCCTCCCCGGTAAGATCTACTCCAGGGTGCTGGAGAGGAGGATTCGGCCGATAGTCGAACCTCGGATTCAGGAGGAACAATGTGGCTTTTGTCCCGGTTGCGGCACACTGGACCAGCTCTATACCCGTCATCGGGTGCTCGAGGGTTCGTGGGAGTTCGCCCAACCAGTCCACATGTGCTTTGTGGATCTGGAGAAGGCTTTCGACCGTGTTCCTCGTGGTGCCCTGTGGGGGGTGCTACGGGAGTATGGGGTCCGGGGCCCTCTGCTAAAGGCTGTTCCCTGTATGATTGCAGCAGGAGCGTTGCCGGCAATAAGTCAGACCTGTTTCCAGTGTATGTTGGTCTCCACCAGGGCTGTGCAAAGTCATCAGTGATGCGGTTGCTGTATCGGACTGTTGTGGTGAAGAGAGAGCTAAGTCGGGGGGCAAAGCTCTCAATTTACCGATCTATCTACGTTCCTACCCTCACCTATGATCATGAGATTTGGGTAATGACCGAAAGGACAAGATCGCGGATACAGGCGGCCGAAATTAGTTTCCTTTGCAGGGTGGCTGGGCGCACCCTTCGAGATAGGGTGAGAAGCTCAGTCACCCGGGAGGAGCTCAGAGTAGAGTCGCTGCTCTTTCACGTCGAAAGGAGCCAGCTGAGATGGCTCGGGCATCTGTTTCGGATGCCTCCTGGTCGCCTCCCTCGGGAGGTGTTTCAGGCATGTTCTATTGGGAAGAGGCCTCGTGGAAGGCCCAGGACATGCTAGAGGGACTATGTCTCTGAGCTGGCCTGGTGTTGCTTTGGGGTTCTCCCAGAACGGCTAGAGGAGGTGTGCGTAGATCAGGAGGTCTGGGCATCTCTGCTGAGACTGCTGCCTCCGCGACCCAGATAAAGTGGAAGAAAATGGATGGATGGATGGGTGGATAATTATTTATTAGTAATTAATGAATAATACATTATTAATGTGTGCATATGACAGTGTACTGTATACATATTGTAAATCAATGCAGTTATTGACGACAAATTAACTAAAATCCCAGTCATGTCACTTGGAATCAATGGATTTGAATTGCTCGCTAATAACTTCCGGGAACTATTTTAGTGTAGTTAGAACTTCCGTTATTGCAATTCTCTCTCTAAACGGCTGTGACTAAAACTAAAGGAAACAGTCCTGATGACTAAATTTTGACTATAACTAAGTTGTGTTTTTGTTCAAAGACAATTACTAAAATGCAATGAAAATTTGCTGTCAAAATATATTATGTTTTACAGATCCCCCAAGCTAAGGCTGGAGGACCCCAACTTGAGAACCATTAGTTTAACGTAATCCTGATGTAGAAAGAAGACAGGGGCGTGGCCTGCAGATGTGGCCCCGCCCCTCTGTTGCTGCTGCTGCTGCTAAACGCGGAACTAATGTCCGCGCTGAGTCTCTGCAGTTTGAACACGGAGCGACGACGTAAGCAGATAATTTGTTTTATTTAGCCAAGGCAAGGGTCGTTCAGTTCCTCACGTAAGTACTATATTTACCATATGGCTGTAAAAGTGCTCAGACGTGTTGCTAGCATCTTACGAGTCTATATTTTTTCCACGCAGCCTGTCATTACAATTAGCCAACGAGCTAGCAGTAGCTTTAATGAGCTACAAGCGATGTATTAGTGCGACAAGTCATCAGGTTCAGGAAAAAAGTGACACACATCAGCATTGGAAATGTGCACTAGTAGCAGCATGACGGCTTTCCTTTGTGTTAGATTTGCCGTGGACAGGCTGTGGTTAGCATGGTACGTAGACTGGCAATTTCCATAACATAAACATAGTAGCTAACCCACAGCATCATGATAATACTACGACCCTGAGAGAAAACACAGTTGAGAGTCATAATTGTGTTTTAAAAATACAACAAATTATGTCTTCAAATACTGGAATTTGAGTGTAGGGTTTCATAGAGTTCAGTTACAGTCAGTGTCTCAAGTAAGTAACTATAAGTAATAATGTAATCTGCTTTGCTCAAAATATTGATCCCCAAAATATGATGATTGTGTTCGTATTTAATAATTTTAATGTCCTAAACTGTTATTACATGTACTAAAATCTAAAATCTTTTTACCAAGATATTTTTGTAATATGTTGAGGTTCCATTTATTCAGACAACTTTTTTCAAAGATCAATGTAAATTTCCTGAAAAAAATACTTTGATCTTTGATCAAAAAAGTTGTCTGAATAAATTAAACCTCAACATATTATTTTTTTTAAAAGAAGACAAAATGAACATGCTGGATTTAGGATATTTCTGTGTTTGGATTAACACAATCTCCAAGACGTTGTGCGACACATCCTGTGTTATTTCCCAACATTACAACTAATGTCAAAATGAACTCTGAAACATCTTGTTTTTAAATTTCCAGACTACTGTTCCAAATTATTTTTAAAGTTTAATTTACCTGGATTTAAATAAGTGAACCTTGACAAGCTGACATGTTCTTTGTCATGTCCTGTTACAAGATTCAAGATAAGCTTGAAACCGGTGTGTGTTTATCCATGGCCCAGGTCACTTTTGATAAGAACAACATACTGTTTAATATTTTTGTATGCATCACACACAGTCACTACTTGTTGTCAGTGAGGATTGTTTATCCTCTGACTCAGTTCACCATCCTTCATGTGTTATTGTTGCCACTTTGGGTAGGGCTGCTGAATTATGGCAAAAATCATAATCACGATTATTTTTTTTTATTGATATTGTAATCACAATTATTCATTGATTTCAGAACAAGCATTTATTGAACTTTTAACACGATAAGTTTGAACTGAAAAACAAGAAAAATGCAAATAAATAAGATAAAAATATATTAATAAAATAAATAATATATAAAAATAAACACTATCCCAAACTAAAAGTACCACACTGAAACAGAATTACTTTACCATGAAAAAACAACTCCAACTATGGTGTAATGCACTTGAAACATCAACCTTACCTAGTACTGCAAAAACACTGTAGTAATAATCAGTATATCAATGATATAACAGTTAACATGTTCAAACTATATTTTGAGGTCAAGGTACACCCTTTTGGACAAAATGAGTATGAACAAGAATAAACTGACTGACATGCACTGACAAGAAAAATCAACTGCCATAACTTAAACTTTTTACTTTTTTAAAAAAAAAAAAAAACGAAACAAAAGTAGTTGACATCCAGTCCCATACTCCCTCATCCAGGTTTAGGGTTTGTAGTTAATAGTTTTTATTTTAGTTGATTGCAGAAATGTATTAAAAATATAAAGATTTATTTTAAAAACAATGTTGTAACAATGCCTAAAAGATGCAATATGGAACTTTGGGGGTGCCGGAGAAGTGAACCTTTTATAAAGTATATTCTCATAACTTAATAAACAAACTTAACTCAGATGAAAATTGGATCCTTGGAACACTGAAGTTAGAAAGAATGAAAGTAATCAGTACTAAGAATTACATGTACTGTAGAGAAAAAAATGTTTCACTAACATGCATACCTAATGTAAACAAATCCCACTCCCCACAAACTGTATAATGAACATTTTAAAGGTGAACAAATGATTGAATACCAGCCACTCACGACCTGACATCTGTTTAGTAATAAAACTCCCCAATTTCTTCTTCTTTTCAGATTCTCTTTTATCTTCATTTTCCCGTGTCAGCAGCAGCCGTCCTTTTTTGCAGTTCAAATTTTTCAAGACGCGATAAATATCTCCACATGTTTGTTTTTTCCTAACAAATTTTACAACTTAATTCAGAGTCAGACTCCTCAAACTGAAGTGTTTCCACACCACAGAATTCACTTTACCTTTCTTCCCGACCAAAGGATGGCTTTTTCCCATCTTCTACTGTCTTCTACAAGTTTTTTTCAAACATCCACTGGCAATATGCACCGGAGGCGTGGGCAGGGCGGAGTGGAATGGAGTGCACAGGTGGAGATGGAAGGGTTCGCTGCACTTACCACACAAGACACACCGTGCGGCAGAATGATCGTTTTATATCAATTATCTTGTTTTCATGATCGAGGGAAGCCGAAATCGAAATTCAGTTAATCGCCCAGCCTTAACTTTGGGGCATTTTTATATCTAACAAATATTTGATATTTTTGAATGAATAAGATGATGTTAGAATGCAGTTGTGTCTGTTGTTGAACTTGTTTAGGTAGTTCACCAAGTTCCAAAGTGCTGTTTTGACACTGAACCCCAAACTACCCATTGGGTGGAATGTGGGCACCTTTGCTTGTTAACAAATCCGAGTTTTTGAGCTAATTGCTTAGAGACTAATAAGATGGTAGTAAATTCTGAATAAAGTAAAGTTGATTTAGTGTCAAAGTGATCACGTTTCAGAGCATAGTAAGGATTTCTAAAGTATTGCTGTTGTGAGAATTTACTAATCCACACATGTAAACATCTATGAGCCCTGACAAAAGGAGCATTTTTTCTGTTTGTGTTTCCCTTATTTGCAGCAAAAAACATCCCTGAACATCAAAGAAGCTGCCAAGCAGCGTATTTTGAGATGAAACCATATTTTTTTTGCCACAGGCTGTTGGAGGTGACACTGTATTTTTGTATTGTTGCTGCTGAAAGACTGTGTTGATGACATCTTGCTCATGCCTACATGCAGTTTATATCACTTGTGAAATGTTTGTTTTGAAGGAGTGTGTTTATTTTATATTAAGTGCAAACTGCTGTTGTTGTTTTTCTAATTTATTTATGTCCTATATTTTTGCACTATTATCCATTGTTAGTATTTATTTTTGTTCTTTCTCTTACTCTCTGCTCTTATATTGTGTTGCTCCAAATGTGATTTTCGCTTCTGGGGATCAATGAAGCTGTATTCTTTTCTAAACATTTCCATTCAACTTGGAAGGTAGAAGCATTTGTCTCGTGGTGTATTCTGGTAAATTGTTAATTGCTGTTGAATAACTCGTATTAATAAACAGGTTGAGTGCTGAAACTTGGGACCAGTCCAATGATTTTATTATTTGTTTTTCTGTTATGTCTTTGGATGTGGAGAATTAGTCTGCTGTTATGACATGCAAACAAGGTATACATGGACACCATCGGTCAGGGTTGTAATCGAACCTTAAAAATTAGACCGACATGTCCCGAGGCTGAGAGAATCAGGCCTGAACCTGTCCAAACCTGAATGGTGTGTGATTTATTTTAAGCCCAAACCTGTACAACCCAACCCTAGTCAAATCTGTGCACACACACAGCTCAAGAACAAGTTGACACACTTTTCAACATAATTTATCCATGTGTCAGTCTTCATCTCCTCAGCATCCATTTGTGCAACCTTCCCACGCTCTTCAAAGCGCATCACCTGACCCGCTCATTTACCGCTCGGCACCTGAACTCAGACTGAACCTAACTCAACCTGGCCCATCAGATTCGGGCAGAGTTCTTCAGCTCTACTACCAGACCTACAATCAACCTTTGGTTGATTTAGATTATTATCCCCCACCACAAAGTGTGTGGCTTCAGGGTATCAATACCTTGATGGAGTTTGAAAATGAGAAGTGTGCAATTATATTTTCCGGAGTTATTGCCCTTGTTCTGTTTTTTACTGTGTTTGAGGTATTTTCAAAGGGGACAGCTTTTCCTAGAAACCGCTTAAGATAGTTAGTAATTTTATATTCTGATGTGATAGTATTTTCTAATGTAAACATCTAAGTTCTTAGGACATTTAGGAAAAGGTTGTGAGTTATGATGACAACCAGTCCAGCGGGAAACGTTGATGACTGTCTTCTTGTTATTGAGCCCTTACTATAGAGGTCTTAGATATCAAGGATAATGGTAATTGTTCTAAGGCTGTTGGTTGGCTGTTAAGTTGGACAGTTTGGCCAATAGCGTGTGTGGCTGGATTTATATTAAAAGTTGTGATGAATTAAGAAATGTATGATGCTCTTTTAACATGTTTTGCCTTTCATAACAAACTAAAACATTTGGTTGGCTCAGTGGATCATGAATTGCATTGATTTAGAAAGGCTTTTTCTCCTATATGTAATTTGAAAATGAGTTGTGGTGTATAATAGTATAATATAGTGGTTATGCATCTTAATGAGTGATAGCAGCCTCTTTGTCACAGACTAATCCCATTGTCATCATTCCTTGGAGCTTTTGTTTCGACGCTTGTGTTTACTACCTTGTAACACGTCTATACAGTGATTTCAATCCGTCCCAAGCCTAAAAAATTCTTGAGTTATGATTTTCAAATGTTTTGACCGACTCTTGACATTTCATCAATCTTTTTTGTCTCACTCTACTGTTCCTCTTGCTTTTCCAAAGGATGTTCCACTTGCGGACCTTGTCCGCGGTTTCGGTGGGGCTGGTGCAGTTGTCCCGGCGATACCACAGTGGGTATGTGCGAGGGTCGACCCGGAGAAGATTGATGCTGGCAGCCTTGGCTGGGGTGACGGGTGTGTCTGCTAGTGCTGGACTCCTCTGGAGAAGGTAGGACTCATTCCATTAGTTAATGGGTCAATGACGTTTAAGTTCATCTCACGATATTTCATAAAATGGGCATCATCGGGCAAGAGTATAATGATTAAAAAAAAATAGAAATACTTTGAAATGTTATACAGGACTATAATTTAACTAAAATAGGGCAGAAAAGAGAATTTAATAGATTTAGAGTCACTTTTAAGCTTTTTTCAAAATAGCAGTCATGGCCAGACAGTTGCACCACATAATTTTTTAACTTTGAATAACAAATTGAGAGCATATATACTAAGTTACTACATACTTAGTATCTTTTTATGCATTTAAACCTTTAACTGAAATAAATGCAGTTGGACAGAATATTTAGGTGTCACGTCATTAACCCATTTTCAATGTCAAACCATGAAAACAATCTCTTTGGGTTTAATGCTAATATTTACATTTAGAAATACTACAATGGTTTCTACAGGCATTATTCAATGCCAGCTGGTTTGCTATTTGATTAACAGTTTTGATTAACTTATCACATTGTACCTTTAAATTACCTTGAAAGTACTGTTTTAGCTGCATTCATATTGATTGTTTGCGTGATCACAGTATTTGATGATAGTAACACACCATTTTTAATATTTTTAATCATTCTTATGTTTTTTCAACTTCAGTGTGATGTGATTAGCGTTCCCATTACTTAAAAGAGGCAATCAGGTTATGTTCCATCTCTTACTGTTTTTATGCATATCATTTATTCGGTGGGTAGTTGAGACGCAGTGGTAGCAAGGATGTGTGCGTGCGTGTGTGTGTGTGTGAGAGAAATTTTCACCGGGACGGTGTGACTGTGCTGCAGGAGGCAGAGTGATGGATTGCGCCTTAGGATATTTTAGACTGATGGGACGAGACTTTTCCTGGCCTTCACCCCAAGCTTTACTCTCCTGGTGTCTCATTAAACTGAATTATTCAGCCTGTCCTTGACAGACCCTGCTATTTATTAATATTATTCCAATTTTCAGTTTAGTCAGAAAAATGTTCAGCTGGGAATACGCTCTAACAATAAACCTCTCTGCTTTGTGTAGTGGAGCAACACAGTGCAACCCATTTCCCTTTTTTAACTAGTAATTCTAAAAAGCAGCTAAATTGCACCTAGTGTCTGCCTGCAAACCATTTTGCGACATATTGTTCAACTTGATGTACTGGAAGTGATGCAGTAAATTATTTTGAAAAAACATCACCATCTGTCAACTAACAGAAGTGTTTCTTTGGTGTTGATCTGTTTCTAATCGGCTTCCTTTGTGGAAAATTAGAGCATATGCAGATGCGGGGCCTTCTGTTCAACACTCTAAGCCCCCAGGTGAAGGTGAAGAGGATTTTGTGCCAGACACAGACTCGGAGTCGGAGTCAGAGAAATCAGTGGAGCCCACCAGTGGAGGTGAAGAAAGAAAAGACGATGATGGAAAGAAGAAAAAGCCACGTTCTGGCTTTCGTGACCGCAAGGTAATCAATAAGTAGTAAACATTGAGCTGCTCTGTCATTTCGCTCTTAAATTCTGCTCCAGGATATTGTTTTGATTGCACTTTCCAAATCAATATCCAATATGCAAATTAAATCACTTTAATGGGTGTACACATTAAAAGGAAAGACAAACACTTTGACAAATGGATATAATTTAATTCATTGGTAATATAGCTTTAATGTTCCATTGTTAGTTTTGTGTTTTTTCTTCTTCTTTTTTCATTAATCAGAGCAATGCAGGCCTTTTGAAAGTAGCGTTTTTGCGATCTGCCCTTTAGTGTGTGATGTCACCGACTGGCGGACATTGTTCTGTGATGCAGAAGTTCACTCTTTTCTTCAGTGTCAGCTTTAATCTGTTAAAGGCATATTGGAAATTAGTGATGATTTTTTTGTTCTTTATGTATGTATGTATATATATATATATATATATATATATATATATATATATATATATATAGTCATTGTTTTTGCTATATTCTTATATCAGTCCCAATGTGTTGATGCCTTATGATCTTCTGTTGTTTTTTTTATTTATTTGTTTTTTTTGTCCGTTGTGTGAAGAAGTGTAAATGTTTTTACTGTTAGTAAGAAGAGTTGATTTTCCGATGCATCAAGGTTGTTCTTGACGCTACAACAACAACTACCATCCATCATTGATGTTATTATTTCCTTATACTTGCTCCATTCATTTGTAAAAAATCAATAAAAAAAATATTTGGATAAAAAAAGAAAATTAGTGATGAATTGTGCCCTTAGTAGTATGATGAGAGTTGGAGACATACTGCTTCTCAAGGGTACATTTTGAGTCTTCTTGGCCTTCTTTATTTTTATTTATTCTCTATATTTTTATGTTTAGTTTTTATATGAATGGTAACTGTAAGGCTGAATAATGAAAACGGAGAGAGGTGTTTCTCTCATTACGCGAGAAGTGCAGGGCTTTGAACGCCATTTCTCTTAAAGTCATTTACACGTCTCAGATGTCGCAGTCTTTGAAAGGATGAACTCGATTTTCACCGCCTCAGTTGTGCGCGTACTGGAAAGAGAAAACTAAACAAACAAAAAAACGTCTCAGTCAGTGTGTTTGATGCTGTGTGTAGGAGGCTGTAAATCTGAGCATAACTAGTGGTGATCACTCGTTAATTTTAGCAAATCCACATGAAGCTAAATAAATTGTGCTGCCTCTTGGTTCCTGGTGATCGTTGTATTTGACTGCTGCGCTGCACGTGTCCTCCTGTACCATTAATAGAGAATTGTGTCCTGCTGGCAGGTGATGGAGTATGAAAACAGGATAAGAGCCTATTCGACCCCAGACAAGATTTTCCGCTACTTTGCTACACTGAAAGTCATCAGCGAACATGGGGATGCAGAGGTTTACATGACGCCCCAGGATTTTATACGCTCTATCACACCTAATGAGAAGCAACCTGAGAGTGAGTTTTCCCTGTTGCTTTGACCATTTTTTAAAATATTATTTTCCCCTACATTACCATATTTATACTGTCTTTACTCAAGCTACACATTTGTTTCATTGTTCATTTCTGTACTATTGCATTTTCTCTATGTCAAATTGTTTGTGTAATTATATACAAATAAAATGACTAAAGTATGTTATTGAATTTTTTTTAAAAATCCCATTAAGTGTTTGTGTTCTCACCTTTAAAATATGTGATAACATTAAAGAAAATATTACCCTATTTGGTATCATGTCAGTAACAGTATTCAGTGCAATTCATAATTTATTACTGTTGCAAGTTATCCAATACTCAATAAGCAATAATCTTATTATTTATAGTCGATGCAAGTGACTTTAAAAAGATTTCAAACACAATGTCAAATAACAAATTAAAAACGTGAATTAAATCTTTTAAATTGAATAAAGCTGTTGTTGGACCATTTTCTAAATATATAAGGTGTCTAAGGTTTTATTGTGCTCAACTCCTTTCAGCAACACAAACACCCATATGTCCAAGTAGTGAGGTAGTTTATGGTCGTCACATCATGATCACCAGCCGTGAGCACTAGGGTTAGGTAGGCTGGGCGTTGCAAATTGAGACCACCAATGTCAACACCAATGACAATTCCATATGTGTTGGCTGGCAAGTGTTGATCTAACAAAATTAAGATTGTAAAACACTATTAAAGAAACTTAAACAATTATTTAATAGCAGCCTCCATACTTTTCCAACAAGATATATCTCATGACACGGCAGCACATCCGTTGTTTGTGTTGAAAACACAGACACACGGAGAAAATGACAACAACAACTCAGAACAGCTTCAGTGAGGCGCATCCACAAGGGCTGACCCTTCCTGAAGTACCATTCACTGTGAAAAGTAAGAACAATTGTCTGACCTTACCTTAGCTGTCGTTTTTCCTCAAAAAAAAGTTTCTGTCTCGTCTCTTGCGCTGTCATCCTTCCTGTAGTGTTATCCCGCCCACTCGCTAGAGAACGTAGCAGCAGCGGTCACATGGGATCAATTCACTAATGCACTCTGAACATACGTATAGCATTTAGCATAGCACAGTTACGTCCAAAGGCAGCATAGCAATCTTTTTACGTAAATGGTTTTCATATTGGGGAACTGACTGCTCATGCGCAAACTCATATAAGGCTAAGGGGCCAGATGCAGAGCATCAATGTGTCTTTGGAAGAGGGTGTGGCCTCCTCCTGCCTTACAGCGGAGTGAGACTGTGCAGCGTCTGTGCCGTACCAGGAAATAGCCATATTTAGTCATTTGGGCTATGAAAAGCACAAAATACTGACACTTTAATAGGTATTGTAGGCTATCAGAAATTGAAAAATAAATTATAATTATATTATAATTAAAATAAAAAATCAAATTATCAGTTCACCCTTGGGTAAGCACTGACTACCGTGACTACACGTCACTGATGATCACATACAGTATGATCAGTTTAGTCTATAGCAAATGCCTAAAACTGATTCAGATCTAGAAGCTGCTCCATGTGGACTCAGATCTAGGATCTCATCGTCATGATAAGATCGAGTTTAACCAATTAGGACCCTCATCAAATGGACCAATCATACATGAACTTGGCCATACCACGTGTTGATAAGAGCCCAGTCCTCTCTTCATTACGCACACGCTACAGTGCATATACGTGCCGGCCAGAGAGGAGATGATATTAAATAAAAGAAATATAGTCACGAAGAAAGCAAGAGGCGAGAAGTAGACGAAGGGGTATGAGATAAAAAAAGACAAGGTGAAAGAGAGTGGGTTGTGGGTGGCATCAGGTTCCGTCACAGATGAAACCATTGAAATCATGCAGAAGCCACAATGTGCCAGCTCTATATTATGCGTGTGTGAATAAAATATATAAAGATTTGACCTTTCCCACAGAAAACGTTCTGAAACAGAACCTCTTCCACTTTTCGTGGTATGTTCGTGCGCTACTGCATCTCACCAAACACACACACACACACTGCAGTTGTGGACGTGTAACAGTCTGAAATATGAAACAGGAGAGGGTGGGGGGTGACAGCACTAGTTAATCTCACTGAGTGTGGGGAATTGCATCACAGCAGTTGCTGTATCAATTAACAGATTCAAACCTGAGCAGATCTCAGGCATCACGCATGGAGCGAAGAGCAGGTGTTTGATCCTCAGCAATAGGAGGTTAACAAAGACAGGGAGCTTAACTGGGCACAGGCTTGATTCAGCACCATGCCAGTCGACATCTGTCATTACTATTCATGACCGAGGGTTGCGTGTGACATTTTATCAGAAGGGAGAAAAGTGGCACGAGTTATCTGTGTGAGAGGACTGTGTTGCTCAGAGCTTTGTTTTACTGTAAAGGAGTGAGGCTAGCAGTTAGCTAAGCAAGAGCTTCCACAAGGCTGTCACGCATACGCTTACTTTTCCACTTTATTTGTTAATCAAGTTTAAGTCTAACTTGGCCCCAAATGGCCCTCTATTTTTAGACGCAGGGTATTTCTTTCCCATGTCACGGGTTCCCAGTAATTTGTTCACCCCCACCCCCCGCCCCAACCCCTCCTCTAGTTAGGAATCACAGCAGTGTCTAGCTGAGCTCTGTTGGGTCGGAGATCATTTAGCAAAGCCGATGAAAGCTAAGCAAAATCTAGTTACACAGCGACTATTTCTGTCTATTGTTGAAACTCGGACACAAGTGAGCTTTGCCAAAACCTCTCAGATCCATTAAAAAAGGAGCAGGAGTCCTACAATGATGCTCTCGCCTGCTTTTACTGTGCTAAGATTCTATAGGCTCATAGAGGATTAAATTCCCTACAGTTGTTGTTGTGAATTCAGTTTTGAACGAGACAGAGGACAACCGTTTAAAAAAAAAAAAAGCAGTGACTGAAATTAATTTTTTTATGACACACCTGTGAGTTTCAGAGGTTGAGCAATGACACAAACCAAAACCAGCTGCTGTACTTCAAGCTAAATGTTGTATCCTGTAGGGATGTGAATCTTTGGGTGTCTCACGATTCGATTCGATTCCGATTCTTAGGGTCACGAGTCGATTAAAAATCGATTCTCGATTCAAACGATTCTCGATTAAAAATTGATACAATGCATGTGTGTCAAGGCAAATTATGGCATCAAAACAATATAGTTTGTATAAGATATTTTTCAATAAACTGATTCCAATTATGAAATCACACAAAGACAAACTTAAAACATAACATTTATTCATGCTAAACAAAAACTTTTTTACTGTACAATAAATAACTTCCATAAATAAAACTACCTAAATAAAAGCTTAGGCCAACTGCCCCTTTCTTCCAGAAGTAAGTCTCAACTCTTAGTGACTACTTAGTGAGTATACTAAATAAATGGCTGCTTTTTTCTCTCATAAAAAGTGCCCATTTCAAAATACACAACAATGTAACTGGTGTTTTCTATGATCATTGTACAGTCACAGTCAGTAAAGCACATTTAAGACCTATCTGATCTAAATTTAAGACGGTTTTATACTTTTCAAGGCCTAAAAAAATTTGTATTATTTTTTTAAATCGATTTTTTGAAGTTTATTAATCAATTCGGAATCGTGGATGATTAGAATCGCGATTCTTATGTGAATTGATTTTTTTTTTCACCACCCATAGTATCCTGTGCTACCCATCTTCACATAAAACATGCATTTTTTTGGTTTTGCCCTCAGATCTTGGCCTGGATCAGTTTGTTGTGAAGCGCTACGATGGAAAGGTAGGAGTCATCCGTCAGTGTTTTAACAATCAAATCTGAGACAATATTCACATCTTTTAATTGTAGTTAGCCTTTAGTAAACACAAAGAACACTTTTGAATCTGTTTATGATGCAGTTTATAAGAAGACTTTCAGGAAACAGTGCTTTATGGAACATTAAGAACACACTTGCTCACTTCTCTGAGGCTGCTTTCACACCATTAAAGTCCCAGACTGGAGCCTAATGGGCAGTGAACAGTTTTAATACCTATACAGTGTTTTTGTTTTTTACTTTACCTGCGCTTTCAGCTATCAGTCAGAGGTGTGAATTTGATTGGAAACGCTCTAAGATTGGGCAAAAACAATCAGAATTGTTATTTGCGTATTCACTTGGCCCAAACCAAGTGGATTTTCCAGGCAAATGATTCCTATATAAGGTAAAACATTCCAGGATTTTCCAGTGTGAAAGTACCCTCAAGGGAAAGTATTCTTCTGTCCATTTGTTTAAAAACTGCAGTCTCCATGGACTAGTTGTAGTAAAAAAAAAATGCATTATTTATTCACAAAGTAATCAGTTCATAGGTAAGAATCGTTAAAATGAATATCATTTGAAAGGCTATGGAGTAAAGACACCAAAATCACCAAAAATGTATGTTGTTATTCTTTTCCTTATAGATTTAACTCACTGATTATGCATTGCTAGTGATATTATTGTTGAAAAGTACTTTTTTCTTTCCAACTACATTATTATTTTTTAAATCTGAAACTTGTTTTTTTAAACTAACATTGTTTTCCACTGACACAATACTGTATGAGTTTTGTTTCACTCAAGCTTTTCTATCTGTTTTCTTGTATTGGAATAAATCACATTTTTAACTCTTTCATTTAAAGCTCCTACTTGGGAAAAAAAAAAAAACTAAACTAAAAAAATCTATTTGAACTGAGATGATAAAAAACAATATACTACACAATGTATTCACTTCAAACAATGAATTTATTATTGGTCTAATTTTAAGTTAGTGAACGCTGTTGCTCGACTTTCTATTACTTGACCATTAGTACACATTTCTTTTATAGACTGTCACATATGATTTATTAAAATTACATCCTGTGTGGATGGCACCTAGTACATCTTTACCTCTGTTTTTATTCAACTAAATTGGCGTGACAAAAAATAACTTTGATTAATGCTTAAGTCGTATGAGCACCTTTAAAAGTAATGCTATTTAAAAATCCTGTTATTGATTGTTTTAATTGAAACATCGTTTTTTTCAATCATTTGAAAACGAATGATAAACATTGTAGATGCTGTATAATGAACAGATGTTAAATCCATGTCCTTGTGATTTACTGTTTATGATTAATAGATATGTTGACCTACGGCTAATAAACACAGAGAAGTGTAAAAGACGTGTGGGCGGGCCTTTAATAAAGGCTCCTAGTGATCACACGATGATTAAAGAGGAACATCTCTGTGCTATCAAGGATTAAAATGTTGTAGTTGAAGCAGGGAAACTGGAATTGATGAGCATAACTCACTGTCGCCACTGCTTTCATTACCTCTTTACAAATTGACTTATTGCTTATTTTGACCTCACATAGAGCACACGGAGATACTCTAATGCCCTGGAACGAGTTATACTCGCCCTTTCGTTAATAGCCAATCATCAATGTGATTATTGCAGTTTCTGCTCTCATTACAAAGTTCACAAGCCCCCAGGTTGGTGCAGGGCTGCACTTCATCTCCATATTATTACAATCTGAGAGGCTGCACTTGGCTGTCAGTCTGCAATCATATTTACCAATGTATCTGTAGTTTTTCCCTTTTCAGTTTACTTCTTTGTTCCCTTATTATTTACAAAGAATTGGATAAATTCTAAATTGGATATCTGTTCACTTCATGTTTGGCCCTTGGATACAGATTCCGTTTTTAGCTTTTATTGCCCCCCAGCTGTTTTTATGCCATAGCCAAAATAACTGGAGGGCTCCAGCCTCCGGCTCATGCCCATATTTGCCCTGGGACACAGCCCCCCCCTCCTCATTGGTTTAACAGACATATCCAGCTAGATCACACGTGTCAAACTCAAGGCCCATAGGCCAAATCCAGCCCTTTAGAGCGTTGAATTCCCCCCGCGGCAGAAGCCATGAATCCTTGTGTAAAATTACAAACTAATCCAGTTTTAGATATCTCCAAATGAATACACAAATTCAATTTAACTCCACAATATTTTATGATATCACATGATGGAAGTCATTTTTAATCTCAAATTATTGAAAGAACTTTTCTCAGTTTTTCTAAAATCTTGCAATTTTCTTTGAATTATTTCACAAAATCTCCCAAAATTACATAAAAATCGGTCACAAAATCAAATAATGTGAATTGAAGATCCTGCAGGGACTGAAATCCGTCACTTACTGCTTTGATATCATCAGCGCCGTACATATTTTATCATTTAAACTAGAGCACAGTAATAATTAGATTATTCATTTTCCCACTTAAAGTCGGTGGCCCACTGAAGATAAACCACTCCATAGTTGTCCTCTGAACTAAAATTGAGATTGAAACCCCTGAGTTAGATGAACAAAAAAACATACAAACCAGAGTCCCTCTTTGGTTTAAAAGCCATGTGGTTGAATATAGGATGTATAGTGGGATAGGGACACTGTATCTTTAAGTGCCAGTATAAACTATGCAAACAAGTGGAGTGAAGTGCATTTTCAGATATTAAAGCCTGCTCTCTTATGTACTGTAACCACCTCACCTCGTTGTTTCTGAAGCTTTGCAGTCTTAAAGGTAATGGTGTAAAAATATAAATAAATAACAATGGAAACTGGACCTGCCTGGACTTTTTCCTTGAAGATGTTTACCCTCTCATCCAAAACTGAAGAACCCTCTATAGAGGTCTTTAAGGACAATCCAAGTAATTCCAGTTACCTTTGCATGTCACACTACATTTCTCTCTCTGCCTTCTCCTGTGCACACATCCTCTCATCTCTCTCTCTCTTTTGCTTTTTGATTATTTAATAGTATTGATGTTGGTTTAGCCTGTTTGTGTAGGTGTTGTCTTTGGGAATATTTACGTTTCAATGGTGCCTCTCTGTGTTTTCTTCTCTAAATGCAGTCATATAAGGATGTGCTTTTAGCAGTCGCTATCCCATGTTGATGTGATCAGAACAATGTCTTTGTTTACTGTTGATGTTGATGATTTTTTTGTCATGCTCTTATCAGCCATTGTTTCTCATACACACACAGCAAGTAATCCCCACATTTTGTCTCTCTTTTCTTCCTCATGAATGAACATTATTCTCAACTCCCCGTCTCCCCCATGTCCCCACTTTTTCTCTGCCTTCTCCCCAAAATCATTTTTCTGCTGATTCCCATTTCTCCACCCACTACCTCCCATGTCCCTCCCCCTCCTCTTCCTCTGTCTCCTCCTACGTCCCTGGTTCTGCCCCTCCCTCTCTGCAGGACTTCTGGCAGGTATGGGGTGTGTGCCGAGCAGCATGTGTGCACCTGAATGAAAAAGAAAAAAAACTGCACTTTGTTGCTATGATCTCCTTCCTTTCTTCCTCTTCAATTATCTTTCTCTTTTTCACTATTGATTACTTACTCTCTCACCCCTCTGTAGTGGTATGGAGGGCATATCTGTTTACTGTTGTTAGTTCAGGGGAACGGCTGAAAAATAGCTGCTTCTTTTCTTTTCTTTTTTTCTTTTTTTTTTACATCATCTCAGCTGGTGCAAGTGTGAATCCAAACAGTTTAATCATTCAAATGAATTATCTTATAATACATTTTGTCCCTTTCTTGCTTTTCTCTTTGCATTGCATCTCAGCCTCAAATAAAGTAGTTTGCGAATTTTATTTCCAGCTATAAAAGCAACATGAAGGTTTTAGTACTAAAGACAATAACTGAGACAGTGTAGTCTGCAATGAAGTAATGAAGACTAATAAACTTGGGCTTTTGTATCAGGTTCTATATATTTAAAAAAAAATGGGCAGTGCTCCCTTTTATGCAGGGTTTACCACCTTACCAAATGCTCAAAAGCTAACCGGGAAGAGTTTCATCTTCCTCTAACTCCAATTTTATCATACTATATATCATTTTACATTATAAGTTTGTGCTTTGTGAGCAATGCAATCCTAATGTTCTTTATTCATATTGCATATTGTGTTAACACTCAATGATAAAAAATAATAAACACAACTTTGTTGTTTAAGCTCATTTATTGTCATATACCAAAATCTATTTAAACTGAAATTTTGTTATGCAATTAATTTAGATTCATCACATATGAATTACAAAGTCTCTAATTAATAAGTTTATTTTTTTAATTAGGTCCCACCACTAGTTATATCTTTATAGACACTTTTCTAGATTCAATAATAATGACAGAAATATGCACAGTTACACTTTAGGTTACGTTATTTACTAACTTGACATTGTTGTGTGGAGTTGGAGACTTTTTCTGTGTTTTTCGCTTATTAAATTTGTTAGGTTCTAATCCATGAGCTCTGACCTATAAGCCTTATTTACTTTGCCTTTACACATGCCTGAATGCCTTAGTCAGTCGTGTTGATACTGTAGATGTGGATAAGCTAAATGCAGCTAAAGGCAGGGCACAACCTGCTCTCCGTATATTAACTGGGAGTGTCGGTAACTAAAGAAGGCACACAGGCCTTTGTGCGTGTGCACAAGTGTCAAATTATCTAAACATAACTCTGTATTGTCTCTGGACACTTAGTTGGAGACCTTCCCAGTGTCCTTTCTATAGGCGCATGAAATGCAGCTGTTTGCTGCGCCTTCACTGTTGAATAATTAAAAATGGAGACCATACTTTGCCTAGACAGGGATTATTAAACGCTGCAGCATTACCACCTAATTTACATTACACTAGTCAGTCCCTTCACACTTTTAGTCTTAAATTTCCTTGAGCCTTGCTGAGCTGAGATGCAAAGAACAGTTCAAATGACATTAGGGATTGGTGGATATAAAATCCTAACAGTGCTGTTCCCCTGCACTCCCTTTGCCTTGTTTTAAAAAAGCACAACCTTTTTTCCTCATTATTTCATGATCTCTATAAAATATTCGTTCTAGCTTTCCACATGCTTTGGCAGTCTAGCCTTTTTTCCCCCAGCATGCACTGCTCGGTTGCCTGTGTTTCTAAAGGGTACGTAGCTGGGGGTGGCGCACCTTTCTGCGCATGGTGATGTCACGGGGTTGGTTTTTGGTCCTGGGAAATGTGTCACCTAGCTAACTACAAGGCTGTATTACTGTGCTTGATAGCCTTCACAAACCCATCCTCTGGACTGTGCAGATGTCAGTGCTGCATGATTTCTGTAGAGCATGGTTTGGAGTTGCTGAAGGCAAGACTTGGTTTGTACATGGAAAATGTATCCAAATGTTTTTCTACATGCTGTGGCTCAGTGTTTTTGTAAAGCCACACTGTCTTAGTTGTGTTTGACCTGTTACAACTGAGGTGCCTGTCACTCTGAGGGATTGCAGAAGGGCAGCAGTAACAAGCCACTCATCACACCAACTGTTATGTTCACCCTTTTTGTGATTTCACAGGAAGCTCCCAGGGGCTGGTGTATGGACAGTCAGGACTCTGTTATATTCCTACACTGTCTCTGGTTCTCATGTGTTCTCCTTGGCCACTCTTGCTATTTGTGTCTTTATAGAAGCTCTCACATACTGTATTTACACAGTCACGCATCACCACACTTCAGTTTATTTCTGTTCACTTCTTAGGGGTTGTGTTGTCCCTGCAAGCCAACAAGAAGAGTGACTGACTGACAGACAGGTGTTTGGGCAAAGAAAACCTTTCAGTTTTACAAATAATATGAAAAATATTCACTAGAGCAGGGATGTTATTGTTTGTGTTCTTGTAATTATTTGTATTTTTCTGTCACTTTATACATTTTTGTTGTCAATTTGTGCGTTTTTGGGATCACTTTCTGTCATTTCCTGTGATTTTGTGCAATGTTGTTCACAGTTTGTGCGTCTTTGGAGCTATTTTGTGATAGTAGTATTTTGTATAATGTGTATTTTTGTGTTTTTGTAGTAATTTTGTGTATTTTTGGAATTTTGTGTGTTTTTTGTGTATTTTACTGTCGATTTGTGTGTTTTGGGAGTTGTTTTGTGTATTATGTGGTCTTTTATATTCCTTCCAACTTCTTGAAATACAATTTTTGGGGATTGGTTTTGGGGGCCGCACAACATTAGACTGCATGTAGCCCCCGGGCTGCCAGTTGCTCATGTCTGCAGTAGAGTATATATGAATGTCTCCCCACCCACACACTCAAACATACTTATTCTGTGCTGCCTATTTATTACACTGCACAAGTTTAAGTGTGTGACCAATTTCTGTTGAGATTTATGTCTGCAAACAAGATGTTTTTCTGTGACATTGCTCTAGTGTAGGCACACTGAGTCCCCACACATTAAAGTAGAGCAGGAGAAATGCTTTGTCAAAACCTGCATAGACATTTTTTCAGGAAATGATCTCTGTAAACGTCTTCTTGTTTACTGCTGCTTTGTTGGCGTGGTCAAGAACAAAGCAGCACCACAGCATGTTTAGTGTTTCGTGGCCGCACTAACACCAATTACGATTGTGCTGCAAACAAGAGCGAAAGAAAGGGGAAAATAATGGGTGTCAAATTGCATGGTTTAATAGCTCAAAGTGGGGATGCAAGCAATTATAAAATAATGAGGTCAATTACACTCATTAAAATCTATTTACCGTAGCTTCTATTCCTTTTTCTGACAAATTTAGTTATCAAAATTGTTTTTGCAGTAAACATTAAAGGTCATTTTAGATGAAAGCACTTCAGAGTTGTTTTTTTTTTTTTTTTAAACCACTTGCTAATAGGAGTAGCTTGCGCTGCCAGTAATTCAACTTAAATTTTCACGATTACTGGTTTGTAAAGTAAGACTTGTTGGCCTGGACGGTTATCTGGCTCTTCATTAGCCGGGTGCAACAGACAGATTAGCCCCGACCAAACCTTTAGCCCAGCATGTGTGTGTAATTTTGACAGCAGTTTGTTTCACTGCCCAGCCTGCAGCTCTGTCAGCACAGGGTTTCTGCCTGGGCTCACAGGCGTGTCGGGCCATTCGCTTCATTATCTGAAAACGGCCCGTGGACTTGGCCATAACAGAGCTGACACATAAGGACATGTATGATCGCACAGCTCGGCTCCCGACTAGATTAATAAACAAATTATTCACACACGCGGCATCAAAGGCGGCTCTATATTACAGACGCTTGCAGACAAGTACAGCTGAGGATGTTAATTATGTTAAGTGCCGCTGCAGCAATTAGGTTTGCAATAATTTAAGGATCAGCTGTCTAGATTGTAGAATGAATTTTTAATACTGAGTAAACCTTACGACCGTTGTTTTTTTTTTTTTGTTTGCAGCAGGTGTAGTAACCATTATTAGTCTTAGCATTGACCAATCCAAACATCTTGTGGTATAGTACCTTAATGCTAGTTAGTAAAATGTACTTGTCCTTTTTTTTATTGATCTGTAAAGTAAGAGGTTGAGACTTGCTTTATTTTTGATGCAGAGCGAGCCACAAAGTCAACTCGATTTCTTCCGCAGGCTTTTATTTTGGAAAACCAACCTATTGCCTGGGCCCGTGTCTCAGCATCTTTTGTGTATTAAATTTTAAAATCCATTAAGGCAAGCACACATGACATATGTTACTGTATATACCAGGGTTAGGGTCAATTATAATTTTAATTAATAATGAATGAACTGTACAGTATGGCATACTTGTAATCGTAATTGAAAAAATCTGTTGCTGTTGTAATTGATTTGTAATTGGGTTCAGATTTTTGACTTTGTAATTGTAATTGGCATGGAAATTCTATAAAAAAAACTATCATGGCTTACACATATGTAGTAAACAATTGTTAAAATATGTTTTATATCAAGTTTACCTTACATTAATTGAAATCGAGGCGCATACTGGCACAAAAAATGTTCTGATGCCCACACCAAAATTATTAAAATCTATATTTTCATTGATTAGGAAGCCTAATAAGGTAACCAAGCGATGAAAAATGAATTGGATGATAGATAATATTTGTACGCGTATTTTACAGCTGACTTAAAACATGGGTAAAAACCGACCTGTTATCATAAGAGATGCTAACACAAGTGGAAGGTTAAATTTTATGAGTTTATTTATTAAAGCCTCAGTAATTGTGATTAATTTAATTTGGACTTTACTAATTGAGGATGTAATTGTAGTTTAATTTCAGAAGAAAATCATAATTGTAATTGGAAAAAATGCCAGTCAATGCAATTGTAATTGAACATAGATATTTGAAGATGTAATTGTAATTGTAATTGGAAAAAATGCCAGTCAATGCAATTGTAATTGAACATAGATATTTGAAGATGTAATTGTAATTGTAATTGAAAATTGTTATTGACCCCAGGTTGGTGTATACATTGGGCGTCTAAAGTGAAACAAACACCAAGGGAAACATTTGGACATTAAAGAGGTCGAGCTGACTTTAACTTAAACTCTGAAGATCAAAGAAAACTGGTGTTTTTTTCTGCCTCTCTGCTGACACCAGCCATAAGCCTCAGGCCACTTGTGCTTGTCTTGCAATTTCCTCTTTAGTCTCTCATGAAATGATTGAACTGATGTAATTCAGTCTGCCAAAAGTTCTGGGTACCTTTACTTGACAGATTCTTGTTTATGCCAATCCCATGCTTTCCTTGAGGAGATGCCCTAAATCTTAAGCAACGTATTTTCAGTTTGCCGTCGTCATAGCCACTGCACTACCGAACAGAGTTTGTTCATAGTTTGTACTCGAAACAAAAAATGCTGAGGCAAGTGGCTTTATTTAACATGTAGGTTCTCTTTAGGTTGTGCAGATAAATGAGCATTTCAGTTTCACACACCTACTTTTAGATTTTTTTTTTTGGTTCCTCAGAGTAAGTGTGTTGTTTCCATGGGGATATTTTTTTGTCCTTTATGTAAAAAGAACCTTGCTGTGTCCTTGAAGTCTCTTTTGGCCTATGACGTGGTAGTTAAACATGTTTCTTTGTGTCGTGTGTATGCTGCTGACCACAGGGATACACAGCAAACACCCATCTGTGAATCAGTGCTTTTACAGGGCAACAACACAACCTCTTGTGCTCCCATCTCCTCCATTTTCTCTGTGTAATTTCTCTTCCTGATTCTTCTCTTTACTTAAATCGATGGTGAACACGTTTTTTAGTTATATTTGTCTCCTCAACCTCCCACTGTCTGATCCTTCTCTACTTTTAATGCAGTCTCTCAGTCGTAAATGTCACACCAGAAAATGCTTGGACCTCTGAATGGGACTTATAGAGTATTCCCACATCAATTGTCTGTTGCAGCCCGGACTGTGCGTTCTGTACATCCTGAGGAGGGAGTTTTTTTTTTGCTTGCTAAAGAATTGTTATCCTATCAAGCTGGTGCCACTTAATATTTCTCTTTATATGTGTCTATGTGTTTATAATCTTTCTCACCAGTACAGGTACTTCTTTTAAATTGGCTCTCATTTGGAAAGTCTATATTTTAGAGTTAAGGCCAGGGTTGGGGTCAATTACATTTTTAAATTACAATTAAGTTTTTAAATACCCATGTTCAATTAAAACTCAGTTACATTTATGGTAACCAGCATTTTTTCCAATTAAGATTAAAATTACAATTATTTTTTTTTTCCCCTCTGAAAGTAAATTACAATTATCTGAACTCAATTACCACAGCAACAGATTTTTTTTCAACTACGATTATAATTTTATATTTTAAATGATGCAATGACAATTATAATTGACCCCCATTCGTGGTTGAAGCTGTTAGTGAGCTGTGTCAGTTTAGTTAAATATTCAATTAGGCTGGGCGATATATCGAGATTCATGATATATTGAGATTTCTATTTTGGCGATATAGAAAATTACAATATCACCTATATCAATATATTTGTTTTCTATAGATTATTTTGCTTAAAACACTTGTTTTGGAAGTCGCTACTTCTCAGAACAGCATAAAAAGCAATGTTAGATGGATTTCTGAGTGCGCCCTAACTAATGACCTTCATCTAAACAAGCCCCACTACAGAACTCACTCACACGTGCTGTCCCTCAGAGGAGAAAAAGACCAAAGTGGAGCATATTGTGCAGCAGTTTGTTAATAAATATGCCTGTGTGGCATTTTACATCAGTAAATTTAACAATGAATTGTCTTTCTGGTCAGACTTCATTTGAATTAAAATTACCAGAAGTTATATTGTATATCAAGATATGAGTTTTGGTCTATATCGCCCAGCCCTATATCCAATAATATGTTGGTAAATGGTCATGATTAAGAAGGTATTTCAGTGTGTAGACGTTTTACGACACAAACAAAGTAGAAATATTGAGTGACATCACCTCATCACATTTCAGACTAGATGGTTTCTGCTTGTGTGTGCTAATTCATTTTTAAAGGAAGGATTGTTTGTGTCGTTTAAGCCCCTGCTAAAGCCAGCAGAGGCGGAGATGTTGACTAATCATTGTTTCTCGTCCCTCCTCTTCCTCTGAAATGGATCTCTTTACAGACGGAGGTAACGCCACGTGGGGCTCCTAGCGTAGCCCCGCTATAAGCTTTCCTTCAACCTTTCCCTATAGGCATGCTCTGTCCGTCTGTGTGGTGGAGCGTCCTGCTCGTGGGACACCGTCTTTCAAATCTCTTGTCACCCGAGTTTGTAGTGTGTGCATGTCGTGTGACAAAAGTAACAGTTTCATGCAATGCTGTAGATATACACATGTGAATAGAGATCATCATCTGTGCGCTTGTGTGTGTGTGAGACCTCACCACGTTTTGTATTGTATGATAAATAATAAACTTGGATGTGTACATATTGTCTAATCAGTGGTGTTGACTTGTCTCACATGATGTTTCTCCTCTCTTTGTCACTTTCCCACTGTGAGTACAGTCTCTGGTAAATAACGTGTTTGGTTTTTCTACTGACCACAGACTAATCGTTTTGCCACCTTCATCCTCATCTGTCTTTATTGCTTCATGTGTATGCAGCACTTTGCATGACCGTATCCGTGGTAACATGTCGATACATAGTCGTTTCTATGTACAGTGACTTATGTCGAATGTGTGTGTGGAAGAACAGTATGTCTCTCACATGCCTGCACAAACATAACCCCTCACCTGGGATAACGGTAGAAGCTTCTGTTGAGGGATGTAAAAGGTTTTTAATGGAACATTTTCCCTTTTTTCTGTGTCGCGGCCTGAACGAGCAGAAGATCGCCCAGGAGAGGGAGAAGTTTGCAGACGAGGACAGCATATTTTACACACTGGGGGAATGTGGCCTTATCTCATTCTCTGACTACATCTTTCTCACCACTGTTCTGTCCAGTAAGTACTTTTTTTTTTTTTTAATCTGCAGATCGCCTGGATGCCAAGTATTTGGCGTTTCCCTCCTCATTTCAACAGAGGTGGCAAAAGAACAAGTCTTCATTAATTAAGTAAAAGTATAGATACTAAAATAAAAATGATTCTGGTGAAAGTAAAAAGTACATGCTACTAAATGCACTTAAGTAAAACAAACGTCCCTTCAATAATAAAACAGGGTTTTTAAACCAGCTAATTCCATATCTTTTATTTTTTTTAAGAACTTGTCAAATACTGGTACTTGGAAACAAGTTAAAAGTGTTACCTTTGAACACCTCATAATAAATACAATTTGTAAAAAAAAAAAAAAAATGTCTCAAGGAAGAAAAAAAAAGTGCAAATGCTTAATAAAACCCAGAGCAGCGTTGAGTTTAAAATTTTTAAGAACTTGTAGAAAACTGGTACATGGAAATAAATTAAGTCTGTTATTGTTTATGAACATGTTGAGAATTTAGCATTCATTGTAGATAAACATTTGTAAATAAAATGTTTAGATTTGACAGAGTTCTTGGATGCCAGAATCTCGTGATTTTTTTGGCTTGGGAAGAATGCACCGCATGCACCACGAGTCATTCTTAACACCAACAGCTTTGAACAGTCACTGTAATATTTCAATGGGACAGTTGGTTTTATATCGAGGAATAGATTATCATCCACATTTTAGCCTGTGCTTTGATTGTGTCAGAATTATAGAAATCCAGCCTGACTCCGTCCCCACCAGTGCTACATGGGAATGTGTAGTCATGTAGTTTTTTTAACAGGGCAAAGCTGAATGGCTTTTAGTTGGTTCCAATCCCTTCTACACGGTCACAAAAAAGTGCAAAGCTCACATTCTGCCAACCAGAGAAACACATTAGTTCTAATCTGAGAGTCATATGAGTCTATTATATAACGTTTACGTTTGTGCATAGAGACCATCCTATACAAATAGCAACGACCCTTATCGATTTGTAACAAGGTACCAATAGTTGACAACCTTGTACATGTTGTATAAGTACGTTATGACTGGTTGTGGACACATGCAATGTATAGGAATACAGATTGTTTCAAATCACAACTTGAAGCAGCTTTACAGCAGCTGTGCACTTTCTAGCTCTTTATTCTGCGTGAAGTCTTTGTTTAATCCTCACTTAAGAGAAGACGTTAGAAAGTTAAAGTTTTAAGCAGGTGTCTGCATCGATTAATTAAAAGTGGCTTGATTTAAAATGTAGTAAATCGATTTGAGAATATCTTTGTTTGTGTGTTGTGGTTTTCAGCCCCTCAAAGGAACTTTGAAATTGCTTTCAAGATGTTTGATCTGAACGGTGACGGAGAGGTTGATCTGGAGGAGTTTGAGCAGGTAATATGAAGGGAAGCGTTTGGACAGTGTTTCAGTGTTCACATAATTGACCTTAACTAACACCTTTGGGGATTCTATTCATCTCACTGTAAATGTAAACCTGCTTCTTTAGGTCCAGAGCATCATCCGTTCCCAGACTAGTATGGGCATGCGACACCGTGACCGCTCCACGACAGGAAACACACTGAAGACAGCCGGCTGCAGCTCTGCTCTCACGACCTACTTCTTTGGAGAAGATCTGAAGGGGAAACTCACTATCGGCAGCTTCCTGAAGTTTCAGAGGAAGCTGCAGCATGACGTGCTCAAACTGGAGGTGAAGAAATGGAAAAAAAAACAAAATCACAGTAACTCACTAAAAACAGAAAGATTGTGCTATCCGTCACATCTTAATGGCACCACAGTGCACGGAGAGAAAAATCCAAACATCAGCGATAAGGCAGACAGCCTTTTAACACGAGTGGTCGTACTCTTCTTCTTTTATTACTGTTTGTTTTTCTGCTGGCTGCACTCACCCCAGGCTTTATTTCCTATCTGTAGGTTTTATATATATATCACTGGATTTATTTTATTTTTATTCTGGGGTCTTATGTCGTCAATAGTTGTTTGAAAGCGTAATTTGGTTTGAGGCCAAAGACGGAATCCGGACCCTAAATACGCTTTCCAGTGTGGAATGAGTTTGTGAAGACTCGCCCTTAATGTTACATATTGTGGCTGTCGGCAAGGAGCAGAGGTGTAGAGAGTACTGATAGATTTTACTCAAGTAGAAGTATTGTTAGTTGATTGAAATTGTACCCAAGTACAAGTAAAAGTAAGTCATACTTAAAGTACTCAAGTGTATGAAAAAAGTAGCTGAATTAGATAGTACTCAAAGTAAAAGTTATTAGTTACTTACCTTGCATACAGTAAACAACTCATGTATGAACTTAAAAAGGAAGAGCAAATCTCGCACAATTGGAACTTTAATTATTATCCACAAAGGCATCTGTATAAAGAAAAGGTTTGGCAAAATGTGCAATTCTTTTTAAAATAAAATAACACCAATTAATTTATTTCAAAATAAAAAGATTCTCAGGCTCTAAGTATAGCTACATTTATGAATTCTAAAACCGACAAAATTACTGGCATTCAATGCTGTTTTAGGTTTAATCTGGTTGGTCGGCTGACGTGGTCATTTCACAATGTTTGTTGATAATTTTAAAACAAAAAACAATAATTTACTCAGTAACAGTTGGGTGTCTTCTGTGGTGGCAAAATTGATTAATTATGTATACTCCCATGATACAGCTTCTCTAAATGAATGTCAGTTGGCCCCAGTTTAATCTCGAAGGCCAGAGCACGTCCAAACCCCCCCCCCCAGACATCACACACACACACATCATATACACATACATCATATACACACACACACACACACATACATCATATACACATACACACACACATACATCATATACACACACTCATCCACACACACACACACTCATCCACACACACACACACACACACACACACACACACACACACTCATCCACACACACACACACACACACACATCCACACACGCACACACACACGCACACACACACACACACACACACACACACATCTAACTTTCACTGACCAACCCCCCACCCCTTTGGTCTCTTCTTTTGTTGTCTGTGGAAGGAGGAAGGTGGGTGGGACGGTGGGGTATAAATGTGTGGGAAAAGGAACTTTTGGCCTCTTCTTCTTCTCCTGCTCATCGCGCCCTCTCTCCTGGCCAGGAGAGACCAATGCTTCGTCCATTCCGCTTTGTACCTTTTCATTTAGTTTAGATTAAATCATTTTTTATTACTTCATCATCTCTCCTGTCTGGTCTTCATCATTTATCACCACAGAGAGTGTTTCCAAGTCAAAGATGAGGTAACCGTAAATTTCACCGTAACACTTCAAGTAAAATGACTGATTTAGAAACATACTCAAAAAAAGTACAAGTACTCATAAAAGCAACTCAGTTACAGTAACGTGAGTACTTGTAATCTATTACTTTCACCTCTGGCAACGAGTGCTACAAAATAATATTTTTGGAGAGCTAGAAGCGCAAGCCTGGTGGCACGTCTCTGCTCCTCAAACAAAAACCGAGCTGACAAGTTCAACACCTTCTGAATTTCAGGCCACCTCGAGCACAACTTTTAAAAAAACACCCCACATCACCAACACCAAGCATAATTCAACTGGAAGCCTGACAGCAGTATTTAATGTTTACCTCCTCCCCAGTTTGAGAGAAACGATCCAGCGGACGGGAGAATCACTGAGCGACAGTTCGGGGGGATGCTGCTAGCGTACAGCGGAGTCCAATCACGCAAACTAAAGCAGATGCAAAAGGGCTTGAAGAAAATGTTCAAGGACGCTCAGGTAGTTATATCTGTGTTGTTTTCTTTTTCTCCCACTTCTCACTCAGCTATAAACGACCATGCCATTGTTATAAATGCTATACCTGGTGCAGTGGTGTGAGTGTTGTGAGTAATTGGCCTACATTAGAGGATGTGTGACAGACGGTGTGGGCCTGAGGGCAGAAAGAGGAGGAGCTGGGACCTTGTGTTTGTGAAGAAGAAGTAATGCATCCGCGAGACAGGACAAAAGCATCCAAAAAGTCTGACGTTATCCACCTGATCAACAATCCCTCCGACTTCCACTATCATTATTTTGTGATGACCCAAGAAAGAGCAGACACATGATTTAGAGCCTCATTACTCTCTGGGCTTCTCTGTCAGTGTCGTCTTAATGCTGCACTCTGTCTATTTCACACTTACACCTCCTCCTTATTTAATTCAGCCTATCATGGACTGACCAGTGTAAATTCAATACGTCTTTTTATTTTGCCTTACGACTCAAATAATAATTCTAGCTCAAACTAAACAGAATAATCTCTTTTCAAAGTGCTTTGAGCCCCTCTTAAAGGTTGTGGACACATGCAAATTACTGCTTTAATAGAACGAGCCCCATCGATCAACATTGTGAGGCTCCGCCCATCTCAAGTGTGTTCCCAGTGGTGCTGCAGTGAATAATGTCCCTATTTGCTTTTTAAAAGGTAAAGATTTCAGCTACCACAGTGTAATTTGTTACCATGCATACTAAAGGAGCGCACGCTTTAGCCTGAATGTGGAGAATGGCAAACAGTGGAAATCAAGAGTGAACTAGCTCCTCCTCTGAGCTGTGAGAGAACAGTGAATCTGTCCCAGAGGATTTGAAAAGCATAAAGCATTTTCTTTCCCTTCTTTTGCCCCGTTGGTAGAGAAAACTATTATTGACTGCCTGAAAACAGCTGCTCTGTTTTTTGTTGTTGAATGGAGCCCATTAGGAGCATGACAGCTGTGTGACTGAGGCGCTAGGTGTTTGTGCACATGTGATTTAAATGTCTGTTCCCGTGTGTCCTAAGCCTCTGTTCACTTCCTCCTCTAATGTGTGTCACACTGCTAAGGTGCTCTCAGTAATGATGGCATTACAGCGTTTACGCGGAGTGATAGGGTTCAACTGCTGGATTGATTTGTTACTTTCCTTTTGGAACCTGCCTTTTTTTGTGTGTTTGGTTTTTAATCTCATGTATTTTGTGCAGGGAATTACATTTGAGGAAGTGGAGAATTTTTTCACCTTCCTAAAGAATGTGAACGACGTGGACACGGCCCTGAGCTTTTACCACATGGCGGGAGCCTCGATTGATAAAGGTACAAACACCCACATTCTCTCATTTCTCTCATGTCCCCTTACCTTTCACACTATGGATGCTTAGTTATCCTCATCTGTTTCCCTCCTGTTGGAACACATTAAAGTTACTCTCGTTGTTCACACCTGAGACGCATCAGAGATAGAGTCAGAGGTTTTGCTTTGCTTGAATCAATCAATCGTTTATCATCAGATTTTAAATGAACAGAATGACTCAACATGAATATCAAGTCAATAGGAAATCAAGCACTCATCCAACACAGCTGTGGTCTGTAGGCCCCCGTTCTGAATGAACAATGACAGTGGCCACGGTTACGTGACGTTTCCTAATTTGGAATGCAAGTCGCAAGCCGCAAGTCGCACATGCGCAAAACGACTGGAATTACCTTAAAGCGGAATTAATTGTTAACTGTTTACAAGAAAGAGGAATTATTTAATTCGGAATTAAAAACGGAATAAACTAGCCACCTAATTTGGAATTAAGTTTAATTCGGAATTAAATCAGCATTAGGAATTAAGTGTTTACAAGGTCAGTTTAAAGAGGGATGAACTTTTATTCTGCTTTAAAGAGGAATTAAAACTCCCATGTAAACGTGGCCATTGTCCAAACCTAGGTCGCTGACTCCAGCCTGGATCATAGTTTTTCCCAACATTTTATCCAGTTGTTGTTATCTAGTGTCCCTCCTCCCTTTGACATGGCGCATGGTGTCGGTCCGGTGTCGTCTTTTGTTATTGTTACGTAAGACATTTCTGATTGTCAGACTCAAAACTTTAGCTGTCGTTCATAAAGAGATAAAGATATACACACACTTAATTTGAGCCAGGCAGGAATTAAAAAGTGTATATCTAACTTTAGTTTTTAATTAGAAGGTTTTTACATTTAGAACCCAATTGGTCTAATGTGTATGCTTATTTGATTAATTTGGTATATGTATAGGAGTTGTTTAGTGTGTATTAAGATTGGTATTTAAAAAAGAAGATGGACTTTTTATTTGTTCATTTGCACTTGGTCTCAAACTGTCTACAGTGATAAACTGACTAAACCTAGCTCAACCATTTGTCTTCTGTTTGTCCTTCCATCCATTGGTACTAAATCTAACATATTTAATTATCACAACTGTGTGTTGCTATACATTACACTTTTAAATAAAAAGAATTACATGATGACTAAGTGACTGACATGACTTCAAAATAAGCTCTAACAGAACATTAAAGTCATAACTACCTGATCTAGGAGTCCTTGCTAATGTGACTACTCTCTGTAACCATGGTTACAGTAAATGGTTTTAAATGGTGCCAGATTGCTCCAATTTGAGAGAAATCTCTAAGTGATGCAATGATCTACTGTGTGAGCTGAGGGGTCAGTAATTGGTCTTTGTTCACCTCCATTAACGGCTAAAAATGTGACCTAGTTTAATGTCATGGAAATGAAAAATGTCACACAGACCTGCGTTATGTCATTCTCACCACCAACATATTTTTTTATGGCAGTTACTAAACAGCTGCCAGATTGAAAATTTGATCATTTAATTACTTGTATTGCCTTAAATCAATGATTAGTCTTGTTTGTCAAATCCAACTTATGTTACTAAATGTTTTTTGTAAATCGTATGTCAGAAAAGTCCTGTAAGGCTTTGCTTTAATGACCTAGTGTTTCCTTAATGATTTACTGAACGGCAATAATTCTCTCTGGTAATTGGGCCTCCATGTTTTGTCCTTCGGCTTAGCTGATAAAACAGCTGCTGTGTTAAGGGGCAGCAGTTGTTGTTTTTTTGCTGCGTGTCTGCACAGAATCACGTCTCTAAACTGTGTTTGTATTTTATTCTTTCATATATTGGAATCATGTGGCTACTTGACAGCTTCCAGGCATGAGCCAATAAATAAGCTGCATCCTGCTGCTGTCCCCTCCACCAAAACTGTCTGCTCACTTATCAGACGCTGACGACCTCTTGTATTGTACTTTTATAGCTTTCTCTCTCTGTAGTTTATTTCACTCTCATATCAGCACTTACACTTTAACTACTCTTTCATATGTGAGCTAGTAGAATAAAACCAAACATTCCTACTCTTAGTCATAGAATATGACTGATGGTGTTGTTGGTAGTGTGAAGTCACTAAACTTTTTCTGTTTTGCAGATTGAATGAAATCATTCAATTTTAAAACTGATCTGTGCAAGCAGTTTTAGATCATTTCAGAAAGTTTCACTTTTTATTTGTGTTTGCCAAAAACTTTTAAAAATTTCAATAACAAGAAGCTGCTGAAGTGAATGGTCACAGAGACAAGGAAGTGATTCCTTATCTTTGAAGGATCTTTCTTTGGCTGTGTTCAAAATCGTTTAGTTTGGTCTTTATTTAAAGGGACAAAGCCTAGAGACATTAAGCTCATAAAAGACTGAGATGTTCTACACCAGATTATAGCTAAACAGCTAGTTTCCATCTGTAGTCCCTGGTTACATGTATAAAACGTACAAAAACGTACTGCTCATGCTAAGTCCAACGTCAAAATGAGTATGTAGTGCGTTCACATTAGATAGTATGGAAAGACTGAGGATGCGAGAAATACCAGGATGTATACAATATCGGGACATTTTTGCACGGTGGGTACACTAGTCATACTCAACCGCCCCAAGATGCATTGCGAGTGGAACGTGAAATCGACCTGGGAGCTAAAAGTCAAACATCAATTTTCTAAACAAAACCATCTCTTCTTGTCTTCCATTAGTTACCCAAGTGTCTCACTTTAGAGCAGAGGTGTACAGACTTGGTCCTGGAGGGCCGCAATTGTACGTATTTCAGTTTTCGTCACCCCCCAACACACCTAATGGCAGAAAATAGATTGTGCACCACTTGTTAGAGCAGGTTAAGCAACAAATTTACCCAAAATAAACCAAGGGGATTAAATCTGATTCCACAACTGGAGGACCAGTGTCCATGCAACTTGCAGAAGGCAAACAGGGGTGTTTACCATTCAATTTAAGAGGGCAAGGCTACATTAAGATAAACCTGGAGTCATCAAAAGACAATCAGTAGTCAGTATTTTTCATTTTAAATATGGTGTTTTTTATGACCCGAGTGGCTTCACTTTTTTAAATGTCTTGTGCAAACGATGGTCTCCCTTTGTCTCTGACTTACAGTTACCATGAAGCAGGTCGCCCGCACAGTAGCTAAAGTGGAGCTGTCGGATCACGTGTGCGACGTAGTGTTTGCTCTGTTCGACTGTGACGGTAAGTTAACAAACTCAACGTTTCACTGAACCATAATTAAAGCAGCACTTATTAAAGGCCAAGCACATCCATCACTAGATGAAAGTCATGCACCCTCTTCCTCTCCTAATTTCCTCGTCTATCGCCCTGTGTTTGACCTGTTCAGGAAATGGAGAGCTGAGTAATAAGGAGTTCATAGCTATCATGAAGCAGCGGCTGATGCGTGGACTGGAGAAACCCAAAGACATGGGCTTCACTCGGCTGGTGCGCGCCATGTGGAAGTGTGCGCAAGACACCGCCTGGGATTTTGCCATGCCAAAAACATAAATGAGACAACAGGTTAATAAATGGGCAAACAAAATATATATATATATATGTGTATACCCAACATGTTTCCATCATGCACACTTTGTGTTATTTATGCAGTTTATCTAGTTCAGTTTATATATCATTCATTATATTGACTGAAGCACCTTTCCTCTGTACACAAGCTTTTCATCAGCTCCTCACTGAGGGATCATGGGTATTTGTACAGTATATATGAGAATTTTTGTTTTGCTTATTATACAGAAATGCAACATATGCTCGCAAAACACTAAAAACAAGTTGGAAAAAAAGCCCAACGTATTTTTAGGAGGAGGGGCCATCTTCTCTGACCTCCAGGTGTGTTAGTGCTGCAGTGGCTCTGCTCCTCGCTCAAGGCTGAACTTTAGCTCCACATTAGCTCGAACACCTCCTAGTTTATTTACCTGTTTTTTTTTTGTTGTTTTTCATATGCTCATAAATCTGTTCAAATTGCTCTATGAAACACTTTATACAACACAGATGTTTAAAAATGCTCTATTAAAGATGGTTTAATGATGCCCAAATGACTAGCCTTCATATGTGTCAATTTAATTGTTAGCTTTTATTTTCTCTTTTTAACCAAAACAAAAAACAGTCAGGGTGGGAGTTGATGATGTTTTTTTTTTTTTTTTGTTCCAAGGTAATTCATAAGGTTGTATAGTTTTGCAAAGTGTATAGTGGCTTTAGGTACATGCCAAAATATAAATAAAATTGTGTTGGTGCAGGAGCACTAAGCACTTTAGTGTAATTAAAATGGAGAGGATGGGCAGTGCTTGGCCTGTGATGTCCCCTTAAAGATTAGCATTACAAACCATTTTGCCACTACTGATTACTCATTTAAAAAGTACGATTTTTAGTTATTTTCCTGCTTACTTGATTCTAAAAGTAATTAAGTTAGATTACAAGTGACTTTATTAGTTACAATCAGCAGCTGCCGACAACACCCCCACCCGCCTCAGCATAAAATTAATCTATCAATACTCAACTTTATGAGGAAAAGTGTTTCTAACACTAACGTCAACAATGTATCTCCTGAAAAAATATTCCCTTTTTAGTAAACACAGAATTAAAGACCTAACATAAATGCTTTTTCTCATCTAGTAATTTATACCTGCTTCTTACTATTCTTTGTGCCTCTAATCACTTTGGTTCCTTTGAAAAAGAGTTAAAGAGGCTGAATTGTGTTGTGTTTTTTGTTGAAAAGAAGAAGAAACCACATACTCTGTTTAGCAGGCTGCTCACTGATGCAGTGGAGAAAATTGTGGGCTTATGTCCGAGCCTAGTGTGCAAAATGTCATTTTCTCCAGACTTTCATGGATTATTTTATATTTCTTGGACTTTGGTCATTGGGATATGTTTGTAAATAACAATTGTCTGAAAAAAAAAAAAAAAAAGTGCGGGAGAATGGTTTCTTAATACTGTAATATCAATCCTCATGGATCATAGGTTTCTCCTTTAATATGTTAAGAATTCATTTATGAAGACAACCTTTTTTTACAGGAAATTTACTTTGATCTCCTGACATGTTTCGACTGATTCCTTTGATGTGTCCTTGACTTCAGACTGTCGGGAGCTCAAAGTAAATTTCCTGACCAAAAGTTGTTTGAATAAATTAAACGTTAACATATAGATTTTAAAAAAAAGACAAAATTAACTTGCTGGATGTTATTTATTGTAAAGAAGAGAGAAGTGGAGGGAATTGTGACGTTTTTTTCTCGAAACATCCATATTTGAAGAAAAGTCAAACTAAAGCTAAAGTTGGTGATGTAGGCTTACCTTACTGTTGAGTTGTGAAGCACTAATGAATTTCAGTTCTTCAAACAAAACTTCTTACAGCAGTGCTTTTCAACATTTGGGTCAGGACCCCATGTGGGGTCGCCTTAAATGTCTAGTAATTGGTGAGAAAAAAATGTCAATTATCATTTTTCAAATATACATCACATAGTCAATATCAAATAACTGTATTATATGCTGAAACGTTCTCAAATATAAATCTATTTCAAGTAGAAATATCTGAGGGGGATAACTTGTCAGATTTGAGGTGTGGAGTGTGTTGCTGTAATTGGACAGATTTATATTTATGATTATAATTATTATTCATAAGTCTACCTTTCATTATTGTAAAGATTGATTATAGTGTGTGAACTCTTACTTTAGGCAATAATTTCCATCCAGTTAAGATATATGTTATGTTACTGGTTGATAAAATCTGAATGAAGGATATTTTATTTTATTTATAAATTAAAAAAAAAAAAATATATATATATATATATATAATTTATTAGGCCATCCAGTTAAGATATGTTATGTTGCTGGTTGATAAAATCTGAATGAAGGATATTTTATTTTATTTATAAATTTAAAAAATATATATGTATATATTTATTTTTTCATTTATATATATATGTGTAATTTATTTGAGAATTAGGCCATCCAGTTAAGATATATGTTATGTTGCTGGTTGATAAAATCTGAATGAAGGATATTTTATTTTATTTATTAATTTAAAAAATAAAATAAAATATATAAATATATATATATATATATATATTTTTTTTTTTTTCATATATATATATAATTTATTTGAGAATTAGGCCATCCAGTTAAGATATATGTTATGTTGCTGGTTGATAAAATCTGAATGAAGGATATTTTATTTTATTTATTTATAAATAAAATAAAATGTCTCGTGTTAGAAGGCAGGTGACCGAACACTTTTGGCAAGCAGCACTCACGTAATCTCGCGTTATTTTGAATTCACGCGATGAAACACCGGTCAGCGGTGTAGTTACCGGGTTGTCATGACAACGCTGACCGCTGCGGTGGCTGGCTGGGTGAAGAAATGGTGGGTAAACTTTTATTTCCCTTTGACTTAAAGCTGGTTACAACTAAGCAAACAAGACAGTTTAACGGAACGACACTTTTTTTGTTTCTATTATTTCTGTTTTCAGCCTCCAAAAAGTAAGACTAAGAAAACATTAAAGGGGAAATCATCCGAAGATGGCCTGGCTACGGAGGACAAGTCTAAAGACCAGGTGACGGCTAGCATGGGCTAACATGAGCTAACAGACACACACGTGAATGAGTGAAGTTGAAGTTTTTCAAACTCAAGGTCCGCGGGCCAAATCCGGTGTCACGGTCTGAGTTTGCATCGTGCTGAGATTGTATCTGGGCATGCGCACTATCGGAAAAGGAATTTTTTTCGCTGTGCTTTTTTCTAACTAAAAACATGATTATAACTAAAATGATTATAAGATACATCCAGTACAGCAATCTCAGTATGATCTATGTTTGGCATAAAATACACTTCACTGACAAATAACTTGCTGAAATATTTAACATACATTATTACACTTCTTAAGACACAATATTAATGTGAATTACAACTATTGTCAGACAATCTCAGCACGTAGCGGTCATGTACTGCGATTGTATTCGTGCTGGAATTGCCATGCTCAAATTGTCATACTGGGATTACAATGATATGTTAGTTGTAATTCACATTAATATTCTTTTTAAAAAAGAAAATAAGGGGGGGAAATATTTTTCTTTACCACATACAATCTCAAACAAACATTCTATATTTTTACTTTCTCAAATAAAATACAGTATATAAAAATATAGCTATATAGAGTATGAGCTAGCGTGCACTAATTGTACACTGTATAACAAACATGATCAAAAGCTAAT
Organism: Gouania willdenowi; assembly: GCF_900634775.1. Classification (NCBI taxonomy): domain Eukaryota; kingdom Metazoa; phylum Chordata; class Actinopteri; order Blenniiformes; family Gobiesocidae; genus Gouania; species Gouania willdenowi. The sequence continues at coordinate 19,734,572 of NC_041058.1, read as the reverse complement.
TCTGGAGAAAAGAATCTGGGCAGAAATTTGTGATATAAATATAAGATCACGACCCAAAAAAGGTTGGGAACCACTGCATTAAAGTCATATATGAGCTTCAAGCTCCTAAACATCATTAACTTGTTTGTGTGTGTCTGACAGCTGTGGGAACACATCATTTGCCTCCGAGAGGAGGTGGATCGTGAGCGTGAGGAAAAGAGCTTCTTCCTGCTGGAGCGCGATCGTGAGCAGGCGTTCTGGGAGAACTCCAAGAGGAACCTGCAGGAGACTAAGACTGAGCTGAGGACCAGGATGAGGGAGAAGGAAGAGGCAGAGGAACGCCAACGGATGGAGACCTCTGTCAGTATCTGCTTTGTAATCCTACACCACGGTGTTATCATTGGTGGCTGGTGCATTTATCTCCAGGGGGGCTACAACTGCAAAAGAGACATACACTAAAAACAGGGTTTGTGTAGCTTTGAACAAATAAGTAAGGAAAACTGCAGTCACAGTACTGCTTCAAAACCATTTAAAAAACAAATACAATGGAATAAGTGAGTGTGTGTCAGGGTTATTATACTTTTTGAAATTTAATTATTATTATTTTTTTGTTTATTTTTTCATTTAGTTTTTATGATTTTTTTGTTTTTTATTTTTTGAAGTTAGTGTAACAAGTAATTAAATTTAAAAAAAGGGGGCTAAAAGGAAGTGGTAAATTAACATACATAATTTAAAACCTGACAAAATATAATTTAAGACCTAGTTTTTAAAATATGGACATGTTCATATATTTGGGGCGGCAGTAGCTCAGTCTGTAGGGACATGGGTTGGGAACTGGAGGGTTGCCGAATCAAGTCCCGGTGTAGACCAAAAGCGGAAGTTGTTCTGCCGAAGTGCCCTTGAGCAAGGCACCGAATCCCAACACTGCTCTGGTGCTCTCCCCACTCTGACATCTCTCCATTAATGCATGTCCACAAGTCCTGTTTGTGCATGTGTGTGAGAAGCATGTCCCTAAAAATAACAGTGTAATGTAATAATGTATTTCAAATATTCAAGATTTGGAAATCATCTAATTTAGTTTGTTTATGTTTCTTTGTCTTTTCTGAAAAGTGCTTTAAATGGGTCATACCCGTCTTTATCCACTTTATGATGGACTACTTTGACGTCAGCCCCTCCCTTGGCGGAAGGTGGTGTTGTGAGCGGCTGCATTTAACTTTGTGCAGACGTTCTTGGGCGCAGCTCACCTGCGCCCAAGACCATCCTTAGACTAGTATTGAAGAGGAATTACTGCGCATGTACAACTGTTAATGAGAGTGAATGGTAAAGATTACTCAATTATTATTTATATAATATTTATTCTGATTATCTAAATACATATATACATTTTTTTCTTACTGGATCTAATGTGGCGAGTTGTTGGTCGGCGCCCTAGCGCCCTCTATTGGCTAGCTGCTACTGGGTGTTACGTCACAGAATCTGATTCATGGGCCAAATATGAACCAGTTTGATCTCAATTGGGCAGCAGATACTTGGTGGAAAAAAAGAAATTTCAACAACAATATGTCCTACTTTGTATTCCACCTTTAAATGATAAGTATGTAAGGCACCTAGAATATCCAAGCAATAAGTGACAGATATCAGTCACTGTAGGATCTTCTCCTAAATTGACTTGCTTTTGTGATATTTTTTATTTAATTTGGGGTAATCTTGTGGAATTATTTTAGTTAAATTGCAAGATTTTTGGAAAAATTGAGAGTTCTTTCAACAATTTGCCACCATGTGATATAAACATGGGAAAACTGTGAGTTCTGGCAAATATTGTAAAGTTTCATTGAATGTGTGTATTTGAAGGTACTGCGGTATCTACAAACAAATTAGTTGGTAATTTACACATTGATTCTTCATGTTTTTCTGTTATTTTCACTTTCTCTTGCGGGCCAAATTGGATGCCCTAAAGGGCAGGAATTGGCCCCCGGGCCTTGAGTTTGACACATGTGATCTAATTCAGGGGTTCTTAAACTGGTCTCACCCTGGGACCCACATTTGGCCACGGTCAATAAAGCGTAACCCGGTTCAGAATTCAAAAAACCACATTTAGTTTTTCAAAAATATCTGTTAAAAACACACATACTGTATATACCTGTACTCTATTTAAAAACATTCATCAATATATTTTCCTATGCAACAACATGCATTTCACAGCATGCCTGTCAAAAGAAATGTTTCTTTCAAAACAAAAGACAAGTCCAACATAAGAGATTTATTTTTGACCAGCTGTCCACAACCCACCCAGTACAGGTCCTGACCCACCAGTTGAGAATCGCTGATCTAATTCATGCACTTGCTGTTTTTTGGTTGTTGTTTTTTTTTTTTTAGGTCTATAAGCAGAAGCTGAAGCATGTCCTGTACGAGCAGCACAATATGGTGTTTGAGATGAAGGCAGACTCCATGGCTCTGAGCTCTCTGGTTCACAACAAACATGCCCAGACTGAGGTTGATCTGTGCAGAAAACTTCAGGATCTACAGGCGACACTCAGAGAGGGAAAACTCAACGACCAGAGCTGCATTCAAGAGCTAAAGCTGGTGAGACATCTGACACCTGTGTATTTATTACTGATGGCATTTATCTCCTCTAATATGTGTTGTCCTTGTGTTTCACAGAAGCAGAAGATGGAGTTAATGGAGCTGAACAATACGTACGAGGACAAAGTTCGAGGTAAATATGTTAATTGTTCTTTGAGTGTATTTGAATGTTTACTGGATATGTGTTTCACACGTTGCCTCTTCGTAGAGATGGAGTTCAAGTTCAACAAGATAATGAGCTCTGTGATCGAAGCGGAGACAAAAAGCTGCAGTATGGAAGTGATGGACTGGGAGGAGGAGAGGGGAAAGCGTATAGAGAACCTGAAACTGCAGCAACAGCGAGAGCTGGAAAAAATGACAGAATACCAAGCTAGAACCATGACTCGGGAACTGGAAGAACAACACAAGTTGAAGGTAGGAGATAATCAGATGTTTAACCAAAGGATACCTGCCATCCCACAGTGTGGCTGCTGTGACCTCGCATCATTAAACTCCTTATTAGAGAAAGGGTTGCAACCAACAAGAACTTTAAAAGTTGTTTTCTAAGACTGATAAAACATCATATGATGCAACATCATGAACTATTATCTAAAACATTACTGAAAAAATGTCCCCTGAAGAGAAGTAACCAATTACTGCTTTCTAGTGTTAAAAGTATGATAATCAATTCAAATAAAAAAATAAAAAAAAGCACCATGTTTTATCGTGCCATGTTTAAAACGGCTAATTCTCTAGGTCAGGAGTTCTCAACCCTGGGGTCAGAACCCCATTTGTGGTCACAAGACACTGGGAGGGGGTCACCAGATGTCTTCAAGAAACTAAGAACATTTTTTATCTGGAACCACAAAGCACATAGAAATTACAAAATTCATGTATAGAAGTCAAGAGGGAGAGGTGGGTTAGGACTACCATGTTTCCTCCACTATTACTGGGCTGCCAATCTCAGGGCCCTTGCCCACTGGCAGGAAGGTTATAAAAAAGAAGTCTCAACGGATACTCCTGCTTGGGTCGCCATTGAATAGTTTAGTGTTGAGAACAGTTCTCTTCCAGCTCTTCTTTTCTCATCACCTGGTCCTCCTGCTACAATGAAAGTGAATAATCATATAGACCTGAATTGCCTGAAAAAATGGGAACAAATAAAGAAGGGCAGAAAACTCCAAACACCTCTGTGCATTCCCTGGTGTATCCAGACCCAGAGATAGCATTGTTTGGGTATTCCTCATCTCTACAAAAGTCTCTCTGTACAGTGTACAATAATGTACAGGATGATCATTGCCAAAGAAAGCAATATTGAACCTTTGGAAATTGGACACTGTACCTCAGTTTAAAACCTGGCTTGCCGACCTCACCAGTGTACTGCACAGGGAGAGGATCTGATACGGCATGATGGGCTGTCTTGATACATTTTCCAACATCTGGAAACCTTTCTGGACTATCTTGTCCAGCTGTTCGCATTTCTTGCTTGTTGGGACATAAATTTGCTAGCGATGCAGAGTTCGATGTCATCTTGACTGTTAGCCCTTGTTTTGTTTTTTTGTTTTGTTTCATTTGCTTCTTGTCTATTGTGTGTACCAAAATATTTGGAAAAATTAAATAAAGATACTGTACAAAAAAAAGAAACCAAGAAAATTTTCTTAACAATTTGAGCTAATTTTTGCAAATGTTTACCCTAAACTACATTAAACTTGCCATATTTTAACCAATTTTTTTTGTATACATTTTTGCTCCTTTTAATGCATTTTTGCAACATTACTCCCATTTCTGACACTTTGCCATCAAATTCCAATGCCTTTTCTGCACATTTTTTCTACTTTCAAGACATTGTCTGCACTTATAAACTCCTTCCTACCACTTGCTTCCTCGATGCTATTGTTGCAGGAAGACCTAGAGAATGTAAAGAAGTTGGACCAACGCGCTAACAGGAAGCTATTGGCAGCAAAGAAGGAAAACGAACATCTGACCGAGGCACTGAAGAAAGCCCAGCTAACTAATACACAACTGCTGGTACAAATGGAGCAACACCAGAAGAACAAAGCAGCAGAAATGGTGTGTATATACAAATACAGTACACACAGCCAAAAATAAACATGCAAAGATAAAACATGTCATATACATGCTGGGGTCTCTGGCAGGCAAGTCGAGATCGCTTGAAATTGATTGAAAAGAAGATCCATGACCAGAAGGTGGAGAATGAGCTGCTGCTGCAGGTCTGCAACAAAGTGAGTTCTCACCTCAATGTTCTCTGCATTCACTCAACTTTTCCTTCTACCTCTGAAACCTTTGAGCTCACTGACCACTCCTCTCTGATCTGGATCTCAGCTCAAGCAGGAGCAGGATGAACAGAAGAGGATCAGTCAGAGCATCTGTTGGACAAAACAGCAGCAACTTACAGAGAAGCTGCTGCTTCAGAAGAAACTAAAGACACTGACAGATCTAGATGCACCCCAGGGACAACTGTCCACTGTGCAGGTTCTCGTTGTGTATCTGCTGCAATGCACTACTGTGATAGTTTTCACAATGTCTTCATCAGTAAAAGTTTCACATACTCTACTGTATAATTCAGTGTTGACTCATGTCACCCTCAGGAGTTGGAGGAGCTCTGCTCAACAACACGACACACACCTCTGTCTCTGCTCTACAGCAGCACCTGAACGCACCGTCTGCCTAAGGAGAGGTTGGATGCTCTGTGGCTCTGCTCACTGGATCTGGGAAGTTCATGTTCATTTTGTTTTTAACAAACTTAACACGTTTAAAGCCCTTTGTTACTGACTTACCGCCACAGTTGGTCTTATATTAACTTATATTGTTTTTAGAAGTGTATTCAACTTTGGTTTTTGAATACAGAAAATATGGATATTAGTAGCACAATAATAATTACTATCAAATTCATAATACTTTACATTCACTATATATATATATATATATATACACATACCGTATTGGCACCAAATTATAATAAAATCCAATCATGACAAAAGCTCAGCCATCCCAGCCCTAATACACGTGTAATCATCCATACTCACTTTTACTGTGTATTTAAGCAGTGAGGTATCATTAAGTAGTTCATGAGTAAAAACACAAGGTGCTTCATTGTTGGGAAATTAAAGCCCAGTTATTACGTATGCATTTATCCCAAAAACTGATAAAACACGACTATCCCTGTTACAATCCAGTTCCTTTAGTTTTTCTAAAGTCATCTCTGCTGCTTTGATGAAGAACTGATTGAAAAAGTTCTTTATATCTAATTTGTTTTTAAACTTTCTCAAGCACTGCAGTAGCATCCAGTGTTAGCATTTTAAATTCAGTAATTTTCTGCACAATATACACCCCAGCATTATGAAATTAGTAACAGTTCAGTATTTATTAACTGTTATAGAATTGAGAATGGGGAAGAGAAAAAGGGAAGTTGTTTCAACGTATACTGAATTCAGAACAAAAATAAACTGACGTAAATAAGTGACTCATTTGTCAAAAACGTACAGATGTTACAACTCAGCAAAACAGTTGGTACCATGTTTACTCATAACATACCTAATGCATCATTTACAAAACAAAAAGAATAACTGACTTCCTGTCTTATAAGTTCATAAATGGCACTTAAATACTTGTGAATACCACCAATGTATAGATAAACTACATTGTAGTGTTTAATGTGCAGTCTGTAAATAATCAAGTTGAAATTTGTTCGGTCATATTTCCAGTGTGTTCTGATGCAAACCACTCTATGAGCAGCATTGTATAGCCAAGGATGACACTTTAGCATATTCATGAATACCAATGATGATGATACATATCTTTCATCAAATTTTTTATGTTTTTAATTATGTAGAATAAAAACAATGTCAGAAGCTAGAGAATATCATACAGTTAATATAAAGAACATAACTCAGAGTTACTTTGTGAATGAAATAGGAGGGCTGAACATAAACATGAAATTCCATTTTTACAAAATGACATAACAGACAACTAAGCCAGTCTTCAAGGTTGACATTGACTACAATAATAATACAGAATAAACATCTGTGTTAAGGAAAAACACCCTCACATTTAATTGTAGACAAATAAAATCAGACCAAAAAAAAAAGGGACTGCAGGGGATTAAAAAGGAAGAAGCCTCTGTTCAACACATAACCGCAGGAGGGAATAAAAAGTGACCCAAACCATAAGAAGACATTCATTATCAATGGCAAACGAAGGAGTCAAACATGTATGGTGGCCTGCAGCCACCTAGTGGCCATCAGTGTTAATAACCATTAAATGAGTGATGTCATACTCCATCCTTGAATTGTTGCTCTAGATCACACTGCAATAATGATGTGCAGAATAAGGTAAAACCATGGCTTCTGATCCTCTGCTTTTCGGTGGGACTGTTAACAGGAAACGTGGCAGCGAACCAGTAACTCTGATCACGTGGGAATGGTTTAGTCATGAGTGTGACAGGTCTCAATCACTGTCAAACCGAATAGAATTAACTGAGGTGGATATAGCACCGCCCCGGTAGCTTCCTCTCTTCTTCTTTGTCTTCTCATGACGGAACGATTTGCCTTTAGTGAACTTGAGTACGTCGTTAGCTTTCTGGCCCCAGTCTCCGTTAGCTCCCATCTTAAAGGAAACCAAAGAGGTCAATAAACAGGAGGTTTCCACGGTGCCATGCAATGCACACTTAAGTATATTAGACTCACCTTGGCCTCAAATGAGTTATTTGAAAGACGAGGATCCACCTCAACACATTCCTCAGTTACTCTGCGGAAAGGAACGTTGGCCGACTGAAAGAGAAGAGTGCCTTGATGAGAATGATGCACCTGTTCTGATTTTAGCTAGTAAAACACATTTTGAGATTGAGTTATTGATATCTCAAACCTAAAAAAGTGAAGTGTTATAATAATCAGTCCCTCCACGCACACACTACTCATGTACTCACACTTAACAGCTTTACAGGTAAAAAATAGCATCACAAGGGCAACCTTCGCTGCTTTTACATCTGCGATTGTCGTTGCAACTTGTGTCTGTCAGGCTTTACACCAATACGATCGGCTATATGTGATCAGCCGATATTTTGCAATTATTGTGATCGACTGTAATGTCTTCATTCGCCGATCCATTTGTTGACATCTTTGTCGTGATGAAACTTTCTGTAGATGCTCCCATTGTATTGTTTTATTTGTCTCATTTACTCCGTAGAAGTTACACACCACTGACGTTTGCTCTACAGTATTTCACTCGCATCCATCAGTCGGAGTGGAGCACTAGGCCAGGTGTGCTTCTTGAGTCTACCATCTCTGAAAGCTGAGTCAGCGTCTGCTGTTAACATGTGTGAGCGCGTGTGCCAGATGTAGTTTTGTTTATTGAGCAAGTGCAGCTGTGGAGTGAAGGAGAGTCTGATTAAAGAGGGGACAGCCGAGCGATGCGTTCTCTTTACGTTCTCTTTAATACTGCACATTTCAGGTGCTTGGTGGACACAGAAGCGCATGTGCGTACTCCACCTTCGCTGTGCACCTGTGAAGAGAGAAATGGCCTACTCCAATCCCGTACAGTCAGGATGCGTCTATAGGTATCAAAACATGGTACCGTTTCTGTTTATGTACATCGGTATCAGGTAGTACGAAGGAATTTGGTTGGTCACTTAAAAGTACTAAATTTATTTTTCTACAACCATTTGAAACCAACCCTGTCCAACTGTAAAATCCACTAATCAGGTCATCCCATATTACAGGGTCTTGTGGCTCTTACCTTTTTATTGGCTCTGGGGAAGGTCTGTGGTGTGGTTGTTGCTTTCTTGTTTTTTGGTGTCTTGACTTCCGTGTTGTCACTTTCTGATGATTCTTCTTTGCCATTTCCAACTATGGATTCAATGGGCGAGAGTTACTGGTATACAATGCAAATGTATCAAATGCATTCATCACAAATTGTGATTATGAACTTAACATTTTTATATTTCTATGTATCTGAAGACATTCAGTACACCATCTTTTTTAAACTTGCATGTTCTATCAGATGAAATAAAATTTGAATAAATGATATAACAAGAATGACATTCTTGTCTTGAATTTTTAAAGCTTCACTGGTCCTGATCTACCACTCCTGTATAATACACAACTCTGACTTACTGTTAGATGTGGGTTGTGGTTGGTGCAGTGGCTGCTTTAACAAGGTGACGCTTCCTCCTCTTCCGAGCTTTCTGATGAGCTGCTGCTTTCTTTAGTTTTAGCAGCTGGTGTAGAAGTTTTCAGAGCACTTTTACTCTCTTCCTCCTCCTCTGAGCTGTCGTCGCTGGAAGACGACTCTTTCTTCTTGCTGCTGTGGCTGTTTTAGGAGTTGAAGCTTACTGTTGCTGATTGCAGTTTTTACATTCTTTGTTTCCCGCCTCTGATTCAGAGCTATCGGAGGACTCTGAGCTAACTTTCCTTTGCCTTTTTGGCAGGTGCTTTGGTTGCCTTTGTGGCTAGTGGCAGCTGCTACAGGTTTCTTGACTTTAGGCTTTGCGTCTCGTCCTCAGAGCTGTCAGAGTCTGAGCTGCTTTCTGAGGGCACAGCAGGCTTGGCTGCAGGTGTAGCATGTTTTAGAAGCTGGGGTTGCAGGTTTGGCCTTTGGTTGACTCTTTGTTGCAGGTGTAGAAGCTGATTTTTAGCAGTTTTAGTAGCTGTTGGCTTGGCCTTTGCTGGTTCTCATTTTCAGAGGAAGAGTCTGAGCTGCTCTCTGCTGCTGTTGCAGCAGGTTTAGCTGCAGGGGTGGTAGGTTTAGATGCAGGTTTCACAGGTTTAGTAGCTGTTGACTTGGCCTTTGATGGCTCTTCATCTTCAGAGGAAGAGTCTGAGCTACTCTCTGCTGCTGCAGCAGGTTTCACTGCAGGGGTGGTAGGTTTAGATGCAGGGGTCACAGTTTAGTAGCTGTTTGACTTGGCCTTTGATGGCTCTTCATCTTCAGAGGAAGAGTCTGAGCTACTCTCTGCTGCTGCAGCAGGTTTCACTGCAGGGGTGGTAGGTTTAGATGCAGGGGTCACAGTTTTAGTAGCTGTTGACTTGGCCTTTGATGGCTCTTCATCTTCAGAGGAAGAGTCTGAGCTACTCTCTGCTGCTGCAGCAGGTTTCACTGCAGGGGTGGTAGGTTTAGATGCAGGAGTGGCAGGTTTAGGAGTGGATTTTTTAGCTTTTACTGGCTCCTCATCTTCAGAAGAGAGTCTGAGCTACTCTCTGCTGCAGCAGGTTTCACTGCAGGGGTGGTAGGTTTAGATGCAGGAGTGGCAGGTTTAGGAGTGGATTTTTTAGCTTTTACTGGCTCCTCATCTTCAGAAGAAGAGTCTGAGCTACTCTCAGCTGCAGCAGCAAGTTTAGATGCAGGGGTTGCGGGTTTAGATGCAGGGGTCACAGGTTTAGTAGCGGTTGATTTGGCCTTTGCTGGCTGTTCATCTTCAGAGGAAGAGTCTGAGCTGCTCTCTGCTGTAGCAGCAGGTTTAGTTGCAGGGGTGGTAGGTTTAGATGCAGAGGCCACAGGTTTAGATGCAGGAGTGGCAGGTTTAGGAGTGGATTTTTTAGCTTTTGCTGGCTCTTCATCTTCAGAGGAAGAGTCTGAGCTGCTCTCTGCTGCAGCAACAGGTTTAGATGCAGGTTTCACAGGTTTAGTAGCCGTTGACTTGGCATTTGCTGGCTCTTCATCTTCAGAGGAAGAGTCAGAGTCTGAACTGCTCTCTGCTGCAGCAGCAGGTTTAGATGCAGGGGTGGTAGGTTTAGATGCAGGTTTAGTAGCTGTTGACTTGGCTTTTGCAGGCTCTTCATCTTCAGAAGATGAGTCAGAGCTGCTCTCTGCTGCAGCAGCAGGTTTAGCAGCAGCTTTCATAGGTTTAGTAGCTGTTGACTTCGCCTTTGCTGGCTCTTCATCTTCAGAAGAAGAGTCAGAGCTGCTCTCTGCTGCAGCAGCAGGTTTAGATGCAGGTTTCACAGGTTTAGCAGCAGGGGTAGCAGGTTTCGATGCAGCTTTCACAGGTTTAGTAGCTGTTGACTTGGCCTTTGCTGGCTCTTCCTCTTCAGAAGAAGAGTCAGAGCTGCTCTCTGCTGCAGCAGCAGGTTTAGATGCAGGTTTCACAGGTTTAGCAGCAGGGGTAGCAGGTTTTGATGCAGCTTTCACAGGTTTAGTAGCTGTTGACTTGGCCTTTGCTGGCTCTTCATCTTCAGAAGAAGAGTCTGAACTGCTCTCTGCTGCAGCCTTTGATGCAGGGGTTGAAGTATTGGATGCCTTTTGGGGAGCAACTGACTTTGCAACTGGAGTACTTTTAGCTGGTTCATCCTCATCATCTGAAGAGTCAGAATCTGAGCTGCTCTCTGCTGCCTTGACTGGGGGTTTAGAAACAGCAGCCGGTACAAGTTTTGCAGCTTTTTTGGAGGGAGGTTTTGATGGAGCTTCATCTTCAGAGCTGCTATCTGAACCTGCATGAAAAAAATAACGTTGAGATTTAAGACGAAATAGGGTAATTCCATGCTATTTCACAAATAGCCCACGCACTTCGGTCTCAAATGTTCAGTGATTATTCAATAGGCATACTGTTCTCGTCCTTGTTTTTCTTCCGTTTTCAGCTTCCAATATCTCAGGAACTACATCACATAGTAAACTGAAATTTGATCAAGTAATAAAGCTCTACCTAGTCTCTCAGAATATTTAGAATATACTGCTATACATCTTATCTGGTGGACATGCCAGCCCCTCAAAATTGAAAAAAAGTTTGTCAGGATTTCAGGCTTAAACATGTTTGAGCCTGAAATAAAACACTTTGCATATCTCTCAGCTCCCTGTAATTTGATCAGCTTTGAACTATGTACATGGACTGTTCAAACCACTAATGATTAGTCACATAGGCATTGGTTCTTGGGTGACAGTCTCTTAAAATACGAAAAAAAAAAATGTATATTTTAAGCCATTTTTATTGGCCCATAACTGCATGGGGGAATGTAAGAAAAACATCTGATCTGTTTTAAATAATAGTATTAAGGTCATTCCTAAGGATATAAATATATTTTTCTTCATGAGACTTCTATGCAATTTTTATACTATAAATTAAGATAAGATTAGATTTTGGGTCCACAATTCCATTTGATTCCCAATTTTGAATTCAAATCAAAGACTGGGGTGTCATGATGCACTTACTCCTTTCAATTTGAATACTAAATCTGCATTTAGTCAAAATACAGATCAGGTTATTTTGCTTTTGTTTTAATTGTCAATGATTTCTTTTAAATATATTTTCTTCTGATAACCTCTTACAAACCATTTTTACTCTAACCAAATAAACAGCACATTTCTTTATTATCACCTTGCAAAGTTAAACAAAAAAAGTGTTTAGTAAACAAAAACAAAATAGAAATAAGAAAAGTTTGCTAATGCTCCTGGCTTGGAATTTACATATTTTTATCAATCAATGAATCAATGTTTATTTATAAAAGGTGCTTTTCATACAAAAAGATGCAGCTCAAAGTGCTTTTACATAGTTAAAAATACGCCCACCCTGTACAAACCCTGTCCACCACACAGACAAGTTAAAATAAGAACAATGGCAGATGGCTGGGTACAGAAGATCTAGGTAAGGAGACATCACAAGGAGCCATCTGCACCAGGAGCAGGACACAGACCGTGGACACAGGGCACTGAGACAGAGCCCCTCAGTCCAGCAAAATAGCAAAAGCCATTTACCAACACTGAGGGCCACAGCACCACTGCAGCCATGGCCTATCACAGCCCCTAGTGCAGAGGACTCCCTCTGATGAAAAACACTGGGATCGTAATCCTAAACAACAAAAGATAACAATCCTAAAACTATAAAAACAATTAAAGGTATTGTAGAGGACGTTAATTTGGCTTCAAATTCTGGGTGGATCATCAAGACTATTGGTCCTATTTGTCAATCATCCATCGCTAGTATTCGCTTGCTGCACATGCGCAATCTTCACTTAACGGTGGCGAGTCTGACATTGTAGGAAAAGTGTAAATCTTCTTTTGGAAAGTAAGCTTGTATGAGCGATGTCGACACCAACTTGTAAACAGAGCTGTGCACGAGGAAAACTGGGCTCATGCACGCTCTCTTGCATACGTTTAATACGCATTCCCTCTTGGGAGCTGGTAGATTGTTGCAAATGTAAAAAAAACTTTTAAAAAGTCGAGAGGGCGTTTCTTTTTTAAACTTCGGGAAATCGTCCTCCATACTTTTGAGATAATAATCCTAAACTATAAAAAACAACAAATGATGATAATAAAACATGAAAGATAACATCCTAAAATAACTTAGTTAAAAGCTAATTTTAAAAGGTGGGTCTTGAGCCTGTTCCTAAAAATATGAACGTTCTCTGCAGCCCTGAGGTGCCGCAAACTGTTCCACAGAGGGGAGCCGTAACACTGGAACGACGCCTCACAGAGTGCGTGTCCTGAATTTTAGGATTAAAAGGCCAGTGCCGGAGGACCTCAGGGCCTGGGAAGGTTCATAGGGTAAGGGTAGTTCAGAAAGATAAGAAGGCCCAAGGTGTGTGTGTTACTCTGTGCCGATGGTTCCGGCTTAATTTCTATCGTTATACCACAGGCTTGGCTTGGGTTCAGACCCTTCTTATTTCCATGCCAACATCCTTAGCAGAACCCAGTAAAATGTTGGATCCTTACCAGAGCTCTCCGAGCTGGCCTTCTTCTGCTTCTTTGCAGCAGCTGACTTCACTGCAGCAGGTTTTTCTGTGCGGATCGTCAGGCTGTCAGATGATGTTTCACACACTTAAAGTTCTATAAAACAGCTGTGGCAACTTTTTTATACCTGCTGCTTTCTCATCCTCATCACTGCTGTCTGAGGAGTCACTGTCTTCAGCCTTTTTAGTTGCTGGCACTGCAGGAGCTTTCTGGATTGAAGCAGGTGGAGGAACAGCACTGTAGGTTCCTAAAAGGAGACAAACAGCTGGTCAGTTTCATGGATCAATTTCTCTCCACAGCAATAGTGTTAGCAAAGCACACAGAACGTGCTCATGCTGTATAGTTTGGTAACGTGTGAGTGGCTGAGGACATGTGGATGAGTGCTTATAAATTTTGACCTACTGTGTCGTTATTACCGTAATTTCCAGACTATAAACCGCTACTTTTTTCTCATGCTTTGAACCCTGCGGCTTAAACAATGACGCGGCTAAATTGTGAATTTTCCCGGTTATACAAGCTTCATGCCGTCACAAAATTGAGCTCCGCCATATTAGACCAGGTGGAACAATGAAATGAAGATTAAATCGTTTGTGCTCGCACAGAATCATTCTGATCACTCATTTTGTCATGATGCGCACTGCCTCATCATAGCAACGACACAGTTCCTAGGACCAGCGGACGCGGAGAATAGTTGCGAGAGAGAAAGCGCCCGCTGCAGCGGCAGTAGTGTGGTTGCAGTAAAAGTCAGCCAGTGCGTAATAGAAGGATAAACAGCATAAAGTTGTTAAATCACCGTGTTAGGTTTGTTCAGGATTGATCGGTGCTCTGGAGGCTGATGGAGACACTTCCGTAAGCAGAGATCAGACAGGCTGTTCTGATCTCTGCTCCGTCTACAGTGAAAGTCAGTCAGTTTGTAATAGTAGCATAACAGTATGAAGTTACCAAATCACCACGTTAGATTTGTTCAGAAGCGATCGTGTCCGTATTCTGACTCAGAGTCCGACTCTCTGTGATTGCTCCACGGTAAGAAGAGGGGACAAAGTGGTGTATCAGTCTGGTCCCAGTAAAAAGTGACCATAAAAAAGTTGTAAATGGAATGATGTAGATGTGGGGCAGTGAGGAGGAGACTTCATGCAGTAAAGGAAATTTATCAGTTGAAACACGGACATTTCCGTGAAACCTAACTTGAGTACAGCAGCCCGCCTACCTGCCTGTTCTGATTGGCCGAGTTGTCTGACGGGTACCCTATTCAGCCAATAGGGTACCGTAGAAAAAAAAAAAAAAAAAAAAAAAAATGAAATGCACTTATTTAGGTGATATGGATTAAATATCAAATATTATTTATTTAATGCCTGAACATGAATCTATGTCCAGCAACAGCTGTGTGAGTGCGTGCTGAACTGCAAAAAAAAAAGAAAAAAAAGAAAAGTGTTTCAGCTGACAGAACAGTGCACTGTCCTCAGAGCAGAGATGGAACAAATTAAGACAGGCTTGAAACACAAGCATCCACTGTTAAATCAATCCTTCTGCACAAGAACATGGATTATCCTTATATTTGATACGTGGATTATGTAAATAGATCCACTGCTGTCTCTGGCACCGCGGGGGACACTGCGCACTTGTGTTTGACGTGTTTCCCCGTGCGCTGATCTGATGTTGACATTAACAGTTTGTTAATAAAAACAGGCTTACCACTAAAACAAACAAATAGGTTTTAATTGTCGGTTTCAGGTCGGGCACGGATATAAATACCTAATGTCTGTCGGACCTGCAGGTTTCACTTTTGCTTTGTCGGGTTCTAGTCAAAGAATAGGGTTCATATCATAAATGGTCTGTGTTTAAAAGCAAATCGGCACCACAAAACGCCAAAACAAAATATTTGTCTCTTTTTCCTCGTCCTCCTCTGCACCTGATCATTCATTCTCCTTTTTTTTTGGTTGACTAATCGCTACATGTACCATCGTCTTGGTCGCCCAGCCATTTCCTTGGTTGACTACAGCCCCAGAAGTGTTGTTAGAAAATTACACAGGAAATAAAATGCTACAGTTACTTTATGCTTCATTCACGTTACACACTTTATTTCTTTAGGTGTATTATATTAAGGACAATTTATTGGGTTTGTTCATTGTATTAGTATTGCAGAGAGTAGGGTCATCAGTTGTATATCACACCATTTTGTGTACATTAGCCATTAATTTAGGCCTAGTAGTCAATGAATAAATAATCAATTATACTCTACTACTACTTTTTTCCCCCAGTAAATCATAAGAGTAGAACTTTGGACAGCTTCATACAGAGGGCTCCATCATTTTCAACTACGTTCACAGACAGCATTCTGAACACGATTGTCACAGACATGTGCCCACTGTCCATGGTGCAGGATTAAGGATTCAAGAAGATGATCTCCACTTTTAATCCAATTGCTTTATTTTCTTTCTTTAAAGAAGCAGCTGCATACCATGCCCTTTATAATTAGTATTTTTACCTAACATCTAGCCAACTCAGTATAAATCCCCCACCTGCTTTAGGTTTTTTGCTGGGCGGAGCCTCATCAGAAGACGATTCTTCGCTGCTCGACTCTGAAGCTGCTGCTGCCTTCTTTGCTGGAGCAGGTTTAACTGATGCCTAATGGGGTCACAGAAAGTAGACATCTGATTGCACAAGGCATTGTGAAAAGCCAACATTTGCTAGTTTTTGTTGATTAACAGGTGTGTAAATACCTTTGGTGTTTCTTCTTCAGAGGAACTTTCTTCACTGCTGCTTTCCTGCTTCTTCGGTGCTACAGCTTTAGCAGGAGCAGCCGCCTTTGCCGCTCCAACTGTAGCTTCTGTCATTTAAAATCAATCCATATAAGAATTCCTGCTAATTTGTGGAGGTAGCTTACAGTCAATGTAGCTGAATGAAGTGTTGAATTCTCACTTGGTGCTGGAGCTTTGGCAGGTTGTTCATCATCGGAATCGGACTCTTCGCTGCTCGAGCTGCTGTCTTTCTTTCTGGCGGCGACAGCTGCAGGCTGCTTCATCAAAAAGCAACATTCAAGCACAGCTGACTTATAAGGATAATGATGGAGTCACTGTTGTCACACTATTAACTAATCCCACCTTCACTGCAGGCTTCGCAGCCGATTTCTGCTCTTCTGAATCACTAGAATCTTCACTGCTGCTGGATTCTGCTGTCGAAGGTTTAGCAGGAGCCTTTTTAGCTACAAGAACAGAAATTTTATGAACAATCTGATGATGGGTGCAAGGTCACAACATGGCATCATTCGAGTCAGCATTCTGCATGATGGTGGTTATAATCACCTGCTATTGTAGGCGTCTTATTGCCCTCTACAGCAGCGGCTTTCGCTTTCTTTGCTGATGGACCATTGGCTGCAGCTGGACTAGAAGGGGCTTTACGTTTCTTGGCCTCAGGTGACCTAATTCATTTGGATGAAATTTAAGGGTTGAGTCAGCAACTTGCAACCGAAACAGTGCATTTAACAGGGTTGCCCACACTATATCGTAGGGCCACTAGGGCTGCCAACTTTGGGCGTTTAGTCTACTAACTAAGATTTTCATTGGTCGACCAGCAATGGTATCAGTTTCAATACCATAAAAAAAAAATTGCAATGCACTTATATAGGTGATAAGGATTAAATATAAAATATAAATGTAATGCCTGAACAATATTCTGTCCAGCAACAGCCGTGTAAGTGCTGCGCTGCAACAAAAAAAAGTGTGTTGTGCTTCAGCTGAAAGGGAATGAATTAAAATATCCACTATTGATTCAATCCTTTTTCTACACAAGAGCATGGATAATCCTTATATATGATATGTGGATTATGGAAATAGATCCACTGTCTGACGCCACGGGCCTGTATGTGTTTGACGTGCTGGTTTCCCTGTGCGCTGATCTGATGTTGACATTAACAGTTTAATAAAAGCAGGCTTACCACTAAAACAAATGTAAATATGTCATTTGTATGAGGAAAAACTAGGTTAATTGTCGGTTTCAGGTTGGGCACGGATATAAATACCTAATGTTTGTCGGACCTGTAGGTTTCACTTTTGCTTTGTTGGTTCTGGTCAAAGCTTGAATAAGGTTCATATCATCAATGGTCTGTGTTTAAAAGCAAATCGGCACCACAAAACGCCAAAACTAAAATATGTCTTTTTTCTCCTCTACACTTGCTCATTCATTTTGCGGTTTCCATTCTTTTTTTTTAGTCGACTTATCGCTACGTGAGCCATAGTCTTGGTCGACTAACTATTTCTTTGGTTGACTACAGTCCTAAAGGCCACAGTCATGAAGCCTGGAATACAAATGGATAAGTCATTCCTAGGCTTTGCTCAGGGTACAACCATGGGCCACTAGGTCCAATCAGGTAAATTGATTATTCTCCTACTTTTTGGCTGTTACCTTCAGGGGTCGCCATAATGAATCAGCTGCCTCCATCTAATCCCATCCTCTGCATCCTCTTGTCACACAAACAGACTTCATGTCTTCTCTCACTATATCCATAAATCTCCTCTCACGTCTTCCTCTAGAACTGACTGGCAGTTCCAACTCTTCCATCCTTCTACAGATATAATCACTGTCCCTGATTAAAAGTGTATAGTTAAAAAACATTACTCATGTAAGACTGCCTGGCTTTTCCATTAGGGATGAACCGAAATGAAAATTCTAGGCCGACCACTGACACGCCGAAAGAAAATATTATGCAAATTATTATTACCATTGCATTTATGGTATTAATGTGTGCTATCTTCACTAAAATTAAAAAAACATCAATGATATAAATTACTGAATTCAAAGAATAACCCAATTCAAAATTAAAAAAAAACATTAATTTAGCACTGACATTTGAAATACACTATGGTGCTGCCGATGTAGTTTGTTATATACAATAACCTATGTATAATATCATTAAGAAAAACCCTTTTTGTTTAGTATATGTTAAAAGCAAGAATGTTGCTACTTTATCACTTAACCATACAGTTCTAAGTGAACAGCTTGCAGGTATCCTCCGAGCAGTAGTGTGATAAATGGTAATAGTGGTAAATTTGTCTCCTGTGTTTGAATGCAAATATCATGTTTCTAAATCATCCGTGGTCACAGTGAAAAGCATCACATCATAATCGATTCATGGTCCCTCTATTTGTAATTGTATAACCACTCAAAGATGACTTATAATGTGCACAAGAAGTGTCAGATGAGAAAAATTGTTTGATCCTCGGTGTAAATAGATAACCATTTGCAGTTTTTTTTTTTGTTTGTTTTAGTGATCAAAATTGTTAAATAAAATTTTAAAGTGCAATTAGGCAATACATTCAGTAGTCCTTACTAACCAATAGCCCTATTCTTCTCTACCTACTTTGCGTGCTCTTAAGTGTTATTTTTGTTGCTGTTGTACAATACGTACCATACAGGCTTGCTTAAAAACACAAATACTTAGTTGCTATGATTTAGCTAAAACACAATGCAGACATAGAAAAACACATATTTAAATCAAATGTATGGAAACTTACTTGACCCAGAAGTTGTAAATGTTAACAAGGCTTTCATCGTGCGGATCTTGAGGGTTCTGTAAATTAAAAATAAATAAAAACTTTAAATAATTGAACGTGATCAATTTAACGGCGTACATGATAGCAACATGGTAAACAACTTTGCGTTTCTCGCTAACAAATTGGTAATTTAATAAATCACTACCACCTGTGTGCTCCTGCACGGCGTGGACTAGCCCACGTGCAGGGGGCCGAACGGCGTGCTCGTGTTTGCAACGTTTTGAGCTCGTTAGCGCTCGTGTGCGCTGACAGTAGTCAGACCTGAGATTAAACATCACCCAGTGATGGACTCACCACTTTAGCCTGCTGCAGGAACTCCTTGGCAGCCTTGGTGAACTTGTTTGTCAGCAGGAATGAGTACACGCTCTTATAAAGATCACTCGGTACCGACTTCTGCTCCGCCATCTTCACCACGCACGCTCAACCAGGAGGAACAGGAAGTGGATGCTTACGTCACACGTAGACAGCAGCGCATGCGTAGATATGCAGTGAGTATGTTAAAGAGGTTCGTCAAGCTTTTGAAATGAGCTATAAATACTGTGAAATCCATAGTTTAGAAGATCTGTCACCTGCTTCTGTTGAAACTACTCGGACAATATATTTGTGTTTGACGCGAGCTAAGGCTAAATAAATTAATTTAAAAATGTTAAATATCTAACCATGTATTGATTTTTTTTTTTTTTTTACATCAAAAGTTTAATATTGATTTGAGCAAATGTTTTTGCGTGAAATATTTATGGTGAGATATTTATTTTACACAAAGACTTTGTGTGTGTTTTCTGGTCTGGAATCTGGTTTTCCGTCTCTTAAAAGTAAATGATTTTTTTGTACAACAAACATATAAATAAATAAAAAAAAGTGTTTTAATGTACAAGTGCGCCATCTAATGTGTAAACCCATGGTTTTCATTGTGTTTTTTCCTAAACGGTCTCCCATACGCCATGTTCTTCAACATTTTTTTTTTTTTTTTTTTAAATCAGTTAATAATATTTGTTAGTTTGCACAGTATAAAGCTGCTGCTAAATTTTCCCAAATTATTTATTCTGATGTATTTTGGCTTTAGTTTTTTTTAATTGTCTGTTTTAATTCTTTATTGTCAATGTTGTGTGTTTTGATTAGTCTTTGACTTGTGTTTCAATGCGGTTGTAATTTGTTCGTAAAATAAAAGTATTAACAACAGCACAAATATAGTTTTACACAGGGCCTGCGTGAGCTGCTGCTATCCACTTCATAAATGTATTCACCAATGTTTTAAAGGTGTAATCTTGGAATTCTTCATATTTTGGGGAATTAGGACATTTTAAATATGTTGTTCTGATGGCCGAACTTTTTTGACGTTACATGTGCTTTTCGCAATAGACAATAAACTTCTTCACAATCCGTTTTGTTTGGAGTGATGGTTTTTCTGCAGTCGCGTCCATTAGACGTCATCAGTGAATAACTTCCGGTGTGTCGCAGCATGCTCCAGTCTGGCTAGAAGGCAATGACACCTTCTTCCTCCTAGCGAACTCTAGGTGTTCATTGAGGACTTGCGGTTCTAAGGCTGAGCCATGCCTCGCTACGAGCTGGCCCTGATCCTGAAGGCCATGCAGAGGCCGGAGACAGCAGCGGCAGTGAGGCGGTCTGTGGAGGCTCTGATGGAGCGGGGCGCCGTGGTCAGACACCTGGAGAGCCTGGGGGAGAGACTGCTACCGTATAAGATCACCAAGCACAACCAGAGGCACACCCGTGGAACGTACTTCATGGTGGATTTCTACGCGTCTCCCAATATCATCACGACTCTGCTGGACCAGCTGCACCGGGATGTGGACGTAGTCAGGCCCACAGTGTTGAAGAAGGAGGACGAGACCAGCAACAGCAGCTGCTGTGGACCGTCACCCACCCACTAAGGGATCAGGTGCTGTTGATGATGAATGTAACACAGCTCCATATTATTATCACACTTATCACCAGCAAATACCAATTATTATTAGTTTCCAGCAAACCTAATGTTAGTCAGGTCTCCAATGACAAGCTGATGTTACAGTACGTCATCTTATGTTTGAACTAAACAATAATTACAATTCTCACACACTTTTTTTTAAATTTTATTTCAATCTTTAAAACAATGCATTTTAATTATAAACACAAGCACTCATAATGCAAACCCCCATTAAGCAATCTGAATCAGTGATCCTGATCATGGTACCATCTTTCAAATCTTAATAAACAGTGCAATCCTGATCATGGAAACATGATCAATCACTTTTTCTATAATGATGTCGAATGATGATACAGTAAGACAAAATGTATGGGGTACGTTCATTCTCTCAAATCTCAATAAATGGTGCAATCAGAATTTGAACCGAATAAAATAAATAATAAAAATCACCATGAAATGCGCAATCCAGATCTGACCCCAATGAAACCGGGGTACTTAAGGAAGCAACCCGTCCAAATCCAGCCCTTTAGACCAGTGTTTCCCAACCTTTTCTGTCCCATGTACCCCCCGAGTTCTCTCTTCAGATTAGTAGAACCCCTTTGTCGCTCTAATTTAGTAACCGTTCTTGTTTTATTTACATGTTGTTAACATGTTGGCCTCTGAAATTTCCTACAGCTTGAAAATGTCAACCTGTATGTTTAACGCACACTAACTATCAATTTTGTGCATCACAATTATTGTATGTCAAAGAATGTATTTACCTCAATTTTTAGTAATGTGCATAACATGTTAGTAACAATTTAATAGGACATCAAGGCCACATTATTGTTTATTTCATTAATGCAGTTTATTGTCAACGGGTGGAAAAGATGGACGATCATGTACAGTGTCTGAAATAGGCTTAAAAATGACTCAGCATGTTGGAAATAGATTCAACAATGTTTCCAAGTACCCCTGGTTGAGAACCACTGGTTTAGAGCAGGGGTTCTCAACTGGTCTCACCCACATTTTGCCACAGTGATTAAATTGTGACCCACATTTTTTTTTTTTTTTTTTTTTTTTTTTTTTAGAATTCAACCTATCAAATTTAGTTTTTCAAAAGTATCTGTTGAAAACACACACACATGATCTTTTTTTCAAAGCATAAATCTACATATTGTCCTGTGCAACATGGATTTCACAGCATGCATGCCAAAAGAAAAGTTTCAACATGGGAGACATTCAGTATTTATTTTTTACTTGCTGTCTTTCACTCAGTACAGGTCCACGGCCCATTTCTGGGTCCCGACCCACCAGTTGAGAATCACTGCTTTAGAGCATTTAATTCAGCCTGCAGCAGAAAGTAAAAATTACAGAAAAAACATGTATCATTAAGTGACTTACCAAAAAAATCAGTTGTAAATATCTCGGCCTCCCCCAAATACACTTGTGTACAAATGTACCACGCTTGATGGGAAAAAAAAAACTGAAACATTTTCCAAATCCTCCAAATTTTCTCAAATTATTCTACTAAATTAAATGACAATTGTTCATAATATCAAGGAAATGTATGTGAATTTAAGTTAAAATCACTTAATGCTTGAATATTGTTGGTACCTTGTATATCGGTACCTTTTATGTAATTGATTTATACCTGGAAGGGCAAATTATGGCACTTTAATGTTGAGAATAAAGTTCTCTTTTTCCTGCCTAAAATCTGTAATAATAAAGATAATTTCAAACACACGCGCCAAATAAATTGACGTCACTTCATTTTCGACTCTGCTGTAGATTTACATCAATAAAATAAAGATCATACACAAACACTATTGTTTCTTTATATTTTTAATAATAATAATAAATGCAAATTTACAATAACAAAAAATAGCTTTTATCCTATTGAAAAAAAAAACAACCTGTGCCACAAGTCGGTGTGCACGGTGCTAGCGCTGGGCGATAGCGATGGGCTGAACGACAGTGATACGTGCATTTGTATCAGAGTCTATAAAACATCAGTAAAATCTCCACTTACACGAGATAAAGTCCATATACACTTGTCACTATGTCTCTATTGAGGAAAAAAAGTCGCTAAAAGCGTTCACAAAATATATCGATAAGGGAGGTTGAGTTTTGGTTTCTGTTTTAAAACGGAGTGGAGAGGATTTTAATTTTTTTTTCCTCCCACACTAAAAAAATTGTGCAACACAGTGCGTACAGGATTTCAGCTGGAGGCGCCAATGAACTCCACTGCTCAGTGAGACTTTAGATATCCCAGCCTTCAAACTAATGCACCAACTCTCTCATTAATGTTCATCCCTGATTTAAATTCACCAGTATGTTGATGCGTTTCAGATCAGTAATGTAGCTTAATCACAGCTGTAATGTAATGTAAAAGTGCTTTTATTAAAGGTTGTGTAATCATGTGATTACAGAGGATGTGGTTTACTGACTGCTGTAATGTAACTAAACTCTACTTTTTTGTTCCTTTTTCAGGTTTTCACTTCTCACATCCACATGTGATGCTTCTCGTTTTGACCTTTCCCACAGCCGTTCATCTTCACTTGGACGTCATTTAATTGTTATATTAATAAACACCTTCTCTTTTACTAATTTGTAATACTTTTAGTTTTGATTTCTTAGAACTTTGTGTTCTAGAAGATTCAGTTCAGTCTCATGATCCCTGTTTCAGTTCATGTTTTTCCAATGGGCTCGTCTTAAAGCAGCTCTGAGGTCTTTAATTTACTATATGTCTTCACAGAAAACACATTATTAGCCAACAACAGCAGAGCTGATCATTCACACTTTATTGACTTATTTATATCAGGTGAAAGTAAAAAGCAATTAATGTTACGAATAAATCAGGTTTATCAGGAGCTTTAATTTGCTGATCTTGAGTGTCTACAGATTTAGATTACAAAATGTAGTCTGTTGTGTAAGACAACCTTTGCTTGGCTGAAAGTAATCCTCTCACAAATGTTTCCTTTATTTCCTACTTACATTATAACTCAAAAAATTTCCATTAAATACAATATTTTATGTTTTTTTTATTTAAAAAAGTATTGTTTTTCATAGTTTCATGTAGACTTTATCAAAGAAAGGTTGATTATGACCAGATCAATTGGAAACACATGAAAAGGTATATACAATACATAACCCCAAATTTGGTGATTTTAAGTGTCAAATTCTTGATTTTTTATTTTTTATTTTTTATTTTCTTTTCTTTTGGGGGGGATATAGTTTGTAGTTTTTTATTAAGTTGTGTTTTTTATTTTACAACAAAAATGCACAAAATAATTTGCAAACACGCAAAAAATGAGAACAGAAATATACAAATTGACTCCAAAAACACAAAATTTGCACAAAATGACTTGCAAAATGCACAAGATGACTACAAACGCACACAAAATGGAAAAAAAAAATATGAATGAAATCAACAAAAAGATAGAAATACATACAAAACGACAATAAATATAGACAAAATTACTTCCAAAATACAATATGCAACAAATATTCTCAAAACACACAGAATTTGAACAAAAATGCACAAAATTTGTGGGGTGGTTAGATTTTTTTTGTCTCTAGCATTGAGGGGAACCACAGGCCCTATTGTTTGTGAATGACTCAGAGGCGAAACGTGTACGGTGTTTGTTCTTTGCAAACCACTGTATTGTTGTACTAATGTGATAGATGACAGCTGGAACAATACCAAAACACAAACTCACAATACTGGAAACACACACACAGGCAGTGATATTTACTGAACTTTACAAATGGTTTCATACTTTTTTTATCTGCTTCATTATTGAAGCATTTCCCACTAAAGCTGCACACGGGTGTTTTTATTGTAGCAGAACTCTGAACGGCTGGTTGTGGACACATCGTTGCATATACATAACCACAAACAACACACATTTACACTGTTTATGTTTAAATTTAGGACTAATTATATAACAGTTGTAAGTGAGAGCGTAGCATTGATTAAAGTGTGAGAAGAGTGGCCCACACAACACAATCAGCCTGTTTGTTTACCCACATTTTGTCCTCTGATTAGATAAAGCAGCATTATTATCTAATTATTACGTTATGATTATACCAAATGATTGAAGGGACTGATTACTGGATTATACTATTGTGCTGGGAATTTGATGACATCAGATACGTCACTTTATTTTTTGCAATCGGATGATAAAATACCTGCTAAGAATCACATGAACTGATTTTCTCAATAATTAGGTGGGAAAACTATATTGAAAAATGTATTAGGAGATCTGTTTTGTATGTGAAAGTGTTGATTTGTCCCACTTACACAACTTCAATTTCAAGGAAATCGAGATCAGTGATTCTAAACTTTGCCGGTTTCAGGACCAACGTCGCCTTTAAATAACAAGCCATGACCAAAAGTGAGGAAAAAAATACCAATAAAGGAAAATATGGGACAATTTCACTCTTGCTGGACTACAGAAAATAAGTGATAGTCACACTATTATAAGAAAATGTGCAGTTTTCGTCAATAAATTTCAAATAAATCGATTAAAAAGTACATATTAAAAAGCTTTGAAACTGTATGAGACGTATATAAAAATCAATATAAGTATGCTATATATATATATATATATATATATTTATATATATATATATATTTTTTTTATGAGTCCTGACCACAACCTCTGCTCTAAATAGTGGAGTGCATTATGTCATATCTGGTGATTGGAAGGAAATGCTGAATAGAATGTTGGCTCTGATGAACATGTTTTTCCAGGTTGAGAATTCTTGCACCATAAAAAACTCCCCAATAAGCAGATCATTGTGCAATGAGCAATATTCCAACAGAAAAAGGTCATCTCTGAACTGTGACCCCGTAAACCACACAAGGGTAACTGGCGGCTCGGGGCCCACATGCGGCTCTCTGTCTAATTTTGTAGTCCGGTAAATGCAAAAGAGTAATTTAAAGACAAGCAAAATGACTTAAAATACGGCAACAAAAATGACTCCAATCATTTAAAAACAAAACAAACAAAAAAAAAAAAAACTGACAAAATGACAGAAAAATACAAAAAATAAATAAAATAAAGACTTCACTAAAGGGTAAAATAAATACACAAAATGACTCTAAAACTGCCAAAAATATATTAAATGGCTACAAAAATTCATAAAATGACACCAGAAATACACAAAAATGGCCTATCATGAGAACAAAATATACAAAAATAGAAAAATACAGAAAAGAACAAAAATTTAAATAAAATACAGAAAAGAACAAAAATTTAAATAAAATACAGAACAATCACTTCAAAAAATACATAAAATGACAGCAGAATGCCCAAAGATCAAAGAAATACACAAAATGACTCCAAAGAAAATCATAAAATGACAAAGAAAACACACAAAACATCAAAACATTAACAACTAATTGACTCCAAAAACACTCAAACCATCTGTTCTTTAATTCTAGCAAATTCATTTTGTCTTGTGTTGAATAATATGTTAAGGTTTAATTTAGTCAGAAAACTTTTTTCAAAAATGTACTTGATCTCCTGACATGTTTCGACTGACAACTGTTGGTCTTCCTCAGAGGCGTCTGCTTGGTCATTATTTAAACGTTTTCATGAGATAATATCCAGAATGATCAGACGCTGATAAGAGGCCTGGCTGGTTTTCGTACGGGTCTATATTCCCTCCCATTGGCTGTTCTGAGGCTGACGCGCAGTCACATGCTCCGTGTCAGCTGACGGTGAGACAACATAAAGGTATCCCTCCGCCTCCCCGTCTGCATTGCGGTGCGTTTCGTCCTTCATTTGCTGATTCAAACAACGCAGTCATGTTGTTGTTCGCTCTGCTCTTCGTGTCTTCAGGTACTAACCACACACAATAAGAGGACTGTATATGTTTGTACATTATTAACCATCGCCTTTGACAGTTTTCATTGTGTATGTAATGCTCTTTACTTGTGTAACGTGTGTGGGTACCAACGTGAAAACGCGGAAGCGCTGGTAAATAACAAAACTTTGTCGGTGTTACAGATTTATTGGTGGTCCTGTGAACTTGTGACCGACTTCCGGTTGGGGGCTTAAGTCGTTGTTTGCACTGTTTTAATGCAGTTATGCTTGTCTGTGTTTACGTTTTGCCTCTTCACCATGTATAATATTTAGTATGTGGGTTAAAATTGTAGCTAAAGTGAGTTAGTTGTTGCCCAACATGGCTGTGAGCTTCTCAATCATGTGATTCATTCACTAGTCAACACGGAATCGAATAAACGCAAAACACTGATCAGGACAAACATCGAAGGTTAATTTTTTAAAATTGTTATTTCATCTTTTTTAAATATAACATTCGCGAAAATATAGTTTTTGGTTATATAATGTTTTACCGTGTGAACGTTATTGAATTTTGTTACAGCATGGCTAACGTTAGCTTGTCAGCTAACCGAGCAAATAAAACACCAATGAGAGTCGGATAATGCTTTCCTTAGTTTGTTCAAATGTGCCGAAACTTGAATTAAAATGCTCCTAAGTTTGCGTTTCAGCGTTGTATTTCTCGTTATATAACCCAGCTGTTGTCAGGTTGTGTACAGTATGTACTGCTTTGTTGATCACTGCTAAAAACACGCTTTCACATTTGGATTAGTAGAAATGTTAGACATCATTACAGCTTTTTATCCCTTTATGAAGTTCACACTCACCATACCAGTAACTCATTTCTTCATGGCCTTATCTTGGATAATAAAAAAGTAAATGGGTCAGTGAAGACTACACTTTCTGCTGTGTGTATACACACACACACACACACACACAGGTTACCATTATTTGAGTAATAATTTACATTATAATGCATCATTGTGCATCTTATTTTTCAGAGAAATGCCTCACAGAAAGTGTGTGCTGTGGATGTCGTAGACTGCAGTAAAGTGAAACTATTTTAGCTCTCTAAAAATTATTTGGACTAGATCCAGAAACTGTCATGTAGACTTCCTTATAGGAAAGGAGACCATTAAAGAACAAGGAACATGTTGATTGTTCATTGTTGTACTTGATTCATATAATCAGAAGTTTAAAGAGTACTGTAATTACCATTCAAGTACATTTTCAATCAACAGCACTTCTACTTAAGTACAAGTAAGTCATACATAAAATACTCAATTACAAGTAAAAAGTATCTCAGTTAAGTTACACTCAAAGTAAAAGTTACCAGTTACTTTCACCCCACACATTTATTTTTGGTAATATATGGCCGCAATTCACTTGCATACAGTAAACATCTTATGAATAAACTTAAAAAGGGAGAGACAAAATCTTGCGCTAATGTCTTGTCAAAATGTCAAATTCTTTTTGGAAAGAAATTAACACCAATTAATTCGATTCAAAATACAAAAAATTCTCAGGCTCTAAGTATAGCTACATTTATGAACTCTAAAACTCAGAAAATAACCAGCATTAAATGCTGTTTTGCTGCGCTGCATTACATTTAATCTGTTTGGTCGGCTATGATGTGTTGTGTTGTAGTTTCACAAT
Source organism: Gouania willdenowi (assembly GCF_900634775.1). NCBI lineage: Eukaryota > Metazoa > Chordata > Actinopteri > Blenniiformes > Gobiesocidae > Gouania > Gouania willdenowi. The sequence goes on along the minus strand of NC_041058.1, from coordinate 19,706,400 downwards.
GTTGGTCGATCATTTTAAAACAAAAAATAAAATCTACTCGTAATGGTTGGGTGTAGAAATGTAACAAATGAATTTACTTATTTTAAAATGTATATAAGTACAACAAGTAAAAGGACTGATTTAGTAATATAATCAAAAGAGTACAAGTACCCATAAAAGCAAGTCAGTTACAGTGACGCGAGTACTTGTAATCCATTACTTTCACATTTGGTGCATTCCTGCATGAGTGATCTAGGTTTGGCAAATGCTGAACAATGTGATCTAATCTTGCAAAAATAAACTTTCCATTAAGTTTTAAGTTCCCCCTTCATGTGACTTGAAGCATTGATGTTTCAAAGATGAAGAGTCAGCTCATTACATTTCTGCTGACTTCTCGTAAAACTCAGAATTGTACAGCATGTCACTTGTTGGTGATGTTGTGCAGAGTTTTATGGGGTCCCCAGTTGTCCTATATTCATGTGTTTATGTCATCACTGGAACAGTCAGCCTGCATGAGAACAGCTAGTTTTTGTCACTGATCATGTGACTGGAGCCGAGGGCGGCAGTGACCTGTGGGGGCGGTTTGAAGGTTTCACCAAGTGTCGCATGGCGAAAGAGTTTTGTTTAATACTTTACCAGACATTTTGATTAAAATGTATTGTTTTCATGTGGATATGGCTTTGCTGCATTCTATTTATTAACTACAGGATGGAAGAGTCATTGTCCCTAAAATTGTACTTTTTGTTGAACAGAGATTTGAGTGAATAAATTTTATAGTTATAAGAAAATGTGTTGGCTTTTTTTTAATTTATTTTTTAATATAAATTAAAAAAATAGGTACTACTGACTGAAACTCTGAGCAACTTGTGCATAGTATTTTAATGCCTTTTTTTTGTACACTTTCATATTTGTCACCATATTCACTAATGTGTTCACTAATCGCAGAGGATACCACTTTTTTTTTTTTTTTTTTTTTTTATAGTTTTATCTTTACTAACAAATACGTTACTGCATTTAGTTCATTAGGGCGGACTTTGTGTTTTGCCATGTCATCAATGTGAATACATGGACGTGAACCCACATCTAGTTTTTAACCACTATCAAACAAAAGATCTTCTACTGCAAACTGGTTGTTTACTGACTTCCCCTAATAGATTTAAGGAAGTTAATCATCACTTCACTGTTCCAACTTTATTGAATAGAATAAAATAACTGAAGTCACACATCCTCCTATTAATTATTTACTAACCCATAGAATTGAGACACTCAATCAATAAGTCAACCAGTAGTTCTGAATAGCACAGTGACATGTATACGGGTGATTGGTTTGCAAACATGTTAATGTGATTTATGACGTGAAGCTCTGTTTTTTAATTCTTATGTTTGTCTTTGCAGCGATTGCGTCGCCCCTGCTGGGAACTGAACAATGTGCGCGCGGCCCCCCCTACTGGTGCCAAAATGTCAAGACTGCGTCTTTGTGTGGCGCTGTGACTCACTGCCAGCAGAGTGTGTGGAACAAACCTCAGATGGTGAGTTTGAGCTGCTTGTTGTTTGCGTTTCTCCCTGATTGTGTAACAATAATAACTGGCTTACTGTCTGCTTTCAGAAATCTGTGCCATGTGATTTATGCAAAGAGGTGTTGACCGTCGTAGCGCAGGCTCTGAAAGACAACGGGACAGAGGTGGGTTGAGAGTATTTTGATGAGAAATATCCTGCTCTACGTCAAAAAGGGAAAAACATATTGACATGTCCTTTTTTTAGGCTGAGATTCTCAACTACCTGGAGAAGGCCTGTCAGCTCATACCAGACGCAGGCCTGACTGCAGAGTGCAAAGAGATGGTGGACGACTACTACCCCATCCTCATCAATATCATTGTTGGGGAACTAGTGAGTACCATTAAGGTTTTTAGTTCTGTTCAACTCGGACTTTACCAGAAGGATGCGGTTTTTCTTTTTCCTCTAATGTTTGAGGAGAAAGCAGAAGTATCTGTAGGGGCAACGTGCAGCCTGCCATAAAGGAGCTATTCATGTATGAAAGCCTAATGGGAACAGAGCTGATAGTGTGTTAGTCTGTTACCTTACAGCAGTGCTTCTCAAAGTGTGCGGTGTGCCCCCTGGTGAGGAGTAGTGGTATGACAGATGTGGAGCGACAAACTTTCCAATTTCATGCCAGCTTAAAAATGTAGCAGAAATAAAAAGTGCATTAAATTATTAAACTGAATTAGATATGTGACCAAGAATTATTTAAAATGACTGAGAAAAATCATTTTCTTTTTGTTTTTCAAGCTTTTTGCCACATATTGCAAACTATTAGTCAATAACTAACACTTTTAAAGTTTGGTTTTCATGCAGGTGATTAGTTTAATTTAGGTTTTCAGTTTTAATTTATTCATGAAATATGTTAGTTGCATTATGAAACTTGTTCCCTGTTGGTTTATTTCATACATGCACTGAATTTCCTTTTTTTTATTTTTATTTTTTTAAGCTTTTTGTCAGAGTGTTTCTTTGTTTGTTTCCTGTATTTTTGACTGATGCACTTTAAAATTAGTTTTTCATGCAGGTGATTAGTTTACTTTAGTTTTTGATACATTATGAAATGATGTTACTTGTTCTTGGTTCAATAAATTTGAAAATGTGTTATTTGTCAGGATTATTTGGTGGGGGAGGTCAATGGGTGTCGGTGGGGTTTGAAAATTCAAAGTTCCCAAAAAAAGTTGGAGAACCACTGCCTGGCAGAGATGTTCTTTTCAGGTTTCAACAAAGCAACTTTTATTTTTAGGCTATTTGAGATTAAAAATGTCCATAAAGCAGGACTACTGGAACATTTCCCCCCACCAAACTACAGGGTCTGCACATAAAAGGCTTAATGCCCTTTAACATCTTTTTGTGACTTTCAATTTTTTTTTTAGGAAGACCCTGCTGTGGCGTGTGGTGCTATGGGTCTGTGTCGCTCTGAGCAGCTGGCCCTCGCTAAGCTTCAGACTCAGAAGCAGCTCGTGTCCAATGAGATCCCTCAGGTGGATCTTTCCCAGCGCGTCGCTCCCTTCCTCCTCAATGTGCCAGGACTCCTTTACCCCCAGGAGAGCCCCAAAAAAGAGAGCCCTCAACAGGTACACAGTGTGCAGCCTCATGAGCAGCTCTGCACCAGCTGTTGTTGATCAATGTTCTTTGTGTTTATAAAAGAAAGATGATGCAGTCTGCCAGGACTGTGTTAAGCTCCTGACCGATGCTCAGGCTGAAGCAAAGGATAATTCCACCTACATCAACATCCTGATTGAGAAAATTGAAAGCCAGTGTGACCTATTGGGACCCGGCATGTCTGATCTGGTGAGTGTTTTTTTTTTTTTCCTGATATGCTTTTAGATATATAGTGGTAAAACACTCTTTTAACATTGCTTTTTACCTCTTCACAGTGCAAGCAGTACATCAGCCAGTATGCTCCGATTATTGTCCAGCAGCTATTGACTAGGGTGAGATTTCTGTCCTATGATTTTATCAATTTAAAGTATGTCCCTGTTTAACTCAAACTGCATTCATTCTCTATATTCAATATTCTAATGTGTGTGTGATCTGTTTGCTTTGGAGTTCCTTTCTCCAATGTCCATCCTCAGGGCACTGCTGATCAATCAGTTTAATTACTGTCATTAAAAATGCTTCCTTAAATTTTTAATCTGTCTTTTCCCTCTTTTACCATCCCTTAACGTATCCCTGCTCTTGGTTTGTTTGCTGCCCCCTCCCCTCAGGAACAGGTAGGTCATTCTGCGTTCAGCCTGTAGCACTAACCCTTAGTTCTGCTTCCTCGTGCTGTTCACACCTCACACCTCACGCCTGATAATGAAGATCTGCTTGAGAATGCTGATCTAACACTGGTGGGACCTTTAGTTATCACTGATTTGACTCTTCTATAGAATAGAGAGCCACTGTTACAGCAGATAAAGATCTACTGGTCTTTAATAGCACTGGGATTACTGTGATAAGGTCTTTATATATAAAAATACAAACTCTTTCCATAACAGTGTAATATCAAATGTGTAGAAGTAACCTTATAGCGAAACGCTAACACCTGGGCCCTGTACTACGAAGCTGGATAAACATATCTGGGATTTCTCTGTTAGCTAGCTTAACTTAACCAAACATATCAACGCGTTAACTTAACCCAGTGTTTTTCAACCTTAGGGTCGTGATCCCATGTGGGGTTGCCTGAAATGTGATTAAAATATATATTTTAAATGTTTAATTTTTATTTTTTAAATTAAAACCGACAATCTAAAACCATTGTATTCTAAAAAAAAAAAAAACTAAAAATAAAACGCAGTATAAAAATATGAGATTGCACATTTTGTCACTCTGTGCGCTAATCTTTGCTACTCTGTATGTGTTGCACAGTATAACAAACATGATCAAAAACAAACCATAGAAAAAAGTCTTTGGGATCACCAGAAATTTAGTAATATCAAAATGAGGTCATGAACCAAAAATAGTGGGGTACCACTGACTAACCCTATGATATGAACCAGATTGGAAATCCCTAGGTTGAGTTTGTAGCATCTGAGCAATCGCAAACATGGAGAAATGGACAATTATTTTTAAAATTATATGAAGAATTCAAATCTATAATCCAGGCCTAAAGCAACACTGTTGCTGCAGGAAATTACTGGTTGTTAAAGCGTAAACTTGTGAGATTATATAATATTATCTCATTGGTCAATAGATGGCGCTCTAATCAGTCAGCTTCACTTTATTACTGCACAGATGATTCCACGCTGTGACGGCAGTAGTTTTGGATTCCATGTTTCTGCAGTTAAAAGTCAAGTATTTTCACTAGGGATGTCCCGATACAACTTTTCCATTTCCGATACGATACCGATATTGCAGCCTTGAGTATTGGCCGATATTGATACGATGTCAGCATGAATCATACATACTTTTATTACTTATTTTGTGGAACAATAGTCAACAATTCACGTTCAGTTATTGTTTTACTGTCAGTATATGGTGGGGACAACTTTGGGCAAAAACTTTTCCTAGTGCTTGTATCAGAGATTTTAGTTTCAGTCTGATAAAATACGATATTTGTTTTCTGGCTGATAATGGACCAATATACATTATCAATATCGGATCGGGACACAACTAATTTCCAGTGTTGTACTCTGCAGCGCAGCAAGTTTTCTTGTTGAGATTCTCTGCTCTGCTATAAATACCTTGAATGAATATCTGCGCACCAACCAGGATCTTTGAATATTTGGCCGGTTATTTCCCAAGAGATCTGATTGGTCAGGAGGTGGAGCTTTTAAACTCGCTCAGACCATATCCAGGACTTAAAGTGCGATAAGAGGAAACCCAGCTTTGTAGTACAGGGCTCTGTACACGCACGTGCACGTGACATCGTAACTGCATGAAGTGATGCTTTGGTTGTTCTCAATATTTTGAGACACCATGGCATCCCCAGTAACACATGACTCTCTGGTTACCCTCAGGATCCCAAAGAGGTCTGCTCCTTCCTAGGCGTCTGTGATGCCGTGCAGAAATCCACTCCCATGCTCAGTCTGCAGCCCGCTAAGACCGCCAACGTTGTACCTGCTGCCAAACTCTTCCCTGCCATCAAAGGGGTCTCTGCCTCTGAGGAGACTCTGAAGGTTAGTGCACATGGACGGTGTCCAAGGAATCACAATAGCTGCTAAGATGACCGTACCACATAATGAGATGATACAAATAATCATGTCTTTGCAAGCTGCTGTATAAAGCTGCACATCCATAGACTGAAGATATTTGTTTGGAATATTTTATTCTTATTAAATGTATTTGGTTGAGTAATTTCAAACACCAACTAAAACTAAGCAGATTTTTATTTATTTCAGAAAATAAAAATGTTTTACTTACGGGACAAACAATATAAGTAAAAACAACTCACTGTCAGACCTCTTACATTAGTACACTGGAAAGACCTGCTCATTTTTCTTGAATATTTCATAGCGGTTCAGAACTAAGTGATGAAAATTTGGTAAAATATTTTGGAGAAGTTTTAAAAAATCATTGTGGAAAAAAGTGTGGGAACCATGAAAGTGGCTTAAGGAGTTTTTACTGGTTATAAATTTACATCCCATATTTTTACTCATTAGATTTCCACACTTCCTGATTGAGCAACAGATTTTATGTTAGTTTTTGACGTCTCATTTTGGCATTCCGCTTTTTAGAGTTTATTTTTAGTAATTTTCCATTTATTAAAGTATTCATTTACAGTTCAAATTATTACGTCTAATTAATGTTGTTTACAATGTAAAATGGATATAATGGTATAGTTCTCCATGGTTTTGTCATTCAGCCATTGGTGCGTGTGCGTGAGTCTCCTTCCTGTACCATCTGTGAGTTTGTGATGAAGCAGCTGGAGGAGATGCTGCAGGATCATGCGACTGAGGTAATATGTCTGTTAATCCAGTTTATCACACGTAGCGCATCAGCTAAGCTGTGTTTCCACTACAGGAGGAGGTGATCAAGGCAGTGGAGCAGGTTTGCACCTTCCTGCCCTCCACCCTGTCCACTCAGTGCAAAGATCTGATTGAGACGTACGGTCAGGCCATCATCGAGCTGTTGGTGCAACAGGCTGATCCCAAGACTGTCTGCACCGTCCTGGGCCTTTGCAACGACGCCAGCCGCCAGTTTGTTGGTAAGACTCTTATCATGATTCTATCATCAGGGGAAGCAGAAACTGTCTTTTTTTTTTTTTTTTTTTTCAAGCCACAGTACAGTGACTTTTTCACCAATATTTACCAACCCTTTATCTTTTTAACTCTCCCAGCTGAACTTGACAAGACTCGCTTCAAGGCAGGCGGTTACTGTGACGTGTGTAAAATGGCTGTGAATTACATCGATGGAGTGCTGGAGCAGAACATCACCGAGGCAAAGATCGGGGAGGCTGTGAGAAAAGTCTGCAGCTTCCTACCCTCGTCCTATCAGACTCAGGTGAGCATTAGTGTTTCCTTTACTCACCTTACATTTGACATAAGGCCTGACATCCCCTCTCTCTGTGTGTGTCTGTCCACAGTGTGACCAGTTCGTTGAACAGTACGAGCCAATGCTTATCCAGCTGCTGCTGCAGATGATGGACCCTGACTTTGTGTGCACGGTACAAAGAGTCAATTATTAAGCAACGCTGTAGCAAAACTGTTTCAATCAGTTTATTGGTGGTGCCTTGATGGGATCTTTTAAATGCTAATGTGGCCTAAAACCCTCGAAATGTCTTTAATATATGATCTATGCCTAACAAAACACATTGGTTTGCACCATATTTGTTTTATTTGCGATTCGATTAATCAATGATATTAACGATATCACAGTTTTGTCGGTATCCTTTCATTAAAGTAACCAAACAAATGTATCACTATTATTTTTATTTATATCAAATCACCAAATCCAACTGCTAATTTAATCTGATCTAACACAAAAGCTTATTCAATAAAAATAAAGACTTTCAAACAAAACTTAAATGAACAGCATAAATCCCACAAGACATTAAACATTTTGCCGTGCACAATCAAAGCAACTTAAAAAACACAAAACTCACAATATCACCTCTAGTAACACTTGTGGGATTTGGGTTTTTAAATAAAAGGTGGATAAATAAAAGAACACAATGAATTATTAATGGCAGGGACTGTAAGTGCTGAGACAAATGTGCAGCTACTCATCATCGTTGCTGTCTTCAGTTTCTTTTCTTACACAATAAGATCCCTTTAAGACCTGATGTTTATCATGATGAGAACCAGTTGTGAAATGTACATGGTTAAATAAAATGCAAACATGCTTTGACTGTATTTTTATTTCCTGTGAACTGTAATAGAAAGTGGGAGCTTGTCCTGGTGCTGTGAAAAGGCTGCTGGGAACAGAGCAGTGCAGTTGGGGACCTGCGTTCTGGTGCAAGAACATGGAGACGGCGTCTCTGTGCAATGTGAGTGAAAACACGTCATAGAGGAAATATCCTGTCTAACTCCTTTTTGTCTTTGTTTTCCAGGCTGTGACTCACTGCAAACGTCACGTGTGGGTATAAAGAAGGATCAGCACCAAAAATAAATCACCTGTAGGGAATTAAAGAGAAATACATGTGTGCTGCTTCCAATTTTAGTGTTTTCTTCAGGTTTATTTTAATAGCCTCAACAAACTGCAACTGATGTTTAAATACATGTGGAAAGACTGGATATGGGTTCTGTGTACAGTGGCCTGTTAATAATTCACTGCTTGATGCATTTTAAGTCAGTTATGACTTCTTACATGATTTAGTTTAACTAAACACAAGTTCCAATGGTTGGAAGTATTTTGATGGGTCACCTGTTGGTGAAGCTTATTTTGGATTTCCTCTTGACGTGTTGGCTCTTTGATTGTGTTACGCAGTTTTTAGAAGTACATTTGGAAGTAACTGGTCTGAGTTTGTTCTGTTTGCACTCCTGCTGTAAATCCATGTTTCTAACACTCAGCATCTTCCTCAGCCAATCGTCTGTTGATCAGTGAACTTTTAACAAAATAAAATGATCTAAAGCCATGTTGTCTCTCTTGTGATTAAGTACAATGTTTACTTGGAGTATTTATCAGAAACTTAAATCTCTCAATGTTGAATGGTTTTATTCAAGTCGTCAAAAACAATCAAGTTACCACAGCACCGACATAGTGATACAGCATCAGATAAACAAATACAGAGTAAGGTGTTTAAAGTGATTTTTGACTGGACCACTCGTGCCCTCTACTGGTGTAACCAGGTCCTACATGCAGTACGAGCTGGTTAAGTCGTTATTTACTCTTTGTAATCTTTGTTGTACAATAGTAATGTGATATTTGCATTATTTGATCACTTAATGACCAGAAAACCCCTTTAATAATTAAGGAAATCCATTGATGTTCGTCAGCTGATGTAAAGGAAAAACCCCTGTAAACATTAGTGTGTTTAACAGAAAATACAAAGTATGGCACAAAGATTTATCGTGTAAATTAACATCTACAGCAGGGTTGGGGTCATATATAATTGTAATTAATAAGCACAACTATGGCGTGATCATTGTAATTTTAAAAATCTGTTGCAATCATTAAATAGTAATTGAGTTTACAAAAAACAATGTACATTTTAATTTAAGGCAAAACTGCATAAACATGTCACAGTTCTGCACGAGATGAATTATTAAAATGTTTCATATCAAGTTTTCCCACATTTTAGAATAAAAAAAAAAAAAAGTAACCTTAATTTAAGCGGTATACTGACAAAAAAAATACACACCAAAAAATATTGAAACCTATATTTTCATTGATGATGAAGCTTAATAAGGCAACCAATAGATAGGAAAGAAAATAGATGAGATATTTGTTTTTAGTGTATTTTACAGCTAATTTAGGACCTGTTAACAATGCTAACAGAAGAGGAAGGTTATCTTTTATTAGGTTATTTTTTTCAGACTCAGTAAATATGATTGTCATTTAACTTTAGTAATTGAGAACCTAATTGTAATGAACTTTGAGGATAAAAAAAGTAATTTAATTGTAATTGGAAAAAATGCTGTCACTGTAATTAAAGTCATAATTGTAACTGAAAAATGTAATTGACCCCAATCCTGATCCACAGTAACTCTTTAACACAGGTGGAAAAAAGTCCCTGAGAGCAAACTGGTGTAAAGCGGGATAAAGTTCAGATTATGTTTGGGTAAAAGTGAGGGATGAACCGAAATGAAAATTCTTTGCCGAAACAGAAAACCAAGAATGAAAAAGCCAAGGCCGAAAAATGATTACGCAAATTATTAGTTCCATCGCATTTATGGCTCTGAATGTGCACTAACCTCACTAAAAGTGAAACATTGCAATTATATAAATTAGTATTAAAGCTTCAAAGAATAAATCAATTTAAATTGCAAAATATATATTTAGCACTGGCATTTCAACAATGCAGAATTTAAAATAAAAAAATGAAAACGCTTTAGTGCACATGTATTGAGATTCAAAATGACCTTTTGAGCCATTTTTAGTGGCCGTAATGTCGGCGCATCACTAGTAGGGCTGGGCAATATATCGAGATCTAAGATATATGGAGTTTTCCATTTTGGTGATATAGAAAATTACAATATCGCCTGTATCGATATATTTTTATTTCATAGCTAATTTTGTTTGTAAATACTCATTTTAGGAGTCGCTGCTTTTCCTACGTCTCAGAACAGCATGAAAAGCACCGTTAGATGGATTACAGTGTATCATAACTCAGACTCTCCTCTAAAAAAAAAAGCCACAATACAGAACTCACTCACACATGCTGTCCCTTATAGGAGAAAAAGTTCAAAGTGGCACATATTGTGCAGCTGCTTGTTAATAAATGTGCCTGTGTTGCATTTTGAATTTAAAATATCGATTTATATCGTATATATTGCCATTTTGAGAAAGAGTTGTGGTCCATATCGCCCAGCCCTAATCACTGGTAAAAATGGAAGCTTATTGGTGAGTTGACTGACAGCTGACTAATGGATAAACAGGAATGCCTCTAAGGTTTGAGGGGACTGTCACTCTGCTCCATGAGGTAGCTGACTAGCTGTTATAGTTCAGATACAGTGTACGAGAAGCACAGAGAACGCTGATCCAAAGGCCAGACCTAGAGCGAGAAAGAAAGACATGACCACGCCTGTGGCCTCTGCCAGCTCCCGTGGAACCACCTTTGGACCATAGATCATGGGCAGTGACCCTAAGTACCCGTTAGAGAATCCTAACAAGCCGTTAAAAATAACAGGGAATGCATCGTGAGCAAACAGAACAGTGTGGAGGTGGTCCCTGGGCTGGTAGTTACAGAACATGAGCAGTGGTACGATGGCTGTGCGACAGAGCACCAGTGCAGGCAGGACCCTGCTGGTGGGGCCGGGGGCCTGGACCCAGGCTGTGGTCTGCCTGCCACAAAAGTCTGCAAAGTTGTACAGGAGGAAACAGGTGAGGGGCACAAAGTACGTGGTGGTCAAGGGGTTCCCACTGTCCCCATGGATAGACTGGATCCCAGTGGACACGGCTGGGTAGACCATGATGGAGACGAAATACACATAGAAGACGCTCATTCCCAACACCCACGTCTTCTTCAGGATGGGATACAAGGGGGGGACCGTGTTTGTAGTCCTTCCACCCTCTGACGGCACCGAGCTGCTGCTGCAGCACGGGGCCGACATCATGTAGTGTCTAAAGAGGAGAAACAAAACAACCAAACAAATATATCAAATATTGGCTCAAGCGCCAACTACATTCCAAACACCAGAGTTTAAGTTGAAACTTTAGGTTAAATTCACAAACAAAAACATCCACCAAGCACCAAATATCCTCTAAGCCAGGGGTTCTCAACTGGTCTCACCCTGGGACCCACATTCTCCCACGGTCATTAAATCGCGAACCACTTTTTTTTTTTTTTAGAATTCAACCAAATTTAGTTTTTTTTTTTGAATAGATGTTAAAAACACACAGACATATAGTCTTTTTTAAAACACAAATCTGTATAAATTCCTTCTTTCAAAATAAAAGACAAGTCCAACATAAAAGACAATTTTGACCAGCTCTCCGCGACCCACCCAGTACAGGTCCTTGACCCACTTTTGGGTCCCAACCCACCAGTTGAAAATCACTGCTCTAAGCCACATGTTGGCAGTTATCAATGATCCTGATCATAGTACTATGATTATTCACACTTTCATTATTTAATTTCTATCCCCATTAATAATAATACAGTAGGTCCAAATGTATGGCACCCCAATTTCTTTTATTAAATCCCCATGAAATACACAATCTGGATCTGATCCAGATTAAACTGTGTAGCTATTGAGGAACCAACTCAACATAACAGTCAAATTTCATAACAGTCAGTATATTCATCCAGATCTTCTCCAGAATTTAATGGAATCTTCCATGGCGTAAGGCAGGGGTGTCAAACATATTTATTTAGTTCAGGGGCCAAAATACGGACCAGTTTGATCTCAAGTGGGTCGCAAATTTTAGTCAACAATTTTAACATCATTCTGCCCTATAAATATATTTTAAGTAATGGAAGTCACAGATGATATCCATTCTTTAAATTTCCTTGAGTTTGTGACCAATTTGTATTAAGTTTGGGAAAAATTTATGGAAGAATCTTAATGAAATTGCAGGATGTTGAATAAGATAAAGATTTCTGCGATTTAATTTAAATATTTGGAAGGGCTGCGATATCTACAACTGTATTACTTGGTATTTTTATATTTCACGTTCATGTTTTCTGTAATTCTGACTTCATCCTGCGGACCGAATTTGATGCTCTAAATGTCCAGATTTGGCCCCCGGGCCTTGAGTTTGACAGATATGGTGTTTAATTTGTCAAAATCTGTTCAGTACTTTTGACGTAATCTTGCTAACTGACAAAAAATGCTGGTAAAATGATTAACTTTTTAATGGGATAAATGGGGAACAATCTAGAATATTGTATTGTTATTGGCACCACCTGGTGGTAGATACAGGAATAACACCATGGTGAGTAACTTTAAAAAATAAAATAAAAAATGACATGCACCAGGATACATAATAATCTACGTTGAAAGATGAAAACACAGCATTAGTGGAACTGACCTTGAGTAATCCAGCCTGGGCAACAATAGATAAACAATGATACAAAGCAGAATAATGAAGTCTGCAGTGAGAAAATATGCCATAGCGCTGTCAGTCACATCCTTTGCCAGGGCCAGGTCCATTATTGATGCTACTGCACTCAGAGTGCCTCCCATGGCCTGCCCTGGAGGAAGAAAACACAAAACAATGTTACACTAGATCAGAGGTGGGGGGCCGCAAAAATGTGTTTGTTAGAACGAAGGGTCAAATTGGTTGTCATGACTCACAATCTTTTCCTATAAATCCTAAATCTAAGAACTTAGATGTGTACATAGAAACCTTTTAAGATAGTTACTAATTTGAATTCTGATGCGATAATATTTTCCTAAGAAAAGCAGCTGTCCCCTTTGAAGATACCTCAAACGGAGTGAAGAAAAATGGAAAAAATAAATGCGCACTTCTCATTTTCAAACTCCATCAAGGTATTGATACCCTGAAGCCACATACCGAATTTGGTTATCATATCTTATAAAGTTTCTGAGAAAAGTTGTCCCCTTTAACTCAAACGGACGGACGCATGGAGCTCAAACCTATTTCCCCTTCCCCCGTTTGTTGTTTTGCTTGTTATGAGTCATTTTGTGCCTTTCTGTTGTCCTTTTGTGTATTTTTCTTGTAAGATGTCTGTCGTTTGGAGTCATTGTGTATTTGTGTTGTCATTTTTGTTTTTTGGAGTCAACTTTGTGCGTTTCTGTTGTTTTTTTTGTTTGTAGTACTGCGGGTTTGCGGAGTCATTTTTTTGTTTTTTTCTTGTTTTTTGTTTACTATTGTTGTAATTTTGTATGTTTTTTTGAGTCGTTTTGTGTACTTTGTTGTCGTTTTGTGTTATTGAGTTTTTTGTATTTCTGTTCTTTTGTGTTATTTGGAGTATTTTTTGGATTTCTGTTATTGTTTTGTGTTATGTGGATGCTTTTTTTGTATTATTGTTGTTGTTTTCTTAATTTTTGTTGTAGTTTTGTATGTTTCTGGACTATTTTCTGTAATATTTTTGTGTATTATTGGTTTTTTTTGTGCATTTTCCTTCATTTTGTGCATTTACTTTGGGGGCCGCACAAAATTAGGCCGAGGGCCGCCAGTTGCCCATGCCTGCACTAGATAATGTGCAACAAAACGCTCAGATTAAACAACAACTCTACCTGATATTAATGCCTGAGAGATCCTCATGGGGAAATGCCCACTAATGCCAAACACACTGCCAGTGAACACATTGGAGGCCCCGCTGACGATGGCCAAACAGATAATGGTGCCAACAAAGAACTCCATCGTGCTGTCCGACACGTCCACCTTCACCAGCGCCGTGGTCACCAGAAAGACCAGCAAGATGACAAACAGAGAGGAGAAGACCCGTACGTTTGCAGACAACCTGAACACAAGCACACAAAAACACTAATCAGCAGCAACCTGGACAGAGAAGAGCAACAGCCATACAGAATCCTTTAGATTAGACTGGAATCCCAGAGCCACAAAGTGTAAAGATACGTGCAGTAATTTAATGTTCCAGACCACTGAGGCTCACAGTGTGTGCGTGTGTGTGTGTGTGTGTGTAACTGTAGCACTGACTTGTTTATGAGGATGTAGTTTAGTATGAGACACAGCACTGAAGGCACCGTAGAGGCAATGGCCAGATAACTCTCAAAGTAATCCTGAGAAATAAAAAAAACACAAAACAACATCACACACATTCACATAATCGTCAACAAATGTAATTTTTTTAAAATTTTTTTACACAACTGTTTTCAGGAAATGTGCTTTAATCTCCTTACTGCCAACTGTCAGTCTTCCTCAGAGGCATCTACTTATCACTTTCCTGTGTCTTTGTGAGTTCTGTCTAGGCGTGGCCAACTCACGAAGACATGAAAAACAAGTGATCAGCAGATGCCCCTGAGGAAGACTGACAGTTGGCAGTCGAAACATGTCAGGAGATCAAAGTAAATTTCAAAGAGGGACAGATGTGAGGCTCTCTTGGCACCACAGGAAACGTTCCTCACACAAAGAGGTGATAACCAAACTTAAACTTGAAATATTTTGTTTTCTGCAAATGTTGTGAACAATCCCCCCCCAATCCCCCATCCCACACCCAAATGTTACTGTTATTGCTGTTCAGGTTGTTCTGTAGTTTTTATCTGTGATATATAACTGCATAATTGTGTGACGTTACAGAGCGGTTCTGTTTCAAAGTAACTTTCCTGAAAAAGTTGTTAGAATAAATGAAACCTTAACATATTTAAAAAAAGAAGACAAAATTAACTTTCTAGAAATAAATAAATAAGTAAACGCTGGTAATAAATAAATAAAAAAATAGCTCCTTGTCAGAAGTAATAAACTGATATAATTTAGCTTGGTAAGTGTTCTTAAAGGTCCAGTAGAAATTCTATTTTTCAAACGTCTCAATTTGTTCCAAGAACCCCAAGAACATAGTATTGGAGGTTTATTTTCCCAAACTCACATTGGGTCACAAACACATCAGATCGTGTCAAAGGCGATACGAGGTGATATAACGGCTACTAAAAATGGAACTGATTGTAGGTGATTACACTGCTCTTCAGATTATCTATATACTGAACCTAAATATATTCCATCCATCCATTTTCTTCCGCTTTATCCAGGGCCGGGTCGCGGAGGCAGCAGTCTCAGCAGAGATGCCCAGACCTCCCGATCCCGCACACCTCCTCCAGCTGTTCTGGGGGAACCCCGAGGGTGACACCAGGCCAGCTCAGAGAAAGTCCCTCCAGCGTGTCCTCGGCCTTCCACGAGGCCTCTTCCCAGTAGGACATGCCTGAAACACCTCCTGAGGGAGGGCGACCAGGAGGCATCAGAACAGATGCCTGAGCACCTCAGCTGGCTCCTTTCGACGTGAAGGAGCAGCGACTCTACACCGAGCTCCTCCCGGATGACTGACCTTCTCACCCTAGTATATTATATATGTGGATAAGGGACTAGTAGTTAAGGGAGCAGGCTTGTAATCGTAAGCTCACTGGTTTCTAATCTCCCTGGGTCCATCACTGTGGGATGTTGATCAGTCTTATATTAACCCTAAACTGCTCCCTGGGTGCTACACAGTGGCTGCCCACTGCTCCTCAGGGAGGGATTAAATGCAGAGAACACATTTTGTGTATGTAGCTTTACATATGTGACAATAAAGTATAACATATATATTCTATATTAAACCGCAGTGTTTGTTTTAGCTGTGAGGTAGTTTGAGAGGGAGGAGCTCACGTTCTTATAGGGTAGGAGGAGCCAGGATTGTCAGGAGGAGGTGTTCAATCAATCAATCAATCAATCAATCTTTTATTTGTATAGCGCCCAAATCATAACCAATGGTATCTCAAGACACTTTACAGTAGAGCAGTCTTAAGGACGGACTCTTCATTTTATGGATACACACATATGCATATATACGTATATACACATACATATGTATCCCACACCCAACATGAATTCATCATGGCGGCAAGGAAAACCTTCTGTTAAGCAGCAGGAACCTTGTGTGGATCCCATTCCTATGATGAACAGCCATCCACGTTATGCTGTGTTGGGTGTGTGCAGAGAAAAGGGTGGAGACAGAGTTGTTGAGACTCTGTAACTCCACACTGAGGATCCCACGGACCTGCAAGACAAAAGCCAGAAGGAGTACAGGAGCAAACACACAAGTGTTACCCCCTTATGACATATTATTGGGGCAAAAAGCCAACTTGCTATTTTGGAGCTGACTTTTAACAAAATGTGGAATAACAAGAGAGGGAGAAAACTTTTTCAACTTTGTCCCTCTGAATGAGGCTAAAGGAATGTAAATCACTGTAGTAAAACCATTATAAAGTGAATTTTTATAATACTGCCCTTTTAACTATCAACTAAACAAAGGTTTCAGTAACAAGTTTCACAGAATGAAAGCTTTTGTTGTCTTCATTGAACTTCAGTCAACCTTACAGAATGTGCTTTAACTGATGTCACACTTGTTAATGTTTACTCTGCTCCATCAAATAAACACGCACACCCGTGATCACAAAGATCTGCTTTGCCTGATGGACTCTTTCCCCTTCATTTGCCCTGACTAAGCATTCTCCATCTCCTCTGTCTGATTCCATCACATAGAGATGTGAAAGGACACTCAGTTCTACCATCTGTCACAGGACTGTCACACGGTCTCCACAGACGCATGTCAAATCCATGCAGGATTGCCCAATCCAATGTGTTCTTACACACACACACACACACGCACACACAAACCACGCTGAAATGTGTGTGCAGTGTGACTCACGCTGAGGTCTGAGCGTGGCTCCTCACTGCCTTGGTGACCCGTGTGGTTGCTGAGCTTGTAGAGCCAATAGTGTCTGGCTGTGATGAAGAAGTTCCATGGCAGCAATGATCCGATGCCCATCAGGAAGAAAGAGATGTAAACCAAACAGTAAGAGTCGTCCGGACTGTAGCGCACAGCCAGAGGCGCTGAGGGATGCTTTGGGAGAAGGGAAGCAGACGGGCTGTTGTCCTGGCTCTTATCCTCATCATCATCAGAAGTAACATTGTTGTCCAGAGCAGTGGGAAGATACGCAGAGTTAAGGCTGGGCTGCAGAAGGGCTGAGCCATCCATTGTTACACAGTCAGAGGGAGAGGGACAAAAGAAAGCTGCAGGAGAGAAAAATGTTGACTTTCATACGTTATCATCAAACTAAGACTTTGGAGAACACTTACAGTTAGTTGAGCTCATCCATGATCCATGAACACACAGGCTGTCAGGAAGCCATGATATGAGGTTCGTTCCTCCTGGTCACACACTGGTCCAAACTCAGCAGTTTCACCTGTAATGGGATAAACAGATGATTGACTGGTTGTATTAACTCATTCAGTGCCAGCCATTTTCAGATTTCTTTTGTAATCAGCCGTTGAATAGAGCAAGTTTTACACAAATCTTCAGTTTCAGAGCAAAAAGCTGAGAAAAAAGCCTTTTTCTAAAAAAAACCCTGTCAGTGACTTTAAAGCTATTTTTTTGCTTTAGTAACAACTTTAACATCTGAACATTGTTTCCTTATATAAAACATTAAAAAAAAACACTGAGACCAGGCTTTTGATGGCAAAATTATTATTATTTTGCTATCTGGTTCATAGTTGAATGTATTTCTGTATTTTGGCATTCCTCCAACTTTCTCTTCCATCAGTCTGCACACACGCAATTTTCTCTTCCTCCTCAAAGTGCAGAGTGTCACTGCTTGCCTCTTTTTTTTATTATTGTTTTATCTCACCATCACCACACTATCCATGAGTTTCACACATGCTCTGGTCGAGTGTCCGCTGCTGTGCGCTGTTGGGAATGTCAACTCTCGTACGTAGCGCCATTTTCTGTCTCATAAACGCCATTCCTCTCTCCCTCTGAGCTCTGCTGAGCATGGATGATCTCTCATCCAAAGGTGCGCTGCTACCTCCTACATGTCGCCTATAATTTTGCTATCTGGTTCACAGGTTGGGGGTATTTTGTACCACCCTCCACACCCCTCCTCCCGACACACAGGGATGACCCGTTTGGCCCGGTTAGTTGATGCAGGTTTTATCTCACGATCACAACATTATCAATAATCCACTCAGGTCCACACATGTTCTGTGTTAGTATGTGGAGCTGTGAGCTGCTGGATACGTCACAATATCACTCTGTAGCGCCATAATCTCCCTTTTTCCTACTTCTTCCTGCTTTGCTGGGTAGCATCAGCGGCTAATCTCTCATCTGAAGGTGCACTGCTGCTATCTTCAGAGCACAGTTGGTCACTACAACACCCCACAGCTTAGATATTGATGAGGGACTTCCGCCAGGGTGTTTTCTAGTAATCCCCGTGAAAAAACGCACTGAGTGAGTTAACTAACTGGAGTGTCACTAGGGGTGAGTATTGGCAAGGATGTTGCAATACGATACGAATCACAATACGATATTATCATGATATATTTGCACACTTCTCATTTTCGAACTCCATCAAGGTATTGATACCCTGAAGCCACACACTGAATTTGGTCATCCTATCTTAAACAGTTTCTGAGAAAAACTGTCTGCTTTAACTCAAACGGACCAACGGAGCTCAAACCTATATCCCCCTTCCACCAAGCCAGGTTTCTAATGCGTGTGACTTTAATGTGTTTAAGGGAATATTTGAACCAATGACTTTTCTCATCAGAAGATGCTTTGCTGGTTTAATGTTGGGAATCATAGCAAGAGAGTTGAATTCCTGTCCACCAAAATAGCTCAGTGGTAAGTGTTTAGACCTATTTGTGAACAGGTTCAGTGTCAAGGAAAAAGACCGTCTGATTTCAATTATGTGGAGAAGTTATTAGGTTATAAAAGTCAAACCTGATTCGTCAGTTTCTGACCGTGTTAACTGCTTTTTATTGCTTGTATTTAATGTTTTTGATCAGGTAGGATCTGTTGTCAGGGAGGTAATCATCATAAACAGATCACTTGGGTTTTAAATTACAGAAACATTAACGTTGCATTGCTCTGTGGATGTGAATCTACAAACAATAAAGGACAGAAATCACAGTGTTTCCACGTCAGCCACACATGAGTAATCTGAACAAAGAGGAAAAAAAACCCAGCTTCAGCCAGCATCACTTCCTTAAAACACAGGATCTCTGTTTAGGTGGTTGTAAGACAATTGAAGGAAAGCACAGAGCTGATTTTGCACACTTTGCTTTAAGTGTGTCGCTTTAGAGGAACCAATGTTCACATGATGCTGAGATAACATCAACTACAGACTCACTGTTTTTCCTTAAAAGCAGTGCAACAACTCCCGTTTTCATACTTTATTCAAACTACTGTAAATCTGTTGCCACGACTGACCCACAAAAAGAGAAAAGACATTATATAGATAGTGTGTTATATGTTTTCATTAAGGGAGCCACATCCGGATTTATTTGATTTGATCTAAAAGAGCTGGACGAGTTTAAGAAAAGGTTAACAACTTGTTATTAGAGATAGCAAAAAAAAACCCAACTTGTTTTAATACAAAAAAATACATAAATGTTTTCACGTGTTGATTTTTTTATTAAATCATCCAGGTAGTAGAAAAGTAAAAACTAAAACAAAATTGATTATTTTGTTTAAAAAGTATTTTTATTACTATACCTACATACACATGAGCAGTTGGTTTATTTACCTAAATGTATTACATGCTTTTTGTATGAAGTTTGACAATGGAAGTAAGGGCGTATATATAATATATATAAATATTTTTAAATTGAGTATTCTATCGATTAATCAGATAAAGCATACTTTTTAAAATGTATTTACGACATTTGTATTATGCAAAGTAGAAAAATTATTTGTTGGGGAAAGATTCCACTAGATGTGGAGTCAAACTAAGGTAACAAAATAATAATAATAATACAAATTATTATTATAATTAACTATAATAATTATTATTATTATTTCTTCAAATAACAACACTATAACTAATACTAAAAGTAACGAGGCTTTGAGGCAGAGAAAATTATTTGAATGTTTTGTATTTGAGGTATTGAAGGAGGAATTACTGTTTCTTCATAAAAATAAATAAAACCACCTCCATACTTGACACAATTGTTCTAGATTTACAAGTTTAGTCTGTGGCCAAATGAGCTTGTAAATGTCTCCAGTCACTTCTGTACAGTATTGCAATGATCATTTCACTATTTAATAACAAACAGTGTACTGTTTATATGGTCAATAATAAAGTGATTTCAAATTTCAAATCATTATTATTTATTGACATAAAACACAATGTATTTAATTGATAATTTTATGGCCATCTGTTGTACACACTGTGGCCAGAAGGTGAACTTGTGTGCACATAAAACCTGGACATTTGTACTAGATAGATAAATAGTTAGATAGATAAGTAGATAGATAGATAGATAGATAGACAGATAGATAGATAAGTAGATAGATAGATAAATAGATAGATAGATAGATAGATAAGTAGATAGATAGATAGATAGATAGATAGATAGATAGATAAGTAGATAGATAGATAGATAGATAGACAGATAGATAGATAAGTAGATAGATAGATAAATAGATAGATAGATAGATAGATAAGTAGATAGATAGATAGATAGATAGACAAGTAGATAGATAGATAAATAGATAGATAGATAGATAGATAGATAAGTAGATAGATAGATAGATAGATAGATAGGCTTTATTCCAGACTCGTAGTCCATATGATAACCAGACAATAGATACAAACCACAGAAAAAAAAGGAATACATTTAAAGCGTACATTAAAAACAGATAGTACTCTTTTCATTCTTTTTTAATGCATCAAGCAGCTTGACCTGAGAATTGGCACAAGAATACAGAATTAAAGGGTATCTAAGGATGAACAAGAAGATAAACAGCATAATATTTGAAGCACATAAAGGCCGGTGACGGCCCGCTGGCCGTGGGTTTGACACCACGAGTGTACACACAGCTGTAAAGACCGTAAAATAAAAGAAAAAGTGGCAAGACTCTTCCTCGCCGATACAAACAATGACAGTGAACCAACCGGACTTCAACCTAATGAAACACACGAATCATAAACACACAAACCTGCGTTTTGTTCCGCTGTGCTGTCTGTTTCTCTGAGGTCTTCTTCTTCTACTTCGTCTTCTTTTTCTTCTTTTTTTTTTTTATTTATTATTTATTTCCGGTGTCATGTACTGCGTTCACTCGTACTGAGATTGCATATGGGCACATATGCGCATGCGCACTACCGAAAAATTATTTTTTTGCTTAAAAAAAAAAAATCTCAGCACGGAGGTAAAGTCAGTCTGAGTTTACATCCGTGCTGAGATTATAACCCTAACATAATCCAATAAACAAATAAAACACGTGTCCGTTCACTTTTTCCAATTTGTCGGCAGTGCACATGGGCGCGCATGCGCATGTATGCGCATATACAATGTCAGTACGACGTAATCTCAGACCGTGACACCGGTAAAGTGTAGGCGCTACAAGTCGTATTACTGCCCTCTACCGGTCACTCGCTTAACTGGATCTTCTTATACACTCAATGCAGGAACTGCAATATTGAATGATAATCCAATGGTTCTCATTATGACTGAATAAAGAAAAAAATAGATACATTTGTTTAAATTAGTACTCCCTAGCTACTATTATTGTTATCTTATTTCATATGTCTGTTTCACCTCCCTCTTGTCCCTCTGAAAGAAACAGAGCTCAATAGCTCAGGTATTCCCCATGGTGGTGACCAGCTAGCTAGCTTCCTGACTCACTGAGTAACACTGGAGATAAATGGTTTATGTGTGTAAATAATCGGTCTGTGACTGAAAACCATGGAAAACACCTTCAGAGCAGAACTGATTCTGGTCAGCTGACCAAGTTATCCGGCCTTCAAAATAAAAGCTTTCAACTCAGATTGCCTTAGCTGCTAAAACAGGCCAATAGTTTTCAAGGTGGTGCTACAGGAAGTCTCGAAAGTTCAAAATTTTGCTACAGTTTTGCAACTTTCACCAAAATGTAGCTTCTATACTGTAAGAACACATTCATACCCTTAAACCTATTGCAAATTATGAAGAAAACTGTTAATGTATTAACCTTAACTCCTAACAGCAAACAGAAAATCGTCAGACTATCCTACACACATTTTTCTCATAGATTTGATTGATCAAAAATTGAGCCTACAGTGCCTCAAAATATTTAACTATAAACAGTGTTGTTAACTTGCAAATTCTTGCTAAATACATTTATTTATTTATTTTAAGTCAAGGTAGATGTAGATGAAGTTAGGAAAATGGGTACAATTGAACTGATTAGGCAAAATAAATAAATAAATAAATAAAAAATAAATAAATAAATAAATAAATAAATAAAAAAAATAAAAAAAAAAAAAAAAATATATATGATGGGTACAATTGAATGGGGTCAAATAAACCCTAAAGATAATAAGAAGGTTCAGTCAAATTCTTCACATGAGATCAAAATTAAAACTTTTCCAAACATCATATACCATGACTTTAAAACTACATCCCCACATATGCTATTGATATTGAGTTGATACAAGATTGTATAAAATGTGTTAGTTACATTTGAAGATAATAGGAGGGTTAATGCAAAATGGAATTTGTAAACACCAGTTGTTCTACTAATAGAGCTAATAAATCATTTTTAAAAACAAATGATCAACATCAATTATCAACCATGGTGTCAATAGATGCAATATGTGTATTTTTGGATTTTTGTCCTAATAACTGAATCTTTGGCAGACTTTTCTGACGACTTCTATCGTAATGATCATGCAGATTGGAACACCTGACAAATCTCAACATTTTAATTTGCACCGTTTTCCAGGTGTAGTCATTGGGGTGACATGATTGGATAACAGCGCTGCCAATCATCTCATCTTACTGATTACGTGTCTCCACCTGCTGTGGAGGATCCCCGGACTCTTCCTCTGAGTCCGTCCCGCCTAAGCATCACTTCCTGTCGGCCTGCTGTCACCTAGGCTCGGGGCTGCTCAGCGTCATGGCTGCGTTCCTGCGAGCTCGTAAATTCGTCCGCTGTGTCATCCGTTTCTCCGACCGTGAACTGTAGAGCGTAGAGCGGACCGAGTGTGGGATTAAAGCCGAGACCTGCTGTTTGAGGTGCCATGGTGGGTGACTCGGGTTTTATATACTTTTTACCCAAAAGCTGATGGCCCGACGGCTAGCTAACGATGCTAACGTTCAGCTACTGTCATAACCACCTGAGATCCTCCAGCTTATCTCCACATCTCCGTCCATTCTTAAATAGTTCGAGTAAACATGTAGAGTGTGTAATTTAAAACTTAAAATGAACTGCATATGTGTCTTTATATGAACACACACGCACTGCTTTTGACTAACTATAACTTTATCTGTAGGTGGACAGGTGGCGTTAGCATTACCAAGTGTTTACATTTGTACTTAGTTTATCCTAATGAATCAGTGTAAAGACTGTAGAGGACTAATTATAATGAACATGACACTTGGTCATAGTAAATATTACAAAGTTTTTAGGTCAAACTGAGAGGTTTATTTGTAGGATTAGTAGTTCAATAATTGCGTTCAATCTCCCACAACCTGTTGGGTGTGTTTTGTTCCTGTTGTCCTCGGTCTGATCTTTCAAAGTCTTAGTATTCCACTAACCCTATAAGTATATATGATCAATCACTTTGTTGCCAATATTTCAAACCTTTAAAGTTTTATCTTTACTCTATAGCTTTACTTACTATTATTCTGGTATTTAATCAGTTTTATGCTGTAGCAGCTCTTTTCATCGCACAATTCCATACTTTCTGCTACGTTTTGTTGTGTCATGCTTTTACTGACAGTTTGGTGTTTCTTTTTTTATTCACTTTTTTATTTTTTTTTTTTTTTTTTACAGTCTTTAGGATTTGTTTCCTATTCTCGACTAACTTCCCTCTACGTGGACTCTGCCTTGGTTAGTCTGCTCATAAATGACATGAGCTTAGGTTTTGAAACCAACAACTCCAGCTTTAACTTTGAAAGTGTCTCGAGAGACGTTTCCGGTGTCATGTACTGAGTTCACATCGTACTGAGATTGTATATGCACACTACCGAAAAATACATTTTTGCTAAAAAAACAAACAAAAAAAAAATCATTTTTGTTTTCAAAGTGAACAAACACATTTTTTGTTTATTGGATTATGTTAGGGTTAGAGTTATAATCTCAGTACGCACTGAAGGATTCTTCTTTCCGTTTTCTAGCAAGCCTTCGAATCCCACTTTTGACATACATTTTTTCATTTTAACATATTTAACATGGCAAATTCCACTTTTAAAATACATATCTGACAAAAATGAACATTTTAGGGTTAGGGATAGGGCTAAATTAAAAAAGTTAGCTGGGTAGCTAAAAAAAAAAAGAGCTAAAATAAAACTGACGGTGCTTTAAGTCACGTGGTGCACCTATCACTTGACCTCAACTGGCCAATGAGGGGCGCTGCGTATGCATAGAATGGCAGTTTATAGATACGTTTAATGTATCCTTAGCCACGGCCTTTAACTTTTCACCATTCCATTTCCTCTGTATTTATTTACTGTCATCTAAAATCATTTTAAGATTAAGATAGCGTGCTAATCTTTTTTCATTAAAGGCCACCTGTTCTGGTGAAAGTTAACAGGCGGCTTCAGAGACGTAATCAATGTAGGGTAGAGCTGGGCGATATGGACCAAAATTCCTATCTCGATATTTATTTCTCAAAACGGCAATATACGATATAAATCTTGATAATTTTAAACCAAATAAACTCTGACTAAAAAGACAAATTTGGGTTAAATTTGCTGATGCAAAATGCCACACAGGCTGAAACAACATCACAGTGCTTTAAGATTTGTAATAAAAAAAAACTTGTGCGTGTATCACAAACATGGGCAACTAGCAGCCTCAAAAGTAACTGCACAAAATGATGTCTAAAAATACACAAAATTACAACAAAAACACAAATGAACAGAGAAATATACAAAAGAACACAAATAATTAATAAGACAACAAAAGGACACAAAGATCCAAAAAATGCACAATGGGACAAAAAAAAATGCACAACAAATATACAAATGGAGAAATACACAAGTATACAGAAGGACACAAAAAGAGAAAAAATGCACAATGGGACAACAGAAATACATAAAAGAAAAAATAAACAAAACAACAACAAAAGACTAAAAAGGAGAAAAAAATACACAATGGAACATGGACATTTATTAACAAACAGCTACACAATATCTGCCACTTTTGCCTTTGTGTCCTATATGGGACAGCACGTGTGAGTGAGCTCTGTAGTGTGGTCTGTTTAGGGAAAGGTCTGGGTTAGAACACACTCAGTATTCGATTTAACTGTGCTTTTCCTGTTCTGAGAAGTTGTGAAAACAGCGACTCCTAAAAAAACAAGTATTTTAATACAATGAAAATATCCATATATTGTAATATTCTATCTTGCCAAAATAGAAAATTTGATACATCTTGAATCTCGATATATTGCCCAGCTCTAATGTAGGTGTCACGTTCTTGTGCTTGTTGTACAGGCTGAAGATAATGCTGATTTCGGCGCTATGGCGGAAGATGAAGATGAAAGTTCAGATGATCCGAACCTTCAGGTGACAAAATGAAATCACTTAAATCGTAACACTTTTTGTTTGTGTACTATCAATAATCAAAGAGGTCGATACAGGCTTCCACTAAGCCTTGATCACTGAATGAATTGAGCGTTGTTCCTCTACATGTATAGGGACACTATTGTTGTCGTGTGTGTTTGATCCACAGCTGGAGCTCAGTGTGTTCAGAGATCAGTGGATGTCTGAACTCAAACCAAACTCTGGAGAGAGTGGGAGGGGCCAGCGACTGCTGCGAGCTAAAAGTCTGAAGAGGAGCCAAGAGTTGGCTCGAGAGGAGAAAGTAAAGACGTTTAGTTCAAACTTACATAATCTACAGAGGGCTGTGGTTAACGTCTGCTATGAGATAGAAAATGTGATGGAGACTCTTTTCTTCAGGCCACAGAGCTGTTCCTCAGAGCGGTTCAGGAAGAGCAGAATGGAGCCGTCTATGAAGGTATATGTCCATAGGATGTTTAATAAACATCACTCTTTATCGACTCATCTCATTTCATCACCCTGTGGAAAGCACACCAGGGGATGAAACTTTTAAAACGATGTTTGATGCTAAATAATTTTAATTAAAGCATTTAACTTTCCTATCATTATAGTATATATATATATATATATATATTTAAATTATCTTTCATATGTTTTTCTGCATCTATATTACTCAATCTTAACAATTCTCAGTATAGCATATATTTTTAGATGTTTTGTACATAGATGGTTACTTTTTTCAGCCTTTTCATGTTTTTTTAGTTGACAACTCCCGTTATATAATTGGTTGAAACCACCCAAAGAAGCTTGATTTTATTTATTTTTTGAACATGTAAAAACAAACTATACACATAAATTAAAAGGAATGTCAAAAACACAAAGTAAGATTTCAATAAACATTTACATGTTCATAACCAGCACAATAAATATATCTAAAAGCACTTATACATACACACATACAACTATATACATAAACAATGTACATACATTAATATTATAAACTACCCATATACAAGTTCTAATTATAATATAAGCTACATATATACATATAAACAAAATAATAATTATATTAAAAATGGAGACCTCATCTATATTGTACATAAAATGGAATTTCTATACATTGCTATACCCATAACAAAGATACCATGTCTTTTCATATTGTTGCAAATGCATATAACAGTAGTGTTATAGTTCCTCTCATTAATGTTATGTCAGTAATTCATTTGTAAATGTGTGAACTGATTAATCTGACCACATTCTCTTATATTCTATTTGGTTTTCTCTTTTAGTTCTTGTAGTTCTAATTGTAGTTAAGAACCTGGTAGATAATCAATATGGCAATAATTAGCATACCTTATTATTTTGGCTTGATTGAATATGTTATATATTGGTGTGGTTAATTTTGGTATTAAAGTAAAACAGTACGTTGTATCAAATAATTTATCTGTGTCATTATTGAAATCACCACATATAAAAACTACTTAGTTTTTTGCTTCCTTTTTTTAAGATCCCTTCATTGAACATATTGATGTTTGATTTGATGTTCTTGCTATTTTGCAGCTATTAAATTCTACCGCATGGCTATGCAGCTTGTTCCGGACATCGAGTTTAAAATCAACTACAACCGTCCTGCAGATGCAGACAGAGGCGGAGGGAACTAGTAAGATTGATAATATTTATTTATTCAGAAGACAAATCTTTATGCCATTAAGCCACATCATTGTTTCGAACAAAGATGTAATTCTCATTAAATCATGTGCTGCTGTGGGAGCTTGTCGTAAACAGAGCAATGATGAAGCAGATGTTTGTCGCTCTGTAAACCATGTGCACAGAGTGTCACACACATGTTTCTTTTCTTAGAGTGATTCATGATGTGTTGGCATGGATGTTGTCATTAATTTGTGCAGCATGGACAACTGTGATGCTGAGGATGAGATCGAGGATCTCCTGGCTTATTTTGAGCAGCAGCTCACAGTGGAGAGCGCCTTCCCAAAGATTTGCATTCCTGAGCATGAAATGACTCAGGTGCACATATCAGGTAAAGCTTGTTTCTGCGTCTCCTGCACTAGGCAACAGTCACAGAAAAAAATAAAATAAAAAAAACAGCATCAAAAGTCATTTGTTTTCATTCTGATGTTTTAAACTGCAGCCTTGCCGAGGGAAATATTAATGTACATTTTTCGCTGGGTTGTGTCGTGTGATTTGGACATGCGAGCCCTGGAGCAGCTCTCTTTGGTTTGCAGAGGGTTCTACATCTGTGCGAGGTCAGCTCCACTCGCTAGACTAACGCAGAAAACAGTGATCAGGGTTTTACCTGTAAAATACCTGTTTTATGAACACACTGCAGGGGAAATGTCTTTTTAATTATTTCTCTTGTATGTCATTTTGTCTTCAGGGATCCTGAGATTTGGCGTTCTGCCTGTTTGAAAGTATGGGGCCGAAACTGCACCAAACTGGTCCCTTATAAATCGTGGAGGGAGATGTTTGTCCAAAGACCACGTGTTCGTTTTGATGGTAAACTAATGGCTTTTTTTTTTTTTTTAACCATTTTAACGCCTATGTTGTAAGTAACTTTCACTTAGTGTTAAGTTTATTCAAGTAATTTTGAAGGAAAAAATTGTGCTGCTTTAACAATAATAATAATAATGAAAATCATATAGCACTTTATAGTGCTTTACATATAGTAAAGACAATGAATGAGAAAATAAAGCAAGAAACTAAAAACGAAATGTGAGGGAAAACAGAACTTAAGGTTATTTACATAACCTCGGTTCTATGAGTAATATGAGTGAGATGTCTCACTATGGGATGCAACCTCTGTTTGCATTCCTCAGAAGCATTTATTTCAATCTGCCAATCCTGATTGGTCGGTGAAGCTCGTCCGTCTGCTAGTGGGTGACCCACGTCCTATAAAAGGAGGACACGGACAGGCGTGCACCATTCAAAATAAACACGTCTTCGTGAGTGAGATGTGTCTAGTGACACATCTCACTCATATTCTCATAGAACTGGGGTTATATACATAACCTAAAGTTCTATTTCATATTTTGTGAAATGTCTCACTATGGGATATGGAATCTCCCATAGTGCAGACATGCTTATCGAGCTGCACCAGCCTCCAGGGCAGAAGTCTGATCACATCAGGACAGTAAATGGAAACGTCCAGCATGTAAAAGCAGACAAACGTGAGGCGCTGCACAGATGTCCTCAACAGACACTCCCCTGAACAAAGCCCAGGATGTGGCAAGACCCCGAGTTGAGTGTGCACGCAGACCCGTAGGCGGCTGCAGACTCTGACACGAGTAAGCCGAAGCAATAGCCTGACAGGCGTTGCTTAGTAACAGGCTTCCCCTTCCGGGGATTGGCCCAGGAGACGAACAGCTGATCGCTCCACCAGAGGCTCCTCGTCATATCCATATCAGTGCGGATCGCACGAACTGGACATAACACATCCAGCCGCTGCTCATCCTGCGAGACATAAAGGGCCAAAATGTCAATGGGAGAACACGAGCCCACAACCTTCGGCACAAAGGCCGGGTTGAATCTCAGGATGATCCTCACATCACCTGGGAAAAGCTTAGCGCACGACGAATGAACCGAGAGCGCATGGATGTCACCGTACAACGGTAGAGCTCCCTCGCGGCAGAGGGCCGTACGGCACCAGAGGGCCTGTCTGCAGCGCGGTGGAGCCCTCTGCTGGCGGCCGCCCGACCAACAGCAAAGGAACCTCCTGCACAGCGGAGGCGCCCCTGTGGAACAGGGCAATAACCCCCGGAGCAAGCACACACTGCTCGCTCCAGGGGACAGGGTGACGACAGGGAAACCGCTATTCTTGACCAGGAGGGGGCCGGAGTGGGAATAACTTGACCCGTCATTACTCTGCTTATAGTGGCAGATAATGCTTTCACATGATGCGCCCCAGGCCTTTGGCCTAGGGGTGCGAGCGTTGAACACATCACTCTGTTTTGAACATGTGTGTGAGTGCATGCTTGTGGACATGCAGGAGGTGACAACAGCCGAATGTCCTGCGGAACCAGTCTGTCTCTCCCGAACAGCAGAGAGCCGAGCCTTGCCAGAGTGGATGACGGGGAGTGAACAGTCCGAGAATGCACGGGTGAAAGCAAAGGGGACGAAGCTGGAAAACGAGGGAACGTCACTTTGTCAGCAGAGGAGAAGAAAGCTGTCAGGCAGTCTTTCTCTTCCTCCTCGTCTGCGTGCACTGAGCAGGCTGAGATGGAGCAGCAGCAGCCGCCGGAGCTGTAGGGATACCGGGCCAGGTAGGCGGGCCTCATCAAAGCTGTGGTAGAGGCAGCCGGGGAACGGAAGGTCTCGCCGCTTTAAACTGCGGACCCTGGGGAGCAGCCCGAGGAAAAGCCCTCTACCGTGCCGGTGAGGATGTGAGCCTCATCGTCTCTCTTTTTTATTTTTTTCTCCTCGCATCGCTGCTGCATGGAGTACTAAGTGGAGCCAAAAATCCCCTGGGGAACAACGGGGACATCCAGGATGTTGCTCTTTTCTGAGTCAGGCGGGTTTGGCAAAGTCGAGCCAACAGGCTTGCTCCTGAACGGACGGTCCTTCCAGGGACGAGCTACTTCCACGAGCAGAATAAAAACTAAATGTAAAATTGATTTAATTAATTATTGACACTTTTAATGGATTAAAGAACGGTGTATTTATTTATTTAATTGTGGCACTCCTCGTCCTCCATAAAAATGTTGCTCATCTGAATGTTTTGTGAAACACAAAGTTAATCAAAAAAGTTAAGCATCCTTTGAGCCACAGAAGCAAGAGAAAAGACAACGTGTCACCATTGTTGTTCTTACAGGTGTTTACATCAGCAAGTCATCCTACATCCGTCAAGGAGAGGAGTCCCTGGATGGTTTTTACCGGGCTTGGCACCACGTTGAGTACTACAGGTAAATGCTTAACCTTTCATCCTCTGCTTGTTGGTCAGTCAAACATTTAATCTTTTCACTGTATTTTAACAGATACCTGCGGTTCTTCCCTGACGGCCACGTCGTCATGCTGACAACCCCTGAGGACCCTCTGTATGTCGTTCCCCGCCTGCGCACCAGGAACACCAGGTCCTCCAGTTTCCTACAAGCTCAGCTTCTAACGCTCGTTACAATCAGAGGAAATATTCACATCAACATGTGTTTGAGGTTTTTTTTTTTTTTTACAGGATGGATTCTGTTTTGTTCGGTCATTTCCGTCTGTCACAGGAGACGGACAATCAAACCAAAGTCTTTGCTGTCATCTGCAAGAAAAAGGAGGAGGTGAGAAGACGTTGTGGTATTTGTTGAAGGGATGTGATTTCAACCAAGGGAACGACTGGTTTCACTTTCTCTGAAAAGGAGAAAGTAGAAATGACAGACGAAACATGAATCATCCTCAGTTTTCCTGGTGCTTATATCACATGATTGAAAGTCATTTTTAAAGTTTAACAGTGGAAAGAAACTCAAAATTATTTAATTCTCCTCAAATTATGATATAAAATTTCCCTTAATTAAATAGAAATTGGTCACAAAATCAAGGTAATCTAAATTGAAGAGCCTGTTGGGTCTGATATCTTTCACTTATTGCCTGGATATTGTCGGTTTCTTAAATATTTTGTATTTTATGTAGACGTAAAAGTGTAAAGTAGGCACAATAATGATGAAATTAGTTGTTTTCCTGCATAAAATCTGTGGCCCACTTGAGATCAAACTGCTCTGTATTCGGCCCCTGAACTAAAATGAGTTTGACAGCCCTGCTGTAGTGTCATCCAGGTAAATCAACAATCCCACACTAATCTACAATTTAATAGAAACATAAAAGCAGCTAGTTTGGACTTGGGAACCGTTCTGTTAATCAATCAGTCTAAGCTTTAAGAAACATTTACAACAGTTGTGTGTCAAAGTTCCTAGTCCTTAGGCCACAACACTGAAACATAGCGTGCTCCTGGTGGACGGTTAGTGATGTGTCTCGCATAGCAGCCACGTCACCATTGGTTTATGATCTACACAATCAGGATTTTTGGGTTGATCACCGATCAGTGAGTCTAAAAAAATCGATCAATGATCCAATCATATGAATTAAGGTTATTTATTTTAGGTAACGACCAAATTCCTTCGGTACTACCTGATACAGATTTACGGAAAATCAAATGGTACCATGTTTCAGGACCTAAATGCAGCTTTGTGATTGTGAGGGAGTGAAAGAGTTGAAGAATTTCCATGCAGGACTTGAACATAACATTTGCTTGACCAGTGTGCGGAGTCAGGGAGTGTTGCTCCGCTGTTTTAACATGCTCAGGCTGAATAATCAAAACAAGCGCACGCACACATAAAAACACACAGATACATACAGACGCTGCCCCCGCTTTCAGAGCCAGTCGACTGGCTGAAGAAATCCGGCACTTAGCCGCTCCGACATTTTTGCCGTTTGCTCATAGGTTTTCACCTTTGTGCACAAATGTGAGTGAAATAAAGTCGTGTCACGTAAACAACTCTTCGGTGTAAAAAAAATGCAGTGAGAGCATCTTCAGAAAGTGTCTTCACGACAATGACGTAGTTGATCAGATTGGAGAATTAAGACATTACAGCTGATCACATTAATTGCATAAAATGTAAAATTTCGGCCAATCTGAAATAGTTGATCGGATCAGTGTAAAACCTAGTTCATGAGCAGGTGTGTGCACGTGGCTGATAATGCTGGGCACTATGGAACTACCAGCAGGAGATACAAACCCTTCATCAAGTCCATCTACCATTTGTTTAATCAAATCATTACTGTCAAAAGTTTGAAAGTTTTGATTAACAATTGATTTGTTATGATTTCAATTTTAAGACCTTTATTTGTACCTGAGGGGAAATTCATTCTTGAACAGTAGCAATGACAACATAAAGGTTAACACATTCATAAGGCAACAGTCATATTAAAAAGTCAGTCCTAAAATAAATAAATAACGCATACTTGAATAAATGTGCATTAAAGGTGATGCTCCCTGTACGAGAGGGTATGAAAGACAATGTGTATGAGTTAGATCAGGGGTTTTCAACCTTGGGGTCGTGAGACACTGGAAGGGAGTCGCCAGATGCCTTCAATAAACGAAAAATATTTTTTTAACAACCAATTTCTGTGGTTTTTAAAATCTCATTTCACCACAGTCATGCGCTGAAAAGGTTGAGAACCACTGGGTTAGACGATAAAGGAATATATTTCCCATGAATTTGACATTTACCGCCTTGTTTATCTTGTTGTTTTGTGTTAGAAAGCAACCGAGTATCAAAAGAACCGGTTCTCCAGGCGTAATCCAGCTCCAGAAGCTGAACACGTGTTCCACGTGGGCCTGCATGTGTCCGCCGGGGGGCGTCAGAGTTTCAGTAAACTGGTGTGGATTCACCACTCCTGTCACATCACCTACAAGTAAGAGATATACTCACTATCACAGCAGCAATCATTGAAGAGATTGATTTAGCTCACAGTTGTTAATGTTTGCTGTGCTCAGGCTAACGGGGGAGACGGTGGTCACAGCATTCGACCTGGACAGGATGTACGCACCGTTCTACTTTGCACGTGTGAAGAGTTACACGGCTCTGTCTGAGCAGCCTCTTTAGGCCGCAGTAAAACATGCACATTATTGCACAGCAGAAATCCATCTATTACTCAAACTAAACACGTTCTCTTCAGCTGGTTTATGGTGTTTCTGTTCATTTATTCATGTTTTTACAATGAGAGCATGTCATCTTTATGGCTCGTCTAGTTTAAAGGGGACACATTATGCTATTTTTCACACATCTCCATTTGTTCTAAGAACCCCAAAAACATAGTATTTGAGGTTTATTTTCCCAAACTCGCCTGTTTTCCAGAGTTTTAGCCTCTGAAAAGTCACTTTCTGAACAGTTCTGAAATCTGGCCGTTTTTTGGGGCCTACTTATGCATATTCATGAGTGGGCGTGTCTATAGACGCTCACTCACTTCATGTCTTGCTTTTTTACGGGGTGATCAGTGATCACCAAAGCAATTTTATTTTTGCGATCCACATGTCCATTACAGTAAAACACTGTAAGCGAGTCCGTCTCACAGCAGCAGTCATTCAGACTCTCACCGGAATGTTAAGCTGCTAAGTCACTTTCTCCTCCTCCTCTGCTCATCTAACCACAGGAATAGTGCATTTAAGGTGATAATCATTTGTTTTCTCCAACCACTGCGTCGCATTGTCACAAACACGTCAGATCAGCGATACAAGGCGATATAACAGGTTCGCCAATGCACCGAACTACAAGAGCGGAGTACACCTCCGCATTGACAAATAGTGCCTACACTACAGTTATGCTCACTGTAGAGGTGTGGCACCGGCAGCAGGAAAGTTCTGTATTTAGTTTTACCGTAGCCATCACGCCTTCGCTCGCGAGACAAACAATGGAGGACTTTTGTAAAAGTTTTCCTCAGGTTGGTGGTGGAGTCCATGGGCGGAGTTACCAGCGGAGGGGAAGGTTTTTTCTTTCCCGATTTCACTTGTGACGTCACAAATGTGTAAAATTTGAAACGAAGCAATTTTCTCTGTTATAAGACTTACACAGACCACAAACAAACGACTGGATGGATTTATTTCATATTTTGTGTTTAGTGTGGACGCTCAAGTTACCTCATTTGGGTTAAAAAAAGACTACAAAAGTGGATTTTTCATAATATGTCTCCTTTAAAAGAAAGTTTTTTCATTTCATATGTGGGAGTCTTTAGCTGAGAGCTGAACTCAGTGATTTAAAGCATTGATTGTTTTTTCTGTTTTGTCCTGTTCTTTTTCTCATGGGACACTTGTTCAATAAACAGTAATGAGCCAAAGTGAAGCGCACGCTTTCAGGCCTTTTTGTCCAATAATCCATTTGTTTGTATTAATGAAATGAAAACTGATAGTTTTACAATGTGATTTCAGTTCACAGGGGCACAATCCAAAGTACATTATTTATATAATGATTGTGGGCCATTCAGACGGGAGTTGTGGAGATGAAGATAAATATACATTTGGAAATTGTGGTGGATACAAGTTCATTTATGGTTTGTTGAGATGAGATCTTACAAAACGACAGCCATGGATTTAAATGTTGTTGGGAAATTGATGAGTAAATCCAATAGTTCTGGTCAGTTGTTAGTGGGTTTATTGAGGAACTCTCATGGTTGGGTTTGTTTCTGTTTGATAGCATAAAAGGCTGCAAGGCTTCTGCCTTAAAGGCTCTATTATTATTATTTTTTTTTAAAAATCAAATTTTTTCAAGCATGCCTACATTTGTCACCTTATGTCGACGCCACTTGTAGGCAAATCTTTTCAGGACAAATATGCATGTTTGTCCTTTTGCTACTTTGCATAAAACAAACACAATAAATTCCTGCACATTTTTCCTGAATAGGAAACAATATGGATTGTATTAGTGATCTGTCTTTTCTGTTTCATATTTCAAATTGAGCTTTAGGCAAAGATATATTTTATACCAGTAATCAATGGAGTATTTAACAGAATATTAACAAAGTATGTAATTTCTGCCCCCCTTATATCATCATGATCAAAATAAATACGAGACACATTAGGTGCAGACAGACAGAGACATATTTCAACAACTTAATGTGTGTTTAAACAGAATTTCATACAAAGTTTTGAACTCTCTCAACTAGGGCTGGGCGATTTTTGCCTAAAAAAAACTGATTTTTCTGAAACGCAAAAAAGTCTGAAAAAACTGGTGGAAATGTTTTATTTAAAAACAAACTCGAATTTGCAAAATAAAAATTGTTTTTATCTACAAATTTGATAAATCGATTTTTTTTTTTTTTTTTTTTTTCCCAGCCCTACTCTCAACTTCACCTCTAAACATTTCATTTAGTCTACATTGTGGTATTGTTAATGTAATAAATCAACTCATGTGTATGACTGTTTTAGTGTATTTGTTACGCTACACACATTTAATCATTATGGTAATCAACAGAAGTCAAAATTTCAGCAAAAAAAAAAAAAAGAACTCAACACTGATAAACAGATCAAATCTGGAGCTTATTTACAGATAGAAAGTTAGTTGAAAATAGAAGATTACATAAGGTTTTCTAATGCTTGGGTTAATAAAAACGGCAGTTAAAGTGAGAATAATCTAATATTCCGTCTCGGTTAACATTTGAGTTCTGAAAAAGTCTAGATACCATAGATACTATGTCTATAATCCAAAACCATGTTAGTCACATCTGATTCTCTCCATTCACCAACGGCACCTGTGATTGGCTGATGTCTTTCCTTTAATAAGCTGGGAGGGGCTTAGTGACCCTGAACAGGATGAGTGAAATAGAAAGAGGATTCCTGCCTCATGTCACCTTAAATGGAATTAGATCAAATGTGTCCACATTTAAAACAGAGTTTTGGCACTAGGCTCTCACTGTGAGCTGGAACAAGCAGTAAAGCATTAAATACAGACAGGAAACAGCAGCTGGAAGCCATTTATCTTTTATTTAAGAGAATAAAAGTCAATAAAAAAAAAAATCTTTTCAATTGTCCAGAATTTGTTACAAATATACAGGTTGATGTTATGGCAGATGCCTGCAGCAACATGTATAGGAGACGTGAAGTCATGTATTTATTTAGGAGAGGATTTTAAAATCTGAACACACGACGGTCAGAGATTTTCATATCATTGAAAGATAATTTGCAAATATGTCCATTTTAGTGTTAATTCTGTGGCATTATAATCAAGTAAAAACCTAAAATGTAATGATTTAATATCATTGATTTAAGTAAAGCAGTTTTTAAAGTCCAGATATTTCACTTTTGTGTGCTTGTGACCTCGCTGTGTTTATTGGCTTCTATCCTAGAATAATGAAATTAGATGATATATATATAAATATATAGACCTGTGCCAATACGCACAGCTTACAAATAAAAAGGAATGCTATCTTTCCTTACATGCTACATCTGTCCTAAGGGAGCGTGTTTTTTCAACTACAGGAGAGAAAGTGAAATGTTGAATATTGTTGAAAAAGAACATGTCTATTTTAAATTTGGGCTGTGTGGGCTGTTCTAGTTTGATATGTCACAAATATGGGGTATATGCAAAGTTTATGCACAACATTATTTAGTTTTAATTTTATTCTGATGTGAAATATCGTCTATTGTGTTCTATTTGCAGAGCAGCACTTTTAACACTCAAAATAGGAAAAATGAGTCCTATTTATATTTGTTTTATTGTATATTTTATATTCACCTAACTTGAAAAGTTTATATCCAGAGTATACTTAAGTATATGCATATGTACAGCGTTTTTATTTAGTAACATTCACTCTTAAATAGTCATTATTACAGTGACCTGCATTTTTTCCAATTACAATTAAAATAGTATAATTTTCCCCCTGTAAGTAAAAAACAATTAAGTTACAATTAATCCCAATTACAGAGTTTTTAATAAATAACACAATTAAACGTATAACTTCCTCTTGCGTTAGCTTTCTGTTAGCATCTCTAATGATAACCGCGAAGGATACAATGGCCATGATTCTGCTGGAGCCAATTATATTTTTCAATTACAAATACTTCTTCAATTATCCATGTTCAATTACTAAACTAAATATGATACAGTGACCAGCATTTTTTCCAGTTACAACTAAAATTAGAACTATCATTTTTCCCCCCTGAAAGTCAATTACAATTACCTTCTCAGTTAGTAAAGTTCAATTACAATTAATCACAATTACTGAGCCTTTAATGATGCGCTAGCTTTCTTTCGCATCAGTTTTGACCCATGTCTTAAATCAGCTGTAAAATACATTAAAAAAATATATCAAATTAGTTTCTCATCTCTTGGTTGCCTTGTTAGGCTTCCTTATCCATAAAATTATTGGTATTAATATTTTTGGTGTGGGCATCTGAGCCTCATTTGTGTCAGTATTGCCCTTAAATTAAAATGTATTTAAAGTGATCAAATGATCCTGAAGAAAACTGACATGTAGTGGGAAAAGTTGATATGAAACACATTTTAATAATTAACTAAGTACGTGTAAGCCATAGAACGGTAATATGGTTTCCTTGATATGCATTTAATTAAATAGTGCATTTTTTTAATAGAATTTCCATCACAATTACGTGAACTCAATTACAATTACAACAGTAAAAAAAAAAAAAAAAAGAAATCAAATCGAATTACGTGATAATTGTAATTAATTACTAATCACGCGATTACATTTATAATACTGGAGACTATTCTATCCGCCCTCGATTTAACTCATTAATCTAACGTTTCACAGCTTTTCTTGCATAAACCCGTACAAAAAGACAGAATATTGTATATGTTAAGGTTTCATTTATTTAAGACATTTTTTTAAAAGTTCCTGAAAAACTTTGTCTGAATAAACGAAACTTTAACATATATATATATATATATATATATATAAAAAAGACAAAATGAACTTTCTGGATCTAAAAGCACTGTGATAAGAGCTGAATCACATTCACTGGTTAAACAGCAATGCTACATGTGATTGTGCCCACAACATAAAACACAAGCTATTCTTAGATGTATCAAACTCCAACATCTGCGGGTTTACACAGCTGTTTCACATCTGCACTCTGTGTTCTACGCGCTCACCTGGTGCTGCATGAAACAATGCCGAGGCAGATGCTGCGTCAGCTGTTTTTGGCTAAATAAAGACAATCCCATCGAGGAGCGTTAAAGAACAAATCTCAACTGATCATTTAGAGCAGCAGCTTTATTACCTCCCTGTTCTTTGTCAGCAGTGTTTTAAAAAAAGGAAGACATTACTTTTGGAGTTGACACAATTGTAAAACAGTCTCGAGTCAAAATTAATACTGAAACGATGGCAAATACATTCACAAGCGCATCGACTTGTCTGGAAGGCACCGCATTTACACACAATACAAAACGCATCCATGCCATTTTGGGATCATCCATACAT
Organism: Gouania willdenowi; assembly: GCF_900634775.1. Lineage (NCBI taxonomy): Eukaryota > Metazoa > Chordata > Actinopteri > Blenniiformes > Gobiesocidae > Gouania > Gouania willdenowi. Next base: position 19,667,781 of record NC_041058.1, on the reverse strand, counting down.
TCCTGGCGTTCACCTCGGGAGACACTAAAACCAGGAAACATTTTGTATAAAGTAAATTCTGCTCCGTCCTGCTGCACAGGCTGTAAAATCACCATGTTTATCATTGTAGATGTTATTAGAGCTACTATCTTTACCACGGAGCAAATATTTATTCCTGGTTGTTGTTTTCCGATTAGTTCCTACTGCTCGGAAACACAGAAATCAGTATTTTTTTTAATTATTTACAGGGTTCCCACACACCACAATGATTTTGCGTATGTATTTCCTGGTTTTTAGCGTAGGCCAGCTGAAGTGATCTTACCTACGCACAGATTCGTAAATGAGGCGGGAAGTGAATTTGTGTTTCCCGCTCAATTATGCAGCGCTTTCACTTTGAGATAACACTTATTTCAAACATTCAAATATAAAATATGCTATATTTCCAAAACAGTTCAAATATTCCATGACTTTTCAAGACAAGAAAATCAGTTTGATCAAATTCCATAACTTTTCCAGGAATTGAATGACCGTGGGGGATCCTGTATTTATTTATTCATTCATTATTGTTATTTGAAAGGTTACCTCATTCAGATGTAGCCCACGTATATATGTGTTCATCACAGGAACTATGCACAGTAATAATATAATATTTATAAACTTGTAAATATGCAGTAGGATCTACTCGCCGCTAAGTAAAGCCCTATTAAACTCCAAAAAATAATAATAATAGCTCGGAAGAAATGTTTTTGCCCTGGTAAAGATAGTAGCTCTAACAACCGGTTCAATGATAAACTTAACTTTTGAATCCAAGTTCCCCTTTTGTGTATTTTGTTGTTGTTTGTCTGTTCTTTTTATTATTCAGTATTTATTTTTCTTATTTTTTGTGTTTTTTTTTGTTGTTTTTTTGTGTGTTGTTATTTAAATGATTCTCTCTCTGTGTTGTTTTTTTTATGTCGTTTTCTATGTTTCTCTGTTGTTTCGGTGCATTTTTGTAATGATCATGTGTATTTTTCTCTCATTTGTTGTCGTTTTGTGTGTTGCCGGTAATGTTAAGTATCTTCTCTCTTTAGTCTCTTTTTGGTGTGATTTTGTTGTCGTTTGTCTGTTCTTTTTATTCATTATTACATATTTTTCTTTTATTTTGTGTGTTTTTGTTGTCGTTTTGTGAGTTGCTGCTAATATTTAGTACGATTATCATTTTTAACCAAAAATAAACATGAGAAAAGCCCATATTTTTTTATCCTTTCATTTTTTAATTTTCCCCTCTCTCTCATGTACCCCCTGTAGGGTACACGTGCCCCCATTTGAGAAACACTGTCCTATGACTCTGAAATGTTTCCGTGTTTTAGTATCTCCCGTTAACTTCTTTTTGTTTGAGCACTTATAACTGTTTCATTTTGATGCAGAACATCCACGTGTTAAACTGCGACATATCCAATATGTGCTATTTTAGCATCAGAATTGACTTCTTACAACTTTAATTCTACATTGAGTATTCTGTCTTCAGTCTCAGCGATTGTTTACACTACGCTAGTATTACCTGTTGAGATTAGCATGACATACAAAAGCCCTTATTTTGTTGATTTCAATGTCTTTAGGGTCCAAGAAGCTAGAGACGCTAACTAACAGTAGGAAACAATGACAGATTTGTTCAAAAACTTCATAAATCTGCTCTTTCCCACTCTGAAACCAATGCAATACTTTGCAGCATAGCCTCCTGTGCTTTGGTTCACGTAAATATTCTATCTTCATAGCGCTTTGTTGTTGGTACGGCCCGTTATTACCATAACATTACAATAGTACTGAACAAGGCAGCAAACTACCAGCTCTGTTTTGCCACTTTAATTGTGTTTTCATGGTTATGGCATGTAACAGTTTTCTAAAACGTGCTGCCGCTGCCCATATGTACGCTGTAGCTACAGCTGTGGACGTGCCGTGCACACAAAGCATCTCAGAAATACTTCTTGTAGGTAACTGGGAGGATTTTTTTTTTGCTTTGCAGTAATTTACCTCTACGTGTCGGTGTAGGCAAAAAAATGTACATTAATGCTAAATCATTATGTGAGAAACACATAATGTCTCTATGGCTTGTTTCACCTGAAGTGCTAAACTATTCTAGATTAGAAGATAGTTCCATCGCCTATAGCAGCATTAGCTAACACGCTACGTTTCGCCAGAGGTCAATCCACTCTCAGCTTCTTTTGGGTCGGCTGTTCTGAGGACTGCGTCCCATTTGAATGTCCGTTGGTGGATGAAAAGCCATTCTGGTGCTCTTTCGTCGAAGAACCGCGATGCTTTTTGTAGGTCTATAAGAAAAGAAAAAAGGACACGTATCACAACACTGTTTGAATTCAAACAAAGTAATGGTAATTGTATAAGTCCTGTTAGCAGAGGTGTAAAGAGTACTGATATATATCAAGTACAAGTACGTCATTTAATTGAAATTGTACTCAAGTACAAGTAAGTAATACATCAAATACTCAAGTACTACTCAAAAGTAGCTCAATTTAAAAAGTAGTCAAAGTATAAGTTACTAGTTACTTTCACCCCCCACGTTTATTTTTGGTAATAAATCTTGCCATGGTTCCCTTGCACACAGTAAACATGTCATGTATAAACTTAAAAAGGAAGAGACCAAATCTAGCACAATTGGACAGTAACTACAGAGTGATACATGCATTCATGTCAGAGTCTCTAAAACACCTGAAAAAGCTCTACTAATACAAGATAAAGTCCATACATTTGTCACTATGTCTCTATTGAGACAAAAGCCACTAAGAGCGTTCACAAAAAATACCGGTAAGGGAGGTTGAGTTTCGGAGAAATGATTCTACAAACTGCAGCTTTAATTTATTTTCCACAAAGGCATCTGTATAAAATAAAAGTTAAATATTAAAAAATAAAACAACACCAATGAATTTAATTCAAAATAATAATAAAAAAAAAAGTATCGGGCTCTAAGTATAGCAATATTTATGAACTCTAAAACTGATAAAATAAACTCCATTCAATGCTGTTTTGGTGCATTACGTTTAATCTGATTGGTCGGCTATGATGTGATGCATTTGATTGTTGTCTGGTCTTTTCATTTTTTGCAGTTTCACAGTGTCTGTTGATCATTTTAAAACAAAAAAAATATATAATTTACTCAGTTATGAAATGTAACGAATTACAATTACTTTTTATAAATGGCTAAAATCAAAACAACAGTGTTCACATTATAATTTATGCCTGGTTTCTCGCTTGCCCGTGTTGCCTCTGCCCTATAACTAATGACTGTATTTAACTTTTTATATTGCTTTTCTTTTTGTCATGTTTTGTGCAGTGCATATTTCCTCCTTACTTTCTTATTATTATTTCTGTTACTTTTGACCTTTTTAAAAGCCTCCTGTACACAGGCGTCGTAAATTAACACAAGTGCTAACACGCTCAAAACAATATATCTGGGTAACTAATGTAATGGTGATGTACATATCAAATAAAGGTAACATACAGTATGTATAAAATATACTTAAGTACCAGTCAAATTGCTGATTTAGAAATGAACTCAAAAATACACAAGTATCCATTAAAGTCGCTCAATTACAGTAACGTAAAATGACTCACTAACCTGAAAGTAGAAGTTTGAGAAAAGGATGATGAGTGTGCACATGTAACTGATTTGGAAACACAGCCATCCCAGAGGAAAGCCACATGGCCATATGACTGCACACGCAGTATGGGAAACAGTTAGGAAGAACTGGATCTGTGACGGAAACAGAGACCAGAGTGAAGTACATCATATCAATGTTAGAAAAATGGAATATTTATTATCATATACGTCATTTTGTAATTACAGTTTATTATCATATTGCAATACATACTTCAGTGTATGTACTTCTATTAAGTTTACTTTACTTTGAATTATCCCGACATTGGTGTTATATGAAAATATATAAATGCATAAAAGGCTGTGTGTATTTTTATATATATAAGTAAATTTATTTGCATACAACATTGACATACAAAGCTAAAAGTCAAAATGAGAAGCGAGGTATGAGGTCAAAATGTCACTGACATATAAAACGATTTCTGCATCACTTCCTTAAAGTCCGAGTAAAGCAGAAATAAATGTGTGTCATGAGTTTGTGAAAGTGAAAAAAATCGCTAAGTATATAAAATTAGGTCTCAAAATCATGGAAAAACAAACACTTCTCTCTGCTCTGAGACGCTGGGGGCGTGTCATTTAGAGGTGCTGGAACCACGCCTACGTGAGGGAAGGGCTCCGCCTCTTTACTGTGTCTATGGGAGAGAGCAGCGTGAAACCGGCTCCGGCGTCAATAGTGCTTCCAAAAGTGCTCGGATCGGACGCGGAAAGGTCTGCTACGCCCAAGTCAGAATATGTGCATCTCTCCCGGGTAGAGTCAACACTGCGCCCGCTAGAGGCGGAAAACAAAATCACGGTTTATACACGTGCTCATTTCACGGAGAATGTAGCTTCAGCGTACGAGTTTTATTCCCCTGAGTCTGAATACGTGGTTTGTTTTGTGCCCGCTGGAGGAAGCGGAAGTTTGGTGTGCTTCAGCAGCAGGGTCGGGTTTATGCTAATGAGGGCCTCGCTACGTAACACGTCCCTGATTTGTGGCCTGCCCATTAAATCCTGAACACAGAAAATGGAAATACAGTTTTTGAAGCCGAGCTCCACAATTAAATTATAAATGGTTGAATGGCTTTGTACATGTGTTAAAAAAAAATACATTTATGACCTATTTAATGTGTTCAGAAGAAAATGTCAGAATTTGCTTTACACGGTCTTTAACACTGAAAATGTTCTACTAATCTATATATAAATAAAGCTACAAAGTATAAAAAAATGTGTAATTTATTAGTCAATCCTAACCAAGTTTGTGATTAACCTGCCTTACAACAAAACAACCGTCGCCTCAGACCAAAATAACCTTCATTTAAAAAACAATATTTCCCTTTTAAGCCCTTCAAGCAGACCAGAAGCCCCTAATGCACATCTGGAGTGGGAATGTTACACCAAAATTCCATCGATAACTCCATCTAGTCGGGACCCATAAGTGGGTTGTGGATCTTTACTGGGTGGGTCGCGGACAGCTGGTCAAAAATAAATAAATACTTAATATCTCATGTTCACGGCGTGCTGTGAAATGCATGTTGAACAGGAAAATACATAGATTTATGTTTTTAAAAAAAGATCATATATGAGTGTTTTCAACAGCTATTTTTGAAAAACTACATTTGGTTTGTTGAATTCTGAAAAAAAAGTGGGTGGTGATTTAATGATGGTGGAAAAATGTGGGTCCCAGGGTGAGACCCAGTTGAGAAGCCCTGCTACTATAGTATATACTGTCAGGGCCAACTACAGTAAATGATTTAAGACAATATTTGAACACAAAACAGGAGATAAACTACCGAATCCAGACTCACCAGCTGTAACTGAGTGATATACTTCTTCCACCAAAGGTACGGGCGCATGGCAGGGATGGATGACAGGCCGTAGTACGAGTACATGACGACGTGGACGAAGCTGTTCACGGAGGCACCAAAGTATGCTGAAAAGATCCGACAGACAGGAAGTGACTCATGTGCTGTTGATTAACAGATGTTAACGTTTCAGTAGGAGATGAAAAGTCCAGGGAATGAGAAGCTTTTGTGTTCGTCTGAATTTGCACGGCAATAATAATTTAGATTTATGAGAATATGACACAAAATGCTGAAGTTATAACATGTACACCTGGGCTGGGGTCAATTATAATTGTAATTATCTAATAAAACTTATTAAAAAAATCCTCTTTGTCTGCACATGCTGTCAACGGTCAACACTACAAGAAGTGCAGTCTTTTTAAGACAGTGATGCATGTTTTGTTATTGCAATTAAATAAATTAATTTATCTTATTGCATAATTGTGACCATCACCAGCCTTCCCTAAGGGAGGGTAATAAACACGTTATTACAGGGAGAATAAAAAAAAGAGGGCAGTGTCACACTTGAGTGATGGGGAAGGGAACAGGGAAGGGGGAGTCAGGGTAGGAAATGAAAAAGGTGGGGACGAGTTAAGTGCTTTATAGTGACAGTGAGATGTGACGATATAATTGTGCATACTGTAATTGCGTAATTACAACTATGACATAATTACAAATGTAATCGTAAATGGAAAAAAAAAATTACTGCTGTCGTAATCGTAATTGAGTTCAGATATTTAAATATACAAAAATATTAATACCAATATTTTCTTGGATAAGGAAGCTCATGGTAACAAAACGATGTGAAAAAAAATTACATTTTTTGTGTATTTTACAGTTGATTTAAGACATGGGTCAGAACTGAGCTGCTATCATAAGAGATGCTAACAGAAAGCTAACACAAGAGGAAGGTTACGTTTTATGGGTAATGAGTAATTGTGAATAATCTAATTTGAACTTAAGAAATTGAGAATGTAATTATAATTGACTTACGGAGGAAAAATAATAATTATAATTATAATTGTAATTGGAAAAAAATGCCAGGCACCATAATCGTAATTGATGGATAATGGAAGATGTAATTATAATTGAAAAAAAAAAAAAGTAATTGACCCCAACCCTGATGTACGCGGACCCTCAAGTATGCTGAATAAAACCTTACAAATAAAACTATAAATATAACTTTTTGTGCGCTTAAAATAAACACACACACAAAGAAAGCTTTTTCAAATCATATTTCCACTGTAAGATTGAGCAAAAACAAGCCACTTTGTGTCTTTTAACGTATTTTCAGAGCTAATGGGTTCATTATTAGAGCACCTGAATTATTCAGCTCACTGTAGAAGTGTTTTGAGTCACGCAAGGTCAGAGTTGTGTCAAACACTCACAGTGGCCACATGGTATATAGTTCATGACGAACCACCAGATATTCAGCATGCTGGCGTGGTGGTAGATGTGAAGAAAGGTGATCTGATGGTTGTTCTTCCGCAGGATAAAGATAAACGTGTCGATAAACTCGATCAGCTTAGAGAAGTAATACCACCACAACGCTTTAATGATCTGGGGAGGCAAACATGGAGACTTAGATGTGTTAGTCAAGGTAAAAGAGGCATCAATTGTTCTCAAGGTCAGAAGTAATCATGACACAGAACAGTTACCATGGCTACAGGAAGCAGAACAAATTCCCTCCCAGTGTCTATAGCTCGTCACTGGGATTTACTGACACTTGTCCATGTAAATCAAAGCCAAGGACAAAGGTGTAGAGAGTACTGATATATCCTACTGAAATAGAAGTACTGTTACTTGATTTAAATTACAAGTACAAGTAAGTAATACCTAAAATAATCAAGTACAAGTAAAAAGTAGCTAAATGAAATAGTACTCAAAGTAAAAGTTTATTTTTAGTAATAAATCTTGAAGAAACCAAATTGTGTGCAATTGGAACTTAAAGCTGCAGTTTGTAAGTTTTTGTTTGGCATTATTTGGTAAAAAATTCATAATCATTTTTGAGCATATTGTAATAAAGTGCATTACGTTTAATGTGGTTGGTCGGCTATGATGTGATGCGTTTGATTGTTGTCTGGTCATTTTATTTTTTGTAGTTTCACAATGTACGTTTATCATTATAAAACATTATAACACACCATCATTTCCTCAGTAACGATTGGGTGTAAAACTGTAACAAATGACTTTACATCTTTTAAAACATCCTTAAATACAAGTAAAATTACTGAATTAGAAATATACTCAAAGAACTAACTTAATTACAGTAACGTGAGTACTTGTAATCCATTACTTTCACCTCTGAGAAGGAAACTAAAAATCAACAGTGAAAACCTGGGCCACAATAAAATACTCTTGGCAGTAATAGCTCTTCTTTAATATCATCAATAAATATGAAAGAGATTATTTTTTACACAAAATGACAGACATTATCCTCTTACATTAACACTCGCACAGAGACCCAGCTTACCGACCTTGTCATCCACCACTGGTGCACTGTGGGTATTCTGGCAGTAGAAGTTGTAGTCACCATCCCACACTGCAGAAACCAGCTGAACACAAGGAGGGTAATTAATTGTCATGTCACCACATACACACGCACACGGTCCAGTGCAGATAATTTATATTAGCTTTGTAACTGTGCCAGACACAAACAGAGACCAGCAGTAGGTGAGATAAGCAGATTTAATGCTTCATATCTGTGGTGCAAGGTTGTGATGACCGATCTTTAGCTGCTGACTTCAGCATGAATGATGCAATCTGAAGAAAAGATAAATACGTCCTCAGGTCCACATTTGGCAACACAGACCTCTGTCTGGCCTCATGCAGGTCATGGTTTATGATAATGGGCTGATGTAACTCCTACAGTGAACCAATTTGGGCAAAGAATCATGTCCATTTGTGGAATTATTTGAACCCCTCTGCTTCAGCTCCCACAAGACTCATGAAAAAGCAGCATTTGCATTAATAGCCACAACAAAAGATTAATGTATGGTGTGGATCAGGGTTGGGCTCAATTACATTTTTTTATTACAATTACGTTTTCAATTACCCATGTTCAATTGCAATTCAATTACGATTACAGTAACCAGCATCTTTTCTAATTACGATGAAATTACAATTACGTTGGTTATCAACATCCCCCGCCAAAAAAAAACAAAAACAAAAAACAGAACAAGGGCAATAACTCCAGAAAAAATTATTGCACGCTTCTCATTTTCGAACTCCATCAAGGTATTGATCCCCTGAAGCCACACACTGACTTTGGTTATCCTACTGTACTGTACTGTTTCTGAGAAAAGCTGTCCCCTTTAACTCGGAAGGACGGACGGAGCACAAACCTATATCCCCCTTCCACACTTTGTGTGGAAGGGGGATATAGGATAGTCTATACAAATAGTCTGCAAGCTTAATGCTAACGTCTATGGGAAAACCCATGTATATGCTCATGCTAACATTTACCGCGATCGGCAGTGATTTATATAATATACTGTTTATGCTTAACTTTCACAAACAAAGTCTTAGGAGTGTTATCAAACAGTACACTTAAACATACTCACAAGCATATGTTTTTTCAAGCCAAAAATACAAGAACTTAGTTAGTAGAGACCAGTAGGCCATGGGCTTTCGAGACGGCGACTTCCGACTACTTTGGCAACAGTGGTAGGTCAAAACGCACAAAGTCACCCAGAGTAAAGAAAAACGGAACAAGGTCAATAACGCCGGAAAAAACAATTGCGCGTTTCTCATTTTCGAACTCCATCAAGGTATTGATCCCCTGAAGCCAAACACCCAATTTGGTTGTCCTTAAACAGTTTCTGAGAAAAACTGTCCTTTAACTCGGACGGACGGACGTAGCACAAACCGATATCCCCCTTCCACTTTGTGGTGGGGGATAATTAATCACAATTACTGAGCCTGAAATAAATAACCTAATAAAAGTTAACCTTGTGTTAGCATTCTGTTAGCATCTCTGATGATAACAGGTCCTAAAACAGCTGTAAAATACACTAAATATATCTATCTATTAATTGTTTGGCTTCCAGTTCCTAATCAATGAAATTATAGGTTTTAATATTTTTGCTGTGGGTATCTGAGCTTTTTTTTGTGTCGGTGTACCCCTAGATTTCAATTATTGTGAAATGGTAAAATGTGGGAAAGCTTGATATGAAACACATACATAGAACTGTACATAGAACTGTAACATGGTTCCCCAGTTTAACTGATAATTTTCATAGAATTTTCATGGTAATCACAACTACGAAGTCAATTGCTGTTTCTGAACTCAATTACAATTTCATTACGATAACAACAGCGACACATTTTTTAAATTGCAATTATAATGACACCATAAATGTAATTAATTATCAATTACAATTATAATTGACCCCAACCCCGGCTCCATTGCATCTCCTTTCCTGCCTTTTTCCTCTTTAGAGTAATCTCAGGAAAACACGAGATATAGATAAATATACATTTAAAAAGGACTTGTGTGTGAAATCAAGTCACCGGCCACATGAAATTCTTCAAAATGCGCTCAACTGCTGTTCCCTGGAAAGCTGGCAAAGAACTAAACCACATTGTACTTTGAATCACATTGATTCACACAGTTGAGCCCGCGGCCGAGGCCTTGTCCCAGTATGAGGTTTAATGAATCCTTGAGCCAAATGGGACCTTACGCAATGCAGGGAGAGAGCTGGAGAGACACACACACAAATGAAGCTAGTTCTGCCAGCTGGAGCAGACACCAATACTGTGGACTTTCCCCCTGCAGAACAACAGAACATTAAAAAAAAAGAAGAAACCCTAATGCAGCTTTTTAAACTCCAAATGTAGCTGCAAGAACAACAGGTCACACTCATTTACCACTGAGTCGATCTGTAATCAAAAGGTTTTTCCTGCAACAACGTCCGTCGAGATCTGATCTGTGCTGGTGAAAGAGTGAACGAGGAATACATTAAGGCTTTGACAGCTACAGCAGTGAGTCTGTCCACTTGCACAACATCCAGCTGTGTTCCTCACGCTTCCTGATCCCATTGTGTTTGAGTGCTAAGACGACAGCAGCCACAAGTCCGTGAGGATTTGTGGTGCGAGGGGAGGAGTTTGGTGGACCCTGAGTGCAAAACTCAGGAGGTCAAAAAGTTGAAAACCAAACTATGAACAGAATTCTTAGTCGCAAATCACTGTAACTCCATAAACCCAACGATCCTCACACAGAAAAAGAAAACCAAATGAGCCGTTTCCTTTGCATCTAATCAGTCCAACTATTTTTCCTCAAATGGCAAAAAACTTGGATACAAGCCTGTCGGTGAAGTAGATTCATCCTGTTAGCTAAACGTTCCCAGACAAGCTGACAAACATTCTTTGCTCTTATGTAATTACAGTAGTTAGCCTCTTTTGTTAGAGTTATGTGGACTGGTGGTCGCTGAATTCTTCCGGTTTCTATGTCCATCTGTGTGCAGCATTCTATGAACCCATACGCAGAGAATCATTGACTAGTTATGTTCAAACATTACCGGTATCACGGTCTGAGTTAACCTCCATACTGAGATCCTCTTACAAACTCAATACGTGACCGCTACGTACTGAGATGTACCCGTGCTGGATTAGCCATGCACAGAGATTGTAGTACTGATTTTTTTTTAAAATGCTTACAGCATCACATCAGTCAACCGTCGATTAAAAAAATCGACCAAAAATATGATTGTCACGATCACATTTATATGACTACAACAGCTTATCGCTGTAAAAACCACACAGAATAAACTATAAAACATGTATTTTTGTACAAACACAATACATGTAATAATAAAAATAAACTGCATAGAATAAATTATTAAGCACATTCTTTTATACAAATGTTACTTTGAAATTGAGATTTTAATCTCAGCATGGCGGAAGTAGCAAAAATTCATTTTCCAGTAGTGCGTACGCTCATAATCAATCTCAGTACGAGGTAAACTCAGACCGTGACACCGGTACAATAGAGTGTGGCGTGAAGCCGTGTAAAATCAACCAATTGCTTGGCTCTCATGGCAGCTATGATGATGACCTAAAAGTAGGGGTGTCAAACTACTTTTCGTTTAGGGCCCAAATACAGATCAGTTTGACCTCAAATGGGCCGTAGATTTTAGGAGGAGAAAAAAATGTAGCTTTTTCAACATTGTTGTACCCTAGTTTGATCTTCTGAATGCAAAATGTATTTTGCGTCCAAGCAATAAATGACAAATAGTGGTCTTTACGTCTATTTCCTTGATTTTGTGACAAATTTGTGTGCACATTTTGTGGGATTGCTTGTGAGAAATAGCAGAATTTTTTTTTTTTTTTTTTTTTTTGAAATCACAATTTGCAGTTAAAATCGACTGCAGTTGTTTGATAAAAGTGCAGAAAAAAATGGCAAGACCTGGAAAATATTGTCGAGTTTAATTGAACTTGTGAGTTTAGAAGGACTGAGTTATCTACTACTGAATCATTTTGTCATTTGCACAGTGATTATTGTCATATTTAGTTGGATGCTTTAAAGCAGGGGTCTCACCCTGGGACCCACGTTTTGCCACGGTCACTAAATCTTGACCTAATTATTTTTATTTTTTAAATTGAACCAACCAAATTTAGGCTTTCAAACTGTTGAAAACATACACATATAAACTATATATTTTCCTGTGCAACATGCATTTCACAGCATGCCTATCAAAAGAAAAGTTTCTTTCAAAATAAAAGACCAGCATGAGAGACATTGGGTATTTATTTATTTTTGCCCAGCTGTCCGCGACCCACCCAGTACAGGTCCGTGACCTACTTTTGGGTCCCGACCCACCAGTTGAGAATCACTGCTTTAAAGGGCCAGATTTGGTCCCCGGGCCTTGAGTTTGACACGTGTTTTAAAGGCTTGAAAGAAATTTCCATCCCAATCAATAATAATACAGTAGGTACAAATGTATGGCCACACCTTTTTTTTATAAAATTGTGGTGAAATACGCAATCTGATTGGGATTAAACCCATTGGGGTAATTGAGTCAAATTTCATAAAGATCGGTCAATGAAGACAGATAGAGTTTTTCCACTTTTTAGACTGATCCAGAATCAGTGTATTGATCCGGATCCCTTTTTGGAATCTTCCACGGCGTAAGCTCTATCTTTGGTTAAAATGTTGTCATAGTTCGTAGTATTTTTGACGTAATCCTGCAAACAGATTAGCTTTTTAATCAACTGTTTGAGTCTATACCTCATAGAACATGTAGAAGGACAGGAGTGTGATGCCCAGATTGTAGACCACCAGGAAGCCTCTGCAGGAGTAGGGCGGTCTGTGCTTCATATACCTGGGCCCTAGCCACACAATGAGGAGGTACAGGACTGTGAGTGCAAAGGTCGGTGGGTAGTTGTCTAGCAGCGGTAATCCGCGCACACGCTGGTCTGGAAAGGAAGACATGTTAGATGTTAGAGGGCAGGTCAGCAGAGGTGGAGGAGACAGAGTGGAACAATGAGCAGGTCAGCCAAAGGGTTTATAGATAATGTTTCTTTCTATTGAGCTTTGCTGATAACAGCAAATGTGTGAAGCAAAGAAGGAAATTGAGAATATCGTCTTACCTCTGGGACCGAGCCATGCCTCGATGTTGGTGTTGAGTTGATGGTTGAAGGTCTCCATTTATCACCTGAAATAGTTAGAAATCAGGTCAGTTTTCTCTTGTATTTTGCATTCAACCGTTAAGCTCTAATTGAACTCATTTGTGTGTTAGCCTAACCTACACGATCCTCACCAGTGTTGGCTAAGTTACTCTAAACTTGTAATATATGTATATTACTAGTATACAATAGTATTACAGTATTACTATTTTTGTAAATGTAACTGATTTACACTATTTTGAGGTACTTTTGGTCCAGAACACTAATTATATCACACAGACATCGGTCTAAGTTTTGTTTCAAATACTTCTGCTGTTTCAGCAGAAAGCTCTCTTTTGTTCCCCAGAAGTTATATTCAACTAAAACCATCATCTTTTTTTCCTCAAATAATTGCAAACAGTGAGAAAACAAAGCAAATATGCACTTAAATTAAATATGCATGTAACTTGAGTCACTTGAATTGTAACTAATTGTAATATATGACCACTTTTCACTTTTGTGACGAGTTACACTACTGAGTGACTTCAAAAAGGAATAAATTACTGTATTACCTTACGAAAATAATTAGTTACTCCCAACACTGGTCCTCACAGGTTCTGGTTCACACCAGAATCAAACCATCCTGATCTATTGATGAAACAAAGCAATACTCTCAGGGTTCACTGTGAATGGACTGACGACTGACAGATTTAAGTGGTAATGAGGGGTCTTAACTCGGGGTTTGGGACCCAACAGTGGGTCCAGCTTCAGTGAGTCACAAGCTTTTGATTGGGCATAAAAATATCCATCCATTTATTTTCAAACTTGCTAGCTCCTTTTTCAGGGTTGCGGGGGTCTGCTGGGACCTGTATCCAGCTGTTTTTGGGGCGCTAGGTGGGGGTACACCCTGGACAGGGCGCCAGTCCATCGCAGAGGCAAAAAAAATTTTTTTAAATCTTTATTTTTACAGAAATTTAAAAATCATCAAAGGTTATTATTATTATGTTTATGTGGTAATTTGCTTGTCAGTGCAAAATTATTCAGTAGGGATATCCCGATACAACTTTTTCATTTCCGATATGATGCCGATATTGCAGCCTTGCGTATTGTCCGATGCCAACATTGATCCGACTTTTTTTTTTCTTTAATAAAATAATATTAATAATAATGACTTATTTTGTAGTGTGGAACGTTAGAAAAGACTTGATCATGTGATGTTACTCAAACAGAGAACAATAGTCAGCAACAGTAGGTATGAGGAAAACTGATCCATTCATTATTAACCAATTGGTTACATACATTTTAACCTTCAACACAATATCTACAGTATTCTACAATTAAATTAAATAAATAAAAAATAAATTGGGACAAAAATAAAAATACAAATTTGAAATTCAGAATTTTGAATCCGATATCTGATATTCATTTTCAGGCTGATATCGGGCCGATATCGATATTGGATCGGGACACCCCTACTGTTCATAGGGTCAAAAGGAATTATTTTGTGTCAGTGACGCTTACCTGCTATTCCAGGGAGGTACTTGTTTATTTTTTATTACAGCTCATGCTGAATATTGTATTTTCTCCCATCCCCACTTCCAAGACATTTCTATTAAACAAAAATCATCTTTTACCATGTTGGCCTCCTGTTATATTCTCTTTTATCTCAGCTTCTGAGCCCAATCTTCTACATAAAGTACATACAAGTAAAATACTAATTGCTTACATAACACTTGCACAATTGAAACTCACTGTTCCAGAGAGCCTTGAGTAGCCAGAACATTATTGACTATTTTATTGCAGACACCTTAGTTGTGTGTGAGGTAGAGGTGCTCCGATCCGATATTGATATCGGATATCGGTCCGATATCAGCCAGAAGACTAATATCGGATTTTATCGGACTGCATCTAAAATCACCGATATAGGCACGCCGATAAAACTATTCCACTCCAGCACTTCTATCCATAGGTGACTGTGGTTCACACTCCAACACAGTAACCTACTGTTGCTGACTATTGTTCTGTAACATCACTTGATCAAGCCTTTGCTAACATTCCACACTACAAAATAAGTAATAAAAGTATGTTTGATTTCGTACCGGATCAATATCGGTATCGGCTGATACGTAAGGCTGCAATATCGGTATCGTGTTGGAAGTGAAAAAGTTGTATCGGGACATCCCTAGTGTGAGGTTTGTGTAGATTAGGAGAAATTCCAGGTCCACAAGAGTGTAAACTCCAAATATAATGCCACACAGTACAAATGAGCAAAGTCCATGAAACAAAATAATAAAAAAAAAAACAATAAAACTCATAGAAACAATCCCACACTGAGGCTGTTCTCAGACTGAAGGCAAATAGGTCACAAATATGACTATTTTTTGCACTCTCTAAGCAAACGCTCAGTGCACTACTTAAGAAGTTAGAGTAATCAAAAGATGGGCTTTACCTGAGAAAGAACAGAGGGAGAGAGAGAGATACAACAAATAAATATAAATATAAATCTACAAACCTGTTATAAGAGGAATAAAAACAAGACAACACTGACTACAGATGAGAATACACAAGAAAGGACTGTTCAGAACAACTCAAGAATGTTTGACCAGAGAGACATGTAAACCCATGTAAATTTGCGATGGTAAAACAGGGGACGGGACCCAGATAAGCAAACTGCTTCTCTCATCTCCTTTTTCGGCATGTACAAAAAATGTAAAAAAAAAAAAAAAAAAAAAAAGTGAATGTAATAATGTCGGAAATAAACTGGATAAATAAAAAAAATAAAAAATAAATAATAATAATAATAATAATAATAATAATAATAATAATAATGGCTTGGATTTAAATAGTGCTCAAAGCATGTACAGAAACCATTATTAATTCACACCAGTCACTCACACAGTCATACCGGTGGTGGTAAGCTACAACGTAATCACAGCTGCCGTGGGGCATACTGACAAAAGCGTGGCTGCCATTTCGCGCCTACGGCCCCTCTGACCATCACCACCATTCATGCACATTTCATACCCATTCACACGAGGCAATAGTAATAAAGTGCCTTGCCCAAGGACGCAACGACAATGAATTGGATCGAGCGGGATTCGAACCCCCAACCCCCCAACTGGACGACCCACTCTACCACTGATCCACGGTCGCCCCAACAATTGTTAACAATGGAATGAGATATTTATAAATAACTTAAAAGTGTATTTAATACATGGTGTGTCAATAATCTCACTGCAATGAGATTACACGCTCACTTATCACACCATTCTGTTGGACTTTGAATAACCTGTCATTGGATTTTATGCATTTTATCAGCACAAGCACATTTTTGCAACCTGGTTCTTTAGTAGCAAAAATAACATCGACTGTACGTGTGATTCTGCAAAGCTGAGCTACATACATCATCAATAGGAAGTGCTTTTTAGCCATCGTGTTGACTGAACCAAATATCAAATATGGCTTATTGTGATAAACCAGATATTGCTCGTGTTGTCTCACTAGGCCGCTGCACCAAAAACACAGGATAATCTGCAGGTTTTAAATCAGAGCACGTTAATCCACAGCAGCGCACAACGTCAGCAGCCTCACGTTATTGCCTCGGTGCAGACAAAATAAAAGAATCCACTACAACTAGACAACAATAACATTACTAAGTGTGCTATGTGGAAACTAAAATACAATAAATAAAAAAAAAAAAACATAGTCCTGCTCGACACGCTGATGCATCCGAACTTTTGTTCATGAATGAAACTCTCAAATGATCCAGATTAGAATGTGAAGTTTACAATAACAAAAAGCCCAGCAGCAGATTATCGAATAAACAGAAATAAGACAAGAATTAAACCTTATGTTGACTATTGTTCTACCACAAATTGGCATGCAGAGAAATAAGTTAAGTAATTCAAAATAAATCAAATTATAGGATGAATGAACGTGATTGTCTCGATTACTCTATACTCTATAATAATAATATTAAAAAAAAAAAAAAAAAAAAAAAAAAAACGTAATGATGATTTATTTTTTTAACCAATTACTAGACATTTCTGGTGACCCCAGACACATTTTTTCTTCTTCTAGAATTTGTTTTTAATCATGTTGGATATTGTGTGTGATGTGTTTTAAAATACATACATAATTTTGACCTTTTATTTTATTTTTACTAGACATTTCAGGCGACCCCATTTTAATTCCAGGTGACCCCACACAGGGTCACGACCCCAAGGTTGAAAAACGCTTGCTCTAACAGATGTTTAAACAGTAATCAGAGATTTTAGGTTATACATTTATATTGAAAGGTGGAAAACCTGCTATTAATCATTGGATATTTTGCCTCAGTGTAAGTTAAGATGGAAAAAGGTTTGTCATTGTGTCTTATTTTTTCTAAAAAAAAGTGAATCTATGTGTGAGCAACAGATTAGCAGAGATTAGCACAGAGACAAGACACCATTTACTCCATAAACAATGAAACTACAGCACGCATGGTATGGGACAATAGGACATAAATAACGAGTCTAAAATCAACACTCCAATGCATGCTGGGAGCACTTAGCACCATTCCTGCTGTGGACATTTGGCATGTGCTGAATCTAAACTATATTCCAGGATAATCTAATACAGTTTATTCGATCGTGAAAGCTTTTAAAAGGTCCAACTCACTTTGTTCTACAATCACGTTCCAACAGAATTCTTTCACTTTGTGAACAACATTTTAACACATTGTTAAAGTTTGACCAGTGAAGGTTTCCTGCACTGATCTGTGTCGACTCATATTATTTTAGCTGTTGCAAACATCTCTTCTCAACTGTAGGAGACAAAGTTAGAAAAAAAAAAAAAAATGTGTAATGCAAAGTTCATGCACAGCAGAATATCATCATAATGACATGATTTGATTTTACTCTTAGACTGGAATGGAATGTCAAGTCTCAGTTTTTGCTGAGTGACACTTTTTGCACTTTAAATAGGAAAAATGTGTCCCATTTGTGTTTTTGTTTCCTCCGCCTTAGGAAGTTTAATGTTTTCACAGGTGTTTGTCCGTCTGTTAATGTGGATGTTTGTTAGCAGGATATCTGATAGGGATGTCCCGATACAACTTCTTCATTTCTGATATGATTCCGATATTGCAGCCTTGCATGTCAGCCGATACCGATAGTGATCCAATATTAGCATGAATCACACAAACTTTTTTTTTTATTCTTTAATAAAATAAAATAAAATAATAATTACTTGTTTTGTTGTATGAAATGTTAGCAAAGGCTTGATCAAGTGATGTTACTCAAGCAGAGAACAATAGTCAGCAACAGTAGGTATGAGAATAACTGACTCATTTATTATTCATCATTGTCAACCTTAGACATAAAATATGCAATCTACAATTTAATGAAATTATATTCTCCTTCTCCCAGTAGCGCTGCACACACGCCGTCGTTGTGATCATGTGGGCTCTGAGCGAGAGTGTGAAGGCTTATTGCTGCATTGCCGCCACCTGTTTTGTTGGAGTCTGAACCACAGTCACCTATGGATAGAAGTTCTATCTAAATATATATATATATATATGTGTGTGTACAGTATATATATATGTGTTTTTTTTTTTTTATCGGAGCTCCTATATCTGTGATTTTAGATGCAGACCGATAAAATCCGATATTCGTTTTCTGGCTGATATCGGACCGATATCTGATATCAATATCGGATCGGGACATCCCTAATATCTGAAAACCCTCTGAATGGATTTAAGTGGAATTTGGCGAGCTGATAAACAACATTAAAAGCAAGAACAAGTTGGATTTTGGAGAAGATCCGGAAGCTTCTGTAGATACAGTATCCAGAAGAAAATTTTGAGCAAGAATATTTTAAAGATTTAGGAAACAAATTTAAATGAAATTTGGTGAGTTGATGCAAACTTGATGTAAGCTGGGCAAAAAAAAAAAAAAAAAAAATCGATTTAATCGATTTATCAAATTTGTAGATAAAAACAATTGTTATTTTGCAAATTTGAGTTTAAAAAAAAAATAAATAATAATAATATTTTTTTAGTTTGGGAACCACTGGCCTACACTACATGCTGTAGATCATTGTATAATAAGAGCAGCTACAACATCAGGGTCACTGTGACCCCAACACAGCAGCAGCTCGATACCCAGCGTCCAGCTCAGCCCTGTGACTAACGTTATTATGACATCACTAGCTCAGTAATGAATCCATCAAACTTCCACAAAGAAATTCATTTCCACACTAAAAAAAGTCCAAACTTGTTTTCTTCCCGCTACTGGGAGGGTTCCTCCCCCACGCTTCAGTAGCATCACCGAACAGCCCACGGTTTGTTTTATCAACCAATACATCAAAGCCGATGATCGGACATCATCGTGAAAGTGGACGCGATACACATACATAGTGTCTTACCTTACACACGCACAGGGAGCGGAGGGAAGGCGACGGTGTGTCCGTGGCTCGGCTGTGATCGGATCGGCTCGGCTGGGCCGGGTGTGAGGACAATGTGCAGCCTTGTGATGTTGGGGGAGGAACAGCAGGAGGGAGCAGAGCAGAGCCCAGCCACAGACAGGACAGCACTGGGTCACACCATCACCCTGTCACACTCACTAAACATTACCAGTGTGGAGAAAATACACAAACATGCATTTTAACAGAATTCTGCCCCTAGTCTGTACACTTCAGCAAAAGATTTCCTTTACAGTAAAAAGTATTATTATTATTATTATTATTATTATTATTATTATTATTATTATTATCATCAATAATAATAATAATAATAATAATAATAATAATAATAATAATAATAATAATAATAAATAGGGCCGGAAAAAATAGTCAAGACAAAAATAAATAAATAAATAAAACATGATCAAAGATCAAAACTTTAAAAAAAATTTTAAAAAAAAACAGGGCTGGTGGTAAAATTGGCTTAAAGGTGCCAGAATAAAGTAGGAACAATTAGTTAAAACTGGTAAATAATGGGCATGAAAAATCGTGAATGTGGTTCGATTATCAAAAATAAGCATGAAATATAGTGAAAAGATGTTAAAAGTGACAATAATGGGTCAACATTGGTAGCAGTGCCGTAAATGTCTTCAAAGTGGAAAAAAAATGAGTAGAAAAGACATTGAAATTTGATAAAGAAGTGGCAGAAATGGGA
Source organism: Gouania willdenowi (assembly GCF_900634775.1). Classification (NCBI taxonomy): domain Eukaryota; kingdom Metazoa; phylum Chordata; class Actinopteri; order Blenniiformes; family Gobiesocidae; genus Gouania; species Gouania willdenowi. Next base: position 19,647,575 of record NC_041058.1, on the reverse strand, counting down.
GTATTGTAGCAAAAATGCATTAAAAGGAGCAAAAATATGGCACAAAAAAAGTGATGGAAATAGGTGTGTTATAGGTGTAGAAAAAGGCTAAAAATAAGGAAAATTTGCTTTTTTTTTTCTAACATTTTTTAAATTTTTAGTTTCTTGAAGGCATCTGGCGACCCCCTCCCAGGGTCCTGACCCAAGGCTGAGAACCCCTGCACTACTGGCTCGGATTTATTTGTTTTTTTCTTCCAGTGGCTCTAATCTGTGGAGGACGAGGAGTGCCAGAATTTAATAAATAAATACACCGTTCATTAATTCATTAAAAGTGTAAATAATCAATTAAATGTGCCAATAATTAATTAGATAAGTTCATAATGAATGAAATTCATTTTATATTTTATTTTCATTCTGAAATGTATGAGGTATAAATATTTCACTAATTATTTATTTTTATAGTCTGGTGTTGCAGCACTTAATGAATTAATTTTATAAAATTAATTCATGAAGTGCTGCAACACCAGACCATGAAATAAATAAATAAATAAATAAATAAATAAATATTTATACTTCATACATTTCAGAATGAAAATGAAATGTAAAATGTATTTAATTAATTATTTACACATTTAATTAATTATTGGCATGTTTAAATAATTTATGAATGGTGTAATGGCACTCCTCATCTTCCATGTAGATTTGAAAAACTTTACACCTCTGTTGTATGAAGTGCAAAGTTCCATGAAAAGTTACAAAAATCCCATTTTTAAAAAAAAATAAATAAATAAAAATGAGCATGATTGCTTCTACTTTTAAAAAATAAATAAATGTAATAATCACTCCTAATTTGCTCTTTGATTCAATGAAAACTTAATTCAACTCAATGTTTATTTTTTTTAATTTTTTTACTTTAGATGCACATCTTGTTTTTATTATTATTGCATGTACATAGATGGCAGAGTCAACCATATGAAGACTTATAAGCAGTTGAATTACTCTCTGCTACTAACAGCTTTACCTTATTTGGAAATGTGGCTCATCCGTGTAACCGTGGCCTTTTCTTGGTCACTGGTTTACAGTTTAAAGGGGTCCTTCTAGGTGTCACTACATTGGAATCATGAGATGATTAAAAATAAATCAATAAATAAAATGTCTTGTCTTCACCAAGCTTTGCTCAAAGCGGTCAGAGAAATGCTTGTTCTCCTACACAGAAACCACCAAACCATGACTAACATGTTTTCTACAGAAGTTCTCCTTGTTCTAACTTTAATATAGATCATGCTTGGCTCATGTTTTGTCTTTACAGTCGACAGATTACTGACACTGTGACTGTAAAATAGAAATCCTGTTGAAGTTGAACAGTGAAGCCTGGAGCTTTGGTCTTAGAGGAATTAATGCCAAATGAAAGCTGACATCATGGAGACAATGAGTGCAATGAAAAAGTCAGGATTCCAGAGATCACGTGAACACTTATTGGTTCATAGACTGACCTGGTTTCCCTCTGCTGAGCACACCCTGAACACTGTACCAGTTTATGCCTGCCAGATTCCAATGCTCGCCTCTTATCTCATTTACTGTCTTTAATAGTAGGAAACAACCAAAGAGCAAGGACACGCTCTGGTAGTCTGGATATTGCTTAAACTTGGGGACTTGGGAGGAAACTTAGTTCTTTTGTCATCATGACTTTGTTTGTTATATTCCAGGTCATTTAGTCATGATAAAAATATATAGTCTAGGACCTCGGTCCTCAACGTGGGGTACGGGTACCCCCAGGGGTAAGCAAATTGTCATAAAAACACTGTGACAACATTGGAAACCAGAATATAAATAGTGCAGCTAATGCTAGGTTAATGCTAACGCTATTGCAAGGCTATTGCTAGGTTAAAACTACTGCTAAGGGAATGCTAATGTTAGATTAATGCTAATGCTAGGCTAATGCTAATGTTAGATTAATGCTAATGCTGATGCTAATGCTAGATTAAAAATAATGCTAAGTCAATGCTGTTGCTAGGTCAATGCTATTGCTCGGCTAACGGTAAAGCTAGGTTAAAGCTAATGCTAGGTCAATATTAATGCTAGGCTAATGCTATTGCTAGGCTAATGTTAATGCAAGAATTAAGGCTAGCTAACGCTAGGTTAATGCTAATGCTAAGCTAAGGCAGGATGACAGGAAATGCAAATATTGTAGTTATTATTGTTATTATCATTTATTATCCCTTAGTAAAAAGTAGTTCATTCAAGTGAGGCGGACAAGTATACTTATTTTATACTAAAACTGAGGCAGTACACTTGAAGTTTACTTTTTATATACTATATTTTATAAACTTAAGAAAAGTATAGTGAAGTATACTTAGATTATACTGAAAAGTATAAAGAATAGTTTAAGACTAAGTACATTAATACTTAGACTTACACTTTAATAATAAAGCTTATACTTTTTCTTAGTTCATAAAAGTATATCCATCCATACATTTTCATACACGCTTATTCCCATTTATCAGGGTCGCTGGGGTCTGCCGGTGCCAATCTCCGGCTCTCATAGGGCCCTGGGCGGGGGTACAACCTGGACAGGGTGCCAGTCCATCACAGGGCAACACAGACACAGACAACCATTCACTCCTATGGGCAATTTAGAGACTCAAATCAACCTAACAGTCATGTTTTTGGATTGTGGGAGGAAGCCGGAGTACCCGGAGGAAACCCACGCAGCACGTGGAGAACATGCAAACTTCACACAGAAAGGACCCAAGTCCACCCCAGGGCTTGAGGCGGACATGCTAACCACTAAGCCACCGTGCGCCTCCATAAAAGTATATACTAAGTATATTTTAATAAACTAAAATGTGGACTAGAAGTATATACACCTAGTATACTAGTAGTATATAGATGAGTATACTTGAAAGTGTACTTTTGTAAACTTAAAATGACCTTATAAAGTATACTTTTATAAACTTAAAATGTTCCAATTTAATCCAAAGAAATATTAAATTAGTATACTTTTTAGTACGCTACAAGTACATGGTCCATACTATACTATACTATACTCAAGCATACTTAATTAAATGAACTTCAAGTATACTACTTTTTGCTAAGGGATTCCTCAACAGGCTAGATCAAATTCAGGAACAAATTTCACCGTAGTTTTACATTTTATATGAAATTATGTTTATTAAGTGTGCAGGAGTAGGGGTACATTAGGTTAAAGGTGTGATGAAGGGGTTTGAGACTGTGGATTGTTTGGGAACCACAGGTTTAGGAAATGTTTTTAAATAAATAAATTAACATTAGTATCAGCCATGATGATAATTATGATTATCCACGCAGTCAGATGAGACTAATTGTAGTTTGATAGCGCCATCTAGTGGCCCTACATGTTCACGCATTGCTGCTATATGTTTTTCAGCTTCCCCCATACTATTTTTTCAAAGATTTTCTTTTTTTTTAAGCCTATTTCAATGTTTTTCAACCCATTTTAATATTTTTCAGCGCCTTGAACTCTTTACATCGTTAGATTTTTACCAGCTATTTTGACATGTCTCACCTTTCTCCGGCCTTTTCATCTTATTTCAACTTTCTTCAACATGTTTAAACGTTATTTTTTTTTCAAACTTATTTGAACATTTTTCTCTACATTTCTCCATTCCTCCCTTGCATTTTTTTTTTCCAGGAAATTAAATAAATTAAATTTAAAAAGCTGTTAATATTGGGGTTACACTTTTAAGTGTACATACCATAGGCCTCTGAAATGCCCCAAATGTAGAGTTCAGTGGCCAAGGCTAGACATACTTGTTTGTTTTGGTTATTTATCTATGTGCGCGACATAAAAAACACTTTATGTACAATACATAACACGTATTCAAAGGAGAAAGTGCTCAAAAGGAGTAGGCAGAAGTTCAAAGAACTTATAGGTGCCTACCCGAATATTTTCTTTTTTATTGTTTATGTTTGTAACAAAAAGTAATGGAAATGAAAACCAGAATATTTTCTTTTTTATTGTTTGTTTTTAACTAAAGTAATGGAAAAAAATAAACCAGAATATTTTCTTTTTTATCATTTGTTTGTTTGAAACAAAAAGTAATGGAATAAAATAAACTACAATTTTTTTTTTGATCGTTTGTTTTTAACAAAAGTAATGGAAAAATAAATCAGAATATTCTTTTTTTAATCATTTATAACAAAAGTAATGGAAAAATCAGAATATTCTCTTTTTTAATCATTTATAACAAAAGTAATGGAAAAATAAACATGCATTTTTAATATATAAATCTATGATATATCTAGTCTTCTACATAGTTTTGTACGGTGCCCTTCCTGTGATTTGTACAGGCTTTGATATTTTTATTGAAGGTATTACTTAAGGTTCGATCAAGGAATTCAATCATTTTTAATTCACATTTTAGCTCATATAGTCCTCATATGTTTGAATGTTGCTCTCTGGCTGAGAAGTTCAAAGGAGTGAGTTTATCTGTATTGTACACACATTTTCATAGTCAAATTCTCCATTAAGTAACTTCCTATAGTGGACAAAACCTTTTTGCACTTATAAATGTAAACAAGTGTTGATAAACATAACACTGTACATGGACAAGTGGTGTAAAATTAAACTAATAAATAAATAAATAAATGTGTAGGCCTATGTTGCCACTTCAAGTAATCCTTTGTGTAGCCATTCTTTCAACTATAGAAAGCCTTGATCCACTTAAACTCAATCACCCAGAGGCCCATTTAACCCAAAACTGACGGAGAAAGGAATTCCTCTGACATTTTAAGTAGTTCAGGCTTTTATGTGGCTAAAGCTTTTCTTGGTATCAACACAAAGAGCTGGACAGAAACAGCCACCATATGTGACGACAAACAAAGACTCCTTGGAAACAAATCCACACAGCTTGACATTTTTGCATGGATTTATTTTTCAACGGCATCACATTGCAAACTTTTTTTTTTTTTTTTTACGATTTGCACTTGAATGCTGCACTAATATGTCAGCAGAGTCCTTGAGATGGAAAGAAGAGCGTAAAAAGCAACGCTAGCTTCCAGCTGACTAACAGAGGGGGTTAATGCTCTACAGAGCAGAGGTTCAGTATTTACATATGATCCCAGGAAAAGGAAACTACTGTACAAACCTTTACTTCATCAACACACATGCTCAATATCCCCCACAAAAAATAAATACACATCTGATCTGTTAATGACACACCTCTCTGCATCAAATTATCCTATTAAAATATTTCTGTAATCATAAAAATCTCGTACCGTATATATACGCATATTTGAGGCATATGAAGCATTGTTTTACGATTGGACAGCTTTAACTGAAGGCCTCAGTTTTGGTCTTTTTTTTTTATGTGAAGTTGTATTTATTTATTTTTAACGTCACTGATCTTCATTTAAACTTGTTCACCGGGTTTCCGATGAGCTCGGGACACTGCTCCTCTCCTTTAGCAATACGGTCGCACTTAGTGAAGAAGTCGTAGTTGATCTTGTCTGTGATGACGCTGTCCTGCTTGTACTGAGGGTGAGTGGACACAAACTCCCTCATCCACTTCGCCATGGTCATCAGCTCACCTGTTCATAGAGAAAATAACAATATTCTGTCTGCTGGATGTGTTTAAGGTTTGTCCTTCACCAGGTCAATTACATTCTATATTATAATTAATCAAACGTACTAAGCCTTTAATAAATAAATGCATTAAACATTATCCTTTCTCTAGTGTTAGCTTTCTGTTAGCATCTCTTATGATAACAGGTCAGTTTTGACCCATGTGTTAAATCAGCTGTAAAATAAACTACAAAATATTATCTATCATCTAATTTGTTTATAACCTCTTGGTTACCTCGTTAAGCTTTCTAATCAATTAAAATATAGGTATTCATATTTTTGGTGTGGGCCCCCTAGATGTCACACATTGAACATATTAGAAAAAAAAACATCTAAAACTATAGGCATTCTACATAGAACAAAAAGTATATTAAATAGAGAATAACAAGAGGGCATTTCCAGTAGGAGTGTGACGATATCTCGATACGGCGATATATCACAATATTTTTCCGCACGATCGATTATCGATATGCTCCCGTTAAGTATCAATTTAAAAAAAAAACCAAAATGTTAAAACCTTTTCTGCTTTTTCACTAAAATGTGCAGGTACGTCTTCACAGAAAGGTTGTCAGTTTGTTGAAGGAACCAATATATTGTTTACTGGAATATTTCACTATAATGATGTCACTGGTAAGAAAGAGCCTATGTTTTGTTTACAGAAAGCACTATTGGAGATACTTATTCGTTTACATTGGTATGTTGACACTTATTTACAGAAATGTTGCACTAAATTAGTGTCTGTAAATTTATTGTCTTTCAGAGATATAAAATAAAAATTGTATTTTTTCACTTAATCTTTTTTTTTCTTGATATGTCATAGATTATTGTAGATTGATTTCTGACCAATATATCAATAATCGTAGTATCGTCATATCGTGAGATAATCGTTATTGTGAGCTTTGTATCGAGTATCGTATCGTGAGATATCCAGAGGTTCCCACCCCTAATTTCCAGACACCTACCAACCAACTGTTTAGAAAATCTAGAACAATAAAACAAATACCTTTGGGTATTATTTCACTTTTTAAACTAAGAGAAAAAAAAAAGAAGAAAAAAAAACACAATTTAAGAATAATTTATATTTTTGAACATGAACATAAGTTAACTATGTATGTGTAAGCCATAGAACTGTTAACTTGTTTCCACAAGTTTGAGTTTAAATACATTGTAAACACTGGTTTTACCTGAGGCACGCTTCTTGATGAGCTTCAGGTAATTTAAAATAGTGCACCTTGTATCCACATCTACCTCCATGTTTTCTAGGTAGCTGTTTAGAATGGGAATAAGTCCTTGAAACACTCCCTCCTGGGGATGGAAAACAGAAGAAAAAACAACAGTGATGTTCACTATGAAATGTTTGTATTAGAGCTTTGTCTAACTAGGACTTATTTATTTACTACATTTTTACATGTGTATACATATCTATGGGTATGTGTGCATCTACTCTCTCTCTCTCTCTCTCTCTCTCTCTATATATATATATATATATATATATATATATATACACACACCAACGTTCTAATTTTGGGCAACAGTTTTCTTTTGTTTTGGTTTATCCCTGATCCTGTTGTTTCTTTGTTGTTGTTTATTGTTTTTTATGCACATACAAATTACTGCACCAAATGTGGAAAACTTTGTTAATTGAGTGCCAAAAATGTGTCATAAAAAGAGTTTTGAAAAAATAAATAACATAAAATAGATAAGATAGGGAATTTAAGTATTCAGCAGCTACACAGAAGCTACAAGACAGGTCAGTACAAACACTAAACATTAAAAACAGGTTAGTAATAAATACAATAAAAGAAAATTGTAAAATGCAATGTATTATAGTAATGCAGTATCAGTGTATGGAAAAATGTACACAGTGCTTATATGGAAAAAAACAGTTTTTGGTATGTGTTTATGGTCAAAGTGTAAGCCTCAGTAACCCTGCACTTTCAATGAGTTTAAAAAAAAAAAAAAAAAAGGAGTGTATGTGTGATGACATCAGCACCTTTCCATTGACGATTGTGTCGATGCTCATCAGTGTGTACTCCTCATTGGCTCCGTCGCTCTCCAGGCCGTTTTGAGCAAAAGCGTTGCCATCAACAGACGCGTTGCAGCCTATTGATGGATGAACACTCAACTGTTTATCTGACATTTTTACAAACTTTAACACAAAGCCCAGGTTTTCCTTTTAGTTACCTTTAAAGATGTCATTCCGAAAGTAAAACATGCCTTCCTGGACCGCGTTCCTCCTCTGAGCCACTTTCATGTTTTCATCAACCTAGTGAAAGACCACAACAAGTGAAACACTGGCAACATATCAAAACTATTGATCGAGACTTTATGAAATAGTGACAAAGTGGCAGGTTTTTACCTTTGAGAGCGGGATAACGAAGTCCAGTTTGTAGGATAAAATCACCCTGGTGAGCAGCACCACAAACACCACGTAGGCAGCGTTTTCAAAGTCAGTTAGCTGCACCTAAAACACACAACACAACATCTTTAACACAAAGACATCAGTGAATGTCACTAAAACAGAAAACACGAAGCATAAAGCATGGTCACCTCCATGGGGCGAAACTCGACTCTCCATCCGATGTCAGAGTTTGGAGGAGGTGGCTTAAACCTCATCGTCTGCCAGTTGGTGGACTGGAGGTTCTGCAAAGGATCTGATTAAGCACTCAAACACACTTAAAGGATGGGGATCTCAACTCTATCCCATAAATGTTTAGAAAAACCCTCACCTCAAAATGATCCGACTCGTTTTCATCATCCAGGTGGATCTTCTCCTCGAACACGGAGAGCGGGTCTCGGATGAAGAGGTGAGCGATGTGTTGAGCCAAAAGTTTGTCAATGCCTAGAAACCACAACCCAAGCATTTAGCTTCAACCTGAGCAACATGACAGTGAACCTCATCATCATCATCATCATCAGTACCTGCACTCAGCAGTTGCTTGTTGATTTCCTCGTCTATGGTCAAATCAATGTCGTTGTACTTCTCACTGCAGTGCGACAGGTAGCTGTCGATGGAGTCGTAGCGTGACTTAAAGATCCTGTATTTGTTGTTTTTCAACGGCTGTGTGGGGAAACAGTTCAGATGGTATACAAACAATACAATTATTTAATCAATACATTCGGAAATATACTAAAATAAACATTAACTAAAGAAAAAAAAAATCCAATCAAAATAGAAAAAAGGACGACAAGAACCAAAATTCAGAAACGGAGCGGAAAAAAGTAAAACTACAATAATAACAAATAACAGCAGATTATTGCTTATTCACATCAATACTAATTTTTGACAGAAATTTTAAATGAACAGAATCCTGGGACCTCTGGATGTTATATAGGATGATTACAAATTTAATTATTGACTATAAATAAATCATTTAAAAAATGGTGAGAGGGTATTTACTTAGTGAACCATGTAAAAAAAATTGAGCAATTTGGAGTTTACTGATAAATATTAAGAATGCCAAGCTTGCAGAAAAAGGTAAATGAATGAGTTTTTGGAGTTGAGGAAGTCATCATTCTTACTCTTTTTGCAAACAAACCTGAGGAGATCTCTATTTTCTGCAGTTTCAAGTGTACAAATTCAATGCGAATTTTAATTTTGAGAGGGAGATTTGAATAATTTTACTGTTGATTTAATGTGTTTACTGCCGATTTAAAATGTTTTTGCTGCTGATTGTTTTCTGTTGCACTTTTTAATCATGTAAAGCACGTTGAATTGCCTTGTGTATGAAATGCGTTATACAAATAAATTCACACACTGATTGTGAAAGGCAAAATTTAAATTTAGCTAATATTGAAACGGGTGTTAAAAAAAGAAAGAAGGGGATTTGCAGGGCGACTTTCATTGCCATGTAACGCTGGAAAACGAGGCCAAATCTTCATCCCACGTTTGATGCAGATAATATTCATGAACCATCAGAGACACTTAAGCTTGCTGAATGCCAGCTGACATCCTACCTTAAGCCCACGCTCCTCCTGTGTCCTGTCATCCACTGAGGCAGAAATAACCCCCCAGCGACAATCGTTATCTGACACATAACCTCTGTAGAAGGGTGAGGCTGCGCTCAGGGCCATCTGTGAAGAGAAGAGAGAGGCTCAGACACATGGTTCGTGCTGCACACCCCACCAAAAAATGCTCGGAACGTTATTAAACCTAAAAAAACCACCACAAAGTCCAACATTAACAATGTTTTACTAAACTATGCAAATAACAGCGTAACATCACCTGCAAAGAAAAAAAGAGGTCAGTGAAATACGAGCAGTATATGTATCCACTTACCACAATAGGGCAGAATGTTGCAAGTTGGTCATAAAGGTACCTTGCCTCATCGATGCTGCAAGCCTGGAATGTCACCTGCAGAAGCATCATAAACCAGACTGAAGTACATTTATACGTCACTTATTAGGAATCTCTGAGTAGCAGCTGCACTAAACCCACTAAACGGTCCGGGTTACATCTTGTCTTTTTAAAACAAACACTCAGACCTAGACATGCTGCTCTGATGTACCTGCAGGCAGCAGTTGCCCATTCCAAAGCCCATGGCGTCCATGTAGATGTGGTCGGGGAGGGCGGCTCGTTCCGCCTCGCCGTCGTCCTCGGGAAACACTTCGACAAACGGAGACGGGGTGCATTTGTCTTTAAATACTGAAACCATAAAGGAAATAAGAACCACATCCTTTTAAGTGCACAAGGAAAAAGATCAAAGATAGCATTTTTGCACATCTATTATATAATTAGTTGGTGTTTTTTTAATGGCAAGTTATTATTTGAAGCAAATCCTGATTCAAAAATATTTAAATTTGATGAAACTACAGGCCAGAAAAGTTCATTATACTGAAACCCCCCCCCCAAAAAAAAAAAAAAAAAAAATGGCTTTTGAGTCTTTTAGGTTTCCTGATTCTCTGCCAACACTAACTGTCAGCATAAAGATCGTGGCAGGAATCTGTGCTGTTGGTATCGTTACTTCCTGTTGCGGCTGGTTTCTAGTTTCATACTCACTTGGTACATTTATGACGACCTTCTCTCCCCTCCTGTGACGTATGTTCCTAGTCAGCGTGCTGGAAACAAAAGAATATTCCATTAAGGTTTAGCACAGGTCTCTGCTATAACACAAAAAGGTGTGCTTTGTTAATTTGAAAAATCTAAACAATTGAAACACAAACAGCTGAGAGGGGATTACTGTGGACTATACCTGAATCTGGGGTGTCTGTTGATGGCTTCGTCTGGAAAAAACAGCGACTTTGAGACGCCTTTTTCAACAGGAGTCGGTGGGAACTCTGGTTTGGTGAAACCTGGGCAACCTAACCTGAACAGGCAGGGAAAGTCAATTAAACCATCACAGCTCATCAGTTAAGTGACCATTACTTCCTGTTCTTGTTATTAAATATATTGTAGTGAAATCACCAAAGAGTGACAGAGAAGCCCCCCTTCTGTAAACCTGTAGGTAGTAGAGCAACACACAGTTCATATTGTTGACCACATTTTCATTGACTATATTATTTAAGTGACAATAATTAGACTATGACTAGTTAAAAAAAATGGGAATGAAAACTTAAAACTATTATGTTCACTCGGGATGAAATCCAATCACAATTAGTTGACCGAGTCAAATTCCTCGTGTGTACAACATACACTTGGCGAATAAAGATGATTCTGATTCTGATTCTGAATTAAGCTTCTTTTCTTGTAAGGTATCCAATCAAAACTAGTTTTGTTGTTAGATGGAAGGCGGGACAAGCCATAATACTAAGGGTGCAAGAAAAAAAAAAAAATCGATTCAGCGATATTTCACCGCACGATTATCGTATTGATCAAAAACTCCCCCCAAACAAAATGTAATTGCGCTAATATCTGCATAACATCAACGCCCTGTCCCCGTGTCAGTGAACCACATCAGACCTTGTTAAACTACCTCACTCCCTAGTGTATTTTAGCTTGGAAGATGATTCCACTTTATTTTCATAAAATATACTAGACACTTTTATAGATGTGGTTACTTTTTATTTATTAAGAATTTAAGAAAGTAACAGAGTCAGAAACTGTTATTTGACAGTTTGATAAATATACTGTACCACTTGTTTTTGATATTGGTACTTGAATTACAGTTAGTTACTGTTTACTTGTTCTCGCAAATTTAACAAAAAAATTAAATAAATTGCATGTCATACCATTTTGTACTTGTAGCTGTGAAATTTTTAATTATTAATATCGCAATATATATCGGATTGTTTAGTATCAGGACGTATGGGGATATATTGTATCGTGACATGCAATAGCATCAGATTCATGGCAATGCACATCCCTATTTAATACCATTCCATATGAGGTTGATAAATGGTAATTGAAGCTTTAAAAATATACATAAACTCTTATAGTCGACTAAATGTGTTACAGATGTGCTTTATATTTTAGTCATTTAGTTGACTATAACTGTAAAAGTCCTGATGACTACATTTTGGATAAAATCAAATCAAAATCTGCTGTCGAAATGACACTGGTAACACAACCATGAAGTCAAACAGCAGTTAAACATATGCACAACATATAGCAACCAAACTTGTTCTTCTACTTCTACCCTTCCCCATTATCATGATGGAGTACCGTGGAAACGCGGTGATAGTGCAGAGGGTTTCATTGCGGCTCAGGACAGCTGACGCCTCTCTCCGTCGCTTGCCCATGTTGCCTTCCACAGTGTTGAACTCAGACATGGTCCCTCCGTACGGTTGACCTGGAGTTCCCTCGATCATGTAGCTGCCGTACTCTGGCCTCCAAAGTGTCGGGTGACTGTAATGTGAAACAAAGCTAATGAATAGCATAGAGTAAAGCTCGTGTGAATAAACTCACTGCTCATTTTCACACTCAAGACTGCTTTTAGTGAGTGCAGCAGAGGGGCCGTAATGAGCTCCACTATCGTCATGGCTGCTGGTATTTCCCCTGAGTGAAGTTGGCTCTACAGATTTAGTCTGACGTCATCAGCAGGGAGCAAGCAAAACATTTAGAGGCCTGTGCAAACACAGAGTTCCTCCTCTTTAAAGAAATGTTAACTTTTGTAGAGGTTTCAACTTCATGCGTGCAATTAACGACTAGTCACCAATGAGCTCTGTCTAAAATCTGATTGACTTTCCAAGATTCAAACTTACAAAGATAAATACAGATACAAAATGTAGTTCGTACTTAGTAGAGTTAAATACTGCTGCTTGAATACAGTTTTAATATGAAATTAAATTATCTTTAAATGTTTATTTTCACTGAAACATTGTGACAAATGTTTTTAAGTGCTGTAGATCTGGTGTATGGTCAGTGGTCTGTTATGTACTGTACATTTTGATACATTTAAAAACGCAAGGTGTATTTTTGTAAAATATGGCATAATTGTTACATGTTTTTGTTTATTAGTAGCTAGTAAAATAGGAAGATGATAAATGTCTATGAAACGTAATGGAAATAAAACAAATTGTATAAATTAGGAGAAATACAGTGTTTCATGATGAAACTTAAACATTTGCGACCTGCTTAAGTAATTGCTATCCTTCCCCATTATCTCTCCCTTTTAATAATTAAAGTGAAACCGTAAACATGTAGTATTTAAGAAGTGCTTTTCTAACTAGTAGCCCTTCGGACTACACAGTACTTATAAAGGCTGGTGACCCATGCTTTAAATGTTAACGCTAAAGAGGAAACAATCCATTTCTCTTCTGTCATGGAAGACAATAAAGCTTTGTAATTCAAAGAATGATCAAAATGTTGTATTTTCAGCCACATTCTACAACACAACTATGATGTGCAGTAAAGCTCTGGGCCATTGGACCAACAAAGGTTACCTTTATCTTTAAGAGCGTCAAAGTTCAACATCGAGGAACCAACACCTAATAAATGCAATCCAAAATTAATGTATAAACTGTGTGAAGCATTTTTACATGAGACAACAACACTGGTAACTGGATTTACTGGCATAAACATGGCATTCACTTCTATACATCACTGTTTTATTCTTGTCTTGTGACGCCTCATCTGAAGCAGTGTTGATTGTATAAATTGCTACAGGATGTGTTGCAGCTGTTGAAAAGCAGACGAGTGGTGTTTCCTGTGTTCCACTCAGGGTTTGAGTTTAGTTTAATCCAAAGCTAATCTTTAGCAAAACAAAACCAACCTGCTGTAGTTTTGGATTTAAGGTGATGATTATGGTTTGGCTCAGATATTATTCAGCTTTGTTTGAAAACCACAAGCTTTGACAGAGCAAAACTATAAATTTGACACAGGTGTGTGTGTGTGTGTGTGTGTTAGCAGGGCCGTCTGCACAGGAGGTGTTGATGTAGAACTAAGTCATGACTGACAAAACCATAACATTATTCACCAAAGTTGATTAAAATCTTGGTCGTCATTTCTGCAAGTCAAAATATATTTAAAAAATTAATCTACTTTTTGTTAATGATTTTATTTGAATAATATAATATTATGTAATTGTCCATGCATGAAGCAATTTAAAAAATGATATAAAGAAATTATTTTCAAAAGATATAGTGAGGACAAACCTTAGCAGTACATTTCTATTTGTTTGCTATAATTGTAAAATAGTATTTTGGAATATATTGATTGTGAATTTATGCATTTTTTTTTTTACTCATTTGTAACACTTTGTAAGGTGAAATGAAGAGTTTTTTTTATAATTATTTATGGATAGAGGATGGGACAAGATAAGTATGTACTTCTTCCCACTCCTTTTCGGAAATAGACTGAATTGCGAAATTGTATTGAGAATATTTTTATTTTATTTGTTTCTTATGATATTCTGTTTACATGTTCAAAATAAAGAAAAATCTAATCAAATTAATTTAAATGTAAGTTAGCATTGCAAATAAGTAAAATAGCATTGCCAATAAGTAATCACAATGAACCAATTGAACAAAAGCCTCTGTCTGTATCTGTTTGAATGGGAGTGGAGGAAACATTTCTTAGGTGAAATGAGCCGTTCTGTGAGTCAAAAAGAACGTGTTTGGGCAAGTCTCTGTTTGATTATGTACATTTTTCTGAAAGTCATCCAGTCAGCCTCCATAAACAGCATGGCTCCAGGTAATCTATTACTTTAAAAAAATAACCGTTACTGCCTATACGTTTATAATGATTGATATGTAATCATTTAAGCCAAATAGCTATTAATAATAATGTTTAGAATCTAAATCTTGTGCTTAGTTACCACATTGTCACTGTGGTTTAGTTAAATCTAATCTAAACTTTTGGATCCCTTCGTTGTTTGGTTATTCTGTTTTAAAACCAAATCAAAATAATATTTAAAAAGTGTGATTATTTTGTTTTACTGATTTAAAACAAACAGAAATACAGAAAAACCAAAAACCAGATAAACAGCATTTTTCAGTTTTTTTTTTTTTTTATTTGTTCGGTTTGTGTGATATTTACGAGGAAATTAGAGCGAGAACTGAAGTCCGCTGCACTTGGTTTCCCTCCCCAGGTCCTGGACCAGGTCTCCTCACACAATAGGACTGTTTAGGATTTATTTCAGCAGTTTTCTGGTCCTGCTCATATTTTCATTTAGTATGTGGATGTTTTAGCTCGTAAAAAGCTGCTCACGTTTATGTTTTGTTTCGCAGTGTTACGGTCCAAAGAGTATTCAAATAAACTGGTGACTGACTATCAACAGTAGGGCTGGTGTGATGAACTTTATAGATGTTAGAACTTCTACTTTTTTGAGGGCAGTAAAATGTTTATTTTGCACGTTATAAATATGTGTTAACAGCAGCCGTCAACACACACAAAAGTTGATCACAAGAAACGAGGAGCAACAGTAGATTCATTACACTACCTCTGGTTCAACATATGTGCATGTTTTACATAACATCAATTTTTTGGTTTTAATTATTTATGTATTAAAAACATTTTAATTCACCAGTAATGTGACTTATGCGTTGATCCTTTTTATGTCCGCCCAGTCACCAGTTTATCTGGATACTATTTGGACTGTAACACTGTTTGGTAAAGTTGGCAGATAGTCACAGATTCAGACTTCCAGCATCAATAACTCTTTAACGTAACGTCATCGACACACAAATTACACCTCTGCCATCAGTGTGAGGTGGACAACATGATACAAGATCATTTTTTATCAAACGCAGCAGAATAAAAGTCTGTCTGTGGGTCCCCTCTGTGGTGAGATTAAAACATGAAGCTCTCATCCCAGTTTCCCCATAAATATCCAAATATCACACAAACAGAAAAAAAAATTAATTTTAAAGCTGAAAAACACTGCTTGTTTGGTTTTTTCCTGTTTCCGGTACTTATTAGGATAAGAATAATCCCACTTACTTTGGGTTGATATTTTCACCCTGCTCTTGGAGAGTTTCCAAAACTTCACCGCCATTCAAGACGATCCGAACCTTCTCGTCTTTGTCGTCCAACTCCACCAACATATACTCCACCTAAGAACACAAATCAAGAAAAACACTCTCAGCACTTTTGTTTGCCTCGACATCTAGATTTAGCAGACAAATGAGGTGTCCAAGATCATCTGCGACTGGACGCCTCCACATCAGTTCCAATCCATCAGCGACGTTTCCTTGACTTTGACTCTGCCACAGAGTAATCCCCTGTCTGAAAGCAGGATTAATGTATGACAACAGCATTCCACATGGCTTGAGAGAAAACATTTCTTGTTTTCTACAGAAACCTTTTAGCCGACCGGAGTGGTGTGCAGCGGTGAGGATGGCGTTAAAGACTACAAAGTCACACTAACCCACAAACCGAAACATGGAGTTGGTTTATACTAAACAAAGACTGCCTTGTTGAAGAAGTCATAGGGCTTTTAGTCTCGAGGAGCAACCATTTGTTAGCATTGGCTGGAGAAAACTGAGTTTACAATCATCTGTAGTCGACATATGATTTAAAATTCACAAAAAATTGATACAGAAGAGAAAAAAAACATTCCCAAAACTACCATAAAACAAATAATAAACTGTTATTATAATAAAAAAATAATTATTTTGAACCTTACATTACAAACAGCACCAATTTTAATATGATACATATTTTTACTAATTGTGTAAAATAGGTTTGGGGTTTTATATGAATAAAAATTGTAATGTTCTAATTATAAGAGTTATCATTGGTTTGAACAATGGTTCTTTTCCTTAACCTTTTACTTCTTTATTTTTCTGTATTCTGTAAAGCGGCTTTGAGTCCCTAAAAAGTATATATTATTATTCTCAAACCTTCAAGATTCTGTTCTTCCTAATAACACACCATGTGTGAAAAGTAGATAAAAATACACATTAAAATAATGAGCATAATACTATATTCAGATCTATTTATAAAATATATCACCAATACATTTTTGATCAGCAGATGTTGTGCCAATATATCCAATATAAGATGATTAGTATTTGTGAAATTAAATTACTTTAAGGAAGAAGTACCATGATGGGTATTGTTACAACTAGTTACTTTTTAAAGAAGTGCCCTAATGTTAATATGGTCTCATATTAATAGTCTCAAAACATAATGAACCACAAAGTTATTTAAAAAGTATATTAAATATTTTATTAGTGTTTGTATGTGTCATCGTTCTAATGTTTGGGTTTGTTGAGTCAGCCTTTGAATAAACTGGACCATCAGACCCAGTTGTATTTTGGCCCGCAGACCGCATGTTGGACAGTTTTTCATTCATGACCTGGTATATCTTTGAATAATAACATAAATCGAGCTTTACTGATTAGTAGGCAGACAATAGAATAAACAGTGAGCCAAGCGGCACATGTATGGGTTAGGTGTTATTTTAATAAACAATGGTTCAAAGCACGATGACTAGACTAAACACACACAGATTATTTCTACCTATTGTTTGGGCTCCTCTGACACACTCACCTCATCGCCCCACTTTAGCACGTCTTTCTGCCGATCCTTCACCTTGTTGTAGATATTGACAAACTGAATGATGCCATGTTTTCTGATATGGTCGGCATGCTTCTTGGTTTCCTCCCAGTTAAGAGGAGAACCCTGTGACAGCAGACCCATAGTATGGAGGCTGGAGGCTGGTCCTGACTGAAGCCGGGCTCTGTGACTCTGCTGCTGCTGCTGTTAGCTAGCTAGCACCGTGTACAGCTCTGTCAGGAGTTACAAAGACCAGCTCCAGAAGAGTGTCAAAGGTTGGTTCCTCTTGGTGCTGGACTGACAATAAAAGACCGTCCGTGCCGATTAGTCCGCGTGTCCTGTCTTGTCGGTAGCGCCAAAAAGCACAAAACAGGCCCCGGCGGCACGTTACCGGCTGCTAACGTCTGCTTAACACTGGAGAAGTGCAGCCGTAAGATGGTGAAGCTGCTCTGGTGCTGGGTTCAGACTAAAAACCTCGGTGCTGCTAGTAGTTCAGGAGCTGAGGCGGTGAATGGAGACGCACTGACTGCAGCTACACACGGTCAGTGTTGTTCATAGAAACCACGTCCTGTATTCAAACACGTAACCCACAGAGCGGGGCGCAGGTGTCACTATGACTCAGCATTCTTCATCGTTTGGCCCCTCCCACTACAGACGTTTGGTAAAATGATACTACTCTGTGGAGGTGGATGTGTGTCTTTATTATTCAATTTAAAAAAATAAAATAAAAACTATACTCAATATTATTCATGCAAGTTGTCTATGAAGTACTAAGTTAATCAAAATATGACTACATTGACTACTTATGGAAAATTATCTTTTTATTCCACGTCAAAGTTGGGTGAAATATCCTTAATTCGTGATCTGTACATGATTTTGACAAAGGATTACTCAAAAAGTACACAGTAAAATTACTTAATATTATTCATGCAAGTAGTCTATGATGTGCTAAGTTAATCAAAATATAGATCATGGACTACTTATGGAAAAAAAGTTTTTTTAATTTTATGTCAAAGTTGGGTGAAATATACTTAAATGTTTTTCTCTCTCTTCCAGCAGCTCTGCAGGGCGGTCTCATGGTGATTACCGTAAGTGTTAGTATATTCGCGCACAAGAAAAGAACGTGCGGCTGATTTGACCAGGCAAACGCGAACCACGGCTGGCTTGACCGCAGTTATACAGCGCACACTCGCACTTTGCGCGCACATCCACCCCTCCCTCCCTCGCTGCCTTTAAACACGTTCTGCCCTGGCCCCTGGAAAAGGAAGATGCTCGTCCTCCATGTGGGAAAGCTGCCTATCAGACACAAAGATTACACAGAAACCGTAATAGTGGAGAACCCATGTCTATAGACATTCATCTATCACCGCATGTGCACGTGTACGTCAACTTTCTTCCTCCTTTTACTCTTACTGCTCCTGGCTTAAATCCACTACCTCCACCATCTGGACATTATTATATCACGTTTGTACCATATAATATCACATTTGTACAATATACGTTTATTGTTCGTACAATATAATATCACGTTTGTACAATATAATTATATTGTTTGGACAATATAATATCATGTTTGTACAATATACTATATTGTTCGTACAATATAATATCATGTTTGTACAATATAATTATATTGTTCATACAATATAGTGTTCCAAAATATATTTTCACCTGTGGCAGCTCTACGCTTCTGTACATTTGAACACTTTTCTTCTATAATTGGATTTTTTTTTTTAATTAATTAAAATTAACGCATCAAAAAATGTCCCCATTCGCTTCATATGCACGTTTGAAGCGAGGCACCACCCACCAGCAACAAATCCAACTCGGTGAGTTTCACTGCCTGCTGAAACGAGGAGCTGTGCTCCTTTTTCTCCTCTCATAAACATAAACCACCAATGAAAAAAGCCGGTGTGATTAGCGGCTAATGCTATCCTAGCTCAGTGCCGATTTTCAAAGATGAAAACTACAGAGAGAACTTCTACCTGCTACTACCACCTCCTCGCTGATTCTCCTCCATGCCAAATTCTTCCTATTCCGGTCCCGGTTATAAAGGCTGTTTCATACAGCTCCAGGTGGTCACACACATGGTTGAATGGGTGAACAAAACGGTGTCCGTGTTGACGACCTGATGTCATCGTCAACAAAGACTCTGATTGGCTTTCGTCATTCAAAACAGTCGCAGGAACCCAGGGCTTGAATCGAAGACCTTCTTGCGGTTTTGCATCAAAAAGAAAAACTTTTGTTTTATTCTTTATTTTTATTTTTTTATATTCAGTTTAAAACTTGAAAAGGTCATGCAGAATTCAAAGTCATATACATTTTATTTTAATAAATATGCTAATAGCAATAACTACAATTTTAAAAATGTATCGCACCGATATCAACAAATATCATCACCCATGAACTCAGTGTGCAATGCAAGAAATCTAAAGCAAATGAATGTGCTAGAACATCTATGAGAGCAAGTGAAAGTCATGATGTATCATAACGACACAGCATTTTATAATTTACTAAGATCTATATCTATTGGGTGATATTGAGGTCAGTACACTTACTGCTGATTTGCTTCTCATCAATCTTACCAGCCCTGCTTTGTTAAACAAAATAGTGCTGAGTCATGCTGTGGTAAGCATATAGCAAAGTGACTCACAGTGTTTGTCGACCTATCTGAAATCCGGAACTTTTTATGCTCTACTAATAACAGACAATGCCCAATATAATGAAATGCTGGAATGATTACGCACAGTCCACGGTCTTTCTGCATTTTCAGTCAACATGTAAATGTTGTCTGATAGTATAATTCTTTTTCAAATGAACACATCACAAACGATAAATATCAAACTTTATCAAAAAATAAATCTAGTTACACTACCGGTCAAAAGTTTTAGAACACCAGAATTTCTCCAGTTATTTATTACAATTCAAGTCGTGCAATTCCAATGAATAGCTTGAAATGGTAAAAAGGTAAGTATTGAACAGCCAGGGGTTAAAAAAAAAAAGGTTTGGTTTCTACAAACTGAAAAATAATGTACATTTCAGAATTATACAAATAGGCCTTTTTCAGGGAACACAAAGTGGGTTAACAATTTGAAGCTGTTCTGCAGCAATGAAGGTTGAATCAGCCTTAAAAGCTGGTGCTACTAATTCCTACAGGTGTTCCAACTTTTCTTGGTTACTTACAACACCCTCTGTTTGCATAAAAGCAGTGTTGGAACACTGTACTTTGATGAGTCAAAAGTTTAGAATACGCTTTGGTCTATACATTGAGTCCATGATTTCTTTTTCATCTCAAATTGCTTATTTGATCTATGCTTTCATTTCAGAGTGCAATGACACAATAAACTGAATAATGTTCAGTAAAAAACTGGAAAAAGTGTGGTGTTATAAAACTTTTGACTGGTATTGTAGATAAAATGTTGTATAAACATATTTAAGGTGGTGCATCTTTTTACTTTGTGTCCTAATCCGGGCTATACTCTGTATTTGTAACACACTATAACAAACTTGATGAAAAACTAATTATAGAAAGGAAAAAAAGTGCCACTGGGGTCACCAGAAATTTGTGATGCCAGAATGGGGTCACGACCCAAAAAATGTTGGGACCCACTGGTCTAATCACTGAACTGGAAATGTCTGTGAAATGCAGACCTAAGCCTTCCTCTCCCACTGTTAATCTTATCATGCTCAGATAGCCTTGCTGCTATAAGTAGCAGTAGGCCACTACAATGAATGGGCCTACATAGAACAAACAAAATTATAAGTACCCGGCAGTGCTGACCCACTCTTACACTATCAAAGGTTAAGCCTATTCATCTTAATTAGCCTTTATAAGCTGGTTGGTTGGTAAAATATATTGAAAGTAAAAAAACCTTTGTAATTCTGACAGAAAAAAACCACAAAGGACTAATTTATTGATTTGTTAACCTGACCTGGGTCACAGTAGTCTGCTGGAATCCACCACAGCTGGCTGAGGGCACAAGGTGAAATAAAAGGCCCTCAACAGGATGCCACGTAATTTGAGGTTTCTTTGGATATTTCTTTTTCTCACTTGCTTCAAATGAAGATGGAAACTCCAAAAGATATTTGTCCATACTTCTCTTCCCTTCTTATTCTGTTTACGGTTATAGGGGTTGCTGGAGCCCTTCCCAGCTACCTCAGAGTGCAAGGTAGAATCAATTTCCCATGAAGAAGATGCCGATCTATCGCAGCTGGAAGAGTTGGAAGCCACCACCAATGCTCAAACCTACAACCTCTACTCTAAGACGCTATTTATGCACTATGGTACAACCCAGTATTTTCATTGTATATATGTCATGGAAAAAACTCCAAAAATTAACTATTTTTTACCATGAAATATGAACAGAACCCTCTGCCTTTTACTATAATATAAGACAAGAATCAGAACAATAGGTTAAAAAAAAAAAAAAGACCATGGCTCGAGTGTCTCTTAGAACATTTCTTTTATTTAAAAACCAATGATAACAATAGTCTTGAAAACATGAGCAGTCAGGAATATCCATGAGAATTAATTCCAGGGAAAGCTCAGGCTCTGATCATCATTCAAGGGACTGTTTTTGTTTTCCATATTTTTTTAAACAAAATAATTGCTGTCACATTTGAACCCACTTTCTTGTCATGCTGCCTTTGCCATCACGGATTCTGTTATCTCCTATACTAATAGTGTTAATGTCGATCATATACAACACAGGGCTACTGTGCATGAAACAGATGCACAAAAACAGTAGTCTGTGCTCGGTGTTTACTTCACATAAACCTACAACTGGTAGGTGAAGCTCCAGTTTCTCCTTCTGTTCAAGTATCTGAGAATCACAGCCCCTAGAGTCACCATAAAGAAATACTGCCACAGAGTCTAGTAACATTGAGATATCAGATAATATTAGTAATAATTATTGTTGGAAACCTGATTTTCATAATTCTCATTACGAATGGCTGACTAACCCACTTTTCTTGGCCCCAGTCGGAAGACTATAACATTATTTTATGGCTTAAACTACTTTGATCTTAAAAAAGTTTGAAGTATGGTTTCAGTTTTCTTGAATGCTATTTTTACAGTAATTCACAAGAATATGATCCCCAAATTCTTTACATCTCTTCTCAGCAAAGTCAAGCACTGAGACATGGTTCAGATCTAAATCTTATATACTAACTGGTGCAGATGAAACTGAACTTGCTCTAGACTCTCTGGTTTTTCGTGTCGGTATGGTGACAACACAGCATGAAATGCCAACTGTCGCTTCTGGCAATTCATCATCCTCAGTCCATTCATTCAGGTCGGGGTTGTAAACCTGAATGCATTTCTTATACTTCTTCTCTCCCTCGTTCCATCCTCCAAGGATATATATCTTGCTGTTCAAAATAGAAACACCAGCTGTGCTCACCCCCGTGTGCAGAGGTGTGCAGTAGCTCCACTGCCCATTATGAGGATTGTAGGACTCGACTGTGAGGACATCCACCCTTTCTCCACGACCTCCAAGTTGGCTGCCTCCAATGACATAGGCCCTGTCTCCCGCCGTGGCAGCACAGTGCCAGCCTCTGGGCGTGCTCAGACTGCTCTTGTCCTGCCAGGTGTCAGTAGAAGGGTCGTACGAGCACACTGCCCTGGAGTAGGCATTGTTGATGTAACCTCCAGATACAAGGATCTTGCCATCAATGATGGAGCTACCATGGCAGCAGCGTGGTACCTCCATGGGTGCTTTCATCTGCCACTGGTTGGATGATGGGACGTAGCACTCTACGGAGGCCTGAACTCCATCAGCATTTCGCCCTCCAACAGCAAATAAGAGGCCATTGAATGTGTTGAGGCTAAAGTGGGTACGTCTTTGGATCATGTTGGCCAGATGAATCCAGTTGTTAAATCGCGGGTCATACCTAAAGAACATGATATACAGTAAGCCTTTGAGATTTCTTTGCCAAGAAATGCAGTAGGGGTATTTAAAACTGTTAGCTCATACCTGCAGAAGTTGCTGACAGCATGTTTTGCCTGGTTCCTCGCATCATTCTGGTCCTCACCTCCAGCCACATACAGGAACCCGTCCAGGACTGCCACACACTGATTGAAGCTCTTTGCTGGCATTTCGGTAAGCTTATTCCACACATTGTCTGAATCTCTGTAGAGAACCTCTTTGCTTAGAGACTTTTCCGTCAGCGCAGGGCGTCCTCCAACTGTGAGAAGTACTCTGAGGCCGCCACGTACCTTTGTTCTGCGTGATTGGAGGATGTTCTGTTGGTATGGCAGCAGGTGATAATTCATTGCATCAACGAGGAGACGATGGCACTCATGGTCTTGCATCATCCTGGGCGCACTCTGGACATGATTTACCAGGTCTTGTGCAGAGATGGTGCCAAAGCGGATGTGAGTTAGGAGATCTGCTGCATACTTCAATCTCTTTTCATCAAAGTCTAACCATTTCATGGCAATCTGGAAGGCTGTGACTTCAGAAGGGAGCTGCAGGGAATCATCAGAAAGGAATTCACTGATTTGTTCATACGTGAGCTTCAAGAACTGCTCCATTTCAGAAAACTCAATGAAGTTCTCCCTCATGAACTTTTGTGCCGCTGCCTTGGTGTCTTTGAGGTCGTAGGCATCAGCAATATTTGCCACATACATGCAATTCTCCACGGTCAGCTCTTGCATTAGGAAATCACTACACATCTTCACTAAAGTACCAATCTGCAGCAGAATGGCTGCAGCAATGGTGCTACCTATGCTGTAGAGTGATAGGGTGAGCTTTCCTGAATATGCATAGGTTATAGCAGTTGCAAGACCGACTGGGGAGAGGTCGTTGAGGTCAATCTTCTGGAGGGTTGGGTCCTTCTTTAAGATTTCTCTGATGTACTCGCTGCAAGAGGCCATCACAACCTTGTGGACATCAAAGGACTTTGATTTGGTGGCTACTGCTAGATCACAAAGGAAACTATCATGCCTCATGGTACTCAAACCTTCCAAGAGGTTTGGGGCATATGCAGAATCTGTGACTTCGGTTGAAATGCAGCTGAAGCCATTTCCTCCTTCCATCAGTGTGTTTAACCCATTTATCTTGTTCATGGGGCTGTTTTCAACAATGATGGTCATGTCATTTATGTCCCCTTTGCTCTTTTTGGTGGTCTTGTTCTTTTTGGGTGCCATGGCTGTTGCAGCACACCACACGCCAGACCCTCTGAAAGTACACATGCCACAACATTTGATTTTGATTGGAAATACAAGTCGGAATGTATACAAAATAAATTGACCAAATAAAGTAGTTTCAAACCCTTCTGGTAAAGAATAAACACTAAATTTGTCCTCTGTCACTGTTATATGTTGGAACAAACCTGCCTAGTAATGTCAGATTTAGCTTAAGTTGCTTCTAAGAGGAACGATAAGACTGCGGAGTTTTAAAAGCGTGCATATTCTGAGATAATGCTGAAGTTTGGGAGCACATAAACATGTGCCCTCTTTGCATCTGTCACAGTTTATCAGGAGTACATCCAGGAATAGCCACACTGGACGGCTCACCCATGACGTTCCTTTTATAGACTTTGAGACATGAGGAGCAGGCCTCATGTTCTCTGACCGAATTTTAGGTTCACATTTGGGCAAAACATTTTAAATGTAAAAAAAGAAATCTTGCAAAAAAACCTCCACAATGCATAGGTTTGTCCTGAATGCATTTTTTTTGTGACACCGTCTAGTCATTCAAAATATTTATTCAAAAACAGCTTCTCAAAAATATTTCACCATGACCATTTTTAACATTAAAAACTACAGATTTCAATGGACAATGTTCAGGCATATCTGTAGAACCAGAACTCAGTCTAAAAATTCATAATGACTTGAAAAACAAAATCACATGTAATAAAATATATAATCTTGGGAAATAAAGAAATCAACCTTGGTTTCCGAAATCAGTCAGACATGGAAAAGCCCCACTTACCCGGGAAATAAAGTTTAGGCTGGAAAAGAAGGGACCTGTGCCTCCAGTTACTGGAGAAGGAGAGAGAGAGCAGTCGTCACCCCCAGCTGAAAGGACCGTGCAGTTAACTCCTCCTCTGTCCAACAGCTGCCAATCAAAAAAGCATCGTAAACAAGCATGTGGCACAGGGCAGGATATTAGGAACCAGAGGGCAGCAGCACATTTCCCTGAGGAGCAGTTTGATTATTAATAAAAACATTTTTTTAATTACAATTAAAATAATAATAATAATAATAATAATAATAATAATAATTATTATTATTATTATTATTATTTTAACATTCAATGCATGAAACATCATATTTCAAAAAATGCTCTAAAGAGATCTTTTATCGTAGCCTATATTTATAGCTCATGAATTTAATTATTTTCTTCCCATTAAAGTATCTATTTGTTATTTATAATGAGGTATTTTGTTTAATCGTAATCTATTCTGCCTGGATTTAGTTGATTGTTGTTTGTTTCATTGTGAACTTGTTTAAATTGTTTGAATGCATTTAAAATGTTGGTCTACACAAATAATATCAGGATAGTTGAACAAAATATTTTCATTTAAATGTTCACCTGCACTACTCATCAATGCACTACTGCACTATTATCTTATTATTATTATTGTATTTTTTTCATTCCATTATTATTATTATTATTATTATTATTATTACTATTATTATTATTATTATCTTGTTATTTTATTTAGTTTGCACATATTAGTCTAACTACTCTTTATATTTATACTTCTTTTTTTTAATTTATTTTTCTTTTTTCTAGTTAATTATTATTAGTCTAACTACTCTTTATTTTTGTTTATACTTCTTTTTTATTTATTTTTCTTTTTTCTAGTTGATTGTTATTATTAGTCTAACTACTCTTTATATTTATGTTATGTTATACTTATTTTTTTATTTATTTTTCTTTATTCTAGTTGATTGTTATTATTTAATGTTTACACTATCAGAGAGCACAGTTCACCAAGACAAATTCCTCGTGTGTATTCAATACATTACTTGGTCAATAAAGTTGATTCTGATTCTGAAATTAAATCAAATTGTGAATTTTGAATCCTATATTTAATAGAAACCCGGACTTCTCCTTTTCAATGAATTTTGATGATATACTGTTTTATTATGAACAAATGCAATAATCCAAAAAACAATATCACATCAAACAAAAGATTTGATGCAGATGGCTTCCCTCCAGAAAAAAAACAAACAAACAAAAACTAAACAATTACATATAATACTGCATACACAAACTTTTTGTGTTCGAAAGGGAGTGGGTGGCAGTATAAACTTATTAGTTTCACCCCTTTTCCTACAATACTGTTACAAATAATCAATTTTCAGCATCCTGTTTTCCAAAAATTGCTTCTATAAATACATTCATTTTTGTCATATCTTTATATGATTTTTATTAAATACACAAAGAAAACGTCAAACACTTTACAAACTTTCAAAATTGTCAAACAACGTAAATATATTTCCTATATATTTTCTTTTAAATTACTTGATATCTGCACACACTCTTTTCCAAAGGCGTTCCCGTCTCTCGCAGCGTCGTGACGTCACAGACGGTGGCGGCTCCGCCAATTATAACGGAGGCGTGATCAGCGCGCGTGCGGACCGGTGTGTGGGCACACGCAGTCGCACGTGAGTCGCCGTGATGGCCAGCAGCGCTGATGTGGTGAAGAAAATCGTGCGGCTCAAACTTCAGCTGTCTGACACCGCAGAGCCTGGCACGGTAGACACACATGAACAATATCAATAAGAATCACTGGGTTTGTTAAGATGACGTCAATCTATTTAATTCTTTACTGTCAATTATATGTTTGAAACAAAATCACTCACAAAGCCACAACTACTACTTTTTAAGGAGTTGTTGGTTCACTCTTTAATTCTAATAATTATATCAGTTGCGTCAGACCAGCAGTAACTTGGAAAAGTTAGGACGTGTGTGTTTCAACATGCAACACTGTATTTTTCTTAAGTTATTGTTTAATTTTCATTGCATTTAATAGGAAATTCCCACATTCTTATAGACTAGCCATCACCTAGCAACTTCTAACTGATTGTAAAACATGGAACATGTTTGTACAGTTTTGTAAAAATCCCCTTCACGTTTAAAAACAAAACCCATATCCGATCACAATAACACCACATTTGCAGCTTTCTATCTGTATCACTTCAACACCTTTGTCACAATGTTTTAGTGAAAATAAACATCCAGTGAGAGTCCTGAATGTTGTTATTGGTTTTCGTCATTAATAATGTGTTGAATCTGCCAATTTGACGGTAGGCCACTTCCTTGCTGCTACTGCATTCCCTCTGGGCTATAGTGGTTTCTGTTTAAATGGGAGGTTGCTGGGAATGTGGCTATTATTGGCAGCTTCTCCAGTTGGTCACATATGTTTGCTGCTCGTCAATATTGAAGGAGGGAGTATCCAGCTTTAACCCTGCTCTGTTTTGGTGTACCAACACATATTTAGTGATATTGGATTCCTTGAGACAAAGTCAAGTTAAGGGTTTTTTCAAATGCAGGAAGTGAACACATTAAATACTAGGCACCACAACAGTCAGCAATAGCATCAGCCATTTATAGTTCACAGTAAAAGGAGCAGGCCGTGATGCTGTGTGAGGCTCCCATACATAGCATCTACTCTGAATGCACAGTCAGCAACTACGGTCATCCAAAACCAGGACTGCCATATTTGGCATGTGCTTTTCTTCAGTATATCCTGTCTTTCAGCTGGTTTTTGTCATAAATTATACAGTCATGTTTAACCACATTGAACGGCAAGTAGATTTCAGATTCATGGGTTAATGGGATAATGTTCTTTCCAGGTTCTAAAAATCCTGCAGAAGCTGAGCAAACTGGATATCACAATAGACATACTTGCTGTGAGTCTCATAATATATATACATACATACATTTGTCTTGATGCATATTTAAATGTGTATGATATAACTGATGCATTCTAGGAAACTGGAATTGGCAAAACGGTTAATTCCTTCAGGCGACATGAAGAGGCCGGAGAAATTGCCAAGTCGCTTGTATATGGCTGGAAACGACTGGTCCCCAGTGAATCAGTGAGGTAAACACTTTTGCACTTTGTTTTATTGTCATATAATTTATTATATTATGGCCCCAATCTTGTGTTTGGTGTAATATATCCATATACGGCACAGCACTTGAAATCAAATCAACAATTTGTCCTGTTTACCTGCTAAAGGTTAAATGAACAGCCAAGGCTTAATGGTGCATATGAAGTGCTGTTAGGCGTTGAACTTGCACAATGTCAGTCATCATGCAATGTAGCTATTTTGTTTCTATTTTTTTATGCGTTTTAAATCCTAATCTGGATTTGCAGCCCTGTTGTCGATAAAGGCTTGACCGAAGGTGTTCCCATGAGAGATAACCAATGGGATCGAAGCTTTTCAGATGATGAACGCCTGGCTCAGGATGATGTGAATAATAATTCCTTAAAAGTGCGCAGCAAGAATCAAGATTCCTCAGAAGATGAAACGGAGTGTAAAACTCCACAAAGGAAACCTGATAAAGAGGACAAAGAAGAGAAAAAGCGGAAAAGAAAAGAGAATAATAACAAAACATCTGAAGTACTTCAGGAAAACCTTGGTATTGCGCAAAAGGACGTTGTTACAAAGAAAACGGAAAACCTTGAAGACAAACGCGACAGCTCCGTTGTAACAAAGAGGAAGAAAAACTGCCAAAAGGAGGAAAAACAAGGAGAACAAGAATGTTTGTTCGGGAGCTCAGAGGATACTCGTCAAAGATCAAAATCGGACTCCAGAGAGAAACGAAAAGGGCCTTCAGAGAGTGGACAATTTAGGTCAGAAAGGGACTCAAAAACTAGTCAAAGTCATTCAGGAATTCATCAGAAGAAGAATAAAGAAAGTAAAGATCCCAGTTCATGTGAGATTAGTGATCAACGCTTGAGAAAAGGAATGAAGCAATCAGAGGCGCACAATGAAAAACGTAGAAAATCAGATGACAAACCTCTCAGTTTGTCCAGTAAAGAGTCTGATGATAAAAATCAGTCAAACCACAGAAAGGCCAAAAGAAAGCATGGAAGTAACAGTGACCTGGAGAAACCTGCCATGTCATTTGAGTCTTACCTAAACTATGACGAGACTGTGCTGAAGATGAAGGAACGAAGTGGATCAAAGAAGTCCTCCAAAAAAATAAAAACTCTTGTGAAAAAGCAAAAAAGTAAAGATTCTACCGTGAATGCTATCAAGTCTCCGACCAGCTCTCCAAAAAAGGTACACTTGAGAATAATCTTTAACCTTAAATTTTTACTTTGTGAACAGTCGATGAAAAAGTTTTTGAAGTTTCAGGAGTCTGTGATGCACTTGATGGACATTCCTTTACCTGCTGCTCTACCTGAATGTGATGATCTCTCCACTATGGATTACTTTAAAACTAAAGGTACTGTACATTAAACATGTAAAATTTTCCATGATTTCCATCTGATCTCGACTATTCTGGTTTTATAGCCGAGAAAGTGTGGTCCGATGTTTGCGACGTCTCCGAGGACTCTGCGGTCTTCACCGGCCAACGACTTAACAAGAAGATGCAAGTCTACTCTGGGGCCAAGAGCACCAGCCTCCCGTCGATGATGACACTGTACCACCAGTGTATCCGCACGCTTCAGAACAATATCAACTGTAAGTTATGCTTCAGAAGAATTCTGGCACAGTTCCTGAGGCTGGTCTGGGTATTGGATTGGTATTTAGGTGGGGGGGGTCTCTTCTCAGTGCTTTTTGAGACCGGTGGAGTCCCGTTTGAAATCCTAGAGCCTGTGCTGGAGAGGTGCACACCAGAGCAGCTGCTACGCATTGAAGAATTCAACCCAGTAAGAATGTGTTGTATGGTCACATACTGTGCAGACACATAGTTTTAGTTCATAAACTGATTTGTCTAATAATTGCAAACATCAATAATTCAAAGTGAGGGAAGAATGAGTATTTATATTGATATGAAAATAAGACATAAAAGCTTTAAATACTGTAATGCTTAGAGGAGTTTCTTGTTTGCCATATGCTTTGTAGGCTTGTTTCTTATCTTCTAAACTCTGTCTAGACAATAAATGCCAAATACCATCATATCTATCTGTGGGTAATTTTTTCAAGAATCAGCATAAATCTCTATCCATTTAGCTGATTCATACATTTTTCTGTCCTCTGTCTCCTTCCTGTTTTCTTATGAAGAGACACAATTTCAAGAGAAATATAAAAATACTAGTGAAAGGAAACTCAAATAAAAAATACAAGTTAATTTCCTCTCTAAATTAGATTTTCCTTTTGTTCCTTATTTGCTGAACAGAAAAGTGCTGGACCCAATTCTTGGGTAAACTATAGTTTAGCCCTTTGGCTATCACATGTTGCATTAAGTTTTCAGCCACAAAAATCTCTCTTGGCATTTAAGAAAAATGTTAACATTCAACCTAATTTTTAGGCAAACGCACTGAAAAGAGCTGAATCCACATGTGCTATTTGTAAAGTCTCTTCATTCTATAATTTGTTTGATCTCAGATCTACATCGGGGTGACGGACCACTTGTGGGGAAAACACTGTCAGAGGGATTTCAAGGGCTTCAAACTTAATGAATATGAATCCTGGAAGGAGATGTACATCCGGCTCTATGAGGAGAGGGAAAGGAAATTCAAACGACTGACAAAAAGTATAGTCTCGGCACATTCAAGTAAACCTAAAGGTAAGATCCTTTGTTTGACAGAGAAAACACATTCTACATGTTAAAAGTTCCCACAAAATAGAACTGCCTCTTTTTGATGATCTGACTTAATTTGTACTTCCTGAAAAATGGGTCCTATGGCTGCTTCAGTTATGTTTGTGGATACTTTGATTGATTTGATATCCAATACTTCTTTGTTTTCCAGGTCGGCAGGTGAAGATGGCATTTATTCACACGGTTGCCAAGCCACCGAGAGATGTGCGAATTAAGCAGGAAATCCATGGAACTGCATCAGCTCCGCAGCCTCATCCACCCAGGAGCAGGTGTGTCCAACTACTCTTAGGGGTGGACTTACTAAGACAAATAAAGACGCTAAATCACTTGTGTGCCTAAACACTTTGGTGGCGCTATTTCCTTACCTGCTGTAGGGAATTTACTATTGCAGCTCAAATCAGCACATGTGCAGACATACTTGAGACTGTCCTATTCAAATGAGCTTTTTGAGCGTTCAAGATAGAGAATTCAGGAGAGTTGAGTGCACAAAAGCTCAAAATTTAATTTGAAGAAGTTTAATTGGAGGGGATTGTGCAATAGAGCAGCAGGAGGATTGCCCGGTCTGTTGCACAAACCATTGAGTTATGTTGTCAACAAAATACATATAAGAGAAAGTGCTGTTACTTAAATGGACTTATCATTTCATGGCTACTTCAACAGTATTCGTCGCATTGCTCACATCTGCCCATGGAAAACAGGCTCCTTGGCAAAAACCAGAAATCATCCTATTGATCTATTGATAACATTGATCTGAGTTACTGCAGCAACAAAGAATTAGCCTGCAGCACTTGAGGATGAGCTATTGCGGAGCGCACAGATAAAGACAAGATACAAAATAAATGTACAAAATCATACACAAACAGCTCAAGGTTTGATAAATCTGATTGCATATACTGCATTATTATTATCCCTCACCACAAAGTGTTGTGGAAGGGGGGTATACTGTAGGTTTGAGCTCCGTCCATCAGAGTTAAAGGGGACAACTTTTCTCAGAAACTATTTAAGATAGGAAACTAAATTTGGTGTGTGGTTTCAGGGTATCAATACCTTGATGGAGTTTGAAAATGAGAAGCGCGCAATTATTATTTTATGGAGTTATTGCCCTCGTTTTTGTTTTTTTGCCGGGGACTTTTGATGACTGTCTTCTTGTTGTATTTGCATTTTCTCCTCTTATTATTTTGCATTACACATCTGATCCACCCACTGTGCGCACCATGTTTCTTGCTTGACGGATGCAATCCTGATTGCGTGGGGTTTGCACCGTTTACTAGCATACGCAATGCAGTGCCAGAGCATTCCAGATAATCTTTAAAGGACTTAAAAGCAATTTTGAGTCATTCAAGGAAATCATGCAATCAGTGACCACTAAATGAGAAGAGTAGCAGCTTTACAGGGTCATAACCTGTTAGAAGGATATATGTGATAAGTGTGCTATATGCTTTAGGCACAATGCTGGACAACGTTAAAATTGGAGAAATGTTTTTTCCAGACTCTTTTGTTGTCTGTCGGAATGGAGCAGCATGCTAAATTGATTATTGTGCTAAAAATTGTAATAATTTTCTGTTTCGAGTGGTAAGTTTCAGGACAGCCAGCTGAGAGCAACGAGTCAACAAGTTGAACCCAATAAGTCAAGCAGCAGCTCTGCTGGAAACACTCAAGACCCTCGCAAAAAGACAAGTAAGCTGAAAAATAAAAGGTTGTTGGTTTGCGTTGTTTAAAAGCTGTATGTTTAGTCAGTTGATCAAGATTGGTGTACTTTTTATTTTATTTTAAATACATTTATCTTAATTTGTGTGTGTAACTAAACATTAACACATTGTGTCTATTTGTGTTCTTTGTTGCAATGCTTGTATGTGTGTTGTATTCGTTACACCTGCAGCAAAAATATTTGGTATATGTACACAAATGTTTACTTGGTAATTATTTATGCATTATTTGACAATACCCCATGGAGTAGTTTGAAAAAGTAGGTTTACTAATAATCCTTAAGATTACAATAGGGTTCCCTAGCAACGCTGGCCGCTCCCCAGGCCCCGCGGGCTTGGCCCCCTAATTATGAACCACTTGGCCAAATTACAACCAGACATACAGTATGTTTAGTACAAGAAACTAATTTCTCTAAGACCAAAATAAAACAAATAAAAACACAATTATTACTGTAACTATAATCACAGAGTTGTTTCTATTCTGGTAATAAACTGTCATTTGTACATAATCTTACAGTTACAGACCCAAAAATGCATAATCATTAATATATCAATCAACAATAACCCCATCACTATCTGTAATCTTTACGGTCCTGTAACATTCACTCTAAATAAAACCACTTCATACAGATTTAACACCAGATGATGCTTCGACACATCCCTCTTAACCGATACATAGTTTATCTATCTCATAAGAGTGGACATCCTATCTAGAAATAAATGATATTCAAAAAGTAATCTCCTTCGATTTTATGGGAAACAAAGCAGTACTAAAAGGCAGAATGGTTCAATTCTCCGTACACACACACGCAAAAAGGAAAAAATGAAACAAGAAGCAAAACTGGAACAAAAAAAAATTGAACATTTAAAGGACATCATCGCAATCAACCCAACGGAAGAATCCCATTAACTCACTGAAATCCTGAACAATCAATTCCACCTCCACAGACAAGAACACGTCCAACAATAAATCTGGAAAATACTTAGCAAACCAAGTACAGCAAAACAAAGAAAAACTGTTTCCAAAATAACAACTCCAGGAAACTAACCAACAAACTCACCTGAAGAAATAACATTTTACTTTATGCACTGGTTACATCACATATTTAAGGTATTAATTAATAGTTATTGCGCCTTCAACTACACGGTCCAATTACTCAAAACAATAAGTGACACTCTTCTCTGTTGGATGAACTTGCCACACTTTAATTGGCAGAATAGCATCAATAAAAATGCCAATATTACCCATAATATCTCTTCAATATGATCCCATTCAAACCCACCCAGGTTGCAAATCAACTACAATACATATTTTAACAGACAGTGAACAACCAGCATCTTTTTAGACAATAAACTACTTTCATTTTCTCACCTGGTCCAGGTGTGTGGCATCAGGAGCAATCAATATGTTGAATACCTCCAAATCATCCATTCATGCCATATGTAACACTGTGGACGTTGATGTTCGTCTCTTACAAACTAGCTCAGAATTCATCAATATAACCTCTACAAACAACCAAAAAAAACCTGTCAAATTTCCAAAATAATATCAACATTTTTCCGTGGCTGGTTGGTGGGGATCTCTCTTCTTTGGGCTCCATCCCAGGATGAGTGATGGCCAAGTGAATATTATGTTAATATAATTTGAAGGATGTATCAGGATGTAGTATTACGTTGTTTGTTTGTCCTGCATGTTGCAAAATTAAATGAAGGAAAAAAAAAAAAAAAATCACAGCTTTCAATAATAGCCACTTACACACATTATTTTGTTGCACCTATGATGTGTTGACTGATACTTTATTCCTCTTATTTTTCCAGGAGTTGCACCAATGATGGCGAAGTCTCTTAAGGCCTTCAAGAAGCAACTGCAACGCAGATGAACTCTTTATTGCACCTTGTAGTGGGATGCACAGAAAATGAGCTCAGTCTTGGAATAAATAATGATCTAGTCTGTATTATTTATCTACAAACAGGCAGTATTCCAATTGCCCACTTTGTTTTTGTGAATTAAATTCCTCGTTAAATGGATAATAAAGTCAGCAAAGTCAAATGACTTGAGTAGTCTTTCAACTTCAGGTTTGTTTTTTTTAAAGATGTGTAGTTCCCTCGAGTGGATACATTGACCAAAGTGGTTTTATGGACCTTAAAAAGTGTTAAGCTTTGACATATCTGAAAATGTTCTATTTACATGAAGCTACAAAATCAATCTGTTCTGTTTTTTTTATATATAATTAGTTATAATACATTTTATTTAAAAGTGCTCTTCCAAAGACTCAAAGACACTTTACAGGTTAAAAACAACAGCAAGTACAGTGATTAAAAAAAAATAAATAAATAAAAAAAAATGAATCAGAAAAAAAGAAAATTGGTTTAAAATGTCCTTAAATAAACTTTTTTTAAAAAGTATATTAATGTATTACTAGTTTAATGTTCACTTAATATTTTATTCATTGTTTTAATGTTAAATAATAAACCCCTATTAAAATATATATAGATACTGTATAATACAGGAAAAACTCACTGACAGCGACTCTATTATCTATTTCCCATTGCTTTCTGTGAGCAAGAAAGTTATTTAATGAAATGGAAATATTATACTGTAATTTAGATGATAATCCAAATACTGCAGCAAATTTAAATGATTTGAGTAGTCTTATAACTTCAGTTTTGTTTTTGTTTTTTTTTAAAAAGATGTGTAGCTCCCTCTAGTGGATACATTAACCAAAGTGGTTTTATGGACCTTAAAAATGTTAAGTTTTTGACATTTTTGAAAGTTTTCGCCACTCTTTGAGCAATACATGAAGCAACTAAATCAATGTGTTCTGTTTTTGATCTATAGTTTATTTAAAAGTGCTTTTCCATAGACTCAAAGACACTTTACAGGTTAAAAACAACAGCAAGTACAGTGATTAAAGAAAAATATAAATCAGAAAAAAAAGAAAATGTCCTTAAATAAACTCGTAATTTTGGAAAAATATTAATGTATTACTAGTTTAATATTCATTTGATGTTTTATTAATTATTTTCATGTTAAATAATAAACCCTATTTAAAATGTATATAAATTACAGGAAAAACTTGCTGACGATGACTAATATCTATTGGTTTCCCATTGTTTCGTGTGAGCAAGAAAGTTATTTAATGAAAAGAAAATATATTGTAATTTAGATGAGAATCCAGAATTTGTATTTTTAGGACAATAAAGTAAATTACAGTAAATTACAAGTAATCCGTAAACTCGAGTCATCTGGTGGATTCAGAGTGAAAGCTTACATCGAAACTCCAGAAAAGCTCCAACAGAGTCTATAGACGGCAGAGCTTGAACCCACTCTAAAGGAAATTGATTTATTTCTCCTAATAAATCCTAACTTGCTTATGTAATCTTGAAGTCCCTTCTCAGAACTTTAAGACTTCTCAATATTTTAGCTCAGGCTGGATTTGGCTAACCCTAAATTAATATGTTTACCCGAAGCAAGTGATTTATGTTGTGGCACAAAGGGATTTAATAATTTCTTAAAATATCTTTTCTTTTGCTTTTTTTTTTTTTTCTTAAAATGACATTGCATTAAAAGCTGAATCATGTTGTCACAAACAAGCTGCTCGTCTTCCAAGTCATTTATAATTCTCAATGAGAAGTGCACTTCTGACAGATCTAAATGCTCCGCCACTGCAAATATTTTTTACAAAAGAAGTTAGCCTACTAAAGAATTATCATTTAATAGCCTTGTATACAGAGTAATACAAATAATTGCTCATTGAATTCTGATAAAACAGTTCTAGCAGAAAGCCTAATTTAAGAAATAAAGCAGACAAGATATAAAAAAGAATTATTTTGTTAATGTGCTGACATTATAGGCATTCGAAGAAAACATATAATTCTGTTAATGTCTTTCTACTAGCAGTAGTAGGGGATATACAGTATTTTGATAGGACATCTTTAGGTAAAACAGTGAATTGACAGATAATTAAGCACTACTACTACATTTAGATGAATTAAAATAAAGTAATGTCAGAGAAAATGTCCACCAGAACACTGTATACCATTAGCTTTCTAGGATGGGGCACTCACAGATATACATTTGTGCTCCTTTCTGCATTTCTGTAAGTGAAGCATTAAAGCATTTAACTGATTGAAGATTCTTAATAAGACAGATTTCTAACCATCAAAGTATGGCATGGGTAAAATTGTAACAAATATTTACTTTTGTCCTTTTTTGAAACGATGCTGAGTATATTTGGTTATACTAAAAGGGTAAGTGTATTCGCCTTTTTTTTTTTTTTATTATTTCTTTTAAACAATTTAAAAAATATGAATAAAAATTGTAAGTACCAACAAATGTCACATCAAGAGAAAAATGAAAGATGGCAGATAAAGGGCAGACCATGGAACCCTATAAAACTGGATGATTACGTGGGTGGCATCAACTCATTCTGCACTCAGCCTTTCATCCCCTCCTTCAGCCCAGTGCTGATTAGACTGAAGTGTGTTTGGGAATTTTTGAAGATCAAGACAAATCTGACAGTGATTTGTAACAACTTAACTGCTAATAATCTGATTTAAAAATGTTTTTAAAAAAATGAATTAAATCTGACAAAACATCCCTTTTTGACTTTAGAGTATGGCTTGGTCATATCCCATCTGTGGAATATCAAAATAATAGAGGACTTCAAAAATTACTTTATTTGATCTTTCTTTACTTATCTTAACACTTAATGATTTGCAAACTGAAATGACAATTTTAAATGCAAGTAGGATATATATATATATATATATATATATATATATATATATATATATTATCTGGAACAGAAATATAGAGATCATAATATTAAAAGTCCAGTATTATATTTTTTCACACATCTCCATTTGTTCTAAGAACCCCAACAACATAATATTTGAGTTTTATTTTCCCAAACTCACTTGTTTTTCAGAGTTTTACCCCTCTGAAAAGTCACTTTCTGAGCAGTTCTACAAACAGGCTGATTTGAGGCCTTCTTGCCTATTCATGAGTGGGCGTGTCTATAGACGCGAACTTCATGCCTCGCTTTTGCGAGGAAGATCAGCGATCACCGAAGTGATTTTCTTTTGCTATCCACACACTATTGTTATTGTTTTCAGCCAAAACACTGCACATTACAGTAAAACACATGGCTATTTAAGCGGCTATTGTGGTTGTGAGTCCATCTCAGCTCTTCAGGGTCTGTGTTAATCCAGCAGCAGCAGCAGAGTCAGTCAGCTGCTTCAAAAACTCACTGGAGTGTTAAGTTGCTAAGTCACTTTCTTCTCCTCCTCATCTCTATTAACTACAGGAATAGTGCATTTAAGGTGATGATAATCATTTGTTTTGTCCAACCACTGCAGAATGTGTCACAAACACGTCAGATCAAGTCAAAGGTGATACGAGGTGATATAACGACTATTAAAAATGGAACCGCTCCGGGTTTACACATATGACAAAGTATATTATATATTCTGTATTAAACCGCAGTGTTTGTTATACTTGCGAGTTAGTTTGAGAGGGAGGAGCTCTCATTCTTATAGGGTAGGAGGAGCCAGGATTGTCCGGAGGAGGAGTTTCCACTAGGTGATGTCAAGTAGTGAAAAAAAATCAACTTTGTCCCTCTGAATGAGGTGAAAGAGATGTATATCACTGTAGTAAAACCATTATAATGTAATTTTTTCATAACACTGCCCCTTTAAGCTTTCCAAATCCAGACTAAATTATGTTCCCTGTCACTTTCAAAATCTTCAAGATTTTGCATTGGGAGTCCTGGATGTCAATCTTTAGAACCACATTCTACTATCATATTTTTACTAGCGTGAACTACATCAAATTGAAAGAGCATGTGTGCCTCATTCATGCCAGCTTGCAGTCCTGCGTAAAATTGACAGTTATCTTTAATATTAATCCACGCCTCCAGATCCTTTTTTAAATCATTGTTACACCTACTGACAGCAGTGATTCTTAAAGTGTGAGCTGAGATCCTTCAGACATATTGTGATTTAAATCCCCTCTTATTTACACCATAGACGTCAGCCTGTCACAGTTTAACTCATCACAGCAACTCATCTTCATTTTAGAGGTTAAATTGCATTTCACATGGTTTTTATTTAGTTTAGACAGAAGTCCAAATGTATGGAAGCCCATTTTCACCATTAAAAACTTAAACTTCACCACAGCAATTCATAATTATGAGATAAAACCTGAACATTTGCAGCAACAAAACTGACTGTTATATTTCTTAATAACACTTTGAATAACTTAATTCAAATATTTTGGCTGTTTCTTCAGTTCTTAGAATTCAACACATTGTATATAGTGTCGAAAATAGTGGAACTTTATTGCCAAATGATTCTGTCACATTTTGTGTTTTTTTTTGCAACTTTACATAAAAAATAATGTTGTCATAATTATGACTTTCTTTCTCATAATTATGATTCTCTGTCTCATAATTATGACTTTTTTTCTCATAATTGTGACTTCCCATGGTGATTTTTTTAGTGGTGGAAGCGAGCTTCCATACCGGCTATATATATATATATATATATATATATATATATATATATCTTTTCCAACCTTTCCAACCTTTGAATAGTTTTTTTAAAAATTTTTTTATTATCTGTGTATTATTCTGCATTCATTATGGGAACATGTTGTTCACCTGTTGTGTAATTATGTAATACATTATAACCTTCCAGCTCGTGTTACTTTGTTATTCCACCTGTGTGAACCTGTGGGCCTCTGTAATAAGTGCAGCAATAACTTTTTTCCGGGTCGTTGTTTAGATATTTCCTCCGTGTTTCAGGCCCTCCTCCCCGGACTGTGGTGGCCTCATGTGGGCCTCCTGTGGGTCTCAGCGCCTCACCATGGCCGTCCTGTGCGGGACGGGAACCATCCGGAGGACGGACGGGAGGGCGGGGCGGACAGGAGTGGTGACGTAGGCCTGGAATGAGGGCGTGAATGTTCCGGGTCACAAACTGGACGGGAGAGGAAATTAACGCGAGGACGAGGCGGCTGGGGGTTAAAAACACACCGGGAATATCACGATTATTCGCTTTGACATGTTGCCTGTGTTTTGCAACGCGGGGACGAGCGTTTACGAAGCGAGGAAAGCCGACCTGTGGAGCACAAAGTGAGGCATCGAGGAGGACTCGGTCCCATGTTGGTGTCTGCTGCTCGGACGTGAACTCGGTGGTTATCCGGAGTTCGCGTGAGATTTGTCCCCGGTGTGAGTGCTTGTTCCGGTGAGTCTCGCACGGGACAGTTCAGCAGTAACAATCTGTTGCATCCCGCTCACAGACTCCCACTCCCTCCCTCCCGGGTTGTTTGTTTATCGCACGGCTACGAGCTTTTTCTTCCCCCGTCATGTTCCACTGCATCCCCCTGTGGCGGTGCAACCGTCATGTCGAGATGATCGATAAACGCCACTGCTCGCTGCTCTATGTGCCCGATGAGATTTACCGCTACGGACGGAGTTTGGAGGAACTGCTGCTGGATGCCAACCAACTCAGAGACCTGCCCAAGGTAAGCAGCTCTCGCCCAGCTGAAGCCCTGAACCGGCACACGGTGGTGGGGGTCTACCACACCAGGCTCATCTGAGTAACACAAGCTGAAATCTCCCACTACCACTGGAAGTACGGGGGTCACCAACACGGTGCCCGCGGGCACCTGTTATCCCGCATGGGCCAAGTGAGTGGCCCTCAGGAGCTCTAGTCACCAATGAGCTCCACATAAAATCTGATTGACTTTCCACGATTCAAACTCACAGAGATAAATAAATATGACGAACTTTTTAAAGTGTTGCATATTAGGTGTATGGGTTGTGGTATGTTATATATTATACAAGATATATTTTTAAAAATCCAAGGTGGATTTTCGTAAATTATGACACATTTGTTACATTTTACATTACTGTTATGTTTTACAATGACTCAAAAGTTGTTTTTTAGTATCTAGGAAAATAGGAAGATTACAATTATCTATGAAATGTAATGTAAATGAAACAATTGCATAATTTAGTGTTGCATGTTGAAACTTAACCATTTCCTACTTATTTTAAGTTACTGCTAGTTTTCCTTATTATCTTACCCTTTAATTAAAGTGAAACCGTGAACATTTGGTATTAATGGAGTGCTTTTCAAACTCGTAGCCCTTCAGACTATACTTCAGAACGGTTCAGGGGCCCAATAAGGAGCAGTTTAATCTCAGGAGGGCCACAGATTTTACGCAGGAAAACGAGTAATTTCAACATTATTGTGCCCTATTTTGCACTTCTACAGATACATAAAATATTAAACGTGTAAGAAACTGTCGTTATCCAAGCAAAACGTAATATATATCGATCCCAACAGGATCTTCACTTTAAATTTCCTATATTTTGTGACAATTTCTATTTAATTAAGGGAAATATTTTTTATTGTAAAACATTGAACAATACCCGTGGAAACGATACAAACATGTTGTCTTAACTGCACATGAGGTAGTTATCTCAAATATAAATGAAAAGTTTAGAGCATTGTTGTCCAAAGTACTAAATTATATCAGTTCCTTTAGGCCAGGGGTGTAAAACTCTTTTTAGTTCAGGGGCCAAATACAGAGCAGTTTGATCTTAAGTGGGCCACAGATTTTTACCTAATAAAATTAGTATTTGCAACATTAATGTGCCATAGTTTTCACTATACGTGAATATGTAAGTAACCAACTATATCCAAGCAATATTTAGGTGTATTTAATTAATGTGGCAATACCAGCCTTTCATCGTCCGATCTCGTTAGATCTCGGAATCTAAGCAGGTCTGGGCCTGGTTAGCAGTTGTGGCTATAATAGTAGCTTTCCACCACTAAGTTTGGAGTGAACAAATATTGCCTTAATTCTGTAAAGTGCTTTGAGTGTCTTTGATGAAGCACTATATAAAATTAAATGCATTATTATTATTATTATTATTATTATTATTATTATTATTATTATTATTATTATTATTATTATTATTATTATTAATAATAATAATAATAAATAAGTGACAGATATCAGTCACGACCGGGTATTCACTTTAAATTTCCTAGATTTTATGACCAATATCTATTTAATTAAGGGAAATATCATGTCATAGTTTGAGGAAAATTAAAGGATTTTGAGTTGGTTTTTTTTTCTTCAAAATGACTGCAATCAAGTGATGTGAGTCTCTGCAAATATTGTTGAGTTTCATGTATACGATTCCTGTTTTCTGTCATTTTTACTTTCACCTGCGGAATGATTTGGATGCTCCAAAGGGCCGGATTTGTCCCCCGGGCCATGAGTTTGACACAAGTGGTCTAGACTCTTAAGTATTTATTTTTTTAATGTGAGCTTTTAGCAGATTCCACCCACCCTAAAACCTTCTGTTACAGGTTCCAAACACTGGGACAAGTGATAATGGCTTTAAAACTGAAAGGCCTTTGGTCTCATGTTAAATATTAATATTGTGCATGATTAATGAAGTTCAACAACAAAGGTGTCAAACTTGTTCATTAGCCAAACAAAGCATAGTTTGCTCTGTGAGGGCTGGACCAGAAGAATATTAGCCCACTTTTAAACATTACAATACAAAATAAATAAATAGCATAGATTAGATATAATATAATAATGAATGGGGTTGCAAAGAAAATTTCCACGGTAACAGAAGCACTGTTTTTTGTTGGGAATGTAAAAAAAAAAAAAAAAAAAAGAGTTTTTTTTCATTGAAAATTTCTGTTAGAATTATTCAGTGTTTGGGAAAAAATAAACAACTGTATCATATCCAAACATATATTATTTAAGCATTCATTAGAAATAGTTAAATAATGAAAAAAAACATAACATTTCAACACGGGTTTGAAAAAATCTGGGGATTTTCAAGCTCCAAACTTTTCATTGGAATTAATGGGGAATTTTCTAAATTGAAGGTTGGCTTTTAACAACGATGTTTTGTATAGTTGGCAAACGATTTTAGCATCATCTAAAATGTCAGCATCTGTTAATTTATTTTTATTAAAAATAAAAAAATAATCAAGACAAATCTGTTGTTTGAATTTCAATCAGTTATTTGAAACTTACAGTCACATTCTGGTTAATTCCAATTAGTAATTGTAATGTAAAGTTTATATTTTGAATATTACACAAAGTCCAGAGCATAAGTTCCTTTGGACCTTACCAGAAATCTCCGCCCATTTACAACCCTAATAACACGGAATAAAAATTGACAATAAAACCAAATAACTGCTTTTATCTTTACATGTGTACTATGTAGACCAGGAAACTGTGAGACTTTTCACCTTTGTTTTGTTTCTTGTAGCTAAATTCTTTGTCGTCACTATAATTGTATGTATGCAACAGAAGAAAACTAAGCCAAGTCAGTTCAAGAAATGTAATAACTTTTAAAAAATAAAGTGTTTTTAGACCTGCGTAGTCTTAGAATAGATAAACATTTACCTCATAGTTTGCATGACTAATCAAGAGTAAAACCAAAAACATTTAATTTGATAGAAGATAATTATGTGCAGTGTGTTTGTTTTGTATAGTAATGA
The DNA here is from genome assembly GCF_900634775.1 of Gouania willdenowi. Taxonomy (NCBI): domain Eukaryota; kingdom Metazoa; phylum Chordata; class Actinopteri; order Blenniiformes; family Gobiesocidae; genus Gouania; species Gouania willdenowi. The sequence continues at coordinate 19,604,129 of NC_041058.1, read as the reverse complement.
CCCAAACTAACTGATGCACACAAGACTCAACAATTGCACGTCATGCATTTTCTTTTGTGTCGTCTCCTTTTGTTCAAGAACCATCAGCTTTCAAAGTGATTCACACATGTCTTAATGTTCCATTAAGCAACTGACTGAGCATTTTTTAGTCTATCTGTTCCACACCTGGGGCACATGCACCATACACAGCTGCACTGGCAGCCACAAATAAGATGCCCTTACAGACATATTATTAGATAACAGAATTAGACCTTTAAATAACTTATATCAAGAGTAAATGTAGCCTGTTGTTTTCAAGTGATATGAACGTTTTATTTAGGTTTTTATTGTCCAATACAGGAAGAAAAAGTCCCCAGCTGTGCTTCCTTTCTGACATTTGTATATCCTTAAACTGGAACAATGGCGTAGTGAGTGACTTGGTGCTTTTTTGTCATTCTCATATCCAGCAAAACTGGTTTTTGTTGTTGTGCTCTTTCAGTTTCAGTCTTCGTGTCTTTACAATTCAAGGAATTGGTCTAAATTGCTTCTTCGCAAGTTAATGTTCACAAGATAGTGGAGCATTCAGCAGTGAACTGGCTTTGTACGGATGGTAAAATTACTAGGGCGAAGACACATTTATGCCTTTGGGAGTCTTTTGAAGTATTTCTGTCCAAAATAAGTCAAATAACCTCTCATTTTCTGACTTTATGATAAGCGTTGCAGAGCGTTTGGCTCTATCAAAACAAAGAAGTATGGATTACAAAAATGTTGCACAGAAAAAGGGATGGTTTCTCAACCTGGCCTTAGAAATGAGATGGATCCAAGATGGTGGTTCTTAAACTTTTTTGGCTCTGTTACCCCCTTCCTCTTACTTTTGAATGCAAGTACCTCCTTTGTCCTACTACAACATTTTACTCAGAATTCTGTGAAAAAACAACAATAGAGTGATGATGGAACAAATGAGTGATAACACACGTTGTAAAGAATCTCATTTTGTAACTAAGTGAATAAAACAGTATTTAGTTCTTCCTGAATAGATTTATTTCTTTAGTTTTTATCAGTTACGGTCATTTCACGCCTGATGTGGGACCAAGACTGACCCTTGTATTTTTAGTTCATGTTCTAATCAAGATCATTTTTATCATCATTTTGTGTGTTTTTGTTGTTGTTTGTCTGTTTTTTTTTTTTATTATTCAGTAAATTTTTCTCTCATTTTGTGTGTTTTTAATGTGGTTTTTGTGTGTTGTTGGTATAATCTAAATCTCTCTCAGTGTGTGTCTTTTTGGCGTCAATTGGTTGTTCCTTATGTTGTTTTTGATGTTTCTCTGTTATTTTTGTGTATTTTGTCGTGATCCTGTGTATTTTTCTCTCATTCAGTGTGTCTCTGTCGTTTTGTGTGTTGCTGGTATTAGTGAGTATATTTTGTCTCTTGGTGCGTGTGTCATTTTGTGTATTTTGTTGTCATTGGTCTGTTCTTTTTATTATTCAGTATATTTTTCTCTTATTTTGTGCATTTTTGTTTTCTGAATTGCTGGTAATATTTAGTATAATTGTCATTTTTACCTAGAACTAAACATTACAAAAACCCCATTATTTTAATGTTCATTTGTTAATTTTCCTCCCTCTCTCTCTCAAAGTGCCCCCTGTAGTGCCACCGTGTACCCCCATTTGAGAAACACTTATCCCAGATAATGTGTGTGACCTCCGATGGCTGTGCCACACTGCTTACTTTGTCCACTGAGGAGGGAGAAGCCGAGGGACAGGTATTCTGACTGAAAACAAAGGCAGCATTATATGTTTAGTTGTGGGGTTTCTGGAGCGGTGGCAGTCATTTCTAACAAAGTCGTAATGAATCAATGACCTGAATTGTAATGTACGCAGGCAAGAAAACCATAAAACCAACAAAAGAACACCACCACACATGATTGAAGCCTGAGAAAGTAGAGCTTCCCTCTTCCATTTTGTCTGCGACGCTTATGGTTAGCAGGTGTTTTCAGTGCGTGACGGAGCAAGCGTAACATTTGAGTTTTGGCGTCCGTGTCCACTGTTTACAAATATTCTAAGCATGTAAAGTAAAAGGATGGATGAGAGAACCACTGAGCTCTGTGGCTTGTGACTAATATCATCAATGCTTGCTGAGTGAACTTAAGAAATGTCCCACTGGATAAGCCTTTGCACCAGTTCAGTGCTCTCTGCAGCCTCTGCACATTTTCTTGTGTAGATGGATAACTACTGATAACTCGCTGTCCATTATACATTATATTGCAGATTTTGCAGTGACAGCCTTGACACAGTAACGTATTTCAAGATGATCATTTTGTACCATCGGGCAGATAAAAACATGTATGACACTGTTTTTAATTGCAAGATGAAACTGCAAAGGTGAGACAAGATGAGGCAAGTTAGCCTCCGTGGATTGTTTCAATAGTTTTACAAAAAGAGAACTGCTGACCAAGTTAAGGAGATCTGAGGTTTGGAAAACCGGTATTTTCGTACGACGAAATGATAATCTAAAACTCAAACAGCCTAATACTATTTATAATGTGCTATGGAAATGACTTTAATCTCTCTTTCTTTCAAAGTTGCCTTCAGGTACATGCCTACAGCCTGCATTGTAAATATTAGTTTGTTATCTTACTGAGTAACGCTGGAACTGAGAAGCTATGTTTTAAAGAAGAACAAGAATGTAGGTAGAAATCCACTTGCCAGTGTTAGTCCTGTTTATGCATGAATGTTGTTTCCAGAGGCCATGGCTTCTATGAAGCTGAGAGACAGAAACACAAGTGTTTTTTATGGTTTCTGGGCTGGGGAACATATTTTATTTTTTATTTTTAACCCTCTGTATTATTGCTTGTGTCAGAACTTGTAATTTTTCATGCTTTTATAGAAAAAAGGTGGGCAATGATAAGTGTTTCACTCATTAAGCAAATATCTCAATCTTTCTTGTTATTTTAAAACCTAAAGAAAAATCATATTTAAAAATATGTTTGTGCTATTTACTAGGGCTGTCCCGATACAACTTTTTCATTTCCAATATGATACCGATATTGCAGGCTTGTGTATTGGCCGATACCGATATTAATCCGATATCAACATTAATCATACATTTAATTTTTTTTTTTAGTTAATTAAAAAAAAAAAAAATATATATATATATATATATATATATATATTTATATATATTTTATTTTTTTATTTATTTATTTATTTTTTTTCTAGTGTGGAATGAAAAGGTTTGATCAAGCGATGTTACTCAAACAGAGAACAATAGTCAGTAACAGTAGGTATGAGAATAACTGACCCATTTATTATTAACCAACTGGGTACATAAATTTTAACTTTCAACATAATATCTACAGTATTCTACAATTGTTATTAAATAAATAAAAAATCAATTTAAAAAAAAAAAAAAAATATTGGTAAATCGGTAAATTTGAATCCGATATCTGATATTTGTTTTCAGGCTAATATTGGTCCGATATCAATATCGGACCAATATATATATAAATATATATATAAATGCCAATATACGGTAGTTATTGTTCATACCCTCCCTCTATCAATTATGTATTGTTTTTTTTAATTCTCTAATACTTATGTTGTTTTTAAAATTATGGTACAGGTAACTCTATCATCATGTTTTTTTTCTTCCATTGCTGAATGAAGATAATTCCTGCTGACGGTCCATGTGGTATTGTTCTGTGATCTGCTGTGTTTGGTAAACCAGAATTAAATGCTCACATTTTGTTGTTATGGCTATTGTCTATCTATATAAATAAAAGGGAAAATAGACCTGAATTGGTGCTCCGTGTATGGGAAATTATTGAGGCCGTTTGGTTTGTGGTTTCTTGAGTATGTAATAAATAAAATGAGGCCTTTGCGACAAAGTTTGTATTTGTTCATACATTGCTGAAATTGAATGGAAATATCTTTGTGCAGATGATCTTATCAGGGACAATAAAAGCACAATCTGTGGTCAGAGCTCAGTCTCTTGGATAACTGCTTTTCTTTTAATATTTTCAACGTCTTAGTGATGGCAGGGACGTAAGGAATTAAAGGCCATAAGCCACTAAAGTAGTCGTAAAAGTTGGTCATGTCCCATTGCTAACTCAGCTTTGACATCCATGCGTATTAAAATATATGAATAGTCTTTTCTGAGAAGCATGTATTAGGCACCCTATGTTAGCACTGCAGCATATTAAGATTGATACAACTTGTTGCTCACTAAGCAGTGGAATGCTATTTCTGCAAGAGTTACCAGTTTAGAAGGTGAAAGTAAGGATTTAATCATCGACTTTGGGATTGAGAAGAGTTAACGTGTGCTTGACTGGACCTGTTTGGCTTTTTGTGTGTAAGTAACGTGGCTTGTTGTTTGAGGCAGGGTGTAGAATCGCTCCAACAGGAAGAACAGGTTTGCTATCAGGATCTTTATGTAGGGCTGTTTAAGTACTGTGATCGTTTAAAACACAGTTATTTATTGATATTGGGGAATTTTTTAAAATATATTTTTGGATCACTTTCTTGTTTACTTATTTTTCCTAAAATATATGAAGACGTCAGCAATTTACTAAAATAAGTATTCGTTCCTTTTTTTTCCTCCATCTTTTTGCTTCCTTTGCTCTTTTTTAGCATCAGTGTGTGTGATCACATCGTCGTATTAGACACAGTTAGTTGCTTATTGCTTGTCCAATGTCCAGCCTAAACGTAAGATAGTTTTTGTCTTTTAATCCAAAACTCTGACATAAATTATATTCAGGTATGTGTGTAATGAAACTAATGATCTGATGCAGCTTTTAAGACATTGGAGTGACTTGCATTTTGCAACAAGGTGCAGCTGGACCTTTGGACTCTTTGACTGTATTTACTGTGTGAGCAATATTAAGCTGTGGGCAGTTTGTATCTTATAGGTAGAATCTGTGTTGGCTCGACATTTATTATGTTCATTGTCTTTATAAATTTTTTTTAGATAGTTTATAATTTTTTTACACGATGGACTGATTTTCCTTTTCACATCATCAAAGTACATCATTCATGCTCACATTTTTCCATTGTTTTAAAGCCTTAGTTACATTTTACAGTTTTCCCATAACTATTTTACCATTACTTGCTGTTCTTTCAGATTGTATGCAAACCATAATAAGAGTTGGTTTGTGTAACCAAGTATTTAGATTAAACCGACTCTAACAAGATCATCAAAAGATGTATTGATTTCAGATAGTGTTCAATCATGTAAATGAAACAATCCAACTATACAGTCCCACATAACCTGCCCAATCAAAGTAAAGCAAACACATCATATCGTATTAGGTTTTTATATTTAGTGCCATATAAGGACTTTTTATAGCGCATTTCATACACAAGGCAACTGAATGTGCTTTACATGATCAAAAAGTGCAACAGAACACAGATGTTGAACTTATAACTGGTGATTTGATGTAAAGAATGACTCATGAGCTCCCAACATTTGATTTAATGGATCAGTTCTTGCGGCCATGCAGGATATCCAAGAAATTTTGCCGAAAGGCAAAATTCACACTTTTACACCATTTGTGCCAAAACATTTGGAGGAGAAGCTGACGCAGTATTATTGAGTCACTGTCTTCTGCATCATACAGGCGAGGCTCTGCATGTTCTTGTTATGAACTTCAAGTATGTGCATGTGACGATTGCATTGAGAGCAATACTTACTTACTTACCTGACCTGACGTGGGCTCGCTCGGCCAGTTTTAGTTGCTTTGGCTGTTATTTCTTTTTACTTCTCTTGTCCAATAATGTTTGCTGGTTTTTAAGACAACCAATGACACCTCTGAGATTATTTTACAGCTTTCAGGAGTTAAAGCAATAAAAAACCTTTGTCACTTCATCTGATAAACCTTTTGTCATAAGCGACAAACTGGTCCTATATGTGGTTTTTATACTATAAAATGCCTCATAAGAAGATGCTCTTCCATCACATATGTTGTTTTGTTTTTGCTAATAATGTTTGAATGTTTTAAATCAAGCTAATGCATCATAAACGTAGAGAGAATATATCTCCCCACAAGTGTTTTAACATTAACACTGAACTATGAATTAGTATCATCTGTGAGCAATAGCAGCATTCATAAATACATTGTGTGTTCATTCTGCACATGGTTCACTCATCTGTCTAAACAGCCGTCCTTTTATTGTGAAAAACTCAGGCTTGTCATGCTCTTGTCACAATGCACAATAGCTTTGTCTCTTGCTGTTGAAAATATGTCAAAATTGTTATGTATCATAAACAATGCATCATATGTATTATATAGTTTGCTTTCCAGATTATTTTAACCCTTGATGATGTGATGTAACGGCAATTTTTTTTAATGTTTTTACTAATATTTATACCTGTATAAAAAGTGATGGTGCTGGCTTGTAAAAAAATTTGAGCATTCTCAGCGATTCATTGAAAAATATGTAGAGATCCTTCCAGTATGTTAGATTTTTCAGATAATACTTATTTTTCTCAGTAAGTTATATGCCAATACTAAGGTAATTCATCAGGTCACTATATACATTTCAATGTACCCTGTTCTTCATATTTCAGCCATTTTTCCAGCTGGTGAAATTAAGAAAACTCAGCCTGAGTGACAACGAGATCCAGAGGCTTCCTCCTGAAATAGCCAACTTCATGCAACTTGTAGAACTGGATGTCTCTAGAAATGGTAAGAAGAGAAAAAAAAATCACTGGTTTTTCATGTTTGTAAATGGGGAAAATTACCACATTGTCTCGGAGGGGATTGTGTATGAGTGCTGACATGTTTTTTAACATTTGAGCAACAATTCTACATTAAAGCACCAGTCACATTCACTCTCCCTTCAACAAGTGTGAAAGTGTGGTTTGAATTAGGCCGACCGCATTGACTGCAGCAGTTTGTCTAAAACAAATATATCCCAAAGGAGCAGTAACACTTAAATAAAGAAAAAGAAGATATCATTTTTATCCTTCTTTACACACAATCATTTTTATTGTAATTTAAAAATACATTTCCAGTCAAAACCGTCATCAATAAAAAAACTATCTTTGGAATTTGGCTTAACACAGTAAAAGTATTTTTATTGTTTTGTGTTTGATTTGAACTTTTTCCCATAATGCTTTTCTTCACCTCTGCTGATAATCTTATGAAAACAATCTTTGTGTAATACCCTTTTTTTCTCTCTCTTCTCTAGATATTATAGAAATTCCTGAAACTATTTCATACTGCAAAGCCCTCCAAGTGGCAGATTTTAGTGGAAATCCATTAACAAGGTGATGTCATGTTTGCAATACTTTCAGTGCACATGTATCTGTTTGCAAATGAATCATCTGACCTCCGTATTAAGCTGCTCTTTTGTCTGTTGGAACTTTTATTGCATGAAAAGGCACTGTAAGCATTTTTAAAATGAGTGCCACAACATTCAATTTGCACCTCAGCAGGGTCAAACCCACATGGCTCTGCAATGTAACGCTCAATAGGTATTGAGCTTCACTCCAGTTGGAACTCATTTGCATTTCCAAACCTGGTTTACCGCCGTGCCATGTGTTGTCAAGTGCTTTTAGATGAGGGTAGTAATGTGTGTGTGGTTTTTTTTTATGTTCTGTATTTTTATTATTATTAGATCATTTAAAGACATATCATATTGTTGTTAATTGTAATGAATTATTCTGTACTTCCAAGAAAACAGAGAAAACCTCATTTAGACACTTTTGAGGGTATCTGCCACAATCTTTGGTATAAGTGGTAAATTAGTGATTTGGAGTATGGCTGTAGCAAACAATTCTTTTGGTAATAAATAGATCTATCTTTTTTTTTTTTTTAACTCATTAATGAATAATTTACGCTTCTTGATCTGATCCCACAGCTCACCCTTGAGCTTTTTTTTTATTGCACAAAACAGATGAACATTGAAGAACAAAAAAAAATCACATGATCTTTTGAATAAGTACTTAAATAAAGGTGCAATAAACAACATTGCATAAACAAACTCAACCACGGTGCTAGATTGAGATAAAGCAAACGTTTTTCCACAAGTTCAATATTAAACTATAAGCTTTGCCATTAAATTTAAAAAGTGTGACACAACAAATTAAAGTTGACATTTTCTTGGCTGCGATAACGTGCAATGCTTGTAGCTATGTTTTAACACCATTATTTGTTAGGGGAGTGTCCAATTATAAAATTTCCAATATAATATACTGTATATTGGTTTTTTAAACAGATTGAGTTTTTTTTCAGGGTCTTCTAAATTATTATTTTTTTTTCTATTCAATTGTAGAATATTTTTATGTTTAAAGTTAAAATGTATTTGACGCATTGGTTGATTCTAAAACACTGTTTGAGGTCACAAATATTCCTGTCTGCAAGAGGCTTTATTTTACTCAGACATGTCTGCCAGTGCCTGTGGGCTTCCTCTTTGTACTCCACAGACAGTTGAGAAAAATGTCTGAATGTGTGGGTGCCTGTGATTGGACGTTGCTGTCTGTTAGCCTTGCCATGAACTGTTTCATGCTGCACCTGGATAAAGGTTGGGTGGGATAGCCTAGCCGGTAGAATGGATGGATTTGTAGAATACTGTGAATCGTCCAAAAGGATTACCTATTTAAGCAACACTTTGTCCTAAATGTTGACCTAAAGAACAACTCATCATCAAAGGGATTCAAATAAAAGTACATTGTAATGTTAGCTGTACTAATTTCATGCAGGAAAATTACTGTTGTTGAGCGTTTTTTTAATTGCTGATAATTTCTTATGTTTTGAATGTTTTTTGTTCCTTAGGTTACCAGAAAGCTTTCCTGAGCTGCGGAATTTAACCTGCCTCTCCATCAATGATATATCATTGCAAGTCCTTCCAGATAACCTGGGAAAGTGAGTAAATGCTTTAAAGTAATAGATGCAGCCACTCTGCAGACAATTATCTTAGCTTCTTCAAGCCCTCAACAAAAAGCTAAACCTTTTTTAAATTTTATTTTTTTGTGACCATCACCATCCCTCCCTAACTCATTCACTGCCAGTCATTTTAAGAGCAGCCAACCCCATATTGCCAGGCGTTTTAGATGATTTTCACTGAACTTTAAGACCCACAGAATGTTTTGTACGATGACTATATGAAATCTGATACCAGATTCTGAAAGATTAGACTCTCTACTTTCATCAGAAGTGTTTCTTGTTTATAGCTTGTTTTGTTCTCCTGTAATCATCAGTTGAATAGAGGCTAGTTTCATACAAATCGCCAGCTTTTTTAGCTTTAGGGACACCTCAACATTGGTTTCCTTCTATAAAACTACAGAAACAACACTGAGAATGGGCTTTTGCTGGAAAAATGATTATTATTTTGCTGTCTAGGTCAGAGTTGAATGGATTGCTTACTATATTTTTGGCCATCCTCCAAGTCTCTCCTCGCCATTCTCCACACACTCCTTCTCCCGGGCATGCCAGGTCTCACCGCTTGCCATGTTTTGTTGATCATTTTCTCTCACCATCGCGACACTCTCAATAGTCCACTTAGTTCTACACATGCTCTGGTCGAGTGTGCGCTGCTGTGAGCTGCTGGGGACTTCAGCATCAACTCTCGTAGCGCCATTTTCTGTCTCGTAAATTCCTTTCCTCTCCCTCTGAGCTCTGCCCATCACGGGTGATCTCTCATCCAAAGGTGCGCTGCTGCCACCTACATGTCACCAGTTGATCACTACATCATTGTACAAGTTAGATATTCACAGGAGAGCATCGTTACCCTGTCTCCTAGCAACGCCAGCCGAAAAAAACAATTGACGTCTTTGACAGTCAATGAGTTAAGGAAGGGTAAGAAAAACTTTATTAAAAGGAGAATATAAAAAAGGGGAGTGTTACACCTAGGTGAGGAGGAAGGGAAGAGAGAGTTAGGGTAGGGATTTGGGCAGTGTTGCACTTATGTGGGGGGAAGGGAACAGGGAGGAGGGAGTCAGGGTAGGAAAATGGAAGGGGTGGGGAAGAGTCGACTGTTTTAAGGTGAGAGTGAAAAGTGATGTTATAGTTGTGCATATTGTGCTTATTGTGTTGTGTAATCAGTTCAGCCAGTCTGGTGAACTAGAAGCATTTAATGTTCTGTACATTTTCTTTGAGGGAGAATTAAATCTTTGCGCACCATTTAAAAAAAAAAAAAAAAAAAAAAGGCTAATTTTGAAAAATCCTGTACATAAGAGTTATATCGGAACAATTAAGGAGACCTGAATGGTTTTGATGGTGACGGTGGTCTTTCAGACTTCTAGCACACAGCCAGTATGTGGTATTTCATTTCTCAAAACATATTAAATAAAATTGTAGTTTCTTTTTGTCATAATGCAAAAATAATAACACAGACAAATGAGTCATCCTGTATTTGTTTGTCCTCCTTAAGATACTTTTTCTCAAGCTCTTCCCATTGTCGCTCCAATCTTGGAAATGCATCAATTCCAACATTCAGGACAGAAGCTTCAGTTCCCCTCACTGACGGCTTTGTCTGTTTTTATACAATGCACCAAAGGCTGTTTAAGATGGCACATAGTATTACTCAGCACGGTGGCCAACATTCTTGTTCCATGGCGGTCTCCGTTATTGCAGAGTTGAGTTATAATTGAATTTAACAAGACAAATATGTGCTTTCAGGTCATAGTGCCACAGGGGCAGTTCTTAGCAGATTTTTGGAGTGTACCGTTAGATAAAACTAACTTAGTGGGACTGAGTTATTGTAGATGTGCAAAAAGCTCAGAGCCATTGGTTTCTTAAGATTATTTTCACTTGAAACTAATAAAGTACATTTATTTATTTAGATGTATTTTTGGATGATTCATCTGTTTTAATAGCCCTAACTAAGATTTTCTTTGAAAGGAAAAGCTGTTTTCCTGGAATCCTAAACACACCGGAAAGTATTCACAACGCATTATATTTTCCACGTTCTTGTGTTACAGACTGATTCTAAAACTGATTTGAGTAGTAGTTTATTTTAAAACTTCAACACAAAATATCCCATAATGACAAAAAAAGGTATGTTTAATCATTTGTTTTGTATATTTTTGCAGATTCCTTTAAAAGACAAAACAAAACTGGAAAAACCTAGCGAAATGTAGAAAAGATGAAGGGGTGTAAATAGTTTCTGCTGGCACTGTTTCAAGTGCTCAATTTTTTAATTCTAAATAATATTTTTGATTTTTATATTCAATTTAGTCAATAATCTCAATTTTTTGGCATTTTTCTGCCCTGTTGTTTAGGAACAATGTAAAAGAAATAAACTATTTATTCCATATTTTTATTCTACAGTCTTGAGCATTTAAGTCATAAACCATAACAAAACACGTTCACTACAACATTTACAACATCTAAATGTGTAGTGTCCTTTGTTTCAAACTTTGTGGGAAACTTTCTTTAATGCTTATAATATGTCCTAAAGTTGCTTGTAAATAAATAGAAGCTTTATTAATACAAAATACAATACAAAGAAATCTCATTGGCAGCAGTCAGTCAATCAATCAATCAATCAATCAAACAGCAGAACGATTAAAAATGTATCATTAATGCTTTCTTCTCTTTTTACACTGATGTACATTAAATTAATTTGGTCGGGCCCCAAGATTCTCAGGATTTCCTCACTGCTCTTCCTTATCTTGGTACGGAATGTTTTTTTTTTTTGTTTTTTTTAACCTCTATCTTGGATTACTTTAGTATTTAAAGCCTGCATTGTGTCAAGGGGAGATGGAAATAAAAACCATAACACTGTTGGAGCAAAATGCAGTGAGTGTTTAGAGTTAATTAGGATAAATGTGTAAGAGGTTGAAAAACGTCAGTGTTTTATCTGACGAGGAACAGCACACACAGAAACCTGAGACTTCTGGTAAAGCTGTTGCATGTTTTCGTCACTTGGCAGCTCACTAAAACCAGATTTCAGACAGTTTTGCCTAAGCAGAGAAGATTTTGTCTGTCTTTTTAATCTGCTGCTCAGCAATCTGCTGCGGTGAAAGAAAACCACTCCCAGAAAGAAAGATTAAATAACCAAAAAGTAGCAGCAGCAGTAGTAGAATTTCTGTTTCTCATTTAAACGTTCATATGAATTCAATTACAAACGGGCTTAAGAATGCTTTTTGGTTTCTCTGTTGTTTATTATCTCAGTCTGAGTACAGGAATTTGATTAACAATACAAACACAGACACACATTTAATGTCTCAAAATTCTTTTATTCTTTGATCTTGATTTTAATATGTTTCCAGTTACAAAGTAGATACTGTTATGAGAACAATGTGGGCTGAACAAATATTATTATATCACCAAATATTAAAGATTGATGATAATATTGCCCCATCAATATTCTAAAGTCAAAATTAGTGTCTTTATTAGTCTTCCTAGGGAGAAATGTGTGTGAAACAGTTCATTTATCACAATTAAAACATTCAATCATTCACATAGTAAAAATCAAAATTACATTGCCAAGAAACAAGTGCATACAAATACTCAGTACAATACATTAACGTCTGACTTCTGCTCGTCCTGGGAAATCTCATATATGAGCTTCAATAAGAATACTAGAGAATTGTAATATAATATTATAAGAATAGATAATAGAATACAATATACTTGTATTGATTCCCAATTGTTGCAGTAACACAATGAGAAGGAGCAGACAGTAAAAAAGAATAATAAATACTAACAGAAGATAGTAGTGCATAATGTAAAAAACTGTAAGACAGACATAATTTTGAAAATAAATAAATAAAATGAATCAAAAATATATTAAAAAAAAACAACAACAGATGTTTAAATGACAATTGAAGAAATTGGGCTGGGGGATTCAATGTTATGACCGTTTATTGAGTTAAAGGGGAATTAAACAGGACGATATAAATAAATGTTAATATCGATCAAAATCAGTTTCTGTTTTTTCACAAATTGATATTGAAAAACCAGTCTGTGCTATTGTTTGAGAAAACGCATTTAATATGAATATGGAACTTGAGTATTTTTAGGTATTCTTATTTTGTACAGATGATATTTAATAGTGGAATACTGTCAGTGGGCATCGCAATTACAAAAGGTTGAACCTGTTATTCCCATGGAGTTATAAATAATGTGACCTGGAGGTAGAGCTGGGCAATATATTGAGATTCAAGATATATTGAGTTTTCCATTTTGGGGATATGGAAAATTACAATATCGCCTATATAAATATATAGATATATATTCTTTTTACTGCTTATTTGGTTTTAAAATACTTGTTTTAGGTGTCACTGTTTTCACTACTTTTCAGAACAGAATGAAAAGCACAGTTAGATGATCACTGAGTGTGTCCTAACCCAGACCTTCATCTAAAAAAGACACAGTACAGAACTCACTCGCACATGCTGTCTTTTATAGGAGAAAAAGACTAAAGTGGCTCATATTGTGTAGTTGTTTGTATTTTAGTCTGCTGTGATTATTTAGAGATTCTCCTCGTCATTTAAAGTATGCAGTGGTTGTTTATGCTGTCACTGTAATAAGGCTCACACACACACCGCCAAAGTACTTCCTGTCTCTTCTATCTGATCACCACAAGTCTTTCTCTGGACATTTACAGCTGTCATTAAAGAGTGTTTGTTTTAATGATCTGATCTGTTTTGTCTGTCCTTCCAGCCTCTCCAACCTGATATCACTGGAACTCAGAGAAAACGTGTTAACTTTCCTACCAGAGTAAGTGTTGAAACCTTTATGTTCTGGGGATAGGCGTTCACTTCCACTGATGTATTTAAATGTTCCTTTGGATCTTTCATCTGCAGGTCGCTCTCTCTGCTTCATAGACTTGAAGAACTCGACCTAGGCAACAATGAACTGATGAGTTTGGTAAGTGAAAGACACATGGCTCTTAAACAAACAGGATGAGTCTTTTATTTATTTTTTTTGTCCCATTTCCTTGTTTTTGGCACGTCCGCATAGATTAGCATCCCTCGAGAACAGCTTCTACTTCTTATCACGCGGAGGCGAGGTGGGCCATCTGTTTAGGGCTTTGCTTTTAAGCTGAAATCTTTTGTGAGTGGTTGAACTCCAATGGTGTAAGATTTAAGTACAGATTTAGCCAAAATCTGACTGTCAAAAATTATATTTAATTAAGTTGTCTTTTGAGGATGTATATTGATAAGGATTTAGCAATTCCGATGCTTTATTGATTCCCAAGTAGGCTGAAAAACAATATCAGGTTTAATAATATAAATCTTAATTATTCACCGCTGAGAATAAACAATACTCAAATGAGTCCTCAATAAACAAATAAACAATACTCAATAAAATGAGTCCACAAGTCAAGTGGTTATTGGCTTAGGATAATAAATTAACCTCATTTTTTATCGTTATCACACAATGTTAAGTAATTAAGTAACTACATTTTATGTATTAGCAAATCTTTCATAGATAGAAATCGCACAGTGCTTTACAGTAAAAACACAGTGCTTCACAAAACAGTGATTTACAAAGATACAATACAAGACAGTCCTTAAAAATAAGGAAAAAAATACAATGTTAACACCAAGTTACTAAAAGAGGATTATTAATAGCCTCAGTGTCTTTAGCTGCATTTTAAAGGAGTCAATGGAGTTAGTGCAGCATAGTGCCAGCGACAAAGAGTTGTTTAATTTTACCTGCTGTGCTAGTGCTAGCACTCGTGCTGTTAAGTGCATCAAAGACACGACATTGCTTGAGTACAATGCCGTGTTGTGTGGCCAAATGTTTGGACATGTTGGTTGTGTTACCGCCTTTGGTGCACAGATCCCTCTAACAGGAAATACAGGTGTCGTCCTTCTTATTGAAAGACTTGATGGCAGAATCGTAAAGGGTTTTTGTTAGCAATTCCAAAGAATGACTAAGAACCGGTTCCTAAACGAAACCGATTAACGATGCACATCCCTATTTTGAGCCCATGCATGCATCCACCCACACAGCTATTTTGTATCTGAACCATTACCTGTATGCTTTTATTATTACCTTTATATTGGGTGATTCCATGCCATTTCACAAATGGCCCACATACTTCGGTCCAAAGAAATCCTGAAATGTTTACTAATTGTTTGGTGATTATTCAATAGACACTATGTAAATTTTTAGTTTGATCGAATTAATCATTTTTCAGATATGGCCAATTTAGTGAGAGGGGCACTTGTTCCATTTTCAGCTTTTATTATCTCAGGAACTGTATCACATAGGCAACTTAAATTTGGTTTAGTAATACAGCTCCACATAACCTCTCAGAATATATAAGCATATCTGCTATACATCCTATCTGGTTGACATGCCAGCCCCTCAAAACTGGAAAAAAGTTTGTCAGTTTATCATTTTTGGGCCTCCAGTAAACAACTTAGCATATGTCTAGGCTCCTTCTAATTTGGTCATATTTGAGCTATGTACATAGACTGTTCAAATCACTAATGATTAGTCAGATATATGCATTGGTTCTTGGGTGACCGTCTCATAAAATATGGAAAAAAAAAAACCTTTTTGTACTTTTTTCATTGGCCCATAATTGCATGTGGGAATGTAAAAAAACAACTGATCTCCATCTTAATTTATAGTATAAGGTTTAGTATTTCTTAGGATACAAAACAATTTTTCTTTGTGACTTCTTCATTTTTTATTTTGGACTCCAACTGTGTGTTATTTCACCACTCCCTAATATTGAAAACCTTTTACATGAGGCCATTGTAGCTTGCCTTTGTGTCTTATAATAATTTATTGTTAATTAGCTTTTCACTTTTTCAATTTGTTGAAATGACGTGGAATGACCCGATTAGGAATACAAAATTCCCCTGATTTTGGTTTGAGCTTTTTCCATGTTTTTCACATAATAAAAATACAGAATAAGAAAAGAAGAATTTCTTTGACAGCATTTCACAAAAATCCACATTGCCTTCCCTTGATGTCGATGCCTTGCTCCCACTTGCTCTCTAAATTCTTGCATGTTTTCTTCCCACACAGCCGGAGTCAATAGGCTGTCTTGTACGCTTAAAGGACCTGTGGCTGGATGGAAACCACTTGGTTGAAATACCTCCTGTAAGCTGATTTCTGCATTTTGTATCCACAATACGAACTGTTCTGTATTTAGTACACTGTTGTAATTTAATCGGCTAATTTTGATTCATAGTGCTTTAAAGACTTTAATTATAGCATTTTAGTGAGAACATCTCAATTAGCATGAAGTGTGTGCACAGCTGCTAATCTGTCTATTTAGTAACAGCACAGATGAATGGAAATGATCATTTAACTTAATTTCAAATGGTGCTCAAAGCACATTAGATTAAGCATTAGAGAAGTGACATTTACAGTTCATTATATAACCACATGAGGATTTATTTATTTATTTTTTTGGACAATAGTTTTCACAAAATTAGCAACTGTCCATAAGTGGTGGAGAGTGTAAAGAATTTTAGGATAAAGGATGGAGAGATATTTCCAACAAAAACATATGGCATTTGTGTTTACGTGGGAGTTTTCAAGCACCAAGGAGATCTGTAGTCTTGGTTGTTTCAGAGATCGGGTATATACAATCTGAAACAACCGGGAGGAATTTTCATCATATTTTAAAATTGTAAAAGATGTTCCTTGTTCTCATTTTGCAAAGGCAGTGGTTAAAAATATAAAATATCCTTCTGACGGCTCAATATACAATTTGTTCTTGTTGGACCAGATGTATCACTTTGTGTTAGCGCTCACAAAGGATAATTCGAATTTTTGTGTCTTTTTTTTTGATGCATCATCCTTTAGAAGACACAACAGAAGTCTCAGGCACTGTCTTCAGTCAGTAGTATACTGTACTACTGGACAAAAACTGAATTAGAACATCAGTTACATTAGAGAGAATTCGTGTTAAATTTATCTGAATGTTGAAGAAGCTTCTTGTTACACAATACTTCAATATATGTGATGGTAATTGTTTAGTTCAAGTTGTGAAGTATTTTTGTTTTACCCTTTTTTATTTTTATTTATAGATTATTGATAGATTATTATTTTGTGATGAATGCAGTGTTGTTGTTGTTTTTCTGTTGTTGTTGTTTATATATATATATGTATGTGTGTATCTTGGTATCGTTTCTTTGAATATTGGGTTTTTATTTTTGTATTTACTGTATGTGCCTTAAAATTTAAAATAAAGTTGGAAAAAAACAAAACAATTTGTGAAGTATTTTAAAACCTAAAAATGTATATACAGTAAGAATTAGTCACACATCATCATTTTGATAATATGTTCAAAGTAATAAATTGCACTTAAAGTTGCTTCCTATGATAACTTTGTTAGATGAAATCATTGTGTATGCAGCCTCATAGATCAAATAACTGAATGTCATTTACTTAAAAAAAGATAGAAAAAAGTAAACTTTCTTTTTTTGACATTTTTGGAAAAGTTTATCAGATTGCATTGTGGGATGTGGGGTCCTGTATGGGTGGAAGTGATCCTTTTCCTTTCTTTTTGAAGTAAAGGATGTTTGATTCATTGATTTATGAGGCATACACTAGGATTTTATCTAATCAAAAAATAAATATTGTGTATACTTTATATACCCTTGAAAACAATAACATTGAACAAGTTTTAGCTTATCAAAAGTAACCAAAGGCAAATAATTGCCAGTTGTCAGCAAAAACTAGTTTCCTGTATATGGTCAGGTGACTCGATGTATGGAAATGAATGTAGTGTTTGGATTGCTGTAATGTGACATTTCTGGGTGCTGACCTGAGGCTTTTTTTCATTCCACTGCTCAGGAGGTTGGCGGCATGAGAAGCCTGTTGTGTCTGGATGTATCAGAAAACCAACTGGACCGGCTTCCAGAGGAGTTGGGAGGCCTGCAGTTGCTCACAGACTTAATGGTGTCGCAGAACAACATTGACGCTCTTCCAGAAAGCCTTGGTACGTTTTCAAATAGTGAGCTGCATTGTCACCCTGTCATTGTGTTACTACCAACTCAAAACTATATATAAAGCCCAGTTTAATTGAATTAATTTAATTTAATTATATAATGCTTATCCGCTTTCCTTCATGGCAGGAAAACTACGCAACCTCTCAATACTGAAAGCTGACCAAAACAGGCTAACGTACCTACCAGAGAGTATTGGGGAATGTGAAAGTCTCACAGAGCTCGTGCTCACAGAAAACCAGCTACAGGTTTGCTTCCTTTATTTCCATGTGTTTTGTATGAATAAACTACTGGAGGTATATTATTGCAGTGATTGGTCATGCCATTGTATGCAATCTAAACAGGCTGTCATTTAGATTTGATGCAGTGTTGATATTTGACATGACCTGAAACAGTCTAACAGTCAATTGTCTAAAAACTGCAGGCAAACATAGTTATTAGGCCAATATATATATATATTTCTAAACTGAGTTCTTCGTACTCTATTTTTATGTTTTCTGTTGCACTTTTTATTCATGCAAAGCATGTTGAATTGCCTTGAGTGATACTCGACAGAAATTACAAAGGCTGCTGAATTGAAAAACTATTAATTGTAACCTTTACTGGTATGGGTGAGAGGGAGAGGCCATTGTGAAGCTGCATATATGTAATAGAAAGCAATTACCGTAATTTCCGGGCTATAAAGCACAGTGTTTTTTATTGGCCGCATTACAATCATTTAGAAATTTCTAAGAAAAATCCACACAAATGCTGCAGCCTAACAGACTTTTTCACGTTCCGTCCTTGTGGGTTACCATGGCGCGATGTGAGCCAGCCCCCTCTTTGTTTACATGTGTTTAACCTTTGAGTAGGTTGTATGTGTGCCACAGACGTGTTTAATTTTTTATTCACACTATGCTGAGATGCTAAGGGAAGACTTTATTTTTTTTTTTAATTGTAATGTTATATGTTATAAAATATGTAGTTATCTGATTTCTTAATCAGAAAGTTTAAGCTAGTGTGAAGTTGCTGTTGCACTTTTACTTAACCTGGATTAAAGCTTGAAATTGTTGACGTTGCACTTTTGACAATATATCTGATGTCTGCAGTCATTTTTAAGTGCATTAAAAAAAAATCAAAAATCTTTAAAAAATCAGAGATTTTTTTTTTAGGCAGAATCGCTGAGCCCTACCGCCCAACCCTAATACCGATTAGGGTTTTTAAAAATACGACAGCGATATATTCGTCAATAGCTGATATATCGGCCGATATATGAAATAAGAACATTTATGTACACAGGATATTCACAATACATGAGCACATAATCTTACAACGCCAAAATATGACAAGACAAGGAAGCAAAACACTACTAAATTAAAATATGGAACTTTCATTACTAACACTGTTAACATACGTAAGCACTGTAAAGCCACTGATTAAGAAGAAAAGGCAAACTTGTGCAAACCTTGTTAATGGAATGCAATGTAAGAAATATATTTAAATGTAAAGTTTCTCAAATCTCAAACAGTAATCATGTATAAATAAAAAAAAAAAAGGCCAAATCTAATTGTAAAATCGGCCCTTTAAAATCAGGCTTTACTTGAAATGACAAGGAAGGAAGTGCGACATTCACATAACTCCAACTGATTGAATAAGGTTAAAAACATCTGATGACTCTGACGGTAGTCTAGACTTACCTGTTTGAAGTTGTCTTAAAATTAAATTAAAATGTTGTGGTTACCACCAAAGTCTCATTTTTTGTTTCTTGTTAAGTGCAACGTCAAAATCCATCCCCGTAATATTCCTGGTTTTCTAAGGAATAAAGTCCAAAGAACCGGATGACATTTCTTATACAAATTACGAACAAAGTCTTCTTACTCAGCTTCAGACTTATCATCTAAAGCTTTAAGAGCAACATCATATCAATAATGAAACTTAGTGCTCAGTGTCAGGTTTGATTCCTCAGGAAAACAATGCGTTTGGATTAATAATGCTTACACTAACTTAGCGCTGACATTTAAAGTCCAAAAGAACAACATTAATATTCTGCTGCTCAAAGATTGTTTTTTTTAGTTATTTGATTGTTTTATAAAGCAGGTACCCTGAAGACAATGTGTAGACAAACGTCTGTACAAGCAAGCAAATAATCAATGCCAGCTTCATGATATTTATGGCCCAGCATCACAAACAGCATCGTTTGTTGGTAGAAGTACAAAAGTAAAGATGTAAAACCAATTTTCTGAAGTTGTGTATTGTTCTGCCTTTTTAAAATGATTAAAAGGTCATTATTATTATTATTATTATTATTATTATTATTATTATTATTATTATTATTGTTTTAGTAACGGTTCTAAATTATTCAATGT
Source organism: Gouania willdenowi (assembly GCF_900634775.1). NCBI lineage: Eukaryota > Metazoa > Chordata > Actinopteri > Blenniiformes > Gobiesocidae > Gouania > Gouania willdenowi. The sequence continues at coordinate 19,583,936 of NC_041058.1, read as the reverse complement.
TCCAGAGTTTGCCAAGGAGTGTCGGGAAGCTGAAGCGACTGTCAAACTTCAACTGTGACAGAAACCAACTTTCTTTTCTACCCAAAGAGGTAAGCATTGGAATAAATAGCAGGTCTGGTCAACACAATTTTGTTTTAAGAACATTCTTTGAGTCAAGTTTCAATAAGTAAAATCTCTCTACAAATGTGTAATATAACACATGTCAAATCTACTTCTATAGTGATCTGTGAGGCACTATGTTGTGTTGAACTTTATAGTCCTTTAAGATGGCTTGCTAAGTGGTGTTGCTTAGTTAATGCCAGGGTTGGGGTCAATTACGATTTTAAATTACAATTTCATCTTCAATTGTCCATCTTCAGTTACAATTTAATTACGATTACAGTGACCAGCATTTTTCCCAATTACAGTAAATTACAATTATTTTTATCTCCTTAAAATCAATTACAATTATGTTCTCAATTACTAAAGTTTTATTGCTATTGTTGATGTGAAACATTATTAATTTATTGTTTCTTTAAGACTTAGCCAATATCCTTATATCCAATAGCCCTCATATTAATTTACCGTATACTAAATATATCTTTACATATAATAGTTCAGACCAGTCAGGTCAACTTTTTTTAGGCCTATTTTTTGTGACAAGAACAAAAAGTTTCAATTACAATTACATAGTCAATTTTCTGAACTCAATTACAATTGAATTATGATTACCGCAGCAACAGATTTTTTCAATTACAACTACAGTTATAATTACACCATAATTGTAAGTATTTATTGATTACACAATTACAATTTTAATTGACCCCAACCCTGGTTAAGGCAACTCGCTTGAAGTTGTCAAATCCTGCTGGTGTAACGTAGCAGAAACTTCGTTATTGGCATAAAATATTTCTGTCAAGCGCTTTAGTTAATAAGTTAAGTAACAATGAATGTTGTGATTGATCGAGTGCTGTGGTTGGTTCAGCTGTGACTCAGTGTGTGCTCTTTGTGTGTGTATGTTGTGTTCTCAACGCTCTGGTCTGTGAAAGTGAAGGGATGCTGAAAGGCTTCTTTAAACCTCACACAATGTCCTTGTGTGTGGATGATGCAAAGCCTGTAGTGTTGAGTTTAGTACACTTGGTCTACACGCTGAGTAGATGGTACCACTGATTTCAAAGCAGCATTGCATGACACATCAACCAATCCTAGCGTGACCATGTCCCCAGTATTGATTGTAGCCTCGCTAAGCTACTTATCCACCGGCCTATTTTTATCGATTGTTGATTAGTTGGCCATAATACATCTTTTTTCTGACTAGAATCGATGTGTGAAAACATTAAAAACACTTCATGTATATTTAATTTTATTTATCTCGTGGCTTGAAAAAAAACACAGTATTTCATTGTCATAACAATCTTTTTGACTGATCTCCTGGTCTAGGAGTTTGATGGAGTAACCCACACACACACAATTATAAATAAAGTACTGTGTGCACATACACTGTGTGGCTCTGATGATGTTGTTCCTCCTGTTTGTCACAGATCGGGGGCTGCAGTGGGCTGAATGTTTTCTGTGTACGAGAGAACAGGCTGACGAGGATACCATCAGAGCTCTCCCAGGCATTGGAACTGCACGTGCTCGATGTGTCTGGTAACCGGTACGTCCTGCAACTTACCTCATCCCTCAGTGCAGGAGAGAGATGTATCAGTGGAAACTGAGATAGCGCTGCGTTGTGGAATAGAACCCACAACATGATAAAAGACAGATAAGGGACTTGTTTTTCCCTCAGGAAATGAATTAATAATCAACTAAAAGTGGTGCAATCGCTGATGCCGAGTGCCCATACAGACTGAAGCATGTTTGTGTGTGTGATTTGTCGCCCTGTTGATGTGAAAAAATGTTTTTTGTGTGTGCTCAGGCTCACATATTTACCCATGTCGCTGACCACACTGCGGCTGAAGGCCTTGTGGTTGTCAGAAAACCAATCGCAGCCACTCCTCACGTTCCAGACCGACGAGGATCCGGAAACGGGCGAGAAGGTGCTCACCTGCGTGCTTCTGCCTCAGCAGCCATTTGACGGGGATAATAAAGGTATGAATAGGTTTTGTGTAGGGATGCACCAATCGATCAGCACCGATTTCCTTAATATTGAGGGATCAGCCGATTCTTGCATATGAAACCGATCTTTTCTACCAATCTTATCCACCTCTGCAAAGGTCTTAAAGTAAGCCACTGTCTCTTTCTGCTGTGAGATGACTGACAGGCCCGTCCACCAGGTCATGTGTGCATTGGTTAAAAACAGTCACACGGAGCACGGTTAGCCCAGCATGTCAGCAGTCGGCAGAAATACACAAAAAAAGAAAGCAAAAGGTCAGAATTTGTAATTTGTTTAATACAGAAATAGGTCTTGATGGGGCTGCAAACAAATCTCTATCTCATTCACCATTTAAGAAACCATCACACCACTGAGTAAGTGGCATTTGAAGCTAGCATCAAGCTAATGCTAATGCTAAAGCTAACGCTAGTGGGCCGCTGTTCGAGTTCATGAGCAGTGAAAAGAGTAAAACGACCATGAGAAAAATGATGGGGTTCATGGCATTGGACATCAATGAAAAACCAATGTGCAAGTGACTGCAATAAGAACCTGTGCCATAATAATTCTGTCATTATTCATTGACTTTTGAAAATATTACACTTGCTTCACCTTATTTGTTTTGTAGAATGTTTGACTTTTAGGAGCTTTTATCCTGTAAGCTGTTGCAAGTTATTTTTAGATTAATAGTTTTACATTTAAATATCCACAAAGCTGCTGCATTTGGACATTTTTGTTCTTTATGCACTACAACTTAAAACTCAGGATACTTTATTGGTGGTTTAAGATGTTTTGTTAGTTTGTCCTGTAGATTATTATTTTATCATCTACCTCAAACCCTGTCATTTTCTTTATTTGTAAAACCAAAATACAGCTGTTCACTTTATTTTTGGCAAAGAGCTTAAGCACGTTTTGTCTGTTTTTAAAATGTGAAGACTGAAGGAATCATATCATATCATTTTGGATTTCGGACTGCAATGCTCTGAACCAGACATGGGTAACTGAAGGCCCGGAGGCCACATGTGGCCCTCAGTTGAATTTTTTTGCAGCCCCCCAAGCAAACCCCCAAAAACTGTAAATCGAGAATGTGGAAGGAAGATGAAGCCAATATAATACACAAAGTACACAAATGCACCAAGTACAAAAAACATTTAAAACTTAAAACATAGAATGACGACAAAGACAGACACAACAACCACTTAAACAAAATGCTACGAAAACACCGAAAGCAACTACACATTACAGACGAGCTCCAAAGCAACACTCTCATCCCCAACTTGTCACATATTGACGATCGGTCAGGACCCCTTTGCGTCAGTATTCGACGCACAGGGTACCCCTTTGACGTTCATTGAAAGCAGATCTTGCCAATGAAATTAGAAAATTTTAGTTTTTGACGTAGAACTGAATCACATACATCGTTTGAAAGGTCTCAGTGGAGAGTAACATACAGTATATGAAGATTTGCTTTTCACACGACCCCTGCTTTGAAGTAATGACCTTTGAACTTTGACGTCAGAGCATGTTTGAAGGTGTTTAACTCTGTAACAAAAAGGGGCTGTAGACATGGGACAAGATATTTAAGGGAGGTATTGAATCCAAATATTCTGTGAGGGAACTAAACAACAGGGGGCAATCAAAAATTTGTGTTAGTAGTAGTATTATTTTTTTCATCTAATTACATCAATGTGTTTACCATTCATTTAAATTCCCCAGTTTACTCTCATTTCAGTATTCAAAACTTAGCATTAAAGGGAAAAGACTAAAAGTTGTAATGAACTACATTTCCCTAGAGGCAAGTCATACAGCTTACATCAATATGTCACCATAGTTGTAGTTTTTACGCTTTCCAAAAAAAGGTTGTAACTTATGGTTATAAAAATATATCCATTGAATATGTCAATTATCCCATGCAGCCAAACTCCTCCTTGCATAACAATAGGCTGAACTACATTGAAATAAATAAAAAATAGAGGGTAATGTCATATATTTTCACTGTTATTCTAGAAACGAGAATATGGGTAGGGAGGTCTTGTGTTTTGCAAAGTGGAATTAGTGGGGTTATATTAAATTTGTAAAATGGTTTATCTATAGATAAAATCACGTATTTGATACAGCCGACGTAGTATTTTTCATTGCATTTTGTTGGAACGTATACGGTAGGCCACCCAAGTGCTCATGCGCATCTCGTTGCCAGGTCTTTGATAAACAAGCCAAACATTCGCTTTACAAAAACATAGAAAAAGCCCCACCCGTTATTTCTGCACATCTTTTAGAATCTGACAGCATACTTACCGAATATGATTAAATCACCTCGCATGTTTTCAATCTGTTGAGATCTCAACTCACTGAAGAATAAAGGCATATCATTTTATATATGTATACTTCATTGTTTTTATTTCCGTATCGATCATCAGGCTGCTACAAGCTCAATTGCCTGGCCACAGTCTCATAGCGTCTGTGTCCCCAACCACGGTTAGGAGATGAAAACAGGAAAGGTTTTAACAAAAGAATTACAACATCCACTCAGTCCGTGAATGGATATTAATCTGTATTTGCTTTGCCACTTTTGGTGTCCATAGGTTGTCATAGCAACCACAGAAAAATGCCTTTACATAAACTGAATGGATACTATGAAAGCTAAGGGTACATTTCTCACTAGAAATGTCATCAAAACAATTTTAAAGCCACAATCTATGATGAAATAAGGCAATTTGTCTCTAAAAGATGAGATTTCTGGCATTGTTTTTCATTGAGGAGTCAGCAGTGACTTGAATAATGACAGGAAAATAAACAAAATTACACCAAGAACACAAAAAAAACCACATAATGACTTCAAAAATACACAAAATTCCTAAAAACTGACAAAACATCAAAACCACAGACAAAGACAAAAGAAAAAACTATCCCCCCCGTCATAATGCTCTGATTGGTCACTATTCTAAATGCTGACATAAATTTTGATAATGTGGCCCTCGGATCAGATACAATCACATTTTTGTGATAGAGTTGCTCATCCCTGCTCTAAACTTTTCATTTATATTTGAGATAACTTCTTCATGTGCAGTTAAAACAACACATTTATTTTGTTTAACTGGTATTTTGTCTTCAAGTAGACGAAGGGAAAATGTCTATTGAGATTTCTGTAACGATGACACTTTAGCTGCTTTTATAGCAGACAGCCTGATTGAAATTACAGTGTGTGACAGGGTTCACGTAGAGGGCCGTAACACAGTTTCACCTCTGATTAATGAGCACTACTCGTATCTAGTCCCCTGTTGTTTTGATGACATTATCACATGATCTGCTTGGAGGAGCACACTGCAGTATCTGAGAGGGATCACCGCGTCTATATCAGATCAAGCTCTCTGCGATGCCCCCTGAGGCCTTTCTTGGTTGTGTTTTTTAGAAATGCAGTGGATTGAAGGGCTAAAGAGGCTTAGCAGTGGCTGGCCTGCTGCCACTAAGAGCTCACTCACTGGATATGGAGACGCTGCAGCGGGCTGGCGTTCAAACAACACATTATCTTTCTATTTGCCGCTCGCCACAAGTTCTTGGGGGCAGATCTGTGCCGCCCTGGTGCTTCATTTCAAAAACACCAGAGGTTTTTAGGTTCGGTCCCAAATTTTCACACACAAACGATTCTCCTCACAGTTTCATCTTTGTTTTACGACTTTCTGCATCCCTCACATGTGAAGAGTTTGGGGTCAGTTGAGTTAGGCTGAGGGTGGGGGCGGGGGAAGATTGCGTTGCTGTAAGCCTGTGACTAAGCTGGGATTTGAAACGGTGATCTGGCAGTTTCAGCCTCCTTCCTATTAGTGCCAGGTTACGTGGCTGCTTTTATTACTTTGTGCTGCAGATGTTGTAGAAGCAATATTGATTTTCTGTCTTTTGAAGTACTGCGTCTGTATGAAAACCAAACAACACTCTCACACCTCAGGGTCTGACAACCTTGCCCGCTGTGGAGCGTTGGAGAGCCTGGTGAATGACGCGACGGATGACACGTGGGACAACAAAGTCACCAACAGGATCAGCGCCATTCACTTCCTTGATGAGGCCGAGGATGAGGACGATGAACAGGTGAGCTCAGTGGCCCTCATTTATCAACCTTGCTTGAAAACGGGTGTGCATGTGGTCGTACGACAGGACCAACGTGTGATTCATGAAACATTCGTATAATATGATGATATCTTAGCGTACCTCCTGTTTCTGAGGCCCCGCCCACTGAGCTCAATTAAGAAAAGAAGCTTTTCCGAGATGAAAATCAGCATCCTCACATCTGAGGTGGAGCAAAACAAAGATGTGCTTTTGGAATGTGTGAAAACTGGAATTAAAGAAGCGTATTTAAACGCTCTGTGGAAGAGGTCCAGTTACTAAGCAGGTGACGTCTGCCCCCCTGTGTGCGCTGTGAGCAACTTCTCAACAGAGATCTTGGAGACACACAGATATGCCGTTTATATCAGCCTCAGTCTGTACGGTTTAGGCAATAAATATCACATTAAAAAAATAGATGCTCAAAACGCTTTGAATGATTTCTATTGAAGTGACTCTTGTGTTAAAATGACGGCTTTGTCCTACTCCTAGGGAACTCTGCTCCGCCGGGCCACGCCTCACCCTGGCGAGCTAAAAACAATGAAGAAAGCGGCGGAGAATCTCCGCAACGACCTGAACGCTGCCAAAGGCCTGGACTCCAACAAAAACGAGGTCAATAACGGTGCAGACAGAGTGACCACGTCTGTGTGACTTTTACCTCAGATTGATTTCTTTTTATTACCTCTTGTGTCTCGCAATGTTGCCCCTGCACAACCGTTCTACTTAATTTTACCCACAACCCCCGCTGTGGCCTACCCCTGGGACACCTCCTACTCCAGTCCTGTGTGAACAAACCCAGTCCAACAGGGCCAGTGTGCCTTCCTCTTATTTATCCCAGTCCTCTGCCATTATAGGCAGAGATGCTCCCTTTAAAGGATGTTTTTAAAGATTTATTTTGTTTTTAAGTGACTCCTTTTAAAACTTTATATTAGATAGTTGCACTATACATCTTTACGACATGTTCAGATCTTTTTAATTATATTTGTTCTACATCTTTTTTTAAACACTGGGTGAATGATTTTTATATTTGGGGCAAAGAAGTAGGAGTTTTTTTGGACTCTACTGATTCTGGATTATTGTATAGCTTCTTCGACATGTGAATATTGATGCGTGATATATTTTTGGCAGCTCAGATGTAAATACATGTACAGCAAATATCATTTTTTTCTTTTTCCCCCAGATTTTGAAACCTTTTTTTTGTCTCACACTTGGTACATTATTTCATTAATAAATCAAAAACAATGAATGAACACTAATGTCTTATTCAGTGCATATAGCTGACACCGTGTAAATGAATGGCCTTCGATCTTTTAATTATTCATTTATGTTTGACATCAAAACATTTTTTTTTTTTAAATAAATGGAATAAATACGTACTGGACATCAAACTTATACCCATCTGCAGTAGAAATACACAGAGGTATTGAGTTTGTCTTATTTATATTTGCTGTACTTCAGTGTGTTTTTTAAAAAATGGTTTCCCACTAGATGCCAAAACCAGCTGTATTTTTGTAAAAACCTATTCTTTTAAAGGTGTACTGTCTAAAGTGATCTTCTGAGGTTGGGTGGGAATAATGCAGGGCTCTTTCGTACCACTTCAATGCACTTTTCAGCATTGCTCAAGTTTGATTCTTTTACATGGTACATGATTATATGTATTCTTTTATTTGAATATGAACCAGAGAACTTAGTTCAAATGTTTGGTTTAATGTTTTTAATTATTTTATGATCATACTGCACAAACCTCATCTCAGATGAGCGTGGGGCCCTGAGATTTGAGCTTTTTAACCACTGATCAATAAAAGTGAGTGCAACAAAACATGTTTGTTATTCTTTTTACCTAGTCTCAGTCCTCAATATTTGAATAATTTCTCTCACCTTTTTATTTTTATTCTTTGTTTTCAAGTTATCAATTAATTAAGTAGAACTTTTGCAGGTTTTCTTTTTAATTGTCCCAAACTAGAAATAATAATATAGGACCAAAGTTTAGAAATGTTCCACAGATTCCTGTTTGTGATCCTTTTATTCTTCTCTGTCCACAAATGCATGTTTTTGTTAGTTTGTTTATCCTGCACGTTGCAATTTCCCTATTGCATTTTTGAATGTTTATATTTGTATAAATGTGTACTATGTTAACACATCAACACACACACACACACACACACACACACACACACACACACACACACACACACACACACACACACACACACACACACACACACACACACACACACACATCAACACACACACACATCAACACACACACACAGATTACACTCATATATGCAAGTATAATTGTAACTAAACCTGAATATTCTTTAATGTTTCAGAAAACAAGTGCATCATCTTTTAATTTTAAGTGCTTTCCTAATCAAATCTACAAAATTAAACAATCGGCTTTGTCAAGCGTTCAAATCTTTTAAGCAGTAAAGAGAGAAAAATAAACAAAATCACATCTAATAAACTCTGAGATAGATACAGTTTTGATATCTGGTGCTCAATGAGTTTACTAGGTTTTATCGACCTTTGTCCGCCATTTCCATGACTCAAATGCACATATTAAATTCTCAGGTATGTATGTATCTATGTTCACCTTTTGCATTAAAGTGGTGCAAATCAATAATCGGCATTGAATCACAAGCTCAGCCAAGCACGTTTAATATTGTACTCTAGTATTATATTATTGTGGATAAAATAATAACTTTAGGTTGCCCCCGGTTCTTTGATTAATATGAGTGAGATGTCTCACTATGGGATGCAACCTCTGTCTGCATTCCTCAGAAGCATTTATTTAAATCTGCCAATTCCGATTGGTCAGTGAAGCGCATCCGTCTGCTAGGGAGCCACCCACCTCCTATAAAAGGAGGACACGGACAGACATGCACCATTTAAAATAAGAACCTCTTCTCCTCGTTCGAGCAAGGATTGACTGGTGAGACATCTCACTCATATTACTCATAGAATGGGTTATATACATAACCTAAAGTTGTATTTCATAATATTTCATGAGATGTCTCACTATGGGATATGGAAACTTCCATAGTGCAGACATGCTTATCGAGCGGTACCAGCCCCCAGGGCAGAAGTCTGATCATATCAAGGCAGTAAAATTGCCCGTGCCACGCACGAGGTGGAAACGTCCAGCATGTAAAAGCAGACAAACGTGAGGGGCAAGGTCCAACTCACCACCGCACAGATGTCCTGGACAGACTCTCCCCTGAACAAAGCCCAGGATGTGGCAAGACCCCGAGTTGAGTGTGCATGCAGACCCTGACACGAGTAAGTCAAAGCAATAGCCTTCACCACTCAGTGTGACAGGCGTTGCTTAGTAACAGGCTTCCCCTTAAGGGGATTGGCCCAGGAGACGAACTGCGGATTCCACAAACTGGACATAATTATTTGGCCGCTGCTCACCCTGTGAGGCAGAATAGGCCAAAAGGTCCATGGGAGAACGTGAGCCCACAGCCTTTGGCACAAAGGCTGGGTTGGGTCTGAGAATAATCCTCGCATCACCAGGGAAAAGCTGAGCGCACGACGGGTGAATCGAGAGTGCATGGATGTCGCTGACCCTCTTGGCCAAAGCCAGAGCCAATAACAAGACCGTTTCAAGAGAAGCGAACTTCAGGCCCACCTCCTCCAGTGGTTCGAACGGAGGACGATTAAGTCCTGCTGACTCGTCGATTTGTTCCCAAAGCCAACGTGACATGCGGCAATCGCCGCCAAATACACCTTCACAGTGGATAAGGCTTCGTTTTTGTCAACCAGGTCCTGCAGAAATGACAAAATCACTCCCACCAGGCACTGAAAAGGGATGTGGTTCCTCTGGAGGCACCCCCCCTCAAATAGCCTCCACCTAGAGTCATAAAGAGACCTAGTGAAGGGGGCTCGAGCACTCTGTATGCTGGAAATCACACTGTGATAATCCCACAGCTGACAGATTGAGCCACTTAGGGGCCAAGCTCACAGCGCCAGACGTTCTGGACGCGGGTAAAAAATTGTGCCCCTCCCCTGTGACAGCAGGTCTCTTGACAGCGGGAGCTGCCATGAACGTGCACACAGCAGCTGATAAATCTCTGCCAACCAGTGCATAGCCGGCCAAAGTGGAGCCACGAGAATCTGCGTGCGGCCACATTCAGAGCCAACGGGGGCGAATGTGTAATGAAGCACATGCGGCCAATCGTACGCTAGTGAGTATATGCCGAGGGTAGCCTCCGTACTGCGCAGGGAGAAGAACATTGCACATTTTTGTCCTCTGCTAACAGGTCCACCTCGGCCCATCCGTAACGAGCTCATAGCTGTTGCACCACTCCCGGGTGGAGCATCCATTCCCTGTAAACCGGTGCGCCCCTGTATAACAGGTTGGCGCACCGTTTTACGACACACAGGATCAGTCTGCGTGCCAGTGACGACAACCGACGTGAGCACAACCCGCCCTGCCGGTTGATGTACGCCACCGCCGGGCACATCAGTGGCGCAACCAAGACCTTCCGTGCGCCATGACGCACAGAATCGAGCCCATGTGAGGCCACCCACAGTTGGAAATTCCTCATCTGATGGTGACTAAGGCAGATCACGAGAATGGCCATTAAATCAAGTAAACAAAAACATTATCTGAACTAAACAGATTTCCCCTTTTGAAACAACCTGAGACACGCCCCAAACGTCTTCACCTGCTCCGGTGAAAGACGCGCGGAATGGCACAGAGCGCAGAGTCAGACCCAGGAAAATTACTTCCTGTGTATGGGGACAACACGCTCTTTTCCATATTCACCACGAATCCCAGATTTGACAGGATGCACGTGTCTCTCTGATTGCGCCAAAGCAGCCAATTGTCCAGGTACGTAGCCAGGTGAATGCCCCGCTTCCTCAGCGGAGCAATCGCAGCATTCGTGCAGCGCACAAACTCCCTCGGGCTCAAAGAGAGGTCGAACGGGAAAGCACGGTATTTGCAATACACCCTCCGGAAAGCAAGCCTTTGGTACTTTCTGTGAGGGGGATATATTGGAACATGGAAATACGCATCTTTGAGGTCGACAGACGTGAACCAATCGCCCTGTCACACCAGACGCAGTAGGGAGGAATGCGTGAGCATCCTGAAGGTGTATTTTCTGAGGCTCCTGTTCAGGGCCCGTAGGTCCAGAATGGGACGAATCCCAGACCCCCCTTATTTGGGGACCAGAAAGTACCTGGTGTAGAACCCCTCCCGAGACTGAGCGGGAGGGACAACTGAGATTGCTCCTCAGCAGGGAATGCGATCTCCTCTTGTAAAACAAGATAAGATATTTATTCTCCGTGGGCCTGAGAATAAATTATGCCAGCAAAACAGGGAGGGACTTTGATATCCTCCATAACACCGAAGGCGGAGCTGCAAGCGCCCTCCATCCCTCCACAGTCAGGGAGAGAGATGTCAAGCGCTCTGGTGTACCCACGCTGGTTTGCTTGCGTCCGAAGCTTGGATACCATAGTATCTGGAGCTGGAGCCGACCTACACACTTTTGTGAGCGCCCAGAAGGAGGACCGTCGTAAGCACGGGCCCATAGGCGCCGAGGGAAGTGGGACCAAGACGACAGCGTGGTGTGCCTAAGTCCACGCACCGGCCTTGCGGCACCATTGCGGCCTAGCGTGCAGTGGGGCTAACACCGGAGCGAGAGAGCCGCTGGGAACCAACGTGTGCCCAAGCAGCAGCGTTGGAAGGAGCCGTTAGCCGGGGCTGAGGCTCGGAGGTTCACTACCTTTCTGCAGTGAAGGACAGCATCTGCCAAGCAAAGCAAGGTAAGAGCTGTATTTTTCCTACTTTTCGACCTGTTGTGGTCTAGAGCAGGGTGCTAGTTCTGCCAGCCTCCGTTGACTGGAAAAGGAATCCACCCGTGGACAGTTAAACTGGCAAAAAAATGCGAGATAGCTGATGAAGAAGAGGTGTTTGAATGGTGTGCGTCTGTCCATGTCCTCTTTTTATAGGAGGTGGGTGACTCCCTAGCGGATGGACACGCTTCACCGGCCAATCAGGATTGGCAGATTGAAATTATGCTTCTGAGGAATGCAGACAGAGGTTGCATCCCATAGTGAGACATATCACGAAATATTATGAAATAGAACACATTATTATAACATAGCTATAAAACACATTATTCATCAGTGGCTTTATTAAGAGGGTAATATAAGCTGTTTTCTTTGACAATAAACAATGCATACATTAAAGTAAAATAGAGTCGAGTAACTTTAATTATCCCGCAGTGGAGAAATTTACCGTCATTACAGCCAGAGGTGACAAGTAATAAAATAAAATACTTTGTACAATGTACAAATACTTTGTTACTGTACTTAAGTAGTTTTTTCTGGTATCTGTACTTTACTTGAGTGTTTATTTTTTTTGGCAACTTTTTCCTTTTTTTTTTTTTTTTTTGGACAAAACTTTTAAATCCTTTGAAGATGACATCACAACGTAAAAAGATGCAAAATGTTGGTATTTTGAGCTCTTTTCTGTTGGGCATGTCCCTTAGTTTTATGCTTAACATTTTAAAGTTCTTAAAAATGTTAAACTCAATTTAATTGAGCATTTGTACTTTTTTTTTTCTTGACACATTTTATTTACAAATTTTACAAAGGCAACAGATTTAACTTGTTTCCATGAACCAGTATTCTACAAGTTCTTAAAAAAAAAAAGAAAAAAAAATCAAGATATGGAATTAGCTGGTTTAAAAACCCTGTCTTATTATTGAAGGGACATTTGTTTTACTTTTTACTTTTTGACTTAAGTACATTTAGTAGCATGTACTTTACTTTTATTCAAGTAGGGGAGCAACTTTAATGCTTTTACTTTCAGCCGAGTCATTTTTTATTCAAGTATCTATACTTTTACTTGAGTACTGAAGAATAGTACTTTTGCCACTTCTAATTACAGCTCAGATAATGTGCAAGAACAAAAAAAAAAAAAACAATAGCTGGCAACACAGCCCACACAAAAGACACCCGAAAAATAGTGCAATGTGGGAGATAAAATAAACAATACAATAATAGAGGCTATATATAAATAGAAAATAAAAAGTATGAAAAACCGAGATATGTACATATTTACAGGTAGTGTAAGGTGAGATGCCCTAGACGACGGTGGGGATGAATGACCTGCGGTAGTGGTAGAATTGTTCTTGGGGTACATTGTGGTTTTACCGTGTGGTGGTAAAACATGTTTGTGTTTCTGTCTGTTTTAAGATTTGGAAGAAACAAGTCCCAAAATATAAAATTCTAAACATGTAATTCAAAGTACAATCTTGTATCTGTAATGGGTTATCCAGGAGCTTGCTGGGAACAGCTGATCAGATGACATATGTGGTCAGCTGCAGCTGAAGCAGATGCAGACATGTTTATGGGCCTGAGGGAGGAGAAGACCATGAGTTTCCACCAGCACTGGGCTTCACATCTCCTTTCCTATTCTTCGTCACTATACATTAGATCAGGGGTCACCAACATGGTGCCCGAAAGCACTAGGTAGCCCGAATGGACCATAAGATGTGCCATCAGGCCTGTTCTAACAAGAACACTATTAACCAATGAGCTTTGTCTATATGCTTGCCAGTACAGTACATGCTGCACTTGATAAGTTTTTGTATTAAATTAACCGTTTTTTAAATGTTTATTTTCACTGAGACATTGAGGTAGATTTGTTTAAGTGTTGCAGATTGTTATAAGAAAAAAATCTAAAATATCACAAAATGGATCAATTGTACAAATTTCATATGTTTTATGATTAGTTTAAAATTGTTAGTTAGTGGCTAGTTAGTAGGAAGATAAAGATTTCCGATGAAATGTTATGGAAATTAAACAATTGCATGAATTATGAAAAAAGAAAAATCATTGCATGTTAGAAAATGTTTACCTTTTTAAGTCACTGCTAGTTTTCTTTATTATCTTACCCTTTAATTAAAGTGAAACTGGGAAAATGTAGTTATCAACAAGTGTATATCAAACCAGTAGCCCTTCGGATTATTCAGTACCTTTAAAGTAGCTCACAGTTTCAGACAGGTTAGCAACCCCTACATTAGATGCTGTCCTGTGTTGTTTTAAAGCAATAAAAAGCTTGAATTCTGATTGGTTTATCATCTGAACCCATAATATCAACAAGGAAAAATGTGTGAAATATTTAGGGGGATTCCTTCTGGGGAAACTCATTAATAAATACATTAAAAACAGAGAGTAACAACCAAAGCTTTACAAAGTTTTAATATTTTAATGAACATGTGCACAACATTGAATTAAATAAAATTGCTCACGAGGGGTTTCTGCACATATTCAGTAACATCATACTCAAGTCAAGTCAAAGTCAAAGTGTTTATTGTCATCTGTACAGTTAGAAACACGTTTCCCTGTACAATGAAATTCTTGCTTTGCCGACCGCCAGTGAATGCCTACGTAATAAAGGAATAAATCGAGATAAAAGAACTATAATAACTAACAGTGGCATGCAACACTGTTACTCAACAAAACCTGAACATTAAATACAAAACACCTGTACAATTAAAAAAAATACAAATATATTAACTATACAGAGGAGAGGTGATATATACAATGGTATGTGCAAAAAGCTGTTTCATAATGGAAAGACATGGTGTTAGCTGTGCATGGGCGCATCTGTCTCCACCCTTTTCTCTGCACACACCCAACACAGCATAACGTGGATGGCTGTTCATCATAGGAATGGGATCCACACAAGGTTCCTGCTGCTTAACAGAAGGTTTTCCTTGCCGCCATGATGAATTCATGTTGGGTGTGGGATACATATGTATGTGTATATACGTATATATGCATATGTGTGTATCCATAAAATGAAGAGTCCGTCCTTAAGACTGCTCTACTGTAAAGTGCCTTGAGATACCATTGGTTATGATTTGGCGCTATACAAATAAAGATTGATTGATTGATTGATTGATCTAAAGTGCAAATGCAGGTGGTGTACAAAGTTCAGTGGAGAAGTGGGGGGGGGGGGGGGGTGAATGAATAGCTCATTAGACTCCGATCACTTATTTAGGAGTCTAATGGCCGAGGGGAAGATGGAGTTTTTGAGTCTGCTGGTCCTGCATTTCACACTTCTGTACCTCCGGCCTGAGGGTAGAAGTGTGAACAGTCCGTGTTGGGGGTGAGTGGAGTCCTTGATGATGGTGGCAGCGCTCCTGTGGACTCTGCGCTTGTAGATGCTCTGCAGAGAGGGCAGCGGAGTCCTGGTGATCTTCGTAGCAGTCTTCACTACTCTCTGCAAGCGTTTGCGGTCCATGACAGTGGTGTTGCCGTACCACACGGTGATGCAGCTGGTCAGGATGGGCTCAACAATGCAGCTGTAGAAGTTGCTGAGGATCTTTGAGGACATTCCAAATTTCCTCAGCCTCCTCAGGAAGTACAGCCGCTGTTGAGCTTTCTTCACCAGCTGTGTGGTGTTGAGGGTCCAGGTGAGGTCGTCTCTGATGTGGACCCCAAGATATTTGAAACTGCTCACCCTTTCCACTTCCAGCTCCTGGATAGACAGTGGCTGATGAGGACGCCTCTCCTTCCTCATGTCCACTATCAGCTCCTTCGTCTTTTCCGTGTTGAGGGTGAGGTTGTTGTCCTCACACCACGTCACCAGACTGGACACCTCCCCTCTGTAGGCCGCTTCGTCTCCGCCAGTGATACGTCCTATCACTGCGGTGTTGTCCGCAAACTTCAGGATGGTGTTGTCCTTGTGGGAGGTGACACAGTCGTGGGTGAAGAGGGTGTAGAGGATGGGGCTGAGGACACAACCCTGAGGAGTGCCAATGTTCGTGATAAGGCTGGCTGAAGTCCTGGACCCAATCCTGACAGACTGGGGCCTGCCAGTAAGAAAGTCCTGGAGCCAGTCACAGAGGGAGGGGTGGAGTCCAAGGGAAAACAGTTTGTGGGTGAGTTTGTGGGGGATGACCGTGTTGAAGGCAGAGCTGTAGTCTATAAAGAGCATCCTGATGTAGGAGTCTTTATTTTCCAGGTGGGAGAGGGAGAAGTGAAGGGCAGCAGCAATGGCGTCCGAGGTGGACCTGTTGGGACGGTAGACATACTGCAGGGGGTCCAGTGTGTCCGGTATGCTGCTCCGAATGTGGGTCAGCACCACCCTCTCAAAGCACTTCAAAATGATTGGAGTGAGTGCTACTGGCCTGTAGTCATTCAGGCAGGTGGGGGGGCTCTTCTTGGGGAGGGGGACGATGGTGGTGGTCTTGAAGCAGGAGGGGACGGTGCTCTGACTGAGGGAAAGGTTGAAGATGGAGGTGAGCACGTCTGTCAGCTCGTTGGTGCATGCTCTGAGGGCCCGCCCAGGGATGTTGTCTGGTCCTGCTGCTTTGCGGGGGTTTATCCTCCTCAGGGCCGTGCGTACCTCGGCTGATGAGACGACCAGTGGGGGGTGGGAGGGCGGTTGGGGGTTAAGTAGATGCCTCCTCTCTGTGCTGGGGTTGGAGGTCTCAAAGCGTGCGTAGAAAGTGTTGAGGTCATCTGGCAGGCTGTCTGAGGTGCTGGTGGTGCTTGAGCTGGTCCTGTAGTCAGTGATGTGCTGCAGGCCTTGCCACATCCGCCCGGAGTCAGCAGTGGAGTAGAAGTCATCCAGCTTCTCTCTGTACTGCTTCTTGGCCGCTGTGATGGCCTTCCTCAGTCCGTACTTTGCAGTTTTGTACTCACTCTCATTGCCAGATGTGTATGCAGCAGAGCGAGCACGCAGCATGTGTCGTACCCGACTGTTTATCCAGGGCTTCTGGTTGGGAAACTTCTTGACTTGTGCGGTGGGTACGATGTTGTTGACACAAGTGCTAATGTACCCAGTCACGTACTCAGCATAGTCCTGTACGTTGACTATAGTCCAGGATGCACCCAACATGCTGTGCAGGTATTACGAGCGGCTAAATGAGATTTATTTGGTGTTATGACCAAATCATAATAATATATAAAAGATTAATTATTATTTGGGGTTGTCTTTAGAGAAAACCTCATTTAATGACATTTGTGTGACGTAAACAAGATTCTGCTTCCAGATTAATGTAATAATGGTTAAATCATCCAGGATCATTTACTGTCATCTTCACAGGAAATAGAAGGACATTTTATAAGGCAGGCTCTTGTTCCTTTTGGAAAAACTTTGCATTATTACATTATTAGTACCAGCTAGAGGATTTTTTGTCTTTTCAAAAAAATTTTTTACAGCCTGGAAAAGTAAAGCAATTTGTTTTAATGTTTTAACTTTTTATTTCCAGAAAAACGGTGCATTAAAAAGCTACAATGAAAAAAAATGTTCTCCCCCATTCCCCACAAACCCAGTCAGTCCCCTTCTTTTCATAGTTGAGACAATAACAACAAAAGACAAAAGCAAACCCTGTATACGACCACCCAAAATATGCACCGGTAAACACAAGCGCAGTTATAAAATATACAAGCAAAATAGTGAACGTAGTAGGAAAGCAATTCATACCAGGATGCTTTCATGATTTCATGCTATCTATAACTCACAGACTGGCTGTAAAAGCATTTTTTTTCTTATCACCAGGAAGGTGTAAACCAACTGTCAGATAATGATGCCCAACTTCATCGATTTCATCATCACAGAGGTGAAACCCAGGAGGCCAGGAATTGCAAACCTTACAGAGCTTCTAATGCAACACCTGGTTTCCATGGAAACACTGTGGTCAACATAAAGATCCCATCCATCACACAACATGTCAAGTCCACTCTAGTGACAGAGAAGACTCTCCCTTCTGCGCCATTTATCTCCCAAGTGCCATTAAAAGTGACTATTATCTTTTTTTTTTTAATGTATATTGAATTATGAGCATAAGAAAAACAATTATTTTTTTTTAAGGCAAAAATAATTTGCTTGAATGACTGTTAATCAATGGTGCATTTTGATTTAAAAATCCAATTGTGTGGCTGGGCCATTAAAATGTTATTTGCAGATAATAGCATACTTTTCTTTAAATAATGCAATGTTTTGTCCAAGTTGCAGATTAAAGTGTGTGGTCAGAGCGGTAGTTTGGGTATCAGCATTGCTGGAGGAAAAGGTTCTCTACCTTACAAAGACCAGGACGAGGTGAGTGTTTTTGACTGTCAACAAAACTTCAGCTATGGTGAAATACAAAACTGAAACATAAAGGTCAAAATTATTAAAATTAATCATCTATGCTGCCACCACCTGATCAGCTTCTAGAAATATGTTGTTTATCAGCTCTAACATAACTTCTCGGAGTCAGTATAACCCCCTCGGAGTCAGTATAACCCCTTGGAGTTAGTATAACCCCTCCAAGTCAATATAAACTCTCAGAGTCAATATTAAGCCTCAGAGTCAGTATTATTTACACAATAAACTTTATTAATAATGACTAACAGCAGGGGGTGCTGTCACTGTTCCAATATGTTTCAATGGGATATTTTACTCTTAATTTTGCCAATTAATCAAGAACCGTTAAACTTAAAATAAGGAATGTCCTTAGAATTCTGAATGGAGGGGTTCCCTGATCAATAAAATCAGACTAAATTTGGGGGTCAAATAAAATACATGGAAAGCAATAGTGAAGAGGCTATATATCCTCATTAATAACGAAAATATTTTTTAAGCTAGGTTTTCCATAACACTGCAATGAATTGTCAAGTGCAGTCCTTATTACACCCCTCAATCTGGCAACATGTAAAAAATAGTGATCCTCACATGGGGGAAATACACTTTACAAGTTAAATTCAGACAACCAATGATATGAAGTTTCTTGTTATCATTCACTTTTTTTTTTAATGTATTTGTTTATTCATTTCAGGGCATCTTTATTTCTCGGGTCGCTAGAGGAGGACCATCTGAAAAGGCTGGGATTCATGTTGGAGATAGATTAGTAGAGGTAAGAAATCTTTACAGCACTGTAAATGTGACCCTAAAACAGACATGGGCAACTGTACAGACATGTACGAAATGACAGAAATATATACAAAAAAAACCAAGAATACATAATACATTAAAAAAAAATAGACAAAGAATTACAACATTGCAGGAAAATACAGTATAACACGCCGATAATACTCCAAAAACATACAAAACTACGACAAAAATGAACAAAACGACAACAGTAATACACAAAATAATTCTAAATAACACAAAATGACAACATGAATACACAATATGACTCTGAAAAACATACATTTTACAGGAAAAATACACAAAAGGACAACAGAAATGCACAAAATGCAATCATAACAAGCAAGAAAAACACTAAATCACTATAAAAACTATTTGTTCTTTCCTGTGTTAATGCTCAGATTGCTCAATAGTCTAAATGCTGACATGAATGCTGATCATGTGGCCCTTCAATCAAACAAACACATTTTTGTGGCACCAGCTGTGATAGAAGTTCCCCACTTCTGCTCTAAAATAACAATAATAACCTGAATTCCATTATTCCTTGGCTATGTTTCTCCTGCTACCAGTAGAGGACAGTGTTAAACCAATAGAAGATTAGTCAGCATGCTCATGAAGGTCCAAATCTCCTGCTTATCTCTGTTGACACCTGATATCCATTCACTTGTTTTAAAAGTATAATTTGACCTGTGCAGGTCAACGGCCTCAGCATGCAGGGAGCGACGCACCTTGAGGCTGTGAGCGCCTTGAGAAATACTGGCAGCTGCATCAAAATGAAAGTAGTCAGAGAGAGGCTGATGTCTCAGGAGGGGTGTGACCCAGATGGGCCTGGAGTACCCCTGGACCTGGGGGGACTGCAGCTGTGTGGCCTGGCCAGTGACAGCCTGAGGATCAAGCAGCCTATGATGGAAACCATGGAACGTGGTTTGTTTAGGAAGAATGAGGCCACCATCTGCAATGGCAACGGCACGGTGGGTGTTTTACACCAGAATGTAATTATGCTTTGTTACATTATTAATATTATCATACACATTCACATGTAAAGGACTGTTTAGAGATCACTAGGGCATGCATAAAATACATTTCTGAGCATAAGTACACGATTTATCAAATACGTTTTAAGTTTTGCCTTGACAGGTGGAGAGAATACCAGCCTCCTGCACACATACATACAGTATATACTCACATACATACATACATACATACATACTGTATATATACACATACATACAGTATATACTCACATACATACATACATACTGTATATATACACATACATACAGTATATACTCACATACATGCATACATAAATACAGTATATACTCACATACATACATACTGTATATATACACATACATACAGTATATACTCACATACATACATACATACTGTATATATACACATACATACAGTATATACTCACATACATGCATACATACATACAGTATATACTCACATACATACATACATACATACAGTTTATATTCACATACTGTACATACAGTAGCAGCAGCGGTCACGTGATATCAATTCACTAATGCACTGTGAACTTATGTATAGCATTTAGCACAGCTTTCTACGTTGCCATCTTGGGGAACTGACTGCGCATGTGCAAACAAAAACATGCTATGAGAACAGAGGCAGAGCAGCAACGTGTCTTTGAGAAGGGGTGTGGCCTCCTCCTGTCTTACAGTGGTTAGGAAATAGCGATGTTTAGCGATTTGGGCTATGAAAAGCACAAAATGCTGATCAGAAATTTAAAAATAAATAATTTACAATTATATATATTATTATTAAAACAAATAATCAAAATATCAATTCACCCTTGGGTAGGCACTGCCGACCTTGCCTACCCTGACTGCATGTCACTGATGTGTATATATATATATACTACGTATGTATATATATATATATATATATATATATATATACTAAGGCCGGGACAACGCGTCAATGCAAATAATAGGTCGATGCAATATATGCGCGCCGATGCGTCGTCCGACCAAAACAAAGATGGCGCCACCGGAGAATAACTAACGCGAGTAGCTCCTCCGAGTTTCAAAAGTTCAAGGCAGTGAAGACACGCACTTGTTCATCAAAGGTAGCTGTTCCCTGTAACCCTCGTCCTTTATCCCGGGTGTGACTGGATGGCAGCGCGTCGACGTGACAAGGAGGAGGAAACACCCGCCGTGACATCAGCAGCAACACACACACACACACACACACACACACACACACACACACACACACACACACACACACACACACACACACACACACACACACACACACACACACACACACACACACACACACACACACACACACACACACACACACACACACACACACACACACACACACACTTCTTAAGGTAATAGGAAAGTTTATTTTTTGTTGGAAAAGCACTTTCTGTATTAGCATTTGGAATTTTGAGTCAAAGAAAAATGTGAGTGGCAGAGTGTATTACTTTAAGTGTTTGTTATTTTCATGTGAATGAAGAATTAAAAAGATGCACTTTTTTCAGTAAGCTAGGCCTATGTGTTTTCAACATAAATATTAAATTATATTGGTTGAGGAAGGACACCATGACAGGCTTCTGGCTTCCACTGCCTTTTTATTTTTTAATGAACGCTGCCTCTGACTCTGAATGCATTATTTTGTACTTTTATCTACTTTCTTGAACTTTATTTTGGAATTTTGAGTTGAAGAGTAATAAACATACAGTATTGCAATGTTAAGGAATTTTTTTTTTTTTCATTTTAGATATGTAAATCAACATGTATAAATTACTTTTAGTCAATTAATGGGGAGATAATTGAATCAAATCGAACTGGAAAAATGAATCGTTAAATTAATCGATTCATCAAAAAAAAAAAAAAAAAAATCGCTAGAACAATCATTTAAAAAAAAAAAAAAATTATCCCAGCCCTAATATATACACGTACATATAGATACATACATATAAAGACATACATGTACATAAAGCTCTGCAGATACCACAGTGTAACTAGACCTTATTAAGTGTCCTTCAAACTAAGAAAGGATTTTAAAACACCATCCTTTGATGTATTTCAATCCTTACATTTTGTTTTGTTTCTCTTTGCTTTCAGTGCTATTTTGTCAGTGACCTGAATAAGACTAAAGTAGAGGCAGAGCCAATGAAGAAGAATTCGCTTCTGGGGGGCAAGCAAACAATGGCAGTAAGCATCTTATAACCCCTAACCCTAACGTGGGCCTGATCCCACAATGCAGTTCACTTCATTTGAAGCCTGTTCACCATTTCCTGTAAAAAAAAAAAAAAAAAATCCTGTGAGATGTGTGAGCACTTCTTCTGATTATTTGCTGCACATCATATAACATGTAAGCTTCACTATCGTCCTCCTCATTCCAACATGTCCTTCTCTGGCAATCATCTGACAGATCCCCCGGATCATCCTCACTCATCCTTCTACCTCGGATGAAGACGTGGAGCTCTTGACACAGTTTTCCAGCAGACCACTACTTCATGACAGTGACAAACCTGACAAAGACAAGTGTTGTGACAGTGCTTTCTATCCACCTTGACCTCACCCTGGAGCTACAGAGATAAAAGGCACAGACTGGCATCATCCAATTATTGCTTATTATTTGTCACAGAGATATTTTTTTTACTGTAGTTGTGGAGAACCAGTTCAAAGCCACCTGGTCTGGATTGCTGCTAAATCTTCTGGTCTTTCAAAACTGAATTGCTGCTAATAGCGCCAAATGACCGCTTGTTGTTTCCTTTTTTAAAGTTTATTATGGATGGAAAAACTAAAGAATGCTTAAGTACATGCCCCAATTATTGTTATAGCCAATTACCCATCAAATGATGCACAGTGCCTCAATTTGTCCATTAGCGCACACATTAGACTAACCACTCGTGACTTTGTGAAGACCTGAAACTTATTAGTCAATACAGAAATAAAATAAAGTGCAGAATTGCCAGAAGAACGAGTGCACTGCAGGGTTTCTGACTCTGCGTCACGTCTTCACACACCTGCTGCATGAGCTAAATGTAGACTCCAGAGATTATAACCTCTCCACAGGAGACCTCCAGAGACCAGGCAGGAAGCTACAACAACTATGTACATGTAGTTCTTTCAAAGCAAGCTGCATGTGCCTAATAATAGCTTTGTATTATAAAACAGCTTGTGAACCCCCCCACCCAACACAATTACCTTCTAATAAAGAGACAATATATTGTTCCTGGAAGTTTGTTTTTTTTATGTCTCGCAGGAGATAAACTAAAAGGTTGTTTTATGTGAAAGTGTGCAGCAGTGTCTAGTGGGAGTTAATCCTAGAAGAAAACAACTTGTGGGAAAAGAAAACCAAAATCAATTTAAAGTTCACCGGAGGCAGGTTGGGTTGTTATTGTGAGGCTTTATCTATTCCAGAGGGATCGTACACAAACTAACAATTAAATAACTAGTAATAAAAAAAAAAGAACTCTGGGAAAAATACCTTTATTTTGACATTTTATTGAATGTAGCCAGTTGTCCTATGTTTGAATTATAATTGGTTATAATAAAACAAAATAAAATAAAGATGTTTGGCCTGTAAACATCTTAAGGCTTACAAATTATGATTGAACTATAATTCAGCTTTGTTGCAGCCTTTTTATTCTAAAGCCGGGGTGTCAAACTCATTTGGGTTCAGGGGCCAAATACAGACACGTATTTTAGGCAGGAAAAAGAGCAACTTTAACATTAACGTGCTCTAGTTTGCACTTCCAGGTATTAAATTACACATAAAGTAAATAAGGGACTGATAATATCCAAGCATTAAGTGACCTTAAACTTAAATTCACTTATTTTCTCTTGATGTTATGAACAAATCTTATTTAATTTAGTAGAGTAATTCCAGAATTTTGAAAAAAATTAGGGTTTTTTTTTCATTTGAGATTAAAAAGTGACTACCATCATGTGGCATACGCATGGAAAATTTGTTGATTTATATAAATGTATATTTGGAGGGGCTGAGAAAGCTACGACTAAATTATCTTGTAATTCACTCAATGATGTGCGTTTTTTCTGTCATTTTTACTTTTTCCTGCGGGCCGAATTAGATGCTCTAAAGGGCTGGATTTGGCCCCCGGGCCTTGAGTTTGACACGTGTTCTAAAGAGTAGAAGGGATGGCATGAATAAGTGTTTTTGGCTCTAAATACTGTACACGTGCTAAGATGACACCAACTTTTAGGTCCAAAGCAAGGAACTGGTAGAGAGAAAGTTATTTTCAGATTGTTTTCCTTTTCAAACATATCAAACTGTTAAATTAGCACATGGAAAAATTTGGAAACACCATCTATTTTCAGTTGTAAGCTATTCTTCCTGCTACAAATTGCTTCTCTGCAGTTTCATCACACTACCAGCCCCAGAGAATATCTGCTAACATTGTGGATGTGATGATTACTGGGGAAACTAGAACACTTTGTAAACAGGGACTGACTGAATAACCCTAGATAAACCTCCCATATGTCCACATACTGTGTGACTGTCAGGTGCATGCTGCAAACGGAAGTAGGACCCAAAAGCAGACCACAACAGGTAAACAGATGTGACAGAGATAATCCAAAGAGAAGACACAGATGATGGGCGATTGAGAAGTAGTGGGGTTGGAGCGAGTCAGGCTGGCAATAAGGATAGCTGATGAACTGGCATCCTATGGTTCACACTGGCTGCATCTGATTAGTCCCTCCTATATCCTTTCTAATCCACTGTTCCTTAAAGGTGCAGTCTGCAACTCTTATGAAAGTTAGTTTTTATCATATTTGCTAAAGCTGTCACTATGTAAGGACAGCTTTACATCAAACTAGTAGTTTGTGTGAAAAAAAACACTCATTGAGTCCTCCTTGCTGCTCCTGCAGCCTTTGGCAGATTACCAGAATGCACCACGACTGAGCAAAAAGAACCAATCAGAGCCAGGATTGTGTTGGATGGACTGTCTGACAGCTGTTGCTCACAGTCTCCGCCCCTTTTCCAGAGCTAGAGCGCCATCTTTTTTTACAGTGTATGGTGTGGAGGAGTAGAAGATGGAATTAGCAACTTTTCAGCTTGAAAGGTAATTACTGCTGCTTGATCTACATTATGTTTGATTTGTAATTGTTACACCAGAACTGTGTGGTGCATGTTTTGTTCATGTGCGCGTAGCAGCCTCCAAGTGAGCTACTGTAAGTAACACTGTGTTGTTGCTGCTGCTGAGGTGTGTGCACATTGAGAGACAGAAGCAGTGCAGTAATATGCTTTTAACAGAGCATGTTATATTACTGTGATGTTGCTGTCGGACTAACGTTAGTTTGTTAGCTCCTCTGAGGGAGGGACTTTGGGAAGTTTGGAGGCAGGGCAAGAGAGCAGCGGGGAGGGAGGGGGAGAGAGGGATCTGAGAGTTGCGGACTGCACCTTTAACCCTGTGGATGAGGTCATGGGGTTAAAGGAGGTGTTAGGAGAGGAGTAAGGAAAAGGTTATCACGTTTGTTTTGACAATAAGACATACTTCAACTAGGTGACACAATAATCTGACGGCCGCGAAGGTTAGTGACATCTGCCGAGATGAAAAACCTACACATTTCCAAAAATGGACTAAATGCACATTTATAACACTTTCTGCTGATATAATGTACAAAAAATCACACGGTTTGAATGTAAATCAAATAAAAAGAGGCTACCAGACTACGAAGAACAAAAGTGAAACTAAAAGAACATCACATTGAAAATGGTTGCTCACACTCACCTTCCACTCAGAAATATGAATTACGTTGAATATAACATAATGTGGCTAAAAACGTCTCTGATCCCTTATAGACCCATACCACATGACCTCACAGGTCATGTGATGTATGGCCCTCCGCCATGTTGGAAGAACAAGCCACCACAGGAAACATTTTGAAGCCATAGACTGCATATAGCAAAGCAGAGATCCCACAGTGATGGTAAACTCTTGCGCTATGTTTGGGTGTAGGACTGGAGTATACAAGTCTTTCTTCAGGATACCAGCTGTGATAACCACCCAAGGGGTAAAATATGAGGCACTTTCTAGTGAAACGAGCAAAGGTGTGACTGATAACCTGTTCAATTTAGCCATGTTGTTTGTTACCCTGATAAAGGTCCTTTGACCGAAAGCTTGGGAAATTAAATTGTTTTATTTGCATTGATCCAAGTGTGCAGATCTATTTTTTGCACAAATGTAGGTCATCAATAAAATAGCTCAGATTCTGAAAAACCAGCATTACACACTCATATTACAGATCCATTATGAAGATCTCGCATACTTACCCTGGATTTAACCACATGGAGTCCGGATGAATAAAAGCAGCTACTTCACAAATTCAGCCACAAAGTGGTTATAAGCTTTCAGTCCCTTGAAACATTTCATGTGGTCCATTGTGTATGAGCTAGATGTAAAGATGAGGTAGGTCACAATGTCAGGATAAATTACTCCTGGGAAAAAAGAGACCTCTTCATTCCGTTTGTCAACAGGGACGTTGTTGGGGCTGTTTCTGCCGATCAGACCCAGTTTCTCCTTGTACCGACTTCTCTCAGCTTCTGGTAGAGTGTCAACATAATCCGTGGCCTTCGACATATTTAGGCCAAACGGAGACGATCTTTGACAATTGTTTAGCACATGGGCTATAAGTAAAACAAACAACGCTATTATTCAAGTAAACACACCCCCTATATGGATGCACAACAGGACCGTCATCTTCCAAGATGGCGCTGGGTCAATGTGCCTTGACGTCAGTTGCAAGGGTCTATTCTTGAATCACAGAGTGTCTGTTTTATGTCAGTTATAATCTGATAATTTGTCTTACATATAGTGAGATATGGGTTTTAGATTATTTAAAGTTGTTCAAGGCATATTACTGCATTGGTTTTGAGTTTCCGTTTGCTCTCGGGTGTGCGTGTCCCTTTAAATGCCGTCGCCGCAAGGAATTGTGGGTCGACATTATCTCGTCCCCTTTGGTAAAGGATGCATCAGTGTTTCCTAGACCAAAGGAGGTTATAAAGGAAGCATTGAGCCTTTTTACCTGAACTTAAAGTGAACTTGGACGCTCTTTATCATGGCCACCACTTAAACCCTTCCGGGGGTGAAGGAACAGTGGATAGGAAAGGAGATAGGAGGGACTATTCGGACGTAGCCACAGTCCCTTTATACTGCAGGAAAAGGTGGTGCTGAAGGGTTGATGATGACCAGGTGTGTAGATGGCACAGGTGAGTTGATTGAGGGAGGCGCTGGCCCACACAGACATGGAGAGGAAAAAACTAAACAAAACAGGGCACACTGCCAAACCTGACAATAACCGCGTATAGCAAACTAAACTAGTTTCTTAAAGTTTCTTGATTTAACTAATTTACATTGCATCCAATTCGGTCTGTTGGAAAAAGTGAACATGAAGGGAAACATACGTAAATCGTTGTTGGCAATTTAATTACACATATTTAATTGAGAAAACATAAGATATTCTTTATTAGTCCCACAAAGGTATATTCGCAGTTTCAGCAGCAGATGAACAAAAAAATAAAAGAGTAAACAGCATAATAAAAAATAGAAGATATATACACATAGGAGCCTGTACTTAGTACACAGATTAACTACAAATAAATATATACTAATACACAGATTCAATGAAACTCTGAAATATTTACACGGCGCACAATTTTCCCATGTTTATATCACATGATTATTATTATTTTTAGTCTCAAATTGTTAAGAACCCTCATTTTTTTTTTTTTTTTCAAATTATTGCACAAAACTTTAATTAAATAAAAATGGTCACAAATCAAGGAAATTTAAGTGAAGTTCCTGCATGCACTGATATCTATCATTTTTTTGCTAGGCCATGTCTGTGCCTTACATACTTTACATATCATTTAAACGTGAAAATGCAAACTAGGCCACATCGGTGTTAAAAAAAAATTAATTTTCTCCTAATACAATCTGTGGCCAACTTCAGTTCAAACTAGCCTGTATTTGGCACCTGAGCTAAAATGAGTTTGACACCCCTAAACTAATTATCACAGGTAATAGAATCTGTCCAGAAGTGCCACACACATTTTTAAAAAGCGATGAATCTCTATTTTCTTTTCCTGAAAAAAAAGATGAAAAGTCCTTGCACACGGAACGGCCTCCATTGCTTCATTTACTCTTTTTGCTAAAAGGTGCCAATCTGATGTCACAAATTCAATGATTTTG
The DNA here is from genome assembly GCF_900634775.1 of Gouania willdenowi. NCBI lineage: Eukaryota > Metazoa > Chordata > Actinopteri > Blenniiformes > Gobiesocidae > Gouania > Gouania willdenowi. The sequence goes on along the minus strand of NC_041058.1, from coordinate 19,555,679 downwards.
GGCTGTAACTACTAGCATTTAAAAGTATGGGACAGTTTTCCCCCCATGAGTTCCTCTTTTGATGTCACATGCTGCCCTTTAAATATCATTTCAGTTCAGGTAACCTCTCTTTTAAGACTCAAAGATTTCACCTCCTAGTCTTTGTGGCTTATTAGTGCGTCTCTGACATTTTCTTCGACCTTCACCAACATTTAGACTCCTGGGGTTCAAATTCATAACCTGCCATCATCTGGATCATCGAGCAATCAAGCCTATCTCATGGAAACATTGATATTCATGTTTTTGGGAATACATGTAATCCCTTCATTACATGTCGCACATTGCTATGAGAATATACAAGGGGAAATGGCTTGTTTTTGTGTCTTTTCTTGAGTTTCCTTCTGTGACTCCAGGTTGTCCATCTACACTGAGTGATTACGCTGCAGGCAGCTAACAAGAGAAGGGCTGCTGACGAAACTAAACATCATGAGGAGATTTCACCTGCTGCTACAGGGTCATAGCAGCAGCATGCAAGCTGTGTGCAATGATAATTGGCTGATTTGTTGTGTAATGCGTGTGGATGCTCACTCAAGGATGATGTCCATGAGAGTTTTTTTATTTCCACCAAGGAAGGTATGTTAATTATTATGCCATTTTTATTTTGTTTGTTTGTTTGTGAACACTCTGACTCAAAAATGTCAAAGGATATATATATATATATATATATATATATATATATATATATATATATATTTTTTTTAAATTCTTAATTTTTCTGAATTTTTATTTGAACAATCACACAAAGTTAAATACATTAAATAAATGCTCATCTTGGATTAATCGCCGTTAGCGGGCTTTACCTAACCAAACATTCCCTGTCAGAGAGAAGCTGTCCTACGAAGGTCGATAACAACACGTTAATTTAAGGCAAGTGATTTCAGCCTCCCATAAAAGGGGTGGAGATTGCAACGTCTGACCAATCATTACAATGGAGAAAACTGGCAGAACGTCCTTTTTTACAATGAAGGAACAGCTTATCGTCTTAAACAAATATAATGAATTTGAATCCATGATGACAGTGAAGAGCAACAGTGTTAGGGAGGGAACGCTGGCAGCGAATTGCCGACTCTGTGAAAGCTTTAAAGCATGACATTATTTTATATATTAAGCCATTGGATCAGGATGATGAACAGACAGCGCTCTAATCAGTTTCCCAGTATTACAGCACACTAGGGGTTGAACGACTACATCATTTTAAAGGTCGACTCTATGTTCCTACTGGTCGAGTTGACGTCGACTAGTCGATGACGTCACCAAGAGCTGCAGCCGAGTGCCGGTGTTGTGCCAAAATCTGTGACCCGAAAATATCTGTGACCGGTGGTGACGATAGTTCCAATCTCTGCGGCTTCTCGAACCAAACCAGGAAGGAGTGAGAAACACTTGATATTGTGCTGCCTTGCCGTGCAGGGGTTCGTTTATTTTTTTGTCTTTGCCTGTGGTGTTGATTTTTTTCTTCCATTTTTAGCAATTTTGTGTGGTTTTTGGAGTCATTATGTGTGTTTTTAGTTGTTGTTTTCTGTCATTTTGTGTAATTTTGTTAACAGTTTGTGTGTCTTTGGAGCTATTCTGTAAATGTATTGCTCTTTTGTGTGTTGTTGCTGTTATTTTTGGATTTTTTGTGTACTTTTTTGCATTTTGCTGCCAATTTGTGTGTTTTGTGAGTTATTTTGTGTATTACTGTGGGCGTCACATTCCGCAAAAACTTAGACTGAGGGCCACGCGTGGCCCCCGGGCCGCTAGTTGCCACACTCCTGAATTCTTTCATGAGGAAGTATTTCTTGCTTTAAAACCTCGCCACAAAATCTATGAGGAATATTTTAAAATCCTTTCAATCATGTGAATTTATTTATCAAGTTATATTATTGTTAAATATTGTCACTAAATATTGTGACTGATTGTCACTTTTTTAAATATAAGGTTTGGCTGGGATGCTTATTATTGGATTAATATCTTTTTTTGGAAGTGTTGCAGAACTGTCTTGATTATTTGGTTGTGATTCTTGAGCATCTGTCAGTACGTGAGGGGCCGCTCTGTGTCCCAACCTCCTGACCTGGAGACAGCACGACTCTTCCGAGGCTCCAACAGTTAAGGGCCTCCCACTGCAGCTGTCTACCTCAAAGTGATTTGAATGGTAACATTTAGCAGCACATTTACAGTTCCTCACTGCATTAACAGAAACTGGTTTTCTTATACAAGTTTCTATTTCATTTGAATGTATTCCACCTCTTTGGATTCACTCCTCACAGATTTACCATTATATGTTTTTCACTACAAACTGCAATCAATACACATCTATTTCCACGGCAAACGGTACTCTCAAGGTTATTTTATTGTTTTGTTTCATGAATAGGATGATTCATTTAGCTACCATACCATCCAAATAAAAAAAAAGGTGATACCATATTCAACATGTTTCGCTCAAAGAAAACCCAAGTAAGTTAGAAGGACTACATCAGTCTCTAAAGATCTTCATGGGATGGGCTGAGAAGGAAGAGGATATACATAATTTTGATTTTTTTGAAGGGTGTGAGGCATCCAAGTGCATCGGTTTGGAAATTGTCTTCAGGCAAAAACCTCCAGAGCAGCTTCTACTGTATCTAAATGAATGTTGATCAAATCTCTACTAAAGTGACTGCATGCTTCACACTAGTGGCCTATATGTGATGTGAACGCTAAGTCTAAATGTCAATGCTAAAGATACAAATGTTGACATCAGGAATTAATAACTATAATCCAAGTGTTAGCAGTCATGCCTGTGCCCTGTTTGTAAGAGTTTCTAGATCTGATAAAGACATAGGCCTTCATAGAACAATACATTTAGAATGATTTACTCAAAAAAAAGAAGACGTAAAATGGTTGAAATTGCCTCTTGAAAGTTTTTTTTTTTCTTTCTTTTATCTCCACTGTAAACACTTGGTTTGGTGACATTGTTGGAAAAAGTTTCGGCATTGCATTGTGGGATGTGGAGTCCCATAGAGAGATGCATAGGAGTGTTTTCCCTTCATTTTTACTTAGGGATGTAACAAAATAGTCAACTCACGAAACAATATAAAAAATAACAAACAAAAAAAAAATATTGCAATTAAAAGTAACAAATGTGTAACAAATCTCTGTTGATGAAAAAAGTTGGCGGATACTTTAGGCAGTTTTCAGACAAACCGTCCAGACGACCGTTTGCTTGCTCGGTGTTTCAAGGTCGTTTTTTTCCATCCATCACTACACTCAAACTACTTATCAGTTGATCTCAACGTTGTCCTTCATTCTATAAACACTGCAGCGTGTAAACAACTTCTTTTATATTACATTTCTATTCTTACTGTTAATTCTTGTATTTTTTGACAGACTAGGAGGAAAGTGATTCACTTGACACCTTTTTTGTTCTAGTTTGTTCCCGGCATTCCCCGTGTTATCACTTTACTCTGTGAGACATTTAATTTTGGCCATTATTGGAATTATGCTATTTTTACATCTTTTTTTTTTTTTTTAGCTAACTCTTCAATTTTTTTGTTTTACTAAGGCCTATGTCTTTATCTGATAAAAAATTAACAGCTTTTACATGAGAACTCTAATAACCCAAAACCTCACAATGATTTTCCTTCCCACTGGAAGTCTTGATTTTCACAGAAACTCAATCTGTTAACATTCTCTCTTAAAAATTTGAATTCTTCCCTTCATTCCAAATTCTTCACTTATCTACTATTTTTCTTATATCACTTCTTTATAAAAAAAAACGTATTCTTTGACTAAAACTTAATTATATGATTTCCATCTGGATTATAGCAGCTTTTATTTTAAAATTACCTTTCAATTATTAACATAAGAAAAAGTCCATGGTGTCAGAAATCAGCAATCATTATAATGTGAGTAATGCTTGAGTAGATCTCAATAAAAAGAAAATAAATTCCAAATTGATTTTTCATTCTGTAGAAACAAGATCAAAGTCAATAATCTCAGGGTTAAAGATTGTTTTTTTGCTGTAAATTCCCAACACACCTGCTCTCATGCATTCAATTACTGTATATGACCATTAAGCCTGTGTTTATGTGCATTGAAATGCTCTTTGGAGGTCTCAACATCTGACATGAATTGATAGGAGAAGGTGTTTTTTATTCATTTATTTCTCTGAACGGCTGAGGCAACAGAGTGAAAATGACAAGAACAGCTGTGACAGGCATGAAGAATGTAGTCTTCATGAGGGATTAGCATCCACTCCATAGGTCTGCTTTCACTCTCGCACTGAAAAACAGCGAGTCAGTGTGAGCTCTTTGATAGCTCATCCCTGGGAACATGCTGAGATGTCTACTGTGTCTGTCTGCAGTCTTCATTAAAGCAACCAAGATGGCAATTTACCAGGATAATAAATCTCTACTCACACATAATTCTTAAAACATTTATAATTTGCATTTCAAATCATTGAATAGTAATTTAGATCACAGTTACAATGGATCTCCAATTAATTTTGTAATTCCGCCCCTTCGCTTCATTGACAGACGCGCTTATTAAGTTTTCCCTTTATGATTAGAACAGCTTTGATGGCCGTTTCCTGCACTAAATCAAATGTGGTCATTACAACTGTTTCTGGTGCAGTCTGATAAGACACAGCTCATGACTCGAGCCACTTAATTGTCCTCTGTGGAACTTTATACTCACCATCCAATCAATATCCACATTTCTACACTGATTTAATTCTCTGATCTGTTCATATCCCGCATAGGACACTAATCAATGGTTTGGTGATAAAATATTAAAGAGCAAAGAAGGGGTGAACTTTGGAGAAGTTATATTAAAACTTTGGGGACTCCTCCTCTGAGTGTTTGTCGGATGCAGCTCCAGCCGTTGACATTGTTGAGCGAGTGATGTGTGCATGCTATTTGTGGCTATTATGTGTCTATAAAAGGACATCTGTGGGAGGCGATGACTGTGCACACCACCCGCTACACAGTTTGAGGTCTAATGAGAGGGGCTGGGACATGTAGGCATCTTGGTTTTCATATTTAGTCTCATCAGCATTGGAAGTGGATGTGTTTGGAGTTTGGATGTGAGTTTTTTTTTCTGGATGGGGAGTGATCTGATGCAGAAATGGACCGTTTGAAGGACAATGTGGGACAGGTAAGAGGCTTTAGAAAAAGAAAATGAGGCATTTCTCCTCAAAAATATCTCCTGGGCATCCAGATCACAAGGTGAAATAACAACACTCTGCCGTTTGTTGTTGCGACTTTGTAGTATCATTCTATCTAACCCATGAGTGTCAGACACTGAGTCCCGAGGGCCAACGATCCAGAAGGTTGTAGACGTGTCCAAGCTGCTCCAATACCCTTGAACCCAGAGCCCTGCTGTGATTGATCACAGAAAAACATCCACTTTGATCCTTGATGTTTACCCCCATCGCTTGTAGAACTGCCTTTAACATAATATGTGAACATTAAAGTGAAACTTAAACACCAGGAAAGAGTTTGACAGCAACAGCAACTGGTGTAAAGAGTACTGATCACTGTTACTTGATTAAAATTGTACTCAAGTACAAGTACAAGTAAGGCATACATCAAATACAAGTACAACGTAGCTCAATTAAATAGTACTCAGAGTAAAAGTTATAGGCTACTTCCACCCTAACGTTTATTTTTGGTAATAAATCTTGCCACGGTTCCCTGGCATACAGTAAACTCATGTTTGTCAAAATGTATGTAAGTATAGCTAAATATATGAACTCTAAAACTGAGAAAATAACTCCAGCATGTTCTTTTGGTCTTCTTTTTGAATAATATGTTAAAGTTTCATTTATTCAGACAACTGTTCTCCAGGAAATGTCCTTTGATTTCCTGACATGTTTCTACTCTCAACTGCCTGAAGAACAATGTCTGAATAAATAAAACCTATAATATGAGAAAGTAATCAGCATTCCAATGCCATTTTGGTGCTGTGCAATACGTTTAATCTGGTTGATTGTTTTATGATCATTTAATTTTTTTTCTAGTTTCACAATGTCCTTTCATCATTTCTAAACAAAAAAATAATAATTTAATTTGGTTGGGTGTCGAAATGTAACAAATTACTTCTTTTAAAACGTACTACAGTATAAGTAAAATGACTGATTTAGAAATGTACCCATAAAAGTTACTCAATTACAGTAACGCGTGTGTAATCTGTTACTTTCACCTCTGGCTATGAGTGCATGCTTCTTTGTTTATAAGCTTGGTATCTGTAACATTTGTTTTGAATTTTTAGAGATAGCACAGTGTGCTAAAAAAAATAAATAAGCAGGCAATGAGCTATATTTGAATGTTGTCTCTACTCCAGGGGGAGGGGGTGATGTGTTTGTCTGTCATTAAAGTCTTGTGACACACCCTGTAAAGTGTGAACTGTTGCACAATGTTTACAGCTAAAATGAGCTTTTTGGAGTCTTAAATCTATTACTATATAGTACTAAACAACAATGTAAGTGACACTATGCGCTGTATTTTTTAGTTAACGTCTGAGTTTCCTGAAGAACATTTTCCAACTGTGTTAGAGTCCCTGGTGACCCTCACACACGGTGGTAGGTCTCCCCCAGGACTTGATTTAGTGCTGCTCGTGTTCCTTCTGTGTGACACGCCACATGTAGAAGCTGTGTGAGAGCCTTCAAAAGCATGGCTGAAAATGTGATCCGAGGACAACGTGACCTCAGCAGCCCTCACATTAAAAACAGGCACCGCACAGGAAACACGACGTTTAACCTTTAGCACTGTTGTGACTACAGGGGGCAGGCAAACAAGAAGCTTTCGCAAAATCCTAAACAGCTAAACAAGTCTGTGAGGCTATGATTATCATAAGTTGCCTATTTGTGGCTCATCACATTTAAACGGTTTTCCCTGTGATTAATATTTTGACACTGTGAGCGAACAACAACAATGTTGGCAAAAGTTAACGTGACCTTTGAAAAGATAAAAACGAAAAGCAATAAATTTAATTTTAACTACTATCCGTCCTGTGAAATACTCATTCTGTTATCTTTATGAGTCATGAAGATAAACACAGTCAATAATGACACAAGCACGAATATTTCATTTATTATTTATTATTTACACACTACATTGCTGTGGTGGTTTTAATATGAAGTAAAAGTTATCCATTAAGAATTTGAATGACCTCTAACTTTATGTTAAGGTTTCGATAATTCAGACATTTTTTCTGGAAATTTCTATCTCCTTACATGTTTCGACTGTCAACTGCCAGCCTTCCTCAGAGGGATACATCAACGCAATCACCTCTGAGGAAGACTTGCAGTTGACAGTCACCTCTGAATAAGCGAAACCTTAAAGGCACACCACTGACTTTGTGACCTAAAGAGTTGACCCATATGAGTTGTTTTAAATGAAGGGGGCCCATGATGACGGAGAGGGCAGGGAGTAGGGGGAGAGCGCCACTGACACGGCGAGGAGGGCTGAGCGCCGGGCCTCCGGTTGCACCCAGTCTGACTGACATGGCTCTTATAGCAAATCCTTATCCCGAAGTTACAGATCAACTACTGTCAGCATACACAATCATAAGACAAGGGAGGCTGGCTGTTTGTTGATATTTGCGACAGTGCTACGGCGCTGGTTGACGTGAAAGATACAGGTCTAGCGCCCCTAGTGGCCAAAAGTTACACAGCGTGCCTTTAACAATGTTAAATGAATTTGCTGGAATTAACCTCTAACTTTTCTCTTTTATTACGGGTCATTCCATGTAATTTCAACAAATGCCTCATGCACTTCCATCTCAATAAATTCTGAAATTATTACCAATTGTTCCTTAGTTTTTCAAATTGCACACTGCAAAATTTTAGTTTGATCGGATGCACTGTATACTTTCTTACATATGGCTAATTTTGTGAGGGGGGTATATGTGTCGATTTTCAACTGTCATTTTTTTTCCCTTTTCAGCTTTCAATATCTCAGGAACTACTACATCAGATATGAAACTTTGGCATTGTAATACATCTCCATCTACCCTCACAGAATATTCATAAACATATGCTATACATTCTATCTGCTCCAACATATTTGGGCCTTCAGTAAACACTTGATCAGCTGTGAGCTATGTTCATAGACTGATCAAATCATTAATGGTTAGTCACATATATGCATTGGTTCTTGTGTGACAGTTTCTTAAAATCAGGGTTTTTCAAGAATTTCAGAATTTATTGAGACCAAAATGCGTGGGATGTCCTGAAAATTTGTTGAAATGACATGAAATATCACTTACACAAAGGGGCATTAAATGTAAGGCAAATTTATTTGCAGAACGCATTTCACACACAACCAGATCTCAACTATCAAGTAGGATTCTTAGAAAAATAAAGAGCCTTCTTGGACATTTGTCCTGATTTGAAAACCAGCATCTTTGCTGTGTGATAACCCTCTGATCGCTTCGCCATGTGAAGTCAAAGGTTTATTCTACACAATGTATTGTATATATGTCCATCAAATAAATTACTGCTTTTATCCTGCCAAGGCTCTGGTACAATATCCATCCATCTAAAGAAAACAATGCATTGGATGGCCCTGCTTGTATAGTCTAGCGATGTAGCTGACCAGTAAACAAACACTTTGATTAGAAAATTGACAGACTAATGATGAGTAAGGGCGTAGGAAGCAGGCTAACATGGGGACACCCACACACAATGTGACTCCATTTTTTTTCCCGCAAGGTAAATATTGGTAGAGTTACGTAACTTGAGGTGCCGGCGACACGTTTACCTTCTGTTCTTTGGTTATTTTGTTTTAAAACCAAATTAAAAAATATAGAAAAGGATTGTTTTTTTTGTTTTTGTTTTATTCATTTAAAACCAGAAACAGGAAAACAAAAAAAAAATAACAAGAAGCGTTTTTCTGTTTTAAAATTAAATCTGATTCTGTTTGTGTGATATTTGGATATTTACGATTAAACCAGGACGACAGCTTCATGTTTTAATCTCACCACACAGAACGACCAACAGACAGACTTTTATTCTGCTGCGTTTGATAAAAAATGATCTTGTATCATGTTGTCCACCTCACACTGATGGCAGAGGTGTCATTTATGTGTCGATCACGTTTCGTTAAAGAGTTATTGATGCTGGAAGTCTGAATCTGTGAATATCTGCCAACTTTACCAAACAGTGTTACGGTCCAAATAGTATCCAGATAAACTGGTGACTGGGCGGACTTTTGCTCCCGGTCCGAACATAAAAAGAAGCAACGCATAAGTCACATTACTGGTGAATTAAAATGTTAATAATACATAAATAAATCAAAACCAAAAGAAAAATGTGCTACGTAAAACATGCACATATGTGGAACCAGAGGTGTTGTAATGAATCTACTGGTGCTCCTTGTTTCTTGTTATCAACTTCCGTGTGCGTTGACGGCTGCTGTTAGTAGTATTTATAACCTGCAAAATAAATGGTAGAAGTTCTAACATTTATAATGTTTATCACACCAGCCTCACAGTTGATAGTCAGTCTCCAGTTTATTTGCATACTATTTGGATCGTAACACCGCACATGAGCAGCTTTTTACGAGATAAAACATCCACACACTGAATGAAAACATGAGTAGGACCAGAAAACTCAAAGAACGAAGGGTATACGGATTCAGATCCCGCCCACTTCTGTCCAAATCACAGAGATGCCCATTGGCATTGGACTAGTAGGTAGAACTCATCCTGTCTGAATATGGCTTATGTGACATTTTTCCATTTATTTTGGGTGGGACAAACGTATCCCTTTACATTATTTTGGGGGAGGTATTCCCCCCCCCTTTCGCTCTTGCTGATGGGCATATTTCATTGGTTGCGATTAATCTTTTTGCAGTCTTTTGTCAACCATCCCCTGCGAGGCACATGGAGCCAAAGAAAGTAATTAATCAGAACGAGAACCCGCAGCACAAACAAAACAGAAAAAAACATTTAACGGATTCCAAATAGAGTAGAAAAATAAGACAATTTAGAGTTTGTCTAATTTAGAGTGCATGATGTATTTTTCACATACGAAAGTCCACTTTGGACCCTTTTGCACAGTATTGTAGCCATGTCGTTACTATGACTTACATTGTAGTGTTATTCCTATTTCCTACACCTGTAAAAATGGCATTGATCTGTAAATGACTGTGGTTTTCTTACTTGGCATAGAATAAAAGAATACCTCGTATATCAAGTGTTGTCCTCATTGACCAGCAAAGGTTGAGCAACACATTTTCATTAAGCTTTCAGTACCTCCTGAAATAGCCTTGGTTGATAGATTGAGAACATTTCAGTGCCCTTATTGACCAGAATACATGTTGAAAACGCCCTCCTAAGACTTGGAAAGGAAAAGCTTGACAGCACTGATACAAGTTTAATCTGAATTTTTGAATGTAAGATATAAAAAAAAAGAGTTCATCATATTTTTCTGCATGGTCCGTTCTACTAAGATTTCAGCCATTTACCCTGATGGTAAATGTCGTGCTGTGGATGATTGGTTGAGAGGTTCCAGTAGTGAAGACACTCACTCTCAAACATACACAGTTTGACTGATATCTGCTAGCACTCTTTTTTTTTTCTTTCTTTCTACAATATTCAAGGGGAACTCTTTGAACTAAAAACAAAATCATCGATCAGTCCACACAAACAATCAATGTGCTTGACAGAGACCATCACTCATAGTGCACAAGGTAAACTTACTCTGTTTTACCACAGATGGCACCATTCAGACCTCCACCAAAATGAGATGTAAAGAGTACTGATATTATATATCCTACTCAAGTACAAGTACTTGTAACTCATACACAAAATACTCAAGTACAAGTAAAAAGTAGCTGAATTAAATAGTGCTTAAAGCAAAAGTTACTAGTTATTTTTATCCCCCACGTTTATTTTTGGTAATAAATCTTGCCACGGTTCCCTTACATACAGTAAAACATCTCATGTATAAACTTAAAAAAGAAGAGAAGAAATCTTGCACAATTGGACCTTAATTTATTCTCCACAAATGCATCTGTATAAAATAAGAGGTTTGTCAACATGTACAATTATTTTTTTTAAATAAAATACCGTAACACCAATCAATTTAAATCAAAATATTTTTTTTCAGGCTCAAAGTAAAACTACATTCATAGAGAAAATAACTGGCATTCAATGCTGTTTTAGCGCAGTACATCATGTTTAATCTGATTGGTTGGCTACGACGTGATGCATTTGACTGTTGTCTGGTCATTTCATTGTTTGTAATTTCACAATGTCTGTTGATAATGGCCATGATTCTGCTGAAGCAGGATTTGTACTTTTGAGCTTCAGATTATTTCCTTCCAAATTATCAGTGTGGAAATAATTCCATTAAACTAATTTTGCTTTTTTTTTTTTTTTTTTTTTTTTTTAGAAATTTATAATAAGGTTTTGTTTATTCAGACAAGGTTTAGCAAAATTTGTGAACTATGTGTGGAGTTCCTTTTGTTTACTCAAATATCAAGACGTGCAGGCACGGGACTTTGTTGACTTTATGAACTTTTGGCTTAGCTTTAATGATTCTAAGAAATGAAGACTTGATGAGTAAAGATGGTTCAGAATTTGTAAGAAACTCTGCACAAACCAATTTGGCTTAGTGCGTGTGTTTGAGTGGGACGCAGGAACAGTTATTTGATGCAGAAAGCAAAACAAATCCAGCCGCACTGACTGAAACCTGCAGAGTGAACTGTGACGAAGGTAAAGGCTTGGCGTTCCTCGCCTGAATGAATCTTTCAACAAGACAATGTTTTAGTGAAGAAGTTTCAATGTTAACATTAATATATATTCTTAATATTCTACTGTGTCTTGAAGAAGTCTCATGAAGAGATTGTGCCAACACTTGTTTGTTTGTCTCTCTCATACAGAAATCAGCAGGAAAGCTGTCAAAGCCAAGTTTCTTTACATTTGTGCCTGCGGTGCAGAAATTGCCAATCAAACATGTTATTACAGAAGAAGAGGCAAGATATGAAGCTTTGACAAGAAACACAAATAAGGTAAATAACACACAATGCTTTATTCCACTGTCTTCTATAGGTGAGTCATCAGGATGATTTTTGTTTGATTCATAGTTCACAAGTGCTTTATAAATAAGAAAGTGGCTTGATTTTTTGTTTTGTTTATTCAAAGCAGGAAACCGGTTGGAATAATGACAGTGTGAGGTTCTTTTAGGCTTCAGTCACATTTTCATTGCGCAGGCACCAAAGCAGTTGCAGCAGCATGAAACCATCAGGAAGTGACAAACGTTAAAAAGGAATACTTGCACATTAGTACAAAAGCTGGTATTAAATTATAGTATATATCTGAGACTGTTTAGAAATTTGATCTTGACTAATGTAGCAAATATAATGTTGCAAAATGTTTACTTTAGCCTTGCTTCCCTCAATCTGCCCCAGGGAAGCTGTGGCTACAATAGTAGCTTACCACCACTGTGTGTAGCACTTTGTGTGTCTATGAAAGGCGTGATACATGGTTGTTGTTATTTTTTTCTTTACAACTTTTTTTTTTTATTGAGTTTTGGAACATACAGATATATGTCTGATTGGATCTTCAACAATATAACACTGGCTTTAAGTAAAAAGACAACTTGAACATAATACAAACTAACACAGACTAAGCTAGGCCATTCAACAATTTACAAAAAATAAGTAGACGAGGTAGAAAGTTGAGGTAACTAAAGCACAGTATACAGATTGGTTATAAATTGAATCAGTCCATGTCGAGCACAGAATGAAGAGGAGTGGATTCAAAGTAAAATTGCTTCCCACAGGTCATCAGAAATCACTTCGCCCAAGTCCTCCTCCCATTTAACCTCAATGTTTTAAACAGATAAATCCAATGTATTTAATAGTTGTTTAATCCATCATCCTGGCAGCTTCTGACCACACTCTATAGGGTGTGAAGGCATTGATCAGTAAGTGTCCTTGCACGTTCCGCAGCAGCGCAGCAGCACCACATCTCTGCTGGCCTGCGGTCAGCTTGGTGTCTGCTTGCGTGTAGACTTCAAAGGTCTTCCTTCAAAGAGAAGCAGCCTCAATTTTTAGCCTGTTCCACAGCTCCTTTCTATAAAGGCAACTGCCTTTAATGTCAAAGGCGAGACTACTATGACTATATTGGCATGTCCCCACTGAACAGTCAACACTTTTGTATTATAGCATGGGCAGGGTTTTTCTTCTTTAATTTATGTACATATAATAATTGATTTCTTATATTACTGTGTTTGAGCATTTGGTCAAAAAGCAGGGCATTGCAATTCCTCAGCTTTTAACTTACTACAGTTTTTCTCAGTCACTTTGGTACCTTTCTTGAACCATGGGGATCATTTGATCAGCTGGTCTTTCAATGCAAAGAGAACGGGCAGAGGTGCAATTGCGGCAGGATACGCGATGGACTCGTGGGAGAAGTGGACGGTTATGTGTCTGTTCATCCTTTCTGTCGAGGACGCGGAAGACATCTACATGATTGGAATTATGGTAGCAGGTATGCTGCTGATTGGAGCTGGCAATTATCTGACCTATGGCAAAGTCCGTATTACGTCGGAAGCTGTTTTGGGAAAGTTGCCAGTCATTTCTGGTGGATTGGGAAGGGCTCTCAACGCTCAGACCCATGCGATAAACAAACTCAAGAGTAAGCAGGATGCTACTTTGGATTGTCTGCGCGGGTTGAAATCTAACTTGGAGGAGTTGAATGCTCTGCTTTTGAAACAAGGTCACCATATTGTATTACTGCTGGGAGATGAACTTTAAACTACACGGAACCGTTTTAGGTGACAGCCGGCCGAAAACAAATTCTTTATCTACATTTGGCTCCTCCACAGCCAACCGTTAAAGACCGGTTCATCTATTCACCAAGATGTTGTGTTGACTGACGCTCGGTACCCTCCTCCTCCTCATCTCCCCACCACCACCACCTGGAACCTTGTTTCTGAACTCAGACCTACCCAAGGTTGTTTCATGTCATCTGCGCCTGGGCTGAACTGTACAGAATGAAGCGAACAGATCATGTTTCAACCCCTTTTTTGGCCCCCATCCCCTCTCCCTCCCACACAGTGGCTGCAGGAGGGGCGCTGCACTCATGTGCGCCCCTCAGCGGCCGGCTGCAATCCCCCCCTAAAAGTCTCCTCCCCCGACCAAACATAATATGTGAAGTTTTGTTGAAATTGTTTTTTATGGGCTTATGTGCTGAGGAGTTTTTTTTCCTAGTCCTACATGTGCGCCCCTAAGGGAACATAGTGTAGGATCTGCCTTTTCCCCCTCTCCTTTCCTTTGTTTTTCCATTTTTCAACTAAGGATATGGGGCGCCGCCCTGGCGGCGACCCGCAGTTCTCCTGCTCCTGTCCTCCCATGTTTAATGTGATTGTCTTTTTATGTTTCTTGGACGGGATGTGACTGAAATACCAATTTCCCCTTTGTGGGACGAATAAAGGATATCTCATCTCATCTCATTTGCAGTATGTGCATTTCTCAAAACATTTTGTACAAATATCAAAACACTATGGATAACCTGCAAAAGCCAGTCTCTTGCTCAAAATCCTTCTTTCATCCATCAAAAGTAAATATCTTGGTAGATGAACATGTCAGTGATGGTCCTTGTTTAGGAATAAGACTCACAATTCTCAGTCATGCTGTCAATATAACAGTGTTTTCTGCAGGGATGTTCAGATGATTTTATGTAATTTATAATTTACAGTTCATTCAAAATGTAAAATTCCTAAGAAAAGACCCAACAAATTCCCATGAACATACTGTACATCAGCTATGGTGGGGAGAAAAAACTACCTTTTTTTGGGAAGAAATCTTTGTTAGAACCGAGCTGAGAGATGGCAGCCATCTGCTTCAACTGTTGGGGTTAGTGCACAGAAGGACCAACAGAACAAGATAGAGAGATAGAACATCAGAGTGTCCCAGACTAGTTGAGCCACAAACTAACAATCAGGAACTGTTAGCTTCAGCGTCACAGAAAAGAGAGTAAAGGGCGAGGAGAAGGCACAGACTGCAGAAAAACATGATAGAGTATTAGCATGTCTGCCTGCATGGCAACACCTGGTGCTAGACTATGTGTGAGTGGAATGAGAATGAGTATGGTGTGAACATCAGTAGATAGCAGTGGCGGCTGCTGGTCTTTCATGCAGGGGAAGCTCATTTTCTGCCTACTTCAGAAAATGTATCTGTTTATTTAAATGTGAATTCTAGTAGAATTCACATTTTGTTGTCAACAACTATTTGTAGATTATCACGCACGCACGCGCGTAGCTGCTGCGCGCTGGAGTGTGAGTGTTTGGTCAAAAGTCTCACAACACAAGCAGTAACAGTCTCCACAAACACCAAAAACAGACACTAGGTTTGTCAGAAGTTAATTCGCTATGAGAGGATCAGCAAAGTCTCCGTGTCAACACAGAGCAACGGACTGAAATATTTGAAAAACCCGCCTGTGTGCTTACAACGTCATACTCTCTGATTGGCTCATTTCGCTGTCAATCAAAATTGAATTAGCCTGAGACAGATCATCCAATCATCATCCATTATTCCAGCGTCCGGAACAGACAGCTCCAGCCCACTGCTCCCAAGACCTCCTGTGAAGCCCGGCGTCCGATGGGCGGGACTAAGTGCGTCATAACCGAGCATTTATCCAATGAGCGTCTAGTTTGACTGCAGTGGATCAACCCCTAAATCCTGTCCCATTGAAGTCAATTGAAGCTGAACTTCACCACTGTTTATTAACACTGTGACGCTGCGGTAATGAATGAAGAACGTCACGCTGTCACTGTCAGTTTCCTGTTATAAGAAGCTGATTCTGAACTAAACATACATGTGTTCTGTCATATATTTAGTCAATGAAATGTACACACAACACTACATATTTGACCACTGATCTTAGGGGAAGCTGAGGTTCCCTTGTAGTCTTAAAGCATCCGCCACTGGTAGATAGTGTGTTTATGTGTGACATTGATTGTAAGAGACTGGACAAGATTCACATTTAGTCTTTTGCTATTTATACTGTAATCTGTTCAAAGACAATGTCATAGTGATACATAAATAAAAAAACAGCACTGCATAGCACACAAAAAGCAAGAAACATATAAGGACAATCTCCCAAAGTCTGAATGAGTGAGGACACGGTTCTTCTCCCAGCATTTGCTTGCACCCTGTAAGGACCATTGTGGTGGTCTAGTGGTTACGAAAGCTGGCTTGTAATCAGAGGATCACCAGTTTTAACCACTGCTCCTCAAGGATGGCTTAATTAAATGCAGAGAACACATTTCATGCATGTAGCTCTATATGTGTGACGACAAAGGTGATCCATCACATCTATTTATCCTTATTTTATGTGAGCCCATGATTGAAAACATGCTCTCAGTGTGGCTCTTATCTCATCATCCGCCCTCAGCCACTTCTGTCTCCCAACTCCTCCACCATTGGTTAATGAGATGAATCTTTGACCAAATTCATATTCCCATTGTTAGAGGATGTCAAGATTCATCTGAGAGCAATTTACCGAGTCAAGACAGAAAAACAACTAATGGAAATGTGTAGAAATATGTTTGACCTTTCATGAAAACATGTTCAACCCTTTGCCATGAATTTCATGTGGGTGAGACAATTCAACAGAGATGAATAGTACAAATGTTGTAAGGATGTACAAAAGCTTCTGCAACGTATTCAAAGAAACGAGAAACTGCTGTTTTTGATGTGCACAAGTGACACAATGATGTGAAGCTCAAACATGTAGTTTTGAGAATTTCAATTCAGATTACCTGAGAAAAACTGTAATATAGTTTAATATGATCCGTTTTGTGTCCTTTAGAATAGTAATAGTAGTTAACCTTGGGAAAAGGTAGGCAGTTTAGCAAATAAAGGTTGCAGACATATTTTCAGTAGGATGTAAGATTTGGTGAAGCATAAACCAGACAAAGATCCTTTATTTTGAAAATTCAAAGGTGGCAAACATTTGGTTCCTAAAAATTTCAAGGGAACATGTTGATGATTAAATGTTAAATATTTTTTTTCTATTAAAAAAAAAAATATATATATATATATATATAAAAATTAAATAAATAAATGCATACATAAATAAATGACTGCTATTTGAAAGTATTTTTTTTTCTAAAGAATCTTAAAATTACATCATAATAATCAAGCTACTTGCTTGATTATTATGTTTATTGGAGCTTCATGAATCCATGACATGTAAAAGAGAACAACTAAAGGGTGAAACATATTTTTGAGTTTTGAAAAACTTTTGGATTAAATTAAACATTGATCTAATGCTCACTGTGTATGGTTTTGTGTTTTAGTCATCATCAGTTAAAAAGTCTCTTGCATACAGCATTTCATATATTGGTAGCATTTAGCAGCTGTTCAAGCAAGGAGTAGTTAAAAAAATGATAATACAATTTATTCAAAACATATTAACAAAAACCACTATTATTGACTGCAGCTCTTGTTATATTCTCAGTTTCTGGAGTAACAGTCACATGTTTTATATTGTTTCTAAAGCTACACTTTAATTAACTTATTTTAAATGTTTTTTTTTTTTTTAGAAAGCCTCTTGTCCAAATCTACAGCCCCCACCTGATGTGTTGAAGCACAGAAAAATCCAAAAAAACTCCATGGGTGGCCGCATCGTTAGGGTATTTTAGACCCCAAACAAGCTAACGTACTATTTATATAAGCTTTTCCTTCCCCTTGTTACTTTTACATATTATCAGTTTAATCCCTGTCATTTTTTTTTCAGAAGAAGTGCAAGCAATGTGATTACCATAATCATAATCCTAAAAATATCTGGTAGCAAAAATGCAAATAATTACCTTTGAAACCTTTGACAGCTACACATTTCCCTAGGGTTATTTGAAGGATGCTGCACATCTTTCCCCTCAAAAGGAACAAATTGTATGTTTGTGCCATGCGTAGAAAACTAATCAGTAATCAAAGCCTGAAGAGATGCATCACTACTGATTTGGAATGTGACCATTGGTATATTTACCATCTCATTTCATATTATATGTAATTACAGTGATGTCCTTGATGAACATTACTTGCTGCATTCAGTCTCTGCAATGCTGATTACTGACCAGAGGAAGGCACACGTTGGTGATTTAGAAATATAAATCATAATCAACAAACACAGCAAAGTAAATTGGTCAAAAATGGCCTGATAAACAGTGTTGATCATACATCCTCCTTGCAAATGTAACAAGTTTGGATGAACTACGGCCGGAATGTCTCAGCGCCAATCAGCACATATTACATTTCCAAGAATTCAGTTAAATGACTCGGCTCCACAGAGTAAAAAAAGGTCTGAGAGGCTCCTGACATCCGCTCATAGAATGTCCATGTCAAATTACAGCCCGATTCAACGAGCATTACCGGAGGAGTAGTCATTTGGAACCCCAGTGGCACATACGGAGTAATGGGCCCCATTCATGCACTGGTATGCGTCAATGATTTGGTACCACCAACTGTCACAATAATTGACTCACAAATAAATGAAAAAACAACTTTAATGGAAATTGATGAAAAAGGGGCCCCTTGGGCCCCTAATAGAATTGTGCGAGGCATAATCATAATCTACATTTAATTACCTTTGAAACGATATATCACACGACTATGTTGCCATGAATTTGGAAATTGCCGGAAATAGGAAGTGGGCCCCCGGGCCCCATTTGAAAAAAAAGGGCTTCGAGCGTCTCATCATATTCATTTATAGAGTATTCATACCAAACTGCAATCCAACTGAAATGTAATTTTGTTACTCTGTTGCTTTGTAACATGTGCAATGACAAACAAACTAATCATCATTTTTTCAAATTAAAACAACACACAATCCCAAACAACTGTATTCTATACTTTGACTTTGTCAAATACAGAAAAGGAAGAATAAATAAATACATGAAATAAAATATAGAATTTATTTGTTTGTTTGCACATACAAAATATTTTTAAAATCTAACAAACATTTCTAACACAACTGTGCTGAAGACCACAGAGTCTTATAAAGCCACCGCACCAAACCACAAGTTAGCAATTTACATATACAAAGCAAGAGATGAATACAATTTATTTATTTTCTAAAAAATAACATCTGTATCTGCATCTAGTATGGAAACATCTGAGCTGGCGAATATTCTCACTTTGTACACTAATCCTATCTACTCTGAATGTTTCTAAAAAAAACTGTTTGGGGTCGCCAGCAATTTGTGATCCAAAAAAAGGAAAAGATAAAAAAGTTAAACTTAAATGCATGTCGTAAGATTAGTGGAAATTCCTTTTTGTGAGAGAAATGTGACTCATTTAGCTGCTCACTAACTGCAGTACAGAAGAAAACTCCCACGCTGACATGTTTTTATCCTGATACGAGTTATTAAGAAATACAAAGCCGCTATTTATAACCTTTAAGCCTGACAACTTGAAACTTGACCATCACGTTCATGCCAACCACATGTCTGCCAATGACACTGGGACAACAATGTGTGCGGGACATGTGCATGTTAGCATGCATTATATATGTGAGGCATGTGCCGCTGTAAAGCTAGACACACCCTGAGCCGGCAGAGGCCCCGTGATAGTAAGTTCACCCCAGTTTAGATGCCTTGAAACTAAAGCGTTTCCCTTTTCTCATGTCAGACTGTGGCTACGCGGCATCAGGAACCAACTCGGTGGACCATGTCTGACCAGGAACATTTCAAAGCAGAGAGAGTTTTTTTCATCAAGTCTCTGGATGAAAGAATGGGAAAACCGACCCCAGTGGAACAAGAGTCTAAAGTAAGAACAGAATGTGGACTCTCAATGTTGTGAGAATAGTGAGCTCTAGTAGAGACACATTGAACCCAGCTCTGACTTAAATAACAGCTATTTTCAAACTAGTCATAAAAATAGCTGTTGGATGTGTTTGTCAGGGTCAGGGTCAATTACAATTGTAATTGCATAATTCGCAATTAATTACAGTTATGACAAAATTATGACCACAATTGTAATTTGAAAAAAAAAAAAAAAACGGTTGCTGTTGTAATTGACTTTGTAATTGTAATTGACATTTACAATCTAACTAAGCGCAAAACTTGGGAACCATGTTACAGTTCTATGGCTTACACATATGTAGTTAACAATTATAAAATATGAAGTTTACCTGTGAGTTTTCTTGAGAATCATTTTACCATTTAAATAATAAATAATTTAGGGGTATACTAAGAGACAAAAAGGCTCAGAAGCCCACATTAAAAACTTTAATAACAATATTTTCATTGATAAGGAAGCCTAACAATAACCAAGAGATGAAAAACAAATTTGATGATAGATAATATTTTTTTGTGTATTTTACAGCTCAGGGGGAAAACAATTGTTCTAATTTTAGTTGTAAATGGAAAAAAAATGCTGGTAATTGTATCATATTGTTGTACTTGAACATGGATAATTGAAAAAGTATTTGTAATTGAAAATTGTAATTGGCCCAAACCCTGGCTCCAGCAGAATCATGGCCATTGTATCCCTAGCTGGATAAAAAACAAATGAACCCATATTGCCAAATAAAAAAAAAAAAAAAAAAAGCGGTGAAAGTATGAATTATTTTCATGAAGGTCTGACTTTGATTTAATTGTAATTGGAAAAAATGCTGGTCAATGTAATTGTAATTGAACATGGATAATTGGAGACGTAATTGTAATTTTAAAATGTGATTGACCCCAACCCTGTTGTTTGTCCTTCACTTTCCACATTTTAAGGTGAACTTTTTCAGCATGTCAAAATGTGCTTTAATCGAGTTTATTCTATTTACCAAACAAACGTTTTTTAATTTCAGTCGAAGCCTCCTTCTGATCACATGAGCTTCTCTCAAACTCCAGCCGCCTCTTCAGTCAGCGCCCAATCTGAAAATACCACCCAGCGATATGCCTCCATGGTAACAGCTGCTGGTACACACAGGGACATTTCCCAGACTCAGTGTCATGATACCCCCAGAAAAAATGAGGTTAGCTTGGGTTACTTTTCCGATAAAGCCAAGCAATCTGAGGAGAGGATGAGCCCTACGAACTACAGGGACCTGTTCCCCACACCGGCTTCATCCAGTGAGTCCATTCTGTCAGAATGCTCGGACAAAGTGGCGTTTCCTTCCATCACCTCTCCATTCTCTCTCAGTCGCACTGTCTCTCCGTGCTCGTCTGTCCGCTCTGGCCTTTTCTCTCCTGCTGTCGTCCCAATCAAGCGCCACTTTCTTGCTCCAGGCTCAAGTCTGATTAACATCTCCCAAACCTGCTTCTCTTCTTGCGAGAGTCTTTCCTCCTCATCCTGTCCACAGTCCCCCCCTCCCCGGCACCGTCCGCCTCTCACCCGACTCTCCCTCCTCACTGCCATCCTGAGGAAAGGTCGTCTCCCAGTCTTGTCATCTGAATTGCCGAGGCCGTACACCCCCTGCTGGCCTGTTAACCCCGTGACCCTGTCCTTCTGTAATGCATGCTCAGCGGCCTCCAGCGTCGCCTCTATTCCTCTGGAGTTTTCCTCTCGCTTCTCATCATCCACATCTATAGATAGTCAGAGCGACGTTCACAGAGAAGCCCACAGGTGCACCACTGCGCCACCACTACAGGACTCAAGTAGTCAGAGTAAAACGCCGTTGAAAAGATTCTCGGATCAAATTCGTCCAAGCAGTGCTCCCAAATGGGAGCGGGCTTTTTCACCGCCTCCAAAGAAGAGTAGCACGTTAGCCCGAGTTCCCCTGCCTCAGTTTAGCTCCAACATCAAATCAATTTCTTCACCAAAGCGTGAAACAAGAAACAACGCAATTCCCCAAAAACTGTCAAACACAAATATTGATTTTTACCAAACCCCAGAGCAGATTTCCAGCGGCTTTCATAACTTCAACAAAGACAGTCTGCAAAGCAACCCAAGGAAAGGAATTCCCTCGGCCACAAACCGCTTTGTTGAACCTGACCCCCCTGCACCCAAAAAATTGATTCATAAACCAAATTCCTCCCTCTCGAAGCTTCACTCGCTTTCACAACGTCTTCGATCTTCACCTGTCTACCCTTCACATCTACAGCCTTCACGCTCCTGTGCCAGCATTTCATCTGCTGTCTCACCTCTGTCTCCAGTACAAAATGTCAATAGAATTTCAGGGGGGAGTTGCCTTCATATCAAAAGTGCCATGCATTCAGAGGGACTCCCCAAATCCCACAGCCCATCTCCTTCCTGCTACACACCTGTTGTTTTTTCTGGATGGCTGTCACCCAGTAACACTCCCACACCTACACCTTCTCCTGCCCCAACTGTCAGAGATCTCACTCCTTCTCCTTTGCTCTCTCTGCCCTGCTCGCCCTCCCCGAGGCCAGGGAGTGGAATATCCGACTGCAGTGACGGGGAGGGTAAAAAAAGAAAGGTATAGTCGCCAAGGCTGCATGACAGGGAAATATTACTCTATCTGCTTTCTCTTCCTCGCTGTTTACTCTGTCTGTGGGTTAAAAATACATCTCACTTATCAGTTGCATGTGATGTAAGCGGATAATAAAGCTATTACCTATAATAGTAATAATAGTAATGAAGCTATAAATAAATAATAAAGCTATAAAGCAATAGCTATCTTTTTCATGTGGACAAGATACTGTCAGATGTTGTATAAACATTACTAAAAAAAGAAACCCCATTGGAGCGTAAACTTAATAAAATAAATCAAGTGTATATTAGATCGTGTGTATGACATGCTTGTTTTTGTGTTTGACATATTATGTTAGCTTGTTAGTAACAATGACCCAAAATGTAACAACATAAGAAATGTAATAAAACCCAAAATCTATAACTGGTCAAGAAAGTGACAAGATGCTGAGCCCAAAATGTAAAATCATTTGCCCTTATAGTTATTACATTATGGAGCAGGCAAAAGATATTTTCCCCTAATAAATAATTGACTCACTCTATGATGTAATAAAATTATTACACTATTATGGGAAAAAGGCTTTGCTTGTTCCATAACAAAACAACTTGTTACATTCTGGCCAAAACATTTTTACGTTTTGGGCTTAGAATCTTGTTACATATATTAATTTTCATTTTTTATTACATTTTTTTAAAAATATATAACAATTTGGGTCTTGTTGCATTTCCGGTCATTGTTACATATTGTGCATCTTCATAGCTTTTGTGTATTTATTGTGGGATGCACATCATGGTTACTTATTGCTACTCATGGTTTTTCTAATTTTTTCCAGTGCCAGAGTCATGGCACTGTGTATACACAAATGTATCAAATACGTATTTAGTTATCTGTTATAGTATTTACAATATAAATGTATTTGTTGAATTACCAGTGAAATGATGGTCTTTGTTGTGGTTCCTTTTTTTTCTCTTCAAACTCCAGACTCACAAGATTAAGTCGAGCTACAAATCGTTCGCAGCAATTCCCACAAACACCCTTCTGCAGGATCAGCAAGTAAGTTCACACTGGTCCACATAAAAATCTAAAAAACACAAAAGATGCACATGCTTTGATGATTATCAATGCAAATATTAAAAGTGACAATGTAGAACAGTGGAAGATGGGGTGAGTGCAGTGCTGTTTGAAACAACTACAATAAATCTGAACTCTGACATTTACTGTTAATAGCGTCATTATTTAATGTCAATGATATGACAAACCAGTCTGCTCTGTACCTTTTTCTTGACTAAATTCAGTTTTCTTGTTATTAACAAGTACGTTTTTATTATTAAGGGGTCAAAGTTCTCAGGTTGAATGATTCATAGCAGAAATAGGATGTTTGCAAATTTAAATATAGTCTCACAAATTGTATTTAGTTTTGGTCATAATTAAGTCATTTTTCATTATTTTTAGTTTTAGTCTACTTTCAGTAAATCCAATTTAAAAAGTAGACTAAAACTATGCATTTGTCAGTTTACTTCTGGCTGGCTCACTTTATGACTTCTCTCTACATAAAAACTAAACATGTATAACTACTTAAGATGAATGAAGTCATTATGAACATTTATATTTACTTTTTATTTGTTAAATTATAAATAGCCATCCTTCCTTTGTTTGCATGTGTAGTTTTTTAGTAGAGTGAGAGGAAATGTCGGTAAACATTTTCCAAACAGAAAGGTCTTGTTTACTATGAGTGTGACGTTATCAATAATGAATTTAGAGCTCGGTGGAACAAATGGTAGGGAATGTTCGGCGCATCAACTTGTACCGGTACTTCATGAATAGTGGAGTAAGCTTCAACACAGTGTTGAACAACGTCTGTATGTGTTTTCACAGGTAATAGATGAGCAGGTCGAGAGACGACACAATTCTTGTGGCAGGCTGGATGAAGGCGTAGACACCCACGCTTTGGTATCACCCCTCGTAGAACTTCTTATTTTTCAAAACTGCTGCAATATGCTAATAGTATGCAAACCAAAACTTCTCTGTGCAGATGTGCTCACCTGCTGAGCTCAGGCAGCAGTCAGACGAACTGTACGCAGCTATTGATGATATATTAGCAACTTCCATTCCAGAGGTGAGTACAGTGATGCCAGAATGATTAAAAGAATACTTTTAACGGGTTTCTTGATGTCAAACATTCTTGTCATTGCAGTCGTCACGATCAACGTCTACAAAGCCAGTTGTGCAGGTAATATAATGCATGTCCCCAATCCACTATTATCTATTTTCAGAGGTGAAAGTAATGGATTACAAGTTACTCACATTACTGTAATTCAGTTGCTTTTATGGGTACTTGTCCCTTTTTTTATAGTATATTTCTAGATCAGTAATTTTACTTGTACAACTGAGTAAATTCTTATTTTTTGTTTTAAAATGATGAAACTACAAAAAAATGAAATGACCAGACAACAATCAAATGCATCATATCATACAGTTCATAAATGTATCTATACTTACAGCCTAATAATTATTTTATTTTGAATTGAATTCATTGATGTTTTTTTATTTAAAGAAAATAATTGTACATTCTGAAAAACATATTTTATGCAGATGCAGTGGCGGCTCCTATGCAGTATATGTACAGATTGCCATATTGTTTACACCATTTTAAAGATTTAGTGCAGCCTTACTATCTTTAAGTGTAAATGAAAGTGCACGCATTCAACAGTGAACGGCGGTACTTCATAGAGCACGGCCCTGCGCTGATTGGACAATGACATAGAGAGCAGCTGAAACTGTCTAGAACTGTTACAGCCCTGTAACACTGTGGAAGAATATGGTAGAAAAAAATCACTACTTTTTCCCCTTTCGTAGGTCGTTGTCCTGATCACTACTTTTTACTTGTACTTGAGTATTTCATGTATGACTTACTTGTACTTGAGTATTTCATGTATGACTTACTTGTACTTGAGTACAATTTCAATCAAGTAACAGTACTTCTACTTGAGTAGGATATATCAGTACTCTTTACACCTCTGTCTACTTGTGTGTGAAATCAAAATAAGTAAACGTCAGCGTAAACATTAATCAAAAAGATTTGCTAGAAATATGCCTGCAGTCATTACTTCCCAAATGTTTTACTAAACCCATCGCAAATAACCAAAGGAAAAGACCTATTCTTTTCCTTCAGCGAAAGAGGAGGCATCACAGTCCGTATTCAGTTTCCACCTGAAACTTTAATTGCATCCTCTTTGAAAAAAACATTTAATGATTATCATTGATAGCTGTCCATTTTTCAAAGCAGAGACAGCCACAAACTAAGAAAAACAGACTTTGACACATTTCGCATGACGCCTACCTGACATTAATTACATGTTCAAACCCACACAATAGAAGCACATAGAAAAATGGGTGCTTGATGATTATAAGGCAGTAGGAGTTCCTTCCCTCCATCCATGGACATACAGACAGGAAATTGATAGATATGTTGTATCTGTGCAATGTATTGTTCATGGTCGTAATGACAATTATAGTACATGTGATTCTGCGTTGATTCACAAAGTTAAGACGTATGTTTGTACAGAAATTAGTTACAGCACTATTGGTTCTTCTGCTGTTTCTTTGACTGTTTAGAACTTCACATGATTGTTGGGTTGGTTACGAACACTTTAAAGGTGCAGTCCGCGACTCTCAGATCGCTCTCTCCCCCTCCCTCCCCGCTGCTCTCTTGTCCTGCCTTCAAACTTTCTAAAGTCCCTCCCTCAGAGGAGCTAGCAAGCTAACGTTAGTCCAACAGCAACATCACAGTAATATAACATGCTCTGTTAAAAGCATATTACTGCTGTGCTTCTCTCTCTAAATGTGCACACAGTACACCAACCTAGCTGCAGCAAAAACACAGTGTCACTTACAGCAGCCCATACAGAGGCTGCTGCGCGCACATGAACAACACATGCACCACAGAGTTCTAGTGTAACAATTACAAATCAAACATAATGTAAATCAAGCAGCAGTAATTATCTTTCAAGCAGAAAAGTCATCAATTCCATTTTCTACTCCTCCACACCATACACTGTAAAAAAGACGGCGCTCCAGCCCGGGAAAGGGGCAGGGCCTGTGAGCAACAGTTGTCAGACAATCCATCAAACACAATCCTGGCTCTGATTGGTTCTTTTTGCTCGGTCGCGGTGCATTCTGGTAATCTGCCAAAGGCTGCAGGAGCAGCAGGGGGGACTCAATGAGCCTGTTTTTTTTCACAAAAACAACTAGTTTGATGTAAATCTGTCCTTATATAGTGACAGCTTTAGCAAATATGACAAAAAGTCACTTTTATAAGAGTTGCAGACTGCACCTTTAAGCATAAATGATTCAATTGTCAAACTTTTTAAAACTTACAAGCTATAGATGCAAATCAATGTATTTTAGTATTGTAGTTTTCATCCAACAAACACAGCATACATACCGTTTTGATTTCCTGCTCGTGTTTTTTTCTTCCCCGAGAAGATCTTTTACTTGCCTTATGTATTTCAGGGTCTCTCTCCTTTCTGGGTGTTTCAAAAGTTTTTGTAAATATGATGATCTGTCTGTTGTTGTTTTGGACCAAATCATCACATGATGGGCACATGTGATGCATTATTCTAAGTTTAAAATAATTTTGTATTTTGTTAGTTCTGCTCAATAGTTGCAGAATTTTATTTTTGGAAATAAGTACATCAACAAATTGAAGAACTGTTCTAGAAATCCTTTTTATGAATAGTGTTCCTATAATTTCTGTTAAAATCATGAGTCCACAGATACAGATGTTTTTTTTCTCCAATATTTCTGGTGAATTCATCCTTTTTTTGCTTTATTTCTGTCGTTAATTTCAGCAAAACAAAACACATCGTCCAAAATTGTTGGGGCGTGAAACCAAATACGTAAGTAAGACTCCAGCTCACTGAAATACTCTTTATTAAGTACAAAAAAAAGCTCCAAAACAAAAGTTTTTTTATTTTTTATTTTTCATCTTCTTAGACCAAATTCCATTAAGACTGAGCAAACACAGATATCATGTTGTTTTCTTTATTATAATGATGGTTTAATATGTTACCATGTAAATACCAAGTGAATATAATTTACATAAAATAAATGCTGTACAGATAGAATAGAATAGAGAATAAAAAACACCTTTATTGATCTCTAGAGGGGAAATTCATATATAAACATTGTTTAAAACTAGGAACGTTGTGCTATGATAAAGACTTCAAGCAGCTCTGTTTTAATTATTCAGTCTTTAAAGCACATCTAAAGTAAGTATAAAGCTCCGTGCTTTTTCCTCAACCGTAAAGGGAGTTTTAACTTTGAGCCTTTATTCTGCTGTGCCTTCAAATGAATTTCTGAACTCTTTCAAAAATGCTTTCAAGGTCACAGCAATTATACATTCCCCATCAGAATTAAACTAATGGGATTTTCTGAATTTCTAAATGAAAAATGTGTAACTTTTCCTGCGTTTGCACTGCTTACTTTACTCACTCTCTTTGTGCACAGTAAAGAATGCGATGCTTTTGAAAAGTTAGAAAGTATAGCTACATCTATCAATTAAAGTAATGCAAAACAACAAATGACTAAGCACTGTTAATATTTGCTATTCTAATGACAAAAATAGCAGTTGTAAAGGCACTATAAATTAGTGTTGTTGCACAAAACTAAAAACTAGAACAAACAAAACCAAATTTGTTTTGTTGCACAGACTTAAAACGTGGGTTTAAATGGAAATGTACTGCAATGTTTAAGTCCTACTTGGAGGAGCGAAAAAGTTATTTTGGAAGCATTGGAAACTTTGAATCAGACAGATTAATGATGATTTAGCATTGTTATTCATCTCTTTTTATTTTCTAAAGGTCCCACCTGTCTTGCTTATTAACAAAGGTGAAATTATTGCTGTATTATTGCGATATATTGTGTTATTTTTACAGCATCTTGATTGAAATGTTTCATTGGGCATCTTGTTAAATAAAAGCAATATCCTTTCAAGTAACTAAAATAATGGAAAATATTACAGCATGTTTTTAATAGGATTAAAAAAAAAAAATCTTATCTATATAAAATTGTGTTTACTTTACATATAGTTTTTTTTAATTGCCGTCTAAATTATTCTGAATTGTTTTTTAGGCCAGTCTCTGCAGCTTGCATCCATCTGCAGAAAGAAAACTGATGCATGATGAGAAGGTACACGATCTCCTGGAATTCGATCAAAATGGGAAATATTTTATACGACAGTTATTGTTTGTAAATGAGATTGTCAGTGAAATTATGTAACCATTACAGACAAAACCTGGGATAACTCGCCCGATGACGGCCATTCCAAGACTGACACTGGAGAATGAGGATGAATTTCACCTGGATCGCTTCAAGCAACCTACGTTACATCACAAGCACAACACTATGGTAGGATTGTGACATTTACACACAAACGTATCTTTTTTAAGTGATCAACTGTTGTCACACCACCGTTTTGTGCTATTTGCATGTTCTTCTCTGTGTGGGTTATATCCAGCAGCTACTGTATATGTGAGCATTATATGAATGGATGTTTTCAGAAAATTCAGTAATACAGGGACAATTGTTAGTCACATTTAAATGAAAAGTGGCATTCTGTGGCACTTTTCTTCCGTTCCCAGCTTTCATTGGAGATAAAAACACAAAGTGTTCTGACATGAAGTGAGACATCCCTGGACTCAGAGGCATGCCACTGAGTCATTCATACATTATTGCACAGTTCTTAAACATAGTCTTTTTTTTTCCAAGTGGCCAACAGGGCTCCATTTGCAGCAATTGTGTCAGACATATTGCAATAAATGTCGCAATGATTGCTCTGTGATCTTCTGTCCACATATATTTTCTTACATAGACACATAATTGTTGAGATGCACATGCTTATCCATTCTAGTAAAAGCATGCTTTCAGCAGCGCTCAGCTGCAAGGCGGTTTAAAGACGTTAATCTTCTTGACTTGAGTGACGCTAAACAAATAGCGTTCATTGTGAAAGGCATGCATTTACTCAGACAAGATGTGAATTAGCATCATCTTTGATGAAAAGGCCAACAGGGAACTTATTTTAGCTTTGTAATTGGGTTCTTGTATTATTCATGGTCATTTCCACTGTTGGCTGTTCTCCACGATTCCACCTACCTGTCAGTCACACTATAAATTTAAATACATTATCTAACCTCTTCTCTAAATCCTAAATCACTACTTTAAATCAAGCTATACACTTACACAGCTAGTGTGAGAACTGATAACACCAAAGAAAGAGGAGAGTTTTTACGATTTGACAAAGACAAAATACAGAAAAATAATTTATCAAACCCGTCACATATCATGTTTTATTATGTTTTCAAATATTATAGTTCAATGGCACGTTTCCACTGGCGGTATCGGCTCTACTTGGCTCGGCTTTACTTTCTTTTTACGCGTTTCCACTGCGAAAAGTACCTCTTTTGTGGTACCTGGTGCTGATTTTTTTAGTACCTCCTTTGTTGAGGTTCCAAAGAATCATCCCTGGTCTGAAAATGTGACGTAGACACAACGCAGACACTGAATCATCACAGCGTAGAGTCATCAACTCACGTACAGAGGGGAAGTATTTGGCTGACCACCATTGATTTTTGTTGGCGATCTTGTGGGAATGGAAGCAAAAAAAGTGCAATCCGTGAAGTCTGGCAGTTTTATGTATCATGTTGGTGCTCAATGGAAACGCTCCGGAAAAACAGTATCGGGTCCCAAAAGCAAGGAGTGCAGAGCCTACAGTATATAATAGAAGTGTAGAGTTTCATAGAGCTCAGTTACAGTCAGTGTCTCAGATACAAGTTTTAATTGATAATATAATCTGCTTTGCTTGTGTTTGTTTTTTTGTTTTTTTTCTAAAGTTATTGTTATTTTATTTTATTTTATAATTTATGGTATTTATTTTGTTCTTACTGTGTGTTATTGTTGCTGCAACATGTGAATGTGTATCAATAAAGGTCTATTCTATTCTAAAATATTGATTCCCAAAATATAATCACTTTGTTTCAGTATTTAATACTTTTCTCATTCAAATCAGTTGTTTGTTTTTTGTTTTTTTTTAAATGAACTTCTAAATCAGCAACTGTTTCAAAAGCAACACATTCACACATGAGCACACAATAATAATAGATTTGATGTTCGTTCAGATATATAGCCTGTGCTTCTAAAGCTATCAAAACACCGCTCACATTTAGCATTTCAAGCACTTTGAACTCACCAACCAAGCGCTAAATAAGCTTTTTAATAAGTCCATAAATGAGCAGCTTCTTTCTTCTCTGTCTGTTTCCTTCTTATTTATTTTTTTCCATTCAACGATTTAATTTAATTAAATCTAAACCACTTTATTTGTCCCCAAGGGGCAAATTTAAATAAATATGCTTAAAAACAAACATACAACCAGCCGTACCAACAAACTGTCTGTTTATTTGAAGCACCTCACACATAACACCTATAATTTATTCAATATATGCAAATAGATTAAAAAGAAATGAGGGATTGTCTCAAAGAAGGACAAATGAGCATCTTGAATAAGATGGACAGGCCTTCATATTTTGTGATGAGTGCTATGAGATGACTTATTGTTGTAATTGGCACTATATAAATGAATAAAGTTGAATTTAGTTGAATTTAATTAGTCTGTCTGGTGCAATGAGAATAAAATGGTGCCAAATGTCCTCTGTGTCTGAGAACACGTGCCTTTAATTTTCTTGTTTTTCCTTTGTTTGTTGTAACTGTTTCATTAAACAAGTACGTTTAGTAAAGTTTAGCTTGCTTTTGTAAAGGCCACTTCCGCTTCATTGTGACCTCATCATGAAATAGGTGAAAGTCATCGCAGAACAAGGGGGTGCTTTCTCTTTGTCCGTGTTTCTTTTGCTTTACTTCTTCCCTTCTCTTTGTCTTTGTCTGCTTTTGTTGGGGGTGATGGATGCTGACATTCCTACTGACATTTAATGAAACCTTTGGGAAAAACATGGAAACAGGGCCAGCAGGAAAATACGACTCTAGTAAAAGTCATGTAACATATAGGGTTCAACTTATCTCTATTACAAATGTAAGTGCAGCACCCGATTCAGGTGTCTCTAAAGTGTTTGTGTTCAGAGAGAATTTTAACACCTTTTATAGCAAAAATGTCTCCAATCACATAGTCATGAAGTAACGGGCTTGTTTTCTTCTTTATTTTAGTTTTTTTTGAGTTGGTTGAAGGTGAAGAGGAAGGCGCACATTCCTCTCACTAACAATGTTTATTAGTTCTGTTTATTTGTTCAATGTTTCATTTGGTTTGCTTTGGTGTATGCTGATTTAATTTGGACTTGCAGGTGTGGGCTCCGCCTGTGACCAGTCGCTCTAATTTAAAATAAGAAAGATCTGAGCAGAAAGGATCTTAAGACAGAAGCAAATCCACTGCTTTTTTTTTTGCACCAAAACAACTGCTTGTTTGGAAATAATTGAGTGTAAATTCAAAATAAAAGGTTGTATCAGCATCTGCTTCCTGTGATACAAGGTTTTTTTTTTTATTCTCCTTTCAACCTTTGTGTTTTAGACTGATGTGTAACACACACTAACTCCTAAAGGACATCTTTGCCACATTGTGAATGTCCCACTTCACTTAAAACAAATATTTTGGGATGCAGTTACAATATGCAATACAACTCTTGTATTTTCCAACACACCATCTGCCAGTCAGATGTCAACAGGAAATGAGACAGTCAACTTGAAGTCACATCTTTTCTGATGGGAATGAAATTGTGCAGGCATGTGCTTGACAGTCAAAAAGTCAATACTTCTAACTTGAAACTGGTAGTGCTGACAAATTTGTAGGTTTTTACTGTATGAATATTTCAACTTCTTATTTTATTTATTTATCTACATTTCTAATAGTAGAAAACTTCAATTTGGCCACACTGTATCGTATCGAGCTCATTAATGGCTATTGTATCATATCGTTAACTCAGTGTGTTGTCCCAACTCTATTTAATATGTATATTTTGCAGGTGATTAGGTAAGGTGATTGCTGGCATCCATCCTTTTCCAAAATCATTGATGTACTAGTTAAGTTCATTTGTCATTGTTCTAAAACGACATACATAAAAAGTTTACACTCTTCTTAAATAAAATGTTTTCTTCATTTTGTTTATTGTTTGTAGTAAGTTTTCTTCTAAAGTCTGCAATGTTTAATTTAGGTAAAATATAATTATGTAAAATATAATTAAAGTGTTTATGTACGTTACAGACTTTTGGTCCACTGCTGTTTTAAAATAATATTTTTTTTTTATACGCACAAGTGATGAAACATGACCAGTTCACTTCACTTTTGGTACTTATATCATTCTCCGGTGATGTTCCATCTTTCCAGTTTTCTTTTATCTGCTTTGATCTACAGAGATCCGTCCCCAGGTGTAACGATATAAACTAAAACACTCGCATAGCAAAAGTTAATCTGACATGAAGTAAATTTTTTATGAGTGATTTGCATCACAACTCAAATCATAACCCAACATGATTGACCTCAGAACATTAATCTTTGATCGTAAAGATCACAGGTAACTGCATGAAAGTGCAAAGGATCTAAGGGTGCAATGCTTCAAACACTTTTAAATGGTAGAGAAGCTTATTCTCTCTAAAATCGACCTGGTTGGATTGTGAACCATTAGGTTCACAAAGTTTGACATCAGTTTGAGTTGGACACCTTATTGATGCTGATGCTGTTTTAAAAGTGAAATGGATTTTTTATTTTACTGTAAACGGCCTTTAGTCACAGCAAAAAGGTCACCTAAACAAAACAGGGAGTTTGGCAGCAGTATTTTAATTACAACTGATAACATGCTGGCTTCAATATGTCATGACTGGCTCAAAGCCATGAGAGAATTTGTGGACAACATAAAACGTGAGAGTGTAGAAGTGAATTTGAATTAGCCAAGACTAAAAGTATCATTTGCTGAGAAAAAGAGAGTAAAATAACGAGCAGCCATTTTCTAAAGTAAGTTAAAGGAGACATGACATTAAAAAACATCAAGTGTAATTTAACCTCTCCAGACCCACCACCAGCCTCTGGAGACAGAAAACAGCTTAATGTTCTTATTGTTTCATCATGATAAGAATGTAACGCAGACAGATGATGAACCTTTTGACCTAACACGTTCATTCACCCAACCCAGTCATCCTTTGAGGATAACATTATTTCTGAATCCAAGTAGCCCCTTTGTCTGACTACAACATTTTGTTTAGAAAACGAGTTAAAAACATCTATAGAGCGTAAAGGTGTCAGGGTTGAGGATAGGTGCAAGGAGAGATGGAGGCAGAATGCAGGCATAGCGTTCTTGGAACCAGTCCATGTTTATTTCTCCAACAAAAACCAAAATGGCAGCGCGAAGAAATCAGGGAGCAGGGAACAAAACGCAGCAGGACACAAAGAGGGTTGACAATACACATTAACAGCCACCAAACTGTGGCCAAGCACTCAGCTAAATAGTGGAGGAGGCCTGATTAGGATTGGGCACACCTGAGTGGAAACATGAGGGAGCTAATCAGTCACCAACCAAGCACACAGACATCATTGGGGGGTGGTGCCACAAGCAGGAATAGCTGAAACACAGACAAGAGTTAAACACAGGAGGCCAGACTCAAACAGAATAAACAAAGACACAGAATAACTGAAAGAAGACCATTAAGGGCTATAAACTTAACAGATCCTGACATAACCCCCCCCCTTAAGGAGCGAGACGCTAGCCTGGAAGCTAGGGGACTCAGGGACGCTAGCCTGGAAGCTAGGAAACTGGCCTGGCTGGGCCTTCTTTTTGGACCGACCTCTTTTCCTTTGCAGGCTCCGGGGTCCTCCGGAAGCCGGCCGAGTCCCCAAGTAGGGGTCCCTGACAGGATCCTCCTCAGTCAAAATCCTGCCCGCCCTTTGGAAATATAAAATCTTCTCCACAAAGCTCTTCTCCACTGGTTCATTCTGTCAGGGTTGAGTGTAGGTGTGGACCCAAATGTATGGAGAGATGGAGGCAGAATGCAGGAGTAGCGTTCTTGGAACCAGTCTATGTTTATTTCTCCAACAAAAACCAAAATCCAAAAAGGCAGCAAGAAGAAATCAGATGTTCCGCGGGCCCGGCCGTAGTTCATCTGAACTTGTTCTATTATGGTGTGCTATAGTTGCTAACAATGAACATGACCGTAAATGGTGCCAGTCAAAAACGCAAGGCATGATGGGTAAGGTTTCAAAGCAGTCATGAATAGGCTTGGGCAAATGTCATTTGTGTGAAATTTGAACCTGACCAAACTTTGTGTCAGAGTTATAGGGATTTTGAAATTGTGGCGTGCTGACAAAAATTAGCATTGCAAATTTGCGGCGGAGCCACGACCAAACAGTTAGAGGTACGCATATTCCTTTGATGAATTTTAAGTGTTCTGGCCCAGTTTGAAGCAAATCGGGTGAAGCCGCTCAAACTGGTTTGAAACTGGTGAAATGCCATTCTTAACCTTTGACCCACGATAGCTGACTTCCTGTTTGGTGTTGGACAGGGTCATACTGTAACTTTTTGCTCATCTTGGGGTCAAGAATACATGTGGCAAATTTGCCGGTCATGCGACTACTGGTGATGGTATACTTTTTTTTTTTTTTTTTTTTTTTTTTTTTTTTTTTTTTTTTTTTTGGTGATGGTATACTTAAATGATCAGAAATCATCACAAATGAAAACACACACACTGTTTATTTGTGGTTATTATGTCAGAATCGTTTTACTTTCATAAACAAGTTAACTGATCTAATCTGTGCGTAATATGTAACATTTCATTTATTCAGACATGTTTCAGGAGATCTAATTTCCTGATAAAAACATACCCATCAGATTCTACTCCTTGTGCTGATCTAATAGAAATTAATCTTTATGTTGGTAAAACTTTTAAGATAAATATTAAGACTGTTCCAAAGGGATGCCCTCCTTGTATTATTCATACAGGCAATTAGTCTGGAAGCGCTCACCAGGCATTTGACTTCTGGTGGCTGAGCGAGGTGGGACAAACACGCGCAGAGTAACCAATCAAACGTTTAGCGGACCTGAAGACGTTTTTTTCCCCCTAAACAGAGCCAGCAGACGAAAACAGCGTATAGTACGGTAAAGACTTGTGATTTTAAAGCCTCTTCTTGTTGTAGTTTCAACAACTTATCCAGATCTTTTAAAACAGAGCAGAGCACAGTTTCAAACTACTTCTCTGTGTCAGCCGCCATGTTTGTTTAAATGCTGCTTGGCGCACGGGATATGACGTTTTTTCCTGTTCGGCTCTTATTGACTCGATTTACTCTGGATAGAGGAAGTGAGCAGAAACAGCAGCATTAGCACGTAAAGAAGTGGGTGTGGCTTTGCCAGGCTAACTCCCATTGTCTACTTGAAAATTTTTTTTAGCAATCAACAACAGAAACTACACAAAATGAAATGACCAGACAACAATCAAAGGCATCACATCATAGCCGACCAACCAGATTAAATGTAGTGCACCGCTCCTAAACAGCATTGAAAGCTGGTTATTTTCTCAGTTTTAGAGTTCATAAATGTACAGCACTTGAAATAAATTAATTGGTGTTATCTTATATTAAAAAGAATTGTACATTTTGACAAATAAAACAAGTTCCAATTGTGCAAGATTTTGTCTCTTTTTTTTTAAGTTTATACATGAGATGTTTACTGTATGCAAGGGAACAGTGGCAAGATTTATTACCAAAAATATACATAGGAGATGAAATTAACTAGTAACTTTTACTTGAGTAGGATCTATCAGTACTCTTTACACCTCTGATGGCTGGTAAGGCTGTGTCTTTTCTTCCATTTTTAGTCTATTTCCCATCTGTTTTTTTTCTCCTTTTTTCATCTTGTCAGAACACATTAGGAAGATCAAAACATTTCCGTTTATAGCATTACAGTCGTGTCAATTCAATCTGATAAATTATTCAAACATTTACAGTATCTCCCCCACCCACGCTACTACCACCATGTCTGGGAAAATTTTTTAATCAAGCTTCCTATTTGCTTTAAGTTAGCACCGCCAAGTGTGTACTTGGTATCATTAAAGATTTGTTAACAGAAAATCAGTTTAGGATGATTTTACTGTAAATTGGCTAGAAAGCTGCATGCTACAAGTACCTCTGAGCTGCTCTCCAAAAATGAGTCCATTATCGTCAATCATATTGTCCCAGTCCTGTTACATTTATTTATTTATTTATTTATTTTTTAATCTATTTATAGTTTTATTAATTTTACACAGTGGGAAGAAACAAGAGATCCCTGGGTAAACCATTGTCTGTCAATGTGCTCAGGGAGAACATGCAAACTCCAGACAAAGAGGCCAGTTCATCTTTAACACACATGCCATGATTTATCTCTCTTTTATTGTCTACATATTAACTCCATATAGAATCAAAAAAAAAAAAAAAAAAAAAACTATTATCCTTCCCCCCAAAAAATTATTATTTTTACTTTTTTGTTTTCATTTTTTTTAATAGCAATTTTATGATTTTATGCACTTTATTTCTTCTATAGTATTTGTGAATTTTTTTTTTGATTTGTTTGCATTTAATATTTCTCTGTAGTTCACAAAAAACTTTAGACAAATAATTCAGAATTTTAAACACATTTTGCAAACTTTTCAGTCACTGTCTTTTGTCAGGGTCGGTTTGTTTGGTCGTCATTATTAATCACTTAAAAAGGCCTGGATTCTTTGAGACTAACAGACACAGTTCAGAGCTCACGGCTTAAAAACTCGAGTTTTGGAGCAAAAGATTAATTGACAATTTTTATTTTGGTGATGAAGATGAAACTGTCACAGCAAGCTAACCAAGGAAAATGGCATATACTAGTTGGAAAGAGGGGGAAAAAAGAAATATTTTGCAACTTGCCAGTTGCAAACGAAAGAGAATGAAATTGACAAAGCCGACCTTTCAAAAAAGGAGGCACAGGAGCTGGAGATAAAAAACAGTGATAAAATTTTCTTTTGGTGACTTTGATGAAGATGAGCATGTATTCAAAGAAACCTGTGCGGTGTCATTCCACCTGAAGGGGGAACCAAAGCAGACTTCTGGGAAGAAGGTAAGGAAGCAGAAGAAGTAGAAAGCCACTGGCCCAAAAAGGAGACCAACCTGCATCTCATGAAAACAAGAGTCAGGTACAAGAGAACCATCAACCAGCCACTCTGAATCAGCTGCTGCAGTGAGTCTCTATGAACACCCTGCTTCAGACTGTACACTGACTGTACCTGACCAAGAACCATGGAGAACCATAGTTGGAAAAAGGAAGAAAATGTGATTTTTGGCAGCTCACAACTTGGACAAGGAAGAGACTGACATTGACAAAGTTAAACTCGCTTTAGACCTTTAAAAAACAGGAGGAACAGGAGCTGAAAAACAAATAGAAGAGGAGCGAACAAGGACGTGGACTAAGGACAATAAACAGATTCCATCATTCAAATCCAGAAGAAAAACATGTCTGGAAGAAGCTGCTGTAAAAAAATAATTAAAGAACAAACAAACAGAAAAAAAGATGGGAAAAATGTGGTTTGAGTTGAACTGTTATTAAGGTGAACTGAGAATGAAGCTGGGTCAGACCATGAAAATCATGGTAAAACATAGCATTAATATTGACAGAAAAGTAAAATATAAATAAAATGTTGCCTTTTTGTTTTGAGAAAAGTAGGTAGTGTTTAATGCACTGAAATGTATAAAAATAACAATAACAGTTATGCAAACTTCTGACAATAACATATTTATATGGATATACAATAAGTTGTTCTAAAGCACAATAATATAACATGTGTAATAAATTGAGTGGTTCAGTCCTCAAAGTGTGGACAAGACAAACCTACTTTATTAACCTGAAAGGAAATAAAAAGGTTAATTTAGTCACTAACAATAATCAAGACACAAAACAATGAGGTAGTAAAAAACAATTAGAACTAAAGACTGAATTACAAGGTCATTTGGTAGCAGTTTGTAACACAGCCCGTGTCTTACCGGGGAAGTCCTGCTGTCTTACAAAGTGCTACTGGTGATGGTATACCTGAATGATCAGAAATCATCATCAATGAAAACACACACACACACACACACACACACACACACACACACACACACACACACACACACACACACACACACACACACACACACACACACACACACACACACACACACACACACACACACACATTTCATGAACAAGTTAACTGATCTAATCTGTGCAAAATATGCATCGTTTCATTTATTCAGACAACTTTTTTTCAGGGAGTTACATCTCTTGGATTTTTTCTCACCCGGTGCTAAGGATTGATATGTGGGGGTGTTGATAATTTAAAAAAAAAGAAAAAAAAATGTTACTTTTATAAGGAGTTTCTCATTTTTTCTTCAATAAAAGAAGTAGATGTAAATGTAGTTATAACTGAATTTGGTCAAAGAATATTTAACAAATTAGTAGAGCGTACTACAAGTGACCACAAGGCAATGGCAACAAAACAAAAAAAATAAAAAAGCAAATGTGACCTATTCAATACTTAATAACAGACACTCTTTCACCTGCCAAAAAGAACTAACTTAGTTGTTTTTATAGAAAAACAATGTGTTTGTTGTTGTTTCTGCGTGTTTGGACAGGCAGGGAAGATTGCTGAGTCGAGGGTTTGCCTTTCGGTTGTTTTAAAGGAAATGCAGGAAAAACTGCGCTCACATGAAGCGGCGGTGACAGGTAGCGTGACAGAAATGCAGAAATGGGTAAAAATTTGTAAAAGCTCCCTGGGAGACGAGCTCTTGGTCTTCATTTTCTACGAGAACTCTTTTTAAAATGACTCTTCCGCCCCCTCATCCCCTATCACACACACGCACACGCACATGCGCACGCACACGCACACGCACACGCACACACATTGTAGTATATGATAATCAATGGGCCCCATTGAATGGGGTACAAGCAGGGATTTGATTGGAACAGAACGGCTACTCTGGAACTTTTTCATGTTTTTCAACCCAATAAATAATAATAAAAATATTAAATAAAATCCTCAAGGAGCTTAACTGGGGCTACACAAAATTCCTGATGGGGCTATAGCACCATTTGTTGATGTTTAGGCCATCATGAATAATTTCAAGCAGCATATCCATGCGTTGAGACTGCGTTTGGTCTTTCAGGCCGAAAGTGTAATTTGGCCCCCTGAGGTCTCACTTGAAAAAAATCTGGCCCCCTGACCAATTTCACTCTGGCACCCCTGCTCTTGGTTGTGGTGATTCAGTTTCTTTCAAAGGCTCTTATATTTTCTAAAGTCTGTTGTGACAACACAGAGCCTTCTGCCTGTGTGTCCTGGCTGCATTCATCTTTAAAGACGAGCTCTCCTTTTGAAATGTGACCTCCAAAGTGTCGGCTGTAGTCCACATTTTCTTTGTTCTGTCTTATTGCCTCACACTCTCGACCAGCAATCTGTTTTCCTGAGAGATACGCAAGTGAAAAGATAAACACGACTTACGGGTGGTGGAACAATCAGATGGTAAGTGTGACTAATATCAGATTTTTTGTCAATCATAATGGCTACAAAACAACACACAGCAAGCAGATGCTCTTCAGAGTAATTGGTAAAGGACTAATGCAGGCTGTTGAGTGGCTGCAGGTTGGAGAATGAAAAGACTGTATTAATGACTAGATCTAATCTGAGCTCTGTCACACATGAGACGGATAAACAGATGAAAGTCCTACTGAATTAACATTTGTGATTCACTGTGTTGGCACTACCATCGAGGTAATGTTCAGTCCCAAACAGTGAATTCGTAGACTAACTGACCCTGTTCAGATGTTGGTTGACGTGTTTGACAACCAAAGTGTCTATTTGTATGGTTGCCCTTTGGACAACCCCCGGTGTTATAGGTACGGTTACCGAAGGACAAGTACGTAGCGTTTTATGGTTAGGGTTAGGTTTAGGGTAAGGTTTAGGGTTAGGGTTAGGCTATAACCCAATATTGGAATAATTTTTATGGTTAGGGTTAGAGTTAGGTTTAGGGTAAGGTTTAGTCTGAGTCATATGACCTAAACTGGCCAAATAGGTACGCCGCGTATGGATAGAATGTTGGAATATTGATACAGCAACTGTACGGATAGCCACTGCCTTTAGTGTATGGACCCTAAAACTTTTGGTGGCTAACGGCTGCTCTTGGTGTTCCTATTTATAGAAGGCATGGTTATTCCAGTGTTTTCTTCTTTCCAGCAGTGGATATTCTTTTTTCCGAACTGGTGTTTTTTATAGCATGCAAAAGTAAACCCCTCCTTTTTTTTAAATGGAGGGGCAGGGGTTGTGGTCTGAAATGAAAGGCTATTTTTTTTGTCATCAGAGTGTTGTTCCAGTTGCTGCAACTATGAAAAGTTATCGTAATTTTTATCTCTGATTTCTTCCATCTTTTCGGATCAAGCTGCTACTGGCTGAGTAACACGTAAAAAACGCCGCAGTCTGAGTTGAAAAAATCCAGAAAAAAGTTGTAACTCCTTTCGATACACGGCAACACAGGAAAGTTCTTTTTTGGAAAACGGGCGTTTATTGATGCCTCCTTCTTGTTTATACACACCATCCACGCCGTGAGAACTTAGAAAAATACAGTACAATACAATACGTCAGACATTGTTTTGCATCAATAAACACTTAGAAAGAAATCAAATTACAAAAATACAATACCTCGTTGGCTGCTTGTAACAAAAGGAGGTTCTAACAGGGATTTGCTTGAAGTTTCACACAACTCAATGAACTAATTTAAATCTTTAGAGGAGCTGAAGACAACGTGCTCATACCTCCTCCTTTCATGCATGTTCTCCCCTCTTATCAGTCCGTGGGGGCGCAACATTACATCACTCGTTCCGCCGGAGCTCCGCAAAACAGAACCGAGCTCCGCGAAGACAGAACCAAGCTCGGTGTTTGAGACCATGCGTAATAAACAATCGGTAAACAACAAATAAACAAACAGAGAGCAGCTGATGCAGCGCGGAGACACGAGCTGCGTTCAGGAACGGCTCGGACCATGCAGCACCGTCTGGAGCTGCGTTCAGGAACGGCCCGGACAACGCGGAACCGTCAGAGGAGGAATTTACACTCACACATTTTGTAATAATATTTTATAACTTTGCTCATCATGAACTTATTTATTGATATTTATTTATTCCACGTATTTAAAGCATTTATATGACATGTACCCTATTTAAAGTACTCTCCTTTTCAGCAGCAGTTACAAAAGTAATGTCTGGATTCCTGTTCACAGGATTTCCTTTTCTCTGACACCTCCTCCTTTTTTAATTTTGTAACTGGCGCAATAGAACCAACGGCCTGTAGCTGAGGTTTTTGTCAGCCAAATAGGTACTGACAAATGGCTCTTTTCACTCACAGAGCTGGTTGGCAGTGGGAAAAGGAATCAGCTTTTGTTTTTTGCAGGTTCAGAATCAGCTTCTTCTTCTTCTTCATTCTCGTTGATGTTTCTAGGTTTGGCAAGCTTTAACACACCCCAGTCGTTGAAGACAATGCTGCTAGGTATCTCAGTGTTTCACCTTCATCCTTTTGATAGAGACACAACGCCCCCATCTCGTACTTGAACACATATCCCTAGCTACTGCACTTATTGTAGGATTCCAAAGACTGTTCTTTCTGCAAAGAAACTCGAGGAGGGGTCTGAGTCCTCTGCAGATACACCGTGGACTTTTCATGAACGCTGGCATTATGCTTTGATGGTAACAGCCATCTCTCTAATAAGTGACGTTCTATGTGCTCAACATGGTAAAAGCCTACCATTCTTTACAACGTAAGCATCTGGATCCAGGTGCTTACTCTGAAAGGGGTGGGAATTATGTTATTTTTATTTATTTTTTGGAGGGGCGGGACCGGAAAGAGTGGGACGGGTACGTTACAGGAAGTGTCGTCAACATGATGAGTTCTGATGTAGTTCCTCTACCATAATCAGCTCCAGGTTATTGTGTTATTCAAATCTATTTTCTCCTCATCGAGATATTTTGCTGATTATGGCAGAGAATCCCAGGTTAGGTATTCATATGCATTAAATGAATCCTTTTTGTTTTGCAGGGTTCAACTGTAATATGCATTTGTGTTGCTGTCAAGCTAGCATGCGTTTTTATGCACGTAAAACCAAATACGTGTATGTTTGGCTCATCAAAATCTCTAAATTGACCAAGTCTGCCGCCTGTAGCAGAATCTGTCTTTGTGTTTGCCCTGTGACTGACATTACACACAATGTCAACACTATTGATCAACTGATTCATCGGCCGGCCGATTTTTGAGTGTTTTACGTGTATCGGCATCGGCCGATGCTGCGTTCGCCGATCCACTTTATCAACTGAGCGGCTGCTACAGGCTGTTGCTGGATATAGCAGAGCCCCACCCTCCACTAGCAGAGCGTAAAGCAAGCTCTTCAACCCCAACAGCAAGTTTTAAACTTTCAAAGCATCTTTTAATTATTTAACTTAGCGTTGTTCCGTGGTTCCACATGTTGTTGTTGTCGCACTTGTAGTTAATGAGCAGCTGGCTGGAGGTTTGGTGTGTGTGTCTGTGTGTGTCTGTGTGTGTGTTTCTCTCTCTTCCTCTCTGCTTCTCACTTGCTGCGCTGAGAAGAAGTTTTTTTTAACTTTGAGAAGCAGTTTACTATTTGTTTGAATATTTATTCCTGTTACTGTTGATGCAATTTAGAACAGAAATTTGAACAGTTTGTGGCTTAATGCGCATCTGACATCACGTTATTTCCCTCTGCTAATTCATGTTCTTGGGTTGTGTTGGAATGGACTATTATTCATGGTTTCTTTTTGTGTTTAATACTATAATTATATATCTTGAACTCAACAATCCTGTTAATAAAATATATCTTCAGTGAGGCCAACTTTTGTCAAAGCTATTTTCAGGACAAGGACAAACATTTTTTTTTCACAATATTTCATAAGATGACTCACTCTATTTTTTTCTTGTTCTTGTTCTACATCACCTGTTTTTATTATTTGTTAAATATTTTTACTTGGTGTCCTTCTACCTCACCTTTGTTAATTTTAATAAATTTTAATAAATCATTGTGTGATTTTTATGATGTAAATTGAGGGAGCAAATGTAGCATTGGCTCCAAATATCGGCTCAAGAAAATCGGTAGTCCGTATCGGTCATCGGCTAAGGCTGATGGAAAAAAAATCGGTATTGGCATAGGCTCTAAAAAACCCATATCGGTCGATCCCTAGTCAACAGTGTGATCCACATCTTCTGTGGATCGTGTTAAGGTGATTCTTGAATGAATGTTAGTCACAGTGTCAACTGTTATATGTATATCCAAAAGGTGTCTAGCCCAGTAAATTTTATTTTCACCTTTAAAAATTTAAATATTCTAACGCTTTTGTGTTTATTTGTATTTCAGGGGGAAATTGCAAGACCAGAACAGCCAAAGATAATTGTGCGGAAAGGGAAATTATGGAGCGAGGAGATGAAGCCACAATTATTGAGTTCTTACCCAGCGTGTGATCTGCAAATTACTGAGACAAAAGAAAATATCAGTGACACCAGAAAAGATGTTTTGACTACTTTCAGTCCGACTGACAGGCATATTTAAGTTCTCTAACCCACTCAGTGAGCAATTACTGCTCTATTACAGATGTGTCTGGCACATAGTCAAAAAGTTCCACCATTTTAACAATTGCAAAAGTGAACCATCCCATATGAATGACAACATGATTTTATCACAAGTTAGAATACTGATAATTTGTCTGTAACTAAATGCTGTATCCACCACATTCATTTTAGCCGCACTGGTAATACAAAATGTTCGCAGCGTGTCCATAGCACCTTGTTTTCCTTTAATATTTACTTTTCAATGT
Organism: Gouania willdenowi; assembly: GCF_900634775.1. Classification (NCBI taxonomy): domain Eukaryota; kingdom Metazoa; phylum Chordata; class Actinopteri; order Blenniiformes; family Gobiesocidae; genus Gouania; species Gouania willdenowi. The sequence goes on along the minus strand of NC_041058.1, from coordinate 19,511,418 downwards.
GTCTCTTTGACCAGAGATGAAAATTGAAAATAAATACATCCCAATGATCCCATCATTTCCAAGGAGGTGGAACGCAGAAAACTGTGCTGTTATGTCTCTACATTCTTTCTTTTCAAAATACATTAAAAAAATTCATAAAGGTTTGCTGTTTTTTGTTTTGTTTTTTTTTTTACAGGAAAAAATGTTTCTGAATGGCCGTTTGAAAGGCACTGAGGTTTCTTTTGTCAAATATGAATTTGAACAGAAACAGAAAACAGCATGTTTTGACTTCAGCAAAGAGCATGTTTAGTGAGCAGGAGCGGCTTCCAGCTAATCACACACTGCCATTTTAATGACCTTAAGAATAAATCCCATCTGGTCTAATGTATAAATGTCAGTCTGCACCTTCACATTTGAATGCCAATTTGTTTGCTATCTAATTTACAAATGTATGGTTATTGCAATGCTATATATATATATATATATATATATATATATATATATATATATATATATATATATAAACTTTATATAAATAACTTTGACTCTTCATTCCTTCCTTTTATTAAACAGAAAATGCATGGCTGGATTGGAAAATGAGCTTTCTGGGTGTAAAGAGTAGAGTGATCGACCATATTTTGGCTTAGAAACTAAAACTTAAAATGTTGAATGTTCATAAAAACATCCAAATTAAACTTTCACGTTAGAACTTACAAAGACAGCTCAACTGAAAGACAATTATATAAACTTTACTAGTAGTAGGTAAATAGAAAGCACTTTAAAGTTGCAGTCCACAACTCTTATAAAAGTGACCTTTTGACATATTTGCTAAAGCTGTCACTATGTAAGGACAGCTTTACATGAAAAAAAAAAGACTCATTGAGTCCCTCATGCTGCTCCTGCAGCCTTTGGCAGAATATCCGAATGCACCCAAACCGAGCAAAAAGAACCAATCAGAGCCAGGATTGTGTTTGATGAACTGTCTGACAGCTGTTGCTCACAGCCCCCGCCCCTTTCCACCATGGCCAAAACACAGCAATGCTCATAGTAAGGTAGTGCCTGGAGCACCGTCTTTTTTTTTTTTTTTTTTTACAGTGTATGATCTTGAGGAGTAGAAGATGGAATTGGCCACTTTTCTGCTTGAGAGGTAATTACTGCTGCTTGATTTACATTATGTTTGATTTGTAATTGTTACACTAGAACTTTGTGGTGCATGTGTTGTTTGTCAGTGTATGCGCTGCTGTCACTGCAGCCTTCGTGTGGGCTGTGGTGAGTGACATATAAAAATAACTGAGGTTGTGCATCTTGTCACTTTGTGCACTAATCCTGTCTGTATTTGTAAAACACTTTAATCAAAAACTAATTACTAACTAAAAAATGTCTCTGGGGTTGCAAGACATTTGTGAAAAGAAAATGGGGTCTCCACCCGAAAAAAGTTGGGATACTCTGCTAAAACGTTAGATTTCCATAGAGAAATGTCTCCATTGATTCTCTATGGGACAGGATACAATAAGAATAATTGTGATGTGATGCAAACATAATATGCAACATCTACTAGGCTGGAATCTCCAAAATAAGATATAGTATTTAAAGGCGAAACATGGAGCTATGTTTTATCATTCAGCTTTTGACCTATTATCTAAAGTACATTTATGTGATGGGTTGGATATCACTTTAGGTCCAAATACTAAACAATACATAGTAATTGTTTATAATACAGCAGCTGTTCACAATTCATAACTTCCACAAGAGAAACATTCTAAATTGCAAAAATATTCTAGTTCTAAGGCTGTGCTAGAGTTTAAAAAAGTGTCTCTCAGTCATTGAAATAAAAATATTATACACGTCCAACTGTACTGATGATATCAGTGTATGCACTAAGGTGCTTGATATCACATTTTAATTAAAAAAAAAAAAAAAAAAAAAAAAATACCATAATTGAATAATAGATTTTTAATCTGTCAGCTCTAATTATTTCTGTTGTCATATCATATGGTGTATTGTATTAAATCCTTTCAACAGGTCAAGAGCATTAAAAGATGTGAATATTATTTAATGAGGACCTCCAATCAGATACACTGTAGCTGGCCTATATAAAACCTTAAGCAGGAGCGATGCAGCAGAAGTATTGTAGCAAAGAGTGCATGATAGAAAAAAAATCACAGACTTTACTCACAACTTTAATCAGTATTCCATGCTAGTCATAGTTCTTTTCAGCCAACTTGTGGTTTTGGTTCTTTCTTTTTATTTGTTAACCATGTCTGCATTCTGGTCCATAGGTCCCTGTCCTTTCGCAACAACTGTGCATGTTTCATTCTTGCAAATAATAATACAATGCATTTATGATATTGCCTAATTGTAACCATCTCCAGCCCTCCCTAGGGAAGAGTATAAGCTTGGCAGAGAAAAATATAAAAAACAAAAAAACAAAAAGAGAGAGCAGTGTTACAAAAGAGTGAGAGAATAGCAAAGGGTTGGGAGATCATTTAAAATAAGGACCAGACAGGAGTGATTTTGGTTTGGCTGTTGGTCTAATGTGATACTAACTACTGTGCAGAAGAGTCAAATCTGCTGTGCTAGTGTAGTGGCATAATAGAGATAATATTAGAAGAAAATAATCCAAATGCTCAGACAGTGGGAAGATAAGAGTGACGAGAGGGAGTGAGTGTGTGCTTACAAGTGTGACAGAGCTATCTGTTGGATTCAAATATTTCTAAGTTTTGCCAGAACATAAGGTATCCTGAAGCCCCAGAACGTAATGTTTATATGCTGCACAGCATGTAAAATATGTGGGAATCGTGTTGACAGGCACGCATAATTAATAAAAGTCCAGACCACCCAGAAGAAATGGACCAAAACTTTACCCAGTGACCCCCCAACCAGAGGGTTCTGGCGTTCCTCTCACAGAAAATATCCCTTTGGAATAACTTTTTAAACTCTGTTTTCTATTGCAGTATGTAATGTCATTGCTTCATGCTTCAAGTCAAGATGTCTTTAAAAGATGGAACGTACTTGTCCCCACAATTATTGAGATATTAATACATTGGTTCATTTTCTTTTTTTTCCTGCTAAACAACCTTTAACAGGAAGTGCTTTGAAGCCATGAGTTGTCTTTCAGCCACTCCCAATACCACCTTCTTTCTTTCTTCATTTGACATAATTTCATAATCTCATTTCAGGTTTTTTTTAAATTATTTGATGATTTTGTCTTTCCAGGTTTACCAAAATCTTTGTTCAGTTTTGTTTCTTGTTATTACATAACTTTTGTAAGGCATTTTACTTTTTTTCTTCAAATAAGTCCTGTATACATAATGTTTGTTTTGCTCATAATCACCCATATTTATCCATTATGGTCTGGAGTTTATTGTGTGGTCTGGGAGGAAAAAATTGCTTCAACTATCAGATTTAATAAAAATCAATTATATAAACTCTTGTAGAAATGTGTCTTTTTCTGGCTTATGTTAGTGTTATCCTGATGGAAACGTGAGAAGTTGTATCAATTGTTTCCGTAAGTTTTACAAAATGAGTCATTTATCAGAGCAGGCAAGAAAAAAAAAATCGATTTGGATGCATTTTGAATCGATCCAACGTAATATCGCGATATATTGCCTAATCCATTTTTTTCAACACCCCTAGTATTCAGTGTTTTGTATTCACCTTAGCTACAGCAATGTGTAACTTTACTGTAGTTTTCAAATGGCTGTACAATAGTGTATAGTACTGTCTTGAGTATTTTCAGGTAGCGTCAATCAGTTCTGACCTTTTTTTTGCATTGGAAAACACTGAGAGAATAAACTGTCATATCCTTTATTTATCCCTCATCCTTTATATTTATCATTATTATTATTATTATTGTTGCTGGGTTGTTCTTTGTTTTTTTTATTTATTTATTTTTGTTGTTTGTTTTGTGCACCAACTACCAAGACAAATTCCTTGCACTGTCCTTAAAACTGTACATGGCCATTAAAAACATTTCTGATTCTGATTCATAATGAAAACATGACAACGCCATTTGACTACCTTGTTCATAATGTCAAGACATTTTGATGACACTGGCAGTTTCACTAACATGAATACTTGCTTTTGAGGAATGGACCATCCATTTTGAGCAAGTGACATGGGGTGTGATTTGTAAATTATGATTTGTAACATTTGATTTGTCATTTTTAGGTTATTAGAGAATATTAAAAAATGTGTGGACTGAGAGCAAGGTTGGTGGGGTCATTACTTATGTATTTATTATGTTAAGGGGCAGAATTATAATAATCTTATTCTTCGTACTGCTCCTTTCCAATCATGAAAAGAATAAATAAATACATAAATAAATCTGATATCAGGTTGATCAATGGTAATTGAATCTCTACATGTACTTGTTTTAATTAGTCATAGTCTCTTTTTTTTTGTCACTTTAAAAGATGTTGTCAACTATGACAAAAATGTTTAGTAGACAAAAACCAATGAATTAAAGAAGACAGAAAGTGGTAGAAGCGACTATATTTAATTTCAGCATCAGTAACCATGGTTACTGCCAATACAGCCTATACAGTACCAGCTTTCTTACAAAGAAGAGTAAACTCGTGATAAGTCACCAAACCATCACGAGGCTAACCTGCAGATAACTTCACACATTCACACCTATAGGGTCAATTTTAAGCCTCCACCTGAAAGTCAAATATGGATTTTTTTTTTTTCAGTGCAAGAAAATTTCAAGTGATAGAGGGAAGATGGTGACTGCTCAGAAAGGCCACGTACACACACACATACAAGCACACACAGACACATGTTTTATCAATACCTCTATAGCTCTGATACAGAAATTGATCCTCCACCAGGTCACTGGAACTCGTCACACAGTGGAATGTGTCACGGCAAATTTGCGGTTGACCTCATTTGGAGACATGATTTATTGCTCTGGTTGAATGATGGAGTCCAGGCGAGGCATTGATGATTTTATAAAAAAGGAGTAAAAAAGAAGCTTCCATCCTGAAAGAATGAATGGCAAAAGGCTCGTGGCAGAGCAAAAAGGCAAGACCCACTCTAACTAACAGTTTCACAGCTGAAGCTTTTATACAGATAACAGAAAAGTTCCACCCTGAGGTAAGGAGAAGGGGGGAGTCAGATGCCCAACAGTGGAAACATTTGAGGATGATGAAGACATGTATATTATGAGGAAGATTGGGCGCCACTCTTATCTACGTATCCTTGATAGTGTGTGTGTTTGTGTATATCTGCATGTGAGTTTGAGTTTTGGCCTTCAGCAGAGACTCTGTACAATACGATCTGTACTGTTTAATCTAACATGATTCAGCTGTTCAAAAGTGCAAAGAGTAATGGAGTCATCATGTATTAAAACATGACAAATTGTACACATGAACATACATTTGACGATATGATGATGAATATAAAAATTGCCATAACAAATATAATGCTCCTAATCCTTTACATTTTAAATTAAGGATAATTAAAATGAAATCTAAACGGAAAGCTCATCGGTGGTCACAAAAATAAAATCTCATTTTGCAAGCAGCAAAACCATGTCTTTCCTCCGTCACTATGATTTCTGATTCAATGAAAGTGTAATATTTTTCTGTAGTCCCTTCTCCATTTATCTTGCACCTCAGAACATAATTGCAAAAACAAGGAGTCAATGTGGAGTAAGGAAAGCTTTGTTCATGTGTTACAAGATGCTTTTATACCTTTTATACACTGATTTTCGCAGGTGCATGTCATACTTGTATAGTCTCAAAGCCAACCTACCAGCAAGGACATGAAAATAGAAGTTGTATAGCTTTAGTGGGCAGCTTTATATAAAGCAAACCTTGCACTCCAGTTGAAAGCTTTGTCATCATAATAACATAAAAGAATAAACAAGGTCAAAGCCATGTATACGAGTATCCAGGATCAAAACCTCTTGCTCTTTTTGCGGGAGATTATCTGGTTTTTCAGGCTGATCCAGTCATGTGATCGACCTCATTCACTCTTTTGTGCTTGTTCTCTGCACATATTTGACTTATCTATTTACCTAAATGAGTTTGATAAGTAGTTGCTCAAATATTGAATAATCAAAAAACACACAAAACTACTCCACTGCTGCGGAATCCTCCACAATCTCTCATTCTGACAGTTTTTTTTCAAATAAACTGCCATGCATTAATAAATACATGCACAAAATGAAAAATCTAATGGATGGCAGATTCTAAGTATTGTTTTTGCTTTTTGAGATCTTGGATGAAAAAAAACAAAAAAGTACTTTTTTTTTTTTTTTTTCCACTATAGCAATCCTACATAAAAGTATGTATCCTTATTTAAATTCATTTATTTTTATACCAAATATATCACAAGTGAATTCAGCATTTTTTTTAAGTAAAAAGAAATTCCATGTTGTGTAATGACTCCCTTTAAGGAGTCATCTGTATAAATGACCTTCAAAAGCACATAATCACCAGCAATGTGACAAAAGCTTGAATATCTATGCATAACGTCTGCTTGCCTATATGCACTGCAGGAGGGACACATATTATTATACTGACCTTTAGCTACATTTTAATACCAGGATTTTGTCGCATTACACCATGTGACATCACAACAGCGCTAATATTGCGTAGATCTCCTTATATTGAATCGACATGAAGCAAACTACAAGTAATGTCATTTTTTTTAATGTTCCAGCCCAGTCCATACAATTCAGGTCATTTCCTTTTTTCCTGCAGAGTAATCAACACAAAAGAAAAACATTTACTCGCATGTTGAAACACTTTTAGAAAGGAACCATGATAAAATACTTGAGTTTTTTTTTTTTCTGTTTGTTTTTTTTTTACTCGTCACTGGTTCTTCTGAGCGTCTCTCCTTCTCTCTTTTTTTTCATTCTGTTTAATTCAGTTGAGGCTTGACCTTGTCTTTGCAAACTTCTCGTCAATGTTTCACATTCTGAAGGGCACTCAGCAAATAAAATCTCTGCTCATCTTTTTAAATCCCTAACATTTCTTTGCACTAAGCAAAAGTAAGGTTATATTCATTAAGCAGCAAGGGAATTACCATTATTCTAAACAAATGGAACGGGTTATTATGTTCTAAGTTAGTGAAATCAGTTTTCAGTTGATTGTTTAAAAGCTCACACACTGCAAATTTGTTAGTATATTACACACAACCAGAGGTGTAAGAGTACTGATAAATCCTACTCAAGTAGATGTACTATTACTTGATTGATATTGTACTTGTACAAGTCCAAGTAAGTCATACATAAAATACTATGGTACAAGTAAAAAGTAGCTCAATTAAATAGTACTCAAAGTAAAAAGTTACTAGTTACTTTCACCCCCCACGTTTATTTTTGGTAATAAATGTTGATACGGTTCCCTTACATACAGTAAACATCTCATGTATAAACTTAAAAAGGAAGAGATCCATAAAGGCATCTGTGTAAAATAACATTATTTTTCTAAATAAAATAATACCAATGTATAAAAACAATTCTAAGCTAAGTTTATGAATTCTAAGCCTGAGAAAATAACCTCCATTCAATGCTGTTTTGGCGCCATGCATTTCATTTAATCTGATTGGTCGGCTATGATGTGATGCAATTGATTGTTGATCAATTGATTATTACTGGTCATTTCATTTTTTGTAGTTTCACAATGTCAGTGGCTATTTTTAAAACAAAAAATATTAATCTTCAGAAATTACTGAGTAACTGTTGGGTGTAGAAATGTAACAAACTACTTTACATCTTTTAAAACGTACTTAAGTAGAAGTAAAATTACTGATTTAGAAATATACTCAAAAAAGTACAAGTACTGATAAAAACTACTTAATTACAATAGCTTGTAATACAATACTGTAATCTATTACTTTCACCTGCACACAACTACATTAAATTTGATGATCCCTGTATCCAGGCTTGGTGAGTAACGGATTACAAGTAACGACTATACGTAATCCGGACACAAAAATAATGTAACTGTAATTCGTTACAGTTTATTTTAAAAACATGTAATCAGATTACCGTAATTTTTTAATAAAAATGGGGATTACATTTTAAAATTAAGCAAAATATACACCGTGCAGCAGATACACACGGTGCATGTGTACACATTGGGACAATTCACGGCACTTTACCACAACAATCATACACGTGAAATCAACGCTGCCTGCATGGCTGAACCCGGAGCTTTTAATTCAATTCAATTCAATTCAACTTTATTTGTATAGCTCAATTTACAAAAAAGTCCTCTCAATGCGCTTATCAAAATATAAAATTATAATTATAAATAAGAAAAAAACCCAACAAGATCCACATGAACAAGCGAACGTGAAGTGTTCATTATATCCAGGAGTGAAGACTTTGTCGACATCCGTTGTGAGCAACTCGAATTTAATGAAGCACCTCACAACGACACACGTATCTAAAAAATCTGAATTATTTGACAAATAGCAACTTTTTTTTTTTTAACAGTAATAGTTACTTGCCTTGGTAATGAGTTACTTTTATTATAGGGTAATTATATCAGTAATTACTAACTCAGTTACTTTTTGGAACAAGTAGTGAGTAACTATAACTAATTACTTTTTTACAGTAATGTTCCGAACACTGGTTATAGCCATCCAGTCTTTTAAAAGCTCTTCTTAGGGAAGTTTGAAATAAAAACAAATCATGTTTTAGTGAAATATAAATATAAATGTTAGAAGGCTGCAGGGTGCAGGCTAACTTCATTTGTTGATCTAGGAAATCATTTTCAGGAAATCGTATTTGGCACACATTTAATCAAAGTCAGCACCTGTACATTACACATGTACAGACAATTGAAAGACATGAAAGACAATTCAATTCAGCTTTATTTATATAGCGCCAATTACAACAAAAGTCAAAAGTCAAAGCGCTTTCAAAATATAAAATTCGTAATAAAAAGGAAAAAAAACCCAATCCAAGCTGTGGTGGAGGCGTTAACCTGGCGGTTGTTTCAGTGGCTTTAATTGGACTGAGTTTGTCTCCATCTTCGTGCGAAAGGTCTTCAAAGCGATTATGGAGAGTAAGTGAAAGGGGGACGCCATTTTCTTTGTTTTTCTCTCGTCCGCAGACAACAACTCAGATTCTCCCAGTGAACTGTATCGCTGTCACATAGAGTACTATGAAGGAAGGACGACAGCACTATTGACTGTTTTACGACCGTGTCTGTATACTTGGTGAGTAGTTCATCTTTTTTTTTTTACCTCGTTAGAAAGGCGACAAATTTCTTCCTGTAGTTTGGTCATTTCTTTGTTGGCATTTAGCTGTAAAATGTCTTTGTCTGACGGCAACTGAGGAGCAGCGTCTCCACTGTCTGTAGATGCAGTCATCTTGGCCATGTTTTTCATGTTAGCATGGCCAAGATGGCTGACACCAGTTTAGGGAAATGACTTAAAATTTACTTTGGAGCATGTTAAAGCCTTTTTTCTAGTAGAAATGACAATTGATACTATGTTGTGTTATGTAACTTTTGTAGCTGTATTGTAACTGTAGAATTTGTTTGAACCTGACATACCACTTTCAGGTGTTGCTTTTTTGTTTTACATATATTACAAAATTATAATAATAACATTTATTATACACCATACAATAGTCATTATTGTATGGTATGTGATCTAGGTCAGGGGTCTGCAACATGTGGCTCTGGAGCCTCATGTGGCTCTTTGACTCTTCTGAACTGGCTCCCTGTATTTAAAAAAAACAAATAAATAAAAATATAATAATGATTTGTTATTTCTTACAGAGGGTATTGATGATTAATGACATTAACTTAAAAAAAATTAGGATAAAACAATTGGTTGACCTAAAACTCAATCACATTGTGCAATAACTTTGCACCTTTCTACTTCAATCAATCAATTTTCTAGCCTTAAGTTTTAAATCCCTGGTGAGATAACTAAACTAACAAAAAGACAATTCTGGAAGAAAATAGATTTTATTTGTGTGGGAAAAGATTTATTTAATTGCCAACATGCCAGTTTAATATGTTGCAAGAAATTAGCAATTAGCATGTGTTGACCAATACCAAATTATTTGATATTAATTTAGCTGTATAGCTGTATATTTTATGCACTGTACTGTCTTCATTGAGAAGGTATTTTTTTCGACTCCGGAAGAATTGTCTGTGTTAAAAACATTTTCTTTAATGTTATATGATTGTAAAAGATGATTTTATGTTTGTCTAAAATAATACAGTGAGCAGGTTACACGTATTCTATCCTTTTTCGTGTTTGTTATTGAAGTAATCCAAAAGAAATCCAAAAGTAATCAGTTACATTACTTTATTGTAGTAATACTTAGAGTAAGATGCTGATTCCATTTTTTAACAGGTAACTTGTAATTGTACTGGATTACTTTTTTCTTTTTTTTTAAAGTAACCCTCTCAACCCTGCCTGTATCACTTGTGACGAGAGTCTCATAAATACTAAAAAACATGGATATGTGCATTGGTGTGCAGTTTGATTTAAATTTCAATAAATCATTGTTTGCAGAAGTTAGACATCACATTAATCAGAATCAACAGACTTGAAGGGAAAATAGATATTATTTACCCACGCTTGTCTTATACACTGCAGGGGTGTGAGGTGCTCCCTGGACCTTCAGGACATTCCTGTATATAAAGTACCTCATTTCAGTGAACCCTGGAAACACCACTACTTTGCTTTACATGCCCAACATGATGCTGTAGGGAAACTGTAGACTGTATTTAGTTTAGATATGTTCAACAAAGATTATCTGTGAGATATTGGGCAGTGGGTGAACTGGGACCAGAATGACATCTTTACGATTGCAATAGTTCATCTAAAGAAATTGACAGTGATGATCGATACTGTAACAATTACATTCGCTTTTGGTTGAATGAAGAAGAAAAGAGCACATGCTCACTTTGTGAGGGTGTTTGAGATAAAGCAGTCTCTTGGCTTGCCAACTGTGACATCAATTGTTCATTTTCAGCCTGAAGTTAAGATTGTGTTCTATCTAGGGTTGCAAAATTAAGATCATTCTCAAAGTTGGAAACTTTCCATGGAAATTAATGTGAAAACTCCCCTTACATAATTCACTAAATCTAAGTTTGGCCTTTAACAGGGTTGTTAATTATATTTTGGCATCATCTTGACTTAAACAACTAGATGTCACGTAAGTATACTTGACACGTCTCTGCTATTTCTCAATCACTTGCACACACTGTGCACTCCTCCATCACGTGCACTATTGAAAGCGTCTTTGGTTGTCATTCAAGCAAACCTAAGGCTTTTTTAGCCCGACACAGAGCCATCATGAAAATGGATGAACAGTGACAGTGAAGAGGAGTCATGCGTAAACTTGCCTGAAAGGATTTTGAACAGGACTTTTTTATTGATTTTAGAGGGTGTGGTGTCATAAAAAGGTGTTGTGATGAGTTCCATAACCCAACAAAATGATGGTTTGCGTTTACTTGCAAGCTTCGGACGCCACCGAAGCTTTAATATAAACCAAAATTATACTCTTCTCTGAGTATTTTCAGTGTGCTTCTCCTACAGCCTGAGCACTGATTTGCTCCATCAACAGCCGACTGACTACCGTACTTCCTTGTCACTTAAATTGGGTTCATGTAGATAAAGCTGAATAAATCCTTCAAGTGGAATGTCTATCGGCAACTCATTCTGAGATTCCTTCACATCTGAGCCTGGAAAGTAAACTTTTTTCAAGTGTACTCCAGTGTCTCATCTAAATCGTCTGTCGTGCCTTGTGTAGTATTTAGGGTTCATGAGAAGTGATCAACACTTCACGACCAGCTCCCGATCAGCAATCGTTGAAGCAGTGCCACGGACCGGCTCACCTCAATGTTTCACACTGCGCATGCGCGAACACCGTAGGACCGCTGCCCACGTCTGTCCAGCCAGTGATCATGGTTCATCACATCACCGCTATCAGTGCCCAATACTTTCACAGACTGGATACTTTCAGATTCGCATACGCGTAGACTGCGTTACTTCCTTCACTCGCAATCCTTACGACAGAGCTGCTGGGACGTGCTATTTGTATATAAACCGACCATACGATGTTTGTTAAATATATTAATAGTACACATTTAAATGTGACTGGTTTGTGGTGTTTTATATTGTTAATTTAAAAAAACAAAATGGATATGACAATCAAAAACCAAACCAAAATAAATCGAATTTCAACCCAAAACATACATTTCTAATGATTTTTAAATAGCAGGGTTTCAACCTTTTAAATAGTACACAAACTGCCGTTAAATAGGCCGACCAGATGGAGAGGCATTTCGCGCATGCGTTGGAAGGATCTGAAAGGATCCGGTCCGTGAAAGGATTGGGCACTGACAGACGTCTATTCTTTTTAGAAGCTCCTTTTGCTGAGATTTGCGAGTGTCTCTCCACTTCCGGGTTCTTCTGAACCCAGCAGATCTCTCAGATCTATGGACACAGGTCAGATAGTGGAGCCCAGAGTTCACAGTAAACATGGTGATGCTGCTTTTAGTTGTTATGCTGCAAAGAAGTGGAACAAACTGCCAGCAGAGCTGAAGTCAGCATCTAATGTGAACATTTTTAAATCAAAGTTAAAGGCACTTTTTTTCTCTACTGCGTATGATTGAGAGAGAGATTTTTTGTCATGTTGTTGATGTCATGATGATTTTACTGATGATTTTTTATTGATTTTACTGATGATTTTAATTGATTTTACTGATGATTTTAATTGATTTTACTGATGATTTTAATTGATTTTACTGATGATTTTAAATGTTCTTATTGATTTTAAACAATTGAATGTTTTATCATGTAAAGCACATTGAGTTGCCTTGAGTATGAAATGCGCTATACAAATAAATTTGCCTTGCCTTCTCTTTCTTCTGTTTTAATGGCAGTGCTTCAGAGTTCTTCTTCTTTTAAGTTGCATTTCCGGAAACAAAACCCCGACGTGTCGTGTATGGACGTACAGTGTGAGCAGTCAGATCGTGTCAGAGTGTCGGTCCATATAGTGTGAGACCATGAATCGTGAGCTGTGCACATTCGGACTTTGCACTTGAGTCACACAGTTTTAGCTGGAGCTGATTACAACAATTGAAAAAAATCGCACAGTGTCTGCCTGCCTTTACTGAATTACTGCATTACTGAATACCAGCGTGATTTCTTCCATAGAATTAGATGGTTTAAAACACAAGATGTCAGAAATGGTGTCATATGCACTTTAAAGCATTCTTAGTCATTCTTTGCAAGACCGAAGGACACTTTATCTATTTACATCTGAATTTCAGGTGTTTTTCAATTTGTCAATAAATCTACATCGTATTTTTTTCAACAGCGGGTAAATATTATTGATAACAGACATTTGCCTGCACCATTTAATGTTAATCTAATTGAATACATTCACGTAAAAGATATGCAATATATTTAATATATATGCTCCCAACGGGTTTAAAACCAGCTGTAGTTTTTCCATCATTGACTAGACATGAGAGGTATGAAAGAGACAACTTGTTTTGCAGCATCCTGAAAATAGAAACCTTGTGCATTGTCATTTCTCAGTATATTGATGCATTTGCTTTGTAGATATAGGCTTATGGTTTGACTTGGCGTTCTGTTGCTTGTGCAAAGAGGAACACAAACTTTCAGGCTGAGTCACACTGTGTAAAACAGAAATTTAAAAAGTAGGTTTTTCTCCTCTTTGATGTCAACATTTATGAGATATTTTTTTAAATTTCTCTTCCTGCAGTGCCCGAGGCCAAGTCTGATAAACTGCACGATGCATGACAAAACAAGCAGGTAAGGTGAAGTAAAGTGCTGTTTTAAATACTAAGTTGAGTTTTATTTCTGACTTCCCATGCACTGAACCTGCTCTAAGATGGCAATAAAACATTTTTCATTTCCTAATAAACAGGCATATCATTCTTAAAACATATACAAACCCATGCAGTTATGGAATATCTGCAAATGTTCAAATCTCCGAATCAAATAAATGAATCAAACAATTGCATTTTAAAGTGAGAATGATGTGTTAAGAAACAGACTCCAACTAATCTAGATTGAGTCTGTAATTTTCCCCTGGACATTTTCAAACATTTTCTTACCTCAATTACTTCAATACCAGTATTGCGTTAAACATTGGTATCTAAAGAACTCATGGGAGTTGTGTTTGTGTTTTAAAATAAAAGCTATACAGACAGGGTTGATTATTCTTTATAAAGTCAATGACTTCAAGCATTACCTAAACATTTCTGTCTGACCGCTACTTGCTTGGAGGAAATGTTTTGATCGGCTTAATAAAGTGTAGTATTTAATATAAAAAAGAGTTTTGTAGAAACCCATCATCGGCAGACAAAGTGCAGAACAAGGTCTGATCAACAGCAACCAAATATCTGGTAAAACCTCTGTTTTTCTTGAATTGTAGTTAGTGTCTCAGGAGGGCAAATTACAGGTCTGAGTGTATGTTTCTTGTTGTACTGACACCTTTACTGTCACATTCTCGGGTTAACATGCAATCTTATCGCAGTTGTTGAATAGACCCAAACAAAGTTTCAAGCATCACATTGTTCACATCAGCCTCTTTCACACATGCACACTCACACAATCTCTAATGAGCCAATCATTCATCCATTTATCCATCTATCCATCCCATTCATCCAATGGGGATAACAAAGAGCAACAGGCACAGATAGGAAACTACAGGATTGAAAATCCATTCAGAACTTTGTCCCTTTGCTTCACCAGCTGCCTGATCCACGTGTTGTAAAGACAGATAAAAGATGTGACAAAGAGGCCTGTCAATCTGTGGGTTCTGCAGAACACACACTAATAAAAACTGGCAATTTCAACCACAAACAAATGGTATAGATGACATCGCGGAAATGAATAAAACCATATATGAGAAGCTGTTGCTTTGTGAAATACTCCAATATATACTCTCAGCTGTTTACCAAAGCTGTTGTGGTCTGTTTAGAGAGACTTCAACAGCGCACACCGACATCCTGCTTGCTGAGACTCGCCAGCCGGGGCTGAGAACAGCCTGAGGAGTCCACCGTGACGACATGGATTGGGTGTCACCGAATAATGAGAAAGTTCCTGATAGCTCACTAACGTTACATAATGTACACACACCCATATTCAAAACAAGGGCAAACAATAAAGTGCATATCTTGTTCCTCCTTGCTCTCTTTCAGCAAAGCAAAAACAGAATCTTTAAGATTGTGAGTATGAACGTACTAATCACGCACCTTGTGACCTGTAATCACTCTCAGTTAATGAAAATGTTTGAAGCTGATGTCTTTAAAAACTGATTCAATCCCAATAGATAATAACTCTGCACTTAAAATGTAAACTGTGATTATAAAGGAAAACTAATTTCCTGGCTTGCTCTCATGGCCACAGATGAATGAAAAATTTAGAAGAAAAGACAGGAAATAAATACAAAACCATATAGATACTGTTTATTAAAGGACAGGTTTATTAAAACTGAATTGCAATAAATGCAAGTGTCTCCTGTAACTCATAGCTCCAAAATGTCTGCGAGTTCTTTGAAAATCCTTCTATGGTAGGATGACCTTGATAACTTAAAGCCCACAAACAAATGTAGCATAGATTTGAAGATAGTTTTCTGAGCTGTATGTGCCCACAAATCCAGGCATGTATGACGAAATGAGCTTTGTGACGAATGACATTAATATTATTTCATCATGTCACTTTTTAGTGTATGAAACAGTTAACAGAAAAACTTGTTTGCACAGCATCCATTTTGAAGAGCTATGTTGTATACGCTCAATGTGTACTTAAAGATGGTTTTTTTTCAGCAAAAATAAACTACATTATGAGTGCCACAGAATAGATTTAAGCGTTCATGTTTTTTTTAAATAGTTATTATTTTGGTTGAATGCAGAAATACATTAAAATGATTAAAAAAAATATAAACATTTCATTTAAAAACAATATTGTAACAATGCCTAAAAGGTGCAATATGGAACTTTGGGTGTGTCAGAGAAGTGAACCTTTTAATAAGTATATTCTCATAACTTAAAAAACAATCTTGACACAGATAAAAATTGGATTCCTGCAACACTGTAGTTAGAAAGAATAGAAGTACAGTAATCAGTACTAACTAAGAATTGCATGTACTGGAGATATTTTTTTTACTAACATGCATACTTTTCAAATGCAAACAAATCCCACTCCCCACAAACTGCATAGTGCACATTTTAAAGGGAACAAATGCTTGAATACCAGCCACTCACGACCCGACATCTATTTAGTACTAAAACTCCTCAATTTCTTCTTCTTTTCAGATTCTCTTTCATCTTCATTTTCCCGTGTCAGCAGCAGCCTCCCTTGTTTGCAGTTCAGATTTTTCAACTCCCGATAAATATCTCCACATATCTCTGTTTGTTGTTTCCTAACTAATTTTGATCATTTAAAGCCTTGTATACATACAGTATATATATACATATATATATAGATTAAATCATAGTATATGCAATCATAGTATATGCATCATAGATGAATGACTTGAACATCATTTACTCCAAAAGGAACAATAACTGCAATAACTGCATTGATTGACAATATTTATATAGTACACCATCATATGTATGTGTATATACAAAATATGTTTACGTAGTTCCATAAATATTTCCCAAACGTAAATTTGTATTAATGATTAGTGTAAACAGCTAACTTACCTGCTCTTTCAATGTTGTTAAGGCCAACAATAATTTGGTTAAAAAACGTGTTAATATGTATTATATACAGTATGTGTTGCTTTGAATGTTTTTTAAATTATGAGTCATTTTGTCTGTTTATGTGGTATTTCCTTATTTTTATGTGTTCTAGGAGTTCTTTTCTGTGTATTTGTTGTTATTTTGTGTGTTTATGGAGTCATTTTCTGTGTATTTGGTATTTCTTTATATTTCATGTGTTTTTCGAGTTATTTTCAGTGTAGTTGTTGCTATTTTTGTGAGTTTTTGGAGTCATTTTCTGTGTTTTTGTTGTTATTTTGTGTATTGCTTTAAGTCAAGTTGTCTGTGTATTTAAGGGAGCTTAATAATTGATGTCATCATATAGATTGTTCCATATTCTGACACCCTGAACCGAAATGCACCTTTCTTTTGTAACTGTCCTCAATTTTGTGTTTTTTTAAAGATCTGTATTCCTCGCTATAGAAGCTAGCTTATCTACTTTTACTCTAGTTAAGGCCAACATTAATATGGTTAAAAAATTTATTAACATGTATTGTATACAGTATGTATTGCTTTGAATTTTCTTTAAAAAAGGGTCATTAAAAAACACCACACTGGGTTTAGATTCGTTGATAATAATAATAATAATAATAATAATAATAATAATAATAATAATAATAATAATAATAATAATAATAATAATAATATCCAATATGATGATTTAAACGTCTTACTGTTCAAAAGTGCATCACAAACTGTCTAATCCACTCTAGCTTAATTGGCTGCAATAGTAAACGAACTATTGGAGTGAACGGAGTTGTCGCAACTCTCTCTCTATACGGCACTGGCATTGACTACATCGGAATGCTGAGGATGTGAAATAGAAACGTGTTACAAAACAGCAGCAGCAGATCTTTAAAGTTCTTTAGGACCTAATGTAAGGTCTCCAATGATCCATGTCTGTCCATCTTGAGTTGATTAAGGATGCGTTCACGCAGAAGAAGTGGTTAAATACTCCAGGATGTGTTTGCTCAGATAGTCCGCCTCGTTTTGGCAGTGTGAACACGCAAACAAAGCCTGGACAGGCCAATTCTCGAGCACATGTTTTCGCCGGACTCGGAGCATTTCCAATCAAAGTCGAGAGTGATTCAGGTGGGCTGTGACCACAAACACTCTTGGTTCGGATCAAACACAAGAAGTGTTAAAGATGACATTGAGTGCATGGCATCGTGGATGGGCACTGGCAGGATACTGGCGTGAAATATTTCATGCTCCATTGTTGAATATTGTCTAAGAGCAGGTGAAGGAGACAGTTTACCAGTGTAGCTTTTACATAAATAATTTTTGCAAAGGACATTTAATAACTTTGATTAATTTTGATTTTGAATAAGTATCTGAACGCTGACTTGAAAATTGCCGTGAAAAGAACGATGAAAAAAACAGAACAACTTGGATGCAATGAGTGATAAGAAAGTAAGAAAAAAGCCAGCAGTTATTGAAAGGATTTACATGATTTGTTTACTTTCACACTCCGGAGATGAAGCTGTTACCACATCTGTTTGGAAAGCTTCTCCGTGTAACTACTGTCAGCTTTGAGGTTGGACTTACACAACTCTCACTGAATGTTTTAGTTAATGCTTTGATTTAAACCTCGTTTAAAATGGAGTGAAAGTTTTGACAGCAATGTGATAGAAAGAAGGAAAGAACGGTGGAATTAAGCTTTTGGTATCTGGTAAACATTTCGTTGAGTCAGCATTCACAGTTTCCACTCATGAACCTTTCTAATCTTCATCTTTCATTTACACTCGAGTCTTTAAAATGAACTTCACCTGCCACTTGTGTGTTTTTAAATCTTCTCTATCAACGTTTCACATTTATTTAAAAATCATTGCATTGTACATTTTAACGATGTATTTTTTTGGTGCAACTTATTATCATAGGGCAACTTTACATGTACAGTAGTGCGCAACAAGACAAGGCTTGAAAAACAGAGTACTGACATCTAAAGAAGTTGTGACACAGGTTATCAGAAGAACTGTGTGAACACCCTTAGAAAACTACCAAGCCTATACCCTAAAGTAAATTGTTGTAGCATATCATTACTGCAACTTTTACAGTTTTGAGACATTTTGCCCCTCGTATTGTTTAACTTTTAAAAAAATATTATTAAATTTCAAACTCTAATGAAGTCATGGGAACATGGGTCAGGGACTTAAGGGCTATTATTAATTAAAAATATGTATTTATATTTATTAGGTATATTTAGAATCATACTAGCAACACATCAACAATTTCAATGACATTCCATTCAATGACAATAGCTAAAAGTTGCTGTTTCAATTGATGTTTTGTGTGACGACATTACCAGTATTTTTAGCCATAGGTTTGAACGGGTTGGTAGATTTTTATCTATAATCTTTTGTGTTCCTTGCAACACTTTCAAAACTATTTTTTCCCCTTAAGATAGTGTTTCTATTATTAACCTTAAGTATTTGTCCGTCCTTTTCTTGATTGCGTTTTGCTGTGAACTTTGTCCGTGGACAGCGTAGGGGGCGTGGCTAAAGTCTCAAACAGGTTTATGGCTGGCAGTGAGCAAGTTTCGAATCTCCTACTTTGCATGTTCAAACTGGAATCCACACCCTCCATCTGCAGACAGCTTATCATGTTCAGACACCTCCTCCTCTTTGTCTGTTTGAGCTCACACACACACACACACACACACACACACACACACACACACACACACACATACACACACGGCAGCTTCAACAAACCTTCATCGCACTGAGGGTAAAAAGTGCTCACATGTTTAAGGGATTTTTCTGGGAGCAGTCGAGAGGATTTTTCCCACAGTTCTCAGTTTGAATGTAAGTCGCTGTCGTTGAGTGTCAGTTGATACTGTTGTCATGAGCCTTGCAGGCTTCTCAGGGATATTGGGAAAACAAGAAGCAGCTCTGTAAGAATATCCAATATGGTGCTCTTAAAACAAATCTGGGATATGTTTTGACATATATACGTTTATTGTATGTAATCCTGATGTCGGCAAAGAAGGTGAAACACTGGCTTCTTAGTTTTATGTTTTTTATGACTATTTAATGGAAACATGCGACAAATCGTACATGTCTCTTCTGACAGTTCATTGCCTTACTTTAAAATACAATTATAGCTATATATTTCAACAGGCAGGCATCTAATACCTGTATCTGCAAGTCAATCACCATCAATTTCATTCAGCGTGGCTGAAAGTTATAATGCAAGTCATTTTACCTTGGCATCAAAACTTTATCATAAAGAATAATAAAACAAGGAGCAGATAACTGATTTTTTCCTCAATATAGTTTAAAGTGATAATGTAAAACAGAGCTTTTTAATTATAGTAATTTACATTTTTGTTCTAATAATAGATGGTAACTTTTTAATAATGTCTTCAGTCAAGTTTACATGCTTTAACATACTTTAACAGGTTTTTGTTCTTACTAGCATTATCAGCTTTAATACAGTTACTAAACGACTTCTATATGAGCAATCAACATGTTTTTCCCCCTTTGGGCACAACCTGTCATTTATTTAATTATAGTTGTAAAATTCTGTTTGATGAGGATGATGCATCAATAGTCATGATGTGACTTGTTGGTAAGAAGTCATTTTTGAAAGTATAGAATTTTGGTTTAACTGACTATAGGATCACAGTTTTGAAACATATTTGAACCCGCTGACCTGCCTGTGACTGTGATGCAATGCATAAACGTGCATGTCTCTGTTGGATAATGAGAAATTAACCAAAATAGTCAACCAATAAGTAGCAGCAGTAATACCAGTGTTTTTTTTTGCCACTAATGTGCCATGATTAAATAGTCCAAAATTACTCAGACTGGAGGTGTTGTAGGGCAATCAAGACCAAATATACACTGTTTGTAGGCAGAGCTAGCAAGTGGCACTACATTTATTTTAAATTTGTATGTGTTTATTTATTTATATCTGACATTTCAGACTTTTGAAGCTTTATATTCCAAGCATTCTTCGTTTTTGCAGGATACCATGTTATTAAAAAAAGCAAAGGCAAAGAAACTACAACAACCAAAAGTCTAAAGCTTATTATGCCTACCACACTACAAGTACATGAGATTAAATAGTTACCACTGCCTTTTGCTCAAATCATTCACATTCTTCATATATTTTCACAACAATTCCTTTGAACATAGTTTTGAGCATAAATCATGTTGTACAGTATTTTAACTCAGGATGTAACTTGTTACAAACATTCACTCCAACAACAGAGAAACAATATTTGTATATATTTGTTGGAACATTGGGTTTTTGAGCACATTCATTTCTCTAAAATTATAAACACTTTCCCACATTTTAAACAAGCTCTGAACTTAAAAAAAAAGGCAACAAATGATTGTTTCCTAAAACTGAAGGTGTGGCTCATTAAAGTTTGGCAAACACCAGTTGAAATCTGATCAGTAAGCTGCTTACAACCTTGTAAGAAACGGTTTGATGTTAGAAGGTGAACACACCCTTTTTTAAAGAACAAACCGGTACATCTCACAGTTCAGTCCCAAACTGAAGCAATCAGCACAATGAGCTTTAAACCCTAGGATTAAGCTTTGCATGTCACACAATTCAAATTCATCCCTTTATAAACATATGTTGTTGTTGACATATTTTAAGTAAAGCCAATGCAATCTGTGAAAACTATCTCAATTCAATACCATCCTTCTTTTATTCTTGTTCACATAGTGCTGAAGTAGTCTGTCTCTGTACAATAAAAGAAGGCAGTGGCTATCTGTACGGTTGCCATATCAATATACCGATATTCTATTCGTAGGCGTCCCTATTTGGTCAGTTTAGGTCACGTGATCGGTCAGTCATTGGCCTGTTTAGGTCACGTGATAAGTCAGTCATTGGCCAGTTTAGGCTAAGACTAAACCTAACCCTAAACCCTAACCCTGACCCTAAACATTGTTGCAATATTGGGTTATAACCTAACCCTAACCCAAAGACGCTCAGTACTTGTACTTCTGTAACCGTACAAATTGACACTTTCATAAAAGACAGGCAGTAAAGCAACATCTGAACAAGAAGCCCCTCAAAAGACCCTGAAAGCCAAACTCAGGGCCAGGCTACACTTGACACGTGATTGTCCATCTCAACTGGTTGAACCTGTAATAGGCCTGATGTTAGCTGAGTACAGAGGATTAAAGAATTAAACTACTTAATGAATAAAACTACGCGTATATATAAAATAATGCCAAATCGGAAGTACTTAGACCTTATTTTGGCTGTATAGATTTTTGCAAAATAAAAGCAATATTTCTAAATGTCGACAAAGTAAAATTTTGCTTTGAACATGTTTCTATTGAAGGTTGTTTTGGACAGGCGCCTCATAACTCCTGTGAAATCTCATCAGGCGAGACTTTGCTGCAGTAAGAAGGATGCTCCAAACCTCCTTATGAAACTCTGTATTCCTTTATTGTTTCACGTCAAATGTGACACTAAGAAGTTTTAGTATAATGTTAAGAAATGTGCCAGGTCTCCTCTTCTGTTTACATGCATCGTGCCAGGTTTTCTCGGAGAGAAGTGGTCATTTGACCAGGTATGTCACGTTCTGTGACGTGTATTTGTGTAAAAAGTGTTTCCATGGCGCTTTTGCGACACATTTAAACATCAAAATGTCTGAAATATCTCCTCTTGAAAGTGTAAAAACTTTTTTTTACCAGTGTTTGAATGTTTTTTTTTGTTTCGAAATTCAGGTGTTTCCATTACCGGTTTTTACTGCGTTATTCAGATTTTACGCATTTCCAAGGGTAATGGAAACACAGCTAATGTTGTGTTGTGATGTAGTTTACAGATGATTTTTAGACAGCATTGGGAACATTTGTGTTATTTTGTCTCATTTACTTTTAAGAGGGTGCGTCAGCAGGGATAAACATTGAATTATTTTATCTGTGACAGGCACAACTGAAGCTGTGTGGAGAGATGGACTCACCAGAGTTTTCTGGGCTGTCGTCCATGAGGGGTGAGTTTAAATCAGAGGATTACATTAAACCTCACTACAAGGAGTCATATCGTCTGGCAATTGATCGCCTGGTGGAAGGTGGCTCCAAAGCTTACCAGGAGTTCCTCAAGGAAGAACGTATCGGCAGCTTCCTCTCAGAGGAGGAACTCATCTTCATTACCACAAACAAAGAAGAGCTGCCACCTCAAAGTCAGACAGAGGAAATCAATGACACCTCAGATCAGTCTGTTCAGTCATCCTCAGGAACTTACTGGCCAATTAACTCGGACGTGGAGACACCAAACTTGGACTTAGGATGGCCAGAGGTCATGCATGAAAGACTGCAGACAAACATAGACCTGTTATATCATCCGCCAAGACCAAACAAACCAACCATAAAAGAGGTGATCCGGCGGAATATTCAGGAGGCAAAACAGGTAATTTAGAACAGGGAAACCACTGTGTGAAAAGATTCACAGAAAGACTCTCCTCCTTCTCTGTAGTTTGTGATATAAGAACATTGCTCCCTGAGGCAGTTTCACACGTATTTGTTTTTTCCAGTTTTCTAGAATCAAGGAGTGTCTGCATTCTTGGTTTAGGTCAAAAGCTGGTTCTACCACTGGTCTCTAACGGAGTAGGGTGTGTGAAGAGCTTTCTTCACTCTACAACAACCACAATATATAATTCACATCCAATTAGGATTCAATACCACCAACTGTGTCATTGCAATGTGCTTTTGTTTGGCAATCATTACTAAATAACCTGATATCCACGTAGCATGAACAAATCTTATTAGGATCTATCTGCATTTTATGGTCTGTAATATTGCATTCATTCATTCATTCATTCATTCATTCATGCATTCATTCATTCATTCATTCATTCATGCATTCATTCATTCATTCATTCATGCATCCGTGCATCCATGCATCCGTGCATCCATGCATCCGTGCATCCATGCATCCATGCATGCAATGCATGCATTCATTCTTTCATTCATGCCACCAATATCTTGCAATTTTTTCACTGGTTTACTTTACTTAAAAAGGTATGAAATACTTAAGTTTCAACATGCAAAAATGTATCTCAATATATGTTATTGTTTTGTCCTTCAAACGACCACTTCTGAAACATTTCATTGACCATAACTCATAATTCCTTCTAATTGTAAAACGTAACGTTTGTACAATTTAACAATAATTATGTCCGATTTTTTATTTTTTATTTTTTTAACACATCTTACCACAATCTCAACCACTGATTCTCAACCAATGGGTCACAGACTTGTACTAGGCAGGTTGTAGACAGCTAAATACTAAATACTCTCTCATGTTGGACTTGTCTTTTATTTTGAAAGAAATTTTTCTTTTGACAGGCATGCTGTGAAATGCCTGTTGCACAAGAAAATATATAGATTTATCTTTTAAAAAATCATTACGTGTGTTTTCAACAAGCTATTCTTGAAAAACAAAATTTGCTTAGTTGAATTTTTTTTAAGAAGTGGCAAAATGTGGGTCCCAGGGTGAGACCTTGAGAACCCCTGATCTAAACCACAAATCTGCAGCATCTTTAACAAAATCCTATCTATAATGCACATTTTTTACAAGTAAGAAAGAAAATAACCATTAAAGATAATTAATTTAATACAAAAACAGTAAATAACACGACTAAGGCACTGACGACATCTGTCATCTGTATTAATCAAATTATTCAAGGGATTTTTGGATTGTCATCCGTGCTCATCTGAGCATGTACAGAACAAATGAATGTACCCGAGCTGCCCGTTAAGCCCTTGCCATGCAGGACAAAGGCTCTCAAGGAGCATTTAGTGATATATAACACGGTCAGGAGGCCTATAACTTACAAGTCTTTCCACAAACAAATGGTTGGAGTAAATCAGAGTACCCAAGGTAAAGCCATGTACGAGAAGATGCAAACTCTCTCCAGAGGCTTAAATCACTGATCCCCATGCATTAATAATAAGATGCTCATTATCACAACATTGGACACAGCTGTAGTATTGTGTAGCAAAGGATGAAAAGGAGACAAACTCTGACACACAACAAATAATCCAATTTAATCTAAATTTTATCTGATTTTTAAAGGCTGCCTCACTTTTGTTTGTATTTTCATGTTTTCACAATGTAAGCCAGAGTAATATTGTAGAAGAGTTTGTGAGTTAGAAGTAGAATACTAATCAAGTGTTGACTTTAGAATAATAAATGCTTGAATTTATTATTCTCTTCTGATTCATGCTCACAAAACTCAAAGGGACACATGTTTTCTATACTCTGTTGGCATTTTCAATAACTATATTTTTTTCCACTTGCAGGTCATCGCCATTGTCATGGACAAGTTCACCGATGTAGATATATTTAAAGAAACGGTGGACGCTTGTATACGTGGAGTCCCAGTTTATGTGCTTTTGGATGACTTTCATTTGAAATGTTTCCTCAAAATGGCTGAAAATCAAGATGTAAAACTTCAACAACTCAGAGTGAGTTTGTAATCCCAGGCACCCATTATTAAATATAGTGCAAATGTCCTTGAATTACAGTACATTAAATATCTTACACATTAAACTCTGTATTGGTTTGTATATTCTGATTAGCTTCAGTACATTTGTTAAAAGATCTGCCTTTACACAAGTCATTAGTTTGTCATTGTGCAATTAATGCATTTAATGAACATGCAGATGAAGCTTAGGATGAAGCTATAATAATGTTTAAGTATTAAAGTTAGATTAGGGTCTTAATGAATTGGTTTCGGGCACTTGACTATTGATCCCATTGATTGAGAAACACTTAAAAAATATATATTTTAATTGCAGATTTTCTACAGTATATATTTCATTTATTATTTAGATTTTTGGTTGGTTGATTGATTGATGTCTTTATTTCGAACATTTAAAATTATAAAAGAACAATAGTTTTAAACAAAAATAACAACAAAAAATGAAAAATTATGAATTACAACAGTAGAAATATACCACCTTGCGAAACTAATTTCTTTACACCTATCTGTTTTTTATTTTTTTTTATTTTTAAACTCAATTACAGTGCGCTATTATGGTTGTACGGTCCAACAAAACACTTCATCAAGTCTTTTGGGGACCTAGTTTCTCTTGTTAGGCAGGTAGTGTAAAGTTTATTGGCCAAGATGACAACAGACACACCCTTAAAAATTCCCCTTGTGTACAGAGAAAGTTTCAACAACAGAATCTGAATCATTGCCACTGTAGTTTTTTCTCTTTGGGGTGTTTCTCCTCCCAGAAGTTCATTGAATAATTGATTGACTTTTATTTCTCCCTAATCACAGAACATGAGGGTGCGCACAGTAAAAGGTCAGAATTACCCCTGTCGATCAGGAGCAAAATTTAATGGCGCAATGGAGCAGAAATTTCTTCTGTTTGACTGCCACACTGCAATCTATGGATCATACAGGTACTTATTTTTATTTTTTAATCTCTGTACATTATTATTATTATTATTGTTTTTTGATGCAAGACATTTTTCCAGGATGGGGGAACACTGCACAATCCATAAGAAACTTAGGGACCCATTTTGATGACAAAGAAAACAGCATTTTTTTGTAGCCTGTCATCACTGTGATTACATTAAAGGTCCCATATCAGGGTCCAGGTAAAAGCCGGAACTCGGAATTCCATCACATACACACACAGTATAGCCTCGGAATTCCAACGGGACACCATGTCTCGCTCGCACACACACACACACACACACACACACACACACGCACACACACACACACACACACACACACACACACACACACACACACACACACACACACACACACACACACACACACAGCTATAATATATGTATGAAAAAAGAATCCATAAAAGTGTAACAATGGCATTTTATTGAAATCACGAGCCATTTATTCAAAATTAGCCTTTCAGTCGGAACTCAAACATTACAGGACGTGTGTCCGTAGGTGCTTTAAGTAAAAAAAAAAAAAAAAAATCAATTTTCATCCATCTTCTGGAGATAAAAAAATATAACAAAATTGTATTACATTTTTTTAAACAGTAAAAACAAAAAATGAAGTCATGAAATAATACTGTGTGTGTGTGTGTAGCGGAATTCCGAGGCTATACTGTGTGTGTATGTAGCGGAATTTCGACGGAACTATACTGTGTGTGTATGTGACAGAATTCCGAGTTTCGGCGGAATTCCGGCTTTTACCCGGACCCCCTATATTATGCTATTTTTCACCCATCTCCATTTGTTCTGAGAACCCCAAAAACATAGTATTTGAAGTTTATTTACCAAACTTGCTTGTTTTCCAGAGTTTTAGCCTCTGAAAAGTCACTATCTGAGCAACTCTACACAAACAGGCTGATTTGCGTCCTACTTATGCATATTCATGAGTAGGCGTGTCAATAGACGGGACACTGACTTCCTCCTTCCCGCATGGTGATGTAGGGCCAGAGGACGGCCCGCCCTCCTGCCACCCACTCTGTAGCCGAGCTCATGCTGCTTTGTAAACATGAGACAGAGCGTGGGGGGGGGGGGCGTTCACCGGTACATACATAGACTGTAGAAAATACATACATAGCACTGCGCGAAGGACGCTGAAATTTTTGGACGTGTCTGTTTACATGTCAATCACGGCTGAGAGCTTCCTGGAGGCGTGGCTTCTCCAGCTCAGTGCCGCGTCAAATTCGTCATCAAAGTGGGAACGTGTCATCAAATTGGAGCGAGGTGTTTGGGCTCACCCTCCAGTAAGAAAGGAGCAAATCAGCCTCTAACTAACAATTGAGGGAATCAATGAAAAAAACACATAGCACTTTATGATGTTTTAAGCACAGAAAAGTCGATTTAGCTTAACATGGGCCCTTTATTGAAAATAATAACAATAATTAGCTTTAAAGCAGTTTAATAGTGGAATGTTGTAATAAAGTTGTCACACTTGGCTCAGACAGTGGTGGAAACATGATTTCTGCTGCCCAATGCCTTTTAAAACATGTTGCTGCAAACATTGACAATCACACATAATCCCCACATCTCTGCATAACAATATAGTTTTACACAGTAGAGACTTGCTTCTTGTTTGAGTTATTCCATGACAGAAAACAGATTGCAATGTTTTGTTGGTCGTATTAAGAAAAAGTTACATGTTTACATCATGTTTAACCCTCATCATGGGCGTTTTAATACTGGGATCCATCTTTTAATTAATAGCCAAAACTCAGTTACTATTGCCATTAATGCATTTGTTTTTATTTTGAGAAATTATAAAAACGTGTTTTACTCTCACGGGCAAAGGGAAATACATGTTTTTAAAAGCACCCAACAAAAAGTTTGTGCATTTTTTTTTTATGTATAATGAATGTATTTATGCTAATAATTGCAAGTTATTACAACCCCACACCGATTATAATGATTATAAATGTGCTGATTTATCGGCACTATTGTAAACATTTGATGAAAATCTCAAATTGTTTTTGTTTGTTTACAGCTTCACTTGGTCATTTGAAAAGATCAATCTGAGCATGGTTCAAGTCATCTCAGGCCATTTGGTGAAATCCTACGACGAGGAGTTTCGAACTCTCTATGCCAGGTCGACTGTGCCGCTCGAACTTTGTCCCCAAGATAGTTTGTTTCAACACAATGGGATGCAAAGACAAATATCTTTAACAAATCCTTGTGTTACACAAAAAATTGATCGCAAAGATCAGCTGAGACATACCCTGGACACTGTCTATCGAAAAACGTGTGAGCAGAATCTTAGCACAAGAGATATCAATGAGAGATTCCTAGAAGAGGAAAATATTCCCCTTAGACCATCCATTGAGAATGATATTTCCAATAAATATCACCTGCCCCAATATTCATCTCCAGAAGCAATGGATTTCCTCAAGAGGCATAGTTATGCCGGGGAGGGACAAGATGGAGGCATATTGGAGAATATTAGGCCGAGAGGAAGCAACTGGAACATACATAAAGATTCAGCATATGGACAAAACAGCTACTCTAAAAGCAATTATTTGCAAGTGCCACAGCTCTACAGGGGTCAAAACATGCGTCAGTCTTATGGTGGCAATGAAAAACCAATTCTGCCGCCACAGTCGAATATGCCAACTTTGGAAAACACCTCCAAGGCATTCATGCGCAACTTGAGGATTGAAGCCTATCTTAAAAACCGGGATGGGCCTTTTGGAGAGTCCTGTGATTACTTAGATCAATATGAAACACAGGAAAATCCTAACTCATTAATGCACGGACGACTGAGATCATCTCTTGTTCTTAGGCAAACCATAACTGAACAAATGGAGCCGAACAGATACACAAATAGCACTTTGCTAGGTGTGTTAAACCCCTCTTTACGCTATTCATCAATGCAGTGGAATCCAGCATCTGAGAACGAAGTCAATAATAAACATTTAGCTATGAGGAGACAAAGTTTTCAGAATTTTGATGAGAGTCGCAGTAATACAGGATACGGTCATGGTCGAAATGCCTACCCCTCTACATATGCAAGCTTAGGCAGACCTAAAGGTACACGTATAAACAACCCTGACATACTGCAAGACAACTGGCAGAAAAGGCATAGTGTGGCAGATCCAAGATCAAACAATGAGAATGCACAGGACCCAGGTCCCACGTATGGAGCCGTTGCAATGACAAATGGGAACAAAAGCACAATTGGGATTCGTGCCCAAAATGAATGCTATGGTTCTCATCTAAATGAGGATCAGAGATCTTTATCTCATTATGATGTCAAATGTATCACAGGCACAAAACACTCCAGTTCACACAATTGGCAGGAGCCACCATCAAGGACATATTCTGCTATTGCTCTAGAGGGAAATCGAAAGGTTATGAATGATTTTTCCAACAATGTAGACTCTCTTCCACTTTTCCAGAGCAGTTCAAAGATTGTAAAGTCTTTGTTGAATATACCAGAGAAAAATGAGGACTCAACCAGAAGCATTGAAGCAAGAAGTCTCAAGTCAGCTGCGAGTCAAGACACATTAACAGGTGAAGATGAGGAAAGGACAATGGGATGGAAACATCATCAAAGTTCAACCAATTTTATCAAATCCTCCACAGAGAGACAAAGACAGATTGTAAACACAAGCACTTTGGAGGACGATCATGTGAAATCTTCAAAACCACGATTTAGAATGGAGGAACACCTCAATCCACCACAGATATCCCTCCCAAAGCCACGAGCACAGATGGAACATGACAAAAGTAAAAGGCCTGGAGAGGACACAAGCATTCATAGCAAGGGTCCAGGAAATGAAAGTCGCCTTTATAACAAACATGAGCCTTTCACACTTTCATTTGACAAGAAAAACAAACGCTTTGGCCACAGTTTCAGAAACACACACTCACTAGAGAAAACCAAAGGCTTTCCTAAAAGTGAAACAACTACTGAACAAAACCTCACGAGAGGAGCGCGGGGGCACCATGAAAATAAGCTGGAGAAATTCATTCAAAGAATGGGAAATCTCATCAACAAAAACAAGTGACAACTGCTTTTGCATCGAACAGATGTTACTTCATGCAGCTCAGATGAGTCAGATAGATTTGTGTTGGTCTTTTTTAGCTGACAATGGCCTTCAAGATTTTCATTCTGTTGTAGGAAAGCACACAGCAGGAATATCTGGCACTGTTATCATTTGATTTCATACTGATGTCCTTGAATTCAAATACTGCAAATACTCGCGATGGCAGCAGATAGTCAGGTCATATGTACTATATGTAGTTTATTGTTAAGGTGTCGGTGCACAACACACATTTATTTCACTGTAAGTTCGTATGACAGAAAAATTTCCTTCTGTGCGGTAGGTGTAATGAGTACTGTGGAGGCTGTGATGATAACACTGAAATACAGAACGTGTTGTTTTGATTTTATATATATATACTGTATATATATATATATATATACAGTATATATATATATATATATATATATATATTTAACTGCATCTCAGGACAAACAAGAATGTACATTTTCTTTAAAAAAAAAACAAGGGATTTCATATTTCAAAGTATGCATTAAAGTTATTTATGTCTGCTGTAAGGGTCATTAGCCTAATTCATTATTAGTTAAGCATACAGCCTCGGTATGTTTGAAACTTTTTCTCTAACAAAACCTTTTATCTTGACAACCAATTTGTTAAAAGAAAGAAATTAACATATTTTATTTCAGGTCTTTATGAAATTCAGAGGAAACTTTCTTTTTAGCAACACAACATCAATATTTCGATGGGAATGTTTACATACTGTATGTGAAGTCAACAATTACGGTACTTCTTCGTTTTGTCAAAGCCAATGTTCTTCCCAAATCTAATGGTTTTGGCAATTTGAGGAGTCAGGCAAAGTAATGATTGTAAAAAGAAAGATACAAACCTTAACACTGAGAAATTATGGCACGTACAGCACATACATAAGAAGAGAAAGACTGCATAATCACAGCCATCTTTAAACACAAGCATTTAAGTATTTTTCAGAGTAGAATAGTCAATTATCCATCCATCCATCCATCCATCCATCCATTTTCAAACCCACTTGCTCCTGTTTTACAGGGTGGCGGGGATAGCCAATTATATTCAACATTTTCTTAAGTTATCCAAAGCTTTGGTGTTTAAAATGCAACAGCAATTATTATTATTCATATTATAAAATCACAGTGATACAAGTGTTACTAATCCATCTCAAATAATGATAAATAATTATATTTTAAAATGATTAACTTAGTGGTGCATAGGCAGCTCAGTGAAAGTGTTTAGCTTATTAGACATTGAAATGTTTAACTGAAATAATCAGAATCAGAAATACTTTAATGATCCAAGAGGGAAATTCAGAATCAGAATCAGAATCAGAATCAACTTTATTGGCCAGGGTTGAATGAATACACACGAGGAATTTCTTTTGGTGACCTGTGCTCTTTCAGGTAGTATAACATTAAATAATAACAATCAACTAGAATAAAGAAAAATAAATAAAATAGAGAAAAATAAAAAGAAAAAAGAAGTATAAACATAAATATAAGAGAAGTTAGACTAATATGTGCAAACTAAATAAAAAATAACAAGATAATAATAATAGTAATAATAATAATAATAATAATAATAATAATAATAATAATAATAATAATAATAATAATAATAATAATAATGAAATAAAATAAGAATCCAATAATAATAATAATAAGATAATAGTGCAGTAGTGCATTGATGAGTAGTGCAAATAGGTGAACATTTAAGTGAAAAAGTTATGTCCATGAACATTCACAGTGACAGGTTGTTCCAGGGTTGATATGTTTAGTTCCAGGTTATTTCACAGTAACAGAAACAGAAATTAATTTCTTTCAGTGACTGAAGAAATATTAGAGATGAAAAGAAGCAACACTAAACAAAGGAGAGAAAGAAAATAAAAAGAAAACGTACATAAGTAAGTAAAAGACTGTTAATTAATTAAGGATTAAATACAAGTGCCACATTCCAGCAAAATATAAAACAAATGCACTTTAACACCATCCAAGTTATTCTCATATAATAGATTATATATTACATATCATTGTTAGTATTATTAATATTATTACATACACATTCTTTTATTAACTATGAGCACTACTTTCTTAATGCAGTGTAAAGGTTATCACAAGGCTACTGGGTTTTCATGCTGATGTGTCACAGCCTTGTTTCCTTTTCCAATGAAAACACTCGAGATGACATATTCAACCGGCTTCTTTTTTAAATATTAGATTATACAAATACACTCTACAGTGGGGCAAAGTACAGGAACTAAAAAAAACAGCATAGCTGCAGGAAAAGATAGATAAACACTTAATTCACCACGGGTTTAAATATTTAAAAATAATAAGTCCCAAATGAACAGCGACAACTCAAAGAGCATGATTAGGTTGTTTAGCTTGTTGAGGCAACGTGAAAACTCCTTCTGTTCATCATTCAACGTGTTGTACACAGCCTGTCATTATTTAAGAAATAACACTTCAATGTTGAAGTGGACATTCAGGTCAGACACACACTTTGTGTTACATAACAATACTCAAAAGTAGGATAAAGGTAAACAATGCTAATTGTACTTTTATCTACTGGTATATTTGCTTCAACAAATGATTTATCAAATATTCAGAAATACAAATGATTATTTTTTTTAAAATGATACGATTCATGTGAGTTTTACAGTGAAATCCAAACAAAAAGGAAGTATGGATTATTTATTAGGCATAAATGTTTAGCAGCTCTGTAGATTAAACTACAATTTGGCAGTATTTTTATGCAGATTCTTAGTCCACTGCAATTTTAATATTGCATTTGTTGGTAGTTTTTACTGGTCACAGATGTTTTTTGGATGGTTGGTCATTTTAATTCTCGCTGCACGTTCCCAGTGTTTTGAGTATAGTTTCACACCAACAAATACTTACTTTGCTTTCAGGTGTTTTACTGATAGTCCCTCATTTGCTTATTAATTAACGTTGATGGATTAGTTGTTTATTTTAATAAAACATGTTGAACACACTGCAGCTGTACATGAGTAATGCTCCGGTTATGCTGTACATTACAAAGTAGGACAAAACACAATAAAGGAATTTTCCCCCGAAAGTTAAATTAATATAATAATATAACTATTCAAAGAAATTATCCGAGCAAGCCTACAAACTGTTAATGTTGCACTTACAAAAAAAAAAATAAAATAAATAAAAAATAAAACACCAGGCTGGGTGTTTTTAATACTGTACTGTAGTTCATAGTTATTTCTTTTTATATGTACTTTTAATACCATTGATTATATTGCTAATTAGATAACTTGCTTTATTTTATCAGAGTTTTTATTTAAAAAAAAAAGAAAAAAAAAACTGCAGATGTTAATGACATTTTATAATAAATGACAAATATTTTACATTATTTCCTTTACTGTACCCAAAATGTAACACCCAACCCCAGCGCTCCACGGTTGCTCTCTGGCCAACGACTTCCTGATGATCGATCTTTTTTTGATACAGAGTTGAGCAAAGACACAGTAAAGTGAGTTCAAACTACAAAAGTCTAATGTTGCGCTGTTGCACCAAGCCTCATTGAAATGCAGCTCACACCTGCACAATGATTACAGCTTGATAGTATTTTTGTTGTTCCCCTGCAGAAAAATAGAGGAAGGTTGAAGTTTATTTCAAAAATCTATTCTGGTGTTTGCGCTCATTAAAGAAAAAAACACATTTAAAAAATAATTGTCCTATTTTATTGCATAATATGTCACTGGGGATCACTTTCACAGAACTTTCATAGAAAAACAGAGATTAACAACAACTAAGAAACTTTTTTTTTTCTTTAATGTTGCTACTCTATACATCTACCTCTGTGGAACCAGTTTGGTCTGCTCTTTACCTTAGTAACGTGTGTAACAAGAAAACACTGTTGCACTTCATAGAAACAGCTCCACAAACATAGTGTTTGAAATGGGAAAAACATACAACATACAAGACATTTTTAAATACGCCTGTAAATTCCCAAGAACTTCAGGAAACTCCATCACCAAATGTATGACAGGTGACCTTTGGCTTTGCTGGTTAAAGGTATTTTGAGTTGTATGTTGTACATGCAGTCAACCTGTTTTCACAGGTACAGGCAGAAACATGAACACAAAGTCTTATAACACCCAAAAAAAAGCAGAACACTACTAAATTAAAATAAGGAACTTTAATTAGTAACACTGTCAACATAAGGACTTTAAAGCCACTAATAAATAACAAAAGGCAAACTTGTACAAACTGTATTTCTGGAATAAAATTCAGAAAATAATAATATTAAAAATTGAATTGCTCAAATCTCAAACAGTAAACATGGATAAATTAAAAAAAAAGGCAAAATGTTACTATAAAAAACATACACACAATTCATGTTAACCTCAAAAATCTTCCAAAGGATGGAACTCTTAGTGCATCTCATTTATCTCTCTCAGACAGCATGCAGATGAAAATGCACGTGTAGATGAATTTTAAACAACATCTACAATTTTAACAAAGGTTTTACAATGTTTAGTTAGAATGTTTGCAAACTGGGTAAATTGTCATTTTTTTTAATTTTTTTTCTTTTTAATCAAACTCATTTATATTTAATTCCTGCCATCTTTTTTATGATATGATTTGCATATTTAAGTATTGACGCAAAATAATTCACTTAGATGGCCTTATTTAGTGCAACTCTGAGGGCCAGTTTCACATTCAGGACTTAAATAAAACATGTACTAAAATATGTTAGATTGCTTTCTGAGTTGAGTTATTCAGCTTCAGATTAACTAGTTCCAGACTACAAGGACCAGTAGATTAATTGTTGGAAGCCCAATTAAATAATTAATAATTTGCACATGGTGCAAAGGTGAGGGTGTTCGGAATATCTGAGGTGGTATATTTCTCATATCGATTTTAGCTGTGTGTGTGTGTGTGTGTGTGTGTGTGTGTGTGTGTGCGTGTGGAATAGGAGCTTGAACCATGAGCTATCATGGAGAAAGGAAAAATAAAAAGTTGGTTCACTTTACTTGAAGTTTTATTAAGGCCGACATTACTCCATCATTATTATGACATGACACCTGTCATTACCATGAATAAGTTGTCATGAAGGCTGTCATTAAGTGATGTTCGTTACCTTAACGCTTCGTTATCCTAACCCCTAAACCTTTGGAGAATGGATGCCGGTTGTGGTTGTAGATACAGACATTTCTTCCATTTCTGACCCCAGTGATTCTATTTACACTCACATAGTCTGCCAACAAGAGCTATCCAGCTAGGAGTGACAGGTTGGTAGTCCATCCCTCTCTCCTGTCCCCTGCTCCGTATTCACCACACTGCTGACATACCATGTTATTGATTACTGCACACTGCACACTCACACACCATACTCAATCCCATTTTACCTTCACATAGTCTATCTCCAGGGCTTGCCAAGCAGGCACAATGGTGACTGCAGTCTACCCACTACTTACATACACTCCATACGCTCCGACACTGATGCACCTTCACAAACTATTTGATGAAAGGTGTATGGAACAGAGAAGCCTGAGTAACATGCACCGCCCCGTGCCCTGCTTTTGACTCTATTCCAAACTGAACTGTCCAGAACCGTTCAGAGGGTTTCATCGAGAAAAAATAATCAATGCACCTAACCCTAACCCTTGACCCTACCTAACCCCACGAGATCCCTCCACCTAACTCAAAACATGCCAACATAGCTCTAAAGGTGTCTTAATTTAGCAAAAGGTGTCATAATTTAGCAAACATTTATTGACTGGCTTCATGACGCGTTATTCATGCTAATGACAGATAATGTCAGCCTTATGTATAAAACCTCAAGTAAAGTGTGACCAACAACTTGGTGAGATTTCATTGTATTTTCTATGATGGCCTGATTGTACTATCACATGAAATGTACAAAATGTTTTCTCATATGAGGTACACGCACACATGTTGCCATATGTCTTGTACAGGTCCTGTGGCAAAACATAAAAATACAGCTGGCAGAAAACAGTCGCAATTGCTCGTAGGGAGAATTTCAAGAGAGGTGGGGGACCCTTAGTTAGACCAGAGATGGATGACCTGGGAGCACTTGTTAACGGGGATGATTGACAGCCAACAACACTTGGAAGATATATCAGATGATCATCTGGACAGATCAGGTGGGGAAGAACTAATACTAATTTTCTATAATGTATATACCTGAGCTGGTGAGCTATAGTGTTTTGCTAATAAAAAAGAATACTAATGTGGCCTCTACTAAAGAGATCTTGTTTCTAATATATGAATCATTTTCTAGAAAAAGAACTAGGCTTGAATCTGGTGTTGGAGGAGCCAGAACAGGGTCAGGCAAATCAGCCCTCGGCATCTGTGGCAGCAGCAGCAGCCAGTATCTCCATCCCAGGCAGCACCACAAGTTTGAAAATCATTATTATTATTATCATTGAGATGAAAAATCTTCATGTTGAGTTGATTACCAAAGAGACGGAGAGAGACTTGATGCGGCAGCAGTAGCAATGCATCAGTGTTCTTTGTAACAATGCCCCTGTTGACCTTCTGCCTTTTGTGAATTAAATAGTTCAACCAAATAGAATGAATGAATAAACCATTTAAATTTTTCACTTGACAAACATATCACTTTTGGATAACTTAACACATGCTGTTTTCTCTTTTTTCCCCCCATTTTTTATTAAAAGAACTGCAAAAAAATCGGTTCCTGTAAGTATGTCCAGTTTTGTCATTGGCAACATCTGCTATGGGAACATGTGGGTCATTGTAATATTCAGCTGGTGGGCCTAAGGTATTTATGACGCACTGCTGTTGCCCCGATGACAATAGCATCTTCTTGGTTCAAAACATAACATTGAAAACCAATATTCCAGATGCCAAACATCTAGCTACTCCACTAACCCTCTGGTGTGAATATGGGCTTTGTTGTAGCATTGCTGCTCGGGTCTGACTGGATGCAGATAAGGAGTAAACAAAAACTACGTCTGTGCATAACCACCGTCACCAGAAATAATTCCACTATGTTTTACTGCTTTAAACTGAGCAAACAATGAGGAGTTTTGGAAAATCCTTCAGTTGTGTGTTGAACTGCTCCGACATGCAACAATGTTGGAAAACTGCGTAATGAAAGATCAGACACCTTTGTGAAAACCAGTTTTTATGATTCCGGTACAGTTCAGCATCTTCTGATGAAGGACACATAATGGGAACATGACATCCATCAATACAGCCAATAACTGCAGGGAAGTTCCCATATTTGTAGAACTGTATCTCATAGGTGGAGTTTGTGGGAGACACCCCTAGTGGTTACAAGTTTTCATTACAGTTTTCCCAAATTAATTTCAAATACAATTCTTAATATAATGTACATAAAATACATTTTTTTTAAGTGTCATAAAATACAGTGACTGTAAAGAAACATATATCAATTAATTTTTTGTTCTTTTAAAAATACAAGTTATTCTTTAGCGCTCGAGTCATGTGACTGTCGTCTTCTTTTATCAAACCATTCTTCTTCACAATGTAAATGATAAAGTAACACTGCCCCCAGCAGTTCGTGTATGGTACTGCAGCAAAAATGACAGAAAGCAGCTGCTGGCCTGTATTTATCATGAATTTACAACATTAAATGACAAGTTGATGCAAATTTTTGCATTATTGTACATGTTACATACATTGTGGTTGCCACAAATCTCAAAACAGTCTATATATATATATTTAATTTTTTTTTTCCTTTTGGACCCCTGGCAAGAATCTCAAACTACGCCCATGCTGTATCTTGTAGGTGGTCTGGTCAACAGCATCTGGGAACTTGATGTAATCCTTCCTCAGTTCACATATTTCTTTGCAGACTTTGTGCACTATTATGATTTACTCACGGTGGACAGTTCCTCATGCCAAAAACCTCAAGGTGATAAGTACTTGTAAGAAAGGAGGTCTAGGAGTTCCTCATACTGAGCCAAATGAAAGATTTGTTTGAAGCAAACAAATAATTTCAGCTACTTTGTCTTCGTACATATGGAAACGGTCACGGAAATCTGTATTATCAAATTCATAAAGCGGGTTACCTCTCTTTCTGAGGATTCTTCTTTCTGGTCTTGGTGGTGGTCTTTCTGCATCATTAAAGACATCAATGCATTTCTTTTTCATCATGTGTCTTGAAGCATTCAGCCTTTAATCATAAGTAAAACCTGCCCCTGGCCAGGTTCATTTTAAATTTTCATTTAGACCTGGATTAGCTCGAGTCTTCGCTCAAGACAGGAGGTTACTTAAATCAAGACTAGGACAAGTCTGAGACCATTTTAATCCATATCCAAGAAAGCTTTTTCAATAAATCCTGGATTAAAATTTGATTTAGTCTTGAACTAGGAACTAATCCCTGTACGGGAAACTGGGGCTTAAAGTTGACAATTTATCCTGCTATTTTTTTTTGCCATTCATTCAGCAAGTTAAACTGCCATTTATCCAGTTTTCTATTCATTCATTGATTCGTCATCTTTTCACTAAGAGGAAATAAGCATATGTGCATTCATATTTAAATTAAGGACAGATGAATAAAAAATTGATTTGGCATTTTTCTTTTAACTGTATATTCAAGATTTAGGTCCCTCTCCACCATCTGGATTTGTTTGTGAGCTTTAGTTTGGCAGATACATTTGAAAACGGCATTTTAAATTCATGTCACATTGTTAAGTTAACACCTTTCCTCAGTCACAAATAAAACATGACTCCTACGTTCTTTGAGAGACAGAGGAGACGAATCATTGTAATGCAGTGAACGAGGGCTTTGTGTAGCTTTTGCTTTTTTTTTTTTATTAAGCGGAATTACTGCAAGAAAGAGTGGCCTTTGAGTGTTTGGATGGATGCAACAAGATCTAAACTGATCAAGGAAATGCAGCTCATAGCCAATGAAATGTCTCAATTCAGTGACAACAATAACTTATCCAATGCCTTAATCAGAATTGATCATGCTTTTTCCCTAATAAGCCAAGAAAAGCCTGGAAAAAGAGCCACCAACTGCAAAATAAGTAAATTATACTGCTCAGACCTGAAGGGAAACAAGATTTAGCATCCAGGGATGTCTCTCACCTGTCATGTTATGCCAGATTGAATAAAAACATGTGTCATCTTGAGTGCATTTTGTATAATGCAACCCATGTGCTTACAGGAAAAATGCTAGACTAAAACAGGACCTGACATAATCAGATGACAGCTTTCAACAGCTTGTCTCCCAAATGTCCACCATGCACCCAAAGCTTTGGGTGCATGGTGGACATGGCAATATAAAAATGTGATTATTGTGTATATTTACATATTGATATGTTGTAATGTGTTATGATGGATCATACTCAAACATGCACAGAAATACTAATTCTACTGGAAGTGGAGATTTATAGTAAGTTTTGTACAAAGTGTTACAAAGTGAGAAAGCAGCTGATCCATAATGTTTCAGCACAGAGAGAGATGCTAGTGTTGTGGTAGTCGAGACTGGTCTTGGTCTCGAGACCAAATTTGAAAGGTCTCGGTCTCGTCTCGGACTCTGAAGCATTTTGACTCGTCTTGTCTCGGACTCGGGCTGCCCGGACTCGGGATTTTACGTCAAGACGGTTCGAAACCAACACTAATTTCTGCTATTTTTAATCCTTTTTATAATGGGATAACACGGAGGAGAACGGGATAAAACAATCTTTTATTCATTCTTTAATCCACCCCGTATAATGACCGCAACCTTCCTTAATGTGACTGAGTGACGTGTGTGACACACTCGTGTGTGTGTGTGTGTGTGTGTGTGTCTGGCTACGGTGTCAGTTTGGACCGCGAAGCGCAAGGGAGATAGAAACTAATCACCGGTAAAAATCTGTGTAAAACTCCAGAAAACAATCACCATGAATAAATATTATCTCCCTGGTAAAGATAGTAGCTCTAACAACTGGTAAAATGATAAACTATGGGGACGCACTTACTCTGCCTCTGGGTCCTAGTGCCAGCAGTCCGGTTTAGCCTGTTCCGTTTACCGAGGTCCGTGTGTGTTTAATAAGTCCATGTCTGTGTGAAAGTCTGCCTCTGTCCATCCACTCTTTTCATTATATCCATGTCTTTTAAGGCTTTTATTACATAGTGTCGGCTGTAGTCTGGGCCGCCGCCATCTTGGATTATGTCGTCTTGGTCTTGTGTTGGTTTCGGTGCATTCTGGTCTCGGGCAAGTCTTGGTCTCGGATAGTGTGGTCTTGAACACAACACTAAGAGATGCTTATCTCATTGTTTCTCAAACTTTTTCTGTTGCGCTATCCGTGGAGGAATTGAAAATTTTCAGCCCCATCAATCAAAATAAAATGTTAACTAAATGTGTAAAAAGTAACCATTGTTGAAAATGGTAAAAAACACAGTCATATTTTTAAGAACAGTAACAATAAAGTTCTTTAAGGGCAAATTCATTCATGAAGTGATGCAACACCAAACCATGAAATAAATAGATTAACAGTAAAATATTTATACTTCATACATTTTAGAATGAAAATTTAATGTATATTTGATTTAATTCATTAGTGACACATTTAATTAATTATTGCCACATTAATTAATTATTGACACTTTTAATTAATTAATGAACAGTGTATTTATTTATTTAATTAATTGTGGCACTTCTCATCCTCCATACATATTCACATCTATCGGAATAAATTTAAAGCGGAATTACAAGATCAAGGAATTATTCCATTTGGAATTAATTTCAGAATAAACCAGGATTTAAGTTTAATTCGGAATAGCCTTATCAAATTTGGAATTAGGTGTTTAAGGTCAGTTTAAAGAGGATTTAACTATTATTCTGAATTAAAACTCTCACATGAACATGGTCATTGTTCAGCAAGACTTCCATACCCTCCTATTTTGGGAACTACTTTAGCCAATAGCTGCCTCCTCCTAACAACACTAATGAATGCAAGTCAAACTAATGAAAAAAAGACCTGTCGTGGTGCTTCCCTTGACCTCACATCCTGGCTCAGTGCTCTGGGTATAGAATGGTGCTGGTGGTCCCATTCTGATGTTTGACTCTGATGCTGATCAGGACCGGCTTTACCAACAGGCAACACAGGCGGCCGCCTAGGGTGCCATCTGCTGAATGGGCGCCAAATTGCACCTCCCCCTTATTTTATTTTTTTTATATAATAATTTAAAAAGGTATAATAAATGTGAAATACACCCTTTACAATCACTGTACATGTTTTCTCTTAATTGAATATTAATAATAAAAACCTGTAACTATACCTGCTAATCTTCTGCCTATATTTATATTCATTTTACTTTAATTCTTGTTGTATTCTATATAATTCTATTGTGTTGTTTGCGCAATGTGTTCTTTGGTTTTAATAAAAAAAAATTTACTGACTAGTGAAACCAAAAAGGAAAGTAGAAATGTCTTGTACTGAAACTTTTATATCTTATTTTAATTTTTGATTCTACTGTTTTACATTGCTTTTGGATTTTGCACCATTTAGGGTCAAAGTCCACTCTTTCCTGGGGCACTGAATGACCTAATGCCGGCCCTGATGCTGCTGCTGCTGCTGCTGGTGGTGGTGCGCATGGTTACAGTGAACCGCGTCACACGGACAGGGAACTGTGGAGCGCTTTAATAGCGCAACATTCTCGGAGACTGTCAGTCAGTTCAGTTTCCCATTTCACTCACACGGTTTCTCCCCCAGCGATTGAAGCATGTCTGGGAACACTGGGAATGTGGATTGTGAGGAATGTTCATCCTCTGCACATGTCATCATCAACAGCACAGAGACGCGCGTGGACTCCAGGTTGGATGATGATGATGAACTTCTGAGATACATTTGGAGAGAGTATTTGCATCCAAAGCAGTACGAATGGGTTCTGATTGTTGGCTATATACTGGTGTTTTTCGTCTCACTTATTGGAAATTCCCTCGGTAAGTTACAATCTTCATCCCATTCAATCTAACAAAATAGTGACGTATACATGTGCTGCGCTTTGTTTGTAACTGGCTTTCATTGGCAGCCTATTTAGGTTATGTGGGAGTTTGTTTGGGAACCAGTGCTATAATGGTGCTATGAATGAAGGCTTGATTACTGACAGTTTAGGAATAGAACAATTTGGCTCTGGCTTTGCAACAGTAACGGAATCCCTTTCTGTGCAATTTACCTTAGTTTTATGCAAATAAAAATAAAAATGAATACATGAATAAATAAAACAATAAATAAAAAAAATTACATTTGCTGTAAGATTAAGCGACCAATATTGTGAAATAAAACAGCAGCTGTTTTTGCTTTAAGGAGCTTTTTAATACTAAAAAAAAAAAAAAAAAAAAAAGAAAAGGCTTATTGTGCTGTGCACGTTGACCCTGGTACAAACTGTACCAGCTTTTAAACTGCAGTGAACACTATTGCATTTCCTATTTTATGAAATGTGACCATAATTGTGTGGGATTTTAAATGATGTACTTTCCATATGCCACCTCAATTTGAAAACAATATTAAGACATGCATAATATATTTTTCTACTTTGAATGAAATGTCTATTGTTCAAAAAACATTATTAATGTATCATTTTAATGATAAAACCATTCTTGCACTTTCTATGGGCGACCATCGCTCTAGGTGGTAAAGGGGTCGTATTGTGATGTAGAGGTTGGGGGTTCAATCCCACTCTATTCCTGTCTATGTGTCACTGGGCAAGACACTGAACCCCAAGTTGGTCCCAATGGTTGATTAGTGCCTTGCATGGCAGTTCTGTCCCATTGGTGTGTGACTGTGAATTGGTGAATGAGGTGATATTGTGAAGCGCTATGGGGCTCTCTCAGTGGTTATAAAGTGCCATACAAATGTAGTCCATCACCATATACCATTTCTATAGGTCACATAGCAACATATTGAATTGTGTCACTGAGCAAACAAAAATGTCTGTAAGGAGTGTAAATTATAAGATGAAAAA
The DNA here is from genome assembly GCF_900634775.1 of Gouania willdenowi. NCBI lineage: Eukaryota > Metazoa > Chordata > Actinopteri > Blenniiformes > Gobiesocidae > Gouania > Gouania willdenowi. The sequence goes on along the minus strand of NC_041058.1, from coordinate 19,468,296 downwards.
GCAGCTTCACTCTGAGTAAGAAACAGGCTTTCTTTAATTTGACAGACTGAAAGTTGATCGCTGCTCTCACACATTATTTCCTACTTGTTTGAAAAGCTATTATTGCAAAGTCTCGTTCTTATTTTTTGGTCCTAAATCACACACTAGATCTGTCCTGTCAAAGGCTTATTCTGTATTGTATGAATCATAATCCAATCATCTTATCACACCTACCCATTGGTTTGAGCACATGTTAAACAAGGTGTCAGATAAAATATGCCATCAATATGATATGGCACTATATTGCAATACGCTGTCCCCAATATGATTTTCAACATCCAATTTTATTTAATGTTTTGGACTCAGGGCCGGCCCTAGATATCTTGGGGCCCTAAGCGGGACACTTTATGCGGGCCCCACACTGCCAATTATGGACAGTTTAGGAACACAAAAGCAGATACCGTTTTCTATTATAAACCAAATGAATTCCATTTTCCCCTTTGTAAACAAAAGTTTACGAGCTGCTCCTCTACTGTCTGAATGATCCTCAGTATCAAACATTTTAAATTTGTTTTTCTTGTTTTTGAGAAGCAAAGTCCTTCATAACATCATCCTAGGAAATCTGCCTCCCAACCTCATGGTTGATACTGATAGTGACGTTGACAGTGTTTTTTCAAGAATGGGGGTGTGTGTGTGGGGGGAGGGGGGGGTGAACTGCGCATGTGTGTCCGTCATGTTGAAAAAAGGTAAAGATCCTTCCAATAATTTTTAGGGTTGGAGTTAGAATTAGGGTTTATCGTAGTAGGACAAGTTAAGGTAGCAAAATATTGTTAGTAAACCTGTAAATATTTACTACGCTATTAGTGCGCATGCGCCTGTAGGAGGCTTCCACTCGTAGGATTATTTTTCACTACTCCGGCTCTATTTGGACTCATTGTATTTCAGTGTCCCTTTCACTGTGTGGCATTACTGTACTGGTGAGAGAGGCACATGAGGAAAAAGTCCCAACCAGAGGCGTTGCAACAGGGTGGGCAACACAGGCAATTGCCTAGGGCCCCGAGCTTAAGGGGGCCCCCGAGGGATGGCTGACAGGCAATTTCAATGACAAAATAATGTAATTACTTTGAGACGCCGCAGAGACAGTGCATCAAAAATCCCCTGCACGGGGCCCTTTCTGAGGAGTCACTGGCTAGTTGCTAGTAAGGGGCCCCGACAGACGGCAGTGACACAACTTGAAACCCCCCCGACTAGGGATGTAACGATTCACTCAACTCCCGATACGATTCGATTCACGATACTGGGTTTACGATACGATTCTCTCACGATTTTTACAAAATGGAACTGTAGACAAATTTTTTTTTGGGAAAAAAACTAGGAAATACTGTATTATTTTCCTTTTATTTTTCATTGTCAAAAGAATTCCTTGATAAACTATTCAAAACAATGCAATTTAACTAAAAATGAATCTTGAATTAAATAAATAAAGGAATAATACAATTGAAAATGAAGCCTATTATTTAAATTCTGGTTCTATAATAAACAATGCAAAACTGCATAATAGTTCTTTTTCTTTTAAAAGTGCAACTGAAAATGTATTTTGTGCCTTAACAATTGGAGTTTAAAAAAAAAAAAAAAACGTCATTGCACTGATTTACGTCACATTTGTTTGGACCAGCAGAGGGCGCTGGTAACCCAGTGGTTGGTTGGCATGCAGATATCTTGCAGTGAAGAAGAGAAGCTATGCTAGCAGACAAAGCTAATAGAATAATGTGACTTTTACAGATATTCAAGTAATATTACAGATATTCTTTCGGTGCTAAAGGGGTAATGAATCATTTATTAACATATTTAAGAGTAGAAGGCGGCCAGAAAGAAAGTATTAGCAGACTCCGCCCGCCGCCAACACTTCTGGATAGCGCCCTCTGCTGGTTAAAAAAAGTACTGCGATTCAATTGTCAGAAAATCGATATCAACCGTGATAACTATGAATCGATTTTTAACTGCCTTACGATTAATCGTTACATCCCTACCCCGGACACATTACAGTGTCGGGAACCTCCCTAATGGGGCCCCACTACTACCGGTCCCTGCATCAACGTGTTGTTGTTATCAAACACACACCGATAAAATGAAGTGGACACATCCCTCAGGGCTCATGAAGAGAAGAAAAAAACAAGAAGAGGATGAAAATAAAAAAGGTGATAGTGGTAAGTGAGAATGTGTAAGATATGAGTGTTTCATTATAAAAAAGTTTGTCCCAGTTAGTCCCAGTCACTTTGACCCAAACTCCCAGTCATCCTACCAGCACCAGAAAAGTTAACTGTACATTTAAGTCTGTGTAAAGTGAATTCAGCCATTTTATTCTAAACACATTCATAAAGTGTGTTTACATGTATATATTAATCATTCAAATTTGACAGTGTGGTTAACAACCAACTTCTGTGGTATGAGCACATATTTATTCTTACTTACTTGAACAGCTTTATGTTAAGAAGTAGTCCAGCTCATAAGTCTTGTTGCCAATGGCTGTGTACATACTGTACATTTATAGCCACACAATAAATTAGTCCTTTGCTGCCAATGATATTTTCTCCCAGAATAGAGTGTTTGTTGTCAAATGGTAAATTCATAAATGTAACATTAAATAAAATGTTAACATGAAGCATTAAAGTTGTTACTGCAAATTAATGTTCATTAGTTATTCCACACATATCTCAAATGTTTAGTGTTTGTGTAGCATGCACATTTCTTTACTTTATTTTATGCAAGACAAACAAATACATTGTGCTCTTTTATTTTTTCTTCCTCGAGGTGCTTGGTTGAAGTTTTTTGGACCACCACCACAACACCAACAACAACATCAGCAGCAGCAGCAACAGCAGACCTATCTACATGAAAGTAGGAACTTATTTAGTTTAACTTTTTAAAATACATTTTAAAGTTTAAAATATATCATGGGATCTATCGGATTGAATATGACCACACAAATTTTTGTCTTAAACAATTGCTTCTTATACTATTTTCTTTCTTGCAATATCAACCTCAGATCATGAGTGGGGTCTTGAAGAAGAAGAAGAAGAAGAGTAGGACATGATGGCACCTTCATGCAGCAGCAGCAGCATGGCAGCACAGCATTACATCACCACCTCCTCACCACACCCATGACACCGCATTACCAGAACAGAAATAATAGCAATTAAAATAATATCAGATGATCCTGAGCTGTAGCCAAATGCTATTGATGACAATGCTCGGTATCAAATTGTGAGAAAAGAACCACTCCAAATAACAGATAGCAGGTGGGAAAACCCACCTCGGGAGATTCACCACAGAAAATTACAAAATGATAATGAGAACCGGTTAGAAAATCAAATGAGAAATGTTAGTTGCTTTCCACTTCAATTCCTTGTTTTTTGTTGTTTTTTTGCTGGGTAGCCTTTTTATCATACTTAAAATTTTGCACATTTCAGTTGTGTTTGTTTTTCTTGCATTTACTGTATATATTGTGTGTAAAGTTTGCATTCAGTTTAGATAGCTATGTTATTTATTTTATATGTTAATTATTCAATAAAGTATTTCTTTCCTGATCCGTCATCCTGGACTTCATTCATCATCATTCTGGGGCCGGGAGGCCCCATAGTCCTTCTTGACTAGGGCCCCCAGGGGGTCTAGAAACGCTCCTGGTGCCAACGTATGCTTGCCAGGTGCAAACTCTCATATAGAAGCAAATGTTAGGAGGTATTTTGGAAGGACAAACCAAAATGAGCTGGACAGAGATTTCACAGTTTGTAAATTTAGTTTGGCTTCTGTCTATTCAAGGAACACAGCAAACCTGCAAGAAATCATGCCAGCACATTAGCTTAGCAGCAGCTCCCGCTGAAGCTTGTTGACAGTTATGGTAAAGTATTTTATTTCCACAACTTCAGACTTTTGCTTTCTTTAGACACTGTTACAATAAAAACTGTGAATTCCATTAAATTAACTTATTTTATCAAAAACTATTATTACTATTACTATTATTATTATTACTGCATGTACAACTTATTTTATTTTAGGCTGCACTTTCATTTTTCACTCAATTATGCATAAATGTCCACTTGAACCATGTGTGGCATTTCCAACCCTATCTTTAGTTTAACGCTTACAAATATTTGGACAATAAATAGTCCAACAGGCAGAAGTAATATTATTGATCAATAATCAATGTAAACATGAAACTATGGCAACTATCAGTGTTTGGATTAACGGCGTTTAAAATAACGGTGTTAGGTAACTGCGTTCTTTTTTTCAGTAACGGGGTAATCTAACGAATTACTTTTTACACTGTTACAACGCCGTTAACGTTACTGAACGTTAAATGCGGTGCGTCACATGCATTGATTTAATAAACTGTGATCCGAAAGCACACCTGGCTTCATACTCAGCTGTAGTGAGGAGGTGGGTTAAAAACAAGGTGTTTCATGGTAGCCAATCAGAGCCAGTGTTTTTACATATGTGCCACACACACACACACACACTACAGATGTGATAAATCAGCAGAGATGGTGAGCGTGGAGCAGTCTGATGAAATGTTGTCATTTTTAAGGTGGCGATACAAACACTACTTTAAATTAATTGTGGTCAAAGGCAAGAACGTGCATGTGAAGTGTTCATTATATCCAGGAGTGAAGACTTTGTCGACATCCGTCGTAAGCAACTCAAATTTAATGAAGCACCTCACGACGACACACGCATCTAAAAAATCTGAATTCTTTGACATGTAGCAACTTTTTTTACTTTCCTTGGTAATGAGTTACTTTTATGATAGAGTAATTAAATTACTAACTCAGTTACTTTTTGGATCAAGTAGTGAGTAACTATAACTAATTACTTTTTTAAAGTAACGTTCCCAACACTGGCAACTTTCCTAAAGGCAACAAGATAAACAGTTCATAAATCAGAATTACAGTTCTGCTATCAATAATTCTATTTTCAGGCATCACATTTTAATTGAACAGGGAAATGGATAATGTGGGATATCCTCCTATTGCTGAATACAAAGTAAAGCTTTGACGACTTAATGATACAAATGGAGCAGCCCTGGTTGGAGGCGACCTGTCCCGCCCGGCAGAGCGCCAACACTCCTGGCTTCACTTTTTGCTTGCTTTGGGCGAACCGTGCACGCTTGTGTGTGTGTGTTTATTTCAGAATTAAATTTGCATTTGGAATTAAGTGTTTACAAGTCAATTAAAGCTCCCATGTAAACATGAGTGTCTCAAAGTGTTTATTAATTCAAATGTATGAAAACCCAATAGTTGTCGCTCTACACATTTCATAACAAACTTAAATGTCCCTGACGTCCCACCTTCAAACACAACCTCATTTGGCCATCCATGAAAAAGCTGCTTAACCTCCCACTCTGTCTATAGCATTACATACTTCCTACGGGCACTGCACTAGTTGGTTTTTATTCAGGTCAGGCTATACTATAAAGTGTGTCTGTGGTGCTTATTTGATGTTGTAAGTGTTTTCATGTATTGAAAGACAACCTCTTGAGAGCTGGGCCAACATTTTTCTATGAATCATACAACATCTTAACTCTGTTGAACTTCATGTTGAAATCAGCGTGTTAACTGCATCCCAACAAGATTTACAGCTCAGGAACAGCATGTAAACAGATGACTCAATGTGCATCATAAAATAGAGAGAATATAAAATTATAAACCTATAGGGGGCATTGGGATCTCAACTGGAGTTACATGGGATTGCATGCTGTTATCATGACAAAACAAACATGCTCCTAGAGCAGGATCACGGAGCAAGCATGTTACACATGTATTTCATATAAGAGAAGCTGTTTGAAAGGCATTTTAAAGAGAAATATCTTTTGATGTTTATATTGTCGCTCTGATGAACAGAGGTCTGCATCTTTATTTTACTCCGGTCTTGTTTTTTTTGCCTAATAAGCGCAAGCTTGTTTTTTAATTGTGGGTATCAATCAGCTTCCATAAGCATGCAAATAAAGTGACTGACAGAAAACCTGGGAAGTTACGAAACAATGTGACTTTCCACTCATCATCACCCAAACACGATAGGCCCTTAAACTTGTGAGACCCCTGGACTTCAGCTGTGTGCGGCGAGGTTTTTCACTTCTTAGCTTGAAAAATGGCTTGTGTGGTGTGTGACTTCACAGAATTGTGTGTGTTTCACGCATTGATGAGAGCCCTTGATTTGTGTGTGACGCCTATGCTTCTATTACCTTTGGAGTAAGGACAGCAGTTTATTAAAGGATTATCCTCATTAAAATCAGAAAAGTTCTTCTAAACCAGGAGTTGCCAACCAGTCGATTGCGGTCTACTGGTACCTCCCAAGTCGACCGCGGGGGGTGTTGGAAAAAATAAAAAAACAAAGTTTATTTTTAATTTTTTTCTTAATTTACACTACAGTCTAGACGTCCACACAAAAAGTATATATAAAAAAGAGAAAAACCAAAAAGGTCACGTTCATTCTGACAGGAAGTTGACAGCTGTTAGCCGTAGCATGCAGCTAGCGATCAGACTCATCAGAGCGGCCAGAGCGCACTCGGAAACTTTAACATGGCTGAAGGAAAACGAGCCAAGAACTACCATTTTCACCCTGAATGGGAGGAAGATTATTTTTTGTGTATTCTCATTTAAAGATGGTTTGTTTAATCTGCAATGCAACAGTGGCGTTGGAAAAGAAAGGGAATCTGAAGCGGCATTTTAAAACTGCACAGAAGTTACGAGAAGGATTTCCCAGCAAAAACGCCTTTACGCGCCACAAAAGTGCACGAATTGAAAGCACAGCTTGCAGCACGGCTGTCAATTTTTACTAAACCGAAGACCCAGGGTAAGGCTGCATCTATTGCTTCCTATCGCGTCAGTCACGTTCTTGCTCAGCATAAGAAGCCATTCAAAGACTTTGAAGTTGTGAATTAAGCCTTTCTCACTACAGCAGATTGCCTGTTTGGTGATTTTAAAAACAAAACGGAGATTGTGAAGGCCATTAAATAAGTCCAACTCTCCCTTAGTAGCACTACAAGACGATGTGAGGGCTGTGGATGTGAAGGAGCAACCGAGGAGATATATTGACATGTGTGAGAGCTTTTCCCATGAGTCGACCGAAGTGGTGGATGTGACGCAATTGTGTGTTTTCGTCAGGATGGTTTTTGAAGACATGATCGCCAAGGAAGAGCAACTCACCATTTTGCCAGTAAAATGACAAACCAGAAGTGAGGATGTTTTTAATGCTTTTACGCGATTTGTTTGCTAGACAAAACTACCGCTCTTCAAGCTGATCTCCATCACGACTGACGGCGCGCCTGCTATGGTGGGCCGCAGCAGTGGGTCCATTGCACTGTGAAAAGAAAGTGAATCTCTCCCGGATATTTAAAACTATCATTGTATAATTGATCAGCCTATCCTTGTGTGGAAAGATTTTAATGATGCGATGTGATGGATATTGCGATGAAGATTGTGTGTTCAGTTCAGGCCAGGAGTCTGCAGAGAAGACTTTTTCATGCTCACTTGGAGGAGATTGATGCTGAGCACACAGACCTGCTGCTTCACACAGATGTCAGGTGGTTAAGCAGTGGTAATTTTTTTGCCAGATTTGGCCTGAAATCAAGGACTTCCTGCGGATTACCATACAAAGCTAGAGGACCCCCAGTGGCTGTTAGATGCATCTTTCTTCACTGATCTCACTGGCGAGCTCAATGAATTGAATTCAGAGCTGCAGGGTATGAATAAAGTCAACATGATGTCTTCCGTGAACACATTAATAAGCAAGCTACAGTTGATGTCAAGCAGACTGCAGTGTGGTAACCTGTGCAACTTCCCTCACATACAAGCAGAACTACAACGTCAAGGTAAAAGTGTAACACAGCTTGACAGTGCACGTTATGAAGAACATGTTTAGAGCATCTCGTCAGAGTTTGAGAGGCGTGTTACTGACTTTTCATCCATCGAGCCTGTAGCCAGCTTTAAGTGTTATCCATTTGGTGCAAGTATTGATGTTGATGACATTGTCGCTGAAGTCAAATCACTTTTCGACTTGAAAAGCTCTGCTCTTGAGGATATGACATTCTGACAATGCAAAAATGACATTGAAATCAAAGCCAGATCGACATCCACATGTAGTGTTCTGGAAACTACTGTTGGAGGAAAAGTATCCCAATCTTAGAAGATGTGCCTTGAACCTGACAGCTCTTTTTGGATCAACTTATTTGTCCGAGTCTGTTTTCTCGCACATGAAAATCATCAAGTCCAAGTACAGATCAACAATGACTGATGACCACTTTGCAGCCTGTCTACGCCTTGCAACTCGCTCCTACACTCCTGACTATGAGAAGCTAGCCTCCTCCTCCCAGTGCCAGGTCTCCCACTAAGGTAGAAAGTGATTTATTTTATTCAAACAACACATTCAATAAATATTCATAATTGGTGTGAGTTAGCACGTTTGCCTCAAAGCAAGAACGTTCTGGACATAGACGGATTACCGCATGGGCAAAATGGGCACGTGCCCATGGCCCTCGAGTTTTTTTTATTAATTTTTTTTAATTTAAAAGACATATTTATATTAGAATTGGGTATCACTATTGACTTGTACAGCAGTGTTGGTGTACTTGGTAAGTAGCTCATCCTTCTTTTTTAGTTTGTTGGAAAAGTGACAAATCTCTTTCAGTATATTGGTAATTTGCTTGTTGGTGCTTAGTGGTAAAATGTCTTTCTCAAACAGCCATTGTGGAATGGCGTCTCCACGGTCTGTAGATGCAGTTATCTTGGTTGCAAGATTCCAAACTTACGGAAATCATACCAAAGATGATACATAGGGTTATAGAGTCGACTGCTGTTATGAATTTCACATTTTATGTGCTTCAGACGACTAACAAAGTGTGGATGGTTACGCTGAAATCATGCAAGATTGCACCGTTAGCCACACAGCTAGACCCTCAGCCACCCGTGTGAAAAAATAACATGGACATGCATGATATAGTCCCAAAACTATATTTTTTAAACCTTTAATTACAGCCAACCTGTGAATCACCCTCACATTTTGCCACCATGGCTCAGGTGGTAGAGGGGTCATCTACACCTTTTAATGTGTTGAAGTGTCCTTGAGCAAGACACTGAACCCTAAGGTGCTACCAGTGGTTGACTAGCGCCTCCCATTGGTCTGTGAATGTGAGTGTGAATGGGTGAAAGAGCTGATGTTGTAATTGAGACTACTTCAGTGTGGCGTCACCAGGTTAACCATTAGTTCAGCTAATACACCATCAGCTAGGCCTGTCTTTGTAAAAGTGCCTTTTCAGATTTGAATGCAGTCAAGATCATTCAGAAAACACTGAGATCAAAATCCAGAAAGATAAACATAAAAACTATAAAAACAACATAAAAGAACAATCCTAAAACTATAAAAACAACATAAAAGAAAACAATCATAAAAATATAAAACAACCTGAAAGATAATCCTAAAACTATAAGAACAGCATAAAAGATAACAATCCTAAAACTATAAAAGCAACAAAAGATAACAGTAAAAACATGAAAGATAACAATCCTAAAATGAATAAATAATTAGTTAAAAGCTAATTTTAAAAGGTGGGTCTTGAGCCTTTTCTTAAAAATATGAACGTTTTCTGCAGCCCTGAGGTGCTCCGGCAGACTGTTTCACAGACGGGGGCCGTAAAGCTGGAACGACGCCTCACTGTGTGCGTGTCCTGACTGTAGGGATAACTAAGAGGCCAGCGGCGGAGGATAAACTTTGAGGAGAAAGCTGCTGTTCCAGCTTAAAACGTAGCCACAATCTTCTTTTCCCTTGTGCTTTCACACTTTTACCTGACATTCTACAGGCAGCTTTAGCTATGATCACCTTCCTCAGAACAATTCTACTTAATCCTGGTTGAAAATCTGTCCTGGACAATGGCTGTATAATTACCTCAGCATGAATGGCTGCTAATTCCTCAGTGGGTGCTCAATGAGTGAAGCTAATACTGTCCTTCAGCTTGTCTATGAGAACTGCTTACAATTATGGCTTTTGGAGGTTTGTAATTAGGTGTTCGTTGTGTTTATTTACATACAAACACATGCAACCAAAGCAGTTTGAGAATTTTTTTCACATTGCATTGCATTCACAATGCAATTTATTTTAGTCACTATATACAGTACAGTATTTGTCCTCTGAGGGGTGGCTCACTCTCTCACATTTTGAAAACCCATGCTTTACACCATCATACAGCATATATAGGACTAATTAAACGTCACATCATTGGAGTAATGAAATGTGTGGCTTTATTATTTTTCATTTCATATCTTATCAATACATTGAAGCAGAGGATGGGTAGAATGCTGAAGCATTACCTACCAGTTGGAGACGTGCTCTCACAGCTGTGTAATTTACATGGATCAACATTTTTAAAGTTCCCTATCAACCCTACTTCACTAAGTAGGGGTCAGCATTATTGCCTTGATTACTCACTCGCTTTGGGCTGTACATGTAAGTGAAACACTCCTTTCCACTGGACCTTTCACTAATAAATAGTCATATTTACAAGTTTTTTCACAATTTCAGTTTTCCTCTTTTCCAGAGAGTGACAGTTATTTGGATCAGTGATCCTGATCATGTTACTATGATCGTTCACACTTTAAAGGTTTGTAAGAAATCTCTGTCCCTACTATTAACAAAGCAGTAGATCCAAATCGTATAGGCAGCTGGAGTTTTTCCAAATAATCACGATTAATTGCGCAATCCAGATCCGATCAAGGTAAAACTCAGTGGGGTAATTGAGGAACCAACCCGACATAAGTTGAGTGAAAGTTTAAAAACTCAAAGGGGACATATTATGCCCATTTTTCACCTTTTAAAAGTTAGTTCCTGTGGTCTAAATTACATATCTGTGCTGGGGTTTGGTCAAAACATAACAAGAATCAAGCAACAGGGGGAGGTTTATGACCCTATATAATCATACTTTTTTTAGAGCGCTCCATTTTGGGGGGTGTGTCCCTGGAGTTGCAAAGACCTCCCCCTCCCCCCGCCCCTCTCCTCCGCAGGGTTGCACACACTAAAGGTGCGTTCACACCGAACACGACTGAAGTGACTAGATTACATTCAAAGTCAATGTAAATGACGCGACTTCAAGCAAACTCCCTTCAAGCGACCCGACTTGCGACCTAGTCGCTCAAAGTTGAAACGTTTTTACTTTTCAAGCGACAAATCCCCCGTCCTTTACTGTCTGTAGAGCTGAGGCAGCAGCCCCTCCCTCCCGCTACAGTGAGGCGGCTGCAGCGGCTGTACACTTCCTCAACTTACCGGGACAAAATTAAAGCGGTTAACTTCTTGAATAAGCCTACATTCTGGGTGAACTCATTCTTCAGTAACTCCATAAGTTGATCATTTAAACTGTGAAAGCAGCGATGTTAATGATAAGGGCTGTAAACGTACGGCTGGCGAACAAGTGATCAGCCCTTTCTCCCCTGTCACCGGCTACACACACACACGCACACGCACGCACGCAAGCACGCACGCACGCACACACACACACACACACACACACACACACACACACACACACACACACACACACACACACACACACACACACTCTTCCCAAGTCATCACGCCACTGGAACGATGAAAGTGATGGAGAGACCAAAAATGTAGTCTACATGTAGTCTACAAAAGTACCACTATGTTCAAGTGATTCATCACGAGCGATTGAAGTGACTGACTGCAGTCGCTACAGTCGCATTCGGTGTGAACGCACCATCACTCCTTCGCTTGCGAGAAAAACAATGGCGGACTTTCGTCAAACTTTTCATCAGGTTGGGGGTGGAGTCCATGGGTGGAGTTACCAGGGAGGGGAGGGGATTTTCTTTCCCGATTTAGCTTGTGGCGTCACAAACTTAGAAAATTTGAAACAGAGCACTTTTCTCTGTGTTGTATGACTTACACAGACCACAAACAAAAGACTGGGTGGGTTTATTTCACATTTTGTTTGTCACTCAAGGTACCTCTGTTCAAAAATACTGCAAAAGTGGATTTTTCATAATATATCCCCTTTAAAGATTGGTAAATTATGAACCAATATTTTTATTTTATTTTTTACTATGCCAATGATGAGAAGTAGGAATTTTTTGAATTTTTAAAACAGATTCAGGATCAGTATATTGATCTGGATCCCCTCCAAAATATAATAACATATTCTATGTTGTAAGGTCTATCATTGGTTAAAAGTTTTTCAAAATCCATTAAGTACTTTTAACGTAATCTAACGTATTACCTTCTTCACTGTGATGAAGCAGCTCTTGTCATCTGTCCACATAGAATCACACCCATAGAGTAATACCGTAAAAACGATAACTAGTAATTGCTGATTTAATTAAAGTTTTCAAATTAAAGTGACTCAGAAATAAAGCTTTCCATTTTCAACCTGAAAAAGCTTCTCTGCCCAACACATTTCTGTCATTGTTGTCCTAACTAAGATTTGCTAAAGAGCATAACTAAGATTATCAACTTTTGAGTGGATTTTTTGAGTGAGGCTGAGAACCTGTGGGAAACCCCATATATGACTGACGCGCGCATGCTCACGTGGACCGTCTGAACAAGTTTAAACTAGACCAAATGGACCTTCAACTGAACTTGAGCTGTGTGATGGTGGTCCGTCAACGTTTTCTGTACCGAAAACCTAAAAAAACTTGACCAAACGTGGCCAAAGTTTAATGTAAACTGGATTTTTATTTTTTTTAATTAAATTTTTTACCATTACGAATTTTCGCCTGGTCTGCAGTGTAGTGTTTGGACATTTTTTGGACAGAAGCGGGAGCTGCGGACCATTTTGCAGGTAAGCTAACTTTTCTACAAGCGCCGTTTCCAGCCCTTCACCCACTTCTATGCTAAGGTTTTAGCCCAGAGCATCGGCCCAGCGTGTTCTATCCCCGCAAAAAGTAATGTTTGATAGTGTTTAATGTCAAACACTGAAATTTTGACAGACTTTCATCACAAAATTACGGTATTTCAGACTGCTTTTTTTTTTTAACTGCACGTCTGCCTGGTAAACCGTATTAGCTTATTATATTAACTTATACAGTTTTGTAATACTTTTTAATGTTATCCTTGCGTGGAGACACAATGTTTGCATGCATTGACCAACAAACTCCCGCTGATGTAAGCAATGCCGGGGCAGGCAGGCGTCGCTTTCATGGCTCGGTGTATGACAGACATGTGCGACAATTATATGACAATGACGTAGGTAACTTGCATATGATCTAGCATTATTTTTTCTTTTTTTTTTAATAGTCAGCGTTTATCCGGTGCTGCACTGTTAGCTTTAAACATTACTGTAAATTATCTTGATGGTTTGACAGCTGGTGTGAGACCTTCACACCAGACATTCATTTAATGACTGTAAATTAATTGTAACATACAAATTAAAGTTGTGCTCTGTGTTATAAGATTGCTACATTTTCAGAGCTTTTTAAATGATGGGAAAGGAGACTGACTTTAAGGAATGACTATTGTGTGTTGTCACATTACAGATAATATTAATTTTTTCATTGTTATTGTATTTTTTATCATAGTAACAAAGACAAATGTTTTAATTAAAATTTTCCTTTATGTTACATGTCATATATGTTATCAATTATATACCTGATATAGTACAAGAGTGGCCATATATAAGTTATATGGTAAATGGACTGTACTTATATGGTGCTTTTAGCCAAAGCGCTTTACACTATATGTCACATTCACCTAATTCACACAGACTTTGGCATGTAACCTGGAATCGAACCACCGACCTTCCAGTTGATAGACGAAGCTAGCTTAATATGATTCAATTCAATTCAATTCAATTCAATTTATTTATATAGCGCCAATTCACAACGGATGTCATCTCAAGGCACTTAACAAAGTGTAATTGAAATACATTTATCCCAACATTCCAATCAGTTAAAAAGTTTCCTATTTAATGGATCCCAGCAGATTGCGTCAGTCATTGGCGAGGCTGGAAGACTTTCCAACCACAGCAATCCTTCAGCAATCCCTCAAACTGAGCAAGCATGTAGCAACAGTGGAGAGGAAAAACTCCCCTTTAACAGGAAGAAACCTCCAGCAGAACCAGGCTCAGTAGGGGCGGCCGTCTGCCACGACCGTCTGGGGGTTTGAGAAGACAGAGCAGAAACACAAAAGGAACAGAAGATCTGATATAAGAGTACTTTCTCTGTCACAGAAAGTAAAAAGATATGCCCTTTCCTTCATGCTGTCAGACACTGTAGGCTAAGCCTTGCACTCTGCGCACAGAATATTTCTGTATCAACGGTATAAATACTTACAGTATGACACAGTGAATACAAAATACAGCTGAAACTTTATTCACATCAGTTAAAAGGCAGGATTATGTCCTTGAGTCAGCTTGTTAGTAGTCAATGCATTGACAATGCTGTGCACTGACACATTGGTTTGACTATGGGCTTTGATCATGCCTTGAAGGGTTGAAGCACTCTTTCTCTGGTAGGTATTAGTTGTATCAGCATATAGCATGACTGTACCAATAAAATTGGTACACTCGTCCGTGTCAATAAGACCATACTTAACCAACATTTAGTTCTTTTAGTCTGTAATCCACAACATTCTGATGGTAAAATGGTCAAAAACCAAAAAAAAATCAAGATTCATATAGTACTTTTATTACATAATTTAAAATCAACTTCATGTTGAAGCACAGTAAGTCGTCTCAAAGCACTAATCACAAAATAGCATTTCAATATGAGTAAGCATCAGTGACGAGACGAAAGAGAACAAACAACTCCCTTTTAACAGGAAGAAACCTCCAGCAGAACCAGACTCAGATGGTTTATATAGTATACAGTATCACAAACTGGTTGAACGGCGAACCCTGGACCAGGAACTGTCAGCTCCAACACCAGGATACCTGAAAATGATAGAGAGAAGAGCTAGGAAAAAGCACAGACTTAGAAAGAAAAAATAACAGCATTGACATTTAAATGCAATATCTTTGAAACCCTATTTAATCTATTTTGGTCTGTAAGATACTGAAAATGTGAATGTATAGATTTAGGTGGAGAGTGAGGAGGGGAGGGTTTTGATGGTTGACTTTTAAATACGCTAGGGAAGTCCAGTAATCCAGCAGACTGGGAGCGACGTATTCTAACTGGTCTTTATTCTGGAGCTTGATCATAAGGAGCTTTGTATGTGAAAACTTTGTAGATAAAAGCTGCATGTTGGAGTTATTTCTAGAGCTGCTGTGTTTAAGAAATCATCAATCACTGATGCAGGGGGCACATTAGCTTCTCTCTAATTAGAATGTTGTTTGTAAAGAAGTTCATGGAGTCGTCACTGCTCAGGTTAACAGGAAAAGATAGCTGTACAGAGCTGTGACTTTTAGTAAGCCTGGCTACAGCTATAAATGGAAAATGAGGATTTTTCTACTTTTTCTTAGTAATAAGATGTTCTGATATAATAGGTTAATAAACTCTCCCTCCAGGCTATGAAAGCTATCTCCTGTTTACACACTTCCAAATTATACCAAAAAGCTACCCTTTTGTTATCATTTTTTTCCACAAAAAACACTAACATAAACAGTCTAGGGCAACAAGAACACTACATGATGAAACACACAATCTGCACTCACGCAAAAATTAAACTTAAAGAAGGGATGACTTAAGTTCTTTAATTGCACTGTCCCACATATTGGTGGTGCTCTCCTTAGGACTATGCGTCTGCGCCGTGGAGAGCTCCAGGTAAGCAATGTCAATAAATGTCATGACCCACTGTCGAAGAGGCAGCAAATAAAGGGGCATCCTCCTTATGGCGACCATCTTTTTGGCAGCCGTAAGTCCGGCCAAAAGGACTCTTTGTTTCGCCCTGTTCAGTCCAAGCAGAGAAAAGTAATTCAGAAGAAGGACCAGGGGAGAACAGGGAACCAGGCATGACAGGAAGACGGACAGATTACCGGCCACCTTCTCCCAAGAAAGAACTAGTGTGTTTAATTGAGCTACGGCTTTTTCAGACAGTGATCGACTGTAGTGAACCCTTCTCTCAGAATATGAGCAAACCGACATTTTAAATTCAAGAGATAACACAAAGTGATCAGACAGGAAAGAATTATGAGGATAAATGATTGTCAGATGATCAGTATCTACATCCTATGTTAAATGTAATTACAAATAAATAAATAAATAAATAAATAACTGTGTGAAGCTAATCAAATCTAACAGTTTGTTTGACTTTGTTCAGCTCCAGATGTCAGAAGAAGTCAGAGAATTGAGAGAGAAACTTGGATGGTAAACTGAGCAGTCCTTAGATCACTGACTGAGAGTGATTGGAGAGATCTATTTTTGTTTATTATTTGTTTTTTTCTCCTCTCCTCTGGGATTTAGAGTTTGCACCACTAAGTAGTGCTTTCTGCAGACTGACACGCTTTGATAGGTTGTAATCTGTGCCTTGGGAGGCTGACTGATCAGAGACATCTGGAGACATTCTGTTGTCCTCAGGTAGTCATGCTTGTGCAGAGGTTTCTAGGGTTGATTACAAGCTGAGCAACCTAAAAGCCCTTTATAGTATAAACTACATGCACACTCACAAACCAATCAGACAGAGCTGCCATGCAAGTTGCTATTTTACCCTTTGGAGCAATTTATGGTTCAGTGTCTTGTTCAACAACACTTCAACACAAGGACAGATTTATCCTCAGGATCAAACCCCAAAACTGAATTAGAGATTTGGTCCTACCTGACTGCCACTTTATATACTTTTTTCCCCTGTAGGGGACTTAGACAGGGTGTGATAAGTTATTATCATTAGTTATTATCATTAGTGTGATATTAGTAATTATAATGTTAATTAGTATTAATATTACAGTAATTTGCCTCAGGAGGAGCCATCTGAAATTGAGTAAATTGTTTCAGATCACTTCATTAGTTATTAATACCTTGTTATCTAGGGTTGTGAACTATTGAACTATAATCAGCTTTGCCTGTTTATTGTTGTGACGCGCGGCCTTGTTTCCGTGCACAGTTCCACATTCACTTTGAATGACAGTCGAAGCCTATTGGCGATCGTTTCCATTTGTGTAAGGGTCTATAGGACAAAGGAGAGACTTATATACATTAATGTATATGAATGACCACCAGCAGTAGACCATAGTAAAAGACAAGTATTTCAAAAGAATCATACATAAACAAAGATTTCTCAGAAACTTCGGGTATCAGCTTTAAGCGTTTCTATTGGCCAACATGTTTTTGGGTTGTGGTTTGTCAGTGGGTGTGTTCATATAAGTTTGAGAGGAACCTTCTTCACAGTTAGATTACAACCTTCAAAATGAGATGAAAGCAGAGGTTGTATTTTTCCGGTTATTCTGACACCAAACATTATATTCTTTATGCAAATTTAATCAGAGATATTCCTTAAGAACATTTCAACTGTAATAACAATTATTCTAAGGGGTTTCCTTGTTTCCTGTGAGTAAAACAATATTGACAGTGTAGAAGAATACTTTTCAAACTTTTATCAAAGGTGAAGGATCCTGCCATATGTTTCACCCCAAGAATATGAACATAGGCAAAATATGTTATTTTATTTATCATCAACAATCATAATAAAATACTTCTTTTATTTCATGATGTAGTTTAAAAGCTTGACGTACAAAAATATGATAAACATTCAACACCAACAAAACTTTACCAAACAAGCTGAAGTTTAGAAAATGAAAATATTAACAAACCTAAGGTTAGTAACTCAACCAAAAACAACCCAAACGTGAGACAAAGATTAACAAAATCAAACTAATCAGCTAAACCTCACTTCATTCAGCTAAAGTGCATGGTGCCAAGTTTAGTAAACATGATTTAAGAGCTTATTTGAATATGATTTGAGAACTTATTTGAACAACAGCGGCTAACTTCCACACTTGGAAACCCGGTTCCCACGGGGGCTCAGGGCGCCTCACAAGAGCAGCATTTCCCCCTCTATGCAAACTCCCATTGATAGCATTTAGCACCCGACAGTACAGCCTAGGAGCCCCGAACACGCAGACGCTACGGCGTGCACACCTGCTTATAATCCTTCTAATCAGAGGGTGCGGTTAAGAAAGCGTCCGGTAGACAGGGATGATGCGTTCACAGGCTATATGACGGTGGGAAACTACCACACTTTAACCGCCTGGTTACATATGACATTAACATTCAGTCTTGTTAAACCATCTTCTGAAAGGTCATTTAAAGTTGTTTTTGTTGTTGTTTTTAATGTACTGTACCTTCTGCTGGGCCTCCTGTGATATGTCATTGTATTAAATCAATGTATTTGGATCTATGTTATTCTGAGATTATTCCAATTTGTTACAGTATGATTGTAGGGAGTGTCCTGGCATTTGTTATTAATACGTTTGATGATTCGCCCTTCTCAATCAAAGGCTACTACTTCATTTAAGGACTTTTTTAAATGATAAAAAAAACATAGTTTCCTTTTATTTATGAAGCAAATGTGTAATCAGTGCTAATAAATTTGGTTATGTTCATCATTGTTTTATCGATTGCTTCATGTTTCTGTCAATATGAATTATCTGAATTGGTTTAACATTCTTAAACAAAGACACAAGACAAAAATGGCAGTTTGTTTATACTAGCAACACTTGCAGATACTTGGCGGTGATACATTTACAACATTTAAGCAAAGTTTAGGAAGTTTTGCGAGTTGTCCCAGAACACACTACTGTCCCCCACAAGCCTTTACCTTTGAACCATGCATAGAGGTGCAACAATATTTTAATGCCGGGATAGCGCCACCAAGATTTTGTGAAGCTGATGTCGTCACCACAGAGTAATATAATATTAAGCTTGCCTATGAATTTCTGTGTAAATATATCCAAATATCACACAAACTTAGTATATATACTAAAAATGTTGTGTATTTCCATTTTTTGTTTTAAACCAGTAAAATAAAAAATAACCACAACGTTTTTTCTGTATTTTCGATTTGGTTTTGAAACGGAATAACCAAAGGTCGAAACATACACGGATTATGGACATGTTGCCTCCATTTCAATAGCCCTGATATAAAGTGCATTTGTAATCAAATCGACGTACAGGTTTAAAGGTGGTGCCTGTTTGTGCCTCCCTGTCAGTTTGTTTTGCAGTGTGGAAAAACCGTCACATGCGAACCGTGACCAACTACTTTATAGTGAATCTGTCCTTCGCCGACGTGTTGGTCACCATCATTTGCCTGCCAGCGAGCCTTGTTGTGGACATCACAGAGACATGGTTCTTTGGAAACACACTTTGCAAAGTTGTTCCATATCTGCAGGTAAGAGATCAACTCTCCTATGTTCCTTAAAAAAGATCAGTCAATCAATTCTACATGTTTTTTTTTTTTTTTAACTCCCCTAAAATCTGCTCTCTTCATGAAGGGAACACATGGTGAACAGGGCACAGGGCTCAACAAAGGTATTACAATGAGTGAATTTCTTCACTCAAAAAATACAGAAATCCCTTTTGGATGATCTGGGATTACTACCGTGCATATAGCATTGCACCTTATGGCTTTAAGTTATTGATGTCCTTAAAGCCACAGGTGGTTAAAAAGAATGTTTAACTGCCTTTTCTGACTGCTACAGCGTTTGGAGGTCCATCCCCAGCTCTGGATTATCGAAAATGGTCTCTGATTAGAGTAAATGCCATACAGAACACAACCATCATGTAATTTTAACAAAGTGCTTCATGGTTTAAACTGCCAGGGGAAACAAGACAAGAGTCAATCTGATGGAAAAGACATGTTTCTGCTAGAAATGGTTTTGAAGCATTTTCTCTCTCTGTAGTTATCTGTTATTATGTTAAACCATTTTTGCTGCAATTGGCATCTTCACATTCCTATAGACCAGAACAAAAATGTGACAGAAACCCAGGGATGTAAACAGCTTACAATAAATTTTTCCTACACCAACACAGTTAGCTCATTGCGCAAAATGGCTACTTAATTTAGAAATATTCAGTTAAGAGTCCAACTATAGAGCATATGCTTTGTATCAGCTGTCTTTATACCAACCTTTTTCTCACATTATTAAGCAATTATTTCTCACTCATTATAGTTTCCATTCCAGCATTGACAACACCTTCGGGCTTTGTTTTTGATTTCTGACAACTATGGTTAGGGATGCTTTTATGTCTATGTCTCAGCATTATTTTGCCTGTCAGAAAAGTCTTTGTCAATGTGTATAAAAAGAAAATGTGCTAGTTCAGGGGGGGAAAAAATACAACACGTGTTTGTAAATTAATATAAACGCAGAAGGGTTTTTTTTAAGGGTTTTTTTTAGTTTACAGGTTGATATAAGCTGATATTTTACACCCAAACTCAATCACATAGACTTCCCTGTGGGGAAGCATTTTTAGTTAGCTTCCAAAGGGGGTTATTACGAGGTGATGAATATAAAGTTGACCATCACAAAGTCTTAAACATTTGCCTGTGAAAAAAACATCAATGCATTCATACTTGTCATCAAGGGTTGAAAAAGTTTAATATAATGCCCGTGTGTTTTTGCTGAATACTTGGGTCTTTAAAATATAGTCGATATTCATTTTCAATTTTACTCCAACTTTCTTGAAAATGTTAACTCGGCATTACTAAGTCAGTACACCAAATCCTCACATATGATGCACTTTCCTTTAAAAAGTGTTTAATCTCTATCTGGGGTATTTCTTATTCACTTTTCCTCTAGACCATTTCCGTTTCTGTGTCTGTCCTGACTCTGAGTTGCATTGCCCAAGACCGCTGGTATGCTATCTGTCACCCACTGATGTTCAAGAGCACGGCCAAGAGAGCCCGCAAGAGCATAGTGGTCATCTGGGTTGTGTCGTGCATCATAATGATCCCTCAAGCTGTTGTGATGGAGTGTACCAGCTTGTTTCCTGAACTCACAAACAAAACCAGCCTCTTTACAGCGTGCGATGAACATTGGGGAGGTTAGTATTTACAAATCAATTTTAAGACATTTCTCTTCAGAATGTTCTCAAACATCCTATATTCCAGAGATGAACAACTTCTATCATATCAGGGACCCAACAAAATGTGATTGTCTGATCCGAGGGCCAGATTATCAACATTTATGTTAGCATTTAGAATAATGACCAATGTGAGCATAAATACAGGAAAAAAAAGGGTTTTGTTTTTGTAGTCTGTTTTTTTAGTTTTTAGATATTTTGTGTGTTTTTTAATTCTATTTTTCTATTTTCTTGTCAATATGATGAATTTTGACGAGTCATTGTGTGTGTTATTGTTGTCTTCTTGTGTTTTCATGTCATTTTGTGCAATTTTGTTGGCATTCTGTAAATGCCAACACAAATTGAAGTCTTTCTGTATATGTTGTTTTTGTTTTTGGAATCATTTTGTGTTTAAGTGGTTGTTTAGTGTGTAATTTTGTACACTTTTGTTGACATTTTGTGCATTTTGCTGTTGTTTTCTGTGTTTCTGGAGTTTTGTGTGTTAGGGCTTTATATAACTTCCAACTTTATGAATTACAATTTTGTTTTGGCGGCCACACAAAATTAGACCGAGGGCCGCACGAGGTCCCCTGGCTGCCAGTTGCCTATGTCTGACTGCTATAGTCATAAGGACAAATGCTAAACTCTCGAGGTTCTTTTTTCTTAACAAAGGTTATGGATGTAAAAATATAAGAAAAAAAGAAAAGAAAAAAAGGCCAACCTAACTCTGATAAGGCAAAACATTTTTTTAAATACATAGGTTGGTTCTCCATTCTCATCAATTTGAAAGTTTGTTTTGGAGGATTTTGGCGTGTAATGTGCACTGAACCAATCAGAAATACAACATTATAAGAGGACTTGGAAGGCAGTTCAGATGATATAGCGCTAAATATATTGGCCCTAAACCCTAATGATCTAACCTAATTTACACTTTTAAAAAAATTACTTGGTCTAGAAGTGAGAAAGTGAGAACAATAATGTGTGGTAAACTGCAGGGGTGTTTTGTGTTGTGATGATTATGCATGCCTCTAGCCTTTAAAATAAATTAATTGAAAACATTTTTTTTTTTTTTAACTAAATTTGTTTTGTACAGTCAATTTGGGTCTATGATCTAAATGCACAAATAATCTTTTCCCCAGGTATAATTACTATTTATTTATTTATTTATTTTTTGGGCATATCTTGATTATTGCCCTTTATCTATTGAAGGACATTCATCTTTTTTGCGGCGTTCTGTATTAAAAATGTTAGAGCTTTTAATGATTCTTTTTTATTTTAGTGAATAGGTGATTATTGATTTCTTGACATTAAAACCTTTCAACACCTTTCCCATAATAGTAAAAAAAAGACAAGCTATTTACTAAATTCTAAATTGCCCCCTTTAATTATTCTGCTCTCATTTCTTTGTAGGATGCAAAAATAAGATTGGCAGCACAAACAAAGCATTGGAAGAGCCCAGTAAATGGTCATTGTTGTTGCAAATAGTAAACCAATGAATATTTAATTCATCCTGTCCGTCTGGTCTCACTCCCATGTCTCATTGTTAATGCATTCTCATGGATTTGATACAGGAATTAGATTTAAATCAATGACTGAGATTTAAGGGCCAGTAGAGCTCCAATGAATCACATAGTTTTCATCTGCAGTTGGCATATGGCTTCTGCTTCTGATAAGCCACCAAAGCATGTCTACGTTGTGTTTTGACCAAGCTCCTTTATCTCCATTGACCTTGCCTGTATGGCGAATGGCAAGATGGAGCTCGCCTCTATATATTAAAATCTGTTCATTATTATTCACAGTATAAGGTTGGATGGAGATAGGGCATGTCCATGAAATAGGCCCACACGGGGGACCTGCTAAATTGGGCCGTTGGGCTTCTTGCGGTAATGCAGTAAATGCAGATTTTATCCTGATTATGATGAGATGAGTTTGATTACAGCAGATATATGCATTATCTGCAGATCAGGTGAGGGCTCTTTTTTTGCAATAAAAGCCTGATCTTGGATTAATATTGCATACAAAAGCAGTCATAAACATGTTACAGTTTTCTCCTTCCTTTTGCAGATAACTCTCCTTATCGCCTACAATATTGATGAATTTGAATACCTTATAATTTGTGACTTGGCGTTAGAATGCACGTGATTTTATTTTTTTCCCTGAAGGACAATGAGTTACTTTATATGAATGCTTCATTTTAATTGAAATTTCAGAAAATAATTTCATCAGGGTGTTGTAAGATACAGTAAGGTTGAGGCAGATGTGATGGTGGAGGACAGAGTAGCAAAAATAAAGTTAATTAAATAGTAAAAACCAAACATGTTGCTGTAAAGTAAAAATGAAAACACACACTTGAACACACACTAAAAGGACATTGGGGTGTAGAATTAAACGGAATCCATTAATCACGATAAAAACACAAACCCAAAAGTTAATAGAACCCATTATTCTAACAGAACATGAACCAAAGCAAGCAAAAACCACAACCAATACTCTATTGAGGTTTAAACTCACCACACTGATCATGAAAATAATATAAGGATACCGATTCCCATAAACATCAATGAAAAGTGGGCAGCACTGTGTTAGCACTTCTGCTTCATGACAAGATTTACATTCTAGAGTCCAAATTGTCTTATGGAGTGTGTGTGTGTGTGTGTGTTTGTCTCTCTGTGTTGACCTGCAACAGACTGGCATGCTGTCCACTACAGGGTGTGTCCCACCTATCACTAAATGTGAGCTGACCCATGTGACCCTGTACAAGATCCATCCAGGGCAGAAGATAAATGAATAAAATCACACCAATTCCACCCTGACTCCATCTTCCCTGTTCCCTTCCCGCTTACCTAGGTGTATCACTGCCCTCTCTATCTATATTCTCCCTTTAATGAAGTGTTTCTTACCCTTCCTTAGGGAGGGCTGGTGATGGTCAAAAAAGGTTGCACTACATATACAGTAATCAGAATCAGAATTCCTTTATTAATCCCAGGGGGAAATTACTTATGTTACAGCCACAGAAAAAAAACAAAACACAAATAAAAACATTAACAAAAACTATAGAAAGAATAAACAATAAATAAGTGTATAATTAAGTAGAAGACACACACACAAAATAAAGTAGGATAGAAAATAATAATAATAATAATAATAATAATATACAGTTAATATACAAATATGATACAGATATTTACAAAAATAATACAAATATACAAATATGATTTAGATATTTACATACATATATAGTGTTGACCTTCCAGAACATGTACAGACAAGGCAATAAGAAAAAAAAAATCACACCAACAATTTAAGTTATTTATCATTGATTTCTTAATTAACTAATTTTTATTTAAAAAAAACAAAAAGAAAACACAACTTTTGACCTAAAAGCTGGGTTTGATGTAAAAATCAACTGTTTTTTTAATTTTTTAATTACTGTGATTGTTATTACACACTGCAATGTATATTTTATATTTGTCCAACAGCGGAGATCTACCCAAAGGTGTATCACACCTGCTTCTTTATCGTCACCTACTTTGCACCATTATGCCTAATGGTTCTGGCATATATTCAGATATGTCACAAGTTGTGGTGTCAACAGGTAAAAGTTCATCCGGTTTGTGTTTTGCTTTTACAATCGTTAGCTGAGGTTATTCATGGGATCATTGTCGCCTGCACAGATTCCCGGCAGCACATCAGGAATGCAAAGGAAATGGAGATCATTCCAGTGTTCTGGTGCATCTGCTGGGCCAGGAGAATCTACGAGGGTCAGAACCGCCACTGTTTGTGCCGAGATCAAACAGATCAGAGCTCGCCGCAAGACTGCTCGGATGCTGATAGTGGTGCTCTTTGTTTTTGCTTTGTGCTACCTTCCAATCAGCGTTCTCAATGTCATGAAAAGGTATAATTCCCTTTGCTGTTCTCGCTCAGACGCCTTATGAATATAAAGCCAAAATATATGCAAACAATGGCAGATCCTTAACCAAGAGACTCCATTTTTTTCATCTCATTTCTTCGCTCTCTGCTTGTGAGTGATTAATGTCTTGGCTGTGCGACCTCACTTCTATTGTATAGTGTAGGGGTCTGCAACATGTGGCTCTGGAGCCTCATGTGGCTCTTTGACTCTTTTGCAATGGCTCCCCATAGCTCAAAAAAACTTTTAAGAGGCTATTAATGATTAATGACAAATAAAATGAAGATATAACAATTTGTTAACCTAAAATAAATGTTGTGTAATGACTCAGCCACCTTCCTACTTCACCTCCTGGCACATCTACAGACCATCAACTTTCCTGCACCAGATAATTAAACCAACAAAAACACTATTCTGGAAGAAAATAGAGATTTTAATTGTGTGGGGACAGATTCATTAAACCACCAATGTGCTGAATCCGTGTATCATTCGTTCATTCGTTTTTTCATTATGTAACAAAAATATGAAAAAACGAAAAAAACACTCATTATTTGATATTTGTTTCCAAATCCAATAGGAAAAAACGGAAAACGCCTTGTTTTTCAAATTCAAACTCTTTTGCTTCGGTACAGAAAACGAAAAACGACAAACACCTTTACTCTCACCCGACGCTAACGGCTATGCTAACGGCAGTTCGGCATGACAAGATCGCTGCTTCCAACTGTGCATCCGAAACGTGTCCTTTTCGCTTTAGCTGGTGTTGGGCACAGAACCTCCTCACGGGCATTTCGGAGGATTTAGAGACTCCTAAGTATTGCAGAGCTAAAGATATCCTGGAATGTGTCTTTATTGAGAAGGTATTTTTTGGCTCAGGGTGAGATGAGGCAAAATGGCTCCTTGAAGCGTAAAGGTTGCAGACCCCTGGTATAGTGAATAGTCTATGAGTATAAAATGAAAAAGTCATTACCGTTTACCACATTTATATTACTTTTACCCTCAGAGTCTTTGGGACTTTCAAGAACACCAACGACAGAGAGACAGTGTACGCGTGGTTCACGTTTTCGCATTGGCTCATATATGCCAACAGTGCAGCAAATCCTATCATCTACAATTTTCTCAGTGGTAAGTTCATCACCTTTCTTATCTCTGTAAGCACAAGACTTAAGGTTTGGCAGAAACAAAGAAAGAGTTTTACCTCAGTGTGCTGAAATTCATTAAATATGTGGTTGGTTACACTGCAGAAGAATGAGAGAGAGATTTTATTCCCATCTACAAATAACCAATTGTCTGTAAGTGGAAATGAATAAAATGTAATGTTTATTCAATATTAATTCATCTGTTTTACCAGGTAAATTCCGTGAGGAGTTCAAATCTGCGTTCTCTTGCCACTGTAAAGGACAAAGTCAAAATCACACCAAAAGTTTAAGAACCAGAGCGAGCACTGACAGCCGGAAATCCCAGACAACCCAAGTGAATAATGTGGACAATTTGTCGCGCATATCAGATCAAGTTGTTTAACTCTGTTGCTCCAGGTGGACATCAAAGAAACCATTACCATGAACACAAGAACTGTGAAAACCAGTTGCTATGACGACATTGTCAGCAAATGAATGCTTTTTGGTTCAGTTCAACAATTAATCTAGGGAAATAGGGAGCTCCCAAGGAACATGTATTTGTACATAAAAGAGATGTCATGAATATACAGTAAGTGGAGTAATAACTGTACAGATTGTGTATAGCTATATTGGGCCTGGCAGAAAGTGTTAGAATTGTAAATTGATCCCTTTGGTAATGTTTTTGTAATTCTAATGGAGCACAGGTTATACTAACAGATCTCTCAGGCCGTTGTAAATGCCCATGATTGTATGATGATATGAGCATGTAAGTAAAACACCCACAGAACTGCTACTGATACTTAATGTATCCTTTATAAGGCTGAGATGCAAAGTATCTTTATCTGCTCAACACAATGAAGGGAGATTATCAGCAAAAAGAATGTATGCTAGCTGCATTTTACATCTTTTTAAATCATTTAAAATGTCTTTCAAGTTAAAGCCACACGTTTTTATATTTAAATTGAATAGACACTATATCACAATTACAAAGTGAGACCAAGATTAAGACAAATGTTCAGCCCATTGTATTTAAATAATGGCTATAATTGAGTTTGCATCTGGATTACAGATTGTGTCAAAATTAGAAACATTTGTAAGTTAATTGTTGAGCAGATGGTGATGCTATTGAGAGGGAAAGATATTTTCACAGTTAATTAGCATCATTTTTTATAGTTGAAGGTTTATTATAAGAGCACACAGTAATAAACCAAACTCCAATAAACAATGAATGGCCCAGCTACTGAGAAGCTGCAAACCATGAAGGTCAAAGAATAATACAACTTTATTTTTTTTCATTTACTTTTCAAAACTATGTTCCGAAGAAATCAATAGCAACACTTTTGGATAGTGGTTGTAATTTTCACCTTGAATCATTTTCCTGGAGTGAAGACTTGGGACCTTTCAGTGGAAATACTTCTCTTTGTGCTTTACATTAGTGTCCCCTGGACTCCAGTTTCCTTCCACAGCTGGAAGTCGTAGCTGCGACTGGCACCAGCAGCAACCTTGAACAGGGATAAGGCTGGATTAGAAGAACATCTAGTGTTAGAAGTGTAAAAAGATGGAGCTGTGCTGCAAAACGAGAGTCCACTTCAAATAAAAAAAAAAAACCCAGAACACTCAGAGAGCGCAAACCGCGCCAAACTCCATATCTCCTCTTTGCCAGATATTGGCAGTTATCTCTATGAATGATCCTGATCATAGTATTATCATCATTCACAATTGATTTCCCAATAATAACAATACAGTAGGTCCATAATTATGGAACCAAATACGATAAAGATGAAACATCACCCAACATAACTGAGTCAAACTTCGTAAAGATTGGTCAATTGTGAACCGAAATAAGAATTTTTAAAATTCCACAAATAATGAGAGATTTTTAGTTTTTCTGAAACTGATCCTGAATTAGTGTATTGATCAAGATCTCCTCCAAAATCCATGTAAAAGTGTCTTTATTAGTCTCCCCAGGGAGAAATCTGTGTTAGAAAGAGGTATCTTCTGCACAGACAATTCATTTATCACAATTCAAACAATAAATCATTCACTTAATAAAAAAGTTAAAATAAAAACAATAAAATGAATTAATGTATGTCAAAATCCGTTAAGTACTTTGATCTCGCTGAAAGACAAATAAATAAATGCCAGTGAAACTAATACTTCCTTGGCAAAGTTAATGTACTACAGTTTTACAAACAAATGGCTGATAAGATACAAAAGATAAGAATTACCATCTGTGATCAAAATCATTGTCATTATATGGTTATCAAAAAAAACCTCTGTGATCCAACTTGAAAAATGTTTAGTATTTGTGATCTGTGACCACAGATGATCATGGATGTTCATGATAATTAGGGATGGGAATCAAAAACCGATTCTTTCTGAGAACCGTTTCCCGGTAATCCAATTCCTAGGAATTGTTTGTTTGCTTGCCTGTAAATTCCACTTATCAGTTCCGCTTACGTCACAAATACGTAACGATAAACTCCTCCAGGTCCTGTATATTGTGTTTATGCTAGCACCAAGTGAAGCTCCTTCCACCATATAGTTGTTTACTGTCCACCGCGGAGAATCCACCTCCTCCACCCGTAGCTGTGCTGTTCTCCGTGCTGTGTTTGTAGCATCTCTGTTGCTACACTACTCACTTCCGAGTTCTGTACACTCGCAAAAGTTGCTTTTTGCACAGACTTTTCTTCTGAAAACCACAAACTTCCGCATGAACACACACCTCGTTGCCAGTTTATGTCCTGATAACAAGTAATCAGACACGGGAGGCGGACTGGTCCTGATTGTTGGCTTTAGTTTGCTCTTTCACATGTTCACACACACGGCTGATGATGTCACACGTAACAACAGGGACGGCGTCTCTGAAGGTCCATTTATAGAAATTAAAAACTAAAGCTTTACCATTTAAATACAAGACAATATGTGCAGCTGTACTTTTGGTTATTATGTTCTTTTTTACAGGAGAATTATTTGTTTTATGGCTGAATTAGTTTTAAATCAAGTTGTTCAAGTTCAGAAGGAGCACTGTAAAGATTCTCAAATGTTTGTAGCGAAAACGTGCCATATGTTGTAATAATAATAGCACGTTTGTATATATTATTATCCAGTGAAAACAATCTATACCTGGTTGATTGAAATAGAGCTGATATCCCTGCAGGAAATTAAAAAGACAAAGATAATATAATAAAGAGTTAAAGCAAACAAATTTATTTATATTATTTCATTCCCTCACCCAATGAGAATCGATAAGAGAATCGGTAAGGAATCGGAATCGCTAAATTCTTATGATTCCATCCCTATAATACCTAATCATTGACTTACTACGCTCTGATGTGTTCAACAAACATGTAAATGTATACTTTTCTTCATAAATGCAAAATCAGTAGACAGAAAAAAAGGAAAAGAGTTATCCTTTAATACAAATTAAATGAACAATGGAGTGGGCTAGAGTTTTTGTGTCAGTTACAGTCATAAAAAAAGCAGAGCAATGAAGCAGATAATCAGTTACTGAAGGTAATTTCTTGAGAATTAAACAAACTGGCACCTACAGCCGCTTTAGGGAGGTATTGAACATTGTGCTAATTGAGGTCCACAGCTGGAAGGCAATGAATCGCTGTGTTACTGTGAGTGAACCAGATGGAGGGAGTGCTGCAGCATCACATGGTGAGAAATTAACATCTGAGTAGGAGGATAAGAGTGGTGAGAGGACAGGAGCGTGTCACCAATGGGCATGTTGTTTGAGTTATCAGCAGTTGCAGATGGATACATGATTCTCTAGAAAATAAAACAAGACCTTCGGCGTTGACGCAGGACACTTCCTGCCTCTTCAGATAGAAGAGATGAACCAGTAAAGTGCCATCATCAGTATAGCAAAGGATAGGGGCCTTTGATACCAATGTGCATTTGACTTGTTCACACAAAGGGAACATGTATAGTGCTGTGAAGAGCAGTGACATCAAAGACAAAATTGAAATACAATAAGTTGAATAATGGTTTAGTCCCTTTGATTAGATGACTCTGGAAACTCTGATATTCTTCAAGGTGTCTTGCAGCAAAGACGAACTTCAAGCCATTTGATCAGGTTCAAGGTTTACTCATTTAGGAATTACTTCTTGTGAACTCGTTTCAAAAGGTTTTTTAAATACACTTGAGAAAATTGTACCTAAAGTAGTTAAGTTTGTGTTTGTATATGTTTGCATTGCAGAGTCCAATAGGAACACTGTGGACTTTGATAAGGCGATCAGGGTTGATCAGGGATCAGAGTTCTGTTTGATGTTTAACTTTACGTTAAGTCTAACAATATTTTTCAAAGTGCTCAATCTCATCATGTGTGTTTTTAATCAGTCTCCAGATGGTGATTAATCATCGTATTTGGTTACTGAAGAGCCATTAACCTTGAACAAGTCTGCTTTTGTACTCTCTCTCTTCAGGGGTGCGTTTATGTTTAAGTGGTGTCCTCAAGCATTATTTTTATGCTGTTCAGATGGTTGTTAAACATGATCTTGATTCAACGTCATCACTTTGGGTGTATTTTAAGAGCTGTTGAGTTAAATAAAATAACATTTAAAAAAAAGAAGAAGAAACAAAATATTTTGTAACACTGCACAAATTGCTGAAAAGTTTTTGCACATCTTTGTTGTGTAATTGTTTTGGTATTGCATTATGAATTTGTAATTGTTATTGCCTTGCTTATAATGTGTTGGATGAATATATTTACTTGATTAATTCATGAGACTCTTGTCTTGCTTTTACTATCTATCTATCTATCTATCTATCTATCTATCTATCTATCTATCTATCTATCTATCTATCTATCTATGGGTTGCACAGAGCTTTTCCACCACTTGAGGGCACTACAAACAACTGATCTGCCAAACCTTTTGAAATGAGGTCTTTAAATGTAGATTTTGAAGTAGCAGTAGTAGTGAAATTACAGCACTTTGATTTGTCCCTGCACACATATTCAAACACTGAGCTACAAATACATCAAGTCCCTCTGCTGTAGCTGTTAGATCACCAGCAGGTTTCTTATATACACCTTCATTACAGATGTCTAACGGAGTCCAAGGCCACAATGCCAGTGTTCTTTCATGTCTTTGGTTGCTCAAAAAATACGAGTACAATTTGTATTTATTTTTACTGAACAAAAATGAAAAATACATCTAAACATGTACAGATATTATGTGAAGAATGGCGGAAAACAATAACTCAAGCAATTTGCACCTCAACCTGCAACAATGTTGCAGGTTGAGGTGCAAATTGTAATGATTATAATAATGTCGTTAACTCTCTCTCTCTCCCAGTCACTTTGGTACATTTTTTGAATCATCCTGGAAATTTGCACAACATTACGTACATTACTCAAAACCATTCGAACAAATATCAAATCACCATGGATTACCAGCAAAAGCCAGTCTCTTGCTCAAAATCCTTCATTCATCTGTCAGAAATGAATATCTGTGTAGTATTCTGCGGGGATGTTTGGTTGTAAACTATGGCGTTCTGTTGATGGATTATGTGATAGTGATAAATAAAGGAAAAGACAACCCTGCATAGCACAATGAAGAAGAAAAAAAAAACTGAAGTAGAAGTGTGAACATACAAGGGCAATCTCTTGAGGGGAAACTACAGGCAGCGTTGTAGTGTTTGATGAAAAATGTCACTAATTGAAGAAACAGTTGTTCGCCCAACATTTGGCTGCACCCAGTAAAGACCACTGTGAGCCCATGATTGAAAACGTGCTCTGCAAGTTTGGCTCTTATCTCATCATCTGTCCTCAGCCACTTCTGTCTCCCAACTCCTCCACTCCAGCCTCACTCCACTCCCTCTGGCTGATATAAGCATGTCCAATTTCTTGTCCTTCTATTCTCAGACATTGTATTATTGTAGTGGTCAATCATTGGTTGACCACTTTTCCTTCATTACAGTTTTTCTCAGTCGTTTTGGTGCATTTTTCAGATCAGAATTGAAACTGTCAAAACTATCTGTTCAGTCACTTGTGCACATGAAAAAATATGTGAATATATAGAATATATATATATATATATATATTCTATATATTCACATATTTTATACACACATATATGCATATACATACATAAACATGAATGTACATTATATTAATATTATACTATACAATTTAGTGTGGCAGTATATATATTAATAATATTCTCTATCACAATATAAACATTTTAGTATTACTATATTTTATACCATTTTATACTTATTATATATTATTGCTGCCCTAGGTAAAATGGTTGCTCTTCTTTTTTATACTTACTAATGATATATGTCTTAAAATGCTTTTTAAACTGGTTTATGTTGGTGCTTTGTATTATATCATCCTTTAGGCAGTTCCATTATGTACCCTTTGTTATTCTTATACTCATCCTTTTTCAGTGTTGTTCTAGCATATTGTATCTTGAAATGTAGTTTTCTTCTTAATTTATATTCCCCATCTCTTTCTAAAAATCTGTTCTGCAACTCTTTTGGGTGTGCACCTTTACTTATTTTATATATCATTTGGGACAGTTTTGACTAGTTGGAGGAGATCTGGGAGATTCAAATCTGGTATTTTTAAGAATTAATTTGATCAACATGACATAAGAAATTGATGATGTAGGAAACAGCCGATAATTGTAGATGATCGTTTGCACAGATGTACAAAAGCATTTGCAAGTTGTTCAAAGAAAATGAGAAACTGCTTTCTTGATGTTTGAAGTAGTTTTGAGAATTTCAATTCTGATGTGAGAAATGTACCAACAAACTATGAAAGCCCCTCACATGTTTCTTACTGGTTGTTTAAGTCACTGTATCACATGGTGCAGCCTCCATTGCATGCACTACAGCCAGTTGACTGTTGGTGGAGTATCCCAGTTCAAGTGCTGACACCAAAGAGGAGGGCAGCAGATCCAATACTGGACAGCTACCCCTTCCTCCCAGTTTGATGCTGTCATGATGCCACTGGTTCATCTGGAAGCCGCAGTCATGTTTGGTGAGTCTCAGTCAACTCTAATTATATCATATTTTAATTTCAATAGAAACATTTGCATTTGAAAATGAATTAATGAGATGTGATGTAAGCTGTGAATTGAAAGTAGGACATGTCATGTAGTCTATAATGAATGCTTGTCATATGCTTCAATACGTTGCTATGACACCCATCAACGTTTTCTCTATAACTATACCTCCCATATACAGGAACAGAAAATAAGAAAAGGAAAGTATTTTTAAACTAAAACCACATTTTTGACATTGAACACCACTGTGTGTGTATTTTTTATCACAGGGATGGTTATTATTACTCTGATAACTGGCATTAGCAGTCTTACATCATTATCCTCCGGCTGTCCAGCTGCGG
This sequence comes from Gouania willdenowi, assembly GCF_900634775.1. Classification (NCBI taxonomy): domain Eukaryota; kingdom Metazoa; phylum Chordata; class Actinopteri; order Blenniiformes; family Gobiesocidae; genus Gouania; species Gouania willdenowi. The sequence goes on along the minus strand of NC_041058.1, from coordinate 19,434,948 downwards.
TGGAAACCTGCATGTCAGATTTGTGCAAACGTGAACCGACTCATTATATGTGTGAAGGTGAGAGGAATACCATACATTTCCAATGTAAAAATTGTGGCGGTAAGTTTCTACCTTTTCACACTTAATTGCATTTTCTCAGGGAGCTCAATTGGATTGCACCTCATAAAATTTGACTCAAATGTAATAAAGTGAGGCCATAGCCTCGAGCAAAGTGTGTCGAGTACAATAAATTGATAATTAATCAATCAGTGACAACCTTTGAACTATTAGCAATGACTCTGAAAAGCTTCCTCCTTAGGAAACCTGTTATATCTATGTTTATATCTGCATTTTTATGAAGGAAACCAGTGAGCTCCAAACCACCTGTTGCACTAACAAAATGAACAGCAGCGCATTGGGAATCCTGTTTTTCTGCTCTCCTCTTCTGTTTGTGATATTCAAGATAGACGGTGCCAAATAAAAGGCTCAGAGGTCTGTAACATGACCGTCCAGGCTATAATGGACCAATTTCCTTCTCTGCGAGGGTGTGTGTGTGCCTGGGAGGAGGAGCTGTGTGGCTCTATTGAAGAACTAGCCACACAATGTCATCAAAAGACAGGTGCAGAGTGCTCACTAGTGACTGGGAGCAGCATTTTGTGGTTAAACTTAATTTGTGTGCTTATTGAAGGTGATCTGATATCTGAACTCTGCTGTTTAATTAGCCGTATAATAAATACTGATTAAATGTCTAATGTTTTTAACAGGTGTGCATCAGGAACGAAGCATAAATTGGCAGAAAAGCAGTTTAGTTAAATATGGTAAAGTTCAAAATAATAATAATGGAAAAAAGCAACAGTGGGGCAACAACATATTTGAAATTACAAATTTGTGATTTTCTTTTTTTCATAGTTTATGATGCTTCTGGGTCCTGCTTGGACCAAATCAAAGTTTGCCTTGGTGATGTGGTGTGCAATAGATTACTTGTGCCCGTCCTGGAAACGTGCACGACAGCGGAGCAGTGTGACAGTGATCGCTGTCAACAAGTCACTCGCCACTTTTATAGCAATATGCCTCAGAATGTTGCAGAGATGCTCATCTTGTGTGAGTGTGAGGCCTCCGATTTCAGCTGTCTGCACATGAAAGCAGGTCTGCACAGCGGCACATGTGGAGACGAGACCTGGATCTGCCAGAATGTGCTCACACTGTGTGTTGAGAACAAGAACTGCAGGTATGTCGACAATGGAGACGTCTTCAAAAAAAAAAGTGTGATTTATTGCTTATTATTCGAATGTAGCCTGATTTACTGATAAACTGGGTAGATTGAAGAAACGTTATTACTTTTTAATAGGAATGTTCGATATTAGCTTTTTGTAGATGTCCGATACGTCTAAAATCAAATTTCCCACTTCCGATATTAAACAATACTATATACATAAACCTCTTCCTGCCCTCCCCTTCATTTTAGGTCACATTATATACTGCATAATTCCATGGAAGGAGCCTATATTTAATGTGATGTGACACTACAGGAACGTGCACAGATATTTTGGAAGGCAGGTGCTCAAACCAGGAAAAAGGGCACCCATCGTGAAAATTATTCATAAAATGATGATTATTATTATTTTTATAATAATTATAAAATTATGATTTTAATAACATTTATATGCCCCCAGCGTCTCAGAGCAGAGAGAAGTTCTTTTTTATCCATGATTTTGAAAACGAATTTGATATACTTAGCATTTTTTTCATCTTTCAAATTTGGCTCAGTGGTCAGTGACACATGTTTCTGTGGTGTGACAAACTCATAACACACATTTATTTCTGCTTTACTGGGACTTTAGGACAAAACTACCCCCACTTGAAGCCATTTAAATGTATGAACAAATAGATTTGAAATGAACAAATTTAATTATTTTATCAATATATTTTGGAGACTATCATGAATCTTAAAAGAGAAACAATGCTGTAAAGATTAATTTAGTCTCATTTCTGACTTTTAGGGCCCTCCTTGAAACTTTCCGTTCCAAATGTTGGAGCCCTGAAGATGGCCAATGTAACGACAATAACCCTGATGTTGATGAGTGTTTCACCCACCTGAACCCCGCTCTCCTCCATGGTGAAGACTCTGAATGTAAAAAAGCCTTTTTAGCCACTTTAGGCACTGTTCTTCACCATCCGTGTACATGCATTGGACTGCACAGCCAACAGCTGCACACATGCAGCAGGATTCATGATGTCTTTCATAATAGGCAGCACTTTAGTGAGTACAGATTATCAAGACAGAGATTAGATCATTTCTATATTTGTTCATGAAAAAAAAGAAGATTTGAAAAATATTGCTTGTGTTTTACAGTCCCAGCCTGGAAAAGTAAACGTGGTCCTTCAAAGTTTCTTGGAATGAATGAACCTGAATCCTCTCACCCGTGGTCTGCTGGTAAAGTTGAATTAGAAGTTTAGCAGATAATTTTGCTGATTTATTTTTATTTCAGGCCATTAAAGTCTTGTGAGCCTGTACTGAGTGTAAATAACTAGTTTTCTTTGTTTTCAGATTATTTACTGTATGCCTGTGCAACTGTATTATTGATCGGAGTCGTTCTGATGCCACTGGCTGTGTTTGGCAGAACATGGTGAGTATATTATATACATTAGGAACATTGAGAAATACATAGTTTCCAAAGATCTGTTCTTTAAGGAAACAAAATAAATCATATGAAAAGAAACTAAATCTGCAGGAAAACTACTTCATATGTTGTTAGGGTGGTCCTTAAACATGTAAAAATAATTGTTTGCTTTTTTTCTCAAGGTCTTACCCCCCAATTTGTTCCTTTGTCTCTAATGACATAACAGAAACAAACAAAAAGATAGATATTTAAGTATTTGCTGGTAGCTCAAGCTCTTCAAAGTTTTCAATATGCAGGCATTTAGACATTTACAAAGATTTCAACCACTATACATCAATTACATGTTTCTGTAATTCCACATGATAATCCAGTTAAAATAAATTATGTCATGTGTTTTCACAATAAAAATATAGACAATTAAAATGTAACATCCAAACACATTGTTGAATAGGGTCAACTATGTGTCTATGCTGCCAGTGATACTGATACTTCTACATCCAAATGTCCAGTCACACAGATCTGCTTCTCTACAACTTTTTATCGACACTTCCCATTGTCCCACGCCTTGAAGTTCAAGATGATGATGAAGAAACAACCCCAGCGACATGTGAATTGTTAACAATAATAATAATCGCTTGGATTTATATACTGGTCATAGAATCATTTCAAGGTATTTATCCCGATAAGTATATGAGACTGGAGTTCGTACTGGAAATCTGGAACAACAAGTGCGAGTGTGGATACTTCTGTGTCTGTGTGTTACTCCACTTGTACACTTGGATCCAATGAGCCCTTTTGGTATATTGACAGAAATGGAAGGAGTCAATTCTTTGCAGTTAACAGAAGTTGGTGTCTTGGGACATTTGTGGTCCAACGCAGTTCCAGTTTGCCCTGTAGCAGGAACCTCAGTTAGTTTAAAGACTGCTGTGCAGATAGGTTTGATCTTTGCCATTCGACTTGCTTCTCTGTAAACTGCTTCTTCTTTGCAGCCACCAGAGCAGAATTTGGGGTGTTATCACAGTGAGGTTTCATATGCCCATCTTCACCACACCTGAAGCAATAACCCGGCTTGGGTGCATTCTTTGTGGCTCGCTCACCCTCAGACCCTCACCAGAGTGACGGCTGGGTGTGGACTTGGATGTAGCTTTGTCGGGACCCAGGTGCTGTCTCATACGCAGAGATTTAGTAGCTTCACTGTCTTCTTCTGTTTGGAACAGCATCAGCAGTTCAGTGAAGCATGACCTTCGCTGCTTGAGTTGGAGTTAGGAGAGCAGGATATTGTCCGCCAGCCTCCACAGAACTGGTTGAGAAGATGTTTATCAATGTTAGTGTGTGTCTTGACTGCTGCATTGAGGGACACTTGCATAAGCTGAAGGTAGGACAAGGGCTTTTCTTCTGCATCCTGGAACGTATCCATGAACTTTGTATAAAGCTCATCACCATCTTGCACCGCGCCGTATGCTGAATCGAGGATTTCAATATAAACTGCTGGAAGTGTTTCAAGTTTGAGATGTTTGGCTTTCAAAGATTCTTATTGACCGCAGTATATCTGAGAAAGATGGGTCCTTCAGCATCAAGTCAACAGTGGAACATCATGTCTGATAGTGAGTTTCATTTTAATTCAGGACTGAATCATAACATAACCTAAGCGCTAGAGCTAACATGGGCTCGTCTATAAATGGTCGCATTTACTGGTTCAATAAACAGGAAGAGATTCAAATCCTAATGTCGCTGGTTATGATTTACAGTCCACAAATACAGGACTGAATCATAACATAACATAACCGGTAGAGCGGACATAGGCTCGTCTATAAACGGTCGTATTTTCAAACCTTGTGGTCTCTGTTAGCTTACCAGTAAACGGGAAGAGATTCGTCACCTTTATAATAAGTGTTAACTAGGCCACTGGGAGTGAGGCCCAAGGCCAAGGCAGGTTGACTTGATAATACTGTATCACGTTTTTCTGCAGTCAGTGCCTTCTCCTCGCCCTTCTCTCTCTTCTCTGATTCAGGTGTCGTGGAGATGGCAGTTTTGTGGTTCACGGCTCAACTCGTCTTGGACACTCTGATGTTCTATCTCTCTATCCTGTTCTGTTCGTCCTTCTGTCCAGTTGAGGCAGATGGCTCCTAAATGCTTGTTCATGTGGATCTTGTTGGGTTTTTTCTTTCTTATTATGAATTTTATATTTTGATAAGCGCATTGATATCACTTTGTTGTAATTTGCGCTATACAAATAAAGTTGAATTGAATTTTGTGGACGGGGCTGTTGACCAGAAAATGCTCTTAATCTTTGAGTGGATAAGTGAACCATTGCATCTTCATTTTTTTACAATGTGTTCAACCACATAGCGTTGGAAAGATAGTGTTGATTGGGCTTTGGGTTCTGACTGGGCACGTGGCAATGCTTCACTCAGATTTGGAACTGAGACCTTTGTGAGCATTAGCGTAGCTGAAGCAGGCACAGGCTCTATGTCTTCAGGAGTCTATGCAGGGACTGAGCCTAGTTCTGAAATAGAGTGCCCAAGTAGAGACATCACATCTTTAAGTACTAAAGCGTTGTTCTTCCCAGTAAATTTGCAAGATTTTACAACTCGGACAGATAAGTAGTCATTTTTTCTTTTTGTACTTCGGCAGCACAAATAATTGAAAGTTCAGTAATCACATACACAACTGTGTTGTTTTGGCTAATTTAAGAGTATGGTAATAACTTACAGCAGTGCAACAACTGCATCTCCAGAGTTAAATTAAATGATAGTCACTAACAAAAGCAAACCCTGGCTCATGAATAACTGTTGATGTCACATTGAGCCATATTCGCACAAAAAGCTAATTACTTCGTCATCCATTTCAGTTTGTGTGACCCCTTCAATCGCCACTGCATTCTCAATTTTTATGCCAAATTTCTCAAAAACATCCATGACTGAATATTTGGACTTTTCACCACTTTTCACAATTACATGTTCAGTACTGCCAACTCTCTCCTAGCTAGCTCGCCAAGATTTATGTAACACATATGATATTTAGATTATTAAGCAAAGTAAACTAATAGCGAAATAATAAGTATATTTTGGACGACTAAATCCAAAGACTAAGTACAACTCAAGGAGAGAGGAGCAGAAACTGAATAAACAGACAAATTGCTTCTAAAGGTACCGTGTATTATGTGAACAAAATACATTTAAATACATCAAACATTATTTTGAATGGCCATTCAGCGCATATGTACAGTGTCAAGTATGATAACTATAAATAATATAAAGTTCCTGAGAACCCTGTTCTAAATCAAAGTATAGAACACTTAGAAAACTATTCAAGATGACAATACTAATAAAGAAAAGTCAAATAATAATTCCTTGGATCCATGATGCTCCAATGTTCAAATTGTCCATTTCATTCACACACAAATTACCAGTAAATCAACCCAGGCAGGGATTTAGAGTCTAGAGATAGATCTTGTGTGTGTGTGTGAGAGAGCAAGAGTTCATGTGCTACAAGAGCCTCTTACCGCCCGGATTAAGCAGGAGATGGGGTTCCGTGCTGGAAGACTCCGTGAGTTACAGGTTCTCCTGGATACAGTGGGCTTAATGCCTTTTCCATAGCTGACCACTTTACTCCTGTTTACCAATTGCGTTGCTTGATCGCGGTGGTAGGCGTTTGGCAGTCTGCTCCTGTTCCTGTTCCTGCTTGCACTCAGAGGAGAAGGATGCTTTTTCCCTCACTCCCTCTTTTTTTTCCCGCTTGCTCTCTTTGTCTTGTTTTAATCTAACAGGAGCCTCTATCTACATCCCAATCCTAAATCTAAATCATGGAATTGATCAGCTGGTCTTTCTTTGCTTTTGGTCAAATTTTTCAACTAGGAAGACGGGCATTGGGAGAGTCCGTAAGCCCTGAGGATGTGGAAGGTACCCACCACCAGATTGAATTATGATAACGGGTCTTCTGCTGATTGGACCTGGCATTTTCCTGATTTATCACAAAACTCGGATTACGTTGGCAGCAATATTGGAAGCCAGTTGTCATTGATGGAGGGGGCCGTATTCTTAGAATTCTCTGATGGATTCCACCGTGGTGAACTCTAAAAGGAGTGGAGAGTTTGTCTTAAAAGAAAATCCAACGCATTATTATTATTATTATTATTATTATTATTATTATTATTATTATTATTATTATTGGCAGTCATGTTGTGGCCAGCCCATTTGAAAACAACTTCTCTTATCTCATTTGGCCCCCCCTGAGAACAGCCTGTCAAGGTCTGTTTTTTTTTCTCCACACTCTCCATGGACTGTATGTTGATTCGACGCTCTGACCTTTCCCTTACTTTCCATGAACACCTTCGATCAGGCTCAGCTAACAAACTCTTGAGATCATCTCTACGGCAACGCTATCCCAAGTCATCGGCTGGAGAACTATGAGAGACTGTTGCAGAGTCTCAGTAAACAGGCTTATCTCAAACGAACACTCTCACTCCCACATTCACATACACAACCTGTTTCTTCACAGTCCCCCCTGGCCCCAACCTCTCCTCCCTCCCTGCAGACATAAGGGCAGCGCCATCCTGTGGCTGATCTGCGAACTACCCATCCTAAAGACCCATTCCCTGTGCAAACATGCTGTTGTATTGAACTGAATGATGTTTGTTGCAATGTTTGCTGTAGAGTCTTTTCATGATCCCTAGCTCCGCCCCCCTCTACAAGGGCCTTGTTTGGTTTTTGCCTTTTTTTTTAAACTCTTCTTCTTACCCATTGTTTCATATTTCTCATTGAAGAAAAGGAGCGCTGCCCTGTTGTGACTTCTCCCCAGTACTCCGGTACCAGTGCATGATGCATGCACTGATTTGACACCCGTGTTACATAATGTTTGTACATTTTTCTTTATCGTTTTTGCCAATTTCAGCTCCAAAAAATACCACACATTTTAAAAACCTTGAACTACCTCTAAATATTGCTCATATTTGGCCAGGAAGTTTGTTTTAGGTATTGGAACAAATTAAGGGGGTGAGACTTGGGTATTTCCTGAACTTCAAAAATAAGGACAACCCTAATATGTTGTTTTTCTACAATGAGTAACGCATTTCTTTTGTTGTTGCAGGATGCTGAAAAGGAGAGATAAAACAAATGCTCATTGTCCAATTAAAAGACACGATGTACTTTAGGTGTAGGTGAAAGTACATTTTGTAAAAATTGAAAAAGGGTTTCATTTAATATATTATTTATTTGTTCTGCTTTGAATTTGATTTCTGTGAAAGTCTGAGTGGTGTGCAATAAACAATACAGAGTTGTTTGGTTTTTATTATTTTTAGTTTGGGTTTTTTTCTATTTAAACTGCAGTCTAATATAATGCTTCCATCTAATTCATAGTTCTCTTCCATCTTTTTCACATTGCTGGCAAATAATGATCTACTTTAGTGTAGACAAGGGGATGAACGATAAATGTAGATATTTTACAGGTGTGCTTTTAAGAATGACCTTTCTAATTCAATCCATTTGGCTCTGATATGAAATCACAATTCAATATTATAAATCATATCATATTAGGTTCATCCCCTTAATCACACTATTTAATCTGTGGTTTACCCAAACAAAATAATTACACAACTGATATCACAGTGTCATTAATTCAGTAAAACCTTCAATATGGTTCCATTTAATCTTTTCTAGCTTACAATTGGATTTATTTTTTAATTCTGTAGCAGGAAAAAGGGTTACATTGTGATATTAAGTCAAACACCAAAAGTTGCAGCTTCTCAACCAAAAATAATGTAATATTTTATGACAATGCAACCTGGATAAAGAAAGACACGAGCTGCACAGCAAGAAAATGCAATGCACATCTACACTAAAAAGAGTACAAAAGACAGAATATGGAAGAAAATAGAAATAATACACCAACTTTTTTTAATTTGTATAAGCATATAGCCTACATATATGTGCACCATCATGAAAATAATACTATATGTGTTTGATTAAAAAAAAAAAAAAGAAAAATGACTACTTGGTTATAGCTTTGCAATCTGTACAGTGAAGGTATGAGAAACAAAGAACAGTAAACTTGACATGACATGATTGATCGGTGGGGAAAACATTATATACTTCTTCTTACATTACGGAGGAATATGTCAACTCTGTTCAGAAGTTTGCATGTCAGCCATCGCTCCACCAAGCAGCTGACTACATTTATAATATTCTTCTGGATCCATAAAGCTTTCAAGGTGATTAAAAATAAAGTGGTGAAAAACCTTCAAAGGTTCATTTGATGTTTTTGCTTTTTCTTAAATGCCAGCTTAAATGATGAATAAAACCAACTAAACAATTATTTGCCTTGAGTTTTTCTTATTTGAAATCGTTGCCAATACTAACCCAACCAGTGATATGTTTAACAAAAATGAAGGCAGCAAAGATACAGGAAGCACAAATAAAGATCCACCGTCAGATATTGAAATGCTTTGCAGGAGATCATCACAGTGTCTTGCTACTCGCCTGAGCAACTTTGGAGTTTGTCTTGCGGCACAAAAAGTTGCAGATAAAGTCACCGGCCTCTACAACTTTGGCCAGATTAACACCCTGTGAAAGAAACAGAATCACATGTTAACTCTAAATGGTGATCTTGTAAAATGTGATAAAAGTCAGACAGGTGATACATACTATGGTGCAGTAAAGAAAACCCACCAGCAGAGGTAGAAATTGTTAAATAAATTGTCCCAGGAACCATTGGTGTAACATCATGGTCTTGCAAAAGTCATGTTATGCCACTGATATTGTAAAACAAACATTTATGGAAGGAGAGTATATTTGCAGAGAGATGTGTTTATGTAAACGAACCCCAAGACTGCTCTGGTTTGGTGTTTTTGGAATAATGACAGAAAATACTGCAGGTCTGTAAAAGTGCAGAGTGAAAAAAAACATACTCACTGTTTCAATGCCCATGCCATGGAGCATGTAAAGCACATCCTCTGTTGAAACGTTGCCAGTTGAACCTTGTGCATAGGGGCAACCTCCCAGACCGGCAACAGCAGAGTCCACCACCCGGACCCCCATCTGCAAAGAAAAACAGGAAGGTTCAGCACCTGCAGCTTCAGCTCAAACTAAAACCCTGAACAATGATCTTTGTTCTTGCAGTGCCTGCACCTTGCCATGCCTGCGGTTGTGTTTTATGGTGAGCAACAAGCTGAAGTCTGGAAGATGAGTGGGCACAGAATGTACCGAAACACAGCTTAGTCATCCTCTTTGTCAGCTTAAACCACTAACACCCCATAATTATGGCCTTGTTGCTATGACGTGGAACATTATGCTGAACAGAACTATTCATGTGTTTCTTATTCTCTCAGTTACTCATGTTTTTACAGGGATACATTGCCCTTAACCAGGGGGATTCACTTTCTTACCGCAATGAAAATACATGTAGTCCTTGACTGGATAGTTTCTCTCTTTCTGTCTCTCAAATTTTCAAGATGTAATATTACCGCTCAATTACCTAATATTAGAGGACAAAAAACTTTTGTCACGTCCATTAGTTCAACAGCTAATCTATGCAGAAGATCAAAAACAGTTCAGAATTGATTGATATCATGTCAGAATAATGTTACATTTGATGGAAAGGCTGCATATCAGAGCTGGGAATTGCAGTGTACCTTGTGATACTGAATACATAGTTCGCGATACCGTTACTTACACAATGCAGTGATTTTATGAGAGTCTAAATATTCCAAGAAAATCACACAATAAATTGCAATATCTCAAAGATAAAAATTTGTTGCAACTCTGTCAAGTGTAAAAATGTTCAAATCATTTGTTGCAGTTTAGTTTCAGTTTGAATGAATTAGTCAATAATGCATAAACTGCATAAAGTCAATGTTTTGTTACTATTAAAAGTGTTGTAAATAAGTAAATTGTCCTATCCTCCCTAACCCCTTTACTCTTTTACCCCCTACTCACTCCTTTACTCAAGTGTATTATAATAATAAATCTAATAATCTATATTTAGACATGGATTTATTTAATTTTTTTTAGTGCTAACATTTAGATTTTTCCATTGCGTGCGGAAGACAAATGATTATCATAATTTTGATTTCCTGTCCCACATCTCGTGCACATGATTTTATTGTTGAACGGCAAGTGTCTTACTTAAATAATAATGAGTTTACTAAACTTTGAGAGTTTTTTTTAATACCTCCTTGTAATGCCTTCGTTTGTATTCATTTACCGACTGGAAGAAAGTAAAAATGTTTAGGCCTCAATAAACTACAATATATGGAGAACTCTGCTGCCATTATCCTGATTAATACTAATTATAATAACTAATAACTAATAACTGTACAGGGTAGAAATCACTTTTTCTCTATGACAGGTATTGTATTCTTTTTACTCTAAAGATACAAACTTACAGTAACTAAGTACAAATACTTTGTTACTGTTCTTAAGTAGTTTTTTCTGGTATCTGTACTTTACTTGAGTATTTAACCTAATTTCCGGTCTATAAATACCGGTATTTCAGACCTTCAAAGATGACACTGCGGTGTAAAAAGACGCAAAATTTTGGTAGTTTGAGCTTTTTTTACGTTCGGCAAGTCCATTCGTTTTATGGTTAAAACATTTTCAAGTCTTAAAAAATATTAAACTCAGCAGCAGCTCTGGGTTTTTTTCTTAAAACATTTTATTCACAAATTTCATCTATAATGAGTGCACTTTTTTTTACTTTATTTACTTTTTTACTTTTACTCAAGTAAGGGAGCAACTTCAATACTTTTACTTTAACCAAAGCTATTTTTTATTCAAGTCTATACTTGAGTACTGAAGACTCATACTTTTGCCACCTCTGCAAACTAGTAAAGGATATTTTCAACAACCAACAAACTAAAAAATACTATTACTTTTTCTGCAATAATAAAGGACTCTGCTGATTAACGTTAGAAAGAATGCAGGGCTAATACAAGGACACCTTTAAACACCCTTTAATTTACATGGGAAACGCAGCAACTCCAACTGATCTAACATACATGTTGCACTGTCGGAGGATGCTGGAGCAGGTAAATGCACCCAAGCACTGGGAGAACACGTAAACTCCCCACAGAAAGATCCTAAGGGGTTATTTTGGGTGTTTGTGTTTTTTGTGTCGCCCTTCATAAACTTTGTTTATTTCAATTAGTTTTTTGTTGTTGTTTTGTGACCATTTTAGAAACGATCCATAAATGGAAACACATGAACCATTGGGTCTCATGTTGTTATCTGTGTCATGGTATACTCCTGCTTGAACTAAAGCATTTCCACATTTTTGAGCTCATTCACTAATTCAGTTTTACCTGTAGTCATTATGAACTACATTTTGTTAAATACACATTAAAATAGGATTATAAATGAATCAAATAAGTTATCTTATTAAAAATCATGTACATTATTCACAATATTGTTGACTCAATGTGACAGAATGGCAATAGGAGATGGTTTCTAAATAGATACTGTGTAGAAAACATTTATATCTAAAATAATTTCCTTTAAACCTCTGAACATACACATTGTGTTCTGATAATTTTCACATCCCTACAGCTTTATTCCAGCTCAAATATAATAGTTGTGGATGAGGGAGGATAAATGAACACAACGCTCGTCTTGGTGACATCGGGTCATGGCAGGGCTCCACCCACTAAGTAGCAAAGCTTAATAAGGAAATCTCAAGTGCCTTTTCACAGCAACACTGCTAATTTGTTGGTTCTCCTCAATAAAAAGGAAAACATTCTTTTCCAGCCAACTGTAATTGATGTTAGTGTTGGCAGAGAAGCAGGGGAGGTGGGAAAAAGGAAGAAAATATCTTGCCTGGTGTGCGCAGTTCACTCCATTTCCAGACCTTGGTTACAGCCAGAGCAGGATATTGTACTAGGCAGGATTTTGTAGTATAAACACTGAGTTGTAATCTGCCATGCCATTCCGTTCACTTCCAGCTGCTCTTCCCCCGTAAAAACTTTGGCGTACCGTTTCCGACTGGAGCAAACAAAACCAGGCCTTCAACGGCGTGCCCCTCACCTCTGCATCGGAACTGGTGGTCAGCAGCGTGAGCTTGCCAACGCTCGGTTATACTCGCGCCGCTCAGAAACCAGATGTGCGCTCGCTGTTATAAAGCCATATTCAGCGAGCTGTGGCTGTATAAAAACAATGCATTCCTCTGTAAAGACACAGTGCATTTTTAAGCTTGCATGATTCGGGATAAGCTTGTTGACATTCTATACTCTGAGTGGACGAGGCTGAGGATGGACATGTTCCCATTTTGGTTTTATAACAGCGTCAGAGACAGAAAGGGAGAGTGTGTATTCAGAGAGGGATATGAAGCAGCAATGCTTTAACCACCTTTACATAAACAGTAAGGCTGAAAGAAACTGTCACGGGTCCACTGTTGACACATATATCACCTCTTTCCAAGAATGTTTAAATAGGTCCTTTGCAAAGGAAGTTAACCTCGGGCATTGGAAGAGATCGAGCGACTAAAATGAAAAAAGAACGTGAGGAAAAAAATAAATGTTTATAGGCCTACAAGGTCAATCTTAGGATTTTACTATTTTTAAAAAGCCACATTGTAGCATATATCTATGTATGAAAACTCTGCTGTTGTTGAAAGAATGAATGCTCACAAATTAAAAAGAGACTCCTCTCTGTAAAAAATCATTTGTTGTAACATTCGTTGAAACTTAGCGGCCCAAAATATCTTCAATAAAATTAAAAGTGTTGATTCCTTCCCCTGGCCATTCTGCAGTATTAGTAATCCGGGCATGACATAGAAAGTGCAAGAAACGAAGAAAGAAATGAAAAGTTTTCAGATTTCAAGGAAAGTAATTATAGGTGCTGTACAGCGGTCAGGGCCAGCTCTTAGCATTTGAAGGCAGATTTCAAACAGCTGTCAAGAATTCAGTTATTTAGACAAAAATAAAAAAAATACACATATTGCATATTCAAGACAACATTGAGATGTTGGTCATTTTTTCTGAACAATGATTTATTTGCTTCAAAAGTTAAAAGAAAATATATATATTTATATATATTTTTCATTTCCAAACATCATCTACCATGACTCCAAAATGTTTTTTTTTAATTATTATTATTATTATGCAGAAAATGTATTGAGTGGCAAGTAATTACAATAGAAAACACTTTTTCAAGGAAAACACCCTCCCTGGGTGAAATGGTGTTCATTTTGGGGTTTTAAAAAAGCATGTTCATTTTTTTCAATCTTTTTAAAACGTTATCTAGAGTCCCAGACGGCCCCTTAAATCTGACAATTTTTCATGAAATTTGATGAAATATGATAATATATGCATGTAGACAACATATTTCAATTGTGCAAAATAGTAAGTAGGTGAAATTGAAGTTTAATTTGGTTTTTTCGCTATCATTGTGTTCCAAAATAGTTGTAGTTTTTACACGACAAATGATGAAATATGGCACGGTGTTAACCCAAATAAGTGTTTTGTTTGCTATAGTGCACCTACCCCACTGTCTGTACTGGTTAGTGCCATCAGGTGATAACTTTACCATGACTTATCATCTCTGCCATAGGGTCATACACCCTTTTCTCAGGTGTCCGTTGGAGATGAACAACTGAGGCCAGTGAGTGTATTCAACCATTCTCTCATAGTTATTGCCAAATCCTACACCCCAAGTGGAATATTTGTTATTTGGCATGTGAGACCCGAGAGAGACCCTGTTTTTGAAAATTTGCTTTTTTAGCGCAAAAGAAACATCTTTTCACCCAGAAAGGGTGTTTTTTTTTTTTTTTTGTTTGTTTGTTTTTGAGCCACCGTAATTTAAACCATTTACCGTGAAAAATGTTGACACAGTCGACTGAGTTTTTTATTTAATCGAAAAATCTGTGTCGATCGTGTGTGTAGGACAGTCTGAAGATGAGCTGTACTTTGGTGTCAATTGAGCAAATCATTGCGAGAGGACATAGTTTTTAAAAGTTTTATATTTTTTCAGGGAAAAAAACTGAGCGATGGACTTCATAGGTTTAAATGTGCAAAAAGTTTCTACAGCATTGAGCCCACTTTTTGTGAAAGTTGCAAATCTCTGTATTGATTTATTGTGAATTTTCAAAATGTTTCACTTTGGAGGCTTCCAGTGGCAGCACCTTTAGAAGAATAAGAAGAAGAAGAAGAAGAATGTTTTCAGAGTCCGTTTTTAAGCTCCTGCCCTGCAGGTTTAGAATTAATTGTGTTAACGTTATTGAGAAATGTGTTTTGTCTCATGAAAGGAGATGAAAAGGACTGCACATGACGTCTATTCTAACAAGCTATTCTGAACTCTCCGGCAGCAGCTGCACTAAAAAAAAAAACGTTGGAGAAAATACCTCCTGGCCAAGTCTGTGAAATTTAAGTACATATATTCACATTGTGTGAGCTGCCAGTGTAGGTTTGTTACAAAGCCCCCCACCTTCCCTCACCATGATAAAAAAAAAAAAAAACCTGGAAAGCTGCGTAGAAAAGGTACAAAGACAGAGGAATGTCTTCACCGGGAACAAAGGAGGTTACTCGGGGCATTGGGGGAATTCATTTCTCTCTCAGTTGGTGGTAAAAAGTTCTGGCACACAGTAATGAAAAACGTTGATAAAAATCATTCATTTCCTTTATGTTTATGGCTGAGCAAATAGAACTACAATTGTTTTCTGTGGTGACATAGCAGCCATGAAAACTCTGAATAAAATGTACTATCTCTCATCGGTTTCTTCTCACATTCCTAAAGTATGGTTAATTGGAATCTCTAGATTGATTGTAGGAGTGAATGTGTCTGTCAGTTGACTTCATTGTGCTGCACAGTTGCAGAAATTATACATTAATTATTGCTAAATGTAGCAATTCCCAACAGTTTTCTGTACATTTTTTAGACATAGAGTGGAAACAATGTTCCAAAGGTTTGCTTTGCAGCTGCAACACTATTCATCATGCACTCAGCATCAAGCTAATCAAAGGATCGTTTTCCACTGGCTTTTAAGCGCTGCATTGTCGGAGAGTTCAACAGCCAAGCGACAGACGAGTCAGGAGCCCCCCAGGGCCCTTCCATCCAGTTGCTTTGTCCAATAGACACTCAATAGGTGAGCCTTTGTGCTGACCCTCTCACATCTGCTGACCCACCCAGCCCCCAATGAGCTTCCTCCCCTATGGTGACAATGCGAGAACAAAGGCGGCCATATCTGTATTACCTCTGTTTTACGTCTGGAAAAGCTGGAAGTCATAGGTGTTGAGTACTGACAGGCTGTGTGGTGAAAAAATACTTCCCTCAAAACTAAAATAACCTTTTTTAAAGTCATGTAGAAACCAAAAGCAGGACTGTTTCTTTCAACAGGCCATGTCAAAAGTGATGAGAGGGCCCATTGGAAATATCTCATGTTCATTAAGATTCAGGGATTTTTTGTCTTTTCTTTAGCAGACAGTTTGTGAATCATGTTTCTTTGTAAGGATGCTTAGATCATGTTTCTTCAGGTTGTCTTCATTTTTGAATGACGGCTCCTGTGTTTCTGTGCGTCCCTTTGTGTGGACTGTATATATAACAATGAATACATTCATAATGTCACAAACTGGTACTGTCTTTACATTTTAAGGGGCAGTTGTCAAATTTTGAAACAGAATACAAACTGTTAGTCTGTTTCATCTGCCAAGAGTAAGAACAGTTTCAAAACAGAGTACTTTTCTGAGATCAGTCAAAATGCTTGTGTGATGCTGTTTTGAGAGTATTACATAACCTTACCAGGACAGAGAAATACTACGGAAGAGGAAAACATTTTGAAATTTCGAATATAAAATTTAAATATCTGCGATGGTTTAAATATAATGTTGAGATCAATGTTGAAATTTCGAAAAAAAAACAATAAAAACAAAAAATATAATATGATAAAAATTGAAGGTCTGCTAATGAAGTCAAATCTACAGAAGCAGACAAGGGCCAATTCACTCCATCAAAACTGGCTCTAATCTGTTGACGGACTGAATGCTCCTCCTTTTCCAAACAGATGAATTTTTTTGGCTAAATTTCTTCAAAGTCCTTAAAGAGATTACAACGCTGTGTTTATGAGCTAAAAGATGCACAGCATTTTGTAGACAGCCACGATCTGCTGTTTGTTGTCATATGGTGAATTGGCCAAATTGGCCAAATTTTGACTTTATTCTTGATTTGCTTAAAATTATTTTCTCCATCAAAATTGGCCCTAATCTGCTTCTGTAGAAATACACCTAAATCCATGTAAAATAAGTAATTTTTAGAAACAATGTAAAGTTAAATTCAATGTTGTTTTACCAGTCCCACTGAGAAAATAAATGTTCATTTTTAGATTTGGGTTTAATTTTTAGCTCTTTGTTCTCTGCAACAATTTAAAAAAGAAAACATGCCATCTGCAGACTGTAACGTGCTTTGAAATTCTTATAAATGATGGACTGAGAGGCTCTTAACATGTAATCATTTCCATCAGGAATGATAATCTAAAACCTTGAAAAATACGTGCGATCTCTACAATTTTGGCAGATACTTAAGAAAGCTGATAAATATCCTGGAACAAGATTCACCATCCCAAATTTGCATACACATCTGGTTGCTTCTCTTGATGTGGCCATGAGTTACTACACAGTTATATACAAACGCTGGGCATTTATCCATAATGGGCTTTTGGTTCACTACAAGAAAAATCATATTCGTCATAAAGGAAGGAAGGAGAATGTGAAGGCAAAAGTGTCCAAATTTCTTTCTGATTCACTTGGAAAGCAGAGGAGAAGCTGTCAAACAAATGAGGGGTGATACATTTGTGGATGGTCAGGGATAGAAGTGAAGGAGTGGTTACCAATTCATAACTAAAAAGTCATGAGTGTATATTCCCACCCAGGTAGTGCACTCTGGTAAAAACAAAGACTTTGTGTGTGCATAGTGTGCATGTTCTCCCTGAGCTTTGTATATTCATACCACACCGATTTCCTCCAAAAGTCAACAAACATGCAAATTAAGGTCTGTGTTTGACATAGCATACTAATGTACAACTCATACTAAGTTTGATGTCAAAATGAGTATGTAGTGTGTTCACAGTAGATAGTAGTAAAAGATTAGTATGCGAGAAATACTCGGATCTATTCCATATTGGGACATTTTTTTCAGTGTGCACGGTGAGTACACTAGTCATTCTCAACCACCCCATAATGCATTGCAAGTGGAACGTAAAATTGTCCTGGGACCGACTTCAAGCTAAAAGTCAAACATCCCCTTTTCCAGTGACGTGCAGTCAGGGTAGGCCTTGCCTACCCAAGGGTGAATCGATATTTTGATTATTTGCATTATAATTATAATTTATTTTTATATTTCTGATAGCCTAGAGCATCTATTAGTTTGAAAGTATCAGCATTTTGTGCTTTTCATAGCCCAAATGACTAAACATCACTATTTCATGGTACAGCAGAGACGCTGCACAGTCTCACTCCACTGTAAGGCAGGAGGAGGCCACACCCTCTTCTAAAAGCACAATGCTGCTCTGCCTCTGTTCCCATAGCCCGTGATTATATGTGTTTGCGCATGCGCAGTCAGTTCCACAAGATGAAAACCATTTATGTGAAAAGGCAGCTCTATACGCTGCCTTTGAACGTAACCGTGCTATGCTAATTGCCATACGTACATTCAGAGTGCATTATTGAATTTATACAGCATGGTTGCTGCTACGTTCTCTAGCTAGAAGCGGGATAAAACTACAGTCAGGGTGACAGCGCTAGAGACAATAAAGAAACTTTCTTTTGAGGAAAAAACGACAGCTTTTAAAAGATGGGAGACCAACACCTGAGCAACCAGACCTTCAGCAAAGGTATGGTCAGAAAATGTTTCGTATTTTCTACAGTGAATGGTACAAAAGGAAGAATTGGCTTTGTGGATGCGTCTCACTAAAGCTGTTCTGAGTTGTTGTTGTTGTTGTCATTTTCTCCGTTTTTCTGTGTTTCCAACACAAACAATGAATGTGCTGCCGTGTCATGAGATATATCTTGTTGGGAGAGTATGGAGGCTGCTATTGAATAATTGTTTATGTTTCTTTAATGTTTTTTTCACGATGTTGATTTTGTTAGATTAACACTTGCCAGCAGAAACATATGAAATTGTCATTGGTGTTGACATTGGTTGTCTCGACTTGCAACGCCCTGCCTACCCTACCCTAGTGCTCACGGCACGTCACTGCCCTTTTCAAAACAAAAGCCTCTCTTCTTGTCTTCCATTAGATTTTTTTTTTAACGCTGTTGTAAATAAGGCTCTTGTTTTGTCAGTAATACAATGGAGGGTCTCCGAAATACTCAAAAATGTCAGCATTAAGTCTGTTTTCGAGACTTTCATGGATCAAATGACCACATGTTGATATTTTACTTGGTCACTTTCTCACTTAAAATTATTTCAAAACTTTCAAAGGTGGCGAATCAACAGAGATACTGTATTTAGTCTCAGGGTGCTTCTGTTTTTTCTTGTAGGATCAAAATGCATCTTGGGAAGCTTAATTATAAACTTCAGTGGGAACGCTCATTAGCCTAATCGTCCTTATCATGCTTATAGTATATAGTAGATAGTATATACTCATTGAGTTTGTAGAGTATAGTACGGTGTGTGCCATTTCAAACACAGCCTAGGTTGTGGAAGTCACACACCCCACTTAGCTGGTATATGATCATTACACTTATAGTGTAAAGAAATTACAGATGGAAATAAATGGAGAGAATAATTTGCGTCTATTGTGGAAGATTTAAAGGAATCATTTTTTGTGTGGTGGTCAGCACTTACTGTAATTCTGCCTCAAAGAGTGTATGTCATGGGTTTAACTCCCCAATGGACACCTGGAATGTTCTCCCTGTGGTTGTTACTTTTCTTTGGACATTGTTTCCTCTCACTGAACAAAAAATATTTACTTTAGATTAGAAAAAGGGGATGGGTGTTACTGTGATTGTCTGGCCTGTCCAGAGTGCACGGCGCCTTAAACCCAGTGTGATCTAAGATGGACATCAGCAAATGGGTGATGGATGGTTTGGTGATTGTATCCAAAGCATATGAAACATCGGAGCACTTGTGGCTTGAGAGCTCATTTTGCCATCTTTACAGATTTCTCTCCAATCTCACCACAAACACGCCAGTGTTTTCAACCAACTTTAAAAACAAAGATGTATGATGCCAGCTGGGATTTTCAAAGAAAGAACCACTTCTCTCCATGGTATATCATGGAAAGTTCAAGTCCTTCACACACATCTTTGAAACGATCTGTTCCACTTCGTTAAATGAATATCGTGACTACAGACAGCAACTTGTTTACACCACAATACCCTCAACACAGCTGGAATATAATTGCATGTTGCAAGCCTCATTTTTACTACTGTGTTGTAAACCAAATTAAATCCATTTCTGGATTTAAACACATTTTCATACAGAATACAAAACAGCCTGACTAAAGAAACATGAATCACATCATCAGTTTTAACTAGTTAAACTTGCTTCATTTACTTTGATAGATAAAAGACTCCAAAGAGTATTTGCCTTTAAAATGACACTAGTGTGTTTACTCACCTGTAATGCAGTTAAGATATTGGGCAGTGCCTGTCCGTAGGTGTCATGACAATGAACTGCGAGAGCACTAACCGGTACTTCCTTCATCACCGTCTGCATCATTTCACACATTGACCCTGGGGTACCAACACCGATGGTATCGCCCAAAGAAATCTCATAGCAGCCCATTTCATATAAGCTCTTTGCCACCTATTAAAATACAAGAAACAGTGACATTTACCATTAATTATTCTGTATCACTATGTGAAGGGTTTTATCCAACATGATGAGGATGATTTCACCTGGGCAACTTTGGAGGGGTCAATGTGTCCCTCGTGGGGACAGCCAAGCGCACAAGAAACATAGCTGAAAGACAAAGAAATCCATGCATTTTCAATTTGGCTCAACTGCAACCAAAGGTAATCGTTTCAGTTATTTATCAGTCTATATCAGTTGAACTATTTATCTGTAAGTCATCAGACTAAATCTGACCAGCTGATTGAGTCTGTAGCAGGATTATTTGCAGATTTTTGACTGGCGCAATTGTTACTACAGAGATTAAGTGGCGTGGACTTATGACTTACAGAAGTCTTAAAACTATTCCAAGTCTGACATACACGTGGCTAGTGTCCAATAATCAGCATGTACTCAAGCATCAGGGATTTAGAAATGCATGAGTTTATTATGATAGATGTTTTATTTTGTGGCTAAGTTTAAAACTTTATCATGGATCCATCTGTTTTCTACATTTAACCAACGTAATTAATCTCACATGGCTGTCTTTTTTTTTTTTTCTTGTTAATTAAACCACATATTTGTGCTTTCCTATTCAAGGATAGCACATGAATACATTTTACATTTAGATTTAAATTGTTTTTTTCAGATTTGATTAGAGATTTACATTGTTCTACATATTACAAGAACATACCATAAAAATAGCTTTTCAGGTTTCTTGTTAGAAAGCAATTCGTGATTGTGGCTGAAGGGCATTCGAATTGTATTTTACATGCGTACTTAATTGTCTATTTTTGGACAAAGAACCTTCGATTGCAGGCACTGTTTTCATTTGGTTTTACTGACTTGTAGCTGATAATGCATTGATCTGTGCCCTTGCTTTATTGTTGGAATATTAAAGACAGAAAATGTGAAACACCAACCCTCGCACTGGAATGTGTTGCCCTTTGGCCAAGGTAATGACTTCCTTAAACCTCAGCATACTTTCATCAACTGAACAATTGATATTTTTTCTGCTGAAGGTTTCAGAGGCGGATCCAAACACGGCCACTTCAGTCGCACCTGCTGCAACCTTTAAGAAAGCACATATTAATACAATAATTATATATACTGTTTATACATTTTTTATATGTATGATAGGCCACTATGCATAGTGTATGACTAAATATGATAACTGCACTATGCATGGTGAGCAACAGCAAACATTTAGGAGAAAAAAATGAATACTTGCAGCATCCTGAAAGCCTTGCATGTTGGGTGTCAGAACAGGGTAGCGAACATTTGGTGCTCTCTGGATTCCTCTGAGTACCTCAGTGTGGTCTGACATCTAGAAGAGCATCATGAAATGTAGAATGCAGAGAAAGAAACATAACAAAGGAATGAATACATCATCCTGCACAGGCCTATTGCTCATATTATAGGGGTGTCAAACTCATTTGCTCAGGGGCCAAATACGTAAAAGTTTGATTTCAAATGGGCCAGGTGGAAATAGAGCAATTTCAACCATTTTACACCTTAGTTTGCAATTCTATGCAAAACTAATCTTTACAGAACTTTAGGCACCAACAATATCCAAGTAATAAATGACAGATATCAGTTTCCGATCCATCCATCCATTTCCCAACCCACTTGCTCCTTTTTTCAGGGTCACGGGGATCTGCTGGTGCCCATCACCAGCTGTCATTGGGCGTTAGGTGCGGGTACACCCTGGACATGGCACCAGTCCATCGCAGGTCAACACTCACAGACAGACAACCACTCACACCCATTCCTACGGGCAATCTAAAGACTCCAACCTAACAGTTATGTTTTTGGATGGTGAGAGTAAACCAGAGTACCAGGAGAAAACATATGCAAACATGGGGTAAACATGCAAACTCCACACAGAAAGGACCCAATTGTCCACCCCAGGACCTGAACCCAGGACATTCTTGCTGTGAGGCAGATGTTCACTCAATGCTAGATCTTCTTTTTAAAATTCCATTATTTTGTGACTCATGTTTGTATGAAAATAGTGATCTATGCAAATATTGTGAGCTTCATTGAATTTATGTATTTGTGATCATTTCCACAATGATTTATGTTATTTTTGTCATTTCTACTTCCTCCTGCGGGCCGATTTGGATGCTTTAAAGGGCCAGATTTGGCCCCTGGACCTTGAGTTTCACACATATGGCTTAAAACATTGTGAACGTTTTCCCTCTAAATGCAAACTAAAAAAGAATGGAGAACATGTGATAAGTTCTAATAAGTTTAATAAGTTCTACTCAGGAGAAATGTGAAGCTAAAAAGGCACGTATTCTTCAGTACTTCATTAATGCAGGAGAGGGTGGCTAATAAATCACTCATCGGTCCCTTTGCTGTGCACAAAGAGGAGTTATTACCTGCGGTACCCACTTTGAAGAGACAAAGCTGGTGGCCTCAATCACAGACAGGCCTGTTCCCGAGAGCATGTCTATCAGCTGGATTTTTACCCCCGTCGGAACAATTTCCTGGGGAAGAAGGACACCGAAACTGGATTTGATTCCATTCAAGATTAAAACAGCAACAAACAAGAACTATTTCTCAAGCCTTGCTGAGGTAAAATAATTATTCCTGTGCAATCTAAAAAACACCTGTGGGAAGAACATGCATAAGCAGCACAAAGTCAGCCATGAACCCTGTCACCTATATTCCATTCAATGCCTCTATCATAGAATGTTATAGAAAGACACAAAATAGACACCCTACATAAGTGATCATCTATATGCATTGAGAAGTCTGTAAATAATAACAGGAATCATGGATGGGAATATACCTTTTCATTCTGAAGTCCATCTCTGGGCCCAACTTCAACAATTTTCACAAAATCTGGATACTCGTGCGCTTTAATAGTCTGGAGAAATATGAAAGAGAAAGGGGATAGATGGAAAAATACCACCTGGCACAACATAGAAGAGTAAAAAGTCATTTATCCTTTGTAGGGGGAGGCTCCAGGGCATTCTATTCCCATTATGAATAACTCAAAGCCATACGAAATCTGAGAACCAAAACATAAGGTTGTCATGCCTTTGGGATGCAAAGTCAGGAGATGTGTAATGGAGCAAAGACTGATCACGGTTAGGGTAAGTCCACACAAACCACAGGGGATATTTTGACCATGTTTTGTTTTGTTTTTTTCACTTTTTGTTTTTCTAAACCATTATTTTATTTTAAAGAACATGTCTTTGTTAAACTAAAAACTAAGGCAGATTTAGAGATTCTTTTTTTTGTCTGCAGCAATATGTCCAAACAGACCACCCACGTGGCTTCTCACAAGTGTTTTGATTTTGTTCAAAGAAGCTCAAAGCTTTTACTCACCGCTGGAAATATTAGGCACATCTTAGAATATCTTTTTCAGTATCATATTGTCAGAGTATGTTATCAAAGTAGGAATAATGGAATGATTACCAGTCAGTAATCAAAGACCATTAAAGTCATATCAGGACGGTTGGTGAAAATAAAGTAAATGTGATTACATCAGCCGAATCAGGTAAAACGAGTAATTCTTTGTTTTACTTCATAACGTTTAACAAAAACGTGCTGATTTTTTCCTTGCTAGGTTTGAAAAAGTAGGGGGTCAGGTGGTTTGTTTTTACTCCTCAGTTGTTTCTACTCGCAGGGTTAGTTATGCAAACTGATAGATGCTGTCATAGCTTTTGTCAAAAAACACAATTTTACCAGAAAAAGAGAAAAATAATTAGGTTAAACAAATGCAGAATGACAAAATATTTTTTGCCGACTAAAAAGAAGACAATAACTTAGATCTCATTTAGCTTTTCAGATGGAGGACAATATAAGTGCAAACATTTGGGACATGATTGTAAATTAAAATGTAAAAACAATTGGTAACCCTTTAATTGAAGTTTTATACATAAGGCTGACATTACGCTGTCATTATTATGACATGACACCTGTCATTAGCATGAATAAGGTGTCATGAAGACTGTCATTAAATGTCATTAGTTACTGACCGTTCGTTACCCGAACCCTAACCCAGGGGTCTGTAACCTGCGGCTCTGGAGCCTAATGTTTGACTCTATGTAATGGCTCCCTATAGCTTTAAAAAAAAACTATTGAAATATTGAAATAAACAGTTTATTTTTATTTTTTACGGACGCTATTAATAATTAATGACAAATCAAGATCAAGATCAATCAAAATCATACTTCACCTCCTGCAACATCTACAGACCATCAACTTTCCTGCACCTGTGACTAACCTTAAGTTTTAAATCCCTGGTAAGATGATTAAACCAACAAAAACACTATTCTGGAAGAAAATAGAGATTTTAATTGTGTGGGGACAGATTCATTTAACCACCAACGTGCCGGTTAAATATGTGTGCTGACCACATGATCATGTGTTATCAACTTCACTTTTTGAAGCCTTTCAAATACATTAATTTATTATCATGTATTTTATTTGAAACTGTTTTTAAGTTTCCATTTACATGATCAATAAAAATCAAGTCAAATTAAATCAAACATTATTCTATATAATTATAACAGTATATGATTTAATACACTGTATTGTCTTCATTGGTAGAAGGTATTTTTTCAGCTCCAGGAGGACTTTAATCCAGGTGAGATGAGGCAAAATTGTTCCTTGTTGAGTAAAGGTTGCAGACCCCTGCACTAACCCTAACCCTATACCTAACCCCACTAGATTTCTCCACCTAACACAAACAATGCCAACGTAGCTCCAAAGGCGTCATAATTTAGCGAACAACACTTAATTACAGCCTTAATGACATCTTTATTCATGCTTATGACAGATAATGGTAGCGTAATGTCAGCCTTACGTACAAAACTTCAAATAAAGTGTTTTTTTTTTTTGTTTTTTTTAATAGTCAGCAATAGCTATTTCATGTCATGTTTACCTGTTTTGATTTTTAAGTTAAAAAATGTTTATGCCTGTTGATCAGAACACTGAAGTTTTCTCTTATCCATAAACTAAAACAATCAACTCTGCACAGATGAAAGATAAAGAGGCATCAGTGGATCATCTCTAACAACTGTTGGGCAGCATCAGTGTTGTCAGCTGTGCAGCCTCCCTGTCAGGGCGCAGTCATGTGGCAGAGCATGTGCAGCAGATTGGAAAGAAGGAAAAAGGACTCCCACCTTCTCCTCCTGCAGCCAGCGTCTCAGCCATGGGCAGTTCTCAAGGAGTTGCTCATAGCTCAGGCAGTGCTTCACTGTGGTGGGTACGTTGCCCATCCGAAAAAGCTCTGGGTCATCCAGTAAATGACCAGTAAAAACACCAACAGGCTCCAAATCATGCAGATATAAACCCGATAACACTGACCTGAGAGATGGAGGACTGTGTCTGCACGAGGGAAATTTAATTAGTAAATGTAGGGATGATTCAGCAGTTGCCATGGCAACATCATCTCTGCGAAGGAGGGGTTTAGGAGCGTTGTAAGGGAGGAGACAGAGAGTAAAAGAGAGGGAATTGTGTGCAACAGATTGGAAAATTGGGTAATATTGGGAATTTGTGCTACACATCAACTTTTATATCAGACAAATATTCTTTTTTTTTTTTTTTAAACAAGGTTCTTTTTAATTATTATTATTGAATAGCAGATAGCATCATTCAGCACAGTTACACTTCACAAGACACTTATTATTGTGTTTAGAGTCTTGCATGGTCAAGCTCCAGCTTATGTCACTGAGCTGCTGAGGCCTTATAATACCAGCAGGTCCCTGAGGTCCTCTGACCAGGGTCTGCTGGTTGTTAAAAACCAAAGGTGACTGTGCCTTTGAGGTTGTGTCCCTTAAAACTTGGAACGGTCATCCCCCAGAACTGAGAGCCCTGACCTCTGTAGACATTTTGAAAAAGCAGCTGAACACCCATCTGTTCAAACTGGCCTTTGTCTAATCTGTCTTTATTTTGCATTGTAATTGTTTTTGTATTAACTCTTTTATTTCTCTGATTGTGAAGCACTTTGTGATGTTACTGCTCTTGAAAGGTGCTGTACAAATACACAAAAAACAGTGATGATCGATACAATTCAATAATAGAAGTACATTTATATCACACTAACAAATGTCATCTTGCGTTAACATTTTCCAAATAAGTCAAAAAAGGTTGCCAGACTTCATACATTTTTTGTACTGATCCACTGGTAGAGTAACACATCTTCTCTATTTGAAGTTATGGAGGTAGATTTGTGTCTTTATTATTTGTCAAAATGAAACCTTTTCAATAAAAGAACAAAAAAACATTTTCAATCAAAAAAAAAAAGTCTTTAAATGCAATATTTGGGTCTCGAATAGTTTGTTTTGCATTTCAACACTTTTTCTTGGATTGAAAATATTTATTTTTGATTGAAGTATACTTTTTTATTGAAATTTTTATTATTATTATTATTATTATTATTATTATTATTATTATTGAATAATAAATACACAAATCTATCTCCATAGTATATGACCTCTTTGACCCAACCTACATACGTCCACTATACACAATATTAGACAAATCTTTAAACAAAAATAAGATAAAATTCCTGATCATTCTCACTATTTCTCAAAGTTGTTATTAAAAACCATTACCACACATTTGAAAATGTATCATTTCTGCTCATGCATGGCATGTTACCCCTGTTAACTCCGGGCAGCCTCACAAGTAACCAGCCATTACTAAAGCAACACAGACACGCAAACACAGTCACATATATAACAGGTTCTGTATTATATTTAGAAACTCCAATTAACATATGATTTAGACAGTGAGAGACAACCAGAGATCCCAAGGAAAACCCACACGTGCTTATTAAGAAAACACCACACAGAAGGACTGTGGCCTTCAAACCCTAAAACCTGGGGTTGCGAGTGAGCGCCGCTGCCCACCACACCACCCATAGTCAAACCAGTCTTACAGATGATATGTTTGTCTTGGTGCAGCAGGATTAGATGAACATTCACGTCCCCTGTCCTGTGGAAAATGGAAAGGTTTCGGGGAAATGGCTTGAAATGATTGATCTCCTGTGACCCAAACCACAAACGGCTTTCACTGCCAGATGTGCCACTGCTGCCAATGTCAACTGCATGCTGTAACGAAATCCCTTGTTAAGCCAGAGCAACATTTACTGGAGAAGGAGCCATTTTGAACCCAGATGTTAACAATAGAGTGGCTTAATGAAGTCTCAGCATTCAACCAGCCCACCACACTAAACTGCACTGTGATGAGAGCGGAGGAAGGTGACTCATGATCAGCCTTGAAAAAAACATTTGTTTTGTTGTCGATTGTAAGGTATAAGTCCATCTCCTAAATTTCTCTTTTTGGTGTCGTGATGCTAATGACTCAGGGATGCTGACGAAACAAAACGCAGCGTTAAAAGTTATTTAAAACAAAAAGTCTCATTTAAAAAACTTTTTTTTTTTTAAGTTCTATCGGTTAAAACTAGTTTTTGCTTTCATAAACCTAAAGACTAAAAATACATATACCTATACTTAAAACAGAAAAAAATATAAGATTTTTTTGTTATTGTCAAATATATTTATTTATTTTGCATAAAGAAAGGAAAATGAATGTTAATGGTCAACTATTAAGCCAAGAGAGCCAGTTTAATATTTGACAGTTATTCCTCTGTGTATGGTTATTTTTCCAACTGCATTTTATTTTTTGTATTTTGTTTACCTTAATATTGACCTCTATCGTTATCATGAGCCTAGTATTGTATACTGTCTCTATCAAACCTTCATATGCATGACTAACCTTCTTTTGCAGGGAAGGCAGAAGCTGGAGGGAAAGGATGTAGACCAGGGGTGTCAAACACATTTTAGTTCAGGGGCCAAATACGGAGCAGTTTAATCTGAAGTGGGCCACAGATTTTTGCGGGAAAATACTTAATTTCCGCATTATTGTGCCATAGTTTACACTTCTATGTATACATAAAATACAAAACATGTATACAACTTACTCACTTTAAATTTCCTTGGTTTTGTGGCAAATTTATATTTCATGAAAGGGAAATATTTAAAATCTAAGGATTTTGTAAGAATTTAGATTTTTTTTTTAATATTTAAAAATGACTTCAATCAAGTGACATAAGGCAAGGCAAATTTATTTGTATCGCGCATATCATACACAAGGCAACTCAATGTGTTTTACATGATCAAAAAGTGCAATGGAAAACATTTAACTGCTTAAAATCAATGAGAACATTAAAATCGGCAGCAAAAATCATTTCAAATCATCAGTAAAAGCATTTAAAATCAGCAGCAAACACATTACATCAATAACATGACCATAAATCTTCCTCTCAATCATACGCAGTGGAGAAAATAAGTGCCTTTAACTTTGATTTAAAAATGTTCACATTAGATGCCAGTGACGTGCCGTGAGCACTAGGGTTAGGTAGGCAGGGCGTTGCAAATCGAGACCACCAATGTTGACACCAATGACAATTTCATATGTTTTGGCTGGCAAGTGTTAATCTAACAAAATGAAGATTGTAAAACACTATTAAAGAAACTTAAACAATTATTCAATACAGCCTCCATACTCTCACAACAAGATATATCTCATGACACGGCAGCACATCCGTTGTTTGTGTTGGAAACACAGAAACTCGGAGAAAATGACAACAACAACTCAGAACAGCTTCAGTGAGGAGCATCCACAAAGCCAATCCTTCCTTTTGTACCATTCACTGTGAAAAGTAAGAACAATTTTCTGACCTTACCTTTGCTGAAGGTCTGGTAGCTCAGGTGTTGGTCTCCCATCTTTTAAAAGCTGTCGTTTTTCCTCAAAAGAAATTTTCTTTATTGTCTCTAGCGCTGTCACCGCCACGTTGTATCACTTCACTAATGCACTCTGAATGTACGTATAGCATTTAGGATAGCACTGTTACGTCCAAAGGCAGCGTAGCAATCTTCCTTTTTACATAAATGGTTTTCATATTGGGGAACTGACATCAAACACATATATACACAGGCTATGGGGCCAGAGGCAGAGCAGCAATGTGTCTTTGGAAGAGGGTGTGACCTCCTTCTGCCTCAGGGCGACTGTGGCTCAGGTGGTAGTGGGTCGTCTTCTGATCGAGAGGTTAGGGGTTTGATCCCAGTACCTGACTATGTGTCGAAGTGTCCTTGGGCAAGACACTGAACCCTAAGTTGCTCCCAGTTGTCGACTAGCGCCTTGCATGGCAGTCTTGTCCCACTGGTGTGTGAATGTGAGAGTGAATGGGTGAATGTGCTGATATGTAAAGCGCTTTGAGACTGCTTCAGTGTGGTGATAAAGCGCTATATAAAATCAAGTCCATTTACCATTTACCATTTACAGCAGAGTGAGACTGTGCAGCGTCTCTGCCGTACCAGGAAATAGCAATGTTTAGTCATTTGGTCTATGAAAAGCACAAAATTCTGACACTTTGAAACGTATAGGTAACATAGGCTATCAGAAAATAAAAAATAAATAATTTACAATTATATTATAATTAAAACAAATAATCAAAATAACGATTCACCCATGGGTAGGCACTGACTACCCTGCCTACCCTGACTGCACGTCACTGTTGGATGCTGACTTCAGCCCTGCTGGCAGTTTGTTCCACTTCTTTGTAGCATAACAACTAAATGCAGCAGCACCATGTTTGTGAGCTCTGGGCTCTACTATCTGACCTGTGTCCATAGATCTGAGAGACCTGCTGGGCCAAACGTATTCACAGATTTATACACCAGCAGCAGAACTTTGAAGTCTATTCTGAGGCTGACTGGGAGCCAGTGTAGAAACTTGAAAACTGGAGTAATGTGTTCTGACCTCTTTGTTCTGGTTCAGACCCGAGCTGCAGCATTCTGAACCAGCTGTAGCTGTTTGATGCTTTTTGCGGGGATTCCTGTCAGAAGACCATTACAATAGTCCAGTCTGCTGGAGATAAAAGCATGGACCAGTTTATCGTGATATTTCTGAATCAGACTCATTAAACCACTCTGGAGATGTTCTTTAGGTGGTAGAAGGCTGTTTTTGTGATAGATTTGCTGTGACTGCTGAACGTAAGATCTGAGTCAATCAGAACACCAAGGTTATTGACTTGGTCTTTAGCTTTTAAAGATTGAGACTTAAGATAATTGTTGACAGCAGTCCTCTTTTCCTTGTTACCAAAGACAATCACCTCCATCTTGTCATGGTTTAGTTGAAGGAAGTTTTCACTCATCCAGCAGTTTACTTTTTCTAAGCAGTCACACAACACCTCTATGGGACTATAGTCATCTGCGTTCAGTGATAGATATAGTTGTGTGTCATCTGCATAGCTCCGAAAATCAACCTTAGAGTTCTGTAAAATTTGTCCTAAAGGAAGCATATAAAGGCTAAACAGAAGGGGTCCAAGAACAGAGCCCTGAGGAACCCCACAGGACATTGGTAATCTGTCAGATTCAAAGTTTTTAATGCTTATAGAATAACTTTGCTCCTCCAAGTAGGACTTAAGCTATTGCATGACTTTTCCATTCAGTCCAACTCACGTTTGCAATCTGTGCAACAAAATTATATGGTCCACAATGTCAAAAGCACAATAGAATGAAAAGAGAATGCATACGGAAAACTGTGAGCCCCTGCAAATATTGTTGAGTTTCATTTACACAATGATTCATGTTTACTCTGTCATTTTCACTTTCTCCTGCGGGCCAAATTGGATGCTCCAAAGGGCCGGATTTGGCCCACGGACCTTGTGTTTCACACATATTATGGAAATCATCTGGTTATATGTTTTGTACCTAACGAGCTACCGTACTCCTAAGTTGACTCAGGTAGCCAATGGGAGCTTTCCTTGTTTGACTAGTAGTTCAAAGTCAAAGTCAAAGTCAGCTTTATTGTCAATTCCTTTGCATGCACAAACATACAAGGGAATCGAGAAGACGTTTCTCACTTCCCACGGTGAACAGATAAAGTGCTCAGGCACAACAGAAAAGACATTCCTATACTAAAGGTAGACATACAATTTTTACAACAGATAAAACATTTACTAATACCAAATACTAAAACGAATACTAATATATAAATACTAAATACTAAAACTAATACTAATATATAAATACAGTGTGTGGTGGGAGTAGCAGCATGAGTTCCTATTGTTGGATGCTAGACACTAGTTATTATGTGTTCCATGTTACCTGCCTGCTACTATAAAAGCTAAGTTTGCACAAGCAGACCTCTGCAACTTAGAACAGGTATACGCGGGTCAGAAGATGAATGAATGAATAAATGAATGAATGAGCACCCACCAGACTCTCACTCCTCCCTATAAGGCCTCAAATGTGAAAGATGTTTAACATGTAAAACTTCTTCTAACATTACATTTGTTGTGTTGCTGTTTGAATTACAAGACAGATTCCAAAGGACTCGATCCATCAATAATGTCCGTAATTACTTTTTTTTTTGTTCCATGGACCTGCAGAAATTCTCACATGCCGTTGTTTTTGGGGTTTTTGACTGTTTTTGGTCTTTGCATTATTTCTGTTTGGCATTTGTTTCATGATGTATGTATTCCATTGTGTTTGTGTTTTTGGATCATTTCTATGTTTGTCAATCGTTGCATTTGCCCATCGTCAGGCACCAAAGGTCTTTGTTTTAGTTACTGATGACATAAGTAAAGTTTCTGAGGGTCACTTTATAGAGCTGACCTTCAGGAGGTTTTATATTTACGGAGTTCAATTCATAAAATTTAAAATATTAATAATTGATTATTTTTCTTGGCCGTAAGTGTTGGAACCACTGAAAGACAACTTTGAGAAAATGAACACCCGCGTACTGATATCTAACTTCTATCCTACACCAAGAGGACTCAAGTAATTTGTTTAACACATAACAGAATTTCCTAGCTTCTTAAATGTTGATAACATTGAAGGATCTTCTTTAAAATGATGAAAAAAAAAAAAGGTTTGTATGTCATACCTTAATTAAAAAAAGGCTCCACACAGATTTCTACTTTTAGCAACCCTGAGATGTTTTCTGAGCAGTCCCCAATCTTTAGAGGAGTCTCGAGTCTACGCTAGTGTAGATTAGGCAAACAGATTTGCCCTGGCAGGAAAGGGGATGTCTCTGGGCTAGTTTGCTAGCATCTCCTGAGAGTAATATATTTAAAACATGAGGATTTTGGAGCTCAAGCAAAAGACAAATGTCTAAATATATTGAATATAATCAAGCACTGCGTGTGTCAGACTCAATTTGGGCGAGTGGAAAAAGTTGTGCATAAAAGAAAGGGATTATTCTCTGCTGAGGAAGAAACAGATGTGAAAAACAGGGTTTTATTTTGTAAGTGTTTCGGCATCACATGAAAGAAGTTAAACATACACTGAAAAGAACGCGGGCAAATGAAAACAGGAATCGGATTAAATCAATCTTTATCCTCCACCTGTCTTTAATTTTAACGTCATGGATTTAACTGAACTGAGGAAGAAAGTTGTGTTGCTCTTCATGTAATATTGCACCTTATCATTGGACTAAGGGTTTACAAAACAAAACAAAAAAACTCACCATTACATACACAAGATATGGGAATGTTTGTAAAAATTACACACCCTGCAGCAACAGGCCTCAAGGTAGTATGAATAAATCATGCAAAAAAAAATATATAACAAGATTTTGTTTGGGTCTCAAACACAAATATTCAAATGTATGCAAAAAACGAATAAATAAATCAACACATCTAAGAAATGCACAACATGAATTCGCGTCGAATCTAGCAGTGGACTCCTTAGTTTGTTCAGGAGGGGCGGCCACTCGGAGCCAACTTTCCAGAGCTTCCCTCAGAGACAGCATGTGTGTTAAAGATTATCTTTGCAGTAATCGCACCACTGAGCGCCCCACGGCTTTTAGTCACAAAAAGCCACTGACCGGTGTGTTTGTTTTGTGTATATACATAGGTTCATACAAAGGACTCGTGAGCATCTCTTTAAAGAAATGTCCTGAAAATAAAATATAAAGGAACAGTTTGGCACATGGAAGGAAAGGTAACAGGGTATAATTACTATCAGAGAAACCTTGTGTTTATTTACAGAGGACAATGAACAAAATATGCCAACGTTTGAAAAGGAAATTGGCTCATGCTTTCCTGTCAAAACAATGTTTCCAGTTCCAAAAACATCTAATAGCAATAATAACAAAAAAATAAATTAAATTGTCTGAAGGCTCTTCTCATATTTTGGGCTTGAAATTTGCTTTTAATTCCCATCTAATTAGAAAGTTATGCTTTTAAAACAAGGCCCAATGGCTCTTTCCAAGATTTTTCACTGCATATATTTTTAAATGTTCCTCACAAAGACATCGCCTCACTTTTGTCACTGATCCATCAAAGCGGATGCAGCTGAATATTTATTGGGCGGACTTTTATATTGTTCCGTGGAGATCTTCGCAGCTGGATTATGGCTTCACCTGGATCATAAAGTATGGAGATTTCCTTCAAAGTATTCTTATCCTTGGGGGAAGAAATTGAATTTCACGGTAAAATATAGAGCAGCCGCACTCCACGTGGAACGGGTTAAGTTGAGACTATGGATATATCTCCATGTGCTTTTGGCTGTAAATTAATAGCGTATTTATGCCCAGTGCTTTCATGGAGGTGTGAGAGGATGGGGATAAAGTAAACTTGCATGACAACACATTTCGAGTTAAAAAGGTTTTCCTGTCTGAATTGATTTTTTATTTTATTTTTTTAAACTTGAGATGAATTCAATTGGTCTATTTTATAATGCATTAATTTGGTAATTCTTTACTATCGTTGATGTTATATTTTCTTAAAAGCTTGATTTTGTTAAATATAAATTCCTATACAGTTATGCTGGGAATGTGCTATAATGTTATACTAAAATGAGGCTTTTAAGTACAGTCAACATGTTAGAATCAGAGGGAAATTTTTAAATCATAACATTTGTCAGGTTTTAAAATAATTTTCTTAGCAGGAATGCCCAAACTTTTCTTTTTTAAGGTTGTGTAATATGAAGAGCGTTGTTTTTTTCTTCTTTACAAGTGTTTTTTATTTCGCCAAACAAAAGCTGCATGTTTATTTTTAAGTTAAGCGTATGTTTTACTGTCTTCCTTTGTTCTTTGCTCATGTCTGTAATTGAGCCCAGATATGGCTTGAATCTTCTGATATACTTTGTT
The DNA here is from genome assembly GCF_900634775.1 of Gouania willdenowi. NCBI lineage: Eukaryota > Metazoa > Chordata > Actinopteri > Blenniiformes > Gobiesocidae > Gouania > Gouania willdenowi. The sequence goes on along the minus strand of NC_041058.1, from coordinate 19,400,474 downwards.
TTTGCTGTACAGTTAACACATGTTTAATAAATCACCTCATTATTACAGGATAGATGTTTGTTTCTAATGCCTCTGCTTTGGTTGGTATTTTCAGTTTCTGGTTTAGCTTTGGTTACAACTTTTTTTTTTTTATGTGTCTTTTAAAAAAAGACAACTTTTAGAGGCATAAAAAGGAAGGGAATGAGATAATTGTATGTTGGCCACTTTCAACAAAAGCGGTAAGAGTGGAAAAGAGCACGACTATATGAGGTTTAAAAAAAGTTTGAACGGGGTCAGTATTTGAAAGAGGAAAGAAAAGCAGTGATTCTGTAGTAATTGTGTCCGTTGATCGAATCATTAGATGCAAACACTGGTTCTGAAACAAATGTGTCAAAGGCTATTGCTAACTGTTGTGTGTAAGAGCTGCTACAAAGGAGATCAAAGGATCAAAGAACCTCACTATACAACTAGGGATGTATATTGATAAGGGTTTAGCGACCTTTACAGACCATCAACTTTTCCTGCACCTGTGGCTAATCTTAGTTAACTCAACTAACAAAAAGACTTCAAGTTATTTTTTTTGTAGCCCTTCAAATGCATTAACTCATAGAATTTTACACTGTATTGGCTTCATTGAGAAGGTATTTTTTTTCGGCTGAGAATGACTGTAATCCAGGTGAGATTAGTCAAAATGGGTCCTTTGAGAGTAAAGGTTGCAGACCCCTGCCCTAGAGGAACAACCAACAAGGAACGGGCAGGGCTGGGCTGATTAAACATTCTTTATCAGAAAAATAAGTATGTCTGCTTTCCCAGGAACGATGCGGGACCTTTCGGGGATTATCGTGTCCCCAGGCTGTGGAGAAGACTCTCTCAGCTGGGGTAGGGTAGAGGACGCCTGGACACAAAGTTACTTCTCAGCTCGACCTGAGAGCAGGGGAAAAGTGTCTCGTTTCTCCCACCACCACTGGGTGGCGTTGTTCTAGGAGAGGATGCAGGGCAGGCTTCTACAAAGCTGTACTTCCTGTCCCACTCTCTCTGGAAGGAAGAGTTTCTAGATCAGACTGCAGCTCATTATTGTCATCCTCAAAGAGTTCCTCCAGCGCAGTCTTCCTCTGCTTTACAGGTGGCGGTGTCTGGAATTAAATAGACAGAACCCTCCATAAAACACAGTGAAACAACATCCTTGCGTGGCCATGTTGTTGACATGAAAGTGATTGTCAAATTCAAATACCAGTGCCCGTATTCACAAAGCCTCCTAAGGCCCTGACAGAGCTCCTAAGGTGAAAAACTGTTGGGGTACGTTTGTTTACAGTGGCGGCGCAGCCCAGGAAAAATTGATAGTATAATCGTAAAGGTTTTTTTTTTAGCGATTCCAAAGACTCGTTTGACTATGACTGGTTAACGATGCACTTACACATCCCTGTACACAACCCATCCATCCATTTTCTGACCCGCTTGCTCCTTTTTTCAGGGTAGTGCTGGTGCCTATCTCCAGCTCTCATTGAGTGTTGAGTGGGGGTACACCCTGGACACTGCGCCAGTTCATCGCAGGTCAATGTAGAAACTAACAATCACGTTTTCAATAGTGGGAGGAAGCTTGTTGTTGTTTTTCTAATTTATGTAGTATTTATTTTTTTTATTATCATATGTTAATGTTTATTTTTGTTGTTTATTTTTGCTCTTATATTGTGTTGATGCCAATGTGAATTTCCACTCTGGGAATCAATAAATGTGTATTCTATTCTATTCTATTCTATTCTATTCTTGCTGTGTGCGGTGCACCCACCATACAACCTTCCTGCCATAGTACAAACGTTCAGCTTTCTATTAACACAATCTTATTCAAATATAGATAATCTGGGACAGATATTTAATTACAACAATACCGGTTAGTACCTTAACCTCATGTGGTTTTGGGATTAGGCTACAATAGATTATTCTGTGCTCACTGGATCAGCAGGAAAAATGTCCTTTTTAATCATTTGACCAACATGACAATAGCACAAGCAATTTTTACTAAAAGATTGTTATGATCTGCAGAGAAAATAATCAGTCCAAAAGTCCAAAATCAGTTCAAAACACGCTTTCTAATGAAACAATATAAATTATTATCTTAAAAATGCAAAACACAGACCTCCTGGTACCCAGACTCTAGTTTTAGAAATACTGGCATAATGGGCAGGTAGGTGGTCTTATGATTAAAATTTGTATTTTCACATGTGAAATCAGTTACCGGTAGACTGAATCCTAGAGACAAAAGTTCGTCTTTTAAATTAATTTAATGGTATGCGACTATGAAGGAAAGAACAGCAAATGGAGAAGATTTAGAAAAAAAAGTATCAGTGCAGAACATCCAGGTGCCAAAACTAATGTTAATAGAAAGTGACAGCTGTGCTCACAAACAAGCTCTCCTAATTTCAAGAGCTACGTCTTTGGATTGGAGGGCTAATGTGCATATGGGAATTACAAGCAAACATAAGCGTGTTCCAGGGCTGCCCTCTGTGAGGACACATTCCTCGCTGGTCCTGCTACAGCCTTGTCATACCAAACAACATGTAAAAATGTGACCCATATGGTCTGCCTTTTAAGAGGAACTGATTGAGCTGTATGGAAGTCACGGCCCACCCACAGAACATAAATAAGGAGAACCATATGTGGGGAGATGAATTAGGTAAACTGCACAACATTTTTATTAGATACAATTTCACTTTGCCTTGTGGATGGACTGCAAGGTGACACTGTGAAAATAAACGTTGGTCTGCCAAAAAGAAAAGAGATCTCAGGAGTAGCAGAACATTACTGATACTTTGAGTAGTATTAACAGGCTTGTATCAGACCTTGACAGAACCAGTAATGGATCACTCCTAACTAATGCACTCATAAATGTTACATTTGATTTGAAGCACACATTTACAATGACTCCCCTCAGACCTTAGTTTCACAGTTTATCAGCATATCACTGCAAAGTTCTGATTTTCTCACACAGACTCATTCATTTTTAATAACTTGGAATCACTTTTTTATGCATTTTTAATAAATAATCAGGGATCAAAGGAAGTGCTCAAGGAAGCGTCAGCTCGTCTGCACTTTCTTTTTCATAAATACATTTATTAATTAACTTCTGAAAATGACCATGATTTAATTCCTATCTTTTATGAACAATTCATTAATGATATTTTCACAAAAGTTATGCTTTGGGACATCTGGGACTCAGATGCTATTGTTACCATCAGTCCTTAGACTTTAAATTGTGTGTTGAAGTCGTGTCGACAACAGTCATTATTCAAATGAAACCAGTAAAATGCTAAGTATTACCCAGAGTTAATGTTGTTGACTAAAAAATGTTCTCGAAATTTTTTTCGACTACATTTTTTAAGTGAGACGTTTCCATCGACTCCCCTCAGACTGAGCAAACGCTTGGTTTCACATTTTATCAGCATATCACTGGAAAGTTCTGCTTTTCTCTCACTGACTCACTAATCAATTTTCAATAACTTGGAACAACTTTTAATTGAATAAATAATCAGTGTCAGCTTGTCTGCACAGTTGATTTTCACATGCAATACATTGAATAATTAACTGCTGAAAATGACCATGATTAAATCCCTATCTATAATGAATAATTAATAATGACAATATGCAAAGGTGACGAAGGACATTTTCACAAATGATAGACTTTGGGACATCTGGGACTCAGATGCTGGTCTCTGATTGGTTACTTTTCTTCTCGCAGATTCAGTCCTTACGCTTTACATTGCAGCGCGTGTTAAAATAGGATCATACTCAGTAGTCATGTCAAAAACATGTCATTATTCAAATAAACCAGTGTATAACCAAAGACTTTGAGATGACTTTTGCTGTATGTAAATAAAGACACGTCTGTTTTTAGACTGTGGGAGAATAGTGACATCCACACGAGCCTCAAACACAACAAGAGGTTCCTCACCATACACAATATGTTTATGTATTGAGCTCAGAAAAGACTTAATATTAGCACGTAAACACACACCCACACATTTTGTAAGTTTCTGCCTGTGTGTTTTTGTGTTGAGAGCATGGCGTATGAATCATTTATAGGAAAGTAAACTAGGAGAGGTTATGACCTTGTTCTCAGCATGTTTCTGAAGTGGCTGCTGGAAGTGCAGATTTGATGAATGTCAAGGCACCTCTGACTCACTGCAGACTGTTTTGGACCACGGGGGTCTCAGAGGTGAAGGGGCCACTGTATTAATCTGCCCTGAGTATGGCAATTGTTAGCCTTTTCTTTTATGTGAGCTGAGCTTTGCTGTTGGATGTGTACTTGAGGGGGAAGTAAACAGGGGCTCATTCATAGCAGACAAGGAAGAAATGTTGCTGAATTGGAGGGAATCCATGATATTTAACAGTAGATGGGATTGTTAAGTGGTGGGAGTAATCATGCCAGGCAACAGACCACAGGAATGCAAATCAGCCGTCATGCCAGGAGTCAAGTTAGCAGGTGGCCTCTTCTATTCACTGAATGTCAACACTCCTCTTAGATGAAGCCCACATAACATCTGGGCAGACCAGCCACTGCTTTTAATTAAGTGAAATACAGTCACTCAATAGTTCAGCCACGTCAGAGAAAAAAAAAAATGTTTCAAACGTAGTTGGATGGGGGTAAAAAAGTGCAACACTACATATCCTGTATTCATAGAAGGTCAACACAGTTGTGTAAATAAATATTAATCCTTAACCTAATCCCTATATTTTCACGACCGTGATGAATCCCTGTTTAACCGCAGCACTTTTCCCGAAATGGCACGTTCTCCTGCACTTTTTCTAGGAGTGATGCCCAATGAGTGCACCAACACTTACTCACTTTTGTTTATAATGGATGGACCTTAGCTTTGCTTATGCAGAAATAACAAAAATAGCAGTTTAGAGGTAGCAATTAAGTCATGATGTATAACGCATATCACACATAGTAAATAATTCATGACATTTTTCCCACATAAAGTGGGAAAAATTGACCTGAAAGTGATACAAAGTTCTGTAGTGACAGCCTCACGGTAGTCACACCTTTGGAGGAAACTTTGGAAGAATGACCACTTTCCACCAGCAGGTCAGCACGCTCAGCAAAGTAAATCAGTTCATTTATATCATACTTTAAACCAGTGATTCTCAACTGGTGGGTCGTGACCCACAAGTGGGTCACAAGTGGGCGACCCACAGCTGGTCAACATTAGATAAACACCTAATGTCTCTCATGTTGGATTTATTTTTAATTTTTTTGACAGGCATGCTGTGAAATGCATGTTGCACATGCAGGAAAATATTATTATTATACATATATTTGTGTTATCAGCAGCTATTTTGGAAACACAAAATTTGGTTGGTTGAATTCTAGAAAAAACATAGGTCGGGATATAATGACTGTGGCAAAAGGGTGAGACAAATTGAGAACCCCTGCCTTAAACATTTATTAATTTAAGACAGTAAAACAACCAAACAGTTCTTTAAAATTTACAGTTGAAAAACGTTAACAAAGTGTTTTTCAACCTTGGGTTAATAATAAATAATAATATAAAGTTAGGTTAAAAAAAAAAAACATTTAAAATAAATTGCTTAAAATTATATTTTGATTTTTTTTTATATTATTCATTTTCAAATCAACACATCACACACAATAGACATCAAACAACTGTTTTGTATACTTAAACTAATCTTGTCACTTAGTGCAGTGTTTCCCAACCAGGGGTACGCGTACCCCTCGGGGTGGAAAAGAATTTATTTCCAAGATAATAAAAAATATTCTCAGTCATTTCACAAGTACGTCAATAAAATGGTACGTGTGCGCTATGACTTGTTTTTAAAGTTTAAATGTCTGTTTAAAGGGGACATATTCAAAGAAGCTCTTTTTGTGGTAAACGCCATAACACTGATACTGTATATAACACAGGCAGGTTAATTATTTGTTTTGTATTCATTTATTTATATTACTTATTATTTTCATTTATTCTTGTTTTTTTCTAATTTCAACTTTATTATTTTTATTTCATAACAATATCATCATAATATATTAATATTAATAATACAAACGTATGACTATAATATTATTTCTTATATTTATAAATGTATTGCCTTGAAGGCAACATAATTTTATGTTTAATTTTAGGTAAATAAGATAAAGCCTGAATATTAATTGTTCAATTTAAGAAGATGAAATAAAATGACTTGCGTTAAATATTCAGTTGTGTTATGTTCTACTTTTGGAGAATCATGAACACCTATGAGTGAGGGGGTACTCATGGTATGACAGAAAGGCTCAAGGGGTACACAAGACAAGAAAGGTTGGGAACCACTGACTTAGTGTACTAATCCTGGCTATTCTATATTATTTAATAAACATGATCAAAAAGTACTTTTAGAAGAAAAAAAAAATGTCTCTGGGGTTGCTGGGCATTTGTGATGTCATAAATGGGGTCACGACCCGAAACGTTTTGAAAACCTCTGCGTTAACCGATTCCACAGAAAAAGACTGTCACAATGTAGTTTCAGAAAACAAATTAAGCGAGAAAAGATTTCTAGTCAAGCAGAGGCAAAGTGACAGATAGGACCTTTCAGTGGGTACATTTATTAAAAATACACAACACTTTACAATAGTATACGTTTCCCAGGATTATCATAGATGTAAATATGACAAAGTGCACAGACTTTATCAAAACTGTTGAACGACACCGATTTCAGAGCAGTGATGAAATGAAAACTAAAACAAACATCATTCCAGACCGACTTAATCATCATTGTTGAAAAAAAAAAAAAAATGAAATGAAGTAAAAATGTGACTTGGTTAAAAAAAAAAAAAAAGCAGCAAGAAAAATAAATGGTGACAGCTTGCTGCGTGCAGCTGGGTCTACATGTGATCCACCCAGCTTCTGTGGTAACACGGTGCTGAAAAATATCCAAACCACAATATTCACGGTGCAGAACAGGGCAGTTCCTGAACAGGTCGCAGGTCCGTCAATGGATCAAAGCACAAAGACAATCATGGACACACGGGCAGTTTTTTTAAGACACAAATTAAACAAATAACATCTTGGTTTTTGACAAATGGGAGAAAATGAGGGCAGTCAAAATAAACCAATTACTGTACTCAAAAGCACATGATCTGATTTTTTTTTTTTTTTTTTTTTTTTAATTATTGTGACTGAGTATTACATTGATACAGTCTGATTTAAACACATACAACTGCCTGTGTAAATAAATTGTGATGTTTGCACTTACTGTAACATTTCAAAATTAAGAATATAACGGGAGAATCAACAAATGACGTTTCTTCAGCCTAAAATGAGCAATAATCATGCTGCAGTGCAGAATTATGCACTACTTAAAGAATCAGCGCTGTAAACCTTTCCCAGAATTATCTCTCAGATCAACGGACACAGGTCAGATAGTGGAGCCCAGAGTTCAGTGCAAACATGATGACGCTGCTTTTAGTTGTTATGCTGCAAAGAAGTGGAACAATGATGTGAAATCCAAGTTAAATGCACTCTTTTTCTCTACTGCGTATGATTGAGAGGGAGAATTTTAATCATATTTTATACTGATTTAATGTTTTTACTGCTGATTTTAATGTTTTTATTGATTTTTAAAACTGCTTTGTGTATGAAATGTGCCATACAAATAAATTAGCCTTGCCTTGTATATTCATAACCACAGCCAAAATTACAAAATGACTTCCCAAATGTGATCTATTGGATTGAAATATTGACAATCACTTTCAACATGGATTGATACTCAGAAAACCAAATGTACAAAAAGTACTCAGATAGGCTGTGGTGTTTAAAAAATGTCTAAATCATAAAGAAAACAACCATTTCCACCAGGCCAAACCATTGATACAACGAAATATAGATTTGTGCTCCCATTTAGTTTAAAATAAATTTGAACCGTTTGGCACTGAGCAGTTTTTTTTAGGTGTTTTTGTTTTTTTTTTTCAGCTCCATCAATTATTTTCCGTCTGCACATCGAATGCACTCAATGAATCCAGTGAACATCCATATTTTACATAATTTAAAACAGAGCATATGCCAACGGACACAGAGGATTATACGTATGATATGTGATGTCATAAAAAAAAAATTATATTTTGTTCTAGTCATTTACATATCACAATATTCATCAGTGCTATCTTTTATAGGAAAATAAATTAGGTAAATAAAACTTTATATACATAATACTGTACATCCCATCATTTCCTGCATGTGTTGCTCAGCAATTCTCTCCCATGTTACATAAGTTAAAAACATTAGCCTGATCATTAATGGCACCCACAGGATCTGACAACCATATTTCTGTACTTCTTCAGTATGACGTTTGAGCTGTCGTCAAAATAAAGCACTGATATGGCGTTCAGCTTGGTTGGGGCGCAGCACGGCTTTGGCACATTGTCAGGAAACATTAGGTGAACCTACAACGAAAAAGGAAAAATGTAAATTACTTTTTTTTTTAAAGTATGGTAACATCATGTGTAGACTTGCCAGGGTTTGCACGATTGCATGATTTGTTGCGTTCATGTGCGCATTGAGAGGAAACGAGCATTCGCCGTCACAGTAAAAAGCCGCGTAACCTTCTGGTGCAATGATCCAGTCCTTAAGAACGAAAAAGGGAAACATTACGTACAATTCGATTTCAAATCTGTCACTCATTGTGGAATAAAAAGAACTGAAATATAATAATACGAGAGTTGTGGTTACCTGCCAGCCTAAGTCTCGAAAGCTGACATAAAGCTCATGCTTCTTACAGGCTTGCTTCTGTTCACTGGTGTTGAAATCTGAAATATGAATATGCTTATAATGAAATAGACCAGCACAATCTCTCTATTTCACTTTCCTCTTGCTGTATATTGTTACACAAAATTTACTGCTTCAGGGGTTCCCCGTGTTGAAGTGGTCGAGCAGCAGGGAGTCATTAATCCGCCCCACAAGGCAACTAATGTGGATTACGGCAACTCAGCCATCAATGTGTTGGAATATTATTCCAACAAATGATTAATGAAACTGTGAGATAATAATAAATAAGATGTAATCTTGTTATATATTCTACTTGCTAACGCATACAAGCGTATTTAATCCTAAGTACAGTCTGTTAGCGTTATGAGTGACACTAGCAGAGAAAATGAAATGGTTGAACAAACAGAAGGAAACTATAGCTTTTACTGGAGTCGGCCTTCTGCGGCTTCCTCCGTAATACAGACAGACAACAGAAATAGAAGAGCACCAGGAATGGAAAAGGAAAAATATGGTATATTATAAGGTTGGAACCAAACGAGAGAAACAAATCATAGAGTGGACTAGATAATCTGCACAGTATACATTATTCTATGCAAACTGAATGCAAAGACAGTATTATTTCCTAAATAGATGTTAGAGTGGCTGCTTTAAAATGCATTGCTCCAGAGCAAACCGACATGAATGAACCATGTGTGCAGATCCTTGGCGTTTAATGGTAATAACATTCATTTGAAAAGCACAAAAGTGTCCCAATAGAGGGCACATACCTCCAGCTTTAGATGCCCTCGATGATTCCTGCTGATTAGTCGATTTATTTCGATTGCTGTTCTTTTTCTTCCCTCCAGCAGCTCTGATGGAGCGCAGCAACACCCCACTAGCTTTGAAGAAGGCAACCAGGAACGGCTGTTTGGACTGGGGCCCGTTCCTCCCAATGACTCCAGCAGATTTCATGTTAATACTTCGTCCTTTAAACAAAAAATAAAAAAAACAGAACCTATCTTTTAAATACTCTTAAAATTGGTTATTTTACAATTTATTGGATTCACACAAGACGACAAAACTAAAGGCAGAATTGACCAATTTATTAAAACTCTACAATAATTTTAGGGGCTTGCATTTTTTTTTGTTTATATCACATGAATGCAGTAATTTTTTTATTGTAAAGTAAAGAAAGAACTGTCAAATTTTCCACAAATCTAGCAATTTCTCACAAACAATTGCACAAAATTCCTCTAAGTTACACAAAAATTGTTACCAAAATCAAAAGAAATGAACTGATATTGAAAACTAGAGAACAATGATGTTAAAATTGTTCTGTGTTCCCCACCTAAAATCTGCCATTTTATAATGCAATATTCTGTATTACACAATACAGATTTCAAGTTCAAACTCTGCTACCTATTTGTTTAAATACATTAGGGAGGAAAAAAGGTTTTTCTTAACATAGAGCACAGCTTGTTTTCAGGAATGAACTGACGAATGCATGAAATTGGTTTCCTCATCTGTCAAAAAGTGCTTACTCCGCTTCTCGCCTGCCATGCTGTTTCCTGTTTTTACGTGAGTTACGTCATCTCTGTCTGCAGACCTTTGCCTACATGTAAAAAGAGCTGGATTGGCCAATCGCATGAGTGTGTAAATCAAGCTGTGTATTGTCCTATTCCAGCCAAGCTAGCCTGTTGATAATTATTACTTGGTTTTGTCAAGCTGCATGTAGGGTAAATGCACTGAGAAAAACGTGAGAGACACTGAAAATGATCATTTTCTATTAGATACAATCATAGATCAATGAATCGGACATCATTTACTCCTTCTCACCATGATTTCTTGTGTTTCTTCACCAGACAAGGAGGACAGTGGGTGATTGTGACGTCATTTTTCTATTCTCGTTGGTTCCCACTATTCCCCGTGATATCATAATGAAGTAAAAGCAATTCTATGTACCCATCACTGCGACTTCACACCCCACAATGCAATGCGTGGAAATCTCAACAAACTTTGTGTTTCAGCAGCAATTTCGACCTTTTTGGAGTAAATGATGATTTTATCTAATAGAAAATGATACTGGTTCACGTTTTTAACAATGATGACTGCCATTGTTCATAATGTTGCTACTGCCTGTTCTCCCTGCTGACATGTAGGATTCAGGGCTGTAAACTAAAATAAAATGCTTGAAAAAGCCACACTTTGATTCCAGTGCTCATTTGGCTTTTTTTCTGATTTATTTGCTATAATTAATCAATGAGGAGATACCTTAATGCAGTGTTTTTCAACCTTGGGGTCAAGACCCCATGCGGGGTCACCTGAATTTTGTATTATTCTTTTACACATTAAAACAACACACAATCTTAAACAACTGTATTCTATACTTTGACTTTGTCAAATATAAATCTAGTTAATAATAATAATGACAACAAATGCAGTATAAATATGTTACTAACACTGGCAACTCTGTATTTGTAATACAGTATAACAAACATGATGAAAAACAAATTCCATAAAAAATAAAGAAATTCCTGATATAGAATGGGGTGACGATCCAAAAACACACTCCCATAATGTATCTTATTATGCAGAGGATGATGTCAGATGGTTATTAAATACACACAATATTTTCAAAAGTTTTGCCATTGTACGCTATTTTAATGTTTAAAGGTGCAGTCTGCAACTCTTATAAAAGTGAGTTTTTGTCATATTTGCTAAAGCTGTCACTATGTAAGGACAGCTTTAGATCAAACTAGTAGTTTGTCTGAAAAAAAACAAACTCATTGAGACCCCCCTGCTGCTCCTGCAGCCTTTGGCCGATTGCCAGAATGCACTGCGACCGAGCAAAAAGAACCAATCAGAGTCAGGATTGTGTTTGATGGACTGTCTGACAGCTGTTGCTCACAGTCCCCACCCCTTTCCCGGGGCTGGAGCGCCGTCTTTTTTACAGTGTATGGTCAAAAGGAGTAGAAGATGGAATTAGTGACTTTACTGCTTGAAAGATAATTACTGCTGCTTGATTTATATTATGTTTGATTTGTAATTGTTACACTAGAACTCTGTAGTGCATGTGTTGTTCATGTGCGTGCAGCAGCCTCCGTGTGGGCTGCTGTAAGTGACACTGTGTTGTTGTTGTTGCTGCTGCTGCTGAGTGCTGAGGTATGTGCACATAGAGAGAGAGAAGCGCTGCAGTAATACGCTTTTAACAGAGCATGTTATATTACTGTGATGTTGCTGTTGGACTAACGTTAGCTTGTTAGCTCCTCTGAGGGAGGGACTTTGGAAAGTTTGGAGGCAGGGCAAGAAAGCAGCGGGGAGGGAGGGGGAGAGAGGGATCTGAGAGTTACAGACTGCACCTTTAAATTGAACAGTTAGAGAAACATTGTGTCATAGACTAGTCGATAAGGAAATATGTAGAGAAGTAGTTGGCAACATCCCTTGTAAGATCTACCACAGTATAATATTATTATGAACACGGACAGTATTTGAACACATTAAATCATCTGCATAGGTCTATTGTCTGTCTGTAAACCAGCTCATGTCTGTATGGTTTTAAAATGTGTTTGTGGAGGTAACAGAACAAGCTTCACTTGCCATCGGCACTCTCCACACAGAGCTGCAGGCCCAAGTTCTGCCGTGGGTTCATCACCCAGTGGTTACTGGTTGCTGTGATGTCAAACACTAGCCAGCCCCCATCGGACGCCTGAACTCTTTTGGAACCAAGTAAGAATGTATCTGCATCTCTGAAACGCACAGCACAACACAAGCAAAGTAAATATACACACCCTGAGCAAGAAATGCACCAAAAAGTCACTGGAGAGTAATAATTTTGTAAGTTAAAGTTATGTAGTAACTTTTATCCGTTTGGTATTCAAAGAAAGCCTAAAAACAATGTCTGGAAGAGATATCATCAAATATTAAATCTATTTAATGAACAAAGCTATTTTGGGGTTAGGATTGTGTTATTTTGTTTCATAAAGAGGCTTGTCTTAAAGCTGCAGCAGTAACTTATTACCACTGAGAGACCCTAACACCCACGTGTTTATTATAGTTGTAATAAAAATCAAGGATTCTCCCACAGCTAGCGGAATAACACACAACTCATATACACACAATACAAGAAATTGCGAACATTTGGCTTTAAATAATTGGCCTAAAATGCACTTTTACACGTAAACTCACTTTTGAACCTTTAAAAACATTTAACATGACATATTTATCACTGACCAAGGTTTGAGCATTTTTTGAATAGGAAAAATAGCCAAAAGTGTCGATTAAATGTTCACAATTTGCATGTCACGATATGATATAGCCCAATACTGAGCAATACAATATACATCAAGATATATTGCAATATCAATAATTAAAAATTCTACCTTTACAAGTACAAAATGGCATGAGAAACAATTTGTCATTTTCAACTAAATGGTAACTCACTGTAGTTCAAGAACCAATATAAAAAAACAAGCAGTATGTTTATCAAACTGTGAAATTATTTTTTTCAAAAAAGTTTAATTTTTGCTTCTACAACAGATTCTGATTCTATCACGTTCTTAAAATCTTTTTTTTTTTTTTTTAAGTAACTACATACATCTATAAAAATGCCCAGAATGTTTTATGACAATAAAGTGCGGTCAACTTCCAAAATAAAATGCATTGAGGAGTGAGGTAGTTTAACAAGGTCTGACGTGGTTCATTGACACCTAGAGACCGGACGTACATATCTTAGTGTTATTAAATGTTTTTGTCGTTAAAAAAACATGATTAAAAAAATTCATTTGGACATTTTTTTTTTACGTTAATCACGCGGTGAAATATCGCAATAAATCACTGAATGGATTTTTTCTTACACCCTTAACCCAAAAATGTCCGATGGAATGGAATGTTCTGGATTAATAAAAGCTGCAAGATGTTCAAGAAAGAGTATTAATTTAATTGTATATTACTGCAAAAGTTTCTATTCATACAACCAAAGCAAGAAATTCTGCATAAACCTTAAGTTCCTCAAGACATCTGTAACTATGTGTGAGTGGTATTAGTTTGTAGCACATGCTCCTGTTTGGGTAAAAACAATCACTCAGGATTTGAAAAAGTTTTGCTTCCATTTCCAACCACTGATTTAAACTGACAGTATCTGTAAAACCATGAACTGAGCGTTCTTCCCCTTTAAGATGGCAGAGTCCATTGACTCGGACCTTACAGTCCTCAGGGGGGCCGTATCTTTCTTTCAATCACCCGCACACATTTTTGGCGAGCAATGTGGGCCCACATTTAAGTACCCCCTTGTGTATTCAACAATGCCATGCTTTAAACTTCCGGAACATTGTGAAGACGGGCAGGTGGTAGGCTAATAGTGACCGCGGGAGCATCCCGAGGGAGACACCCCCCTCCGCCGCCTCCCCCTCCACCCCCTCCTCCCCATGGGCCCTTGAGGTTTCATGTGCGACAGGCAAACTTGGCAGGCAACACGAGACGAGTGATAACTGATGGACCTTCTGTGTTTCATAAGTGGCCAACTTGCTAATGGAGTTCTCTTTATCCGCAGACTATATTTGTAAGGCAGACATAGTGCGAATGAGGGAGAGCAGAGTCTCAGATAGAACGATGTTCTTTGTGGGCGGAAAAGTTGAAGCTGTGAGGGCAAAGGCCATGAAATATTTACTCATTCAAAGTTTACATAATAATTCAACTGTTTTATTCTGTTTTCCTTCAATTTCCCAGCCTAAAAATGTTCCATCTGCCTTATGTTTGGTGAAAACCACATTGATCCAGGTCCATGAAGGCTTTTTTGGACCGACTACAGCCTCAAGGTAACTACATTAGGAACATGATCGCCCCAAAAACACATCATTTATTCAACAATTAATTAATAATTTCAGATTGACCTCATTAGCAGTTTATTTTTGTTTGTTTGCTTTCCAATAAGGGTGAACAAAAAACTAAAAAAAAACATGAATTAATTAACTTGTAGTTTTTTGCAAGAGTGCAACAGTGAAAGTAATGGATTACAAGTACTCATGTTACTGTAATTGAGTTGCTTTTATGGGTACTTGTACTTCTTTGAGTAGATTTCTAAATCAGTCATTTTACTTGTACTTAAGTACATTTTAAAAGAAGTAAAGTAATTTGTTAGATTTCTACAAGCTGCCGTTACAGAGTGAATTATATTTCTTTGTTTTAAAATGATCAACGGAAATTGTGAATTTACAAAAAGTGTAAAAAACCGGACAATAATCAAATGCATTACATCATAGCCGACCAATCAGATTAAATGTCAAAACAGCATTGAATGGTGGTTATTTTCACAGTTTTAGAGTTTATAAATGTAGCTATACGGAGAATATATTACCAAAAATAAACATGGAGGCAGAAAATAACTAGTAACTTTTACTTTGAGTACTTTTTAATTGAACTACTTTTTACTTGTACTTGAGTATTTTATGTGTGACTTACTTGTACTTGTGTACAATTTCAATCGAGAAACAGTACTTCTACTTGAGTAGAATATATCAGTATTAATATCAATCTTTACACCTCAGGCAACAGTTAAACATTTGTGAGCACAGAGAAGATCAAACTAAAGCTATGCCATTACAATGACAACAACGGCAGTGGTTAATGTGGCACTTACTTGTTTTGATATTCCTTGATGACCTGGTATACGCTAACCTTCAGAGTATTATTGTCGTAGCGAACGTGACTGCGATCCTTGTAGATCCGAAACTCAGCCGCAGTCACTGCCTCTCCATCCGGGATTTGAGTCAGATCGAAACGAAACTCCTTGTAGTGTCTTCGTTGGTGAGAGAAATCTTTATCTTTCTCCACTGGATGAGGGGACAAGATTTGATTAAAATAAACCTTTACTACAAGCAATCTTACTGTGAACAAATGTTTATAGTAAAATAAAAACATATGAGTTCACATCAAAAAAAAAAAAAAAAAACCTGCTTAAGTTGCCCAAAAGAAAAGAGTTTGCCAGCATTCACGCTGCGAAAAAGAGTCATTTATCACATCTTCTTTATACATTCAAGCGCCAATCCAAACATTTTGACTACCAACAAAAGCACTTTCCAGTTCATTAAACCAGTCAACTGAATACAGGTAGCAGTTCCCAGACAGGCCCTCTACTGTGTGTCTAACTGCAATCTCTGCCAATGATAAATGGGCTGTCAGTTAAGAAAAACAGGCTGATTTCAATTAAAGACACTTTCCTCTGCTCTTCAAGAGAAAGGAAGGACTGGACAGGATTCTTCATCATCCCAGCGTCTACTTTGACCTCATCTCTGACCCTTTGCTAACCTCTGCACTTCAATGTGGTAGTTTTTATTTAAAAAAAAAAAAAAACTTTCTAGAGTTTAATGAAGCAAAGCTGCAGAATCTGACATATTTGATGTTAGTTTAGTTAGGAACACATGTTGTTTTTTGAACATTTAAGAACAATTAAAAAAACACAGCAATGCTGTTTCACATCCTACTGCAATAAATTCCTGGATCTTGCGTCAGTTAATTTTCAGCATCAAAGAGCTGCAGTAGTGTATCAGCGTTACAAGCATGCTAACAAAGTTCCCCGGTCGCTGTCTCACGTCCCGACCTGCAGCAGAAAAGAAGCATGTGGCGGGGGTCGGCTCATGTCCTGACATTTGCTGTGATAGCGTGCAGCTCACTCACTCCCTCTGATATTTTATCGAGCGAAAACGCCTGCAGTTACTTAGCACAAGCAGGTCAAAGGTCAGGGCAAACTTTTGTCTGCTGAGTGCACCCACACAGGCCGTGTCAATGGAAGCATTTTGTTTTCAGTCAGATGTAAATAAAAAGATTACTCTGCCGCATAACAAGGCATGGGAATTTTTGACACATTGTGTGAAAATTTCAGTTGTTTTAGCAGGATAATCCCTGAAAAATGATGATATAAATTGCTCTCTGTGCCTTTTTTGAACACTTTGCACAGTAAATGTTGTAATTACAGTATTTGTGTCTTTTGTGGATGTGTGTTAAGGTCAAACGGTTTTGGTAATCGTATATCAAACAGCATGAAATGCCCCGTCGGCATTTCTAAAACAGTTGAGGTCAGTAGCTATACTCGTGTGTAGTGTAATAAAGACAGAGCCCTATTGAACACTTCATTGACAGTCCCCAGAAGGAGAGCGGAGCTTTCAAGGCTGACAATGTACATGCCCTGCTATGGTAGTAAGTGGAAACAGATGCGCTCGGTTCAAGGTGAGGAATTATAGTTTCAAGCAATGATACAAATGCACAGTTAGATGTTTTTAGAAAAGTCAAATCCTCCCTCAACAATGCAAAACCACTTTTTTTTTTTTCTTTGCAGAAAATTTGTTTAAAAAAAATTAAAAAAAAACATGTTTGAGTTTGAGCTGTGCTGTGTCATAGTTGGTTGATGAGCGTTTCCTTCAGGCAGGACTGATATTCCACCTCTATTTGCACAAAAGTAATAGCTGCAAAACTTATGTGACTAAAAAAAAAAGACAAACAGGAGCAACACGGCTACTGTCTCCTCACGGTTTACGCAGCCGTGAATACGGGCATGTGTCAAAATCCACCCTGTTTTAGCAACAGGAAATAATTAAGACCAAGGTCAAACAGTCATCTGATAAGTTGCTGTGAACTGAAGGGTTAAGGGTCGCAGCTACTGAACAAACACAATGGTTATAGAGATCAGCTGATTCACAAATAAAAAGCAACACAGTCTAATAAATTGTATTGTTTGGCTTAAACAGAAGATATTTTTGAACAAAAGTTAACCTGGAATTTGATATTCCAGCCTATTTACATTAGAACAACACATTTTAATGTGAAACTCTTTCTTTTGAAGTATTTTTCTCTGTTTTATATTGTTTTTTCCCCTGTTTTACATGAAATAATCTGCTGTGATATCTGAATTATTTAGTAAACTCTACTCTATTAAAATGTAGACTATTCATTGTGTTAAATACAGAATTTTTTTTGCACAAATCTAAACTGGAATCTCAGAAACAATATTACCTTACACAGCCTTATACATTTGTGCTGAAAAACACATCTAAATATTGTAAATGCTGTACATTTACAAATAATTATCTTTACTATTATTAACAAATAAACAAATAGATATGCTTAAATGCTATTATTAGTAGTAAAGACATTAATTATCGGAATTAGAAAAGCTCTTTAGATAGACATGCGTTTAGATCAGTTCAAAGAGTGCAATTGTTGGGTTTTTTTTTAATTTAATTTTATTTTATTTTACAAAATTATTCCTTGTTTTAAGAAAACAAAGATGGAATCAGTAATATGTAATTATTAGGCCTACTTGACAACATATTTTGGTTTAGGTTTTGCATTAACTCCATAAAAAAAGTAAGATTCGGTGAGTTTTATCAGGATAACAGATCAAATTAAATGAGTATATCCTTCAAATATAAATGTGAGGGGATGGTTGGTGTGATGCACTGGACCACTTTAAAGTTAATAAATAATACATGCATCAAACGCAATAATCTGCCATAAACTTAAGTTTTAAGGGTGACATTGGTTTGACTGATCTTACCTAAGTTGACAAAACTCATGACCATGTCTGCGTCATTGAGGAAGTTGGTGTCCTGTGCGGTGCTGAGCGCAGAGCTGTGGCCCAGCAGAGGAGCCGCACGGTAGGCCTGAGCCACCCGGGAGTACCCGGCGTGCTGCGGGCTGTAGTAGCTCTTCCTGGAGTGCCCTTGAGCCTTGGCACTGAAGCCTTTCCCCGCACCATCATCCTCCTCCACGCTCATGGCGTTGTAAAGGTCGAGCATGAAGAGCGGCGCGGAGGACGCCTGCTTCCCGGGAGAGAAGGGCCTGGGTCGGTGCGGCAGTCCCAGGATGGAGAGAATCTCTCTCTGGATCTCCCTGCGTTCGTGATTGCGCAAGCGCCTGTAAATAAAACTGGAGTGCACATGGTTGTCACTGAACGCGCAATGAGCGCAGGACAGAAGACTCAAGCAGCTCCACGCCAGTCCCAGCACGGCACGGCTCAGAGGTGTAAACGCTGTCATCCTGATAAATTGCTCACTTTGGGCTGTGGACATGAACTACATCGCAGTTTGAGATGAAATTGAAAGATGATAAAAGCACTAAGTCATAGACTTCCCATATCAGAATGGCGTTTCCTAGGTTCGCCTCTCTGGTGCGTAAAGTTCCCCCGGCAGTGTGCGCTCCTCCTGGGTCCATCCAAAGGAAAAGTTACCAAGTATTTATGAGGCTCTGACCCCGCCACACACCTTTACTGCTCGGTGATGAAAAACTCGTAGGTACGCCCAAAGGATCGAAAGATAACCCCGAGTTTCCAAATGGATGAAATGTGTTGAACTGTGACAAGAACGCATGCGGAGAAGAACTTAACTCATACTCCAGCTTTTCTTTTTTTTTCCCCCCCTCTCTCCCTGGAGGACTGGTAGTGAGGCTGGTTGCCCCTTTCAGTCCATCCCACACTGAACTTTTGTTTTTGCATCCTCCTCTAGCGGCCGCAATAAAACTTCAGCCCCAGTCCCTGATGGATGTGTGCAGTGTAAAAGGAGACACTTGAAATTCGAGAGCGCGCTTTAACGAGTGAAAGAATAATGACAGAGCCTTTTAATCACCTCAACATTATTGAAGTCTGGGTGTTTATGGGAGAGGGCTTCAGCTGCAAGGTCCTGACAAAAAGAACCCTGTTATGGACACATGCAGAGAAGTTAGTTTGTTTATGATGGCTGAAAACTGCCAAAGGTCATAGAGCAGTCATAAAACACGTTAATACCACCAACCAACCATTCAAACAATGCAGGACTAGGGCTGGGCAATATATCCAGATACATCGAGTTTTCTGTTTTGGCGATATAGATTATTACAATATTGTCTATATATTTTAGTTTTATGGCTGCATGAAAAGCACAGTTAGATGGATTTCTGAGTTTGTCCTAACCCAGACTTTCCCTTAAACAAACCACACTTAAATAACGCACTCACACGTGCTGTCCCTACGAGAAAAAGGCAAAAGTGGCACATTTTGTCCAACTGTTTGTTAATAAATATGCCTGTGTGGCGTTGTGCACCAGCAAAGTTAACCCTGAATTGTTTTTCTGGTATGACTTTATTTGAATTAAAATGATCACGATTTATATCATATATCGCCATTTTGAGAAAAAAAAATGGAAATATGAGTTTTGGTTAATATCGCCCACCCAGGACTCTACTTTATTTACTATATTGGAGTTTCAAAATGCATGATGAGGGTTAGCAAGTCAGGATAAATGATACCAACACAATACATACAGTAAATACACATTAGACAAAAGGCCTAATGCTGGAAAATAAAAAATATGATACAAATGTGTGTGAGAAATGTCTTCAAAATCAATCCATCCCCATTTTCTGACGAGCTTGCTTTTTCTTTCAGGGTCACAGAGAGCTGGTGATATCTCCAGCTCTCATTGGGCGTTAGGCGGGGGTACACCTTAACCTCCGTGCTGAGATTATAACCCTAACCCTAACATAATCCAATAAACAAACAAAACACGTGTCCGTTCACTTTGAAAACAAAAATTAATTATTTTATTTTTTAGAAAAATTCATTTTTTGGTAGTGCGCATGTGCATATATGCGCATATACAATCTCAGTACAATGTGAACTCAGTACATGACACTGGTCCCAGGACGATTTTACATTCCACTCACAAGCATGTCAAAAGTTAAACTGAAATAAAAGCATGGTTATTTTTAAATTAAATGCATGTTTTGTATTTTTTATTTCCCAAAAATATCATATTGTTCCTGTGATCTCATTATCATCTATTGTATTGTATCGTGAACTCGCCCCACCTCTAATTATTACTCCTACATATCTCTATGGTGGAATAGCATTTCGACCCAATGTTTTAGTGCTTAGTTATGTTTCGTCCAGTTCTTCGTAACGTTATGACGTTATTCCTAAGAAGAGCTGGAACAGGACGGTGAACAGTTATGGGACTATGAAAATGCGGTGTCCGCAGCATTTGGACACCAACATCATGTGGAAGACATCCTAAAACAGGTACATTTACACCACCATCACATTGATCGGATGCCTTGAAGCTCATAACACCAGTCAGCAGGAGTTACGTCAATGAAGCACATCCTTGAGTAATCACTATGTCACAGTTAAAACATGCATATACAGCTTCTAAACCACCTCTCATTCCTACGACTAGTAATAACAGCCTTTCTGTTGAGCTGTCTTTATCATTTGGGATGACTTATTTTTGAGGTCAAGGAAGCAGCATTGATTTTAACATGAAATACCATTTCTTTCATAAAATGTTCAAAGCCGTGGAAGTTCAGAAAATTGTCTCCTACCATTTTCCGCAGCAGTTGGCTGAATAAACCATTATTATGTTGTTTATCTTGGCTTGCCTTTCTCTGTGTGGGTAAACTGGCATCTTGCGTAGGGTGTGGTGTGCCTTGCACCCTGATTAAGCTGTAATACGCTGCTGTTCCCTTATAGGAAACCAGCATTCATAACCTTTCATTTCTTACTAACTTTACAATAACTGGGTGATAAATGTGCCTTTGAAGGGTGTATCACTATTACACTACGATACCAGAAGTATTCACTTACAATACAGATGTTCTAATCACTTTTAGGCCCAAGGGTGCATACAATTATGCACTAATATGTAGACAGCTTCTACAATTTTTGTAAAAAAAAATAAAAGGTTGGTTTAAGGAGCTTATAGTGAGTCAAACTAATCTACTCACAAGGACATTTCAAAGGCTGCAACCAAATATTCCACAGGTAAACTCCAGTGTTTTTATGATAAAGTGGAAGCGATTGGGAATAATTTAGCTAGTGAGATCTATGTGAAACAAGTTGCTTATGTTTTCAACTTTCTGAAGTCAATCGCTATTGACCTGGAAACATCATGTAGCCTTCAGATTAGCTTCATGGAATGGGTTTGATTGGCCAAACGCCTGCATTCAAGCCAGACATCACCTAATGCAATGTAAAGTGTCAGATGCAGTGACGTAAAGCTGTGGAGCAAAGGAGAGAAAGTAATTTGTTAAAAATTTAAAAAAAAATGGTGTGGGGGGGATTATATCTTTCAGTTCTATTTTTTTAGCACAGCAAAACATTTCGGACAATTTCATGTTACCAAGATTTTTGGATGGCACTAGGAAGAAAGGGCCAACAGAGTCCTGACCTCATATTAATACCTTTGTAATGAATTACAATTACGACAGCAAAGAAGGCATTTTCCTTTAGTGTTTAACCTCACAAGTGTTAAAAATCCCATTGAAAATTTTGATTTTACGCCTGCAAAAAGTGAGCTGATGCCAAATGAAACCCTGTGGATTAAGAATAGGACATTAGTAAGAATTAGGGCTTCCGCAGGTCATTCCTCCCAATCTGTCACAAGAATGTTTAACATTAGCATAGCTTGAAGTGTTTTTTTTTTCTTTCCCTCATCTATAAATAAAAATGTTCCTCCTTAACCTTACTATGTGTAATATTACTCAGTACTCATTGTAAAACCACACTTACCACTTATTTATGTATTTTTTCTGGACTGTTATCATGACCAATATATATTATTTATTCATTTATTTACTGTACATTTTATTTTTGCCTTCATTTTTCTTTTCTGTATTTGTGTTTGTTTTTCTTGTTTTTCTTGCTGTCTTTGGCTGCTGTCGCGTGTGAATTTCCCAACTGTGAGATAAAATAAAGGATCATCTAATCTAATCTAATCAGTCAAATTTACATACAAAACGTGAATTCTTTCAGTTACATTATATTAACAAAATTCACCAATCAAACATTTTTTTAGTTTATTTAAAAATTCTTTATAACGCTGTTGGATAGCTAGTCTATTTAGGTATAACTAACTATTATTAGATAGTATAAGTTATGTCATTTAGATGATTAACTATTATCTGTATATGGTGTATAAAATGTAATCAAAGTGAGTGTAAAACAAAGCCCTCCATAACCTAACAAACATATTTGAACAAGCCCCACAGCCCCACCTGGCGTCCAAACTCAAAAAGACACAATACTGGTGAGCTTTGAGATTCTCCACAGCTGGGTATGCCTTTAACTGTGTTACCAATGGTTATTTAGACTTTTCCCCCATATACACAGCCATGACATTAAATACATCCAATTCTAAGTAATGACACGGTCATGCGTCGGCCCACTTTTTACAGCTTTACCACTAATAGTGTTCACTCTGTTTTATTTGGTTGCAGAGACTTATCCATAGCCCAGTGCTTTTTCCTTCATGCACTGGTGCAGTTATAGTTGAATTGGAACTCCAAAATTCTTCCCACAAAGTAAGAAATATGGAATTATCTTTGTGTGCTTAAAAATGAAATATTTCACTAAAGCTCAAGGGCAAAAATAAGGCTCCGAAAAAGATTTCTACACTCCATTCCCTGGCCAGGTATTATAGAACTTAGCAAAAAGCTATTACAATACTGTTATCAGGGCAATCCCCAAATTAAAAGACACAAAGGTGTAATTTTTCACTTAATTTGTGCTCGATCACATTACACTATGCTTTACACCCCATGCATTGCCTTTGATTATATTGCTGCTGGGCTATGGATAATAATCTATCAACACTCTATATGCTCACTATTTGTCAAGAGGTCTGAAGGACACAAAGTTTGAAACTTGCAAAGAACTTTGAACCTCCAGCATATTTTGTGCATCATTTGCCAACTGTCGGATACCAATTACTTCCATTTGGGTATTGTGCTATGCAGAGTTGGGGTCAATTACATTTTTTTTTTTATTACAATTACGTCTTCAATTATCCATGTTCACTTACGGTTCACTTATGGTTCCGATTACCGGCCAATTAAAAATAAATTATAAGTATTATGTTTCCCCTGAAAGTCAATTACAATTACATTCTCAATTACTAAAGTTCAATTACAATGTTACTAACTTTTATTCATAGCGTTGTGAAGATTGTATGCGGTTTTCTATGTGTGTACGATGTTGTTTTGGCATCTTCACATTTATATGTTAGTGCATTTATTATAATATCTTATGTAAAAGCTCTACAAATAGCAATAGTTATAAACTATTTGTACAAAACATCAGTTACATTCACAGAATTGTTACTTTGTATCATCCCTATTTAAATAAATTCAATTATATTCTAACTCTAACCCATTAACCCCAAACTCTTCTATCCCACCACCTGTATGAGTGTGATAATTCACTGACAGGTAGTGAGAAAGGTTTATATGAAACATATTTTAATATTTGTTAGCTATACATGTAAGCCATAGACCTGTGATGAGTTTAATTAAATTGTAACTGACAGTTTTTAGTGAATTTCCATGGTAATTACAATTACAAAGTTAATTATCTGAACTCAATTACAATTCAATTGTGATTACAATGGCGACAGATTTTTGAAATTACAATTAGGCCATAATTGTAGTTAATTATCAATTACGCGATTATAATTCTAATTGACCCCAACCCTGGTGCTATAAACAGTTGACTAATAGTCAGTATGAAATTAAATTATATATGATGTGTTTTATATATTATGTAAGCAGCAAATACAGCACAACCTACATTGCAATCTTTGCAAGC
Organism: Gouania willdenowi; assembly: GCF_900634775.1. Lineage (NCBI taxonomy): Eukaryota > Metazoa > Chordata > Actinopteri > Blenniiformes > Gobiesocidae > Gouania > Gouania willdenowi. The sequence continues at coordinate 19,376,159 of NC_041058.1, read as the reverse complement.
TCACAGGCATGAGACAGTACACAAAGTGAACCAATTTTCAGGATATTTTACTTCTAGTTTTCAAAAAGAAAAGTAATAAAAAACAAAATTTAAAAAAAACATAAAATCTGAAAACATATGGATGCTGAAAACACAGTTATGACACTTTCATAAATAACAAAACAAAAACAAAAATCCACCTGGTACAGCATTGATTGGCAAGAATGGGGAACATCAATGTCACGATTCATAAATCCTTAGTAATGACTTTATACATGTTACCTCCTAAAGACTAAAGAAAAATATGTTAATATCAGCTGGAAAATGTTTTCAACAATTCTAACAATTAAAATGAATGCTTGAGGAACATAATATCACAATAAAAGGATTTCTAAAAACACAAAGGGATTTTCTAGATATTAAATATAGCACCTGGTAACTGACTCACTAAAATCACTTTGGACACTACAACATGCTGTAAAGTAACACTAGAGGGCAACATATGAGTGTACCAGCCACGCTGCTACAACTGAGTTTCTGACACTCAGTTAACATGCACAATGTTCACTAAAGCTAATTTAATTTCCAGACATCATAAACTTTGATCAGAGACGTTTACTTAATCTGAAGAATAGAACAAACGTCATGTTGACTGAAATCCCTTCAGTCGAGTCAGAGGAGGTACAGTTTGTTTCTGAGACAAATGAAAGCTGTAAAGATGATATCTTCCTGAGAATGACTGTTTGATCCGTGTCAGTTTTCAACAGGTGCCTGGAGCAAGCTCTGATCAGGTCAATAATTTGGGCCTTTGCTGTATGGATCTCGCCTCATCATGCTACCGTAGCAAAGGGATTGGTCACACACCCCGGGCGCACCAGGAATGCCAGGGTTTCCACTTTTACCCTCTGCTCCATTAGGACCAGGTGGTCCAGGATTACCTGGAGGACCTGGTTTACCATATCCCTGTGGACCCATTGGACCTAAGATAATAGGAGTACTTGCTCAGTTTGTGAAAGCAGGATACAAAAAAAAACAAAAACATTATTGTTTGGTGATTACTGACCTGGTGGACCGTGTGGCCCTTGGTCTCCTATCACTGTTCGCCCAGGGCTTCCCTTCTCACCTCTGAAACCTAGTTCTCCTGCAAGTGAAAGTGTCCCCATTAGAGAATGTTGTGCAAAACTGAGGTATTAGTAATTCATTGCTAATACTTCCACCTTTGAGACCCTGAATACCGGGGTGCCCGGGCCGACCAGGGCGGCCTGGCTGACCCCTGGATCCAGTGAGGCCGGGATGTCCTCTGAGTCCCTGAGGGCCAGATGGACCTGGTGGACCTGGAGATCCAGGTCGGCTTTGACATCTGCTACAGCTACTCTGTTGGTTGCTCAGGATCAATAAAGGCAGCTCAGCTACAAGTATTCACACAAAAAATATATCAGGCGGTAGAACAATACAGAAACACAATCAAAGTACGTCAGACACTTACCTTGAAGAATCTCTCTGCAGATTTGCCGGATGTGGCTATCAGATACTTCCCGTGCCTTTAAAATAAAGTGTCTAATAACGCTTATCTTTACTGACACACGGCTCAGTTTAAAAAAAAAAAAAAAAGGCTCTACAACATTGCACAAGTAGTTTTCTACATACAAGTCTTCCTTCAGGACCAGGTGGACCAGGTGGGCCGATGTCTCCTCGCAGGCCTCTGGGACCAGTTGCACCAGACTGACCCGGCTGTCCAGACCGACCTGCTTGACCATCCTGACCTCTCAGTCCCATATTACCAGTTGTCCCTTTCTGGCAAGAATATAACTTCAGTGTCGGCAAAATAGAGCAAAGGCAACTGCATAAAAGGACAGTTACTACTTAATCAGCCGGACATACCTCCCCTTTCAGTCCCATCGAACCAGTCAATCCCTGTGCATCAATGAGAAAGGATGAAAGGTTACATCAATTGCAAATAAGTTTCTTTTTATGTTTTCACAGGTTTTACTGGGAATTTGAGTGTGCTGAGTGAAACCTGAAACAGTGATCATGTGCAACTACAACTGATCCGATGATGCAGCAACACCCCTAGTGGCTAAAGTAATAAAATAACCCTGCATCACTTCTTTGATATGCAACCAGCAAAGGATCAAACACTTCAACAGTATCTGTGTTAAAAAGTTACACAACTTTACTTGTGGGGATTCAGCTGTCATTAATTGATGGATTTGACAGTCATTCTCATAAAAGAGTGAAGCCTGAATTTCCAAACTTGTGTCCCAGAGGACCACAATAATCCTGCAGTAGGTTTGGGATTTTCCCCGTTCCCACACACTTGGGTACAAAAAGAGGCTTTTTGTGGAACAGCAAGACCCTTTGAACAATATCTGTTGAGTCAGAGCAATGAAACATCTGAAACCTGCAGGATTGTTGCCCTACAGCAGTGTTTCCCACACGTTTTTGTCCCATGTACGACCTCATCCTTATTGTCTTAATGTGAGTAACCCTTACTTAGTTCTGATGTTTTGGTGGTAAAAATTTTGAACATCATGTTTTGATGTGGGCGCACAGTGGCTTAGTGGTTAGCACATCCGCCCCTTGACCCTGGAAACTGGAAAATGGATGGATGGATGTTTTGATGTTTTTTAAGGAGTTAATAGGAAAATGTTCATGTGCATGCAAAAAAATGTCTACTAATGTTAAAAAAGTATACCTCTAATGGTACACATACCCCTGTTTGGGAACCACAGTAGTTGGGACATGTCAGAGTTGGGACATTTCTGCCAATTAATTAGCAAATGCAAACCATGGAAATGTTTATCATCACAATATGAAGGCAGGACATCAGGGCACTGGAGCTAGTCTTTCTCAACAACAGTTGTTTACAATGTGTAATATACAGTATATACCATATTATCCGAGCCCTTATACTCCAATAATACATGATGGGGCCTTCTTGGATTCAACCTGAAGAATCTAGCTAGTGGTGAGTGGGGATCTTTAACTTGTGCAGTGGATGAGCGCATACATGGCACAATGAGACGAGCGCTCCCAAGCTGTATTTCATCACAAAAGTGTCTTTTTGTTAATGAAATTTACTTATAAAGCAACATTTAACATTTGTCTGGATTTAAGTAACTTCTGACCATGGGCAGAGACAGCCATGTCATTTACAGGACTGAATCATAACATTATCTAATCGCTAGAGCGAACATGGGCTCGTCCGTGAATGGTCGCATTTACAGACCTTGTAGTCCCTGTTAGATTACAATAAAAGGGAAGAGATTTGTCATCTTTACAATAAGTATTGACTAGGCCACTGGGAGTGAGGCCCAAGGCCAAGACAGGCTGACTTGATAATACTGTATCATGTATTTCTGCAGTCAGTGCCTTCTCCTCGTCCTTCTCTCTCTTCTCTGTTTCAGGTGTCGTGAAGCTGATGATGGCAGTTCTTGATCTGTGGTTCACGGCTTAACTAGTCTGAGACACTCTGATGTTCTATCTCTCTATCCTGTTCTGTTGGTCCTTCTGTCCACTAACCCCAACCAGTCAAAGCAGATGGCTGCCACCTCTGAACCTGGTTCTGCTGGAGATTTCTTCCTGTTAAAAGGATTTTTTTTCCCACTGTCTCTAAATGCTTGTTCATGTGGATCTTGTTGGGTTTTTTCTTTCTTATTATGAATTTTATATTTTGATAAGCACATTGAGATGACTTTGTTGTAAATTGCGCTATACAAATAAAGCTGAATTGAATTTACAAGCTGTATTATCCATCAAATATGCATACATACACATGCATCCCACAAAAATACACATTAAAAATACATCAACAAATAATAAACAACACATTAAATCTGGGCTAACCAGAAAACAGGGTTGTGAATAAATAATATTCACAAAGCTATATACAAATATTAGTCAAGCATATCTACCATATTTTTCTAGATAAACAAATAATACCAGTGGAAAATTACTCGAGTTCAAGTTTTCATTTAATTATAATGATTTGTCAGTTGAGATTAAAGATAGTTGTTAAGCTGCAACCACAAGCCACACATTTGTTATAATTCCCATTTAAATTCTAGTTAAAAATGCAATACTAGTAAATTTGTAAACATTTTGTATGTGCAGTAGTCATTCATTTGGAATACAATGCAGAACTCACTTGAACTCCTGGCTGACCCTGTTCTCCAAGGTCACCTTTCATTCCCTAAGAAGTAAATCATTGTGTCAATAACGTAACAAAGTTACAGCACATTAATGTTTGACAGCATATTTACTGATGGTTTGAATTTCCTTTTAATCTCACTTTTTCTCCTCTCTCTCCTGGATTTCCCCTCTGTCCCTAAAAACAAAAGTGAGGACAACAATCATTACATCACAGCATATTTCCTGGCAGACAATACAACACTTACGGATTTTGGATGTTGCAAAATAATATGTTGCCACAATAGATCCTCACATGTGTGTAAGTTACAGGAATATTCCTTTGCACAAGTGTCTACAAATGAGATGAGGTAATAAACTTGTGGAAACACGCTTCCTCTGTCCTTCATGAATAATAAATCTGGTGTGGAACTGTTGTTATGCAGCTTGAAGCAGCTTTACTTAGTGAGCCTTGATAACCAAGTTTATAACCAAGGGGTTTATACAAAATATCATAATAAAAGATATTATTAGAACTACAAGAAAAGTACCTTGGTTCCCTTCAGGCCTGGCATACCCGGGTGCCCAGGTTGACCTGCTTGTCCTGATTCACCTGCTGCCCCCTTGTTTGAACAACAAGAAAAAAATAAATAAAAATCAGTGAAACAGTTAAAACGAAAAAGCACTTTAACAGCACTTGGTTTCTGAATGAATACATTTTCCCACTCTCTCTGGGTTGGTTGAGGTAATTATAGCATTCGCTAATTTAAATAAAAAATAAAGGCACATGCTTTAAATCAGGGGCCACCAACTGTGAGCTACTTCATAGGTTCTGAATAATCCAAAGGGCTACCAGTTAGAAAAGCACTTCCTAAACGCTACATTTTCACGATTTCACTTTAATTAGAGACTAAGATAATGAGGAAGACTATAAGCAACTTATGAAGCTGGGAAACGTTTGAGTTTCAACATTTTAACACTTTAAAATTATAATCTTCCTATTTTCCAAGCTGCTAAAAAAAAAACTTTTAACTAATTGTATTACATAACGTTATTGTAAAATGTAACAAATATGTCATATTTTATGAAAATCCACCTTGCGTTTTTAAAAATATATCTTTTGTATCATATTATATATAACATACACCCAATCAGCAACACTTAAAAACATCTGTCACAATGTTTCAATGATAATAAACTATAAACTAATTATATACTGTAGTAGAACACCAACATTATATTCAAACACAATTCATCATCTACACATAGCTCTAATGGGCTGCAATGGGTGAAGTCCAGTCAGACAAAGTTGTGCCAGGAACTCATTGTAAACCCATTACATGCACTGCTCACACTGCTTACACACCATTTACACTGATGTCCACCCCATATTCATTCTCATTCCACTGAATTCCTGTATCATGTTTTTCTGCAGTCAGTGCCTTCTCCTCGCCCTTCTCTCTCTTCTCTGTTTCAGGTGTCTTGAAGCTGGAGTTGACAGCTCCTGATCTGTGGTTCACGGCTCAACTAGTCTGGGACACTCTGATGTTCTGTCTTTCTATCCTGTTCTGTTGGTCCTTCTGTCCACTAACCCCAACCAGTCAAAGCAGATGGCTGCCAGCTCTGAACCTGGTTCTGCTGGAGATTTCTTCCTGGTAAAAGTTGTTTCTTCCCACTGTCGTTAATAGCTTGTTCATGTGGATCTTGTTGGGTTTTTTCTTATTATTATGAATTCTGATAGTGCTTTGAGATGGCTTTGTTGTAATTTGCGCTATATAAATAAAGTTGAATTTAACTGAATTTAATTTAATATTAAAATTTTATAAGGTGCAACAATATTTAACTCTACTAAGCATAGACGGATTAGCGCATGGGCAAAATTGGAACGCGCCCAGGGCCTGAGTGCCAATGGGGGCCCTTGACGTTCAGAGATTTTTTTTTTTATTTAGAAAATATATTTGTATGAGAATTTTTGTGGTTTTGAAAATGCAGTATGATAAAAAAAAAAATGATATAATAATTTTTAATATTAGATCATTTATGTGTGATACTTGATGACGTACATGAAGAAATGCCCTCTCCCCCTCCCCACTCTCCCGTGAGTGTGGAGGGGGGATTGACCAATCAGAAGGGAGAATTGGAGACAGAACGCTGAGTGTTTAGTGCACCAAACCGGTGTTATAGGACCAAAACAAGTCATTGGTCTGGACTGTAAAGGCAGCACGCTGAATTTGCCTCCACAGTTTTGTTGAAAAAGGTTGATAGAGTCATTTCTGAACAAAAGGAGTAATGGAGATTACTTCTCTTTGATTACAGCTAAACGTTATGTGGAGATTATAGATTGAGAGCTGACAGCTGATGCAGAGGCCAAGCGGTTAATATATTTTTACAAAATCGACAATCTGTAAAATGTGACAAAGCAATAAAACAATGAACACGTATATAATCTGTCTCATGAAAATAAATAAACACTTGAGATCAGCGCAAGTCGTTTGTGCATCTGTAGTGGCAGATTTGAGAAGTTGTAGCAACATAGTTGTGGTTGTAAACGATAATTCGCACGAGCAATAAAAAAACATCTACACATTTGTGAATATTTTTTCTGTGACTTCACATTCAAATCACGCATGTGTGAATAATTTCTTTGGGTTTAAATCTTAAATCATTATTTGTGACATGAAATTTATTTCCCGTGTATATAGATTTTTTTTAGACACAAGCTCACATCACATTCTACAAGCTCTCTCATTTTGCATGTACCTTCATACTAAAGCTGAAATCATGATGCTTCTGATTCTGATGTGTAATTAAGAGGCGCCTCAGGAAGCACAGAGAGCTGCGCGTCCCCGTGGCGTCAATGTGATGGGGAGAGTTTCTCAGTGCACACACAAAAATGGTTTTACACATTGCAATTCTACATACACGGATTGAAACACAAGCACACGGATCAAGGTACAGACACACAGATTGTGCACACAAAAATCGGTTTGTTACAAAAATGGCCCAGAAGCCGCCCGTGGGTTGTGCCGAGGGCCTGTGGTCATGATGATCCTTGATCCGTCTATGCTACTAAGTACTAACTACATTTGTCATATGTATTTATCTTTTTGAGTTTGAATCCTGGAAAGTAAATCAGATTATAGATGGAGCTCATTGGTCACTAGAGCTCCTGAGGGCACCTCACATGGTCCATGCGGGCCTGCCTGTGTGCACGGGCACCGTGTTGATGACCCCTGCTTTATATTAACATGGAAATTTACCATCAATCCAGGGGTTCCTTGTAAACCAGGACTGCCGGCGTCACCTTTACTCCCCTAGATTAGAATTAAAAATGTCTAGTGTTAGCAAAAACACAAAACAGAATTGGGATTACATCCTATCATGCATCATCGGAGATTTCACCTATAATAAATTGTCATTAATAGTTGCAATAGTGTCTCAAACATTGCATGCATTAGTCTGTTTTACCCTTTTATGATGTTTTTCCAGATTCAACAGCTTGACTCTTTTTTTCTCGATCATCTTTTATTATATCTAGTCAAACACGTCTCAGTAACAACAGTCTGAATTAAAGCTATTAAATCAAAAATATTGCCTTCTTGTTCATAAACTAGACTTTTAATCGTGGGCTTCGTACCAATACACATTAGCTTGTTAATGTCTGATCAGCTAATGAAATTTAAGTAGGAGACAGAGCGTACAATCCAGACAGGCCCACACTGCTTACATTTCCCCCGAATTCCAATGACGAACCTACAATGGCTCGCTCATGGCTTTAATTAGATCCTCTGGTGTGCCAAGAGACTATTACTAGTACTGAAGTGTTCGTTAATACACAAGTGATGAAACAAAGCACACAATGCCACTAACCATTGCAGCCTTGCAAACATGATCATGTATTTGCACTCTGAAGATAGTAGGCCTACAAGCTGTACCTTATAGAACACAGCCTCAATCTGCACTTATCTATGAGTTGTTGTGAAAGACACTCAGTTATATTGACATCATGTTTGAATTTCATTCAATAATGTACTTGCCTTTGGACCAGTTGATCCTTTTAGACCAGGAGTTCCAGGTAAACCCATTTCACCCTAAACAATAGTGAAGTAGTTGAATTTTTATCATGGATTGACTCTGTTTACATGCTGATGTGTGATCATCACAGCTTCTTACAGGTGGTCCAGGCGATCCCTTGAAGCCCCTCGGGCCAGGCTCTCCTGCGTCCCCCTTTAGTTAGATTTCAATTCATAAAAGCCTTAAATACTCATTGATTGTTCACATATATAGTGTAAACAAGGTTGTACCTTCAGTCCATTGATGCCTGCAATTCCGGGCAAACCAGGCATTCCCTGAAAGCAACAAAGAGGATCATCCTATTTAATTGGCATGTGGTTCATATGTCAATGTGACTGTTGTAAATTCAGTAAGTAGGTAAGTAAACTTTATTTATAGAGCACTTTTCACAGGTAAGAACCACAAAGTGCAGTACAAACATTTCAGTATCATCTCGTCCAAAGGAAACATGGAAAGACAGTCGCAAATAACATTGGAGACAAAACGGGAGAAGTGAGAGGAAAACGGCAGGTTTTTAACTGAATTTGGAAATAAAGTACAAAACCAGGAGCATCAGATCTGTAAAACATCCATGGTGAGATTGGGACACAACCTTGAGCTGGCGTGTCGGGGGAGGCCAATTGGTGATAACGATTTGTTTTTGAATCAGGCTAGCACTCTTTCAGTAGCCTTGAAGTTTCTGGTGACAGTAAATCCAGTAATGTGGCATCAAACAGCAGTTGGCCGAGATATTCTCTCCATCCTTTCCAAGATCGATTTGAATCCATGCAAACGTTCCAAAGTAGCCTCCTGCTTACTTTTGACTTTGTTCATCGTGATAGTCTGAGAGTTCAATGCTCTGCCCCATCCTTCAGAAATGAATGACAGCGTTCCCAAAACAGCTGCCAATGTAATACAGACTTTACGATAGATCAGAATGCCGCCAGCTTCAATCAACAGCATCATTGCTAACAAGATTCCAATCATGCATATATCCTCAACGTCCTCAACGGAGAGTAAAGACAGACACACAACCTTCCACTTGTTCCAAGAATCCATTGTGCATCTGGCTGAAAACGTTCCATCCGGACACGCAGGCTCACCTCTGCCTGGTCTTCTCATTGACAAAATTTGATCAATATCATTAAGAGACCAGCTGAACAATTCCATAACTTTGGATTTTGGAAGAATCCAGAGAGAGTCTCCTATTAGTTTCATAAGACAGCAGACAAAACAAGCAGCGAGAGCAGATAGGAGAGGAAATCAGGAGCAAAAAAATATGACCCCCTTCACCAAGGAGCAGATGAGAAGTGAGCTGGGATTAGACCATTGTGAGACAGGTTAGTTTTACCCTACTGATGACGCGTTGCTGCATAGTAACCTTATTTATAACAACACGATTTTAAAGAATATAGTGTTGTTTAAAGTATTAAACAACACTAGAGTGTTTTAAGTTATCCAAATACCTTACTTATCATCGCTGTTTAAAAAAAAAAATCAAATCAAATTAGAATTATTCCATACATTATGTATATTAAGTATCATCTTGGAAGGAATTTGCTGTCATCTAGCGGCAAACCATATCTTATTGTTGAAAGCAGAAGTTTGTTAGATAGTTAAACACAAAGTATAGCTTCACAAAATGTTATTTTAAATTCATGGTCTATTGTTATTGTTACAAAATCAACAATTGACAACTCACATAGAGAAACGAGAACACAAAAGTAAATCAAAACCAACCTAAATTATTCTTGTATCTCAAGTCATCCGTGCCGGTGTATTAATGTTTCTCTCTCAGAGAGAATTCCAGTGGAGTCCAATCTCTGTTCATTCCCCCATGATAATGACACTTTATTAAGTTAGCTCGGATTGATCTAATTTGAAGTTCAACTCTGACAACATCTGTGTTCAAATTACAAACTTCAGGAAATCATTTCCGAGGGATTAGAATTCAGGCACTGAGTGTAGTTCCTCGGGTACATTATGATATTTTAATGAACAGACATAACATTTTCTGATGACTTTATTTTGGGATACATCCTTTTTTTTTTTTCTTTTACTTTTGCTTATATAATTTTCATGTTTTTGGAAAACTACATCAATAGGGCTTCATGTACAAACCACGTTACATGCCCAGATATCTTTTTAACCCTAAATCAAGAGAGTTTCCAAAAATATGCATTATGAAAATTACTTTTATTTTTAACTGCACAAAGGAAAAAGTTTAAATAGATGGCAAAGCTTTTATTATCCTGAAGTGTGTTCTGTTCAGCATTATGGAAAACCATTTTGGAAACACTTAAAAGATAAATACTTGCAGTTGCATTAAAAATATGTATTGTAAAGGGATTAGGCAGGAAGAAGAACTGCAGACAGAGTCACACAATGATGAACAAGCCCTTAAGGTAAAGAAATCCCCATAGTGAGACCAACCCTGAAGTGTGCAGCATCTTGTTTTAACTTGAGATAATATGGGCGGTATTAATCCTGTCTCTTTAGCAACTTGGCAAACTTTTTTATATTCGTGTGGGGGAAAATGGATCACAGCCTCGTGGAGCAACTGACTCATCTTTTGTAGACCCTTCAGAGCTCTTGGAGCATAAGAACGATCAGCAGGAATGGCTGCCCAGCTGAAACACTTTCTTCCTAAAACAGATTTGCCAAAACACCACCACAATGTCTTGATGGAATACTTTTGCTGCCTTCGATCTCAGCCATGAGCCTGTTATATAACAGGGTTATCCTTGGATGAACTAAAGGGAAATACCCGTAGTTTACAGGGGGGTTTCTGTTCCATTTCCTAACACAAAAATATTAGCAGAGTTTTTTCCTTTTCTGTCTGTTATGTTAGTATTCCTAAACATTTAAAGAGTTGCATGGCATAATGATTGTCTTTATTCTTGATCCCAAAATAGTTTGCCTACTTGTTGAGATCACAGCATATCTCCTCGTGCACATCCTACATGACATTTCCATCTAATCCTTAATGTGTGGAGGCATTTTTTAAGTAGTTGTGCAACATGAACCCACACATCCTGTAAAAGAGAAAACATGTGCACTCAACACAGTGTCAGAGATGTTTACGACTCACAGGGTGGCCTTGCCTTCCATCAGCACCAGGAATACCACCAGCTCCAGCGTCTCCCTTCAAACATCAGTGAAGAAGGAAAACAGTCATTAGTTTCAGTTTGATCTGAAACTCTTTATTTTTGATGCTATCTCTAAAAGACTTTCTACTGCAACAGTAATTTGTTGTCGGAAAAGATTGACGCTTTCTAGAACATTTGTGATGTTTACCACAGAGCTGGAAAAACATGAGAAGGACCCGGGGTTCACTTTCCACATAAACAGCAAAATTTCAGGAAACTTAAAAGTGTGGCCTTTTATTTAGTCTAATTGGGGTTTAATGAACCCTCGCTTGTAATACAGACCTTTTGGCCAGGCCTTCCAGGAAAACCACTTTTGCCATCCCTCCCAGGAAGACCCTACAATCACCAGGAAAAACAGATGTTAAGGACACTTATTTAAAGCCTCCGATTGGACCGTTTTTTTTTTTTTTTGTTTTTTTTACTTACAGGCTCTCCTGGATGACCGGTTGGCCCTGGAGGCCCTAGGCTTCCTTTTTCTCCCTGAAAATATTACAAGAAACAGCTATAAGTTTCATGTTTTCCTTATTGATTTTTGCATTGCAGCTGTGTCAAAGTCTCTGGCGTTCTTACCTCTGGACCAGCTTTTCCCGGTGATCCGGATATTCCGGGAGAGCCAAATGAACCCTGTTTTAAGAAAATCAAGTTAACTGGTAAACATCAAACAGAGTTGGGTTGTTTTAGCATTCACTTGAATACCCACAAAACACTTCTTTATCTTATTCTCTGTGTGGTTCTAATCAAAGATGCTTTGGCTTACAACTCAGCTTTGTTTGCTGTGGGAAACTCCCATCAAACCAAATGAAAGTATCTGTGCTTCATTTGTCTTCTTGCTGCTGTGGGATTTTATTGAATTGTGAAGCAAATCCTTGGGTTTACCAGTCTATAAGCCATCATGGATACAGTTGCTGTGGAAGCAAAGACTGGAATAATTGCTGTGCCCACATTTTAATCTGTGGGTTTGAATATACACAATGTAGCCCCAGTGACAATAAACGGATAAAAGTGAAGGATGAAAGGAACATAAGCAATAATTTCTTGTAAACTTTTATTTCCAACGGTGATAGATGATTATGGCCGCTAGAATCAGAAACTCTAAATACCCTGAGACTGAATCTTGTTTTCCAGTCTTTTCAACACAGCCAGGAAAATGAGATTGAAAAATATGGTCTATTAGGTAATGATTTGGAAATGTAGTATACGAATCCAATTTCAAAGAAAAGTCTATACATGATGGCCAGCTATAGGTGCATGGATGGATGGTTGGGCCAAACTGCCCATAGTTCATTGTATTCTCTGACAGAAACTAGAAGTGCTTCAAGGCTTCAAAGCTATTTTTGAGATTCTTGAACTCAACGTGACTTGTCGACTCAAACTGACTTTGGCTTGAAAAAATGTAGACTGACCTCACAGGCCAACAAAAAACTCCTTTTATGACAACTCTGTAACAAGCCCAGCTTACATATGCACAATAAAAATACCTTCAGGTACACCCTGTAGCACTTTTCTTTTCTTTTCTATCTTTCTTTTTTGTTGGGGTGTGTGTCTGTTTTAAAAAGCACCTTTTTTTAGCCAACATAGTATCTGTTGAGCGAAGGTGATATAAGAACGTTTAGTTGCATTAGAGAATAAAAGTTGCTTGTGTTTGATCTGTCGGTTGTAGAAATATACTCCGACATATTCAAAATGTTAGACGTTAGGTCAAACACATTTAAAAGAGGAATTTTGGTTTATACTGTATATATAATTAAAAACTCACAAAAATCAAAAGATTATTTGTTTCAGGTGATGAAATGAGTAATGGATACTTTTCTTAAAAATTACCTTAACACACATACAGTAGGTGTTCTAGTAGCAACTAAGCATCAAAATCATGTTAGTTTATGCCTTGCTTGGTGTTATTTGTCATACATTACTTCTCCTAATAGCTTCAATTACACTATATTTTACCAACGTGTCCTTTGGTACCACAAAGGACCACCAACGTGCAATTTTTTCTTTTTTTTTTTTTTTTTACTCAATCGGGGTTGAATTACTTTTGAAAAACTTCAAATAATATCATAAACAAGAATAAAAAACATCATTAAAGAGATAGTGAACAACTGGTTTGTTTCATATTTTATCAGAAAGCGTCTAAAAATCAATGACTGGATGAGATCCAGCTGTGCAACAGAGAGAACACTGTCTGCTCCCACAACAGGACACAAAAGGAGACGTTTCTCTGGCCGTCAAGAGATCATCAATCTGCAGCAGCTGTTAAGATAGTCTTACACTGAAGTCAAAGAAAGAGCTTGTGGTTTTCCAATGTTGGTAGGCGTGCCATGAAGAATAAACCCAAATAATATTTGATCACTCTAATTTTGTCTGATTACTATATTTAAGATTTAAGGCAAAATTTTAGCCAAGGTAAAATCCTTTTACTACCAAAAAGTGGGTAAAAGCACTAAAAAAATCTGGGATTCAATGTATAGAAGTTGTGTTTTTTTAGTGTCCCAGGAGAGCGTGCCCTATATTTGCAGCACATGGTTTCCAGGTTGATTGATGCAAGAACGTTCAAATGGTTGGAGCTGATGCGTCTAGCAGGGATTTCCTGTCAACCTATCATCTGATCTCATAAAAACAAAGATTCATCTTGACATTGCGTCGTACAATTTAACAACTTCTCATTCTTTTATAAATATCAGCTACTTTATTCATTTCAAGAGGTCAGAACTTTAGAGCTCTCCTTATGTTGATTTTGACATTTAATAATGTGAGGGGCATCTTTATACTATAATATTGAGCAGAATCAAGTCCCAACGATGAATAAAGAAAATGGCAGCCGCACCTTCTCTCCTGGAGGTCCAGTCAGTCCTGGTATCCCAGGAAGCCCCCGCTCACCCTGAAAAACAGGCAAGTATTTTAGATTGTATCATCTGTTTGAAGTGATGCAAAGTTGTTCTCAATCAATTTACCGAAACACCGGGCTTCCCTTGCTCGCCTTTGTGCCCATTTGCTCCACGTTTGCCCTGGCAGAAGAAACAAAGTTCTAAATGTTCTTCTCTGAATGCAAATCAATGAATTAGATGCTGAAGTAGCTCATTTGTTTGGTTCAGTGTTGCTTTACCTCAGTCCCTGGTGGACCCGGTTGGCCGGGACTTCCCCTACTCCCAGGGATCCCCTTTTGGTAAAGAAAATGAAGTTCTTATGCATAGTTATTCAAGTATCTGAGTCCCATCATCTGTTTGTATGTTCTCAGGCTCATTCAGAGCTGCGGGGATGTTTCTAATGTTTTTGATCATGCTGTAGAACATGTGGTTCTGTTTAGATGGTTTTCATCACACAAATCACTACCATGCCACAATGTTGGCATAATCAGAGCTGTTTTTGTTTACCCACTGGGAAAATTAGTGTTTAAGCATTTATACGAATCTAATTAACATGCTGAGGAAGCCCTAGCCACATTGGGGTCGATGCGCTGGCTCTAAAGAAATATGTCAGATGGTGCTGTTGGTGGTTATGACTGTATGTTTGTATATTGAACTATGTAGTACTCACAGGCTTACCATCAGCACCAGCAGCTCCAGGCTGGCCGGGCAGACCAGGACTTCCAGGCTCTCCCTGAAAAAATGTATTAACAAAATCTGTTAAAACAGATCTTCATTGGGCAAGCCCAATGAAAAAAAAAAAAAAATACTCTGGCAACAGCATGCCATTTAAAAAGGTTTATTTACGCATGAATTATATAGAAAAGTCGAGCTTATAAAATGTTAAATGTTCCAGCGCAGCAAATGAGGCTGTAACGAACATCTGCCAGCCAGGAATGAGCCTAGCAGCACATCTACGAGTAAGAAGCATATCTATGAGTAAACGTTGTGAAATCGTACCAATAACGATGTAGGCCTACATAGAAACTATTTGAAAAAATGCAGCTCTTATGAAACAATTACTTCTTCTTAAACGTCTCCCACTCTAAGGCCTTTGTCTAAAGGCTGTTTAAAGCGAGGCTGCCTTTACTTATTTGTGACCCTGTGATAAATGAAGTATAAAAAGGAGGTTTTTCTCCTGTTGGTTAAGTTTCCATTCCAGTCTGGTTTATTTTAACGAAACACTTTAGCACAATGGACTCTTACTGTGCTGACTGTTGGAAATCACACAATAACTTTCACACATTTGTGTGTCCATATTGTGTAACTAACACATGTTAAATCTGTTTAAATTGATAGTGAGCAGGTTGAGCGCTCCAGTTTAAACAGAGTACATGCAGTAAAATTAATAATGAATTCAATAATAAACATTGGAAAGGATATTATGTATGAAATAAAATATAAATTCAACTGACCTTTGAGCCCTGATGTCCAGGAGGTCCAGGAGGACAAGCACAGGGTTCTCGAGTGGGTTCGATGTAATCCGGACTATTGGAACACTACAATGAACAAATATGTCCTCACAACATGGCTTTATCCTCCACACAGTGTGTTTAAACAACATGCACATTTGTCTTTAAAATATAAATACAGGTTTCTTTGCAATATTTGTATTAGTTTCATTGAAAACATATTTCTGAGATATAGCCGTTACTTCTGTATATTCTACAGCGGATGTTCTTGATGTTCTAGGTAAGACTTGTGTGCATGCACATCACTGACAGTTTGCTAATATTTTTTCTGAGCAGATGTTTTCTATAAGGGAACCATCAGGATTTACTTTAGTTTGTCTCAATTTCATTCCTCATTCAGTAGAACTAAACCTTACACAGTGAACCCCAAATTGATGTCACATAACAAATTGGGATGCGTTGAGTTCCAATAACTAATAACATTAGTGTGCATAAAGATAAAAATTGTTTACTATCTGTACGCTCTCGTTCGTCGTTTGTGGTAAGTAGATGGCCAATATACTGTAGCTGTTAAAGTGAAATACTAAGGGCAGTTTAAGGGAGTTTTGGGGTAGAGGTGTAAATGGGTTGGACTTGGGAAAAAGTCGTTGCAATTGGCATCATTTTCGGAAATTCTATAAAATAAAAATTCCCTTAAAGTGCACATAAGGAAGGGGCCTAAACTGTGACCTTGACATTAGGAACAGCTACCCACAGTAATTACGTGGTTACACTTTTTTGCAAGTAAAACTAACAATGAACCATTGCTGCACAAACTGTAGAAAGGAAGGGAGTCCATGGGCAGTAAAACGTTTACTGCATATAAATAGCTGTTTAATATATGGCATGCAGTGCGTTTAAAACTGAAGCTAGGTTTAATATTACACATTAACAGACATGAGTTGACATACATTTGCTGAGTGTGCTGATTCTTTAATTACAATATACATAAAGTAAAAAGCTGTGACTTCATATGGTGCCATGCAGTGAAAATGTGTAACGGTTGAAATGAAATAAATGGCTGCACCACTGTTTTGGCCTCTCGTAGAGCGGAACCACACGGGGTACGAAAAGTTGTAAACTTTTTGAAAATTGACAATAATGCTTTGCCAAAGAACTCCCCAAAAACAAACAAACAAACAAACATCATAAAAAAATGACATAATGTAAAGTACTGTACTTACAACTCCAGGTATCTCGCAGGCAGTTTCTCTCGTGTTCTGTTCAGGGTCACAGTATATGCGAAGCTTCTGAATTTCAAACTAAGGAAAAAGCAGAATCTTATTTAGTAGTAGTTTCCTAATGGTTTTTAGTATATAACTGTAATTTGTAGATATTTTCTACCAATTTAAATAAGTTTTGATAGTGCTGTGTGACTAATCATTTCAAATTACCAATCATTTCAAACTGCTTAAAGTATAATGTTCTATTGACTGCTGGAAACATGTTTTTAAATAGCTTTCAAAGGGTATTGGGTTACAATGTGTGAGTAGGAGAGTATATCGAGATTCAAGATTCTATTTCTATTTCTTCTATTTTTGAGATATAAAAAATATATCACCTACAGTATATCGATATATGTAATTTTTATTGCTTATTTTGTATCAAAATACTCGTTTTAGGAGGCACTGCCTTTGCTATTTCTCAGAAAAACATGAAAAACTCAGTGAGATGGATTTCTGAGTACTTCTTAAACCAGACACAAGCCACACCACAGAACTCACTCACATGTGCTGTCCCTTATTGGAAAAAGAGACTAAAGTGGAACATATTGTGCAGCTGTTTGTCTGTGCTGAATTTTGCATTAGAAAATTTAACCAGGAATTGACTTTCTGGTAAGACTTTATTTAAATAAAAATGATTGAGATTTACATCGTATATCACCAATGTGAGAAAAAAAAAAATAATTTTGGTCCATATCACAATACAAACCTTTATCTTTATTTGTTTATCTTTATTTATTTATCTTATTCTTTATTTTTGAGAAAAACCTCACAATGTTTGAAACGTGAAAGAAAACAATTGTAATTGCTGCCATGTTGGAGGTTAAAGGGAATACAAACAAAATAAGAATACTGTGCCAACAAGCAGTCTGCTGTCAAAAAATAAATATGAAATAGAAATCCATGAAATATTATGTTGTTTCTTTTAAAAACAATGCTTGGTTCAGAAATATTTATAGCAATAGCTTTAATTTAGAATGTATTGATGTTGGATTTTTAATATTATCTGTTGTACATATTTACAGCTAGCCTATACCATGCAAACCCGTTCTAATTGTTCACATGTGCATCTTATTTAAAATGGCCAATTGGGTCTTACTTTCATTATAAGAAGTTAGATCATGGTGATAATAAACAACAACACATGTGGTGCATCAGTGTGTTTACTTCTGTATATGAGAAACAGGATCGTGTCCAGCCCTTTAGCAAGAACGTTAAAGCACCTATTTATTACAGGCATTATTCTTTTTAGCGCATATTATGCCAAACGAGACAAATAAAACTGTAAATCATTTTTCGAAGTTTACAGATGTAGTTTTCTCAGTAGTAAACAGTTTTGCCCGCCTGGTTGCTAGACTTACTGGCACTGTTGTTTCCTTGTTCACATATTTGCCAACTTGAGTTTTCCCATTGATGAAAATGCCAACCGGGGGCTCCAGGGACAACGATTCCATTTCCAGGTCGTCGACATACAGAGTGACATCCTCCTCAGTGACCAGCAGCCGCATCTGGTGCCACTTCTCGTCAAACAGCTGCTGTTTGAGGACATAAAAGATAATCGCCAGTTATCCTGCTTTAGTGTTCCATCAAAGCCAAAAGTTTCTATAGAGGTTGACATATTTATTTGGTTTATTTTAGAGCACTTTGTTAAATTATTGAATGTCAGGATGTCGGTTTGAGGAAACATTGTCTGCCAAGAAACATTTGCATTGTGTTGACCGACACGACGCTAATCACAGCTGGGTTCGTGTTCTGTTTGCATTTTTAGCTTTGAGACTGTATGGCAACAAAGGATGTTAGAGCATTCACATGTTACGCTTTCAAAATAAGAGCCCTAAATTTTAAAATGTTTAAGATACCGCAACACAATTATGACGTTCCCTATCATAGAGAAAGGAATCTTGTTTGTATGTTTGTTTCTTGGTTATTGGCGTGTCGCAACTACCTTGAATAGGTGCATATTGCCACCTACTGTACTGGAGTGTGGAAGAAAGGTATTAGAACTATTACTCTTTAAAACGAAAGTTGGTGGACACCATTTTTTGCATATTTTAAGAGAAAAAAGGGAAAACGAGTGAAAGGTTCCTTCACACTGGATACAATGTTAAATGATTAGATATAAAATAGATATAAATAGATATCATGTGGTTGTGTACAACTAGGTTTTAATTGGAATTATTTTGAAGCTAGACCAGTTCTAAGTTGGAAAAATGCCAAATTGTTTCACTCATTCTAAAATTGGACCTTACACTGCTGTCTCTGCTTTTTTAAAAGCATTAAGGTGTGTTTACACCGAAAGGGTCTTCATCGACTCTGGCGACTAGATTATGTTCAATATCAATGTAAATGACACAACGTCAAGCAATCTCAACTTCAAGCAACGTGACCCGCGCGATTCCAGCGACTCAATCGAGCGATCAGAGTCACTGTGAAGGTGCGTTTACACAGAACGCGACTGAAGCAACTAGATTACATTCAAAATTAATGTAAATGACGCGACCGCAAGCGACCTCCTTTCAAGTGACACGACGCACAATTCCGAGTGGGGACAAAGACAAAAATTTTAACTTTTCAAGTGACTTCAAGCAAAAATTCCCCCGGGCATCACTGTCTGTAAAGCCGAGGCAGCAGCCCCTCCCTCCCGCTACAGTGAGACGGCTGCAGCGGGAGCGCTGTACACTTCCTCAATGTACTGGGGCAAAATTAAAGCGGGCAGCTTCTTGAATAAGCCCTAATTCTGGGTGAACTCATCATTTGGTAACTCCGTAAGTTGATCATTTAAACCTTATCAGTGGTGCTGTCTGTGATAAGTGCTGTAAACGTACGGCCGGAGAAGAAGTGATCAGCCCTCTCGATGCAACAGCCATGTCTCTCTCCTGTCACCGGCTCTGCAGACACACACACACATCGTTCCCCAGTCGTCACACTGCTGGAGCAATGAAATGATGGAGTGACCAAAAAGCGCAACTGTGTTCAAGGGACTCATCACCGGCGATTGAAGTGACTGCAGTCAGTACAGTCGCGTTTGGTG
Source organism: Gouania willdenowi (assembly GCF_900634775.1). Lineage (NCBI taxonomy): Eukaryota > Metazoa > Chordata > Actinopteri > Blenniiformes > Gobiesocidae > Gouania > Gouania willdenowi. The sequence continues at coordinate 19,356,242 of NC_041058.1, read as the reverse complement.
TGAACGCACCTTAAGTCACTCAAAGAGGAAAACTTTTCAAGCCACTGAGAGTGACGCTGTGTCGCGACATTCAATCAGCAATGAGTTTCTCCCCACGTCACTTCCCCGGTCGTCATGTTACTGGGGTAGATGAAGCGATGAAGTAAGCAAAAAGCACGGCTATGTTCAAGCGACTCATCACAGGCGATTTAAGCAACTATAGTCGCTGAAGTCGTGTTTGGTGTGAATGCATCTTTTGTGTAATCATCTTTGCAATACACAATAGTGTACTCACTTTTGCCGTCTGTTGGGAAAATGTAACTGTTTGAGTTCCACTTGGTCCCCCACTGGTTGTGGTAAACATGACAGTACGATCCACACCATTCAGAGTCACCGCCATCTGAGGCCTCCCATCCCGTGTCTGGATTCTCCACAAATCCCACTCCTCTATCACCACCGATCCTTTATACCTCAGAGTGGCCACGAAAACATACGATGGAGGCAGACCATCAGGAAAGAGGGTCCTGATAACAACCCAAACAAACAATTTAGGATTTGCTAGTAATTTAGATCAAAGTATTTATTGTTATTACCGAGTGGCTGTACTCAAGTCAACACGAGAGGTCACTTCATAAGCCTTGGTACCGTAAAATGTCCCTTGGGTCTTTCTTGCTTTTTTAGCCAAATTTAAATGTAGGAGAATATCAAAGCCTTTCTCATCACGGGAGTCAATAGGAATTTTTGCCGGACAAACAGTCTCTGTAGCACAAACACGAACATGAAATCAGCTCAAACACGTTCATATTATCATAGAACAAAGAAGAAGAGGAAAGAAAGAACGTAGAAAATGGTTTGTTATATAATGTGATGTAAATACTTCAAGCAATATAGGACCTTAGTTGACCGTAAGCACATTTCCAACCCCTACGATATTGCTCACCTTCACACAACTTTTGTCGTATAACCTGTATGATCCTGGAAATACCTTTATAGTCCTCAACAGAGAAAACATAGGTTGATGAAGGTTTGTTTGCAATGTTACTCAGCTCAGCCTTTTCTGTCTCCGGACCAACACCAATCGCAAACATGATGACTCCTTTTTTCCTTGCCACCTCAGCTGCCTTCAGAACTTCATCTTGAGACTTCCCATCAGTGAGGACAACAGCAATCCTAGAAACACCTGATGGTCCGCGCTCGGAAAGGCCAAACAGTTTCTCAGTGGCAAACTGAATGGCTGTGCCTGTCCTTGTGTTTCCTCCCATGTACTGAATGGACTCCATTGCTTTGATGAGGGGTTTGTTGGATGTGTACTTTCCGAGGGGAATCTCTAAAATGGGGTCATCACTGTACTGGACCACCCCCACTTGAGTGAACTTGTGTCCGATGTTGAAGCTTGTTGTTATGTTGACCAGCCATCGTTTTACTATTTCAAAATTGACATCTTCAACACTCCAGGAACCATCTAGAATAAAAACCAGATCACACGGTGCAGTCCTGCAACCTGTAGGAGAAAAAAAGAATAAGGAGAATAACTTTGAAATGATATTAACTATCATAACAGGTTTAACCGTTTGTAACACGAGCAAAAACAGAGTGTAAGAAAATGAAGACAGAAGCATTCTTACTTCTTATGTCTTCATCTTGAGCTGCACAAAACAAATGGAGAAGCATGAAGCATAGGCATCTTAAAACGCAATGCATGGATGTTGCTTTGTAACCCATTATGCAGCAGCATCAAGTTCCAAATGTGCACCTACAGAGAAAGGGAAAACATGCTTTGTATTGCACAGGAATGGAAAAGAACAATGGAAGCATTTGTGACAATGGGTTGTGTTTCTCTTGCCTTGACTGACACACATTAAATACATTATTTATTGAAGTTATTACAATGTAATGACGCCAAAGAGCTTGAACTGCAATGTATTTTAAGAACAGTAAATGCTTAGTGCTTGAAGCAGTCAAGGCCCCTGTATGTTTAAGTTAAAGCTTCTACCTACAATAATTTTTCATGAAGTATGCCTCGATCTATGAATTCATATAATTTACCACCCCCCCCCCCCCCCCCCCCCCAAAAGGTTGAAAATGCTGCTCAAAAGTTTGTTTTGGTCTGACTCTCCACTGTAAACATTCTTTTCTTGACAACTTGGGAAGAGTTTCACCCATTGCATTGTGGGATGTGTAGTCCCTTAAAGAGGTGCACAGAAGTGGTTTTACTTCAATCTTGCTGTGATTTCTTGTGTTTCTTCACCAGATAAGGAGGACAGGGATTTGTTGACGTCATTTTTGTTGTAGTTTGTTCCTGGTATTCCCCGTGATATCAGAATGAAGTAAAAACACATCTGAATCCCACAATGCAATGTGCAAAAATGTCAAGTGTTTACGAATGAGATGAAAACAAACTTTCAAGCAGCAATTTCAACCTTTCACATATTTTTTTTTTTTTTTTTTTGAGCAAATGGTCTTCAATTTATTGTGGCCTATAGATTTACAGTATCTGAATAAAAAAAAAAGGTCATGTCCAGAAGCTTTAATGGGCTATATGCACAGTGAGACGTGACATATTTCTGGTTGAAAATAAGACCGATGAAGTACTTCCTGTTACCGCTTTTGGACAGTCAAAACAGTGGAGAAGTGAGCCGTCAAGCTTTTGAAACGTGTTTTTCACAGTTTTGTTTTATTGTGTCTGTTTGTGTGTTTGTGTGTCTACACAATGACATCCAAAAGGAGGAAGTTCACCTTCCAAACAAGAGGAGATCAAGATACACATCAAGACACCACCGTTACGTTCCTAAGTGTACAGCTTCAGCTTGATATAGTTCTGCTTTGAGTTTTTTTACGATCCCAGAAGAGGATAAGCTGCAAAAAAAAATCATCAACATCCGGGAGATAAACCCTAACTCTGACATGAAGGAGCGATCAGATGCACAAGGGCATCGGCAGAGCTGTCCCCTTTCTTTTTGAATGGAATAATTACTCCCTTCCTGCACCTCGTCCTGGTGTTTGGGAGCAAAGAGAGCGACTCGACTTTCCCACTTAGGACCCCGAGGAGGAAATGGATGTACCATGTCCTGACCACGACTACTGCTCGTCTGCTGAGCCAGGTGCATTGGACTTAGCCCTTAGTGTTATAGTGGAGACGGATGGAGGAGATGGCTATCAGCAACAAGTTTGGCTTTGAACGGTTTGCAATTTCAGATGAGGACATTAGGTTTTATACAAGGTAAGAAATGCTATCAAAACACATCTGTAACTATTAAAGGGCCCATGTTACACTAAATCAACTTTTCTGTGCTTTAAACATCATAAAAGTGCTATTTGGGCTTCATACACATGCCCAAAGTAATAATAATAATAATAATGCATCCGTTTTATATAGCGCTTTTTTGGACACTCAAAGTCACTGTACAGAATTAAGGGATTATTCTTTCACTCCACACTTAGTGGTGGTAAGCTACTGTTGTAGCCACAGCTGCCCTGGGGCAGACTGACGGAAGCGAGGCTGCGGCCCCTCTGACCACCACCAACACTCACTCACACACTACATTCATACTAGCCAATATGGTCTCCCATCCACCTACTAACCAGGCCCAGACCTGCTTAGCTTCCGAGATCTATCGGGATCGGGCAATGACAGGCCGGTTCGGCCACAGTGTTTTTTTCATTGATTCCCTCAATCGTTAGTTAGAGGGTGATTTGCTCCTTTCTTACTGCAGGGTGAGCCTAAAACACCTCGCTCCAATTTTATGACGTGTTCCCACTTTGATGACGAATTTGACGCGGCACTGAGCTGGAGAAGCCGCGCCTCCAGGAAGCTCTCTGCTGATTGACATGTAAACAGAGCATTTCAGCATTCTTTGCGCAGTGCTATGTATGTATTTTTTATGTATGTACCTGTCTCATGTTTATAAAGCAGCATGAACTAGGCTACGGAGTGGGTGGGAGGAGGGCGGGCCGTCCTCTGGCCTACGTCAGTAGGTCACAAGTCAGCCCGTTTGTGTAGAGTTGCTCAGAAAGTGACTTTTACTATGTTTTTGGGCTTCTTAGAACAAATGGAGATCGGTGAAAAATAGCATGACATGGGACCTTTAAAGTAGCATTAGCGCCTAGCTAAACATAAAACAAGAGGAGCAATAAATCTGAATAAATGGGAAAAACTGTTTGTCAGTGAAAGGCCAGTAGCTTATGCAAATGTATAAGATGCTCTCTGCTATTTACTGCTGTTGTTGAGTTGCGTAAGATTAATATGAAAATTATAGTCATTTGTCATAATACAGTAGGTTTAGGAACCGGAGGTTCTTTCTCGGTCTTCACTCAAACGTTGAAGTGAAGCTTGCATATAGCCCATTGGTTTAAAAATAAACCCTAAAAAACCAACATATGAGGGTTTTTTGTTGAGTGGCGTAAACCCTAAATATGTTCATAGTGAACATTAAAAAAAAAAGTTCTAGGATTAACTTCACACGTGTGTATCTTGTGGTCTGTCTCTTTAACCCTGTGATGGATTGTAAAGCAGTCAAGGCTCTGCACCTTTGACCTGCACTGGCTGAGATACGCTTCAAGTCCCCCTGACCCTGGTCTGGGTGAAGCAGGTGTAGAAGATGAATGGATGTATGAACGACAGATGAGATAGCAACTGTGTTGGCAAGCATGGTGGTTTTTAGAGCACCTTAGGATGATATAATAATACGTTTGTGTCCGTTTATCACATCCTGATTCACTGTAATTACTCAAACTCATTTAAAAACATGATATGATTTCTCCTGTTGCATCTGATACAAGTTCATCTTAAGTGCAGCTCTGTCACATTCTCATCTCAGATTGTATAAACTCTCACCTGACATTCCTGTTTATATGCGGACAAAAGACGCAGATAATTTGTTTGCTTTGTCATTTTTATGGAATGTTTTTTTTGAACGTTTCAAATGGAGAGTATGTTTTTTTTTCCTCTGTGTGCTTCAATTACGCAATAATTACAGTCACGTCAAGACAAATCAGCTCCTTTTAGTGATTGAAGGCAGAACAGGAAGGAAACTTTGCTAAAATTCATAAAGCAGTAAGGATCTGTTTATCTTATTTATTCTAAGACTTGATATTTGTGTTTTTGTACTATCTTTTAAATTGTTAAAAATAATACTTCAAATAGGACAATCTCGGAGGGCGTAATAATTTAGGAATTAATTAATTAAAAAATCTTAATTTATTTTTTATTTTTTTGGCTCAAAAGACATACAGTAAAGGACGCACTGTGGGGTAGTGGTGAGCACATCGGCCTCACAGCAAGAAATTCCTGGGTTCAAACCCTGGGGTGGACACTGGGTGCGTTCTGTTACGAGTTTGCATGTTCTCACTCTGACTTTCTCCCAAATTCTAAAACGTGATTTTTAGGTTGATTTGAGTCTTTAGATGGCCTGTAGGAGTGAGTGTGAGTAGATGTCTGTGTTGGACTGGCGCCCTGTACTGGGTGTACCAACGCCCAATGAGAGCTGGAGATAGGCACCAGCAAACCCCCTGTGACCCTGAAAAAAGGAGCAAGCGGGTCAGAAAGTGGATGAATGGACACATAGGAAACATACTTATTTATAATTTCTCATGGATATAATCACTATCACTACATGCTTCACAATAAAACCCATTAATATTATTTAACATGAAATACTCTGTTTCAAGGGTTACCAGAGAAAAGCGAATAATCAAAGTGCCGCAGTCTCCACGGCGATGGTGAGCACTTCTTTGAATGCAAAAGGGCTAAATGTAAACTCTGACCTGATGACCCATGAGCACAAGAAGAAGAACGAGGTTTTCAACAGGTCAGAAATATACTGAGCCGCGTGTGAAGGGCCATAAAAGTTCAACCAAAAATTCTAAAACAAGAACATGAATTGGATCTAGTGTATTCTTACTACCAGGGACCCCATTAAATATACCCTCCAAAAATGAGCTTTAAATGTGATAAAAGTATTTTAATAATACATGTAAGATGATTTTGTATCCTAAACAACATACCCAGAGGTGTAAAGAGCACTGATATATTCGACTCAAGTAGAAGTACTGATACTTGATTGAAATTGTACTCAAGTACAAGTAAGTCATACATAAAATACTTAAGTACAAGTAAAAAGTAGCTCAAGGAAATAGTACTCAAAGTAAAAGTAACTAGTTACTTTCACCCCCCCCATGTTTATATTTGGTAATAAATATTACCACATTTCCCTTCCACAAAGGCATCTGCATAAAATAAAATTATTTTTGAAATAAAATAATCAATGCAAAATAATAATAAAAAAAATTCACCATTCAGTGCTGTTTTGGTGCTGTACATTACGTGTAATCTGATTGGTCGGCTATGATGTCATGCATTTGGTTGTTGTCTGATTTTTCGTAGTTTCACAATGTCCGTCGGTCATTTAAAAACCAAAAAAAAAATCATTTACTCAGTAACGGAAGGTTGTAGGAATGTAACAAATTACTTTACTTCTTTTAAAACGTACTTAAGTACTAGTAAAATAACTGAACTGGAAATATAAAAAGTACAAGTACCTATAAAAGCAATTCTATTACAGTAACGTGAGTACTTGTAATCTATTACGTTCACCTCTGAACATAGCTGAGTTACAGGCAGTTGAGCATTTTAAAATGTAAAACATAATAAGTTATTAGTTCACCTTAGGAACCAGGAAAAATATGGCCACAAACTAACCCTAATAATCAGTGCTGACAACATGTGATCCCTGGACATTTATCACACAGCTGTACTCACTGACACACACACTTTACTCAAATAGTCTCTATTCCATAGTACAGAACTTTTTCCTTGTTAAGCCTCATCTACCACATCTTCACATAAAACTGACAGCCTCAATAAATAAACCCTTGTGACCACAGCAACCATAATGTTTCCTGTGGGATTATCAGATGTTTCCTCAAATTTACCAATTTTAGCCAAAAATTATTGGCCCTAAACACTAAAACTTCCCCTTCAGATATTTGTCCTTCTTGGTGCATCCCAGCACAGGTGATGTAACTCTCACCAATGGTTGACGCGTGCTGCTAAAGCGATTATATACAGTTGCCAGCAGGTGTGCAGCTTATTTCGCACCCTGAGAAACACTTTGTAGAATGTTTGCATGTCTGAACACAGTAGGCTGACTAAACACTGTTAAACAATTTGTATGATTAATTGTTTTCAGTGAATTGTTCACAGTGTATTGTAACATCACGGTTGGTGTCGTAGCTAATATGTGTGTTTTTGATTGGGTGTCACCAGCTTTGCTCCCTCGACAGGTTCGGATAGTTTGCAGCTGCTGGCGGATTAGGAATCACTTGGTATCAATAATTAATTAGCTCATTTCATTTTGAACTTATTTTGGCCTCACACGTCTTTCAACATCCATTTTCTCTTCCTTTTCAGCAGCGGCATCGCTCGTGATGATGTTTTGCCCTGCAGCCACATTTATATACCAATACCATAAAGTCACGCCTTTATGATTTTGCTGTACCAAAACAAAAACAAAACGGTAACACTTTAGTTTAGGGAACACCTATTAACCATATGTTAGTGGCTTATTAGCATGGAAATTATGAACATATTCACTCTTAATTAGTCATTATTAAGTACTTATTAATGCCTTATTCTGCATGGCCTTATTATACAACCAGTAAGACATTAACTAAGAGTTTTCCCTCAATAACCTCTGAATTATTACTTATTAGTAAGTAAGCAAGAAAGTTGTTATATAATGAATTACGATCTCAATATGTTAGGGTTAGGGTTAACATTAACCCTAACCCTAACCCTAACCCTAACCCTAATCCTAACCCTAATCCTAAACCTAACCTTAATCCTGTTTGGACTGCGAGGCTGCCATTAAGTGTATAATAAGGCATTAATAAGAATAAGGCATTAATAAGTACTTAATGATAAGTAAGAACCAATATGTTATTAAAGCTAATAAGCAACTAATTAATGATTAATAGGTGTTCCCTAAACTAATGTATGACCAAAAAAAACAAACATAGATACCCCCATATCTGCACTGTGTAACTGCAACAAAAATTAATTTATCCATCCATTTTTAGTCCCACTTATCCTTGTTTTCAGGACCGAGGGGGTGGTTATTTGTTTATTTATTTATGTATTGATTTATTTATTGGTTTGTTTGTTTGTTTATTTATACCAATACAATGAAGTCACGCTGTTGTGATTTTGCAGTGCCAAACCCCCTCATGGCTGCCCCCGCTTTGCAATTACACAACATCTGCACTGTGTAACTGCAACAAATATGTATTTTTTTTTTTTTTACTTATTCATTCATTTATTCATTCATTCATTCATTCATTCATTCATTCATTCATTCATTCATTCATTCATTCATTCATTCAGTTATTTATTTATTTATATTGGTTTTTTTTGGTTTTTTTTCTTAGTTTGTTTAAAAAATAGTGTTCTCAAGGCAAGGGCAACACATGACAAACATTGATTATGGCAGAAGAATGATGTGTTAAACACACACACACACACACAAAAAAAATTACTCACCAACAAGTGAGGACTAATAATGATGCATGTGCTTTATTTAGAGCTACATGCATCATTATCATTGGCGTATTGTTCATGCTCATGGAATCAGCAATGATAGAAAAACAATGGTACAGCAAATGAGAAGACACATGTCGATAAGATGAGCAAGGGCAAGAAAGCGCTTCAATCTGTTCTTTGTGCGTCTATTTATATAAAAAAAAGGACATTCTTGATTATATTCAACACATCAAAAGAAAAGCAGTGGAAAAAGAGACTATTGACGTGGGGATAGGGAAGAAGTTATAAATGAGGAACAGATTCTGACTAAATTCAAAGAACGATGCTTTGTGGAAGAAATTCACCATGAAGGAATTGACCATGCACTTTTTTTTCTTTTTTTTTTTCTAGCTGTTTCCAATTGTAACATATGAAAAACAACAAAAAATAGTGGCCGGGGTGTGACCTTTAGCATCCAAAATGCTTTTTTCTCCTGTGTGGCCATAAAGGGCAAAGTAGGGGTCACACTCTTTAACACGACTACATTTTTCCAGCATGTTCCACAGTGTGGAAGTAGCACAGTTAACGGTGGTGTTCAGTTGCGTCAGTTGTACAAATCTGTTTTTGTAAGAACGTTATTGGATCTCTTCCTTTGTAATCACCCCACCTGCATGACTTTCCTCTGAACTGAAGTCCATTTTCCTAAACTCAGTATCTCTACACCTACTCCAACCACATGGTATTCATTTTCACCAAACAGACAGTAAAACTCCCGTTCCAAACACAAGAAGGCATGAAAAGGAATATTATATTACCACTCACCAAGCACATGTACAGTATTTAAAAATGCATGTTATATTAAAAGCAAAAGGGAAGAAAAACGGTTAAAGCTTTAAAAGTCAAACGATTTGATTATAAAAGGAAAAATGCCTGATATCAATGTTTGAAAATGTTTTGCGATATTGAATGCAGGCTGCCTTCGGTTGCACAATGCTCCAAGAATAGACGCTGAATTCTTTTCAGTTTCTACTTAAAATGCTCCTAGACACTAGCTAAAAAAATGACTATTAGTATAGTATTATAGTGGTTAAGAAATCTGCAAAACTAAGTCAACATCATAAAGATCTTCATATTAAATCAACAAAAACAGATAGATATTTAGCTTTTTATCAGTACGTTATACTATCCTGCATTATAACACAGAGTGTAATGATTAATTTTATAGGTGTAAATCTGCTGGTAAGCTTGAGCAGTGGTGCTAAGATTCATAAAATGTACTGTGACCAAATTCTTTTTGCAACAATGGAATGCCCAAGCCGTGCCAGCTGTTATTTTAAGCAATACATTTTACAAATCCGAACCGTTAAATAACGCCTTATAAATCCCTAGATAACACTTTTATTTCCCCTTGGATGGAAATAACTGAACACAGTTCACTGTTTTTTTTTTTTTAACTAAATACTGTTTCTGTCTGTTTGTTTTTTAAGAAGACGACAACCCTCTACAGCACTTTACTATCCACTGCAGAGCACTTGTAAAGTCTGTTTTACAAGAAGCAAAACATCCAGAGGGAACTGTGAGTTAATTCCTTTCATTCTTTGCATGATGTTAACATAAACAAGGGACTAGTACGTTTGTAATGCCTTCAATATGCAAGTGCATCAAAGAGTCAAAGATGGATTGACTAAAATGAGCTGAACAATGATTAGAACAGCAGCAGTTGCATATAACACAATAGGTGTGACTGTAGGTAATGTTAAATTGATTCATAATCAGTGATGAATAAAGATATCGATATTTTTGTATTTTTCACATTTACATATTTAGATTGTTGTTAAAAAAAAAAAAAAAATGAAAAAAATATCACAGCAAATTGTTTTGCAAATGTCATAAAAGATAAGCCAAAAGTTACCAGTAAGCGTCGTCGGCTTGGTGTGTATTCCCATTAATCCTCTCATTGAGAGACAGCAGACAACGCTGTTCACCACAAGCTGGATTTTACATAAAGTGGAGTTGGGAAGAGGTGCACATGTTTCTCAGTTGAATGAAAGCCTGCCTTTTCCAGCAATCCACCCCCCATCCACCCCCCCCCCCGCCCTCACCCTTTTAGACATTCACTGGCCCGCAGCCACGCTCAATTACCATGGGTGGAAAAGAGAAGCAGATAAGGAAAGCATGAAATAGTGAAACAGAAAGCCAACCCCGGACACCCCAGAAGATAAATAGCAATAATAAGTACAAGCTCATTCCAAGTGTTAGAGGTCTGGATGGTGAACAAGCTGCTGAGGACATTCAATGGAAAACATGAGGTTCTGGATGCAGAAAAAAAAAAAAAGCCCTTTTCAGACTGAGATACATGCACGGTTTAATGAGATAATGACATTGCACTATGTCTGCTTAAATTCCTCCACTGTTGATAAGATTCTCCAACACAGCAACGGTCAAGGTGAGAATCTCTCCTGGTGGAGCTGTGGCTGCACATGCAGCAGCTGGAAGCCATTAGAATTGCAAAGCTGAGTCTGCTATCTGCACAACAGCCAGAATTCATTTTGATCCACTCTTAACATGTTTTATCACGTTTGGACACGGGGGCCAGTCTGCTCAGCATCCAACAACATTCACTGTCTTTAAACTCAGGCTGAAGATGAAAATGATAAATAGGAAGAGTATTTAACACTCTAACTTCTTTTATAGAGTGTGAAATTACTGACATGCTGGTTTGGTTTAAAAGATCTCAACAAGTAGCGGTCGCTAAGCTGCTGGGAAAAAAAAGGCTGGACCAAAATGAATTTACATGATATTTACTTCATAATGATTCCCATAGTTAATGTATTTTAATCCTATTAAAACAGATATAGAAAATCTGAGAGGATTGGGTAGTTTATATGTTACTGTTCAGGCTCATATTATCCGTTAGGGAAATAATGTGGTTCAATTTGAAATGCAATGGAAATAAATACAGCTGCTGTACATAACCGGACACAAAACTAATAACACAAAAGACGTTCATACACTATTTATTTAAAAAATAAAAGAGTTTTTTTGTGAACTTATAAAGGAGCCGAAACTTATTTTAAGAAATTAGTAAATTAGTAAAGAAGTATTATGTTTTTGAAAATGAAAACCCAACATAACATTAAGCCATTGCAGATTAAATACATGAAATGAATCACAATGGGTACTGTAAGTTTACATTATTCAGGCATTGGACTGATTACACAATTCTGTGATCAGAGCACATAGAAGTGTTACTTATGGACCAATTACGTATAAGTTTAAAGATTCCAGAGTGTCAGTACACATCTTACTTTAGTTAAAGCCACACCGTGGACTTTTTGACCTAAAAAGTTGATCCATATGAGTTATTTTAAATGATTCCTCAGGCCAATATACAGCGCTTGACGGTATCAATGCTGCGAGCAGGGCTTCCCTCTTGAAATAACGACTATGTACATTTGGAGGAGACGGACCGTCTTTCACCAGGTCATGTGCCCTGAAAAATGCCTGGAGAACGTTTCACTTTACGGCAGTCAGGTTACCACAGGCTTAGATATATACTGCATATAGTTCCCATGTGACGTCAAAACAAACGGGCATTTCCTGACCTGCCGCCATCACTGTGGGCAGCTGAAACGAGTTAGTCTCTGTTTACAGCCAAAAGAGAACAATATGGTAGTTTCATGTTGGGTTAATGGTGCACTAATCGCCACGATAGTTGAGGGATTCTTTAGGAGAAGTTACAGGTCAGCGACTGTCTGCATACATCAAAAGACAAAGGAGGTTGGCCCGACTGACTTTGTTGATTTTTGCGACAGTGCTGCGGCGCTTGTGGCTACTTGGGGCGCTTGCATGAAAGTTACAGGTCTAGGGCCCCTACAGTCTAATAAGACTATACTTTTTGGTAGCGTTCATTTTGTTGAGTAAAAATTTCCATCATGGTTTTAATCAATTGCATTTTTTGAAGTGACAACAACGAGATTGTGACTAACATTTTTCTTTTCTTTTTTTTTTAATACATGGGAACAAACACTGTTCTCAGTTTCTTTTTTGGAAGATCGACATCCAATCAGAACTACTTTTGTTGCATGGAAGGCGGGACAAGCCGGTAAGTGATCCAACAGGAAGTAAGCTGATTGTGTTCGCTTGTGTATTTATACCACTATATCTGCAAAATGTCTTTTACGTTGACTATAACTGAAATAGTCCTGATGACTACATTTGGATTAAAACTAAATGGCAGTTTAGCCAAAAGACTATGACTAAAACTAAATCCAAATTTGCTGTTAAAATGAACACTGTTCTTTGGTACTTGGTCATGAATAAAGATTTTTTTAAATTATCACAAGCATAATTTTAAGCTGTGAGAACATGCAAACTCTCTATAGATGGATCAGGGGAGATTGAACCCACTAACTTCTTATTACGCACATCTGCACCCACCTTGTTTTATAGAATTTTGGGTAATTTATTTTTTATAAATAAACACTTATGACTCTTAACTCCTGTTGTTGTTTTTCTCGAACACAAAATGTGTTGTAAATGTAAACCCAGCATGTGTTTTCCACTGTTACCTCTCCAAACACTCTGCAGATCAAGCATTTTAAGAATAGGAATTAAAAAAAAAACTGATTAAATAACCCTGTTGAGACCTAAAAAGCCCATGTCACATCCTAAAAATGTTGTTTACTGCAGAAATCAGCAGCCACTTCCCAATGATGGTCACATTGACCCTGAGCCTCAGCACACTCTCACAGTTGTGCTCTGAGAAGTGGCAAAGCTGCTGATGAAACCAACTTTTCCTCTTTGCACTCTCTGCTCTGTGGCATGTCATCAATACAAGGAGCAAAAAGAGGAAACGGAGAAGAAAAGTGTGTGTGTGTGCGTGTGTGTGCGTGTGTGTTAAATTCAACCACAAACTGAGTAATTCATCTTGGTGCTTTCTTGGTGTTATGGAAACTGGATTTGTTTGATGCAATTAGAAATACGTACACTCAACAGCTACTATTGTTTGTTTGTTTGTTTTTTAAACTGGTTTGAGGGTAAAGGCAGTTTGAGGTTTTTTTTTAAGTGGGAAACATATTTCTTGGTTTTTGTCACAATGAGTGATTTGATTTCCCCACCATGAATTATGACAAAACGAGACCACAGAATTCCTGAACAGCATCAGTGAACGGCAAACACTTCCCCTGACATTGTTTTTATGGAGTCCATTTCTCTTAATGGAAATGATAGTTTGATGACTGGAAACCATGCATAGAACCAGGATGGATGGATGGATGGATGGATCGACCGCGTTACCATTTTGTGCAAAGCATAACAATGCATTGAATGTTACCTCACTGTGATGCCTGCAAGCCTTGGACATGCGTAAGAAACCGAGTTTCCTTGGAAGTACAGATGTGGAAAAAAGACCACAACTGGATAAAATCTGTAAGAAAAAAAACAACCCATTTCTATTCATAACTCTGAATCATCTGCAAAATACAGCCAACATCTGACTTTTATCAAAAGGGGAAAAAGCCACTGGACTGGGTTTGCACAATTAGGCATGTCTAAATACCTGCAGCACAGCTCAACAGCAAAACTCGGGAAATAAATTGATAATTATTTGTCAAGCTCTGTTTTATCCTGACAGAATCTTACAGTTTTTCTGCTTTTCGTTAACTTTAAATCCCCCCAGATGCACAAATACTATCGCTTAACAACTAAACTTTCTGACAAATCCCTAAAAAGACGATGGAAAACTACTGACAATCTCTGAAGATTATCGCTATTATGTTGTATTTTCATGTTTATCTGCATGTCACATGTAAACGACAGAGGTATACGACATTTTTAGCGTCTCTGAAACAAGTAGGCAGGTGATGTCAGCAAAATATTTCAAATTATAAAAGTGTTAAGTTAAAACATGGCTATTGTGTCCATTTGTTAAGTGATGGTTTTGAACTTCAAAGGCTGATAAAAAAAAAAAAAAAAAACACAAATAAGAAGAATGTTTTAGAAAGATTTTTCACACAACAATAAAGTTAATTTTAATAATTCATAAACAAAGAAAACGCAGTGTATTGTTCTTTGTGAAATCAACAAGATAGGAGATATCAATCAAATGAGCATTTAATGAAACTAATAAATAAGTTCCATTTTAGTTTTGAAGAATCACATCCTACATACTGTATATTTGTGTGAGTGTGTGTGTGTTTTTATACTTTCAACTAACCCTAACCTAAAACTTGACTTAACTTGACATAAAAGTAGCTGTAGTACTTCCCAATCAGTAATAATTCATAATAATACATGTCATTTTAAAGTTTTTTATTATAAAGAACTGAAAACAAAAACTTAAACTTGTGAAATCAAATCCTGATGGTCTATTTTTATACATTTTATACATTTTTTTTATTGATGTCATTTACTGATATTCTTTGGTAACTTTGTTCCCACAGATTCACTGTTCATTTTCATATTTACATGAAGATTTTTGCTCTTTTTTGAGAAATATTTATTAACATCAAACACTCCTTTCTTAATTTTGATCCAATATCCGTATCCACATGGGCTCATTTTTAACCCCTATGGGCGATTCCTCAGTCTTCGCGGCGGTGGTTGGGGTGTCTCCTCAGCGGAGGCAGAGAGCTGAGAGCACCCAGAGGTGACGCAGACACCTGGAGGTCCTCTGAGACCTGGGTGGCCCCTGAGTCCAGGTCGGCCTACATGTCCCCGCTCGCCTTCCTTCCCAGGCTGACCATTGAAGGCTCTGCCGGGGCGACCGCGCTGACCTGTGTTCAAGGTAAAGATGTTGCTTACACCTCAGGCTTTATAGTCACCTCTGTTTGCTGAGTACAGCTGTTTTTTAGAGGTTCCAGGAACAGGGAATTTCCAAAGCAATACAGTGTTTTCTTTTTTTTTAAGCCAATAGCATTCTCATAGCTGTACAGCTCTCCCACTGAATTTTAACTGGAACATGAAACTCACTCATCAGTGAGCAAAATTTAAGCCATCAGATAAAAAACATTTAATCACCCTTTGATCCTTGATCTCCAGTGTAGCCTGATAGGCCGTGGCCTTTGGTTCCTTTATCACCTTGATCTCCTCTGTCCCCTGCATGGGACACACAAAGACAAACACAGCTCGTAGCAGGAAAGACACCAAAAACAACCCCTAAAAACATATTATTTTCAATATGAAACTTTGAATATGAAAAATATTTAACACCTTTGGAAACATTTGACACAGGTCTGGCACCAGGATGTACAGTATCTCAAACTGAGATTATACGTGCTTAATAAATGTGTAGCTTTGTGTCTTTACAGTGTTTGATTGAGGCATTCATTAAAGCAGTGGTTCTCAACCTTTTCAGTCCGCAACCCCCAGAATGAAGGTTCCACAGACCAGGAATCCCCACTGTAACTGAAGGTGTTTGAACACAAACATAAACATTCAAGAACAGTCATGTGGACAGGGTCATCTACAAGGGGGAATAAAGGGGGAGAACTTTTGGGGGCCATCCATAAAGTCAGCAAAATTATGATCAATTGTTCTATGAATCTGTGATAACCACATTTATTTATTTAATGTAATTTAAAAAGAAGGAACAATTACCGATAGTTTAAACTGGCATATAATGAACATGACAAATCCTGAATGTGGTTAAATTGGCAAAAATATGCATGAAATATGGTGAAAAGAATTTAAAAGTGACAATAATGGGATAATATGCGATACTAGGTAGGAAAAGTGGTGGAAAGGGTTTATAAGTGCCGAAAATGTTATGAAAGTGGAAAAAATGTGCAGAAAAGGCATTGAAATTAGATGGACTAATGGCAGAAATGGGAGTAATGTAACAAAAATGCATTAAAAGGAGCAAAAATATGGCAGGAAAAAGTGATGAAAGTATGTTAAATTATGGCAAGTTTGGTGTAGTTGCAGGAAAAGGGTAAAAAAAAAAAAAAAGAAAAAGGAAAAATGGGCTCAAAATGTTCAAAAAAAAAATTCCTATTTACTTGAAGGCTTTTGGCGACCCCCCTCCCAGTGTCTCATGACCCCAAATGGGGTTCTGACCCTAAGGTTAAGAACCCTTGTATCAAAGGACAACTTGTAGCTGTGGTAAAGTTTTACTATTGATGAACATTCAATCAATTCTTAACTCTTACAGAAAAAACTATAACATAAGCTGAACAATTATGAACAAAATATGATTATGATATGAAATCACATATTTAGTTCAGTAGAAATAGCATGTAAACCATTGTGTCAACCCTAACAGATGGAGAGGACAAAGAAACCTGAAAGCAGATTAACGTCAGTAGCTGAGTCCAGGTTGTCCTTGTTTCTATGGCATATTTCTTAATTTTTAGAACTATTGGATCTGATAATCTGAGCTAATAATATAATATATACTTGAATTTTCAACCCTGCACTGTCACAGCATTGGTTTACAATGAGGCTGCAGACTGTAAATGAACTGTACATCACTCCCATACTTTGACCTCTGAACTCAAATGATGACAATCGATGACAAAACATTTTGGGAATCATTGCTATTTACCGGTAAATCAATATAATGTATAAATCTTGAGGACCCCCTCGAAAATGAGATGATTCATCTCAAGGGGCTTATCCTCTAAATAAATCAATAAATGTAAATTTAACGTCTGTGCTCGGGATACTATAATTTTTACGAAACTGTTATTTTCATTAAAAGGTGTGGCAGTTGCCGAGGCAACCCTTAGTATTCATACAACGTAAATGCTAGCTCTGCTCTCACCTCTTTCTCCTTTCCTGCCTGGATCTCCAACTTCTCCATAGAATCCAGGCAGGCCCATTTCTCCACTAACGCCATCATTACCAGGATCCCCCTGAAAACATCAAAACATTACGTCTCCATTCATCACAGATAAGCTCTTATCACAACACATGAAAACATCAGTTTGGCTGGAAAACTTATCCACAACATGTATTTTTTTTTTTGTGGGGGGGGGAGTGTATGATTTGGAATGGATTAGGACAACACGTAATAATGGTGACAAGATTTCTCGATTCAAAACAGCCTTACATATCACCATTCTATTCAGACCAAGCGTCTAGTCTTTGATTAGCTCTTTTGGAGACATGGAAAATCACATTTTCATCCTTTAGCTGCCAAATATTTCAGCTCTTAAAGTCTGATCCAGACCCTTGCAAAGTGGTGGCCTTGTAATCAGACGTTGAAGAAAACAAGTACGTCAAAGACAATTGTGAACTGGTAGTTAATTCTGCTTCCAAACTAGAAAACTCACCGGGGATCCTGGGGGTCCTTTCTGTCCCGGGGGACCAGGAGCACCCATG
This sequence comes from Gouania willdenowi, assembly GCF_900634775.1. Classification (NCBI taxonomy): domain Eukaryota; kingdom Metazoa; phylum Chordata; class Actinopteri; order Blenniiformes; family Gobiesocidae; genus Gouania; species Gouania willdenowi. The sequence goes on along the minus strand of NC_041058.1, from coordinate 19,338,424 downwards.
GGGACGTCACCATACAGAGGACACACAGCTGCACATGTCCTCTTCACTGAATTGGCAAAGGTGGACATCTGCTCCAGAACCACCTTGTTACAGACCTCGATCACGTGTAGAGCCGACAGTGTGGGGCCCTGTTCATGACATCATCGCCATCGTCATAAGTGAAAGTGAAACCAACGCTAAAGCAATGGCTGAATAACTGGAGACACGTTTACATGGAAGCTTTAATTCCTGTGTGAGCATGGGTTCATATTTCTTAAATATTGAATGACCACAGTGGATTAAATAGAAACATGTGAGTGTTAGTTTGAATGAAAACAGTGAATAGAACTTGTACAGCCATTGCAGACATGGTTCTATATCAGGGCTTAAGATCATATTAATGATCTAAAGACTGAAGAAAGATGTAGATCTCATTTGCTATACATCAAGCTTTAAAATTGTGCCACACTTACAGGGGGGCCTGGGGGCCCTTGAAATCCATCTGGTCCTCCTTCACCACGAACCCCTTTGGCTCCAACTGGACCTGATCGTCCATCTGGACCTGCAGGGCCCCGCTTCCCCCGTCCTCCCTGAGGACCCTGCTTACCTCTGTCTCCAACCTACACAGCAATATCAGAAAGCCATAAACAGTGCATATATTAGAATGTAGGAAATGTTTACTGAAATATGCATTGAAATAAACAACCATTGCTTGTAAAGGATGCATTGATATTAACAACATTCAGATACCTTAAATGCACTAAACTGCAAAAACAGGAAACAAAGTATTAGAAGAGGAAGCAGAAGGTTAGTGTTAATAATTTAACAACAGACAGATAACCAGGTGAGATTACAGTGCTGGTTTCTCTTTGGCTAGTGTTTAAAAATCTGGCAAGAGTTGTGCACATTCTCTTGCACAACTGGAGAATGTGCAAGAGTCCTTTTTGAATCAACGTTAGAGTCACCGTTCTTATCACATTCACAGACGCTTCAAATATGACTGGAATGTTATTTGATTCACGTTAGATGTTTCAGAGGATCCATTTTCAAGTGACATATAAGACAGTCAGACAAAGGATTCTCACCGAACCACAGCTGCTTCCTTCAGTTACACAAACCCCCCTTTTAGGAAGGAATTATCTTAACAAAGTTACAAGAGAAGTCACAGTAAATTGAATCAAATCAGCCGATGGAATCTCAACTTACCCGGCCTTTTGGGCCCTTTTCTCCTATTTCTCCCTTTCAACCAAAAACAAATCACTGTTAGCAAATACACAGAAACAAGTGTGATGATAAAGAAATTGAGGGTAGTACCTGTGGAGCTTTAACTCCTTTCAATCCCTGGATCCCTGTGTCACCCTGCATAAAATACACAATAAACAGCATTTGGACCATATCTAAATATCATATATTAGCTTTATTTTACGGGTAATTTGTAATAAAGGACACACTACACCTTTTACGTAATAAATTGAAAATCTGAATATATGAAGCCTGAGATTGGATTTTTCTAGATTACTATGACATGTATGTGAAACAGGCTTCTGTACATGTTGCATTTTGAACCAAGCCACTCAGAATCAGCTTATGTTACAAACATCCACCACAAGTATTTACACTTATCCCTGTACGCTGCAAACTCAAGTCAAGTTGATTCATCTCAATTTTTAACTCACAACACTGGTGTTTGTAATTGATATACTATACTTTGGGCACTAACCAGTGCAAAAGTTTGAGATTAACTAATAAATGATCAAAATATTCTCACTAGCAACTCTATTAAAGTGCTAGAAATGCAATCCTCAATCCAATAGCTACAGTGTGAAAAATTGTGTTTTTTTGAAGGTTCTTCAATAGCTTTTTTCTTCTTCACTTTCCTTTATCCATTAAGTTTGTTCCCAAGCCAGCCACAGAAAGATAAACAGTAAAAAGCAATTACTGAAATAAAATCAGCGGCTTCTGTAAACATCAAGTACCAAGTCCTGAAAGAAGGTGAGGCAGTCTGTGACCTCCTGTCCAGTTATGAAGGGAAAGACCTGATGGGTGGCCTGAGCTATCTTCATCATTAACCAGTATCCTCTGTCAGCTTGTTTAAAAAATGATGAAAGATTTGGATGAATACCATTAAAAACGACCGCCAGCAATGTCATTGTGCTTTTTTTTTTTCCCCAAATACAAACGTTGCTGTCCAAACCAGAGGGAATGTCGGTTTTGAAAGGAACTTAAAATTGAAGAATTGTTTGATTGTGCCATTAAATTGTGGTTTTTCTCTCGTTTAATCTCTAGTGTTTCCAACATTGCATTGTGGGCCAAATTCTGCCTGCAATTTATACAATACAGCCTGAAAAAAGCTCAGAAAAGGAAAGCCCGATAAGGTGAAAATAGAACTACACTTTAGCTTGGGTGACGTTAAGAAAGACAAAGACAAAAACAATAAATTTGTCACTTTTGTCATTCAGAAATCATAGTGTAGTCGTCGTGCTCAGTCAAAATGAGTAAGGCAGGTGTTGTGTAATGGCCAATGAAAAAGGATGTAATACCTTAGGTCCAGGTCTTCCAGGCACACCTATATGTCCCTGTAAGGAAATGAGTTTAATGCAAAATAAACTTTAGTGGTGAATAGTCCAGAAAAGTCCTATGAACTGCTTACTGTTGGTCCAGGTGGACCAATGAATCCTGGTCGTCCTGGTTTCCCTGCAGAACCCTTGTAACCTCTTGCGCCCTTGAAGATAATAGATGTTTCAATCAAACAAAGACCTTACGTTGATTCTTAGACGTTAACGTTCAAACAAAACAACTGAAGTGTTTCTTACAGTTTGACCTTGGGGACCCATTTCACCAGCAGGCCCCAGGCTGCCCTTTTCCCCCTACAAAATAGATTAAGCATTAAGTCAATCTTTCTAAAACACATTCATAACATGTCTATTACCACAGACAGACCATCTGTTGCTGTCATAACTGCAACTGACTTTAGATAATGGACTTTTTAATTATAATTGCCATAAAAATTCTATAAAAATTTTAACTTTACGCAAAACTGGGGGACCATGTTACAGTTCTATGGATAGTTCAACACATATGTAGTTAACAATTATTGAAATATGTTTCATATCAAGTTTTCCCACATTTTATTATTAAAAAATAAATAAATCGCGGTGTATACTGATACAAAAAATACCAGAACCTATATTTTCATTGATTAGGACAACCTAAAAAGGTAACCAATACATAGGAAAGATGATAGATGATAGATATTAGTGTATTTTACAACTGATTTAGGACCCGTTATAATAAGAGATGGTTAACTTTTATTCAATTGTAATTGAACTTTAGTAATTGAGAACTTAACTGTAATTGACTTTTAGAGGATAAAAAATAATTGTAATTTAATTGAAACTGGAAGAATGCTGGTCACTGTAATTGCAATTCAATTGTAATGGAACATGGCTAATTGAAAATGTAGTTTGACCCCAACCCTGCCACAGACAACCATCATCAATGAATTACCTTGGATCCACCGCGTCCAAGTTTCCCAGTTTGTCCTTGTGGTCCTTGATAAGCCTGTGGGCCATAGATGACATTATCAACACAACGATAAAATTAATGGTAAAATGAAGCCGTAATCTGCTGTGAACAACACCTCTACTCCTGGGTCGCCATCTCTTCCAGATAAACCAGGATCACCGATGATACCCTGAATATATGGGAATGTTATTTTGAATGAGTTTGTGGCCCAATCTTACCGTAATTAGAAGTGGTAACTTTGTATTTGTAAGCAGTTAATCACCTTTTGGCCAATAGTGCCAACTCTGCCAACAGGTCCTTGGATTCCCTAGTTCCACCAGTTCAGCCATTAATAAAAACACATTCAACAAAATTCAACAAATATGTTTTGATTCACCTCAAACTGGTGCAATTTAAATTAAACAAAGGTGCCAGTGTTTTTACTTCATGATACTCACAGGCTTCCCTTTCTCTCCTGGAGTTCCCCTTTCTCCTGGATCGCCAACAATACCCTGTCAAACCATTATTAGATGAACATTTTGTGATCCGACCAACAGCAAGAGACACCCGGGAGCCTTTCCTCATACACAATGCAACTGATTCACTGTGTTTTATTTACTCGCTAGCATATGTTGTTATAGGCTTGTTTAGATTCCAGCTTGAATCGAGACACATGAACTAACATAGTTTACAGAGACAAGGGCACACAGGCCAAAAACAATGTTCTACAGTATGTCCATCCCGGGTTTTTGCCACATTAAAAGCGATTCAGGGGTTTTTGAATATAGTGGGCAGTGGAAGAATTGAATGAACCATCATGGATTTTAAAAGAAGATATCTCACTATAACCCACCTGCTTTCCTCTTGACCCAAGTTTCCCCATTGCTCCAGTTTTCCCCTTTTCACCCTAAAACATTGAGAAGAATTGGTGAGTTAAGCTTTCTAAGAATAGTGCGTTAAAATAGAATAAACCAGAAATACCTTCACTCCTTGATAGCCAGGAATTCCTTCATATCCTCTTTCCCCTTTCGCACCCTTGAGGAAGGCCAATACTTAGACATAGAGTATTACATCAAAAAACTCAACAGCAATGATTGGGAGGATTAGCTTACCATTTCTCCTGGTTTACCAGTCTTTCCAATATCTCCAGGTGGTCCCCGAACTCCCTGATATAGCATCAAGAGGAATGCACTTTGTTTTTCTTTAAAATGACTTGTTTATTCAACAGTTAATCAGCAAATTCACAGGAAAAGCTTGTAAATGTTTTATGCAACAAGTTTCATTATAGATTAAAGAATGTAACATACTTTACCTTAAAGGCTTGGGCCCCTTTTAATCCTTTTAGCCCTTTGAGACCTCGGTCCCCCTGTGATTATGACATTGTTTTAATATAGACTTTTACGCACCTCAAGGTAAAGAGAATTATTCATAATTTTCATAAAATACCATTTGGCCCCAGAGGCCTCTCATTCCTTTTTCGCCTTTGATTCCTTGTTCCCCCTGCGGATGTGTACGAGAGGTTTTATTAATCCAATTCCAGATGGAGTCAAACTTAAGAGCATCAAGACAGATCTCACCTTAGGGCCTGTCTCACCAATGCTGCCGTAGTCTCCAGTGTTACCCCGAATGCCCTACAAAAAAAGTTTGATTTAGGAAAAAGACAGATGTGATTTTTTTTTCACTGAGGCTGACACAAAAAAAAAGCAAATATAAGATGAGATGCTGGAAGAAGTGTAGGTCAGGGAACCAAAATGCACAGAAAAATGCTTGATTTGATTTGTAAAAAAGCAAAGAAATCTGTCATCTCTGCGGTTTACTGTGAAACCAAACACAGAAGGCATTAAAAGATTATAGTCAGCACTCCTGGAAACAGCTGCATCTTGACATGTACGGTCTTGTAAAAAAGCTCCTGTGAAAAGGTGATTTGTTTTTTCTTCCAAGAACAAAATGAATGTATTTATTATTTTGTCAACTCCTTACACATTTTGTTTTTTTAAAGCAGAAAGGAAACGACATGGAGACTAGACAAGACAGGAGACCAGAGCTCAACTATTTACCATCATTTAGAAAGCTACGCTAAAATGCTAGGCTAACACACACCTTTGTTTTCCCTAAAACGTGTTTTATTTTATTTTTGTCTTGTTGTGAATCGGCCTGTGTATGTTATATGTTTTTCTGGCTGCTTGTTTACATAGATAATCCCTTTTTGACCTAAAGTCTGTTTCAATTTGGCGATCAGGCTCTGGTGTCGATTCACTATCTTTTTATTTGGACTGCTTATATTTTTCTTGGCAGTCAATTGAGTTGGATGTGTTTACATAGCACTGACATAGTGTTAATACTTAAAAATGTTGATTCAACACAAAAGTCACATAGTTGGAGTCTTCTGATGGAAATTGAACACCCCGAGAATCTTTTTTTTTTTTTTTTTATACTTGTCTGCACATGCTGTCAAAGGTCAACACTACAAGAAGTGCAATCATTATGAGACAGCAATGCATGTTTTGTTATTGAAATAAAATAAATTGATTTATTTTATTGCTTAATTGTGACCATCACCAGCCCTCCCTAAGGAAGGGTAAGAAATCTTTTATTATAGGGAGAATATAAAAAGGGAGAGCAGTGTTACACCTAGGTGGAGGGGGAGGGGCAGGGGAAAGGGAGCAGGGAGGAGAGACTCAAGGTAGGAAATAGAAAAGGTGGGAAAGAATAGATTGTTTTACAGTGAGGGTGAGATGTGAAGTTGTAGAACATATTGTGCTTATCATGTTATATAATCAAGCCAGTATGGTGACAAGTGTAAAGCTTAGCTATAATGGTGGTGGCTGTGGACAGGGGGAATGAGTGAATGGTAGTACCTAAAGCAGGTATTTGGGATTAACGTGTCTAAAGTTAAGCCCAGTATGAGTTTTATCCCACATCCCAAGGCGTGCCAGTGCATCGTATACAGGATATATGTGCAAAAACCGCTACCGCAAACCCAGGAACTGCCCAGGGCCCGCAGATGCAGCCAGGCCAGCAGAAAGTGTGGGGGCCAAGGAGCCCCAGGCCACCCCCCCATGGCCGAGCAACCCCCCAGACGCCACTGAGATCCCAGGCCGAGAAGCAGCCACTGCCCCCCACACACACATCCGAGGAAGCCCCAAGCAGCCGAGCACCTAGTGCATCCCGCCACCGACCCCAACCCCCAACCCCAAGGCCTCCCGCCAGCATCCCACGCTCCCAACCACCCACTCCCAAGCACCCAACCTCCCGAGGGGAGGGGCCCATAGCCCCCACCCCAGCAGAGGAGCCAAGGCCCACGCCCAGCAGACAGCCAGAGCCGCGTCGAATGGGCAGCCGGTGGGCGCCCGCCGGTGGGCCCAGAGCCAGCAGGGACCAGACTCCAGGCCAGAAGGACCCGGAACGGAAGCAGCACCGAGAGCAGCGCCCCCAGGGACAGCGACCACGCCAAGAGATTTGGCTGTATATCTCCATCAATGCGCCAGGTCACCTTTTCATATCTTGTAGTCATAGTTACCCAGAAAGTGTTTATAGCACAGAAATGTCTTTAGTAGTGGTGCAATTCAACCATCTACCAAAGAGTCAATAATGAGGAACAAACGCAGATGGGAACAAGGTATTACACTTCATGCACATAGGAAAGGAGCTTTCTCACCATTTTAATCCTGAAGCTTGGAGGTTTATTGCTCATAAACATAGAAATCTAAACTTTATTTCACATTTGTATGGTGACACTCAGTCCAATTCCATTCTGTAAATTTTGGTAATAAACTACTCCCTAAAGACAAAGTAAACATTAAATTGATCTTATATTTATACAGGTGCATCTAAAATCTAAATAGCGCAATAAAAACTGGTAATGGAATCACCTGAAATATGGAACTCTGGCAACACTGAAATATCGCTAAAAGTTTTTACGCTTTCAGATGTTTTCATATAGAAATGTATCGCAAAAGCGCAATGGAAACACTTTTTCCGCAATTACAGGTCACGTCACGTCACGTGACGTGACGTGACGTACCTGGTCACGTGACCATTTCTCTCCGAGAAAACATGGTGCAGTACTTGTAGATAGAAGTGAAGAGCAAGACATTTCTTAGCATTATGCTATATACTACACATTATAAAATTATTACTGTCACATTAGCAAACAACAAAGGAATGCCAAGTGTTATAAGGAGCTTCAGAGCGTCCGTCTTCCTGCAGCGAAGACCCGTGGGACGAGATTTCATGGGTGTTATGAGGTTCCTGCCCAAAACAACCTTCAAAGGCAACACGGTTAAAGCGCAATTATACTTTGTTGAAACTTTAGAAATATCGCTTATTATTTGGCAAAAAACTGTAACGAAAACACAGCAAGTAAGTTTTTTCCCAATCTTTTTGCATTTACTTTCTTTTTTACAAGTAAATTTTCAAAATCCATTCATCAAATCAACAAAGACATTGTTTGTACAGATGCTGACTTACTCATCAGCAGAGCAGAGTCAACAAATATTTCCTGCAAGACTGACATGTCTCTGTCTGTCAAACGTCTGAAACCATCCCACACAATCCTGTCTGTACCAGTAAGATGGGTGGAGGTCAACCTCAAAAATGGCCGACAGCTCTCGGCGAGGCATGACTGTGAGTTTTACAGCATTTCTCAGAGTGCATGGCTCTGAACAGTATAGGACCACCCACCACTGGAGATGGAGCTGTTGATATATCAGTGCCAGGAAATGCCCTACTTGGATGCCATCAGGACGGGAGATGTTTGATTCCCAACGTGGAAGGACGTCAAAACTGCAACCAGTTACACAAGATAGAATCCTAAATGAGCTGGAGCTGCATTTCAACAGGATAATATGTAGAACGAGGGATAATTGAGGCCAGATCACATCTCTTAGTGTTTGACAAACATGGCTCGATCTGAACCACTGATCTACTGACTGCTAAATATAGATAAACACTAATAGGTTGTAAATTTGAAATGGAAGTAATCCCATCTGCAGAGACAATAAATGTGTTAATGCAAATGCACTGCTGCATGTGTAAACAGCTCCTTAGTAGAGTACTTTGTTTTATTAAAGCTGCCATAGATCTTTCATTCCCTTCCCTTATTACTGTTTCCTGTCTGGAATTATTTGGCTATAATCACCATACATATCAGGATGCAATCAACACAAAAGAAAAGGAGACAAATGCCGATCATTAGTGTCATTAGGAAGGTGCAGCCCGTGCCTGGTTTCCCAGTTTGCGAGATTTATTGCATTTGGCCTAGTTTCCCATGTGGAAAAATAAATCAATTGGTTCTTCTGCCATCAATTGTCAGTAGGAGTTAAGTCCTATATTTCAAACCGAGTGGATCTATGTTTTACGATGCAAGAAGCTATACACACTGAATGTTTTTGCATCTACTTCAGTTTGTATTTATCTTGGACTCATATTAAAGAAAAGTAAAAAGCAAGTAAATAAATAAAAAAAATCAGTTTCCTGTTTCTTCTGCTTTCTCCCTGTTGTGTTTTGCTTCACTTGTCATTTTTCACTGCTTTGCTCCTAACTCGCATGGATGAGTTTTACAGCCACTTTAACCCTTTCACCACGCAGCGAGAGGAAAAAGATTCCGCTCAGGGAACAATCAAACAAGATTTGTCGAGCATAAAACCAAGTTTTACAATTGCTTTGCTGACTCAGTTTACCCAGTTTCCTTGTCTTCCTGCATCTCCGGCGTGTCCAGGTAGACCTCTGTGACCCTGTGGATGGATAAAAAACATCAGCCAACGCAGGTTCAGCTGGTCTTAGTTATCATTAGGCTCAAAAACCCAGTAGATGTTCTCACCACTGGTCCTGGAGGACCCTGAACACCAGGTTGTCCATGCATACATTTGCAAGATGCTCTTCCAGCAGTCAGCCCGATCTCTGCATAGCCTCCACACTGGAGAGCAAGGACGGCATCGAAATGTCAAAAGAAATCCACACATACAGTTTATCAGTGGTTCCCAACCATTTTTAGGTCATGACCCCATTTTGATATAAAGAAAATTTGGATACTTTTTCTTCTAAAATTAGTTTTTGACCATGTTTGGTTTTCTGGGTTAGAAATACAGAACAGCAAGGATGTATGTATACATGTATATGTATATATGTTTTAAATTTGTATTTCCTTTTTCATTTTCAATTAATATTTTGTTCAATATTTCCATTGTGTTTTGATACTGATTTTTGTTTATTTTGGTAATAAATTATTTTTTTCCTTATATATCAAATATTAATTGTGCATTTTTCTGATTTTATAATTGTTTTTTGTCGATTGAAAGGGGTGGAACTCTTATACAAGCCTTTGGGGCTTCGTTCCCTCCTTGAACCTTTAATATAGTTTTTTCTTAAATGTGTGCCTAATAAATAAACAAAAAAAAAATTAAATAAGTGACAAGTTGTGCCAGCTCAGTCATTTGTATAGTGCATTTTATTCTAAATAGATTTATACTTGGGAAAATGAAAGTATAGAATACAGTGAGTGTTGTTTTAAATGTAAATAACATTCTTAATCAGTATTTCTTTTTTTAATGAATTACTAGACATTTCAGGCAATCCCTATTTAAATTCCAGGCGACCCCACATGGGGTCACGACCCCAAGGTTGAAAAACACTGTACTATATGTTTGAAAGGACACTGATTTGGATTATTGACGACTCACCACGCTAGACAGCTCACAGCAGCCCTCTGAATAGGCCTTCTCTGGGTCACATGACACTTCCATCTGTTGGAGGTCGACCTAGGAAGTAGAAACAGATAAAGTCATCGTGTCAGGATGTGTCACAAACATAGATATGTCACGTTTGAATTCCAATCCGTCGTCTTACAGACACTTTGCGATCTCTTGGCGTGCGTTTGACGATGGCGGCGCGACCATGTTGGATGACTGGTCTTGGTTCGTCGATGGGCTGCACACTGACCTCCTCACAGTCGATCAGTAGCTTCACCTGTGGACCTTCCACACTCAGTGCCAACTTGTGCCACTCTCCATCAAACAACCTCTCGACACCGCTGAAGGTCCTCAACATCTGGCTCCCGCGTGGGCCCACGTAGAAGAAATCTACAGAGCGCGTGTCACCATGGAAACGCAGGCCAACCTGCTCTCGTCCTTCAGGATCGCTGACCTGCCAAAGGTCCCAAGATGATTGGGCAGCGTCTTTGGTGACTTTAAATGTTGCAATGACAGAGTAGTCAGAGGGAAATCCATCTGGATACACGTCACTGTGGAATAAGGAGTCAGAGTCGAGGCCCGCAGAGCGTAAAGCTTTTGTAGGAACATGAGGAACAGGAAATGTTTACATGTCAAAGCTCAGCTTGTCCTAAATTGCACAAAAAAATACAACTGCTTGTTCATGAAAACTCCACACAGAAAAGACCAGGGTTTGAACCCATGACCTTCTTCATATGTGGAGTTTGCAGAAGGAGTTTTCCCAAAATTTATTCTAAAAAATATATAAAATGGTTTTCTGCTGCTTTGAGTCTAACATATTACTGTTAGTTTCATATCACAGATGTTAGTTCTACCTCAGGTGTGTACTAGTATAAGTTTTCAGTGAAATGGTCCCTAACTTTTGAGACTTTAGGTTGGTTTTTCTTCTGTTGCGCAATTCTTCTTCACAATGTAAATGGTGAAGCGACACTGCCCCCAGCAGTTCATGTATGGCAGCAAAAAATTAAACAGAAAGCTGCCACCAGCCTGATTTTATCATGAACGACGCGTCGACGTAAATTTCTGTAGTCAACATTATCAATCATGTTACTACAGTGGCCGTAAAAAGCTCACAATCAAACACAAAATGAAGAACCCCACAACGCAACACAAAACGCAACGGGAACTCACAACACAACACAGAGTGACGAACGCCACAACGCAACACAACATGAAAGCACACACAAACACAACACAACACAGAATGATGAATGCCACAACGCTACACAACACGAAAGCGCGCACAAATACAAACCCTACAACACAACACGAACGCAGTCTGGTAAAAATCCACGAAGAAGAGTGACGTTAACGTTGGCGTCAGTGACCGATCCTTTCACGGATTTTTACCGGACTGCTTTCGTGTTGTGTTGTGAGGTTTGTATTTGTGTGCGTTTTCGTTTTGTATTGTGTGGTGAGCTGTTACGGCCATTTTTGTATTATTGTATATGTTACGTACATTGTGGTTGGTGTGAATCTCAAGATGATCTATAAAAATAATTCTATTATTATGATTATTGCACGTATTTCTCTCTCTTAGGTGAGGTTTCAGGTGATTTCATGTGCCTTGTGCCTGAAATGTGTTTTAAAAATGCATTTTCCCTGGCTGTTGTACATTTTATACAGTGTAATTCACCCTCTTTAAAACCAGATAACACATCCCTGCGCAACAACTATACATTACAGGAATAGGTTTCAAAGTTGTGAATAAAGTGATGAGATTTCCTGAAAGAAACTGATCACGTGTTTGCTGCGGAAGCAATTCACTTATGCGAAAAACAGGTGCGCTACATTGATTTTGATAGAAAAAACACATGTGCTGTGTCATGGCCCTAATTTGTATCTCATCATATTCACACAGGGGGAAAAAATTTTTATCATCTGAATAAGTTTTTCCAAACATTGTTGTACATTTTCAATTATCAAATCAATCCAAACTATCAATTAATTATAGATATTATCATAAAAGAAATTGATCTTGTATAACTGTCACTAACGGTGCATTTCCACTATTTGTAGCATGGAAATAACACACAATAAATCATTTTACTCACAGTATACTTGTACTGCTGACAAGTGCCAACTACTGACAAAATAATAAATAATGCTAATGAAAAAATATGACTATAGATATAAATACACTGATGCGTATCTATAGAAAAATAATTATATCAAACATATTACACTCATTATTTAGAATTATTAATCATTTATAATTCAGCCCAGTATAAATGGTAATAGTACTTATAGTAGAATATCTGAGGCGGGAATAACGTTGACTTTGCTTGTTAAATGTGATGGCAGTGAAAAAAAGATATTGTAGTATGATTTTAATAAAATTGCAGGGTGGTTAAATTATCTTTTTTTTGTTGTATTTTGTATATTTTTGCCCTCTTTATGAGTGTTTATGGAGTCGTATTTTATAATTTTGTTCACATTTTGCGTGTTTTTGTTATTTTGTGCATTTAGTTTGAGGGCCACATGTGGCCCCCGGGCCACCATGGGCCTATTGTCTGCTGACAGTGTAAACATATCTTTATGCTTTCTAGGGGACTTCATCCCCCCCTCTTGGATGGGTTGCGTACCTCATTGATCTTCGTAGATGGATAAAGGGATTGACGCGGAAAGCGATCACCTCAGGTTGAGAACCGTCCACTTTCTTCACAACTTTAGAGTCAGGCACACGGAACTCCTCCAGCAGATCCAAACCTCACAACAGAAACACAAACGTTAGAGGGATTCAGAACCAAAAGCATGATTAAAGCACCTACAAATCCAAGTCCATGGTTCTCGACCGGAAAAAGGTGGAGTGCCTTCTCCGGGTTGGAGATGAGGTTCTGCCCCTGGTGGAGGAGTTCAAGTACCTCGGGGTCTTGTTCACGAGTGAGGGAAGGATGGAGCGAGAGATCAACAGGCGGATTGGTGCGGGGTCTGCAGTGATGCGGAGTCTGCACCAGTCCGTCATTGTAAAAAGGGAGCTGAGCCAAAAAGCGAAGCTCTCGATTTACAGGTCGGTCTACGTTCCAACCCTCACCTATGGTCATGAACTTTGGGTCATGACCGAAAGAACAAGATCACGGGTACAAGCGGCCGAAATGAGTTTCCTCCGTAGGGTGGCTGGGCTCTTCCTTAGAGATAGGGTGAGAAGCTCAGTCATTCGGGAGGGGCTCAAAGTAGAGTCGCTGCTCCTCCGCATCGAGAAGAGCCAGATGAGGTGGCTCGGGCACCTAATTAGGATGCCCCCTGAACGCCTGCCTAGTGAGGCGTTCAGGGCACGTCCCTCCGGAAGGAGGCCCCGGGGAAGACCCAGGACACGCTGGAGAGACTATGTCTCTTGGCTGGCCTGGGAACGTCTCGGGGTCCCCCCGGAAGAGCTGGAGGAAGTGGCCGGGGAGAGGGAAGTCTGGGCCTCCCTACTGAGGATGCTGCCCCCGCGACCCAGAAACGGCTAAGCGGGAGAAGATGGATGGATGGATGGAAGCATGATTAAAAAGTTATATCGCATGTGAATCACTAATACAGACGTGGGATGTGATCAATCAAGACTGTTGTAAGGCATTTTCCTCCTGAAATGTGCACTGTCAGCTTTCCCAAACACTTTTGTGCGGAACGACGTTAGCATATTTGGTTTGCTAGCATTGAGCAGCGAGTAAAGCATATTATTACAACCTTTACAGAAAATACTATACCTTAAAAAAACACACACAATGTTGTTTTATTTCATCAATCTTGCCTTTAAGTCCTTTAGGACTTCAGACACTTTTAAATCAACTCTGCTATCACATGTTTTGGATTATTAGCTTAGCCAAACTTCAACGGAGCCTTGGGGCTCGCTGCCAAGATTCCTGAGAGAAATATCACTTTTAAAGAAGTCCTTTATCTGCAAAAGCCCATCAAAGCATGTTTTGCTTGAAGGAAAAAGGTGAAAAATGGCAGTAGCTGTGATAAGAAGTTCATGTTCACAGCCTTTGGGCCTCCTGCTGTCAGTTCTATCGATCCTCATGGGGTTGGCGGCAAAATGGAAAAATGGTGGATTTTAGCCCAACAGCACCCTCTGCTGGATTTGTTATAAAATTACAAGCTACACCATATCAGAGACATGGATTATTGATTAATATTTGTTATGGTTTTCTCACTAAAGTTTTTTAATTTATACATGGAAATGTAAGCATTCAGCAGAGGTGTAAAGAGTACTGATATATTCTACTCAAGTAGAAGTAATGTTACTTGATTGAAATTGTACTCAAGTACAAGTACAAGTAAGTCATCCATAAAATACTCAAGTACAAGTAAGTTATACATAAAATACTCAAGTACAAGTAAGTCATACATAAAATACTCAAGTACAAGTAAGTCATACATAAAATACTCAAGTACAAGTAAGTCATACATAAAATACTCAAGTACAAGTAAGTTATACATAAAATACTCAAGTACAAGTAAGTTATACATAAAATACTCAAGTACAAGTAAGTTATACATAAAATACTCAAGTACAAGTAAGTTATACATAAAATACTCAAGTACAAGTAAGTCATACATAAAATACTCAAGTACAAGTAAGTTATACATAAAATACTCAAGTACAAGTAAGTCATACATAAAATACTCAAGTACAAGTAAGTTATACATAAAAATACTCAAGTACAAGTAAGTTATACATAAAATACTCAAGTACAAGTAAGTTATACATAAAATACTCAAGTACAAGTAAGTTATACATAAAATACTCAAGTACAAGTAAGTTATACATAAAATACTCAAGTACAAGTAAGTTATACATAAAATACTCAAGTACAAGTAAGTTATACATAAAATACTCAAGTACAAGTGAAAAGTAGCTCAATTAAATAGTACTCAAAGTAAAAGTTACTAGTTACTTTTACTTCCCACGTTTATTTTTGGTAAAATTCTCAGGCTGAAATAATAATGATAATAATAATAATAATGATAATAATAATAATAATGATAATAATAATAATAATAATTATTATTATTATTATTTAAAAATATACATAAAATAATAATAACTAATAAATGCTGTGAGAAAATCCCTCTCATTCTATGCTGTTTTACGTTTAATCTGATTGGTCGGCTATGATGTGATGCTTTTGATTGCTGTCTGGTTATTTCATTTTTGGTAGTTTCGCAATGTATGTTGATCATTTTAAAAGTCAAACTAATAATTTACTTGGTAACAGTTGGGTGTAGATTTATTGAAGTGTGTTTTTTTTTTTAATAATAATAGATTTTTTTTTATTTAAGTGATTTTTTTGGGGGGATTGGATAAAAAAAGACACAAATCTACCTCTATAGTTTATGTATCTCACTTGTGTCAATATGTAATGAATTACTTTACTTAATTTAAAATGTACTTAAGTACGAGCAAAATTACTGATTTAGAAATATATACACATAAAAGAAACTCAATTACTACAACACGAGCACTTTTAATACGTTACTTTCACCTCGGGTATTTAGAACAGATTAAAAATTGTGTGCAGAGGAAAATTTGCGTTTAAAAAGTCTGATGCATTTTAAATAATGACTTTCTCACAAAGGTTTGAACTTACTTGCTAAGCTTTGACAATGAGCCAATGCCCACACAGTAAAGAGTGCTGCAAACAGCAGCTTATTCCTCCAGGCTGCCATTTTCTATTGCTGAAGTCCACTATAACTGCCTGTTGGAGAAAACATAAAAATAAGAAATAAAGTGATCTGTAATTAAAAGCAAAACCAATACAAAAAATGAGTGTAAAAACCATTGAAATATGCATCAAAAATATTATTAGTTTGTTTAACATTGATTGTTTTTATTGCTGCATTAACAAGATTGATCTGCTTTTCTGAATCATATAGAGCAGGTTTTTCAACCTTGGGGTCATCTGAAATGGTTAGTAATAATAAAATAAAGAAATGACTGATTAAAATGTATTTTCTATTTTTCAGAATTTATGTCTTTATCTATTTTTGTAATTTTGCACAGTTTTTTTTTAAAAAAAAAAACCCAATAGATAATGTCACAGAAATGACAGAGCTTTTGAAATGAAAACACCACATATTCTCAAACAAGTGTACTTTCACTTTCTCAAATATAAATCTATAGTTCAAATAAAATGCAGTATAAAAATAGTCACTTTATGCACTAATTTTGGCTACAACAAACTTAATTAATAAGAAAAATTAAAAAAAAAAAAAAATAGTTTTCGACAAAGAAAGACTCTGGGGTCACCAGAAATGTGTGATATAAAAATGAAAAAAGCCTAATATAAAAGGTTGGGAACCACTGATATTTAGAGGATTATATTTAGGAGGAAGTGAGATTAATTAACTAATTAAAAAATCCAGCAGGGAATGTTAATACATTATCTTTGGGTCATTTTTCAAACAACCACAGTAACACCTATTTTAATTTGATGCATATTACCTGTACATGAACAAAATGTAAACCCATTTATAACTAACACAACATGTTTTTGAGATGACTTACATATTCGTGAAAAACAAAGGGCTCCTGCTGAAGGATCTTTTCCAGTCCCTGACGTGAGGATGTATCCAGATCTAAAGAGCCATCCTGGGGCCAGTGTTTGTGCTGAACAGGAGGACCATTCACACCAGGAGCTCTGGACCTCCGAGGAACCTGACCCCTGTGCTCCACTCCACCATTAGCCCCCAGGGGATCAGCCTGTTCCCATAGGTTGCAGTGCTCACACCTGCACCATCAGCACATCAGGGACACTGAGAAAATACCATTTTCAGGGACATTTTATGGAAAACAAGAATTTTTTTTAAAGCAGGAGCATATTTGAATTATCAACTATGGGGAATATATAATATCACTCAAAGTATTTATTGCAGTTCATATTTAGCTATGACCTGTACAGTGTTGTTTTTACACTATACCATTGGTTTAATAACAGAATGCTTTAGAGAGAACGGCGTAGATATATGCTTTAAAACGGCTAAATGTGCTTTGTAAATGTACACATTGGACATTATTTTTCCATCTGCACTCACACTAAGAGTAAGATGTAGTATGTCACAGCCAAACACAAGACGCTCTGCAAACATTCCTCTCAGACAGAACCACACCTTCAATGTACACAAGCAACACACAGACTCCTGAAATACCTTCATATTAATCAGAGATAACGGCTGAAAACTATCAATTACAACATTCAAATTTAAAAAAAAAAAAAAAAAAAAAAAAAAAAAAAAAAAAAAAAAAGAGTACACAGTAGGGTGGTTCACCAAACTTTTGCCAGATCGCTTTTTTTCGCCTTGTTCATATGGACATTGTAAGAATACGCACCAAAAATGGAGTCAATCGTTGCAAATTTAGAGTTGGCACTTTTTCACAATGTTCTTACTCATTTAGTATAAATACAGGGAGAAACTATTAACGACCATTATACTTACTTTTATATCTTTAAAGTTTCTGGTATCTGTGAAAGTTACACATTCTTTGGTTGAGCAATAAAAATTGTTATATTGGCTTAATTTTTGGTACAGATGTTCAAATTCTCAACAGGAACAAGGCAAATTGCGATTCGGCAAAATTTTGGAAAACTTTTTTATACCATTATATCGTGAACTACACTAGTGCAAAGTGTTCATTCTTTATAGTAGCTACTACTAAGGAATGGAAGCTACTGTATATACGTGCTTATGTGTAGAATTGCACGGGTACACAACTTGAAATGTAATAATTTTAGCTACTTTAAATTTACAGTAATTTAGCTGCATACCGTGAAGAGCATTGTGAGAAAAAGAGCAGAGCACAGTGGCATAGAGGGTAGTATATCTGCCATACAGTGAGAAAGACCTGAGTTTGACCCCTGGACTTGAACCTGGAATGAATACCAATACGTTATCACAGGCAATAAATAGAATGGGCTACACTTTAAAAATTGTATTTCAGCAGTTGTTCATGTAACTCAAAATTCTGAGTGAATTTAATTCAGATTTTCAGCTTCAGTGAAGGAGGTCTAATACCTGATATTCTTGTTTGAGTTCAAACATATCATTTCAAGGTTATTAGAAAAGGTCATTTTCATTAAACCATAGCATCAGGTTTGTAGCTGGTTTGAACCCCACCATGGGTCGTTACTTTAGGCCAGTGTTTTTCAACCTTGGGGTTGTGACCACACACGGGGTCGCCCGGAATTCAAATGATCGCCTGAAATGTCTAGTAGACTACATGATTAAAATTCCATATTTTTATTATCCCCTCACACAATCTCAAAGAACTGTACTTTATACTTTCCCCCTTTTCAACTAGTTAAAATAAAATGCAGAGGAACATTTCCGAGCTGGCATAATTTGTCACTTGGCTACTCGTTACAAAATATAACAAATATGATTAAAAACTACTTTAATTCTAGAAAGAAAGAAAAATGTCTCTGGGGTTGGCCCTATAGGCCCTTGAGCAAGGCTTTTTACTTTAATTGCTCTTCAGTGCTGCAGCTCCGGGGGCAGAAGTAAAGGAAAGAAGAAGATAACATAAGGTCGGAGCAGTATTTTACTTCTGGGTTTCTATAGATTATTGAGTTGGAAAAACTGCAAACTTTAAGTTGACTTGCCTTCATTTGAAGTTGCACAAATGCAAAACATTGATTTGAGAGCAATGACTTTATCAAGGGTGGTAAAAAAAGAAGAGAAAAGAAGGAGGAGCACGTTCCGGTCTACACCAGTTTCTGGTGGCTGCAAGCAGGTTTATTATAACAAAGTCAGCTCTACTGGAAGGAACGCTACATTGACATGGATGCACAGAGAATGTGTACGTGGAGTGACACCTCTACGAGGTCATTGGGCACGTAGCTGTTAAGTGGTAAAACAAAAAGTGAGTTGCTGCGGCCAAACAATAGTGACACTAGATCTTACAAGGGTTCTGCTACTTACCTTGAAAGAGGAATTGTTTAAAGGTTTCGGCCTTTTACATTGCATTGCCCCCTTTAATGCAAGGTGGCAGTTTATCATAGCACTTACATCGAGAATTGCACCACCTACTCCAAACATAATCATCATCATACATACATTACAGTACATTCAGTAACTCCTAGAGCTCTAGCCTGAATCTTGCCCTTCATTAATACATAGAAATGTTAATTAACTGTCCAACATGGTCAATCTCCTGATTTCTAGTGTCCATCAAATCTCTAAAGGATTTGCATAAATAAAATACAATTCAAAAAACAAACAAGTTTGGACATTTTTCACATCAAATGAAATACATTAAAAACAAATGCACAAGGCCATTAATTGTCCATCTGCACACAATAATAAACCACAGTTCATCTCAACGGAATATTTTACATCTTTTCAACTATATTTAAATAACACACATTTGCAGTCTTTTCAGGCTTTCATCTCCAGTGTTCCAGTGTCCATTATGTGTCTAGGGTGTAACAGGCTGTTTGGAGTTTTGTTTGTATTGATGGCCTCTGACTATCGCTTGGGTCCTCTGGCCAGTTTGCTAGTGGAAGTGGTTCTTTTCTGAGGAGTTGGGATCTTGGTGGGTTTTACCCCGTGTTGGCGTGACGCAGAGCGAGGTGTTGCTCTTGTCGAGTCACCAACTGTCTCGGACATATCTGAGCACACCGACTGGATGTCCGAGATGTCAAAGTCAGAAGCGTCGCTCCCTCTGCGACTGCTTCCTCTGCTTCCAGCTTTGCTTCCTGGGCGACTAGAGTTTTTCCTCAGTTCTGGACAAAGATATTTGACATTCAAAAGACTGTTTGTAGAGTTTCATAGGCCTGACAGTGTTTGCATCTTTATCCATAATACAGGGGTGTCAAACTCATTTTGGTTCAAGGGCCAAATACGGACCAGTTGGATCACAAGTGGGCCGCAGGTTTTAGGTGGGAAAATGAACAATTTCATCATTAATGTGCCAAAATTTTGCACTTCCAGTTATAAATTAGACAAAGTATGGAAGGCATCAACAATATCTATGCAATAAGTGGCACTTAAATGTCCTTTGATTCTTTCTGAAAAATTTTGAGTTCTTTCAAATAAAATTTTACAAATTGAGCATCGCGTTAGTTCAGGCAAGCACAGAAATCTAGCTAGCCAGCCCTATCAGCTGACAGTAGCTGTTAGCAACAGACAGTATACTCCCCTAATTCAGTTAATCATCCAGCTGATTGTGTTCCATGCTTAAAGTTGGTCTCAGTGCTGCATTTAAACAACTGCAACACGCTTACTTACGCACGCTTCGTCCGCAAACGCCTTGCAACCCACCCCCGCTCCTCCTCTTCTGTCTAATTAAACAGTCTTCTGTTGCCATCTAACGTCTGAGCTTCTGTTCCAAGGGGTTCTGCTGACCGCTCTCTCTGCTTATGCCTCTCCATGTAGCAAAAGAAAAACAAGGAGGAGCTCTGTTTGTTTGGGCTTTCCACGCAGCTGCTGGAATGGCAGAGAGGTCACATAACAGAGCCTTACTGCCAAATCTAAACTGCATGCTAAATAAAACAATTTGACTAAAGTGATCCTGATTGAACTGAATTATTTGGTAATTTACGCAATGAATCATGTTTTCTCTGTCATTTTCACTTCCAGCAAGCTTATTCGGATGATCTGATGGGCCGGATTTGGCCCCCGGGCCTTGAGTTTGACACGTGCCCTTAAATGTTCTGAGTTGTTACTTGAAGTCTTCACTTACCACCTGTTGCCTGTGTTCGAGCTTTCAGTACAGCAGTTTTGATTAAAGTTCCCTCCTCGGCAGATTGGAAACCTTTCCCGGACAAGTAACCAGGAAGACGCAACTTGCTGCCTTGAACTGCCGCACTCTGCAACACCCAAAACCTTCATTACTCAAATATTTTATGTATTTATCTTTCTTTATTATTGTGCATCACAAACACACAAAGTGTAAAAATGAAGAACAACACCTGAAATGTTCCAGTGAAGTTGGTTAATGCAGTGAGAAGGATGGGCCCTAGTTGGACAACAAAGGGCTCAAAGGAGATAAAACGTCTCCACTCCTACTCTGTGTGGGACTGTTATTATTATTAATTTGATCCGGAGGAAAACAAGCACTGTACCAATAAAAAAAAACTGATTAAAGGTTCCCTGTGATCTGTAAGGCAACACGTTACGGTATATGTTATACAAGTTATATGTAAATGTTCATCATTAAACGTGTTGGATGCAACAAAAAATGACCAAATCATCACTTTTTAATATCTAAAACATCACTTCAATTATTGTAGTAATGTAATTGCATTGAGCCAGATGATTAAAAAAAAATAAAAAAAATAGGTACCGGTAAATAAATACAATCACCAGACACCACTTTTAATACATTTAAATTATTGGTAAAATGAGGACAAATCTAGGAAGCTTCAACTGTGTGACTATATATGTACAGTATATAGACGTAAGATATAGAATGTGTGAAAATAAAATGCTGGACATAAGATATTTGTGTGTGTATTTTTTTACGTGCTGATTAGACATTAAGATATAGAATAGTGTAAATGTATATGATGTGAAATATTCTAAACATTATATATATATATATACTGTATATATATATATATATATACAGATATTGTATATAAAAATATGTGTAAGTTTTGTATGTATGTGTAAATTAAGGACAGACTGGTAAAACATCATGGTTACAATGTTTTTGTTTTGCTTATTTTTATATTCTTTATACATTTTTTTTGTATGTTTTTGTTTTTTTTGGTATGTATAATTTAGTTTGGACCCCAGTAAGAATAGCTGCAGCTCTGCTGCTGCTGCTAACGGTTGACCTTAATAAACTAAACTAAACTAAACTAAACCCATACAGGCATTAGACAAGTTTGGTTACAATTGGTTTTCTTTTTGCCTAAATAGGGCCCCAAGGAGTGAACTTAAAAGCATGACATTTTACAGCTGAAAACTATTGTTCAACAGCAGTTAGTATGAATTAAAGCAGCCAAAAAGACGCATGCATACATTTGTAAAAAAGTGTGTTAGTTGTCAAAAAGTGAGGCAGATTTTTCTTCAAGGCAACAATAAAAACTGAAGTCTATGAGTTAAAGATCCCTACAGACCCAACTGAAATGCCCACATCTGCCAATCAGTTATCATTTCATTATAGAGGGAATTTAAACTCAGACGATTACACCAACAATATTTATTTACAGCTGGTTTTCTTTTTTACTCTGTTTTTGTTAATTTCAGTTGGGTTGTATTTCAAAGCATTCTGCACCTGTTAGTTTATGACTATACCTCTGAGGATGAACCTTGGCTCTCAAAGGAGTCGGATGATTTAACAGGAGTGGAGGGTTTGCTGTTTGTAAGCCAGGGCTTATCATAATTTCGGGTTATGTGTTGGGGAGGCTGAGGATCAATAATGGATGAAAATAAAAAAAATGAAAAAAATAAGAAAGGCAAAAATCACAGACATGGATTCACTAATTTAAAAAAGCAGAATCAAAACAGGATGGAGGAACAGAATTATCTGTAAATTATAAATGTAATGCAGAGCAAATTAAACGAGATGAAAATCATGGTGGACTTTGATTATCATACAGACAGTGATAAAAAAAATTAAAAAAAAAGACAAATGAGTGCTAATATTAAAGCTAACCTTAGGTGTACTGGTCATTGCTGGGTTTAATGGGACAGGGTAGCTCTGGGTGGACATGGATCTGTTGGGAGAAGCTCCTCTGGATGAGGGTCGAGATCTGCGGCCTCTGTAGCGGAAGCTGGCCATGACCTGTGTGGTTCCTTCAGGGACCATGAACTTCTCTCGCAGCTCCATGTTGGTCCTGCCTTTAGCTAAAAGAACAAAAGCACCCACTGGGAGTTAACCACTATAAAATACATCACTGGTTTTCACCTTTATTGATAATGGTGATGAAAATGATGATGGGGAGTTCAGTTAACACTTTATTTCTTTTGTAAGTCCAATATTCCACCATAATTTTAAATAGTTTAAAAGAAAATTTCCAGAAGGTAAGGATATACATGGAAAAAAAATTCAAAAAAATACATTTACCTGATTGAACATTTTTATTTTTTTAGACAAAATGGTTAACTGATTTTCAGGAAATTTCCTTACCAAACTTTTATTATGAGACTTATAATAAAGTGTAACCATCTAAATGCCTTCTTTCAAACAACATATCAAAAATGAACAAAAATAATATTATAATTCATGCAGTTTTGCAATTTATCTACAATCTACACTCAACAAAGATCAAATTACTGCTGCAATAATTGAGGAACACAACCAAAAATCTCCATAACAGAAAAACATGTAACACCTAAAATATGAATTTTGGAGAAGAAAAACTTGCAGAATATAGTTCTTGTGTGCACAAGTAATCACACAAAGTTTCAGTTTTAGTGTAAGTCATAAAACAAACCCTTAATATTGTTCCCGATTGGGTTGTTATAGAGCAGGAGTGTGAAAATCATTTTAGTTCAGGGGCCAAATATGGATAAATTGGATCTCAAGTGGGCCACAGAGGTGGGGAATCAAACAATTTCAACATTGGTACTACATTGCCTTTCTATGTATAAATCATACGGTATAAGGCACCAACAATATCCAAGTAATAGATGACAGATAGTGACTATATTTGTTTAACTTGGGGAAATCTTGTCAAATAATTTGAGGATTGAGCAGGATTTTGAATGAATTCGGTTTCTTTCAACAATTCAAGAGTAAATAAAGAGTAAAGTTATACAAGCATGGGAATTTGTGACAAATTCAATGAAACGCCACTTAAATAATTGTAAAGTTCTACTTCCAAATAAATCTGTTGAAATGTTATGTTTTGCATGAATGCCAATATTTATGTTTGGATATTATACATTGATTTAAAACTACTCACAATTTCTGCTTAATTTCACTAAATAATTCCCATTAAAAGTTTCTGTTTTTTAAATATTGCCAAAATTCTTGAGCTTAAGTCATTTACACTGTTTTTCCAGCCATTTTTACTTTGCTCTGTGGGCCAGATTTGAGTTTGATACGTGTTACAGAGGACCAACAAAAAAATCCGCTTAGTTACATTAGAGTCTCTCCTGCAAACCAGCATAATGTAAAAAAAAAAATAGCTTCTGGTAACATGCAGCTATTTCAAAAGCACAAATTCTCTACATTAGATCAAAAAGTGCCTCAAAAAGGTGACAGCATGTGACACACACATAAACAAACACATGCATGAAAACCAGCAGTGGACCGTGAGATGAAGCTGGTTTCCTGAGAATGCTGCTGGTCATTCACACCGAGCACTCGCACACAGCTACGATGTACACACCAGGACACCAATGCAAGCGGCACACACTCGGATGTGCAGACACACATACCACTGGTGGGTTCATGGAGCAAGGTGAGAAAGTGTGAGATTTGCCAACCTATAGGAGACTGAGTAATTGAAGAGTTTGATTCCGAGCGTAACATTTTGCTCCCGTGGTGATGAACTAGAAGAAACAATCATGTTCAGCAGATCATTTATACAGATTTATACTGATCCACATTTTTTCGTCACACATAGATGGCACAGACGGTCTACGCTTATGGAGGTGGTTTGTGAATCCAGTTAAGGGCCATTATAAATGAAATATCAACAAGTGAAACATACTTAATATTATAAAATATATACAGTATATGTACATTTACAGCAAATACTATAGCTGGTTACGGTACTTTTTTAGGTGTCAGAACTGCAAAAAGAAAAAAGAGAAAAAAGTGTCCAAAGGATTTGCATTGTTCGTTTTAAGAAAACAAAGGTTAAATGACCTTGAAATATACAAATAAATACATTTGACAAACCAAATTAGCTGCTTTTAACCTATTTACCATGATATGCTCACAGCATTTGCAAATTTGCAGAGAAACAGTCCATGAGAATGTACATTTGAATGATCAATAAGTGCAGATTTGGGCAAATTAATGTGTGTTTAAATCCTCAAAAGTGCTTGCAATAGTAATACTAGGAGTGTGTTCTGACTGTGCGTTGACCAGTGTACTGATAGGCTCAGTGTCAGTATCGGTAGTTGGATTTTCCGTATTAAAAACCAAAAAATGTTTGATTATTTATTTGATTTTCATTTTAAAATTTAAAAATTAAGTTTGAAATTCAAGGCATTTTTCTTTATCAGGGTAGAGAAAGGAAGGACAAAACTTAAATAATTATTTTTGCTAGACGATAGAAACAGAAAAAAGGAACGTGTTTTTCATATGGTGTGACTGGAAATTGTCACTTTCAAAGTAAGAGCGCGTATGAAGACGGTGCTGCGTTTCTGGCAAAAGCACCAAAATATGACTTGTACCTGTGGTTTCCCTCAACCAGGCTAAAATAACTTTGGAACTTTTTTGGTTTTTTGAGGCTTGAAATCTGCAGAAATCTCTGCAAACATGTCACACCAAAGTGGGGGTGGAAGAGGTTATTCTGCAATCATGTCCTCTTTCCTTTCCTCACACACACTCTTTTATTGTTTCGAAAAACAACGTACTGATCCATGTCCACCAACAATTTCTGCTAGAAGTCTTTCTCTCTCAAACACAGTATTGACTTCAAAGTGCTCTTACTTTGAAAACAGAAACATCTGGCAGTACTATGAGAATTTTTTTTTTTTTTTTTTTTTTTTTTGTGTCTTCTAACATTTCATATTTTAGTTTTTAGAAGCAGGTTTTCAAGTTTTGTTTATCCCTTCATGACCCTTGTAATGAAAAATGCCTTAATTTTTGGATTTTCAAAATGACAATCCTATAACCGCTTATTTTTGTTTTTTAATATCCTTTTCTGAACAAAAAATCCAATGACCGAAACCTACACTGACCTGATACGAAGAGTGGTTTCTTCTCTGTAGTACCAACCCAAACTCACCACAGTATTCTGCCACCTAATGGTACCAGCGATGTATCACAGGGAAACAATAAGCGGGGGCTTTGAAGGCAGTATTAAATACACCATCACTGGGTCACTTGAATCTAAGCTGTTTTTGTGATTCCACACATGTTGCATTCACCTCGACAGGGGTCGTTCTTCACCAGGAACTCATCCAACGCCATCCAGCCTCCCCCTACCCGCACCATCACTGTACTCCGTAAAATCCGCACCAAGCGAAGCTGCTGAGAGTCTCCAAACTGCAGACGGCAAACAGGGAGAAAACACAGATTAAAACACAATCCTGATCATTCTGCACACTATGAACTGTGCAACAGAGGGAATCTGATTGGTTTAGAGGAGGAGAATGTGGTGAATTGGAGGTTTTGGTTATTTGCAATTTACAAAGCACAAATGCTTAAATTTAAGGTAATTTGTTCACTTATAATCTGTCAATGTTGCAAAGTTAGCTACACAAGAATTTAAGAATTTGTAAAATAAATTATTTCCTCCATTTGAACTATAATCACTTTTGAAACAATATGCAACATATCCTGTATGAGCAACTTGTTTCAGGCCGATTGGGGGAAAAAAACAATATATAGATGATTTCTCCACAATTTCACAGTCTGTTTTTTTTGTTTAGTATCACCAGATTTTATTGAATGCACACATTGGCTGTTGGCAGGGTTGGGGTCAATTATAATTGTAATTGCATAATTGATCAATAATTGCAATTATGACATAATTGTAACTGTATTTGAAAAAAAAATGTTGCTTTTGTAGTCATAATTAAGTTGTAAATTAGTTCAGATAATTGACTTTATGATTGTAATTGGCATGGGAAGTCTATAAAAACTGTCTGGACCAAAGCATAAAAATGAAAAAAAAAAAAAAAGATTTTTTTTTTGAAAAGGCTACCATAAGACTCTAAAGATGAGTTCAAATATGATGAGCACACTTAAACTTACGTAGTTGAGAACATAATTGTAAATTGGCTTTAAGGGGAAAAAAAAATACTTGTAATTTTTATTGTAATTGGAAAAAAAGCTAGATACCATAATTATAATTGAGTTATAATTGAACACGGATAATTGAAGATGTAATTGTAATTGAAAAATGTAATTGACCCAAACCCTGATTTTTGGGTTTAACTATAGGTAACTAAATGTTTCCCACAGTATGAAGTGATTATAATTCACATTGTAAAGCCAAACGGTTTTAATTTGATTAAAAAAAAATACTGACAATCAGGCCTTAAATTTAAAATAAATTATTATACCACCAGGGGGCATTAGTGTATAATAATTTATGCAAACACACAAAATGCATTGCATGTAATGAATGTGAAGAGATTAATCTTTATGAAGAGACTTTAAACAGACATCAGGCAGTTGGATGTAACCATGAGCAACAACAATCACAGCTGCATGCATGCGTTCTTCAAAAAAAAAAAAAAAAAAAGAGGTGCACACAGATATCAAGCAGACAAACATCAACCCTCTGCAGTCCAGCATTTTGTTGCATGTTCTACAGCTAGGACTCAGATGCGTTTGACAAAAGATGCAGAACCAATGCAGCTATAGCTCCGATAGCACACTGACAACAACATGAGAAATGGTTCAAATCACTTCCGTCTCATCCACCACACGGCGACACGTGGACATGATCAAACACTGGCAATCGCTTACAATCTCAACTATAAAAACGGATCAAAGAAATCTTGCGCTATGACTATCAGAATGATTCAAATGCCACTAATGATTTTTAGTGATCAAATACATTTAAGGTGAGGATGATCTGGAGAAAAAGAAGAGGAACGAGAAATATTTTAAAAGTTACTATTTACCAGAATACAGCTTTCCAAAACTGCAACGTGTAGGTGGGGGGTAAGATTTTGATTTTCCCTGTTTGCTATTGTCTCATCGCCGATTACGGAGTCATGTAAGCAGTGAACCAGACCAAACTGTCAAAAGAATTGTTTTAATTCAATGGTTTGTGACAACAATAATGCAAACTAGTTCAAAAAGCACCGGTTGAAAAAACCACTCATAGCCCATGTCAGTGATGACATTTTAGCGGCATGCACTTTGTCTCCTTAGCATTTTACAAACAATTTCAATCAATAACAAGGATACAAAAAGTAAGTGTTTCAGCCAATGTTGATGTCAATATTTCCCATGACACTGAGGCGCCAAAGGTAAGCACACCAAAAGCTTCATTAATAGCCCAGCAAGTGGATTAATGCCTGTCAACCAATTCGATAATGGACTGAAATGGTACGCCAATATTGTAACTTCTGAAACTCAAAAGTAGACAAACTAACACCTATGGTCAATCGAAGGCATTAGAAGCTTTTTGGAAAAACAGTCGCTATATGAAATAGTTAATTCCAACAAAATGTCACTAGAAAACTTTGATTATTTCTACTTCTGAGTTTCAGTCTGAAAACATCAGGCAATATCCTGGGCAGAAAGTGTTAACGGAATAGCAGACGGGAATGAAAAAGGCTGCAAAGCTTTAAAAAGCCAAAGGACAGAAGAACAAAGAAAGAGAACGTTCACATGTACCTGGTTTCCAAGGTAAAACTGGTGACGTGAGAAAAAGTAAAAACAGAACAGTTAGCATGTTTTCAATGCTTTTTATTAACACCTACCTTTACTACAATCCTCCTTATTTATCTATTAAACATACAGTTATCATATCTAAATAATGTGTCTTGTGTGTGAACATAAGTAAAATAGAATCTGCTTACTCGGTATTTGTTGGCACCAATTTGCTCCACTTGGAATCTTTTGGGGCATTTGCATTTCGCCACTTGACGCGTGACCTACAAAACGAAAATGTTTCCTTTAAATCATGTCCAAGAAGGAAAACTTGAAGTTCAAATATGAAATCATCCCTTTACCTCATCTTCAATTTTGTCAGCATCTGTTAATGGTTTGTAAGCGTCCTTGTTGGGATGTAGAGCTGCAACAAACTCATAGTAGTCGATGTAGCCGTCGCCGTCTCTGTCAAAGATGTCTGCCACGGCGCTCATCTCCAGCCGACTGGTGGGAAACTCTGAGGTGGATGGTTTCAAATGTTACATTCAGTGTGAAAGTTAAGCTGTGAGTGTAAATGTTGGACTCTTACTCGATGAGAGGATGCCCTCGATGAACTCTTGTCGCGTCACTTTTCCATCTTGATCTTTGTCAATGCGACGGAAAAAGTCCATAACTCTGGACTTTTTATGGTTCATCCAACGCATGTAGCGCTTCCGCCACACGTCAAAGTCAAAGTTGGCAAACTCCTTTAACTAGAAGAGGAAGAGAAAATAGAAGTGTGAATGAGGACCACAGGACACGCACACACTCACACTCGCAAGACAAATTAAAGGGCTCCACCTCAAACATTAAATGTGACCTCACCAAACTATGAAAAAGCATGAAAACACAAGAATGCAAAAACAATAAATGGCAAAATATTGAGGATTCAAAGTGAAAAGAACAACCTTCATCTAATAATTGTTAGCAATTGTGGCAAAATATCACTTTTGCTAAAGAGTGACATCCACCTAGTGTAAATATATAAAAACAAAAGCACTGCAAACCTCCGCAAAGCACCAAATATCCTCCATGTCAGATATTGGCAGTTATATGCCACCCTCACTTTCTTAAAAATTCCACAATAAATGTGCGCTCGAGATGAAACTTAGTGGGATAATTGAGGAAGCAACCTGACAAAACTGAGTCACAATTCATTAAAATTGGTCATTTGGAACCAAGAAATGAAGTTTTCAAATTTCCCCAATGATGATAAGTGAGGATTGTTTTATTGTTCAAACTGAACAAGAATCAATATATTGATACAATTCCTCTCCAAAATCTAACAGAATCTCCAATGGCATGAGGTCTATCTTTGGTTAAAATTTTGTCAAAATCCATTAAATACTCTAGACGTAATCCTGCTAACAGACACAAAACAAAATAATAAATGCCAGTAAGAGGAATTCCTTTTTGGTGGAGGTCAGATTGAAATATGAAATAATAAAACAATATTTGAAAATATGACAATTATTCTTTAAGGCCAAGTTGAAAGTCCTTGTAAGTGTTTTTGTTGATCTGTGTCAGACGTGACATCTGCAATACCTCCTCCAGTCGGTCCAAAGCGTCGTTGAGTTTCCTCCTCCTGTCCAGAGCCAAGAGCCAGACGTGCTGCCACTTTGTCACCAGCAGGTTCACCTGAGGGTTCTTGGTTTCAATGGCGGCCTGTGCTGCTGACGTGTACATGGTCTGTGTGGGAGAACGCTTTCCTGCGAGTGAAAAACAACAAAATGACAGCTGTGTTATCTTAAGGGAGAAACAAAATTCCTTTTTGCAGGCACTGAAATGAATGAGAGGGGAAAGTTGTGTCTTCCTGAGGATTAACACTTTGACCAGGATGCACAATTGTGACAAACATACTTCCAGTTCTTCCTTTGCCCAGCACAGGGATCTGAGACTGGACCTGGGGCTCTATGATGGCCTTCCTTTTGTGAGTTTTTGTGATTTTGTCAACATCTGGTTGCTTCCTGGTCATTTCCTCCATGAATGCCTGCACGTAAAACAAAACACTGCAGTTAGAAACACTAAAACATAAAAACAGATCTATACTTCCTACATCTGCAGGTAAATTTTACCTGATGTTCTGCTATGAGACTTTTGACCTCCTCGATCTCCTGAGGAAGCAACTCCTTGTCCTTGGTATTGAGATTGGTCTCAGCATACTGCAGCCACGTCAGAAGTTTGTCCAGCAGCTCCTGGGTGGCTATGAGCTCAGTGAGAGCCACAGACAGTCGCTGCTGGTGCTGTCTGGCCCAGGCCTGCACCTGCAGGGTCAGGGAAGGATGAGGTGAGCTTAGAAAACCTTTAGTTAGATAGTTGAACACCTATCACACTGACCTCTTCAAAACGGGCTTTAAGGATGGTGTTCCAGTGTTTGATGGTCGTGATGGAGTCTGGATGGCAGAGGCTGAGAATGCCTTCACCCTTGCTCGTTGCATTAGTTATCGCCACATGCTTTTCCTCCAGTTTTTTTATAAACTCCTTAAAAAAACAAGTAGAAATTGCTTAAGGCTTGGTTTTTATTCTAAGAAAATTGAAAAACATATTTGATACATTCAGACTCATTTTAATTACGATTTAAATATGTTTTTATTATATGAAAATACCTGGAATTTCCCCATAATGATAATGTTTCATCACTTCTCAAACTGCATCAATAATTAATGAGAAGGTGGATGTCCTCACTATTGTTATTATTATCATAAATATATTTTACATCATGATTTCAATATGAATGTACGAATACATATGTACATATATCTGGGACTGCAACAAATACTATTAAGTATTGAATTATGCAATAGGTGAATATTTTCAAATACATAATAGAAAAAAAAACTAAATGAAACGCAGCCCTGTGGATATAATGTGCTTTTTTCACATTGTGCTTACACGTGCGTATGTGTGTGCATAAAATGCATGTAATTAATTTGATGAGACCCCAGGAAGAATAGCGACTGAGATTTCAGAAGCTAATGGGGATCTTAATAAAATGAAATGATGATGTAACGTTTGCAGTGCTTGCCTTGTGTTGGTCGATAAGCGCACACAGAGCATCCTCATCATCAGGCAGACTGCCGTGAAAACGCAGACTCTGCTCGGCTTCAGCGAGCCACTCCAGCAGAATGTGAACAGTCGAGTGAAACTCTTCCGCCTGCAAACACATCAAAGCTAATGAGTAGAGCGCACAGAGCTTTCCATCTCATGCCTGTGAGGCCTAAGCAGTACCTGGCAAAGGGCCTGCTCCAGACGGGCCTGTTTGGACACAGAGAGGCTGCACACTGTCTCCCAGCGGGTGCTCAGCTCCTGCATCTGGACTTTGACCCAGAAGGAGTCGTCATGGCTGCTCTCGATCAGCTCACGGGCTGAACGCTTCAGAGCTTGAACGCCAACTTTTCGCTTTCCCAGCTCCTTCTGAAAAACCTACAAATAATCCATTGAACAACATTAAACTCAAAAACACATCTCAACCATTTACAATACAAAGAACCATCAATAGTCCATTAGAAGATTACCACACAGGCATGCTGCACACACATTGACTCATATTAATACCAGCAAGTTGTTTTTGTCTTCTTTCTGAATACTATGTTAACGTTTCATTCATTCCAGTGTTTTTCAACCTTGGGGTCAAATCAAATTAACACATCACACACAATAAATCACTTTGTGCACTAATCCTGGCTATTCTGTATTTTGAAAACACTTTAATCAAAAAATAATTCTGGAAAACAGAAAAACGGGTAACACTATATGTTAGGGAACACCTACTAACCCATAATTAGTTGCTTATTAGCATGCAAATTACTAACATATTGACTCTTAATAAGTAATTATTAAGTACTTATTAATGCCTTACTCTGCATGGCCTTCTTATGCAACCAGTAAGCCATTAACTAAGAGTTTTTCCTTAATAACCTCAGGATTATTACGTATTAGTAGTAAGTTAGGAAGTTGTTGTATATGAATTATGATCTCAATATGCTAGGGTTAGGGTTAACGTTACCCCTAACCCTAATCCTAACCCTGTTTGGTCTGTGTGACTAAGGAATTAATAAGTACTTAAAAATGACTAATTAAATGCAAATATGATACTAATGCAAGTAAGCAACTAATTTAAGTTAATAGGTGTTCCCTAATATAAAGTGTTACCAAAAAAGATCTCTGGGGTCGCCGAATATTTGTGAAATCAAAATGGGGTCACGACCCGCAAAATGTTGTGAACCTCTGATTTATCCAGACAACTGTTCTTCAGGAAATGTACTTTGAAATCCTGACATGTTGCGACTGTCAACTGCCAGTCTTCTTCAGAGTGGTCTGCTGATCACTTTGATGTTTGCTTGACTTCCTCGTAATAATTCAAGCAAATTCAAGTTATTCAAAAAGAAGACAAAAAAAACTTGCTGGAATTAATATGCGGAAGTCAAGGAAACATCAAAGCGATCAGCAGACGCCTCTGAAGAAGACTGGCAGTTGACGCGAAACATGTCAGGAGATCCAGGTAAATTTCCTGAAGAACAGTTTTTTGAATAAATGAAACCTCAACATTTTCACTCATATTGTTAATTTGGAGACTTCATCAAATTAGAAGACATGTTTATGAATGCAGAGAAAAACAATACGCAGTTGTGCAGAACTTGCAACTTAGCTCAGAAAGACTAAAGAAACCTGGACTCAAACCAACAACCTTATAGATGGATGCTAGCAATCAATCAGTCAGATTACCTTGCAACTAAATTGCACAGGATCATTTTCAGACTTTAAACAAAACGTTGCGGAAACAATAAAGTTCTAATGTCATATTTTTATTAATAGTGTAGGATTAAGGTATTTTCTCAAACATTAAATAAATATATTTTAAGACTATGCCATGCAAAATGCTTGACACATTTTAATAAAAATATTCTCCAATACCAGACCTGTAAATGTATTATTTAACTTTTTTGGTCATGCATCATTCAACCAAAATGAAAGTGAAAAATAAAAAAAATGTGGCTTTGGTGCTTCCCACCTTGTGGCTGTCTATCAGGTTGAGAACCAGGTCTATGTCTCCATGTACAGGCTGATCTTCAGCCAGCTGAGGTTCAATCCTGTACAGCCAGTCAACGAGAGCCTGGAGAGCGTCTGTAAACTGGCCTGAGAACAACAGAGCTTCCTCCAGCTTGTTTTGTCTGCAGGAGACAAATGATAGTTTAAATAATCACAAATGTACAAACTACACAAAAAACGGGAAAATCTATCCTCACCTCTCAACAGATTTGCCACACACTGTGTCCCATTTGTCCCTGAGTTCACACAGCATGTCATCCAGCTTCTGATTATCGTCCTGAAGGGACGTCTTGTCTTTCAGGGCCCGGCCTGTGCGTGCGGTGGTGTCGTACACCGAGTGTTTGCTGCCCAGAGCTTTCTGGAACTCCTGCACAAAAGAAGCATTTTTTAGTGACACAATTATCAAATAAAACCTTCGTTTTTCAGTTGACAAATATTGATAATCTTTGTGGGTGTGATTAAGATGAGCAAGGAAGGAAAGGCAAAGAGGGTCAAAACTCAAGAGCTTCCACATGGATTAAAAGTATCCTGAAACATGGTCAGTACTAAAACATTTGGTCCATCCCGGGATTAGGATAGGATTAGCACAAAGTCCCTGCATAACACCATGAACACAACAAGAGACAACTGCAACGCACAGCTGATGCTTACTGTTGCCATCACAAGTTATATTCATATCTTTCACTGGGTGGATCTCCAACCCAGAAGTAGCAAACATTGAAATCCAGTGTGGTAAGCAGCTGCCTCATTACCAAAAGCAGTAAACTGTTGGATCAGACACAGGTTGCTTTTACTAAACCAAATAAAGATGCTCAGTCACCTTATGCTGCGCCAGCTGAACCTTCAGTTTGTCTGGCTCGTTGGCGATTTCCACTTCAGAGTCCAGAGATTTCTCAGAATCCTCGAGCCACTCCATGAGTTTATGGAAAGTTTCATGAAACTAAAAACAGAACGAGAGACAAATGAAGTGAAGCGGGTTTGATTAAATACTCCCTACACTTTGTTTACAGCCAGCCAGGGTTGGGATCAAAAATTTAATTTTAACTGAGTAATTGGTAATCAATTGCAATTATGTTATCAATATAATTGTAATTGTAATTATAATTACAATTACATTATAATTAGAATTTTAAAAAATATGTTGCTGTTCTAATCATAATTGAATTCAGATAATTGATGTAAATGTAATTGGCATTAAAATTCAATAAAAGCTATTATTTGCCATTTAATTAAATGCAAACCAGTGGAATCATGTTACAGTTCTACGGCTTACACATAGTTAATTATTAAAATAAAGTTTTCTTTAGGATCATTTTACTATTAAAAATAGATATAAATCTAGGGCTATACTGACGGAAAAAGGCACAAACCCACATCAAGTATTAATATCAATATTTTCATGGCTAAGGAAGCCTCATAAGGTAACCAAGTGATGAAAAACTAATTAGATGATGGATAATATGTTTTAATGTATTTTACAGCTGATTTAAGACATGGGTCAAAACTGACCCGTTATCATAAGAGATGCTAACAGAAAGCTAACACCTGAGTAAGGTTACGTTTTATGGATTTATCTATTAAAGGCTCAGTAAGTGTGATTAATTGTAATTATTAATGTAATAATTGAGAATGTAATTGTGATTGACTTTCAGGGGGGAAATAATAACTGTAATTTTATTAGTATCGTAATCGTAATTAAACTGTAATAGAAGATGGAAAATTGAAGACGTAATTGTAATCTAAAGATGTAGTTGACCCTAACCCTGCAGCCACAAAAGCCTAACCCCAAAAATCCAAGTCATATTGATACGTATATTCTCAGTCTACAAAGGCATTAAACATAATAGAACCCTAATGTTACACATATAGTCACCTGTTTGGCTCTCTTTCTGGCATCATCGAGAAGACGTCCTCGCTCGACTGATCTCTGGACCACCTTCTCCCAGCGGCCCTGCACGCTCAGCAGAAGGTTCTTGATGAGAACCACGTCCTGTTTTTGGCTGAAGTATTTCAGATGAGTTCCTGTCTTGTCCAGCTCGATGATGTGGTCTCTGTGAGAGTTCACCTCGGTGACAAACATCTGCGTAAGACAGTAAAGAGACAAAGGCTCAGGCCAGGTGCTATGACGTCACAAAGGAAATACAAGCTAATAAAAACTTCAGCTCGAGGGCAGAACAGTTTCAGTGATAACAAACATTAATGTAGCCTGTATAGCGGGTTGAATTCCTGTAAAGAGTCAAGACGCAGGTAATTTTATTTCTTTGGGAACACTTTTATGGTAATAAAAGCACTTCATAAATCAAGTCAATTCATCATTATAATTGGGGAAATAACATTAATTCGTTAATTTCAATAATACCTTATGCTCATCAATCTGAAACATGATAGTCTCCAGAATGAGGGAAGCAGGGGACACCATATTTAGTGTCTGTTCCGCTTGGGTGAGCCAGTTGACAAAGTCCTGCAGAGAGTTGTGGAAATCTGTAGCCATAGTGAACGCCCCCTCCAGTTTCACCTGTTAACACACACACAAAAAATGTTGGAAAATGTAACTTCAAATAATTTAAACGGATTAAATCTGGTTGCCACAGCACCACAAGCAAGAACGGAAACAATTGCACTTGCCATGTGCTAAACCTGGGATCTATTTAAAGAGAGGAAGTCTCTGATGTAGGAACAGATGGTGGATGATGAGGGTTTAATTGAGTAAAAGTGACTCATCAATGAAAAGCATCAGTTTGTTACAACCCTACTAAGTCTCATCGTATCAAGTAAATGACTTGTTAATGAGATTACAAACCAGATTAATGTCATGATGTAAGGGTTTTTTTTTTATGTTTAATTAACGGCAATTGTCGAACAGGAAAAATATGTTCATTGATAGAGCTTCAGAGGAAGGTTTGAATCAAAAGTAGAAAGACAACATCTGTTCAGTTTAACTCTATACTAATGAAGCTATGCTGTTTATTGCTTCTTTTAAAGTTGCAGCTGATTATTAAATTACCCTCTCAATTCATTGGTAGATTTTGGATGAATTTGTGATACAATGTACAACCTTCAGTATCTTGAGCTTAAACCATCCTGCCTAGTGGTGATCTAGTAAAGAGATGTATCTCTATGCTTTCAGAATATGATCTAGTGCAGTGATTCTCAACTGGTGGGTCGCGAGCCTGTACTGGGTGGGTCGCCAACAGCTGGTCAAAAATAAGTAAATACTTATCGCCTCTCATGTACGACTTGTCTTTTATTTGCTAATAAACTTTTATTTTGACAGGTATGCTGTGAAATGCATGTTGCACAGGAAAATATATAGATTTGTGTTTCAAAAAAAGATTATATATGTGTTTTTTCAACAGCTTTTTTTGAAAAACTAAAGAAACTAACGATAAAAAAAAAAGTGGGTCGAGATTTAATGGCCGTGGCAAAATGTGGGTCCCAGGGTGAGACCAGTTGAGAACCCCTGATCTAGTGTACAGCAGATAGTCCAGCTGCAGGCTAGCTTCGGGTACTGCACAACGCAGTGAATTCAAAACACTGTACCAATGAAATGATCAAGCATTCAATGCCTTAAACATTAAAAGACATTATAGACTCCACCATGATTACAAACTGCTTGTAATAGTCTAACAAATACTGCTCTATGATTCAAGGTGAATTATTTTTCAGTTGCTGCTACATTTTTCATGAGAGAAAAACCCGCACGGAGAAAAATACATACCAGTGTCACCCTTTATAATTTGGTTCATTGTAATGTTTTTAGCCAAACAAAAAGAAAAAAAAAAATATTGTATTTCATTGTCAGCATTAAACATGAGCCACAACATCTTTCTCCTGCTTAGAAGGAGAAATTAAAGCTGAATGAGTTTGGCAGGAAACCCTGTGCTCTTTCTGCAACGCAACAATAAATTTAATGGACAAGGATCAAGATAAATGGAAATAATGCCAAATGCTACAGTAGAGCGTGGAACCAATCAGACTAAAAAGCTCCATATTTGGGGAAAAATGACAGATCAGGTTAAAACTACAGTTATATCGTAAATAAACAATGACCTGGGCCTAAAATTAGCTGGTTTGCCTACCAGCCTCTGTAGCTATTGGTTGTCTAAAGTTATTATTCATTGACTACTGAAATCCACATGCCTGTGGAGTTTTGGTAGGTGTTTAGGTCAAGCTATGACCGTGACTGATGATTCTTAAATATGGGCTGTGTTCGAATTCCCATACTAAAGTAATACTAAGCCTGATGTCAAAATTAGTTATTAGTACATTAACATTAGATAGTATGGAAAGAAATACACAGATGTATACTATATCGATACATTTTTTAAGTATGCACGGGGGGCACACTAGTCATACTCAACCGCCCCATGATGCATTGCGAGTGGAGTGTAAAATCGTCCTGGAACAGGCATCAAGCTTTTTCAAAACAAAAGCATCTCTTCTTGTCTTCCATTAGTTTTTTAAGGGCCTTTGTAAATAGGGCTCTTGTTTTGAAGTTGGCCAGAAGTTTTGTCAGTAGCACAATGGCAGGTGTCCGAAAAACTCCGAAATGCAATTTCAAACACAGCCATGGTCTAGCCTAATAATTTACCCTGTGCACTTTCTAACCCATGGATACCATGGAGACACACAAGTCCACTGTTGTGTCCTCTCCAGCACCCTGTCTTTACATACTTCATCATCAACACTGGGATTAGAAGCTTTTCCCAGCAGGGTCATGGCTGGAGTGCATGTCAGGGATCCCACTCAGACTGGAATTAAAGTGATGAATCACTATGATGACACTATTCACCTTTCTTTCAGCAACCTTTGCCTCCACTGCTTCCCATTTGTCCTTCAGGTTGGAAAGGTCGTGCTCAGTGGTGCTGTCCGGACCCTCGGGTGTCATTGTGAGCAGGTGGTGACCCTTGTTCAGCAGCTCTTGGTACAGCTCCTCCTTGGCCTCAAAGGCAGAAAGCAATTCCTGAAAAATAAACGGAGCAATATGTGAGCAGAAAGGCTAAATTTAGCTCTAGTGTTAGTTATGAATTTTTAAATTAAGTGTAATAGATTTATCTGTGGTTAGCTCAGATGCATTCCAAAAATGCTGAAAGACTGAGCCCACTGAAGCATGCTTCCAACAAATATTCAACAGCGTGAGATTACAGATTAAATCAAATTTTGAGCCAAGCAATGCCTCAGTTTTTTAGTTCCATTAAAGCTCACCGTGGAAGTGATTTCGTTACAAAAAAAGTGAAACAATGAAGAACATTTATTAAAGGCAAACACCGAACAATCAATTTGAAACACTTTAATGGCTTTTTGTTATGCACCGCAAACAGTGGAGTCTAGACTGTCATTTAATTTTCACACTTTAGATAAAACATAGAAAAGACACAGTCACCTCCTCGCCAGGCTGCCATCTGCATGCAGCCCTTTTCATATAGTTAAACACATACCAGATGGGCGTTAAGCTGCTCCCGCGCCGTGTCTGGTAAGCCTCCCACTGCCTTTGATGCCAACAGCTGACGTTCTGTGTCTTTCAGCCATTGCTGCATATCTTCTATCTCACCATGGAAACCTTGCGCCTACAACACAATACAACCTGATTCAGGACAAACGGTGTCACAAACACTCATTGTTCAGCACACACTGCGCAGAGAGCAAGCTATCTGAGGTAAGAATTCCTTGGATTCATTTACAAACCAAATTTGGAAATCTGAGGTAATCAGCTGTGTGAAAACCCAGTTTCTAATGAATAAAAGCCATGGACTGAAAACAAAAGGTTCACTGTTTTTAGTCCGACCACTTCTTTAAGATTTAGATTTTGGGCACAAAATTATTTTTTAAATGAGGTTGTTTTGTTTTCTTTAAAAAAAAAAAAAGATTTTAAATATTTTAATTGTTAAATTTTAAACTCTGTTTAATGTTTTCCAAATGCTTCACCTTTAATCAAGTAAAGCACATTCAATTGCCTTGAGTATGAAATGCACTAATCAACTAAATTTGTTATGCATTGCCTTGCCTAAATGTTAGTCATAAATATAAACAGCAATACAAAAAGATAAAAATAAATAAATAAACAAATACACCAGGGAGTATTGCACAAAACCAGGACAGGGGATAAAGCCTGGAAAAATTGACTATCCCTGATAAACTTATCCCCAAGTCGGTTGAACGAAATCTGGCCAAGTTTATCCAGGACAAGTAACCATGGTGATTTAGCCTCTACAGCTAACCTGTAACCACCGTGATTTAGCCTCTACAGCTAACCTGCTGCAGAGCAGGTTAACAACCAGGATGAAGTTATCACTGTTGTGGCTCTGCTGTTAGTGCTGTGAGAAATTAATGTTTTACAGAATGTCCATGGTTTCTTCACCCAAATATTATAGTCATTTCATTTGTCCATTGACTTTTGGTTTTAATATTTTTATTATCATAGTTTATATATAAAGACGAAAAGAACATATAAAAAGACAAGATTTGAGCAATGAAAGTGAGAAGGCAGACAGTTTATTAGGAATATTTTCCTTATTAATAAAACACAAACAGTGAAAAGTTGACTACACTTTTTAACTTTACAATAATAATTAATTTAATTCATTTTTCTGTCAGGCCTCTGGCTGTTTAGTAATACTAATAAATCCTGCTTGTGGAATTGCTGTCAGAGCTTTGATTAAAACGGATTACTGGAGGGTTTTTTGTTAAATTATAGATGACAAATCCTTTCTTGAAACTTATCTATACATATATGTAACAACATAGCCTCTTATACGTAGCCTAAACATGTAGAATTAACTGCTATAGTTACAGAAAGAGGAGGTGGAGCTGATCATTTTTCTAAATCACTGATAATTAGACTTATATTTTTTTTAAAGTTTATCATAGAATAGAATAGACCTTTACTGATCTCCCAGAGGGGAAATTTACAAAAAGTTCAGAATATTAGCCGGGAATCTACCACTGAGCTAGCATTACAATGTAACGTAACTCTGCATATTATACAGTCGGCTATTGTCTGCCAGCCTTTCTCTTTCTCCTTTTTAACAGTGCTGCTGTTTCTTTTTTCCATATCATGTTTTTCATTTCTTCATCCTGCTGCAAAAGCAGCAGTTGTTCGGCAGGTGTAAACAAAGCTGAGCGTCCGTGATCCATACTTTCAACGGTGATTCTGTGATCGAATTCACAGTCTTCCACAGAAAGCCGTGACCACCCACTTATCTCAAACATCCATAGCCGGCTTCATTAAGCCTCGTCTCTTTATCCTGCCTCGACAAACGTGCAACCAATTTATCCAAGATAGTGCCGAGCAGACTTTGTCTAACCACATATTCTCCTTTATCCTGGATGTATTTATCTGACATATGTGCAATACCCCCCAGGTTGTTACCTGGAGACTTAAAACGAGATGCCAGTTTATTCATTGAAAATAAATGCGCCAAAAACTTCTCCTGATTTAAGACTTTCAATAAAACACCAACCAATTCCAGAGATATTACCGCATTGAGCAGGTTTGTATACCTGAAACAGAGAACTTTCCAGTTGCTGTTTCCTCTGCTCGGTTTTCTCCAGGATAGTTTTCCACCTCTGGTTTAGATTCTCCAGTTTGTTCTTCAGACTGGATGCTTCCTCTCCAGCACTGGACTGCACCAATTCTTCACCAGCTTTGTTCACCGTCTCCATTGTCGCCTTGTGAGCTAACACATCAATCTGCAGAATCTATAAGCAGAAACCAGAATGAATGGGAAGAAGATGGATATAAAGTGCGTAGTGGTGGTGTAGAAGTGATCTAGTGAATATGAGACTAGCAGAGGGTTAGACCACTGCTGCATTGCTCCATTATCGTAGATTAAATAAAATGGGTAAAAATAAAGAAGCTTGATGTTCACTAAAGGTGGAAAGATTATGAAAAGGTTTGTGTCGTACGTGATGCTTGGCCAGCTCGATCTCAATGGTTTTCGGGTCGCCACAAGCTTGTTTCTGTTCATTGAGCATCTCCTCAGTATGGCTCATCCAGGCCAGCAGCTCATCCAGTGCATGCTGAAACTGGCCCAGAGCCAGAAGGCCTCCCTCCAGTTTATGCTGGATTAATGACAGATTAAGCTGTTAGTGCTGTAGAGCAATTTTAGATTTCAAGAATAAAGCATGGGCATAAACAATATAGAAGACTTCCAAAGTTAAACATGTCGTACTGAATAAATACTTTTGATATCAGACTAAAGCACATGTGTCAAACTCAAGGCACGAGGGCCATATCCGGCCCTTTGGAGCATCCAATTTGGCCCGCAAGAAAAAGTAAAAATGACAGAGAAAACATATATAATTTTGTAAATGAAACTCAAAGATATTTGCAGAGGTTCACAATTTTCCCGGTGTTTATATCTCATGATTGCAGTTATTTTTGAATGTTCAACAGATAAAAAACACTAACAAACTCCTTCAATTTTCAAACTAGGAAACAATAATGCTGAAATTACTTGTTTTCCCACATTAAATCTGTGGTCCACTTGTGGCTCCGTATTTGGCCCCTAATAAATGAGTTTGACACCCCTGGACTAAAGCATTCTCTCTGACCTGTCGGCTGATGATCTTCTCATCCAGGTTGTCCCAAAGCATCTTGAGTTCCGACATGGGCTCCTGGATGGCACAGCTGTCAGCCTCGTCCGTCACCTTCTTCAACAGGAGGCCCGCCTGGTGATTCAGACGCTCCATCTCAATCTGCAGCTGGTACGATTCTCCTTTGAACTCCTAACAAACCAGCACACAAAGTGATCCAACCAGTCAGAGAACAGAAGAGCAGGTTACGAGACACAATAACAGCTTTGCCACTTCAGGGCTGGTTCGTCCAAGAACACATCAAAGTAATTAAGTAACAACAACAAGCCAGGGTATGAATCATGGTGATTTACACAGCTGCACCATAAGTAGGATTCCTGGGAATGGAAAAACTAGGCTACGGCAGGTGCACTGGGATGTTTTCATGATATATACTGTATGTTAACTATGGCTTTCTCTGGACTTTAATACAAATGTGGGAGATGTTACCTTCAGCTCTACAATCTGCTGCTTGACAGTTTCCAGGTCTGTGCCTACAGGTGACATTGAATCCAGTTTTCCTTCCAGAATATCCACCCAGTCAAACATACCCTGGGCACACAGTGGGGGTTGTTAAAAATGGAAACCAAAGCTGATCAGAGAGACAGGTTTCATCTTTCTGAGAGAGAGAATGGGACTTTCACACCGAAATCAAATCAGGCCATCTCTAAAGAGCGTTTGTTTTACCGCATGCACAAAACTCTAAAACACTTTTTTACACTCATACATTCCAGTAAGTCAATTTTGTCTTATTTTTGCATAACATTATGTTAAGGTTTTTTTTTTTCTTTCATTCAGACCATTTCTTTCAGGAAATGTACTTTGATCTCCTGACATGTTTTGACTGTCAACTGCCAGTCTTCCTCAGAGGCATCTGTTGATCTCTTTGATGTGTCCTTATGAGTTCTTTCTGGGTCTGATATACAATGCGACTGTGTTCGATGATAAATGATAATAGTCTTCTCCAACAAAGTGCCTTTCTAAGACTTCCCAACCATAACACCAGCATAAAAAACTAAAACCAGAGTTGAAACTAATGATAATTGAATTATACAAAAAGAAGAATTCATTTAAATGCAGAAAAAAACTTGTTTTGGTGGACAGTACACTCAACAAAAAGTTCATAATTGGCCTAAACTTTGAGAATTTCTTGTTGTGCTACTTCAATGGCTCTCAACCTTTTTGGGGTCAAGACTCCATTTTAATATCATACATTTCTGGTGACTACAGGGACTTTTTTCTTTTCTAGAATTATTTTTATCATGTTTATTATATCCATCCATCCATCCATTTACAGATCCGCTTTGTCTTATTTCAGGGTTGCGAGGGTCTGCCGTTGCCTATCTCCGGCTCACACTGGGCGTTAGGCGGACATGGTGCCAGTACATCCATGTTAATTATAGTGTGTTACAAAAACAGAGTTGCCAGAATTAGTGCACAAAGTGACAAGTGACGAGATATTTTTATTCTGCAT
Source organism: Gouania willdenowi (assembly GCF_900634775.1). Lineage (NCBI taxonomy): Eukaryota > Metazoa > Chordata > Actinopteri > Blenniiformes > Gobiesocidae > Gouania > Gouania willdenowi. Next base: position 19,294,692 of record NC_041058.1, on the reverse strand, counting down.
TTTATTTTAACCAGAAAGTTTAAGAATGCAGTTGTTTGGTATTTATAGTGTGTGTGACGTGTTCATTTGAAAAAGAATAATATTTTTTTTTAATTTTAAAGAGTTTTTTTTTTTCCCATGACATTTCAAGCAACCCCATTTAAATTCCAAGCAACCCCACATGGGGTCGCGACCCCAAGGTTGAAAAACACTGCTACTTAAATACCTGCAGGCCGTCCTGAAACTGTACGGCAGCCAGCATGGCTTCTTCCAGCCTGTCCACTCTCTCCTTCCAAGTCTTATTGAGATTTTCCCACGCTGTATTCACCTGTGAATAAAACATGGCCATGATATTATGATCCACATGTGGGTGCCAAACTCTACCCACAAAGTATCAGGTGAAGTGACTTCAGTGAAGTCTGTGCTGATAAATGAGTCTTTGTCAAAGCTTATTAATCAGGGTTGATTACCTCATCCAGACTTTTCTTTATCACTGGTTTATCAGGTTCGCCGCAGGCAGTCATGAGCTCTGCTCCCTGGTTTTGAACCGCATCAAGCTCCTCCTGAAGCCCATCGATCTCCTCCTTAAATCCCTGAGCAGATTAAATGTGTTGTTTTAGAGATTTGCCTAACTCACGTCATTTCATTTCTGTATGATTTCAGGTGTTTTTCTACCTCTACAAATTCCTGCTGCTGTTTAACAACTGACGGATCAACTCCAGGTTCTTCTAGATCTCTCAGGAGCTCCTGACTGTCTTTTACATTGGCAATGAGCGCACAGTGGTCACACCAGAATTTATCTGCCAGGTCCATCACATCCAGCAGCTTGGCTTCACGCTCCTCCACCAATGCCTGAACATCATTCCATAGCAACACCATGTGGTCCAGTTTGTTTTGGACAGCTAGGGCAAAGAAGATACAAATTATAATTAAGAAAGCATAAGAGTAAATATCTTTTAGACACTTCAAACTAGTGGTTATTAACTAGTTAAGCAGCAGAACCCAATATCCCTTCTTAAAAACAAGTTACAGCACGTTCACTTAATTTTACTGGGAACATTTTGCTGTTTAACAAGGAGAAATAAAGGTTGGACTTGATTTTAACAGTGCCTAAAATACTAAGACAAACTAGGATTTAAGTTTAATCTGTAAACTAAACACAGTTTTGTTTTGTTTTTTTAATAATTACGGATTTTCCAAATACTAAATCACTGGGAAAACCAGTAGTGGTGGTAAACCAGCCCAATTTCCAGATTTGCTTTGATTCTGTTGATTGAAGTCTTGATACGATTACATTTTTAATTATTGCTTATTATTGATCTTCCAGTTAGCTCCTGAATTATTTGACTTCTATTTTAATTACCATCTCACACCACTTTCAACATGTACAGTGTAATTGAAATATAATTAGGAGGACTCGTCTGGTTTGTGTTACAATGTGAATAATGTAAACAATCGAATGAAGAATCAATTCATAATCGTCAATAATAAAATTGCCATTAATTGATCATTGATAATTTTTTCCCAATCACCTCTAGATGAGGGAATAGCTGAAAAAAATTAAACATTAGTTTTATCTTAAGATGTCACTGATTTAGCCATTGTTAAGCAGGAAAATGCACTACAGTGAAAATTCCACACACATTTAGTTGAGCTAAATATTGTAGTGATTTTATTTTTGTTAATGAAGGGTAAGATTATCGTTTATATTTTGATTAGATTTTTAATCAGGCCACTTTACATTATTTATTGATTTACTTAAAATCATAACTAAGGACAGCTCATTAAACATCTTTGTTAAACATGAATATTTTTCCCATTCTTTGTCATTTAGAAGAGTTAAAGCATTGGCCTTAAAAAAGCATCCTGTACAAAATACCTTTGGCAGATATATCGTTCTCTGCTCCTTCTGATCGTGCGATCATCTCGTCCCCTCTTTGCCTCAGTGTCTCATAGGAGGGCTGCAGTTTCTCCAAATCCACTGAAACAACTTTATTTTCAGTAATCTGCTCCTTGATCTTGTCCACTTCTACAGATATGGATGGAGGCTGACGCAGGCGTTCGGCAATGCGTTCCAAGGATTCCAGCATGGGGTCAATTTTATCATGGAACTGGAGATTGATGAAAGCAGTTCGGATTTATTAGTAGGAAATTTATTATGGAACTAACTCAAATACGCACTAATCCACTGGTCCTTACCTGTGTGGATTTGGAGATGGCCTCATCTAAAGTCGCTGCTCTCTGCTTAACATCTGCCTTGAGTTTAGTGTACAATTGGTCAATATTTATGTACTTTTCTTTGATTGATGCTCCTTCCACTGGACTAAGCTCAAATAACTGAGGCCCAGTTTTATTCATCTTGTCAATGTGAGGTTTGTGCTCTGCAATCAGCTCTCTCAGTTGCTGTAAAGAAGATATTTAGTTTAGTTCTTTCTGTTTGGCTATAAAGTCAAGCATCAAACATCCGTTTACATCAGCCTCTTACCCTGAGCTCCTCCTGCTGCTGTCTGAGGGTCTCGTACTCGATGGCAGGTGGGGAGAGCTGGCTGAACGTGGTTAAGGTCTCCTGAAGCCAAGGTGACAACTCCTCATAGGTCTCCCAGAACTGAGCAGCCAATGACTGCGCTTGTTCCAGCAGCAAACATCGCTCAGAATTCAGCTGACTGACGACTCCATACTTCTCCAAGAGAGTCTCTGTCTTAGCCTGATTGAAACAAAGATGTTTTTTTTTTTTTGCATGCACATATTAAGTTTTAAACTTCTGAATAATTGAATTTACCTCTAATATTTCTCTCTCCTCTGTCTTTTTGCTCTTCATGATAGTATTTCCTGTCTTTACAATGTCATCAACAGCATCTTTGTGCCTCATGATGTCCATCGAGAAAATCTGTCAAAACCAGTTCAGTGAGTTTCAGTGGATGCAAACAAACAACTATGTTTACCTTTTTAATAGAAAAAAGTCTGTGTTGGTTCATATCCAATAAGAAACACATGCATTATAAAGGGCTCACTTTCTGTGCTTGGAGCTGGGCTGTGGTTTGGTCCAACTCCAGCTTGATCTCACCCATTGAAACCAATTTCCTCTCAGCATCAGACAGCCAGGAGAGCTCATTGTTTGCAGCTTCCTCAAACTAGAAGATATTATTGAGATGAGAATAAAACATTTAAAAACAAAAAACAAAAAATGACTTTCTTTGAGGTACAGTTACCTGTTGAGACTTAAGGATGTCAGAGTTGATCTGGTTGACTTGCTGGGTGATGGTGTCACACACGACTCTGTACCGCTCATTATCCTCAATCACAAGCTTGTCCAAACTTTCCCGAGTGTGCCAGGGGATCAGATCCAGCAATGAGCCACTAAGCTCATTAAGCTTGTCCAATACAGTTTTTTGGTCTTTAGTCTCTTTTAGCAAAGCCTGTCCAGTGTTACACACACATATAACATGTTAGTAACAGATTACAGAACACACAAGTGTGATTAGGCAGCTCCGGCTCAGTCATGCTTTACCTCATGTGTGCGTTGTGACTGTATCAGCTGCTCTCCAACAGATTGCTGCTCAGCAAAATTGCTGATGGCAGCCTCTGCTTTCACGAGCCATGAGTGCAGATCTTCATGCGTGTGCTGCAGCTTTGAAGAGAGGCTCAAAACGCGCTCCAGTTTCGTCAAAACGTTATCACTCATGGAGTTTATTGCTGCATACTTTGATTTTATTCCATCTAGTTTGCCTTGGACGATGACAACATCATCTCCTACAAAGAGAAGGGAAATAATAGCTTTGTATTTACCATGTAGGATGAGTACATACACAGAGCAGCTGGTTTGACTGAACATAAAAAAGGTAATAAAGCCTGTCCTTCCCTCCTATTAAGAACTTGTTTCTTTACATCTTTTTATTGTAAAATCCCATTTAAAAAGTAGAAAAACAGTAAAAAGTGCAATTTGTATTTTAAGCTAGGTAAAAAGTAACCAGTATGCACACAATCGATTGTCAAGCAGAAGGAAATACCATTATTTATTTATTTATTTTTGAACAATACGTTGAAGAAAAGGAAAGAATATGTTTGATAATTGTGTGATTTTAGATTTATAAAGTACAGGAGGGAAAATGGTAAAATGACGTTTGTCAACAAATTGAAAATGAAATCACATCTGAAGGAGCATGTTTGCACTTTTAGTGAGTATTGAATAGTTTCTTGCCTGTTATATGCTTCAGTAACTCCATCCCATTAGAAACGGCTTGGTCAACATTCCTCTTCCTCAGGTCAATATCACTTTGTAAAGACTGAAAAAAAAAACCCCGATAAATTCTCAGCAACTCAAAGACGATAATGCAGAACCACTGGAAATTGTGAACAATGAATGATGCAAGAATGCAGATCAAAAAGATGATTGTGTAAATTAAATTAAAAGCACAACATAAAGCCAGGCCTGTGGTGGAGGATGTACCCGTTGCTCCGCCAGCTGCTTTTTAAGAACATCTAATTTGTGGTCGTCCACCGACACCTCGCTCAGCCTCGAATGCATCTCGCTGAGCCAGTTCATGAGCGCCACTTCATCTTCGCCAAAAAGACGAGCGTTAGCCAGAGCTTGATGCAGCATCTCAGCTTTTCTCCTGCAACGTTCCTGGACCTCTATGTAACTGGCCTGGATAGCGTCCAACTTAGACTCAACATACTCCTTATCGCCCACTGAGCTCACAGTTTTGAGCATTTGCCCCAGATTGACGACCTGAAACAGGTCTTTACTGTGATTCATGATCTCCTCCTCTAAGGCCTGGGAGCATGAGGTGAAAGGAAATGGACAAAAACAAAACAAAAAATACAAATAACTCATATATGAAATTGAAATTAAATAAAACATAAAATGGAAAACAACTACATGAAAAATGTCAAATCAAATCAAATGAATCAAAGTGAAATCCAAATACAATGATAAGTCAGACAAGCACAATGACACTAATGATATTTACCTTATGTTGTGAGATTTGATGCTCCAGTTTGGAAGTCTCTGTGCCGATTGGCTCAGAGTTGGCCAGCTGTTTTTCAGTCGTTACCAGCCATTCGCTCAAAGGCTCCAGAGTCTCGTGGAACTGCTGAGTCACCACTAAGATGCTCTCTAGTTGCTTATGCCTTTAGATATGCACAAAAACAAATTTATTAACAAATACATTTTGGTAAATATTATCGACCGGTGGAGGGTTTTAATGAAACTAACTCATTTGTATGCAGTAACAGCAATGGATTAAAAGCAACCCCAAAAAACCCAAAAACCTTCATTCTGATATCACGGGGAATACTGGAACCAAACTACATAAAAGACGGTACCAAGGAAATCACTGTACTTGTCTGACAAACAACTAAAAACACTGATTATTCGGTTCACGGGTTTAAACGAAAACTAATAGTTTAGAGTATGTCCCATGATTTAGGTAAACTCTTAACTCCAGGTATGTGCATGATACACATGGCTAAGAAAAAGCAGTAAGACGCAATCAATATTTGACAAGAGGGGGGATGAAATCTTTAAAAATGTACTTGCGGGGTGTTTTTTTGAATGGCAAGCTTCTATTTTTATTATGTCCTTTAAAATGATAGATTTTCTCCAAAATATATATTGGCAGATTTGTCCTGACCCCCTGTGAGGATTTTTTCCACCAAAGGATTTAAAAAGGATTCAAATGGAAACTGCTAACATTTAAACGCTTTAATTATCCAAATCAGCTTTTTTGCATGACGTTCGAAAGCCTGTTTCACATCACAGCTCTTTCTACAAACCTGTTTTCTGCTTTCTTTAGCAGAGCGTCCCACCTCTGGCCCAGACATTCAATCTCTTTGGCAACCTTCTCTTTATCCACAGACTCGGCTAGCTCAGCGACCTTCCCTCCCTCGTTTTTTATCAGCTCCACTGTTGGCTTTCGATCATCCAGCAGTCTCTGCAGGAGCTGTCAGAGTGAACAAAGGAGGGGAGAGTTGTGGAGTGTCTTTGTATTGTATTTCTTTTATAAACGGTAAATCTCACTGACACAAATGAAGTGTTTGTTCAACTCAAAGCTTTGTTGACCACTCTAATGTATAAATCAAACTATAAAACTAAGAAAAGTAAATTAATAGAGTTGCTGGTGTGCTGACTTACTTTCTGCTCTTGTATCTGTGCTTTCACCACTTTGAACTCTGAAGATGGAGGTTTTTGATTGGCCACAAGCTCCTCTGTGTCTGTCAACCAGCAGAGCAGAGACTCCAGAGCATCCTGGAACCTCCCACAATGCAACAGGGCCTCGTGAAGTTGAGCCGAACGCTCAGCGATCTGCAGACCCCAAGGCAAAGATTGATGTCACAAATATTATTGACGTTCTGTAACACTATTACCAACCAACAGACTGAATGACTACCCATGCTGCCAATTTGGCTTTAATTTGGACAATCAATAGCATTATCAATGCAAACATAAACCAGCCAATAACCTTTTTATTAAGGGTATTCCACTTTGAGTTGACATCTTCCAGATCGTCCTCCAGCTTCTTAGTGCTTGTGCCTTTAGCAGTTTTCTGGATCAAGCTCTGCCCAAGGGAGTTGATGTCTTGAAGCTGTGCCTGCAAAGGATCAATGTCTTCTTTCTGGAAGGCCTGAAGATAAACAAGGGCAAAAAATGTACACATTATTTCATCTAAATTCTGAAATTCTACTGTTTTTTTAAACTATGGTTGACTAGAGTTTTTCCATTTCTTTCTTGAACATTCACAATTTCTAAATAATAGATAGAATCTCCCTTGATTTGCATCAGTAAAAACCTCATGTCACAAACAAGACTCAAAGTGGAGAACATTGTTGAACCCTGGCCTTCAAGGACTGACTTCACTCATTCTGTAATCAGATATGTAAGAAAAACGGTGATCCAGCAGCCAGGATTATCTAATCTGAAGTGACGTATTTGTAAGATAAACATTTGCCAGGCCAGTTCATTATGACCATAGTTGAAAATAAAACAGGGTATTTTGGGGCACCTGTGAGGGGGAATGGCTCAAGTGGTGAATTTCAGGGCCTGAAGCGATGGCACTCAGCAGGGACTCGATCTCATGCTCTGCAACATGCCGTAAGGTCTGTAAACTTTTAGGGAGACATGCTTCCAGCGATTGCAGAAACTCCTCCAGTTCCTCCAAGGTGTACTTGTTTGGTCCTTGTCGCACAAGATAAGAATTGGTGGGTTGGTGAGCGACGGAGTGTTTGAATGTTTCTGGCTGTGTAACAACTACACTAACCAATTCACAGTCATCATGGGGTGACACATCCTCTAAAAGCTCAGCAGTAGAAAGTTCATCATAGTCTGTTAAAGTTCTTGAACGCCACCCTGAGCTGTCATTTTGAGTCCTGGATCCTAAAGAGGACTTTCCTGTAGAATACTTAAGATCTCCATTGCTTAAGGTATCCTTTTCATTAAGTTTCACCACACCAGATTCTGTCTTCCGCAGCCCCTGAGCCAAACTGCTGCTGTTGTAAAGGTTTTGTTTGTCCCTGAAAGGAAAGTCTTCCTGCCCTGAGCTGAGTGATCGTCCTGTTCTCAGGTCCCCGGACATGTGCATTGCCTCTGAAGATGAGAGACTTCTAGTTCCAGGGCCTGTTCTTATGTGTGATCGATGTGTGCGTCTCTCCCTCTCCACAGTAGGGCTGTACAAGCCTGAATCTTCTTCAGATGTAAGTGAGCTGGTCAACCTTTGCCCCTTGCTGCCATTGACCAAACCAGGCCTCTCTGCACTCCCTGAGCACAAAGTTCCACTTCGGCTCATATACTCGCCCAAATTAGTCGGAGCAAAAGTTCGCCATGAACGCCTATGAGGAGGATGATGCTTCTTCTCTCCTGCCCCGAGACGGGACTTTGGTAGCACAGTATCTGTTACCCTAATAAAATTCCCATTGACTTTTAATCCATCAAAGACAGCACGTTCATCCAGTGTGGCAGGTTTCCTGGTTTGGAGCTCAAAAGAACTAGAAGCAGAAATGCCTCCATTTCCACATAGGCTGCTGAAGTCCAATGTTCGGTGTGTGTAGGGAAGAGACCCCAAGAAATGTCGAGAGGAGAGGCTGCCTTTAGAGCTTGAGTCTATTTGCTCATTGAGTCGAACAGTGTCATAGATGGATCTCTGGGGAACATAGCAGTCATCAATGTTCAGGTCCTCTTCTTCCCCCTTCCCAATGCAGGATGGGTTTTGTCTGAGGCAGTCCGGTCTGCTCAATGGTTTGCCCATGGTAAAATAAGTGCAGTATAAAACACACAAACAAAAAACGGTAACCAAAACCTTTGAGGTATAAGTTGTTTCAGTGCAAGATCAAGAGTTTCACAAGGAGTCAAATTACAAAAAATAACAAAACAACTGTTCACAAAAAGAAACTGTCCTCTCCTCTCTTAGTAAAATACAAATAAAACACTATAAATTCAATATGAAAAAAGTGCAATGTATTTTTCTTGTGTATTATGTATTCTTAAACAGATTTTTTTCTTTCTTCTAAACATTGAAAAAGGTTTTTCTTCTTTAAATGAAAAATTAACAAACAGCAATGAAATTGAAGGATAGAAAAGTTCAGGATGTCAAACAGCTTTGTATTCCATAATAGGAAATCCAGTCACTTATCCCAAATATATTCCTTCAGGCATATTTCTATGCATTGCCAGCGATCTAATCCCCTCTGGTTTAAAGTGCTTTTTGATTCCTGAAATCCTTAAAGTATCCATGTGAGTTAGAAGAAAATCTTCAGTGCAAAGTGAAAACATCCAAGGCCAAATCCAGCAGGCTCTACTCAAAACTGGGAGCAGTTCAGAGGAGAGCTGTTACTCGTAGATAAACAAAAAAAACCCAAACGCCTGCCCTTCCTCTCTCAGCGTTCTCCTCGCACTGACAGAATCGCTCCTGGCAGAGGGTTTCATGCCCCGCCCCCGCTCATTATTCAGACAACATCTGCCACAACTCCATTTGTGCTCAGAGCCGCTCCAGCACATGTTGATTGGTAGACGTATGACCCTTTTTTTCTCCCTTCTAATTCCATCTTATGTCCTTATGGCCCATATGACTTCACTTCTAAGCCATCCCCTGCATCCTGACACAGTCACTCACTTCTCTTCTTCCCAGTGACTGAGGGGAAGGGATGGTACACAGTGGGTTTACTTAATCGCACAAAACAAGACAAAAGTAAAAAGAAAAAAAAATCACACGGATGACGTTACATTAGGTTAAAACTCTTTCCTTTTTTTCCCTTCCTCTTAGCACTGAGCGCTCTGTTGGTGGACGGTTACTGTGGACCCTGCAGATATTCTTAATTACTGTGGAATGCTGAGGGAGGCACAGGTCCCAGGTAATTTAACACTGACTGCTCTGCCAAGTGCATGAAGGGGCCTTTATGTCCAATGACAAGAGTAGGAGACAAAAAGACGGCAGGGATGATAATGAAAGGAATTTAATATAGTTTCCTTTATTGTCTGGAGGAAGGTGTTTCTAAAAGAGGCCACACAACTCTGTAATCTTTATTCAGATCCTGATGTATTGACAGAAGGACACAGGATGCAAGAGAAGCTGAAGGATTTGTGCCCAAACACAACCAGGGCAAAAAGTGTCAAATTTTTTTTTTTTTAAATCAATTCAACATAAGGCTTTTAGGCTAAAAATACATCTGTCGAGGCTTCATTGTTGACCAGAAATGGAAAACAAATCACATGTCTTATTGTGTATGAATTTAGTCAAATGGCCTAAAATTTTAAGACATTTTGTTTTCAAGTTATTTCGTTCTTCTCTCGCTGCGTATCCTGGTAATTTAAAGAACAAAATGTGGCAATGCTGTAGTAAACTAAGGGGGAGCACATGCAAACTTAGCACAGCAAAACGGGGTCAGCGGGGCCTAAATCTTTTTTTAAAAATGTGTTTAAAGAAAACGTGATTATGTTTATAAAAGCTCAAAGACGACTGCTTGCATGCATGAATTTATTGTCTAAATTTTAATTCATAGATGAACAAATAGTGTATATACTATGATATTAAATAGAATAATAAAATATAATATTGTGTTGTTGTCAAATGCTTTCACACTTTGGATCAAATCAAGCAAAAGGCTTTTGATGAGAGCAGAACTCACTTGATGGCTAAACAATGAATACTGTACATGAATAAACAGATGCTTCCAATAAGCTCATGTTTCACTTTAAGGAAAATGTGTCATAACAAGGTCCAAGTCAGCACTACGTGGCCCCCAATGGCACTTTTTCATCATCGCTTTCAATGAAAGACAGCGCTAACAGCATGATTCAGATCATAACAATCCTCTCCTTGAAGGAGAAACTGATGTCATGTCTGTACATTGAAAAAAAACCCCACACAAGGACGCCCACACAAGCCCCGGTGCCGTGGAGTCACTGAGTCAAATGTGAACGTGACACCTCATTCTACATGTGCACTTCTGAGTGCCCTATAAAAGAAAAAAAAGAAAAGAAGAAAAAAAGAGTGAAAACATGAGGCAAGCCCGTCCTCTTCTAAACTTGACCTAAAATGGTAACAGCCCATGAAAGAGACAAACGCAAACATGGTCTCCCTTTGTTTATTTCTTTCTCACTGGCTGCCAGTAAAGCCCACAGAGAGTTAGTTTGATTTAACAAAAGGAAAAGCACTACACATAGCTGTATTTGTGAGGTGACAGATACACTACAGTAAAACTCCATATGCTCGTATAGATATAGATATATTGAGGATTTTCTACCAGCAGCTGAGAGCATTTATGCCCTTTCAACCCTGGTGGTGACGGGCCAAAGAGGGGTAGGGGGGACGACACTCCCCTCAACAATGCTGCTTAGCAACAATTTGAATCAATCTCCTCTTAAACAGTCAACCCATGAGAGCTCTAAAGCTAAATCCACACATGCCTTCACAACACCTCCATCGGCTTCACTAATGATGTTTTAATCCACGCCTCTCAGCTGGAGATTTTAATGCAGAGGGGGACACCCACCCAGGAAAAACACAATCCCCTGACCCACATTTTGGGGGACAGATCTGTACACATCTGTTTACATTGTTTCACTTTAATATGACCTAATGCTAAGAATGAAGCAGCATTTCATAATGTCACCTCTAAATATAGGCTAATCCTCTTTCGGAAAACTCTACAGGAATTCACAAGCTTTTTAACTATGTTGCATCTGTCTACAAGACTAATAGCTATGAACAAGGGTCCTATTACTGATTATACACCCATAAATATAATACTGTTTGTAAATCCTGCATAAGATGCAAGCATTGCAATAATTTTTCAACTTATATTTTATTGGGACTTTAAAATGTATAAGGTATTGGCTGTTTAAAAAGAAAAGAAAGCAATATAAAGACAAAGCAGCTTTCCACGTGTAGCCTAACATTTTTCAAAATTGTCTGTTATAAAATAAGATCTGACCAGCGCTGAAGAAGTTTCAGGACATTTCGAGGCTCACCACTATTACAACAAATAGATCAATGATCAGAGATAAGGCTGCAAGCTCAGCTTTATTATTGAGTTAAATGACACCCCGCTGCTGACCACCTGGCTGTGACGGGCCTTGCCTCTCGGTCTGTCATCACTCACTGATCCCGGCTCCTTTGTTAATGCCAGATGCCCCAAAATGAACCGGCAACCCCCAGAGGATTGCTCCTGAATGAAGTATATGCGCTTAATTAGAAGCCTGTCATTAGGTTGCTCCCATACAAAAGCCATGTGAAGAATTGCTTTCATCATTTCCAATAAGAAAAAAGATATAAATCACTGTGTTTTCATACTGTATTATCCATAAAGCATTAAAGGTCTGGTTACACTGATAATAGGAGCTTTATTTCTGGTATAGTACAGCTAAATACGGTGAAATTATTCACATGCAGCCATGCTTTTTTTTGTTAATCAGACTCACTCATAAATCTGCATTAAATCAAGATACAACAAAGCACTAAATCAGACACAACATACCTTAAAGGCCTCCAGCTGTTGGTTGATCACATCTGTCTCCATGCCGACCGGCTCCTGAGCAGCCTCCTTGTCAACAGCTCCGCTGAGTCTTTCCTCCGCTTGCTGGACTTTTCCGTACACCTCCTCTAGCTTTGTGAGGGTCGCTTGCACCTGGATTTCTCTGCTTTTGGCTCTGTCCAGAAGTTTCCCACAATGCTTGTTGAGAGCATCCAGGTCCCTCTTCAGACCCAACAGGTCAGGAGAGGTTTCAGACTCCAGCATTTTCTTACAGTTGTCTCCAGCGTTGGCTGTGCTAGCCATTAGCTTCTGCAGCTTTGCCATAAAACTCTGGATGCCCTCCTGTTGGGCTTTCAGTGTGGCTAAGTCCAGGTCCACAGAGGACATGCTGTCCAGCTCATCGTCCAGCTCTGTGAACTGAGTGAACATCTCACGGATGCTGTTTTGAAACTGTCCAATACCCTGTAGTTTAGCCTCCATCACTTGACAGGTTTCTTCAAGTTTCCTGTTCAGGTTCTTGTAGTCTTTTTCCACATCATCTGCTTGCAGTAAGAGGTCCATCACTCCCTCAGCATCTGGGAGATCTACTACCAGGTCCTTGGCCAAAGTTTTCATATGCTCTACCTGGTTGTGCACTCCTTCTAAACTCTTCTGCTGAGCTTTCATGTTGGTGAGGTTCTTGTTGTTATGTGCCTGAGTTCCCTGTGACTCAAAAGAATCCAGCTGCTTCTCAGCTTCCTCAAGATGTCCCTTTGCATCTTTGAAAGCCTCATTAAACTCTTTAACTGCGCGTGAGATTCTCTCCAGATCTTCCCTCTTGTTTTGTAGTCCTTCCATAATGTCTTCCACTTTTCGACTAATGCTTGACTTATCCTCCTTTACTGCTTCAGTGTCTGCATTTGCCACTTCGAGGAGGGAATTAGCAGCAGTGTTTAGCTGCTCCACCATCCCTCTGTGCTTGTCTACATCTTTTTGGAGAGCTTTCACTTGAGAAACAGAAGTCTCCACTGCAGCAGGATCAGCAGTGAGCTTGACTCGACCTTCACTGGCTTCACACTCCTGAATCCAGGAGCTGAGTTTCTCTGCTTGTTCTTGATACTTCTGGGATCTTAAAAGAGCTGTTTGGAGTTTGTCAGCTTGTTCTGTGCAGCTTCTCTTCACGTCTTCCCAGTTAGAAGAAAGGCTAGTAAGTTGCCCTTGCAGTGCTAACTTTTCTGCTCCGTCAGTGTTGAGTAAAAGCATCTCTCCCTCTCCAATGATTGTATTGTACGATTCCTCATGCTCACCAACAGTTTTCTGAAGTTGGCTGTGGTGCGCCAGGGTTTGCTGAAGTATAGGAGTTTTGGCAGATATGGACAGAGGCTTGGATTGGTCGAGGAGTTGTTCACTCAGCCATGACTGAAAGTCTTTGGAGGTCTGATGGAACTGCTGTGAGCTATCAAAGGTGGAGGTTAACTGCTCAATCCGTTTTGCTGCAAAGAAGAAAGAAATACCAATGAGGATTTGTTAGAAAACCTCAGTGCAAAACTGAGCATATAATGAGGATATGACATAGTTTAACCACGGAAAGATTCAAAGTAGCAAATTACATGTTTTAGAATGGAAAAGTTATTACAAAAGCCAAAATTATTACCACAGTTCATTTGAAAGTCTTAAAAATCCACCTTGACTAAAAACATAAAAAAAAGATTGTTCTTCCTGAATTAACAATCAACGTATCAATCGATTGTGAAGATACTTTACCTGCTTTCTCTTCCAGCTGTCTAAAAGGCTTGCTGACATTCTCCAGCTGCCTGGCCAAGTCTGCTTTGAGGTAGTCTTCAGTCACCATCACCATGAGCTCAGCATTGACGGCCTCGGCCTCCTTCAGCTTCTTCCTCTCCTCCCTCAGCTGAGCTGAGATGTTCTGGGTGTCCTCTAACTGCTTCTTCACAGCTTCAGGCTGTGTGGTGTGGCTCTGACAATTGGACAGCTGATCGTCCAGCTGAGTGACAGAGTGACCGAGGCATTGCAGTAACTCCTGAAACTGTCCTGTCTTCACCACTGCCTGGTCAATCAGGTTGTCTCTTTGGTCCAGCTCTCCGGTTAAGCCTTGCCACTTCTGGTTGATCGAAAACAACTGCTCTCTCACCAGTTTCCCACTGGAAGGTTCATTGTTTTCTCCTGAGCTGACAATGGCTGTGGCAGCTTCTTCAAGTTTCTCTAATTGGGGTTTACGACTGTTAAACTCATTTTGGAGGATCTGAAATGAGGAAAAAAGCTTCAGTTTATTGGTCCTTTTTGGAAACCTACATATCTGAATATTCCTAATAACACAGGCTGACCTGAACTTGTTGCTTTTGCATTTTAAGCATGTTTGGATCGATGGAGAGAGGGCCAAGCACGCTCATCATCAGCCCCTTCTCAGACAGCCATTGGCTGAGTTGCAGCTCTGTCGACTGGAAGATATCCAGATTCATATTGGACGTTTCCAGGTGCTGTTTCCTTTCTTCCACAGAGTCGTTGACCTCTGCCCAGGTAGCGTCTGAATGGGCGGCACAAAAATCTCACCAGGTTACATGAGTCAGCAAAAATCTCATTTTCGTTGAATTCCCTGTTGTTTCCATGACAACCTCCCACAATTGTGCTAATTTGATCTAGTTTGGTGTCGAACTCATACTGTGAGTAACTGATACTCTGCTAAGTGTATTTATAGTAATTAGGTCACTTTTAGATGACATTACCATTATTGCTATTTCTATAGTTTAAAGCAGTGTTTCTCAAATGGGGGTACGCGATGGCACTACAGGGGGTACTTGAGAGAGAAAATTTGGAAAATTAACAAATGAAAGCATTAAAAATATAGCATTATATCTTATATATTTTTAGTTTAAAATGGTCATCATAATATTGATGAAAATGATCTTGATTAGAACATGAATTGATAATACAAGGGTGAGTCTTGGTCCCACACCAGGCAGGAGAGGACCGGGAAAAAAATAAAAACTATAGAAATAAATCCATTCGTGAGGTACTAAATACTGTTTCATTCCACTCATTTATAATGGGATTCTTTAAAATGTGTATTATTCATTCCATCATTATGCCCTCATAGAATTCTGAGAAAAATGTTGTAGTCGGATTCAGAAATAAGAGGAAGGGGTACTTGAGCCAAAAAAAAACCGACTGGTTTACAGAATCGTAAGACTCAAAACTGCCCTAATTGGCAGTTTTTGTCAGATTGATCTTGTATTATTCTGTCCATATCATTTTCAGCGTTGACCCATCTGGAGCCAACAAATTCAGGCTTACCTATTTCTGCCAGCAGCTGTTTCCATTTTGCTGACTCGGGGGAGTTGGGATTTGTTTTAATTAAGCTGAGAATTTTCTCTCTGAGCTTCTGGAGCTGCTCGCCCTTTTTCTTCATGTCATCTTCAAATGCCTGAGAGAAGAAAACAAACCAATAATGGTATATCTTGAGTTTTCCTGCGTGCATTGGCATAATGCGATCGTAGGCGCTTCAAGTGAAGTCGAGAGCAGTAGGATTTCTTTACCTTCTGCTGTTCGAGCTGTGATTTGACTGATTCTTTCTCAGTGGCTTTGCCATTCCAAGATGTTGCTGACTTCTTCATTTCTCTCAGCCATGTCATCATGTCCTCTGTTTCGTTTTGGGCTTCCTTCTCCTCCTTCACCAAGCTATTCAGCTGCTCTGCTCGACATCGAAGTGTTTCCCCGAGGTTTGCATAACCCTCACTGACATGCGTCATGTTCTGCTGGATCATCATTAGCTCTGAG
Source organism: Gouania willdenowi (assembly GCF_900634775.1). Lineage (NCBI taxonomy): Eukaryota > Metazoa > Chordata > Actinopteri > Blenniiformes > Gobiesocidae > Gouania > Gouania willdenowi. The sequence goes on along the minus strand of NC_041058.1, from coordinate 19,278,975 downwards.
AACATCCACACCAAATCAGTCAGGCTCAGTAATCAGAACATTATGAACTCATTAAGCGATTACATGCATAATATGCATTGTGACTATGCATATGCATATGCAGCGCTGGTCCATCACTTTTCTTTTAAATAGATCAAATAAGTCTTTTTCCATTGTTTTCAATGAATACGAGATTAAATCAAATGTTACTTCTTATTCCTGTCTTGATGTTAAATTTTTTTGCCATTACTAATCAGCACTGAATTTGGTCCCCCACAAACAGTGTGTAGAGCAGCATTCACATCCACACGTTGTTACCTTTATTGGTTAGGTAGGCATGACTTGCTGGATCACCACCATTAGTAAGAGCTGATGCAAAGACATAAGACAAAGCTTGTGTAAAAGACATGGAAACAGATCATGACACATGATGGTTAGTGATGAAAACAGAAACAACAGTCTGAACAGTAACACCATTCTGCCATTAAGTCAAACACGAGCGGTGAAGTCAGGGAAGATTTACCTGACATTTTATTTGTCTTCATCTTGGCAGGAGATGTGAGGAAAGTGATTAGGCTGCAAAGAGCTAATCCTTTATTGTTCAGGTCTTGGACAGCGGGGCCTTTGGATGTCCATTCATCCAATAATCCCTGATGAAAGATTATAGCACATGTACATAGATATTAGGGGCTTGTATTCAACAGCTCATAATAAAAAAAACACAGCAAAACTACTTGTCATGGTCTAAGATGGCAGATCTGAGTACAAGGCCGGTGTGCGCCTTTATCCGTTTGATTTTACTTCTCATTTTCTGGAGATTAATTTTCCAGATTCTGAGATTTGAGACAGGAAACATAACCGTGAACAATCTATGTGATATATAGTGCAGAGACTAAAGACAGACTTAAAATTTGGGGACCATGACAATAATACATTGTTGATTGTAAAGTGCTAGAGTGCTAATTAAAGTGTCGTAATGCTTAAGTGCAAAGAGCTCAGGTGCATGTTGCTAGCTGCATGAAGGCTGAGGTCTTCATTATATTGCACATTGCCAGATTATTGTACAGGAATAATAGTATTTTACATTGCACACTACCCTACATTTCTGATTATTATGTGCTTAATGTTGGCTCTAATATTGCATGATGCACATGCAGAAGTGTGGTTATATATTGTGCTAAAAAGCACACAGATGTTTCATGTAAGCACTAATTAAAAAAAAATAGCATACATAGATGTGTTTATGTATGCGGTAGTGTACAATTGTATATGGTACCCAATAAACTAAGCCCATTTGAAAAACAAACATTCCTTTTATTGTTAACAAATATCCATCTTTGAGTTTTCTACAACATATATTCTTCTGAAAGACAGCATAGTTTTATTCTTTAACACTGGCAAAAGTTGGCAAATAAGCAAAAATTTATATAAATATAATTAAATTATGTTGTGCATATTTATAGTCTGTGTCAACTTGTAAATGCAGAACTAATGCTTTTCCTATAAAATCAGACTCACAGTGATAATGTGCAGGCTTTTTTCCGGACTCCTTTCATCACCGTTTGTCTGAACTGCAGGCAACTTTTCATTGGTCTCCTCCAACCATGTCCTGAGGGCGCTGGCTGCAGATCTGAACTCTCCCATGTGATCCTGACATGATGATAGGTCTTTTTCCCTGTAGATGAAATAGTAGAATATAGTCAGTGTGCCTCTGTATTTACACTGACAACTTCAAAAGAAAACTATTAGAAGTACAAGGCAATTCATATTTGTCAAAAAACTATTGCTACAACCTACTTTTCCTTGATGTTTTCTTTAAAAGTACTAAAAAGGTTTGTGACATTGTCCATCTTGCTTTGGATTTGTGCTCTATTTTTATCTGAGCTCGTCTCAGAAAGCTCCTTAGACAGACACTGCAGCTTCTCCAAATCATCTGCATGCTCAATCATCTCAGCTCTAGTGTCCTACAGTCAAAAAAAACAAACAAACATTTAAATTAAAGGACTAAAATATATTTTACATGCTTGAACAACAGCTGTCTGTGTACCTGCACAAGCTTGAACAGCTCATTGAATGTTTTTGCCGGTCCGTCTGTGTCCTGTAATATTTCTGAACGCTTCACAACAAACTGCTGGACTTTATCTGCGCCTTTCTCAAACTCTTCCACCTTTCCTCTCAGCTGTTCTAGCTGTGAAGCTTTCTGCTTGTGTTTATCACAGGCATCCGAGAAGCGCTGGGACAGAGTATTCATCTTAGACTGCAGCAGTGCAGCAGCAGACGGATCTGCTGTCTCCACAAATGCTTTCACTTTGGCTTTCATGGCTGAGATGCTGCTTAGACGACTTGCAATATCCTGCTCCAACGCCTTAAAAACAGGTCAGACAATAGTAGTTTTAATGAGACTGTGGAACTTTAGGTGAATCAGTATTTTAGTATAAAACCATACTGCTTCTTTGCTCAAGATGTCTCCAATGGATGCAGAATCCAAAGGAATTTGTCCGTTTTCCTTCACGCTGGCCTCCACTCTCTCCATCCAGTCCATCATCTCATCCAAGCCATCCTGGACACTCATCGAGCGTGTAAGCGTGATTTGCAGCTTCTCGTTTCGGTCGCTTACAGACTTGGAAAGGTTGTCATAGCGCTCCACAATGTCATCTGGAACACCCCAAAAATACCAATCAGCTTCTAATTCAAACATTCATCCCCTTTTCCATCTGGAGAAGAGAATAAAGTAAATATCTTCAATCAAAGCATGAGCTGTTGACCTGGGGTAAATGATAGCCTGTTTATGTTTGGTAAAATAAACCATTAATGGCAAAGCCAATCTGTAGGAAAATGTTTCTCTGTCGACATCTTTTCAGAGCAGTTTTGAATTACAGGAGAATAATCACACCATTGCTTACAGGACGACCTGAGGCGTAATACGAGTCATCACTCAGTCCTGAAATGTTATGTATACAAAGTGTGACGTGATTCAGGCTTTGATCTTTCCTCACCTACTGTTTCCTGGATCTCATCCGTGTTGCTTAGCAGGTCACCTTCAGATGTTATTAACAACTCAGCAGTTTTACGCAACGTGTCAACAGCAGTCTGATGTCCCGACATCTGACCTTGTAAAGCCTGCGGAAATATCACATAACTCTATAAAATGTAAAACTGCAAATGCAGAAACAATAATTCCAGGGTGTATATTACATTTCTACAACAATTATGATTTCAGCATGGAACTTGTTTTCATGTTTTGGAGTGAAGATGAAAAAATTGCTTGCATCTTTATTCTATGCATATTCACTTTTTTATTGCTACACAATAAACCTAGATTTTAGAACGGCAGAAATGCTGAACATTATGAGACCTCTAAATGTGCTATGACCTTATTCCTTAATAGAAGTTAAGCATGTAGATTTTATACAAAGCCGTTCTTTCATACTCAATATTCATAAGTCATCAGCATTGTAGCGAGCCGTGAGGACATCGTTTTGAAGTTGAAATAAAAAAAAAACTATTCTAATGGTAATTGTGGTAACTAGTTGCATGAACCCAGAGGTCACTGTTTCTTGCCTTGGTCTCTTCCAGCTGTTTCTGGAGTGTTTGAGGGTCTGCAGCGATGACCTCCGACTGCTGCTTTCTGGCCTCCTCCTCTGAACAGCTGAGCCACTTCAAAAGTCCAGTGCTAGAGTCGTCATACTTTTTGTATTTGTCCACCACCTCTCTGAGACTGTTGCCGAGCAGATTACACTACAACAGAGGTTAAGGCTCATTTAGAAATGTGAGCAGCACAATAGAGATTTTTAAAAAGTAATTTCCAATAGCAGTCTCCTTCAATTATTATGTTCAATTACAACTCAATTATGATTATATTGACCAGCATATTTTCAAATTACAATATAAATTATTGATTTTTTACTAAAGTTAAATTACAATTAATCACAATTACTGATCATGAAAGAAATAACCTCATGAAACGTAACCTTCCTCTTTTGTTACCTTTCTGTTAGCATCTCTTATGATTAAGGTACGGTTTTCACCCATGTCCCAAATCAGCTGCAAAATACACTAAAAATATTATCTATCATCCAATTTGTTTTTCATCTCTTCGTTACCTTCTTAGGCTTCCTTATCCATCAAAATATAGGATTTCATATTTTTGATGTGAGCGTCTGAGCCTTTTTTCTGTCAGTATACCCCTAGATTTATTTGTTTTTTCTTTTTAATGGTAAAAGGATCATCAAGAGAACTGACACGTAAACTTGATCTAAAACATATTGTATTAATTGTTAACTACATATGTGTATAAACCATAGAACTATAACATGGTTCCCGAGAATGACAAATAGAATGTCGATGACAATTACAAAGTCATTTATCTGAACTCAATTACAATTCAATTATGATGACAAGAGCAGCAGCATATTTTTCCAATGACAATTACAATTATTAAGTCATAATTACTATTAATTACACAATTACAATTGTAATTGACCCCAACCCTGCCATTGTGATATTAATGCAGTTTATCTGAGAATGTCCTTTTGAGAGAAAACATTCATGAGACATGTCTCCACCTAGTGGTAAATACAGAACACTACAACTCATCCATAGAAGGAACTGATGCCATACCTGAGAGTGGAGGCTTTTGTATCGACTCGCTGCTGAATCTAGTTTCTCCTTGACAGATGAGCAGGTCCCTGAAGTATCAACACGCTGTGGATCGTTTGCCGCTGCAGGGTCACTCAACCCACAGGCTTTGGCCACATCCAGCACCTTCTGCCCCGATATTGTGATGAAGCGAAGATCTCCTTTGTGGGAAATCACATCCTCAGAGAAGCTTTTCTGTTGTTCTAGTTTATCCCTGAGGACATCGAGGGAGCCCGTAGGAGCACTAAGCTCCTCCACTTCAACTTCAGCTTGGTTTAACCAGGACTGAAACTCTCCACAGTCATCCTGAAACTTCTTCAGCTCCTCCTGGACACACTGAACCTGCTTCATCTGCTGCTCAGCCTGTGTCAGTGAGGCTTCATAGCGCTCCTTCAGGTCCAGGATTTTCTTCTGCAGCTTTTCTTTCTCCTCTGGAGACAAAATGTTTGCTTGTTTGTCAAGAAGGGCCTGAGTCGACTGGGTGGCCATGATTAAATCTTGCTGCTGTGACAAGATCTCCTGATGATGGGCCTGAAGGAACAGTCATATTTTTTCACAAACAGCATTGTCTTCACACTTTCTTGGAAACATTTCCAATTGTTCTTTGTATGAAACTATTGTTGGTCACACTTTACTTGAAGTTGTATACATAAGGCTGACATTACGCTGTCATCAGCATTAATAAGGTGTCATGAAGGCACAAGAGTAAGGTTATGCTTTATGGGCTTATTTATTAAAGCCTCAGTAATTGTGAGTAATTGCAATTGAACTTTAGTAATTGAGAAAGGAATTGTAATTGATTTCAGGAGGAAAATAATTATTGTAGCTTTAATTTAAAATGGAAAAAATGCCAGTCACGGTAAGCACAATTGAGTTGTAATTGAACATGGATAATTGAAGACGCAATTGTAATTTAAAAACAAGACACAACCCTGGTTAGGGTAACAAACAACACTTTATTCATGCTAAGGACAGGTGTCATGTGATAATAATGACAGCATAATGTCAGCCTTTATGTATAAAACTTCAAATAAAGTGTTACCCAATTGTTTTTGTTATGTGAAATTACCTTGACTCTGTCATGCTGCTCATTGAGCTCACAGCTCGCGTCACTCTTGCCTCCGACTTGTCCATCATAATATTTGTCAGTGGTTTCGACATCGTTCCCATTGGCATTGTCATCCTTTCCCATCAGCCCTGAGGCTGGACTTTCCTCTGGCACGTTTCCGTTTTCTTTACATATGTGGTCAGTTTGGTCTCTGCCGTTGTTGTTTTGGTTCTCAATGTTGGATATCCAGCCCAAAAGGCCTTCAATTTTGTTCTTACTCTCCTCGAGGCGCTCAAGAGTAGCTGCCTGCAAAAGAATAGCATACATTTTTGAAAATAATTATATTTCGTTAAAATCCAATTGGCCTTTTATTGCGTAATGTTATTGTCATTTCTACCTTTTCGCTCTCCTGTTTAATAGCTGTCGTAACAACTTTTTCCAGATCATTCCTGGACTCCTCAGCCCGCTGGTTGATGAGCTCGGCTTTGATTTTAGCCTCCTCCAACTTGTTCTCAATAATGGCTAATTGATCTGGCGTCAGCTTACTCTGGTTTTCCTCCAAAAACTTTTGAGTGCTTGAAATAACTTCATTTAATGCACTGGCATTCACAGAAACATCTTTTTGCAGAGCCTAGAAATGAGAAAGGAATCAAAAATGTGTTTTTATAAAACTACCATTGTTCTCAGGTATACCTCTGTGACATGAACCAACCTGATGCTCCTGTTGGTACTGCTGTAGGTCTGAGATACACTCTGTGCTCTCAGCCTGCTGCTGGTGACCCATTAGCTGGTTCTCAGTCAGCATCAGACGATCACACATTTCTTCCAACTTCGCTGAAAACCCCTTATGTTTATCTAATAAGGACTGATCGGGGGAAAAAAAAACAGTTACAGGTTAGCACCGCAGAAAATTAACAAAACACTTTAAACATTAAAAATAAAAATAAAACTCTGTAGAAACAATTTGCACACAGAAAAAATTTCTAACACTGGGAGGAGAATAATTACATGCGTTTTAAAAGTAACATGCAAACTCTACTGATATCTTCCTTCCTCTAGATGATCATTAAAGTTGTGTATGCTGTAAACATGCTTTTTCACATTGTATTGTGTGTGTTAGTGGGTTTGGTTTGCATCAGACAAACATTGCTGCACTTTAATCATTCAGGGGAGTCTTGAAGCCTGTAGAGTACAACAAGCACATTATGTTAGTATGATGACTTAATGCATGCAAGGCTATTATTTCTGTAAAAACATTGAAAAAACAACTGCAAAACTGCTCATTTTGAGACTATAAACTAACAGAACCAGACAATGTTACACAAGCAAATTCAGCAAACAGAAACATAGGACACAGAATACCTGAAATACAAATAAACATCTGACTTTAATCTACATATAACACGAGGGGGAAAAAAACTATACTTTAAATATATACGTATTCATTGACATTGTAGAAATGTATTAAGGCTTTAAACTAATTTAAATTATTTGTGTTTTAATTCTTAACCCTTAGGGCATCTTTGGGAACCAAACGTGTACCTTCTGCTTATTCAGTTTTTTAAATTCTCAATATTTTGTTCTGTTTAAAGACTAATTGTATGAACCTTGGCCAGTATTATTTTATTGTCATGTTCATAATTCCGTGATCATTTTTTAAAAAGATGTATAGAATAGGAGATAGACAATGTATAATGAAAAACTTTATATCTATGGTTAGGTCTGAAGTTGTTGGAAAGACATGATATAAAAAAAAAGTAGTAAAAAATGTTTTGAAGATACTTTTATGAGGGGTACAGTTTTAGTACCTAAGAGTGTAGTTTTTTCAATAAAGGCTCATAGCTCTAAAAGCAATAATGCCTCAAAATAAATGTTCCTGTCAATTATTGACCTAATCAAGGCTGTAATAAACTCATATGCAATGTTCCACCATGCATATTTTGTGTTTGAGAAAAATAAGTTTTTATGACAGAAAGGGCTTAAAAACATTTTTAAAAACACAGAAATATAATAAAAAATGTATATCTATTGTTAGGTCTGGAGTTGTTGAAAAAATCTGACGTGAAAAAAGGGGGGGAAGTTGTTATATTCAACATTGCCCTGAGGGTTAAAGTAAATTATTTAGATTTAATTTTGCTGATGAAGCACAAATATAAAAGTGTGTAATGGAAACTGGGATTTAAACAAGTAAATATGAATCATTTAGGCCTGCTTCATAAAAGGATAATTGCAAAAAAAGTCAAAAAATATTATTACCAGTAATAACTATCAAACACATATAATGTGACATAAGTATGTAATTATTTTCGGCTTTCTGCACAGAAGAACCCTTTCTATTTATTTATATATCCCAACCTTTTCCTGGTTTTCTTGCTCTCTCGCATCCAAAACAACATCTAAGTTGCTCCTTTGTTCGGCAACCCTTTTAATTTGTTCCCTGAGCGCACGTTGAGTGCTGCTGAGGACTTTGAGGAGGTAGCTGCTCTGAGACGGACTCAGGAAGTGAGCGTTCTCAGAAATGAAGCACTGGATATCAAATGTGACGTCCTCTAACTTGGGCCTAGCTTCAGTGAGTAGATGGTTCTCCAAAGCCTAGAAAGAGAGACCTGTTAAAAGTGTTCATCAACTGGTTAGAGCGTAATTGCAATACTGTCAGTCGGAAGATTACCTTGTTCTGTTGGCTTATATGCTTTAGTTTGTCTGCGTCACAGGATGTCAAATCAACAGCTAAAAAATCTGAGTCTTTTGTGAGTAGACCAGCAAGTTCCTCGAGATCGGCGAGGTGCTTCTGATAAGTTAATTCCAGGTGATTCTATGACAGATATTAAACACAGTTAAAGGTTGTGGCTAAGAAGCAGTTTGGTCCATTTTTATATCCCCTTCTTCACGTACCTTCCCAACTTCCAGTGCTTGAATCAGACTGGCACCCTTTTCTGCACACATCTGGGAGACGGCAGTGAAGTTTGGCTTTAGCTCCAGATAAGTGGTGGCTAAATCTTGGACGATTTGTGAGGGAATGTCCTCATTGGCACAATGCAACAGCTGCTCGGCTTTCTCCATATCAGCTGTCAGAACAGCTGCCAATGCATTGAGGTGTGACTCTAGAGACTACAAAAAGACAAGATTTAGCCAGGAGGGTTTCTGTAACTGATTGAAGGCTTGGATGTTTGTGTTTCTAACCTGACATTCTTCTATTTGAAACTGCAGGTCTTCCATGCCTTTAACGACAGGGGCTTGGATTATAAGATCGTTCCTTACATCTTCTAAAACATCTGCATGATCCTGCAGCCTCCCAACACACTCCAAGTAATCCTGAATGAAAAACTGCTGCTGTGAAGACAAGAGATCACAGGTAAAGGTTAGTTTAGATGATACCCATAGAAGAAAAAAGATCAGTGGGAAAAGCTATATTTACATTTTAAATTAGGTCTATACCTTAAATTTTGCTTCATCTTTACCAATATCTGAGCCGAGACATGTTTGGTGACTCTTGGCATCGTCCTGGCAGAAACCAGAGTCAGCCTCTGCTGCTTCTTCCTCTCCTTCTGAGCTCTCCTCTGTGATGCTCTCTAAAATATGACACCCTTCTTCCTCCTGACTGTGACCATCCAGAGCACTGTCCAAATAATCTATGACTTCCTGTAGCACTGAGGGGTCAGGACTTGTGGAAGCAGCTTTAAAAGGTTGGAACGGCTGAAGCTGATTGTTTGAGGTATCTGGGGTTTCGATCGTGTCACTACAATTTCCGTCGTCTTCCAGTATCTGCGAGTTTGCATTGCCCTTGTTTAAGTCATTTTGTGTGCTCGCCTCATTTTCAAAAGACATGGTTTTATTCTGATCCCCAACAGAAGTGTCTTCAGTGTCAACATGTTGTGACTCAAGCAAAAAACTTGTAGCAATTCCTTGTGTGCAAATGCCCTTCAGATCATCCTCTCTGCCTTCATACAGTTCAACATCTGATCCTGACTGGTTTAAGTCTACGTCTGATGACAAACAGTGTGGATTTGGTGCCGATATCTGCTCAGCATCATCACAGGTGTCCTTTTGCTGTGTCACAGTGCTTAGCTCATTCACAACTTTGTCACTTTCCTTATTAGTCACTACTGATTGTTCACTACCTGAGCTTAGCTCCCTGCAGGTATTTGCTGTAAATGTGTCTCCAACAATGTCAGGTGAGTGGGAGGAGGCAGCATTATGTTGTGGTGAGCTTTCAGTGTCTATATGAGAACATGGAGAGGAGCTGGGCTCACTCTCAACACTGGGATCCCATTCTGAGTGCACCAGTGCTTGCTGTGGTATTAAGTCTCTGTTGCTATTCTCTTCTTTGTCTTTTTCACATCTACTGTTACCTGTGGGAATCTGGAGGCTCGCAGTTTCAAGTGAATCTTTAGACAAAGAGTAACTGATATGAGCTGGCTCATTATTCAAAGCCGACTGTACGACATTGTCATCATCCATTCCAGTTTCCAAAGACAAAACACTGTGATTTATTGAGGAATGACTGTTTCTGCCTTCACCGTCAGCCTCCAGGGCAGCACAGTGAAAAACACCATCAGCTGGCTGGCTGTCAGATTTATCAGAGGTATAAGTAAAGCTCTCATGCTGAGTCTGACAGTTGTTATTCGTACTGATGGGGGAGATAATGTCACTCAGACTGGATGAGGCAGAGTGCGTTGCTTGAACACTGAACGTCTGGGCTGTAGCTGCAGAGCAGTTATCGATTCCCATCAGCGAGCCGCTAGCTTCCTTCTGCACTTGTGCTTTATCTAATTGATGAATACTCTCTGCACTATCCTGACTCCAGGGGGAGGGTGAGATCATCTGAGAGCTGTGATCACTATCTGAAAGAAGGGGGAAATCAACATAGTGACTCATCATTTCTGCCGCTGGCCTGCAATCATGTCTTTTTTCTTCCTGGATTTCTCTGTGTTCTTGCTCAGTGGGTAAATCAAGGAGCACACACGCAACTTTTCTTTCAGTTGGTTGAAACATGTTTTCAGCTTCATCATGTTGAGTTAACTCTATGTTACACTCATCAGGAAGGCAGAATGCTGCATTTTCCTGAGAGTATATGTTACATTTAGGTTGAAACTCAATATGTTCTTCTTCATTGAATCCTAGTGGGGGTAGTTGGCTAAAACTGAACACTGACTCCTGCTGTTCTTCTGATGGACACACATTTAATGTGTTCCATTCCATAACAAAAGTGACATCTGTGTCTCCTATTGACCCAGAAGAATCATTTAATGATTCAGACCTGACATCTGTGTCTCCTGTTGCTTCATTTGACTGAAAATGAAACAATTCCGTGTCAGGATTTCTATGTTGTTCATTGAATATTCCACAGTTGGGATCCAGAATTTCTCTTTCATCAGCCTCATTCTCACCCCCTGATAAATCCTTAAAGCCTAGAAAGCCAGCTTGGTGTGCATTAACAGTTCCTGACTCACTATACGGTGACTCAGCTCTGCAGTGAGATGAAGTCTCAGCTTCATTAATTTGAATTAACTCCACGTTACATTCATCAGGAAGGCAGAAAGCGGGATTTTCCTGAGAGTAAAGGTTGGATTTAGGTTTAAACTCAATTTGTTCTTCTTTACTGAATCCTAATGGGGGTAATTGGCTAACACTGCACGCTGACTCCTGCTGCTCTCCTGCTGGACACACATGTAATGCTTTCCATTGCATCTCAGACCTGACAACTGTGTCTCCTGTTGTTTCATTTGACTGAAAATTAAACAATTCTTTGTTAGGACTTCCCTGTTGTTCATTGAATACTCCACAGTTGGCATCCAGAATTCCTCTTTTATCAGCCTCATTCTCACCCCCTGATAAATCCTTATAGCATTTAAAGTCAGCTTGGTGTGAATCAACACTTCCTGGCTCACTATATGGTGACTCAGCTCTGCAGTGAGACTGAGTCTCAGCTTCATCAATTTGAATTAACTCCACGTTACATTCATCAGGAAGGCAGAAAGCGGCATTTTCCTGAGAGTAAAGGTTGGATTTAGGTTTAAACTCAATTTGTTCTTCTTTACTGAATCCTAATGGGGGTAATTGGCTAACACTACACGCTGACTCCTGCTGCTCTCCTGCTGGACACACATTCAATGTGTTCCATTCCGTAACAGAAGTGACATCTGTGTCTCCTATAAACCCAAAAGAATCATTTAATGATTCAGACCTGACAACTGTCTCTTCTGTTGCTTCATTTGACTGAAAATTAAACAATTCCTTGTCAGGACTTCCTTGTTGTTTATTGAATATTGCAGAGTTGGAATCCAGAATTCCTCGTTTATCAGCCTCATTCTCACCCCCTGATAAATCCGTATAGCATAGAAAGCCAGCTTGGTGTGAATCAACACTTCCTGACTCACTATACGGTGACTCAGCTCTGCAGTGACACTGAATCTCATTGGATGATGGCACATAGGGAGCAACAAAAGGTGAGTCTGTGCTTTCTCCAGAGAATAATGTTGGAGAAATTGTCATTTCAGTGGAAGTTAGAGTATCACTGTCTTCTAATGCATGCCCAAAGATTTCAGAAACATATTCCTCTAATTCATTGGACAAGGGGCCGTATTGAAACATGAGTTCATCTTCTGCTGCTGACACAGGCTCTACAGTATCATTGTCAAAGTTATTTTCATCTCCTAAATATGTATAGCCATCATCTGGTTTTAGAGTTGCTTTGGAGTTATCTGAGGAAATTAGGCTGTGTGACTCAGAAGCCTCATCCATGTTTTCATCTAAATTAAGACTCGTATAAACTGTAGGGACATACTCCTGATTATGTGAAGTGTATGTTGTGCTTCTGTAAACATCCTCTGTATCCTCATTGATATGAAGAGAAATATTTGCAGTGCAATCTGGATCAGGATCTGAAATCAGTCGATCTGTGTCATCGAGAAATACACTGTCTTCAAGGAAAATCTGAGTCATTTCAGTGAGCTGACGATTCAGTTTCACAACCCTCTGTGAAGACTGGCAGTCCAAAAAACTGTTCTTCATCAAGTACGAGAGGAATAACTGTTTAGCCTCCGAGTTAGAGAGAAGTTCAACCCCTGCAGTGTGATGAGGCTGCTCTATCATGAGCCTTTTATACACGAGCCAGGATGAAACTTTCTCATTAAGGCGATCAACATCCGGCAATGCATTAGGGATCTTGATAGATGTGAGAAAATGGGCGATGTTTATGTCAATCAAACCTCGCTGAATAGCAGAGTTGACATCTATGACCTCTGAGCTCTCTGGAATATAGAATGCAGCAACTTTCCCCTGATTATCAAACAGTTTGCAGGAGATATGTTGGTCAGACACTGATGGGTTTTCCTCAAAGCGAGGCAACACCAGTCCTACAAACTGCTGCTGGTTTCCCAGCACAATGAGAGCGCTGCTGGAGCTCATTAAATCACACTGAACCGCCACGTCCACTTTCAGGAAGCTCCCAGTACTCTCTGAGACCTCAGTCACATGTTCATCTCCACTCTCCTCACTAAGCCCACCACAGGCCAATTTTAGTGTATTAAAGTTCCTCTCTGATGTCAATGGTGGATTTGCACTGAGACAATTTAGTATCATTCTATTAACCTCACAAAGATCTTTCTGTCTGTCATGCACTCTCCCAGTGGATCTTTGCTTCTTTAAAACCTGATCATAGACGGAAGCAGAAATTAAATTACAGTGAAATGCTTCCTCCAGGGTCATTGTTTCCCCCGTGTAGCCCACCCTCACTCCATCAATGTCATGGCCGACCTCTATCAACTTAATGACGAGTTCGTTACACATGGAGGCCTCCCCTGCAGCTGCTGACTTGTCATTAGAGGATAAAAATGGGGTGTTTGAACTCTGTATGTGCTTGCTTGCTTCATGTGACTTAGGGTAGTGGTTTACTGTGGATTTGGACGCTTGCTCATGTTTAAGAGTGTCATCACAGTCAGGATGAACACGGGGCTCGGAGTTTACGTGGAAGGAGGTTTTGACAGAATCTGAAGGCGGGATTGTGGGAATCTGATCCATCATGTCCTCCCTGAATCCAGTTTTGTGATCCTAAAGAGAGTAAAAACGGAAAAATGTAACATATCTTGTGTGATACAGTTTTGCTAACGTGAAAACTTTGAGGACATCAATTTTAAAATACAAAAATCTGTACTTACCACCACACAAGCACGGGCATGTTATAAACATTGTGTGCAATAGCAAGACTGCTGCACGGTTGCAGTAGGAGAGTGACGAACAAACATTTAAAGCTTATCATGCTGATCAGGGGATGTAAAAGAGTATTTAGTCACATGGCATACAGCAGGTTACACATCATATCAGAACAAAGCTGGATGCGATTAAGCATGTTTACAGCATACTCAACATATGTCTTTTTTTATTCTTTAAGTGTGTGGTCTTAGAGGAGTGCAGGTACTGACGCTTATAGGTGCTCCGTGTAGTGGAGCATAAAACACTAAGGGTTAGTCGTGCAATAAAACATCAGTTGACAGTGCTCAGGTCATCAAATACGAAACGGCACATTCAGTGTCCAACCTCTTCAGGAGAGGTTGTCTGATCTGAATACTGTTGGGAAAGTTCGTTGTAGGCCTGGTTGAGCGCCTGCAGCTGCTCCTGCGCCGCCTCTTCTTCCGCCTTCGTCATTCTGGAAGACACAAAGACTGTGAATTAGAGCATTACCGGAGGATGGAAGTTTGCACGCAGGGTTCAAACGCAGCGCTTACTTGTCACTGTGCTTGTTCAGCATCATTTGTGTGTTCCTCAGTGCTTCAGCGATTTGCTCTTTCTTAGTGACCATTTCCTCTACCGACACCTGCAGAAATAAACATTGACAAGTCAACTTTTTGATTTAGAAGGACACAAAATCTTTTGGTTTTCTTTGACATAGACACACAAAACTCAGTAATATATTTGAATAAATTTACACTTAATCAATGTAAACAACTTTTTCAAATTCTGGTTCAAGATTGTTAATTTAAGTTTATTTAATGAAAGTAATTAAATGATTAGTAATAACGTTTTTTCTGTGTCGTTATTACAAAAATAAAGCATGTGCATTACATTTTGGTTTTTAAGCCATGGTCGTATTATTGTAAATAATAGGTAAGGTTTTTATTGGCACATTATGGAGCAGATTATTAAACACACTAATTAAAACATAATGAATACCTTTCATTTATTTGATCTATAATACAAATACAATACAGTCACCCCATGACACTCATATCTTAAGAGGCATGTACAAAGAAATAATATTAACGAAAAAAAATTATATTTAGAGTATATTTGAAATTCAAAAACCAATGACATTTAACATGGGGAAAACCCATTATGAATACACTACCTTGCAAAACTTATATGTGATTAAGGTGTTTATTGCACTGCATGAACACTCTTTTGTATGTTAAATTAAATGTTTTTCCCCTCATTGGCTCAATAAATGAATTACTTTAAAATCTAAAATATTTTCTAATAAAATTATTCTGACCATGTGTAATATTTACATATTTGATGTATGTATTAATTTTCATGTTTACTTTTTCTAAAAGATCAAAATATGTTGCTGTGTTGTTACATATTCTTTACCATTTCAGTATGGGCTATGAGTACAAAATAAACAGGTTTCTTTTAATACATTAACAACATCAAAAGAGAGTTTTCTTATTTGCAATGACTTGTGGGGGTGAGAACCTTTTGTAATAGTGCTTGTGCAACATTGTGTGGTTACAGGGTTAAAGATGACTGATTCACAGTATATTTATTAAACAGTAGAATAAAGCAAGGGCAGACATTGCCTACGGTAAAATATGTAATGATTAAATAAATCAGAAAGCGTGTATGCTGCTTTTATTCAAATAAGTGATTGTAACAGAAAGCGTCAGGATAGTGAAACTGATTTAAACAAACATACATAACATTTCAACAAGTATTTCTGTACTTGCACAAACCTAAGACCCACATTGTTTACCTGTGGCTTATTAGCGGCATCAGTGTTGGCATTACTATCTTTCAGAGCATTTCCATCACTGTCCATGGACTGTTTCACATTGGACATCCAGTGTAACAGTTTGCTAACTTTATCACCATGCTCTCTCTTCTCCTCATCAACAGATCTCTAGAATTTAAAGAGATTTAACAGGTTCAAGATTATTAACAGAAAGGCCTTAAGGAATGATGGGATTATAGTCATAATTAGGGTACATACAACAGATGCATACAAAAAACTGTAACTAAGGTAGCTGTGGAGTCAAAGTAAAACAGCAATAATAAACGAAGCAAGATTCAATGCAAAGGTTTCGCTTTGATGGCACATAAACAAAGATTGACAGTGCCTATTTATAAGCCCAGACGTAATGAAATGTCGATTTGGGTCCAAGGCCGAGAATTTTAGTCGCCTCTAGTAACCTTAATCCAGTGTGACAGTCATACACACTCTTGTCCAGCGCTTCTTTAAACGTCATCCTCCTCTTGGTTTTTGGACACGTTAGGCTCTTAGAGTGTAGCTTCTCATCCTTGAGAGTGGCAGCAGTGACTTTGTCAACAAGGCCACTCTGAATGACTTCCTCCAGTGAGACTCTATCGTGAGTTTCAGGATTGATCAATCCTCCTGTCAGAAATTGGAATTCCATACAGCGTAAACCAACATCCTCTGAAAAGAGCTTTTCCTGGAGGGCCTGGACAACTGAGAGTATCTTTGCGGTCTTTGGGTGGATGATGCCATTAAATGCTTGCTCAAACTGTTGGAGTTGGTCATGTAAAGCCTTATCTAACAGACCTCTTTTGAGAGCCTCAGAGAGAGTGACTTTCTCTCCAGAGTAAGGGTCGCAGATGCCTCCAGTGCAGGCTTGGGCCTCTAGGAGGCGGATCGCTGTAGATCTATCAGTTAATCCCAATTGGAAACCTTCGAGAATTGATAACCTCTTCTTCTGAGTAATATCAAAGAGACCAGCAATGGAACTGTTTACATCTTCCACTACAACCATTCTAGAAAAAATTATGTCAGCAATCTCGTAAATGCTTAGTTTGCCGTTGCGAAAGCTTTCGAGCTCGGATGATTCAAGGAAGCGCTGACTGAGAGCAGACTCTAGGCAAAGTTGTCGGCCACTTTTGGCATCATTGATGGTGTGAATTAGGTTTCCACTGGTATCAACTGCAGACTTTTCCTGCCATTCGCTTTCCTGCTGTGACAGAAACAAGTAGGTGCTCTTGTCGATGTGCTGAGCCTTGAATGCTTCATATGCTGACATTTCAATGTTGCAACTGCTGTTGACAACGGCCACTCTTTGAGGACTCATGAGGGACGTGTTGGTGAGGTGTCTGTCTCCAAATGGATATAGATACACATCTCCATCAATGTCATACAAGCATGTTTTGAGTATTTCAGAGTAGTATGCTTTCTGTCCAGTGTCAGGGTTGTGAAAACCTTTGAGGGTACTGGAAGGATCGCACAGACCCTGCAGAGTCTCTTTGTTCAGGAGACCCTGAATAACAGCAATGCAAGCTGGCACCCTGGCACCAGTCTCTGGATTTATTACTCCACCAGTAGCAACCTGGACCTCCAGAATCTTTTTACCTTTGTATCTTTCAAGAACCATTCCCTCCATTGCCTGAAACACAGACAGCTTTTTCCCTTTATGAATGTAACCATTAACAGCTTTCTCAGCCTCCATCAGTTTGTCTTTCATGCCCAAATCAATTATTCCTTTCTCTAGTGCCTCACTAACTGAGTATATTTGTCCTGTGGCTAAATCTGTGAGACTTCCTGATGCAGCCTGAGCCTCAAGAAATTCAAGCGCGTACGTATTTGCTAGGAAGCCCTTTTCCGCGGCTTCCAGAAAGGACATTTTCTTCTTGCTTGACTCCACGTAAATTCCAGCAACAGCCATTGGTTTGGAGGAGCACTGAGGAAGTAATGCTTGAACCTGCTCTATTGTCATGAGACCCGCCTCCAACTTATGCAAAATCTCTTCATCTAAGAACGTGTATCTGATCAGATGATGGACATTTGAACTTCCTGCAACTTGTGAGGCCTTCTGAGCAGTGGTTTTACTGGCCGATGAAGTGGTCCTTGAAGTGCTAACCGTTTCACAGATTTCTTGGATGTGATAAGTTCCTGTCCTGCTGGTCTTGTTTTCATGCGTTTGTAGATCTGTTGGCCCACCGATGGACATGTACCCATGTGTGGACATGCTGGTTGGAGAATTCATGAGTTGTGTCACATGCTGCATGTTGTTTTGTAAGATAGTGCAAGTTTGATTGGAGGAGTCGTCCTGTGCCAGGCTTTGAAAGACTTGATTTTCATCTTGTTGAGCTTGTCCTTTAAGAACAAGCTTGTTGTTCACGATTGAAGTCTGTAAAAAAGAAATATATATATATTGAAAAGCCTTGTTAAGTATGCATTACTAGCAGTCCAATTGCTATTTAGACTGAAACTGTAATAATTGTAACGATTCATGGGAAAAGTTTACAGTTTAATGAAATCTTAGTGTAGTTAAAATCCGGAATGTTGATCCCTACCTGTGAGACTTCTTTGTTTTTGAGTTTGTCGCCCTCTAAGTTCAAACTGGCATCTTCTTTTGAGGTCGAAGAATTGAGAATCACTTGTTTAATATCTGCCTTCAGCCAATCTGCTTTGTTATCACTTTTGTATTGATGACTGGTTTCCATCACTTCCATTCTAAGTCTTAGAAGCTTTTCCTGCAATTTTTTCACCTCTTCTATATACGCTTCAATTTGCTTCTGAAGAGCTCTCACTTCATTCTCTTTGATGGTCATCTTCCGCTCACTATCCATCAGCTGCTGTTCAAACCTTGACAAATCACTTGACTGCTTGTTGCAAAGACTTTGTAAGGCACTCATACTTGAGTTAACTTTCACTCTGTCTTCCTTAAGTTGGGAAATTTCTGATTCCGCTTTTGACAAATTCTGCCTGAGTTTATTTTTTTCTTGCAGCAGCAGTTGCAGGTCTGTTTGACTGCTTATTTTGATCTGTTTTACATCCTGTTTTAAATATTTGTTCACCACATCAGATACTTCTGCACTTGGTAAGTCCTGGTTTTGGCTCTCAGTGGATTGTTCTGATTGCAGAATAATAATCTTTTTCTCAAGTTCTGTCTGCACAAGGATCAGCTGTCGCTCGTAGCCCTCTTTCTGGAGCTCCAGCTTATTCTTCAACTCATCCAACATTTTCTTACATTTCTCCAGTTGTTCCTCCATCTGCTGTGACTTGTGATGCAGATCAGTGTTTTCTCTTTGCTTGTGTTCTGCCTCTGTTTTTGTGTGTTGCAGCTTTTCTCTCAGCATTCGAACTTCAGTCTCCAGGGAGATATTTTTCTCTACAGCAACATTTTTTTCCTTTTTCAGGATTGTATTTTCAACCTGTACATTTGATCGGAACTGGTCAAAACCGCTCACTGGGGCCTTGATTGTCATTTTGTTTCTTTGGAGTTCACTCTCAAGTTGTATTATTTTTAAATCTTTAGCTTCTCTTTCTTTGGTCTCCTTGGACAATTCATCTTTTGTTCTTTGCAGAGAGGAACTGAGCTCTGACACTTTAACATTTAAACCCTCTGCTTTCTTTTCTGCTACTTTCTTGTCATTCTGAAGAATGTATAATTCTTGCTGCATGGTTTTATTTTTGTTCTCTGTACTGCTGGCTACCCCTTTCAAATCCTGCTTGTGTTTTAAAAGCTCTTCCTCTAAAGCTCTGACTTTGACTAGTTGTTTTTGGCTCTCAGTCGATTCTTTCTGCAGCTCTGTGTTCTTTTTATTCAGCATTACTTTTAAGTCATTAATTTCAGATTCTTGCATTAAACGTTTTTGATTGGCTAGATTCTTCTCAGCGAGCATTGACTTCAGCTCTGCTTTCAGGCTTGTTATTTCTTGCTCATTGCTGGAAATTTTCAAATTGAGGGTTCTGATTTTCTGTTCCAATTCAGCAATTTTCTTTACTTCCTCGCTGTAATCCTGCAGTTTAATCTGAAGATCATATGAGGTTTGGGATCTCTTGTTTAATTCTTCTTCAAAAATGTGGACCTGTGATTTGGTGCCTTCTAACTGAGACTTAAATATTTTTATTTGTTGGTCTTTACCCTCCAATTCCATCATTGCATGATCAAGTTTAGCTTTTTCATTTTTTACATTTTGTTCCATCTCAATATTCATCTGTCTTAGTTCATTAATTTTCTTCTGCAATTGAGATTCAACTAATTCACTCTTCTGGTAATCTGCTTCCATGTTTTTATATTTGAGCTCCAGCATTTGGCCAGATCTTTTCATGGAGCTGTTTTCATCTTTATATTCTTGAAGCTGCTGTTTCCAGTTTTCGATTTCTCTCTTCAAAGACTTGATCTTTTGTTCTGAAACCGTCCGCTCCTTTTCCAGTGACTCTATTTGAATCTGAAAACCTCTCGTTTCACTCTCTGAAGAGACATTAGTTCTGGTCAGCTCACTGCACCTGAACTTCAGCTGATCTATCACTACCTGCTTGGACGCCACCTCCTCCTCTAGGTTGTTGATTCTGCAACTGTTTTCCTGTTCAATGGAGCTTTTCCTTTGCAGCTCTCCCTGGGTGATCTTCAGCTGCTCATTAAGGCCTTCAATCTCAGTGCTTTGGAAGAAGGTGTTTTGTTGCAGGGAGGAGTTTGTTCTCTGGAGTGATCTCATTTCTTCTTGTAGTTCATTTGTGGTTTTTTTCATGTTTTGTATTTCTGACTGGAGGTCTTCAACTTTCTGTCTCATGTGGGTTTTTTCTGCCTCAATGTCAATTTGAAGCTTCTTCATCCTGTTGTTGCTGTCGTCTAACATCTTTTTGTAACTCAGGGCTTTCTCTTCTGCCATTTCTGCCTTTTTCTGAATGAGGACCAACTCCTCTACTTTCTGCTGCAGGACATCCCCCATCATGCTTTCGTTTTCTGTTACAGCGGAGTTTGGCTCACTTTCAACTGCAGATTCAATGCCTAAAGCAACAAGCTCACTGTCCATACTATGTACTTCCACCTTGTTTTGCACTTTTTGCTCAGTCACAATAACCAATTGCTCCACATTTACTTTTCTCTCTAGTTTGGGACTTTGCATTATTTGATCTTTAGCATCGGTTTTCTCCTGTGAGAGCTCTTCTAGTTTCTTCAGAGCTGAAGACAATGACGCTTCTAACTGCTCAATTAAGAGCTTGGCGTGTTGCAATTCCTGCTCACTTGCAGCTTTGTCTTTAACTGATAACTCTAATCTAGTTTGATATTGGTTCACTTCAAGCTCAAGCTGGGATTTCTGAAAGTTCAGGTCGCCAATTGTCTTCTTTTGCTTTTCTATTTCTAGCTCCAGCTGTTCCAGCTGTGGCTGCCTTTCATTGAGCAAAGCATCTTGTTCTTTGACTCGATGCCTAAGTTGAGTGAGCTCTGCTTCACCTGTAGCCTTTAGCAGCTCCATGCTTTCGGTGTTTTTTGTATTTTCTGCTCTTTCAAAGGCTTTTCTGTTCTATGACACAAAAAATGTGTTATTCACTGACTCGTGCATTTGGAAAATTACATTTTTATTTTCAGGTTTTTCAAAACAACCTCCCCAGGAATTTGCAACAGTGTGCCACCGTGACCACAGAGTAAGTCACCTTCACCAGCCGCAGCCGGAGGAGTCAGCTTCATGCACAGCATTTCTCTTTGCTTCTTTAATGAAATGAAGCAAATTCTATTCAGTCAGAGCTCAACATATCACACAGAAACCATGCTTGGAAGAATTTAGCAAGTGAAGATGGGTCAGGAAAGGAAAAGCTTATTTTACATGTGTTTCTGTGTTACATCCATATCTATGGAATCGCATAGAAGTACAGATAAAGGAAAGGTCAAGCAAGGGTAGCATCATTATTTTAGATGACACATGGTTTAAAAAGGCAACCATGAAACGTGCCCTGCAAAGCATCTTAATTATAAAAGCAAGGAACAGTTTGAGGACAGTTCTGCTCACCTCCTCGTCCTCGGTTCTCCTCAGGGTTTCACTGGCAAACTTCACGCACTGTGTCATCAGAGTCACTAAAGCAGTGTAGCGTGTTCGAAGGTCCATAAACTGAGAGTGAATAATAAAACACATCCAACCATATTATTATTAAGCGGCTGCTGTTCTTACAGTTTGTATTTACTCCTTGGTTTATACCTCCTGCTGTATGGCATCAGACGAGCTCTGTATCCTTCGTTTTTTGAGGGGAGATTTGTGCTGTGAGTCAACCATTGCTCTGAATGTCATCAGTTGAAGTTCATAATTCTAAAAGAAAAGGAGAACATACATTTTTATTATTATTATTATTTTCAGAGTATCACAGTGCATATATACATAGGCAGGCTCACTGTTTCCTATCCCAGTGACGGGGACAACCTATGTTTTTTGTCTGTCAGTCCTATTCTCAGTATTTGTCATCTTATCCCTAAAGGAGACCCATTTTGTCCACATCTTTGTAAATTTGTCCACTTGTAAGTTAAGTGAATAAGTATTTTTTTCCATTTGATGTATTTCGTTCACTGTCTATCCATTCACTCATTGTGGGGGGGTTCAGGGTTTGTCCATCTCGCTGTGATATTTTTCTTTGCTGCTGTTACCATTAGTCTAAATAATTGTTTATTCTGATTTCCCAGGAAGCAATCATCTCTTCCCAAGAAAAAAGTTTTAAAGTGATTGGGCAGCTTTGTGTTAAATATTTCTTCCATTATCTTATGTAGATCAAAATGTCTTCAACGCTGAACACTCCCAGAACATGTGGCAATGGTTTGCTTCTTGATCCCCTGAACAACGCCAGCATTTCACAGTTTTCCCTGTATGGTGTGTTTTTAACTTGGGTGTAATAAAAAATCTCATCAAACATTTCCGTGCAAACTCCCGCCACATATGCGAGTTAGTGCTTTTCCACGTTCATTCACAATAACTCTGCATTCTGTTGTTATTTCACCAGCTCCTTCTTTTTCCCATTTAACCTTTACGTACTCAGTTGTGTTTGTTTTATTTGATTGAAAACCCTTATACAGCTGAGAAACAATACCTTTATTAAAGTCATCTGTATGGGCCCTCAGTACCTCTTTGAGTATTGGATCCTCCAGGTCTAGGGGATATTTAGTTTTACATTTTTCAAAGTAATTAAATACCTGTAGATACCTGTAAAAATCTTGTTGTTGAAGGGAAAACTCTCTTTTAAGGCTCTTAAAGTCCTTTAATTGTCCTTTTGTTGTTAATTTTTAAATCTAGCATCTAACTGATTGGGTTTGAAATTTGGATCGTGTGCTACCCATATGACAATCCAAAATGGATCAAATAATTTACACTCAACTTTGATTGCATTCCAAATTTTTATTTGAAACCTGACCCATGGATTTGACACTTTGCATGTCATTTGGATTGTCTACTTATTTCCCACACAGGCCTGTATTGGAGGTTCGGCCATTAAATGGTTTTCTATGTCCTTCCATCTTGCATTATATTGCGGGTTACACAAATTTAGTAAGGGCCTGATTTGGGACAAATAATAATAATCTTTCAACTTTGGAATTCCCATTCCACCTTCTTTTTTGGGGAACATACATTTTAATACCAACAAACATTTATTTTGATGTGGGTAGGAATGTATGATCAAGGTTCCTGAACCTCTTAAGCTCCAACCACTTTTCTCCAAAAATCACATACCCATAACAAATAATGTTTTTCTAAGCCTCTACATGACCTACATGGCTAATTTTTGTTCAGACTGAAGAGGGATCCTTAGTGGTTTCAGATGATGTGAAATTTTGGAATAAGATGATGTGAAATTTTGGAATAAAATGATAGTGAGTGACAATAAATCTAAAAAAGCAGAAATAATTGAACTAATGTATGTGCCGTTTCGACCCGTGAGAGTCACGGAAGCTGGAGCTGCCCCCACGCACGGGTCCGGTGGGGCTGAAGAAGTTAAGCTTTTGTGAGCAAAGGCACACCTAAGTGGCAAATAGCCAAACTCTGGTACCTTGATAGCAGATGAGTATTGGTCTGAATACTTTTGACATTCCTCCATGCTGCCCTGCTTCTGTTCAATTTCAGCCACAAGGTTCTAAAAGAGACACATGTTTAGACATGCTTTTGTAAGTACATTGTGATCCCATTATTAAAGTGTGAAGACATTGAGGGAGAACTTGTTGTACCTTCTGTTTGTTTAACATCTCTGTAATCGCCTTGCTATCCCCGCCTTTGTTTTCTTGAGTCTTGAGCTGTGCTGCTTCCATCTCTCGAACCCACTCATCCAAGCTACTAAAGGATTCTTTGTAGTGTTTCAAGGACTTGCTGATACCTTCCAGGTCACGAAGCCTAAAAAATTAAGCAAATTAGCAATTATCAATTACATCCATCTTTTTCCAAGCTATGTGCATTATATTACAAAGTACCTGCTATCTATGTGGGAGTGAATGTTCTGCCATCTCTCACTCAGCTGATCTGCCTTCTCTTTGTGCCAGTCCAAATCAAAGTCTCGCTCATTGTGAGCTTTAAACATGCGATCACTGATGACACGAGCTTTCTGCAGCTCATCCTCCAGGTCATGGAAAACCTCCTGCGTCTCGTCTATCTCCATCCGCCATTGCTAAGAGCAGAACATTATAGTTAAACAACTGGCATTGTTCAGTAGAGTGTCACTTCTTGGTATCATTTTACCTTTAATGTAGATATGACATGCTCGATGGATTTGATGTCAGAATTCATCGCATCTTCTTCATAGAGTTTGGATTCATATGCTTTAACCAGAGCTTCAGCATTCTGACTCTGCTGGAGCACCAAATTCACTGTTTTCAGTCTGCAAAAAGGCAAAAAAAAAAAAACTTGACTCAAGGGAATATGAACCAAATATTTGTCTAATGTATTTTAGGATCACGCAGGGAGATTCATACTTGTCCATGTAAATGGAAGACATGGAGTAGACTTGGTTCATGCTCTGAATGAGAATAGAGAGCTCTGAGGAGAGCATTGGTACAGATGCAGAACCTGCAGCCTGTCTGAGGAAAAGATCACACCTCTCCTTCACCACATCCAGCTCCACATTCAGCTTGTTCAACTCTGCTATCTTTTCCTTCATAGGGAAATGACAAAGTTTAATAAGACATCCATAAGTGCTTCAGGATCAAACAGGTAATCATGCCCAGATGTGCACCTCATGCTCAGTGATGCATCTCAAACTTTGCTCCAAGTTGACTCTTTCCAAAGGTGATCGGATTTTCCTGATCAGGCGTTCTTCGTGAGCTTCCAGGTGCATACGGAGGTTGTGTATTTCTGAGATATAGTTGTTGTACACCGACTCCTCGTGTTCCTCTGATTGAGTGAAAAAGAGAAGACAATGAGGTTGTGGATGGCCTTGAAAGTGTACAGGAGGATTTTGTTGATTCTGAATTTGATGGGGAGCCAGTGGAGCTGCTGAACGACAGGGGAGATGTGGTCAAAGGAGGGGGTTCCCATGATGATACGGGCTGCAGAGTTCTGGGCCAGCTGGAGTTTATGGAGGGATTTGTGAAGGACACCGAAAATGAGTGAGTAACAAAAATCTATCCGGGCAGTGACGAGGCTGTGAAATAGACTAAATGACTACATTTTGACTAAAACTAAGTTGCATTTTAGTCCAAAGACAATGACTAAGACTAATATAAATTTGCTGTAAAAATAAACACTGATTGATATTTAAAGTATGTAAGGCACCAACAATAACCTTCCAGTAAGTGACAGATCGCCCCTGCACCTAAATATCCTTGATTTATTTATTTTTTTTAATATGTGGAATAATTTAAGGAAATCTGCAGGGTTTTTGGAAAAATTTAAAGTTCTTTTGACATTTTGAGTTTACATATTACTGCCATCACACAATATAAACATGCAAAAACTGTTAACTCTTACAAATATTGTGGAGTTTCATTGAATTTGTGAATTTGGAGGAGCTGAGATATTTCGATAACTGGATTAGTTGGTAATTAACAATGATTCATGATTTCTTTGTCATTCTTAATTTGTTGACACATGATGTGCCAAGAGCATGATGTGCCCTGAAGTGTTGGATTTGGCCCTCGAGTTTGACACGTGTTGTAATGCCTTCAATACAGAACAATTGATAAGAGACCAGGAGGTGGCACCAAAGCATTAGAAGTGTAACTGAACCTGAGTTAAGAAGAAATCAAAAAACTATTTCAATGCATTAAGGATAAAGAATAATTATATTATATAATATTTATTATTATTTTAAATAAAAATGAGATGAGTTGAATCAATACACATATTATCATTACAATTCTGTTGTATTACTCTATTTTCTATACAAAGGAACATGAGCAACCGTTTTTTTATGTATTTAAAAAAAAATTCCAAATGGAATTAACTCTAGGGCTTAGAATGCTTAAAGAGCCATGCTTTCTCTTTAATGTGCCATTACCTCTCTCTGCAGATTTGAGAAGCTCCTGGTAGTAGTCCTTGCAGGCGGCCACGTCTCTCTCTAGCTGTGAGCAGTCTGCCACAGTGAACACCTCTGATTCCCTGCTGTCCTCCAGGAACTCATCAAAGTGGGTCTCCAGGTTACTCAAAACCTGCTGATGCTCACCTGGTAGCATCGTCTTTATCTGCAATCATCAAAACAGAAGGTCTGGGTACTTTTCTTGTATCATTAAAATGATCAATGCTGCAGATCAACGCAAAACATACATAAATGGTTAATAATGACGTGATAGAAAATCAGACTTACTGAGGCCACATTCCAGTTTCGGATTGTTCGTATATTGGCCATAAGATAATGCCAAGAAACCACACTTTTCATATTGATGTGGGAGTGGTGCCACAGAGCCAGGACATTCTGGTACAATTGCTCAGTTCTGCGTGGAAAACAAAGTAACTCTTCTCAGAATCATAAATACTTTATTTATCCTAAACTCTAAAAACTAAACAAAGAAAAGAAAAAAAGAGACTGTACATAATTATGTAAAATATTGTTAATTGAATAAGGATTAAATACGAGTGCACACATTACAGTAGAAATAAAATAAAATAATACAAATATACAAATATATACAAGTATGAAACTGCATTAAAACACTAAATAAGCACCTCTATCTAAACATCTTACCTTGCAGCCATATCAACAGCTTCTTTATTGGGGGGAGGCACAGTGAAGCAGACAGAAGGTACCATGGCCTCATTTCCTGCTGGGTTGATGACTTTCCACTTGGCCCGATGAGAGTTATTGGCCAGGACGCACTCATCATCTTTGTAAATAGTGATCTGAAAGGACAGTTTAATAATATTTTAAGAGTTTTATTTAAAACTGTGTGTGGATACATTTTGTTTGTCAAAAAGAAAAATACCTCTATCTGCCGATAATCACAGATTGCTTTGACAGGGATGGAGGATCTGAGGGGATTCTCGGGGTTTCTGGGCCTGAGCTGTACTATGTTTTTGGCTCTGCCCATTAACCCTGCTACAGTATTTCGGTAAGAAAGAAGCTGCTCTTTCTCATCCTGAGATGACAAAAAAAAGATGTTTTTTTAAATTAAAATCTGAAGATTCACCCACACACAAAGATGCATAGATTTGCCCTATTTACCATGGACTCCTGAATGAGATCCTCCAGTCTGTGCAAGCTGCTCATTCGATCACAGCTGTATTTCCTCTGAATGGAGTCCTGCATGCTTTTAAGGTAGTCGGCTGATTCTTTGGCGTCGCTAAAAAACTGCAAAAAAAAAAAAAAAACCACGTGTGAATAAATACAAGAGCATGCAAATGATCTGTGTTTGAGGGTAGTGAAAACGGCTAACCTCAAAATAAACGGCATTCTCTTTGAGATGCTGTTCCACACATGAGCAGAGCTGTAAAATCCAATTCCACTGTGTTTGCATTGCAGCGCGGTATGCCTGAAATCATATAGAAAACCATATCTAAGATGAAGGTACACGTTTAAACAGAACTGAACACAGGGTGGAGACACTGGAAAATACGCGTACAGCACAAGAATACAATCGTTCACTCACCTCAATGGTTAATCTGGCAGGATGATTCTTCAGCATGAGCCGATCTGCTTTTTCCTGCACAGACTTGATGGCTCCTTCCTTTTCATCCAGCTCTCGCATTAGATCCTGTGTAAGGAGATTGGACTGAGTATCACTGGCATGTACTCGCTTATTCTGTCTCACTGTCAGGAGTTTTACATTATTCAGTATAAATGCAGCAATTTGGCACAGCGAAACAGCCAATAGAAGATATTCTTTTTTTGTTCAAAGTGTTTATATTGTAAGCATGATATAAAACAGAAGAAAAGGAAATACAACAATCTTTTTTTTTTTTTTTTTTTTATATATATAACCCCCCTCCCCCCTCCCGAAGAACACTCCCACCCTGTTGCACCTAAAAGAAGAAAAAAAAATAAAAAATAAAAAAATTTTAACCAATAGAATAGAGATATGAATACGACATCATTCTGATAGAATAAGTGAGGGATCCACCTGTTTGATAGAATAGAAGATATTCTGTTAAATATTTGGTTGCAATAGGTGCAGACTTACAGCATGGTAGTCCCGTTTCTTTGAGATGTGGCTGTGGCGATCGCTCCAGTCAAAGGCCACTTCCTCCTCCTCTTTCTCATTAAGCCAGATGAGCTCCTGAGTGGCCTGCGACACAAAGTCCTGCAGGCTTTCCAGGTGGCTTTGTCGATCTCTCGAACAGCTCTGAAATGACCAGGCAGACGTGCAGTAAATGTGGGATGAACCGATGAATCACTTCAATGGTTTTATAACAAAATGCTTTACCACAAGCTTTGTGTACTGCTTCTCTAGTTTGCTCAGTTTGTCTGAAAAGGTTAGCTTCAGGGGCATATCCATCTGGATCTGGAACAAGGCAAACATAAAAAGGATTTGGTCACACTTTATTTGAAGTTTAATACATACGGCTGACATTACAATAAAGGTGTCATTAAGTGTTGTTCGCTAAATTATGACACCTTTGGTAGCTATGTTGGCATTTTTTGGGCAAGATGGAGGGATCTAGTGGATTTAAGTAAGGTTAGGGCCTAACTGGTAACAAAGTGTTAAGGTAACGAACAACACTTAATGACAGCCTTCATGACATATCTTATTCAAGGCTTTGACAGGTGTCATGTCATAATAATGACAGCATAATGTCAGCCTACAAAGTAAAAACTTCAAGTTAAGTGTTACAAAGGATTTTCTTCCAGTAAAATCTGTTGTTTCGTTGTTTTGTTAAAGCAAACAGGACATTTATTGCCTTTTTAAAACTCTTACTTCACTCATTCTTGCTTCTTTAAGACTGGGCTGAAAATCCTCAATTGCTCTATGGACACTTTTGTGGTTCTCCAGATGCATCTCGACGCTTGGCAAATCAGATCCCCACTCTGAACGATCCAGCTGCAACTTTAAAACAAAAGGAAAATACACGTAGATTGTCACACCTTAAATTGAAGAGCCCACATGTGTCACACCATTTTAGAATTTATTTTAAGATTTTACTGTTTGTTTTTTAAGGCATTACATGGGTTGGCACCCTCTTATCTTTCTGATCTTTTAATCGTGCACACTCCTTCACGTTCATTGAAGTGCTCCTGGTTGTTCCAAGGTCTAGACTGGAAACTAGAGGAGATCAGGATTTCTCTATAGTTTCTCCTAGGCTTTGGAACAGTTTACCCCTCCTTATCAGGACCTCTACAGTTGATACTTTTAAAACTTGTTTGAAAACCCATTTATATGCTGTGGCTTTTAAACTGGAATTTTTGGTTCTTTAATTTTATTTATTTTACCCATTTTTTTACTTGTGTAAATTGTATAACCTCTGTACAGCACTTTGGTCAATGTCTGTTGTGGTTTGAAATGTGCTCTATAAATAAGAATTGACTTGACTTGAGCACTGATGGTTACAAACAGATTGATGGTGATGGCTCACCTGCATTTCTTCCACCCAGTTGAGAAGATCCTGAACATATTTCATGTTGACCTCCTCCTCCGTCATGTTGGAGTCCGCCAATGAGGACTTGAGTAGAGGCTTCCTAATCTGCATGTGTTTAATGTGCATGAGGCCCCCTGAGTCCACGCCACCACCTCTGCTCCCCATGTAGCTTCCAAAGGATGTAGGCTGTAGACCGGGCGTCAACACTGGGGTCAGGGATGGAGTCAGGCTTGGTGTAAGGCAAGATGTGAATGTGGACCCTGAAGTAACAAACCCCCCTGGGGTTAGTGCAGGACTGTGAGATGATGTTAGGCTTGTATTGGCTGGGGAGAAATTCAGGCTTTGCGAGATGCCTGAGATCATCATTTTGGTTTGTTCTGCTGTCAGCGCTCGGCCTCTGCTGTACACTGAAGAACAGTCGGCCCTCAGCTCCAGAAGCTCATCCCGTAGTTTTGATATTCTGTGTGTGGAGATGAAAATGTGGAAAGTAAGTAACATATTGGAAATATTTTCAGAATTAATCTCTTAAAGGACAACTTTCACCTTTGGAGAAGCTGATCAGCAAAAGGAAACTTCCCATCAAGAAGAATTTGGATGTCCACAACCTGCTGCCTCAGGATGTTCTCGCAGTCCAGCAGATAATTCGCAACCTCGGCTTCATTTAAGAACTGGATCCCAGACTCTAGACGTTTTTTATCCTTGCAAAAGAAAAGCAAAGGCAACATGTACTTAAACTTGTAGTTGAAACATAGAACAAAAAAACAAAAACAAAAAAAACCAGAAAGGTGAACATGATGTTAGTAAAGCCATGTTTTAGAGTCACAAAACAGTTGTTTATTAATGAAAAGTTTATTGACGGAGATGACAGCTCTTATTCCTTCTTGTATGTGTTTTTTTCTGATGGGGTGGAGCCTTTTGTGTCTATCTAGAATTACACGGGAGAATTGATTGTTCGTGCCAAAGTCCGTTCCTTTAAGCTGTTTGCCCTGTCGAGTTGTCATAATATAAAGTTGTTTGCGTTTAACCATGCTTTGGTTAAACTTACAGATTGTAGTGCTGTTCTCGCCACAGCCAGTTTGTCTTCACCATTCACACAGTCTCGCTGGACTCTGTTGGCAATCTGCTGCAACATCTCAAGCCTAAACAACAAGAAAAATACACACACACACACACACACACAAATAAAACAAATATATATGCTATTATGTGTATTTAAATTAAAACTAATTAAATACAAGCTAATCAAAGCCTTATAAATCTAAAATCCCACAGTGAACTCACCTGGATGATCCAAAGGCAATATTGTTGTTAAGAAAGACCGAGCTGTTGATTCGCAATGGTTCAGTCCCACTATTGTCATTAGAACCAAAGCTGGTGAAGCTACTATTGCTGAGAGATGAATTCCCGCTCAAATAGGCCATGTTTCCTTCAATCTGTCTATGCTTTTACCAGCCAGACAATCGCTCTCTTACCTCTCACATTGTTAAGTCTCAACCTAACCTCACAAGACTGACTGCAAACCCGCCTGCTCATATTTATAGTGTCAGGCTCAGGGTTGAGGAACAAGTAAAGAATCCCACCCTGAAATACTATGCTGCCCTAAGGGAGCAGTTTTTAAAAAGCAGGTTGAGACAGCGCCGAGAGGCGAGGTGATATTAAAGCGTTGTTATATTCCTGTAATTGACATTTTGGCCCATTTTCGCCACACCCTGCTTTTATGTCATGAGGAAAAATGTTGATGGAACCATAAAAGCCAGATTTAAAAACTTAATAAGCAGCTTATTCTGCAACAAGATATAGCTGTTACCATGGGAACAGATATAGCTTAATTAACACTCGACTGCAAAACAAACATTGAGGGAAAGAAAAAGAAAAGCAATCTTTTTTTTCTTTTTTTTAAAGCACAGTTATAATGTCTACTTCAACAATAAAGCACATTGTGGTGTTAATTGGTGTATTATCTACTTTGGTGAGAACAGAGATCTGACCCAGACTATCTGGTTCCATTAAAATCAATAATGACTTTGCAATTTGACACTGAAACCAGCTATTTTCCACACTGTGCTCTGGCAATTGTGCTGACTCACAACACACCCCTACGCCTTTGCTTCGAGATAAGGAACATTTTCTCCTAAATCACAAAAAATGCATTTAGATAACAATAGGTGTCCATTATCTGTCACTCATTTTGTCACATTAAACATATTATATAGCAGCATGTGTTGTGTTAAACATCCAGTTAAAAGTCTTAGCTTCCACTTAGGTTACAATTACAGTATCTTCCATACTGGAGGGTATAAAGACAGGAGTATGTACATACCTTTCCACCTCTGGCCTCAGGCTTTTTTCTCTTTCCAACATGGCTACGATTAACTTTCCCCATTCCTTCTCAACATCATTCGGGTGGTGACCAAGGGGGAGCTGAATGCGTCCAAACTCAATCCACATCTGTTAAGATGCATCAAGGTCACACACCAGTTAGAACAACTCCAATTCTTAAATGTTTGGAGCATCTTTAAGTTTTATCTTGTGAAGTCCTACCTCGAGCATTTTGTAGAGATTTTGTATTTTGGTTTTCTCGTTTTCTTTCACTGGGATTTCATGCTCTTTAAATTGAAGATACTGTGTATAAAGTGCCTTTAAAGGAAAGAAAATGTACAACTGAATAGTTTTACTTTCTTTTAAATAAATAAAGCACTGCTAAACATTTGATTCTTCCTCTTCTTATCCAAACCGTTCTCAAACTGAGGGGTGAACATTGAAAAAGTGCGTAAAAAGTAACACACAATTTATTTATATAACATGTAGGGGATTCAGTGATATTGCCTTACCCGTTTATAGCCTCAAGCCTTTAAAAAAACATGAAGATTGTTTTATAGCCTTTAGCAAAATTGGAAGGACATTAAATTTGTAAAATTCCAATAACTTTTAAAACAATATAAGCAATTGCCATTCTTTACTACCAACACCTACACCAATACATATTTAAAAAATGTATACAGATTTAGCATTACGTTCGGCATCAGTTGTAATTGTGGATAACAATAATAATAATAATAATAATAATAATAATAATTAGGAATGTCCTGATACAACTTTTTCACTCCCTATACGATACCAATATTGCAGCCTTGAGTATTGGTCGATATCAATATTGATCCGATACGATATCAGCACGAATCATACATACTTTTATTACTTATTTTGTGGTGTGGAATGTTAGAAAAGGCTTGATCAAGTGATGTTACTCAAACAGAGAACAATAGTCAGCAACAGTAGGTATGAGAAAAACTGACCCATTTATTATTAACCAAATGGTTACATTAATTTTAACCTTCAACATAATATCTACAGTATTCTACAATTGAATAAATATAATATAAGTCTGAGATTTTAGATGCAGTCCAATAAAATCCGAGATTCGTTTTCTGGCTGATATCGGACCGATATCCAATATCGGATCGGGACACCCCTAATAATCATAATATATTGTATTTATAATGGACTTTACATATGACCACAAATCTCAAACATTCTCACGTATATGATAATTGCAATCCAATGAAAAGATCAGCAATGATAAACTTAATTAATTCTGCTCCTACTGGTCTGTCATCAGTGAAAGTCAACAAAATGACGGTCGCTTGTTATATTATACCTTTAGTTCCACGGGGTTGTTGGGGAATGATCTGTCTGACATTAGTGCCACATTGTGTTTGATCCACTGGCTGAGGTATTTGATCATGTTCTGGTATTCCACCCATTTGATATCCACATCCTAATCAGAAGAAAGAGAATGTCATTTACCTCCACCTGATTTGTAAAAAAAAAAAAAAAAAGTTGTGAAGACCTGCTGACTTACATTAGCATTGATCCCTTCAACATCATCAGGTACTTTGGGGAAGGCATCGTACAGCGTTGAGACGTATGTGATGACAGATTTTTCATCGGGAGACTGAACATCAACATCTAAGAAGGAAGGAAGGAAGAAAAAAAAAAAAAAGAGAGTTTAAAAATATAACACATGACAGTGAGCGCCCCTCAAAGGAATTCGTCCAAAAGCCAAAATCTGATGATTTACAGCACCACTGTGCTGAATCCCTTTAAACCATTCCCAGAGTTAACTTGATGTGTTTGAACCTCACCTTCAGGATCCAGCAGCCGGGCCACGCCAAGCTGCTCGCCTACACAAAATGCTTGTTCTAAATTTGATCGGTTGGTCTGTGCGGACACGCGGCTAATGTCTATTAGATCTGGTCTGCAAAGGAAAACACAAAGACAGACAAAAGGATGTGTGTCGCAATCTGTCAAGAAATTCTGTTCCAATGTGAAGGATCTTCAAAACTTGCAATTTTAATACCAAATAAAAGCCAAAACAACAAAACATCAACTATTTACTAGAAATTGGGTAAAGGCATTGCATATTTGTGTGTCATAATACCTGTATTTATGAATAATAGCATTAAATAGCCTCCCATCTCTCCAGGAGGTTGTGAAGTTGTCACAGCGTACACCTACGTAGCCCTCTGTAATCTGCTTGGACCAGAGCAGCAGCCTTTCCTTGGCTGTCATGTCCTCAGACTCTCCAGTCACATGGATCTCTGAGATCTGTCACAGAGAGAAACCAGAGGGCGTTACTGAGGTCACATCGGTAGAAGCATGATCCAAAGAAACTGAAACAAACAGAAACTTCACTGTAGCTGTGGCAGGAGTGTGACGATATCTTGATACAGCGATATATCGCGATATTTTTTCACACGGTCTATTATCAATATGCTTGCGCTAAGTATCAATTTTTATTATTTTTTTTCAAAACCTTTTCTGCTTTTTCACTAAAATGTGCAGGTAGATCTTCACAGAAATGTTGTCACTGTTTGTTGAAGGAACCAATATATTGTTTACTGGAATATTGCACTATAATGGTGTCACTGGTATGAAAGACCCTATGTTTTGTTTACAGAAAGCACTATTAGAGATACTTATTCATTTACATTGGTATGTTAATACTTATTTACAGAAATGTTGCACTAAAATAGTGTCACTGTTCATAGGACACTTTTTCAATTTATTGTCTTTCAGAAATATAAAATATCAAAGATTGATTTCTGACCAATATATCGATAATTACAGTGTCGTCATATTGTGAGATAATCGTAATCGCGTTTCATATCGTGAGGTACCCAGAGGTTCCAACCCCTAAGCTGTGGGGCTGTTTTTAAACATGAGTGGGAAAAAAAAAATCACTTAAAAAATCTTAAAATATGGGTGTCCCGATACAAATTTTTCACTGCTGCATATGATACTGATATCTCATCATTGTCTATTGGCCAAATTAGCATGAATCATACATGCATTTATTACAGTTTTTGTATAGTGGAATTTAAAAAAAGCTTCACCAAGTGATATTACTGATTTTATTCCATCAGCAACAGTAGGTAAGAGAAAAAAAACTGACTCATTAAGTATAACCAATGGGTTACATACACTTTAACCTTAACCCTCCTAATATACTAACACATTTTACCCATGGGGTCAATCTGACACCAAATATATTTGCCTCCAGAAATTTGTTGACCAACTTTTTGTGTCAGGCACTTTGTAAATTTGTTGAATACATAAATAACCCCTTGATAATGAAAATTTGACCTGTTCTCTAGCGCCACCATAAGGCCAAACTTTTAAATTAGAATTAGTTTATCTCAAATCGTTTTCAGGGTCACAGACAAATAGGCAAGTTTCACACAGCGAAAACACATTGGGGTTAAATTGACCCCAGAGGAACACCAATTTGTCCGGGAAGTGGCCCGGGAGTCATTGACAGACGACTGCGTGGTGTGGGGAGCCGGCCAGCCAGAAGGCAACTCCAGTTTCATGTGCCTTAATGAAAAAAAACTGCATTTGATGTTGCTTTGGACCATAATCATACAGTAATCATTAATTTGAACCCTTAAGTACCCTACAGTAAAATAATTACAGCAGTAAAGTGATTTTACAGCATGTAGTGATATTACACAACTACACTCCAGTATCCCTTATATTTTAAAACAGGTGTACATGAAATATAAAATAGCCACTTGTCAACCACTTACTAAATACAATTAGGTGATTAGAATCTGGGAGGCCTGCCTTTGTTAACAATGAAATGCTGTGAACATTCCTACTAGGGCTAGACGATATGAACCAAAACTCATAACTCAATATATTTTCTCAAAATGGTGATATACGATATAAATCTGAATAATTTTATTTCAAATAGAGTCTGACCAGAAAGATAATTCTGGGTTAAATTTGCTGATGCAAAATGCCACACAGGCTCGTTTATTAACAAACAGTTGCACAATATGTGCCACTTTTGGCTTTTTCACCTGTAAGGGACAGCACGTGTGAGTGAGTTCTGTAGTGTGGCTTGTTATGGGGGAAGGTCTGGGTTAGAATGTACTCATTGATCCATCTAATGGGGCTTTACATTTTGTTCTGAGAAGTAAAAGCAGCAACTCCTACAACAATTTTAGCAGTCGCTGCACATGTGTTTATTCAATATACTTGCAGTTCATATACAAGTCAACACGTTGCATATTTACGGTTAATTTCACGTTGCTTGTCTTTAAAATAGACAATAACATTTTATTTTATTACATATTTTCTTTTAATTTCTCATGATCACTCATGTGGTTCTCTGATATTCACTAATGACTTATTAGACACATTTGTTGCAGACTTGAACTTCCTTCAACACTTTTTGAAAGCAGTGTATATTTGTGGCGCTTGTGATTGGTGGATTTTTCATTGTGACTTACTTTGTTCCTTCCCCCGTGGGAGATGCTAAAATCTCGGTTATTAATCTTACAGAACGTGTAACTGTGTCCCATCCTGCTGCTCTTTAGGAAGGTAAACTCTCTGTCACATTTTACAACGTATTTACACCAGTTGTTTGTTTTTTTTTTTTTCACCAGAGCGTCTTTTTACATCCATCCATCTCTCTTTCTGAGTTTGTTCCGGCTGCTGGCACTAATCTCACGAGAACCCAGGCCACTTGAGGTGAGAGTTCTCGCGACGCTAGTGACAGCGTTCAGTTTAGAGAGACAGATGAATGTTTTTATTTATTTACCTTTTAATTATTATTACATTAAATTACGGGATATTTACTGGAAAACACTAACGGGAGTTTACCGGTTAAACGAGATACTTGACACTGACAGGTATGTTTATTCCTCTTTTCTTTTTCTCTTTCTCATGGCCCGACCCAGCGGCCCACCCCGGTGTCCCTGTATGCAAGTATGCCCTTGCTATCCAACATTACTGTGATTGTTTCTAATTGATTAACTAATCCTAAATCAGTAACGTACTACCCTTTGCAAAACAACCAATGATTACTGTAAGTAAGTCACACATGCATGTAAAAGTCAACGTAGCCTACAGGGGATTTTCTCAGGTTAGGTTTTCAAAGATAAAGAAATCTGTGTGTCAAACCACACCACAAATCACATAACATTAACATGCCTCATCAGTTTGCAATGCACTTGATCACAAGGAAAAAATCCCCCAAGAGACACTGAGGAGGTGTAGGTGGTCCGTAACGGAACATTTAAACAATAGAAACCGCATTACAAACCAAATCAAGTCAAATCATCTCTATTTTTTTCCTTCTTTACAACCACAGTAACTGTATGACATCATTAACAAGCTGATCTAATGCTAAAGAGACTCTTATTGATGATATGAACAGTTAACAATACCCTTCACAATCGCTCATTTATACAATCCACCATCACACATTAATATACCCAGAGTATCAAGTTTCTCCACCAAGAGAAACTGTAAAATTAAATATCACATCAAACAACTATGACTCATCTGTCATTAGAGCTGGGTATCGATTCAGATTACCCAAATCGATTTGATTCACAAGGGTTCGATTCCATTAGATTTTCGATTCGGTTAATGACATTTCAGTCACATTACTAATTTTATTTGAATGAAATGATTTCCAGAGAAATAATGCTGTAAGTGTTAAGAGTAGAGATAAACTCCAACTTAGTGCATTATTAAAATATTGTTTACATTCGGAATTGAGCCCACATCGCTGCACTACACGCTTTTTTTTTTTTTTTTACCCAGCCCTATCTGTCATCAAACAGTGATTCCAAACAGGAGGCTTAAAACTGCAAGTACTACAAGGATTATGTGATCCCACTGGAGAGAGTACATGAAAACATTTATCAGTTTTTTGTTTTAAGAAAAGTATTCTGCAATTAGCGTCATTCTAACAGATAATCAACTGTCGGAGAAAGTGAAACAAAAACAATCACAAGGTCAGAGAAACGTGGACAAATGGCTTTAACACAGTTACAGTTGCTCCGAACACAAGGAGAGGTTTAAAAAAGCCTGCTGACACACACCAGAAACTTTGAGCACACTGAGCCTCACAGGAAGAAAAAAATAATAATAACCACAAGCCAAACAAAACATACAATCATTAAGCCGTTTAGTTTACAGCAGCAACAAAACAACTAGCACAAGCAGTATTAGGAGTATGTTACAGTGATTGCATGATGAACTGAATACGTGATTGATTGATCTGGCCTTAAAGCTGAAACCCTGGTCAGGATCCGAGCATTTAGAAGATGAATAGAACATTGCTCACTACTTACAAACATGCCCATATCAAGAGACGCTATTTATATTGACTGTCAGTCACTGTATACAGTATTACATGAGTCAGTGGGTTTCACTGTAGACTTTAGGACACACCAGTCATCTTATTTAGCATTCCCACTAAATTCAGAAGAACAATTTCTGAGAATTCAACCCAATTATGACCTTCCGTTACTTTATTTCAATATGTGCATGATATACACATAATGTATTCATGCTTTGATCAGTGCCAGTATCTGTTTACTGTATACCTGTCAAAGGTTTAATATATTCAAAAGCAAAAAGGTAATAATGCAAAATTCTATTTAATTTAGGGAATAAAGGAATAACTTACAACTGGGCTCTTTAACCAAAGCAAGATACATGAATTTGTTTCACATATTTTAGTAGATTTTAGGATTTTCCCCACATTCTTTAAGTCATTTTCAGATAAAATTTAAACATTCCCTAAACTATCTTTTACCACCTAAAAATTGTAAATAAATGAGGGGCGTCCCGATAAAACCTTTTCACTTCCAATACGATACTGATATTAGTTTTGGTATTGATCAGGTATATCAGCACAAATCATGTACTTTTATTACTTACAGTATGTTATCGTGTGGTGGAATGTTATGTGTTGTTACTCAGAAAACAATAGTCAGCAACAGTAAGTATGAGAAAAATTAATTATTAAATTTAATAATAACCAATGGGTTACTTAAATGTGAACCCTAAACATACAGTAAGAATATTCTACGAATGAATAAAATAAATGAGAATAACCTTAAAAATAAGCTCAATAAATACAATAAATCAAATAAATATATTGGAGATAATAGATTCAGGCCAACATTAGCAGATACTTTTTCCTGATATCAGACCAACATCCAATATCAATTTCAGATGGGGACACCCTTAATATAAACATATTTTTGGTTTACCTGTTGTTGACTGGGGATGTATTTAACTGGAGCAAGTTTCATGGAAGCTGAGCAGGTGGAGGCCCTCCGCCTCCTCCTCATGTGTGCCTGAGATTCCCAAATAATCTTTTCTGATGCTTCCTCTGTTCCTTCATCGCCCTGCACAGCCCCCAACATGTGGTCCACTGCCCCGAAACTGACCGCCCTCCTCAGCGGACACTGTAGAAGCTTTGTATAACACTGACTTTCCTTAGCTGGAGAAGCTGTGACGATGCCATGGAGTTTTTCCTCTACTGAGGAACGGTCTGATGGGACCATGGATACCATGGTTAAATTGTTTGCTGACCTTAAACACTGATCTTCATCACATGTATCCTTGAGCTTCAAATTCATTTTTTTTTCAACATCAACACCCGTGCTGATGCTTTCTTGTCCAGACAGATGCATTTTCCCTTCTAAGGTTTTATCCAGTCGAGGTAGTTTTTTCTTACTTCTTCTAACGATGTCATCTTGAACCTGTGCATTACTACAGATGGCCTCGCTTGTGTCCTCACTGTAGTTGGGCTTTAAATCCTCTTGTTTCTTCTTTTTTCTCTGAAAATAACGAGGACCTTTAACCTCCTTAGATCCAGGGTTCAGTGGAGCTTTCTTAGGATCAACATAGTATTCCTCTTTCGGTCCGCGAACACAACCGCAGATGTTCCCCATGGTTCTTTTAATCCATTAACGGTGGAAAAATAACCAAGGTGAAGATTTCTTTTTTTTTAAATCTACGATCCCATTTTTAACAATATACAAGCAACTCCGATCAGACAGTGAAAACCAAGCAGGCAGAGATCCAGCTCACTGCGCTCCCAGAACTTTGTCTTTCTTTCTCTCTTGCCACCTCAGCTGTCCCACTTGCTCCCATGCACACTCTTCGGTCTTTCCTCTGACACAGGAGTCTTTTCTGACCTTTGAAACATTTCTCTCGCTTCGCTAATCTCACACAAACGTCATAAACACGCAGACGAGGTAAACATGCTCGGAGCTCACAGCTGAGCAGAAATGGAAATGACTAGTGGACAGACCTGTTCCAGGCTGGGGTGTCTGTTTTGTCAAGTTATAAACACGCAAGTCACTTCCTAATATTTGTGTAAGCAGAAATAAAGAAGCATTGTGCTGCACTGATAAATGGGCTGAAGGCTTTTATTACACTTTAGAGGAAAAGAAGTGCTTTCACTTTGGCTTTTGATTGAACCAGAGCTGGAGTTTCATGCTAAACACATTTTATTTATTTTTTTGAGAAAAATGCCACTCTAAAGTTCATAATGGGACAAATGCTCTGACCAGAAGGGATTCCCTGTGCATGTGCCATCAAAAGATCCTTACACACTGAGCCAACAGTGGAAAATACTAAACTTGTATTACAGGGAAGAAAATGAATTTGTGGTGTGAATGTAATATCACAGCACAGGCCAAGTATGAATAGCTGTGTACAACTAAGAGCCTACAGTATTTGAACAATGAACAATGACGTTTCTGTGCAGGAGTCTGAAGCTAAGATTTGTTTATTCACTAATTTTATGGTAAAGTATCCAAAAAAGGGTTCAGGTTTTTCTTATTTTATCTGTTTATCTGCAGTCCTGAGAATGCTGATTAACCCAACACGTGATGTTTGTATTTCTATGAAAATCCCATTACAATAAACCCTAAAGTAGAGGTTTTCTGTAGCCAGCTATAAGACTGTAATCACATAACATAGGGTAATTGGTACCAACAGGTGACAGGCATTTTCAGTACAGTAAGATGTCAAACTAACTGTAAAAGAGCACATTAGACTTAAATTCATGTATGTACATTTCCAAATCTCATTCTAACTTTACATCCTGTGTTTTAACAACAGAGAGAAAGTGACGTGTATTCAAATGAGCTTGGATAAAATAAAATCCTAGAATGGAATATGTGAACAACCATGTGCCTTATTTATTCTATGTTTTCCCCCCATTTTTTACCAGGAGAACAACATTAAGGTAAATAATGTCTTTTACACATCTGCCATCATTAGGACTTAAAGATAGACATTAGAATGCAATTTAAAGTTCTTTCATTCCATGATATCCTTTACCCACTTGGTCCTACAGTTTACAGGTTCATGGGGCCCAACACAAACTTGGCCAAACTGATTTAGAGCTCAGGGTGGAGACATCCCATAACTGACGCCAAATATCCATAACATCCGACATAACATAAAATATATGTTATGTTGGCATATGTCTAGTTTTTTTGTGATTAAATGATTACTTGTAAATGCACCAATACATTACATTGTTAGATCAAGATATTAGTAAAACGATATACTTTATTTATTTATTTAATACTCACAGTATTAAAGGTTTACACCCTGCTGGCCCAGGTCTGTTTTGAGTTTGCATGTTCTCCAAGTAGTTCATTCTATTATTATTACTTCCTGATTGGCCTGAGCAGAAATGGATTGGTGACCTATCATGAGGCATCCAGATTCACACTCTGATTCCACAAATAAATACGTGAATATATATAGAAAGTACAGTTACAATTTTTTTTTGCATTATTTAAAATAGAGGTTTGTTTTTTATTTATTTATTCTTTAAAAAAAACAGTTATTCTTGAGCTAAAACTTCACTTTTGCTACAAGGAGATAAAACTCCATACAAGCGCAGACAGGTCATCAGTACAGGTCTCAAACACAGAGAAGAAGTCACTGGCTGACAAACGGTCACAAATTTATTGTCTTTAGACAGTAAAATATCCATAACCTGTCCATTTTTGGACTGTTTTGGAAACTTTAGCATCAATACCATCTCAATTCCATGCCAGCCAGAGAAACGTATTTACCAGTTATTCATCTGTGCAAAAAATTGTACATTTTGTGCATTTTTTTTTTATTTATGAAATGACGAAAGACAGAAAACAGGACTAAAAAATGATATATCCTCTTCTAATGCTGCTTACATATACAGTACCTGATCTCTTTGCTCTACTACAGTGTTTCTAATGCACATCTGTGCTCATTAGTGAGGAACAGTGAGCTTTCAGTGAAGGGAAAAATACGCCCTGCAGAGGATACTTGTTACAGTGTCAGAAAACAAACAGAGACAGTGTGACCCTGAATCTGTGTGAAACAGACACTAACACTTGCAGAATCTAATGATATTGGTTCAAAGGCCAATGTCTTCTCCCTTGTCTGTCAATGTTCAAACTGAAAGTTTACTTGTTATTACTGTGTGGGCATATTTGTTGCACAAAATCAAATCAAAAAAATCACTAATTCAGATGATGTTTTGCAATGTCAATCATATTTAAAAGCTGTTTGACTCAGCCAACACATCTGAATGATTATTCTATCTATAAAGCTCAAACCTTTTTGGACCTTTGTGCCACGCATCAAGAAGGAACAAGTCCTTCGCTGTTGGATCAACAGCTCAAGGGCTTGCGTGAGAGTGATATCGGCAGGTGCTGGCAACGCTGCTGCCTGTCAACGTGTTTCAGTCGGGGCAAAAGTGCATTTGCTGCTTTTCCCCCCCCAATAATTCATGCAATGCATTAACACACGTATTCTTGCAGTAAAGACGTATAGTCGTCAAAACCGCCAAAGTAGAAGCTAATTCCTAAAAATGAAGACTAATAACAGTGAGGTTCCCGTTCCTTCTCGACAAAAACGCATGCAAGTAAAAACAGGTGAGGAAAAAAATAATTAGAATACCAGAAAAAAGCCTCAGTGGACACCTGGTTAGTGCAGGCATGCACATACAGACTAAAACACTTGACCTGACTCGCCAAAGTAGTCAAATTAAATCCAGACCAGGTGAAACATTTTTAACTATTCAAGAAAAACTCCAATAAAAGTCACAGGGATTTTTTTTTTTTTTTAACTCTCTCTCTCTCTGGGCAAGTCTGTCACAGCTGGGGTCACAAAAATGTGATTGTATCTGATCTGAGCGCCATGTGATACGTATTCATGTCAACATTTAGAATAATGACCAATGTAAGCATTAATATAGGGGGAAAGGGTTTTGACTTTGTGGTGGTGTTGTTTTGTCAGTAGTTTTTAGCCATTTTATGTGTTTTTGGAGTCATTATGTGCATGTCATTATTTTTGTGTTCTTGTAATTATTCGCATTTTTGTTGTCGATTTCTGCATTTTCCTGTCATTTTGTGCAATTTTTGTTGATCGTTTGTGTGTCTTTGGAGCTATTCTGTAATGTGTTGTGTTTTGTTATTGTAGTAATTTTGTTTAAGTGATTGTTTTGTCTGTCTATGTTGTTGTCAATTTGTGTTTCATGAGTCATTTTGTGTATTTTTTGAAGTTTTTGTGTTCTTTGTGCATTTTGATATCGATTTGTGTCTTTTGGGAGTTATTTTGTGTATTATGTCAGGATTTATATTCCTTCCAACTCCTTGAAATAAAGCTAATGGAGATTTGTAA
The DNA here is from genome assembly GCF_900634775.1 of Gouania willdenowi. Taxonomy (NCBI): domain Eukaryota; kingdom Metazoa; phylum Chordata; class Actinopteri; order Blenniiformes; family Gobiesocidae; genus Gouania; species Gouania willdenowi. The sequence continues at coordinate 19,235,387 of NC_041058.1, read as the reverse complement.
TGGGGGACGCACAAAATTAGACAGAAGGCCACATGTGGCCCCTGGGCTGCAAGTTGCCTATGTCTGCAATAAACCTTTCAATGCAATAACATTTGAGAACATGATGGAAACTTTGCAAATTGTGACTCCAACGAGATTAAACTTGTAGAACTGCTACTTGTAGTACTGCTACTTGTAGTACTGCTACAAGCTAACAAAAATACTTTACATCACTCTTAAAAATCTCAAAGTAAGAGAACAATTGCTGGATTCAACACCATGTAAAGCAGCACAGTTTTGACACCTTGTGGTCAAAACCAGGAACTGTAATCATAGGGGCGTAAACTCCAATTACATACCATAACTGGAGATACTGAGATTGTGTTTCTTATGACAGCATGACTGTACTCATGCTATTAATGCACTGATAGATAATAGTCCAATGCGTTCATCATCAATCCACACAACACAAAAAAGCACAAATGTATAAAGTCCCATTAAAAGAAGACAAGAACTGACCTGAAAGTGCAGAATTATGGTCCAGATCAATCCCAGTGTCAGCTTGGGGTTGCCGTCTGTGATGTCGTCATTCCTGATATTTACAAGTTTGACCTGATGATACAAAAAACCAACACATGTTCTATCATGAAGTGTTTAGACAGTTGGCACTGAATGGTTACATAGTGTAGTAGGGTGGATGGTTTTTAATTATAGGTAAATAAGTAAATATCATCCAATTAAAATGTGATGCATTACCTTACTTATCAGGCCATCCTTGTTTTGATTAAAGGACATCAGAGTTTTACATTATAGCATTCACTTGTAAGCGTATTCTGTGAATGTGTTTTGTCTGTTTTGAGTCATGGCTGTAATATAGAATACACCACAGGGTGGCACAATAGCTATGATATTATAAATTCCTATATGTTGGTGTACAATAAAGGTCAGCACGTGTGGGAATGAGTTCAACAGATTGAAGTCTCAAGTAGTGTTTCATCATCCTACAGTTTTTATGTGTATTCATATTTTTTGCATAAGGCATGGAGCATAACAGTTTGTGCCGTACTATAGCAAGTCAAAACACATTTAAATGTATGCTGATGTCAGCCAGCTATAAAGTAACTACAGTATCCAATCAGCAGCAGGAGAAGATGCTCAGATGTTGAAACGCTTAGACTCTTTAAATGAATTTGATCTGCAGCTAAAATAACAGATTCACTTATTGATGAATCCTTTGTCTCCAAGCCTTTCATCACATCTGGCTCCAGCTCAACAAGGCTGTGTTCGTCTCATCCTCAGTGTGGTGGGGGAGGGGGACAGTAATCAGAGCACTTATGTAGTCAGCAATCCTGGGGTGTTGCCATTACTATTTTTCTATCTGAGGTGAATGGCAGTTTTTGTGAGGTAAGCTTCTTGCTGATGTTAATTTAAATAATGATTATGGAAAATCTATTGATTTTGGGGTAATTATTTATAATAGTGTATAATTTTTTTCATGTGGTCCTCGAGCTGGTTGCTCCAAAAACAAATGTAGAATTAACCATTTCAGCTGCTAATTACAAGCTGTCTATATTTGTGTCAGTTTAGGAAGGATTTAAGGAATTAATGCACAGAGATGTTCAAAAGGAGGGATAATAATAAGTGTGAATTGATAATCACCTGACGCCGTTTTAAATAATCCAGTGCAATTTGAACATTCTGGAGTCGGTGGAAGCGCATCCTCCCCCTCTCGCGAGGCTGAGGAAAAAGAAGAAGTGGCACGTGCTAATCAGATTCCTCGCAACATGAAGGCAGAAATAAAGGATTAGTAGAGAGAGAGAGAGAGAGAGAGAGAGAGAAAGAGAGCATACAGGACATGCTTTTATGATCACACCTATGAAACTGAGAGGGTAACAACTTAAAACAACACACAAATACTTCCCAAGGCAAATGTAACTAATTGAAAAAAAACTTTGAGTCAAGGAAGCAACGTTTCTATGTGAAATCAAAAGGGTTTTTCCGACAGGTCGCTGCAAAACACATGGAATGCACATAGAAGTCCAGTTTTATTTCAGTGGCAGGGAAATGAACCCAAAAGCTACTTTTGTCTGGATTTTATCCACACAGACGACCTTTCAAGACACTAAAGCTGCAAAGTATAGAAACGCTGCCAAGAAACAAAAAGAGTCCATATCCGTATTTGGAAAGCTCTAATATTGACACTCAATGAGTGGAAAAGCTAGAAAGCTGGATAAAAAGCCCCAAGCCTTTTATTTATATATTGATTTATTTCACAAGTTGAAAGTTAAAAAATATTGATGGCATTTTGTAAGATTAATGCCTCACAGCCACAAATAAACATTAAAAGAAGAATATGAATGGGTCTTTGGATTAAAGTACAGTAGGTATTTTGCATAAGTGAAAGTGATGGATAAGTACTCACGTTACTGTAATTGAGTAGCTTCTTGAGTATGTTTCAAAATCAGTAATTTTACTTGTACTTAAGTTTATTTATAAAGAAGTAAAGTCATTTATGATTTTATTTCTGTTCTTGGTCGTGCCATTCTGACATTTCTACCTATTATTACACACATGGTACATTTGGCATGACACAGTTTTAATGTTCATACATTTAGCTATACTTAAAGAGTGACATTTTTTTTATTAATTTTGAATTAAATTCATTTATGTAATGTTGTTTTTAAAATAATTGTACATTTTGACAAACCTTTGATTTTATACCGATGCCTTTTTGGAAAATAAATTAAGTTCCAATCGTGCAAGATTTCATCTCTTCCTTTTTTAATTTATACATGAGATGTTTACTGTATGCAAGGGAACCATGGCAAGATTTATTACCAAAAATAAACATGGGAGGTGAAAGTTACTAGAAACTTTTACTTTGAGTACTATTTAATTGAGCTACTTTTTAAATGTACTTGAGTATTTTATGTATGACTTATTTGCACTTGGATTTGAGTACAATATCAATCAAGTAACAGTCCTAAATTTCACGAATTAGTTCTGTGAGAAAAGAAATACTAAAAAGTTACCATCAATTGAAGCTCAAATACAGTGAAATTGTGCAGTGGAATTGTTGGAGCGCTACTGTTAATACAAACAACAGCACACTGTGAGTTTGTTCGTCTACAGGAAGGTGGGGGTGGGAGTCGATCCACACGTACCCCCTTATCATCATCATCCACCGTGTCTCCATGCTGCTCAACTGCACATGCCTCTGTCCCACTCACCAACCGCAAAGTCTTCAGTAAATCACGCTCCCTTGGCTTATCACCGATAAGGGAACACATGGGGAGGAAAAAGAAAAGACACGGACACACAAACACAAACACAGTGGGCAAATCAAAAGAGTGTTAGACAACAAGGGATGGAAACCAATCACAGAAACGGAGAGAGCAGTGAAGGTGTAAAGAAAAAACAGAATCTACTTAGAGGAGGACGGTTAGTCATGCTGACGTAAGATAAGAAAGTGATGAGGTTCCTGGCACAGGTTCACATGCACTAGGACATGACAGATCTGTAACAGCTATTGGGACATTTACTGTGGAAATCACATGAGCACAAACACATTAGGCTTTACACCGATCTGATCGGCTATATTGGATCGACTGATAATTTGCATTTGATGCAATTAATGTGCATCAAATGGCTGTAATGTCTTAATTTGCCAATCCGATCAATGGCTTCATTGTCGTGATGAAAGTTTCTGTAGATGCTCCCATTGCATTTTTTTATCGTCTCATTTACCCTGAAGAGTTGTTTACTCTACGTGACAGTTTTATTTCACTCACATTTTTGCACAAAGGTGAAAACAATGGCAAAAATGTCGATCGGTTGGAGCGGATCGGCTAAGCGCCGGAATTCTTCCCCAGTCTACTGGCTCTGAAAGCAGGGGCAGAGTCTGCTGTTAGTGTCTATGTGTGTTTGTGTGCGCGCTTGTTTTCTTTTGCTTTCATACCGGAGAGTTCTGTCCGTTTCAGGGGGGTGGTGGACACAGAGGCGCGTGTGTATGTGCAACCCACCTCCGCTGTGCACCTGTAAATACGGACTATAAGCAACAGCAGGTTTTGCGATGCCACAGTCAGGACATGTGTTTGCTCCTAATGCTAATGCTGATGGAGGCTTCATGTAGTTCCAGTGTGGTCTGTCTCCACAGCTTCATCTCCAACTCTCTGTAGGTGAATCTATCCTCAGCTTCAGGGTTAACGCCCTCGCTTCACAGCAGTCATTGAGTATCCGGTTTAATTCAACAGCTGCAACGTTTATTTTGCACTCAAAAATGATATACAGCTAATAATCGATCTGCTCCGGTCACAGACACTCCCTCACTTCGCACACTGGTCGAGCAACCAGCGCATTCATGCACACTTAAAGGGCCGCACGCACGCACACAAAATGTTATGTTCAAGTCCTGCATGAAAATTCTTCAACTTTCACCCCCTCACAGTCACAAGGCTGCGTTTAGGTCCTGAAACATGGTACCGTTTGATTTACCATGAATATGTAACAGGTATTACCTAAGGAATTTGGATGTTACCTAAATAAAACAACCTGAATTCATATGATTGGATCGGTGATAGATTTTTTTTTTGATCGACCCAAAAATTCTGATCGTGTAAAGCCTAAAACATTTAATACAAAATAAAAGAGTATTCAGAAGGACTGACAGCAAGCATTAAGTCAGTGGGCGCCCACAGTGACATACACTTCCAAATGAATTCAAACATACATTTAACAATACCATATAGGGTTAAAAAGCTCAAATATTTTCTATATAATCAAAAAACACATGATCAATCAATTAGGACCAATAACACCTGATCATTCAAAGTCAAGTGTCATAAAATGACAGAATATCATCCTAACATCCCCTTATTTACCGTACATCATGGTTAAGACATATAGGTAAACCACATTTATTCCAGCAGAACATCAACAACCCATGTAGCTGCCTTCCACCTTCAGAACATTATTTGACATACAGTAACAGAAGTTAGATGTCTCCCTGGTCCTTTGTGTTCTTTTGAAATAGAAACAATAACAGAGAAACCCAGCTGTCTGTAAGAATTGAATGATCTAACTATTGGTCAGTCTTCATACAGTAGGATTGACTAAGTGCTGGTGGGTGTTTGGGTCTGTTTTATGAAGCTTCCAGCAAGAAAACAGCTTTGAGAAATACAGTACAAGCATGTTTGTTAATAGTGTTATGCTAAAGGTAGTGCACTTTATCTGCTGTTCCCCTCTTATGAAGAAAGAAAAAATCTCAGCTCCACCCATCATGATAAAAGGTAAAGAAAAAGAAAAGTTAAAAAAAAAGCAACCAAAATACAAAATTTGGACTATTCTTCTTCAAATAAAAAACAACATTTGCAATCACATATTTTAGAACAGTAATAAAGCTCTTAAATAATAAAGTGCAAATAATCAACATTTTTTTGCCTGTCTCTTTTTTTCCCCCTTAGCTAAATATCTGATGCTTGTTCAAGTGGATTTGTTGGGTTTTCCTCTTTTTCTCTTAAGAATTTTATACTTTGATAGCGCTTTAAAATGACCTTTGTTAGCATTTGCGCTATAAAAAATAAAGCTAAATTGAATTGAATAAAAACAAAGAGCCACATTGCAGCAATGAAACTCTTCATAATATTTACATATACAAGCATAGCATAGCTGATCAAACTGTGGATCACATTAACACACTGCATAGATCACATGGAATCAGAACAAAAACACAATGAAGCATGTGGCCTTCTGCCTCTAATGCATTTTCAATTTGACAATAAAAAAATACATAAAAATCTGCACCCTCTGCTACATTCCCTGAGAAGATTATTCAGTATATCAGCCATAGGATTAAAGAAGAGCCCAAGTGTTGGTTTTGTGTGACGAACAACACTGTCCTTTGATTGGAAGTCTCATTTCATTGGTAATGGCTAAAATGTTAATAATTGCACCAAGTTTGTCTTCATAGGTAAAAATAAAGTCAAAGAAGAAGAAAAACACTAACTTACCAATTTGTCTCCAGACAAAACCTCCAACAGTGAGATCAGGTTATGTCCATCTCTTAAGTCTTCATAGAGGTCATTTATATGCTTTCGTACCTAAAGGGACCGACAAAGGGATAACATTAGTGGACAGCAATAACCATACATACAATATCTATGATAGAGATTTGCTTTGAGCGCTCGATTCTGTTATTGTATTTACTTTCTGTGAGGTTGTGATTAAAGACCTGCAAAACACAATGCAGCCCTGATGAACTGTGGATTTATTGTATGTTACTTTATGAATAACAACAATAAAACAACAATTCAGGTAGAATGTCCATAACATGTACTGTATATATTGCATTTTGACCCCTCCCCCTAAGGATGACATATTTAAATTAGCTTTTAAGCTAAAGTCTGGTACAAACATCTATGTTTTTATAACTTAATGCATTTGTACGCTGTCCTAATAAGTAGTTTGGTGAGACTAAACTAAACTAAGGCCAACATGGGAGGAAACACTGTGTCGGTTAAGGACGATATCAGCCCAACACGTCATTCAGACACTTAACAGAGTGCTTAACAACATCAGCACGAGATGGTCACCTTCCTGTAAACCCAACTCTCCTTCCTGTCCTAAATACCGCCTCTGTGAAATCACCCCTCTGCCCGCTGCCTGCTGACCTGCTTTCACACAGGGCTTTCAGCACTGTAATCCCAGATAGCAGCCACAGCTGTGTGGAACCAAAATAGACGTGCACCCTTATGTTATTGGGTCAACCACGCAGATCCCCAACTATGACTCAGCACCTCCACCTTCTCACTGACCTGTGTAGATATGAGTGTGTCAAAACTGATGTGACCTAAAGAGGCTGAGGTGTTACAGGCAAAACAAGCACAAGACAAGGAATTATGTCTTCCTTGTTTATTAGGGTGACCGTGGCTCAGGTGGAAGTGGGTCGTCTTCTGATCGAGAGGTTGGAGGTTCGATCCCAGTACCTGACTATGTGTCGAAGTGTCCTTGGGCAAGACACTGAACCCTAAGTTGCTCCCAGTGGTCGACTAGCGCCTTGCATGGCAGTCCTGTCCCACTGGTGTGTGAATGTGAGAGTGATTGGGTGAATGAGCTGATATGTAAAGCGCTTTGAGACTGCTTCAGTGTGGTGATAAAGCGCTATATAAAATCCATATACCATTTATTAAACGCTTCTCTTCTCTCATGCTTTATTGTACCTGACATGTTTTAGTGCAGCAGAGATTATGACAAATTAGATGTAGAAATTTTACATGAGGTAGTAGTAAAATGTCAAAGTAGTAAAAGCCTTGGGAGACCCCAAATAATTTATTATAAGGGATAATATTTATAGTCAATACTATTTTACAGCCTTGGTGTGTGAGAAGTAAATTGATGTGATCGTAGGGCTCGGCGGTATACCGGTTCATACCAAATACCGGTATATATTTTTGTTATGATATACATTTTTAATATACCATACTAGTGTTTTTTTATTATACAAATTTAGGAACGCTACGCTGCGCCGCATTTCATACTGGACCCTTTTCAACGTTGCACTTGTAAATAGGAAGGTAAACAGTAGCGCTCTGGTGTTAGTTGCGGTGTATATCATACGTGTAAATGGATAAGAAAGACACAATTGAAAGCTCTGAAGCTGCATGTGAGCATGTGCCTAGAACAACACTCACTGACACGGACGCACGGTTTGCTTAGCATGTCAGCAGTAATACACAAAAAAAGAGAGCACTCCTATGAATTGATGGTAATTATCAGAAAGCGGCCTGATTCCTGTATGCTAAGTTAAGACATACAAATACCAGTAAATTATGAAACAGAAATATACTTGTTAAGATGGGCTGCATTGGATCCTAGACGATAATAGTGAATCTCAACTTATTGGCAATTGAGAAAAATGGCCCAATACTTAGCCGATTCTGTTTTGCCGTAGACCAGTTTTAGATGTTTTCCTCTTCCAACACACCTGATTCAAATGATCAACTAATCATTAAGAAGCCTGATAACAATCCTGATCATTTCAATCAGATCAAGGTGTGTTGGAGGAGGGAAACATCTAAAACGTGCTGGATAGGGGCCCTTGAGGACCAGGATTGGGCATCCCTGAACTTGTTTGAATCATCATCATGAGAGAAGAGTCTCTGTGCTTTAGAAACATTAGAAATATAAATACAAATTGGGAAAATTCTCTTTTAAACAAGCCAGTTCATTTATTGAAGTCACGCAGAAGCTTGACTATCTGCTCAGGTGTTTTATTAAACTGCACAAACAAACAAAGCCAAACTGAGTTTGAGGGGTGTAAATTCCTGAGGCAAAAATAGACAACCTGTTTCTGCAACAGAGCAGCACCACATGTCATAGTGAATGACTTTAAACAAGCTTTGATAATAACTGCAGAGGAATGTTAACATGTCGGGACTAATCGTGATGGGTGGTGACACCCACCCAATCACTGATGTTCATGTTGCAAGAAAACGATTTAGATAATTATGTCACGACTTGTACTAATATGGTGGATTTTGTCATTGCAATCATAAGAAAATAGCTTATTTGCACTAAGCCATGTTTATAAATTGAGTTATAATAATGCAGTATATTAATTAGTTTAAAAAGGAAAGCAGAGATTCAGCAATCACAAACAGGCTTTTACCTTTAACAGATGCTGGTTTATCCATTTTGTAAAGGTTTTCTTCTGTACCCTGTCTCTTTCATCTGAAACAGAACAACAACAAAAAAAAAAGAGTGCTTTACTTAAAAAACAAACATGCAAGTCACATTACAATATGCATATCGGTGCACAGAAACACATTGACACAGACAGATACATTCACTGTGCTGATAACCGTTTTGTCCGTAGAATTTGAACAATAAGCAGCATAAACCACATGTTTCACAATCACAGAATTCCACAAAATTTTGCAAAGAAACTGTTATAAACTATTATTACTTTTTGTTTTGACTATTTTACTTACAACTAAGCGTATTTACTTTGAAAAACATTAACATTAATTTATTCAAACTAAATTAAATATGGTATCCATTAGGGGTGTTGACAAAAATTGATTTGGCAATATAACGCGATATAACCGCGTGATTCTCGGATCGATTAAAAATGCATCCATATAGATTTTTTCTTTTTTTTTACATAATTAATTTTCTTTTTTTTAACCTTTATTTAACTAGGAAAGTCTTTTCCACTGCAGGAGACTTTGTAACTGCACAAAGAAGTGCACTGAAACCTGGGCATGTTGACCATTTGTGTTTTTTAATAAAATCTAAAAAGAAAGTACTAACTTTCTTCATGTATTTGTTATTCCAGGCATATACCTCAGTTAAGTTGCACTAAACTCATGTTGCACTAAAGTCCAAGTTGGTTTAAAAGCCACAGGCAGATTGTATGTTGTTTTTTTATTTTAAGCTGTTGACACATGGCATGTTAAAGCCAATGTTTTGTGTGTAAAATACGCCAATAAAATATATTTCATACATAATGTTCTTATGAAGGTGTACACATTTACAGATTAGTTGTTACTTAAGTCATATATATATGAAAACATTTTGCAATAATTGCCTTATACTTTAATATCGGGATATATTGCATCGTATCGCAACCTATGTATCGTGATATTAATCGTATCGCCAGATGCCATGCAATACTCACCTCTATTATCCATTAATTTCCCCACAAGAGAAACTTTTTTCATTTTAGATTAAAAAAGGAGACTAAATGTGAAGCCTATAAAAACCTTGCACATTTAGTTTTTATTTCTTTGTTGTTGTTTTACAGTGTTGTTTTCTTATATTAATTTATTCTTTGCATGCTTGAAAACATCTTAAGTTTTGATGTATTACTTCGACTAAACATTAGAGAATATAAATAAAGAACCCCTCCTGCTCAAAAAGAAAGATTTCCAAGCTTTCAACCACATCATGACTTTTTAAGAATTACTTACTACTGCCAGCAGCCTAAAATAAACCCAAAGCAACACTTTGTGGAATAAAAGTCCAACACTTTGTGGAAAATTGTTTACATTTTCTGGAGCAATGGTGATGTTGAAAATTAGGGATGTAACGATTCACTCAACTCCCGATACGATTTGATTCACGATACTGGGTTAGCGATACGATTCTCTCATGATTTATTTGACAAAATGAGATTGTAGACAAATGACTGAAAAATATTATTATTTTTTTTCTTCGAAAAAAAAATTACTGTACTATTTTATTTTATCTTTCATTGTCAAAAGAATCCCTTGAACCAAATGGGAAACAAGCCAGAGACGTGAATCCATGTCTATTCAACAAAAACCAGCAGAAGCATGGTTGCATTTATTATAACGTAACAGTCAAGATTGTGGGTTTATCTTTAACTCTAAACCTGTCATTAACTCTAATAGCAAAACCAAAAACTCAGAGAACCTCCAGTCTGTTTTAACCTTCATCCACGTGCACATTAGATGATTCTAAAGAATTTACTGGCTCAAAACAGACTGAAAACACAGACCTGAGCCACTTTCAGCTATATAACAAGAAACAGAACTACAACACTGACCCATGCAGCACATCAGGGTTACCAGGTGCGCCCTAAGCTCCCTCCCAGTCCTCAGCAGGCACTCAGTCCTCCACACTGCCTCCTGAGGGCTACTCAGCAGATCGTTGTTCATGATGAAGGCCGTGTGGATAAGTGACTGAAGTCGCTACAATCTCCCACTTCTTTTTCCCTGCCTGCCTGCCTGCCTACCTGCCTACCAGCCTACCAGCCTCTAGGGCAACCGTGACTTTCTCTCTCACCAAGCACCCAGAACGAGTCCCGTCAGGTTTTCCATGACTTCTTGCAACTTTTAGTTTCTATGTGGTTTTTACAGACTGCAGCCTAAAAAAATCATAATGACACAGTGTGTTGTTACTACAAAAGGAAAATTCCTTGCAAAGTTTTCTAGGATGTTTCCAATGAGAATGAATAGAAAACATTCATTCAACTTGCAGATGAAGTGCATCGTACCATCACCTCCAGAGACAGTCCTATCACTTTGATTATAACAAATAGGTTTTCAAATGCAGACCTGTTCCAACCAAATGATGCATGGTGGAAAGCTTTTTTTGGTGCAGTCTGATACTCACCACAATGTTTATACCAAATAAAAAAAACTACTCAAAAATTGCACTGCAGTGTTTGTATGTTTTCTTAAATCAAATAAGGGTCATGGAGAATTGGTACCTTTTTAGGGTGAAATAACTGGCCCAAATATAAATATTCATCACTTTGCTTTGATGCAGTACCACTTTCTTGCATTCTTTATTTCATAAAGTATATGTTATTATTTCATCATATCAGTCAGAAAGTCAGAGGACCAACCAGCGTTAACTAAATGTTAACCATAATAGATCAATAAATTTGAATTGAAGAAAGCCAGCATGACCTTTTTAAGAAAATAAAGCTTGGGAATATTCATGAAGTCTAAGACGTGTGTTTCAAGGATAACAAGGGCACAAGAGCCCTGAGAATGTATTCCCAGCTGATTCATACATTTAGCTCATCTAAAAATAGTCCTTGAGTAAAACCATCAAACAAATGAAAAGTATGCTCGTCTCATGCATGATAGTCCACACCAAAAAAAGCCTAAAATGCAAGAAAGAAGAGGACTATTAAAACACATGCCATTCCAAATGTTTCCTAATATTGTGGCTGGAATGCTGCTAATGAGGATCATGATGTAATAGCTCTGACCAAGCTAAATTAGAGATATAAAGGCAGAGCTGCTAATATGCTGTAGTTAATAAGCCTAAACTATAGTGCAAAATATACAACCCTCTCCCTAAAAGCTCATTGTAAAACAACATTTAGGAGCTGAACGTGTATATTATTATGATTATATATATTATATTATTATTATTATATATATTATATTATTATTAATGAGGTGGGGTGACAATCACATTTCTGTCGTCATAATATCAAGAGGATTAAAAATAGTAAAACCACAAACTGCAGTCTGAGGCAAGACAGAATGTTTTATAAGAAAACCACAGCAACATCTCCACCTAAGTTTCACTAAAAACATCAACGTGTCTGACTGCATGGTGCCCTCTGGAGGACTGATGAGAAGGAAACATGGAATTCATACTTTTTATAGTTTATGCACAAAAGACATTTGCTGTGAACTTTACAACATTGCAAATCCATGACTTTTTTTTAATGGAAAGCAAAAAAAAAAAAGGTAGGTATTAAAAAAACAAAATAAAAAAAATTCAAATTAATCAAATCAAATGTATTCTTACACACATTTATCTCAAAAGAACAATTGATTAAGTAGAATGATTTAAAGCAGGGATAACAAACTCGTTCAGGGGTCAAATATGGACCAGTTTAATCTCAAGACTTTAGGAGGGAAAAAAGAACATATTTAGTTTTTACTTCACTTCAAAAATTCTTGTTTTTGGCAAGATTTGTGGAAAAGTGGAGAGTTCTTCCCACAATTTGCAATTAAAAATGACTGCAATCGTGATATAAACAAAGAAAAACTGCAAGCCCGAAAAATATTGCAGAGTTTCATTAAATAAGGGAATTTTGAAATATCTACAACTGGATTATTTGGTAATTTACACAATAATTCACATTATCGCTATCATTTTTACTTTCTCCTGCAGGCCGAATTGGATGCTCTAAAGGGTCGGATTTGTCCCCCGGTCCTTGAGTTTGACACATGAGTATCAGTTTTAATGCTTATTATCTTATTATAAAATTATTTCTCACATTCACAGCCCTGTGTCTATTAATCCATTTGTCAAACTGCATATTTAATTATTCTGCTAATCATTTAAAAGTCCAGCAAAGACCAGTGAGTGAATAAAAAGAGCAAACTGCTGAGTGGAACATTTCACAGTCAATAAATGGCCGAACTTTTGGCTTTAAAAGGACGTGGTCACCTGTCCTCTCTTCTTAACCACTCTCATTGTGGTACACATGAAGAATGCAGACACAGTGACAGAGATATACAGCTAAAGGTCTTACATAGTCCTCCATGCATACAGTGTTTATTGTTTTTTGCAGTAGTTCAGTAATTCAAGGTTTAAATAAAATAATCAGATCAGAAGCTTTCAAACTAACTTTGCCAAACATTATGATCAACTAGTGCAAGGTTAGAATGAGGCTTTACCAACCTTTATACTGTGTCATTCAAGAAAAGGCAGGAATATGATTAAGTGAGAGGAAAACAATGAATTGCATATAATAACACTAACAGAGTGACCAACATGCACAAATATATGCCATAAAATATCAGCTCATGAGCTCTTTGAGTTATAGTAGATTTTTTTAATTGTGTAAATGCTATTACTGAAGCGCAATCTATTGTTGATGTATTCAATTTCATTTGTGTTTGTAAGGAACTTGTTTATTGGGATTTTTTTTTCTCTATATATATTATTTTGATTTCTTTTGAAACTGTAGGTCTATTAAACTTCTAATATACTTGTGTTTGCATTGCTGTTTTTAAGGTTTTGTTTTGTGTAATATTTACAGGCTGCTGTTAAGTGCTAAATAAACCCATAGTTTCCCTACATCTGTCTTCTTCTTTATGTACTAGCTAACGTACTACTTGCAAACTACTCTCTGAAAAAGAAAAGGGTGTACTTTTCATCTATTTGAACTTAACTTGTGTTTTACCAACCTTTATCCAGCTCTGATTCCAGAGTAAGCCAGGTTAAAACAGTTCACATCATTCTCACACATTCCTACATCACCCATAAAGGTGAACTGAACACTCGTCTTTACTCTCATGGCAGGTTCAAATGCTGGTCAGATGAAAATAATTAAAGAATGCCACTGAATCTGACGGACGCAAAGACAAAAGAGTGGCTTAAGATCCGTAAAAGTGCAAGAATTACACCAGCAAGCCGCCATTGTTTGATATGTTTACATAACTAGAAGTTAGTCAATATTTGCAGTGTGAAAACTGCCCAAATGCCAACATGCTCAGACTTCCTTCTGAGAACGCTGAGTTAGTGAACTTAGTGTTGTGTGACAGCTCCAAAATACCAAAGCCAGCAGTGCTTCATTCAACCAAGCATCTCCTTTTCATCCTCTAATGCTTCTCATTTATCAGCTCCTTAGCACTCTGTCAACTCACTATTTTCATCTCCATCCTTTTTTACCATAATGTGCAGCACGCGCTGTGCAGCACACGTTGTCCAGCTGAGTCTCTCTGACAAACTAACCGCTCTCACTTTTCTTCTCACTTAACTGTGCTGAACGTTTCCTGTGGTTTTTCTCCAATAACTCTTGTTATCTGCTAGCCTGGAATCCATCCTAATCACCTTGTGTTATTCAATGTTTAATACAACCGATTAGTCTAAAAGCGCTCACCAGGAGTTTGAGGGCTGAGGGGGCGGTTAGGGTTATAGTTAGTGTTAGGTTTAGGGTAAAGTTTAGTCTTAGTCACGCAACCTAAACTGACCAATGACTGACCGATGACATGACCTAAACTGGCCAAATAGGGGCGCTGCGTACAGATAGAATGTCGGTATATTGATACGGCATATTGATATCGGTATACTGATACGGCAACCGTACGGATACCCACTGCCTATCACTAATTGCTTGCCTTATTTCACGTCTCGGCCCAAATTCCACCTTTTCCTCTTTGACTTCTAACAAACATCCAACCGGGGGGAGACGTTCGTTGATGACAAACCAGAAAATTTGACCTTCAAGTTCAAACTTTAAAGTCATGTTCCTATTCCCTGACACTTCCATCAACTTCACAACACTTCTCTTTACCAGCCTATCACCCCCATGTCTCAAAATATGAGGAATCACTACCCTTACTTCTACATTTTTGTCTTTCCTCTTCCTTCACTCCTGCTGCCTCCCTCCTCTCCCTTTCCCACTAATAGTTCCAGAGCTTCCATTACTGCCCTGTTGGCAAACAACACCGGATGCAGTCATTGTTAATAAAGGCTGAGACTGATCCGGTGTGGCAGGCATAGTTTTTACTTGTATTTTTGTTTGGGCAAATGTTTTATAATAGATGTGCTTTCACACACAACCATTATGTTTTTCCCAGCTTTGGACTGCCACAATGTGATATTAATGAGTAACTAATGAGGCTGGTTTGCTGTTTTTGGGCTGTGTCCAGTCGCCTGTATTTCTCTGGTACAATGGTGGAACTGTACTTGCTTTGATTTAGTTTAAGAATTACAGGCACATGTATTAAGTAACGGATAGCAAGTACTCACATTACTGTAATTGAGTTGCTTTTATGGGTACTTTCTAAATTTCGAAATTGATAGCTGTACTTGTACTTAAGTACGTTTTAAAAGAAGTAAAGTAATTTGTTACATTTCTACACCCAACCGTTACTTAGTAAATTATAATTTTTTTGTTTTAAAATGATCAACGGACATTGTCAAATTATAAAAAAAATCAAAACAGTATTGATTGCCAGTTATTTTCTCAGTTTAAGAGTTCATTAATTTAGCCATACTTTATCCTGAGGATTGTTTTTATTTTGATTTGAATTAATTGGTGTTATTTTATTTTAAAAAAATTTTAAAAAAAGAATTGTACATTTTGACAACCCTTTTATTTTATACAGATGTCTTTGTGGAAAATGAATTTTATTATTATTTATTCATGAGATATTTACTGTATCCAAGGGGAACCTGGCCAAATGTATTACCAAAAACAAACGTAGTAACTTTTACTTTGAGTACTATTTAATTAAGCTACCTTTTATTTGTACTTGAGTATTTTATTTACAACTTACCAACACTTGTACTTGAGTACAATTTCAATCAAGTAGCAGTACTTCTAATTGAGTATCAGTACTCTTTACATCTCTGATTATTTCAGGTTCGACTTTATTTTGCTCTTAAGGTTTGTGTAAAGTAAATATCCACTGAGGTAACAGAAATAACAACCTCCAGTGTCACCATTCTCTGTATTAAACTGAGTGAAAGTTCAAGTTCGTCGAATACTCTGAGAACAACGTTAAATGTTCTTCCCACCAGTGTGTGACCTCTGACTTTAATAGGTTCATGTTCAGACTTTGGCGTCGTCTCAAAACTGTAGTCATCCAAACTTTTTCAGCAATGCTAACCTGCACCAAGAAAGGAAGTTTAAACCAGTAGTAATTACGGTGTCATTCACACTTTTGTGTATTGTTGTCGCTCCCAGCTGTAGACACATAAACTCCAATGATTACAGGTTAGAGACAGCATTGTAGGAAACTAGGTGATAGGTCTACGATTTTGTGGTAGCGTAGACGGACTGAAAAAGTTTAAAATGCAACAAGCCAGGACTCCAGCACAGACTGCCTGACACACTTATTTGTAGACCTCAGCAAAGCACATGTGCATGGTTATAAATAGCTTCAACCCTAAACCATGCTGCTGCCCCTACAACTGGAGGACGAATAATGTGTGCCATTCAGGTGACAGCCCTTTTTCTCTTGACACTGACAACAAAACCAATTCCTGACCAGTAAGCGGCCAAAAGTCTAAATGATGGCATGAAATATGTTGCAGTTTAAAATGCAAATGAAATCACTATGAGAAGATGTCAGAAGTTTAAAAAAAAATACAAAAAAACTACTATTAAAATGCAGCAAACTATATTTTTCACTATGTTTCTTCTAACTAGAGTGGTTTACATGAGAACATCTGGTACAGGAAAGCTAGTAACACCCTTCCATGACTTGTTATGTCACTATGCCTAAAATAAAATACCCCTGTAGTCTGAACACTGTCAGAAAGTCCAAGCAATCAAAATCCCAGCCAATGTAATCCTATTGACCTTAAATGAAAAATAAATCTAAAAGAAATGACAAAAAGCCTAAACTAAAAAGAAGCTCAGACGACCCTGTGCAACGGATTCTTTCGTTTTACCTCTAGTGTCACAATCGTTCGAGTACACAAAGGCTTGTGTCATCGTTTGTTTAGAGCTGAAGGCTATTCACTGTGAGTGAAGCAGCAGCAGAGATTTTTGTTGTGCAAAGTTACATTTAAAATGAACCAAAAGCCTTAGCAAATATTTGAAAAACAATCCTGACAAGGTAAATAAATGCTTATAAAAGAACACATTCTAGAAAACAATCTAAAGTCAGATATCAGCCATTTACAGGGGGGGAAAAAACAACTCAACAATTAACGCAACACACTTCATAGGAGGTACAGAAGGGGTAAAGAGACACTTTACATTAACTGAAACTGAAAATGAATAGAAGAAGGACAATTAAATGTTTGTTGTGCCTCATGGAATATGAAGCTTTTTAATGAAACGACTGTACACATTACTTAACACAATATGAAATGACAGATTTTAATTAACTTACAACAGTTACAATTTTAAATCACAAAATTCTAGTATCCTACAGGACTTCATCATTTTTACTCTCCATTATTAGTAAATTATCAATAAATAAATAAATATATATGTATTTTAAAAAAGATATGTCTCAAATATTTATTATTGATGAGATTTAATTTTCCTTCTTAATATAAACAGAGCATTACAATTATAAATTGTAAAATTTAAAAGGTCCACAAATGTTCTCATTATTTTTCTCACATATCTGCATACATCATCTACACTACATGTAGTGCAATATTTTTAATTCAATCACAATGAGGCCAAAGATCCAGTTAATATCCCTGATGGATGAACTGCTCTCTCACATTCTAAGCTTCGCCCCACTCCCCTTCCAATGACACAGACAGGAAACAAGCTTCCAATCAGGAGCCGACTCCCATTGTTGACTTCTAGCAATCCCAAAATCAAAGGCGAACAACTGTGTGTTACAACGTTTGATTTAGTGTGTATTAGTTTTTATTAATGGTAGTGTATGCACACCTGCACACCCACTCATGGGATAATCCTGGATAGAACAAAAAAGGTGTAGAAAACTGAGATTCAACTTTTGTGCAAAAAGAGGTTGAATGTAAAAACACTAGACAAATGCTACTATAAATTGTTGGATCATTCAAAGCTCATGATAGGTTTAATAGCAACAGTCTACTGGCAACAAAGCATGTATTTGTGGTTTCTTATAAACACACTTTGAGCTGTAAGTCTACATAATGGACCAATGATCCAGATGTTTTGCAACTTACACACCCCTCGGCTTTATTTTCTTATAAGTGAAGATTCATGTTTTGATGTTACAATAGTGATAGAATTGTTGACATATTCTCAGGCTGTTGGAACACTTTGCAACAAAGACATAAGTAAGAATATTATAAAGAAATCAAATGATCCTTTCTTTAGAATGACAGTTAATTATCAGTGACAACATCTATTGTGTTTCAATATGCTCTGAACATGGCTTGTGTGTAGGTGCTAATTAAAACACTGGCGTGATGACAAGAGAGAGACAGTTGAAGGTGCATTGCTGTCATTCTTTGTATGTAAGAACTAAGAAGACTTCAGTCAGTGAACTCAGAAGGGCAGGGCAGCGTAGGAGGTATGTGGCTGGAACTACTCAGTGGCCGAAACTGGTTGCCAAGCTTTCAAAGCAGCCCTTCCAGTCAGTCTAAGACTGTTTCGACAGACCACTAAAGCACAGAAGAAAGCAAAAGGAAAACAAAAAAGACTCTAATGACAAACCAAACATCTGAAGTAAAACAAAAACAAGTTCTGATGAACTACGGCCGGGCCCACGGAACTTCTCCCTGCAGAATTGTAAAACAAATTAAATTGTGAGGCGTAAAATCATAATCTACGTTGAATTGTCTTTAAAACAATATATCACACAACTGTGTTCCGCTACATTTAAAAATTACCCTCCCCCCTTCAAAAACGTAAATTCAATGAGCATTAACGGAGGAGTAGTTATTTCAAGAATGGGGCCCCCGAGGGCCGCCTGGCGCCCCCGTGGCACATACGGAGTAATTCATATTTTGGTATGTGTCAATGATTCGGTACCATCAACTGTCGCAATATTTGACTCACAAATAAATTAGAAAACAACTTTGATGAAATTGCCAAAAAATTGTGTGAGGCATAATCATAATCTACGTTGAATTACCTTTGAAACTATATATCACACGACTAAGTTCCCATAAATTTGGGAATTCCCGCAAATAGGGGGCGGGCCTCCGGGCCCCTTACCCCATTTCGAAAAAGGGCTCTGAGTGTCTCATCATATATATTCATTCTGCTTTCCGATCTAACGAGAACTAACGCAGGAATAGTAATTTGAAAAATGTACGGGGTAATGGGCCCCATTTATATACAGTATTGGTATGAGCCAATGATTCCGTACCCCCAACATATGACTCGCAAATAAATGAGAAATCGACTTTTTGGGGGGTGAAGACGCTTGGGCTCCGAGCGTTGATACGTACACATCCATAGATTATACCAACCAAATTTCAGCCCGATCCGTTCACAAATAACAGAGGAGTAGCAATTTTAACTAGTGTACACAACAAGAAGAACAAGAAGAAGAACAAAGTGAGTGGCATCTTGAGTCCCGTAGTCCGGCCTAAAAATACAAAGATTGCATTTTATTAGTTGGTGATTAACTGGATGTAAGATTGTTTGTCCTTTGTCTATGGGTGACTAAGACGATGTGCTCAGTGCTCACAGAGAACTACGGTACTCAGGGAGGCACTCTACAAAGCCTAGCATCTGAGTGGAGCTAATGAGGCATAAGTACACTCATCTGGGACTAAAAAGAACACACACACACTAACTGCTCAGCATGTCTCCTTTATGAATGGAGCTAAAGATGTCTCCAGGTTAACAACACTTATTTACATAAAAAATGATGAAAAATCTACAGTATTTGTTTAGCATAGCAAAAATCTAAAAGTAAAAAATAAAAAACAAACACACAATGTTTCTGAGCAGTATTGACCCAAAGCTCTTTAGTGGCAGAGATTTATGTAATGATTATGTCACAAAATAAAGGCTTTTGGGATTTATGCTTCTCAGTATTTCCAATAAGTTTGTCAAATACTCCTCTGCTTTGTTGATGGATTTTGCACTCTACACTTTGGGTCGAAAGTCATTTTTAAACCAGTCTAAAGGGAAATATATTCATACGTTACATTTTAGTTCTATTATCCCGTCTCTTTTTACTTTCATCATCATTACTCTACAATTTCATCAGTAAACATTTCAAAGATGGAAAACTTATACTACAATCTCATCAGGTTGTATAATATACATTTTTGCCAAATGATAAAGGGTTTTTTCTTAATTTACATATACACTACCACTCAAAGATTTTAATTAGAACACCCTAATTTTTCCAGTTATTTATTGCAATTCAAGTAATGCCAGTCCAATGAATAGTTTGAAATGGTACAAACGTAAGTACTGAACAGCCAGAGGTAAAAAAAAAAAAAACTGAACCCAAACCCAAAACTGAAACATAATGTACATTTCAGAATTATACAAATAGGTCTTTTTCAGGGAACACAAAGTGGGTTAACAATTTATGGCTGTTCTGCAACAATGAAGGTTGAATCAGCCTTAAAAGCTGGTGCTACTAATTCCTTCAGGTGTTCCAACCTATCTTGGTTACAAACAACCCCCTCTGTCTGCATAAAAGCAGTGTTGGAAGTTGGAACACACTGTGGTACCAGACCCTCATGAGCACCAGCTGAACAGTATTGTTCATGGATTCCATGATTTCTTTTTCAACTCAAATTGCTTTCATTTCAGAGTGCAATGACACAATAAACTGATTCATTATCTGTAAAAAACTGTAAAAAGTGTGGTGTTCCAAGACTTTTGTCCGCTAGTGTAGATATGTAAGCAACCAGAGCAACTCTTTTCAAAATAGGGAAAGCAAATGTGTTTTCCATTGGTCATATCAGAATGTTTTTCAGCCACTGTGCTATGTATGAGAGAGAAGGGTGGAGCTGCTGGACTGGGAGAGGAAAAGAGCATGAGTCAGGGGAGGGATGGACACGCACGCACACACAGTGTGTGAGAGAGAGACTCAAAAGATGATCTCATATGAGAGGAGGAATTCAATCATGCTGTTCTTCCCCATCACCATGACAACATATAAATACAACATTGAGCATCACAATCACACATAACCACTGAAAAGCCTTTTTTTTTTTTTTTTGCTTTAAACCCCTATTAAAGATCTGAACATTACTTTATTACGTTACAATAAATATTTATTAGACCATAAATATTAAATGCAATCATGGATTTAAGATAATGGAACATACTAGTTACATTTTGGGGAATTGTAGAATAAAGTACTCTCTCTTTTTATAAGATATCTTTTCTTTTGCATGAGTTGTAGATTAGTAGTTTGATAAGATAAAGAATAAAAAACAAGCCATCAAAAACACGTTTTGCCAGCATGTTGCTAAAAAAAGAAAAATAAATATCCTGACCTTAAAGCTTTTGAAGTTTCCCAGCAGCCTTTATAAAATTACTTAAAATCACATCCACTGTATGTTTATTGTTTCTACTGTTTACATAATATACTATATATATATATATTTTTTTTTTTTCTTCATTATATTTGTATTTTTTTATTTTTTCAACTTATACATAAGCATTTGACACCTTATCAGTCAGTTTACCGTACAACCTCCCAGTGTGTGTGTATAATTATTAGGTTTTTTTATATATATATATATATATATGTATATATGCCACTCAATGCCTTTCTAATTACCACTCTGGATTAATAATTTTTTTTCTGTTTCTGAATCTACTGCGTATTCTATTTATTTCAAACAAGAATTAAGAACATAAATTATATAATAATAATAATAATACAATTTTTTGGTCTCATTCATCAATACTGGAACAATCCTACATACATATGAGTTACTTTATACAGAAGCATATTGTCCACAGAGGCAGCTTGGTCTTTGTCTTTATGCGAGTGTGTGTGTCTGGGCGTGTGCATCCATGCTTGGCTGTTTGAATGTGATGAGTGGGCTGACGACATGGAGCTGAGGGGCTGGGCTGGCCACGGCTCTGTAGGTCGGACAATGGCAGTGACTGTGCAAAAAGCACAAAGCTCTCTCACTCGCTCCACTGTTAAACATATAGTGGAATATGCAAACTCAAAAGTAGTTTATTGTTAATACTGAGGCATTTTGAGGGTTTCTGCAACTGATCCACATTTTTATGAACGCAGACCAAAACAGTTTTTTTCCTCACAGAGACCGACCACACCCTAGGACCAAACAGAGAATGCTCAGCATCTGAAAGGCTAAGTCAGGACATAACTAGGGTTAGGGACCAATTTTCTTTTGGTCGCCAAATGATTAGTCCTCACCAATCTCTCTCTCTCTCTCTCTCTCTCTCTCTCTATATATATATATATATATATATATATATATATATATGTACATATATATTTTTAATTACAATACAGTTTGGGAGTTTTAAAATAATAAAAAAAAAAATTAAATATGGTGTTTGTTTAGGATTTCAAGACTTAGCTCATTAGCTATAATGAATAATTATTTTTTTAAAAATGAGAAACTAATTTAATAGATTGTTCTGTCGTTTATTAGTAGTATAAATCTGTCAGGCCTTCACCTGTCTGAAAATACTGAATTCACCTCCTGAAAGGGAAATATCTGTATACATGATAAGTAGCTAAACCCTCACTGACATTTTTTGGAACAATATTACACATTTCCACAATATTTTTCCCTAACAACGCGAGGCTGAAAGTCTAGCGTATAGTGTAGCAAATGGACAGATATGTCAACTCTTGCTCAAAATCTCATGCCATGGATTCTTGAGTGATTTCAGCATAATATTTCCTTCCCTAATCCAAAGCATAAAAATATAAAATTAATAACAAAAGTAAACTCATATTAAACAAGTTTGACTCAATTTTAGGAAGTATAATAGCCACTAATGATGTCTAACTAGGGAAAGCCAATGAAACAAAAACGAAACAATAATAGTTATACTATAAATCCTGGCAATCACAATCTGTTTAGAGTCTTCAACCTCAAGTTACTTAACCACAGGTATACAAGAATAGAACTTGTTATAACTATATGGGTATTATTTTAGATGATTTTCATGAATGCATTTGCTCAATATTACAATAGCTATTAAAAAAAGGTCAACTAAGAGCAGTTAAAATACTCCATGATTTGTTTGTCCCGAAAGTCCATCTCATTTGGGCCGATGTGAACACAAACAAAGTTCTAGAGCGTTTGTTTTGGCCAAACTTGGGGCGTTTCCAATCGAGGTCTAAAGCGATTCGGGTGCGGCGTGAAAACAAATGCTCTCGGCTCTGACCAAATACAGGAAGTATCAGAGGTGACATAGAACACACAGCATTGTGGATGGGCAGGAGAATGTTCATTGAAAGTTGGAAATGGCGCACAGTCAAACTTGGAGCAATGAGGAGGTTGAAGGCACTCATCGACCTCTGGACTCATCTCATATCTTAAATCTTATAAAATTATCAGCTATTCTCCGCCTATTTAGCCTGTGTCCGGGACCATACCAGTGTGTAAGCAGCCTAAGAGTCATCTCGAAAAGAATAAATATTCTGCCCACAAAATACAATCATGCTTTGCTCATATAATAACACAACTTATGACACATTGCATCTTAAAAACAGAAGGATCTCCAAGAATAGCTCCTAAACCACTAAATATCTATGCATTAAACATTTCCCAATGTCATCATCAGCTGTTGAGAAATCCTACCAGTTTCATGAACCTACCAAGCAGGCTCAGAGAGAACTACATAATCCCTTGAAACTACCGACCAGAGGTTCTGTTGTTTGCACTTAGGAAACAATGTCTTTTACTCATTGCTTGAGTCCACTGCTTTCTGTTTGTAAAAGCAGCATTGGGTGTCTAGTTTTCACAGAGCAGTACCTTTAATTGTGTTGTGAAGAATAACACTTTATCTGTGAAGATTGTTTTACAATACTGAAGCAAATGGATCTGACCACACGCTGCTAGAACTACTCCAGAGCAAAGTCCCCCCAAAAATATTTGATTTTAGAAATCTTTATCCATTCTAGAGAGCTAGTTCCAAACCTGGTTGACGGACATAAGGTGGCGGTAAGCCCGGACAGTTTTCCACTTTATTGCATCTTGAACCATGCAGTTCTGAATTAACAAAGAAACTTGACCCAGAAGTATTGGGTTTCCAAAACACTACTTATCCATAGAATTCCTGCATTAAAACAACTATATCCTGTTTTTGAAATACATAAATTACACTCACATGAGCTATGGCCCACAACCAAAAAATAACACATTAGATTATGAGTACTTAACTCATGGTTGAAAATCAAATTTATCCTATCATCTATCTTGATTTTTAAATCTGGCTTCTTTGAATGCTTACTTACATGATCCTCTGTTGTCTGGTTTGTTTGGTTTTGTTTGCTTGGTGACTATGTATCACTGGGTCATTTGACTGTGCTTCATTGATACTCTGAGTGTCACGTGAAAAGATGCTCGGGGCTCTGTTTGTTCACATTAGCTCTAAACAAGACAAGATGAAGCCGTTTAAAAGCTTTTTCAACAACAAGTCGACAAAAATAAAAAGTCTTTTTTTCGGAAAGAAGAGAAAAAAACAAGACAGATATTACTAATAATATTTGTCGTATATTCGTCATCTTCCTCTTTCATATGCTTCGGTGTTAGAATCTTCTGTGAAAAGAATGTCCAGAAATGTTAAATGTTCTGTGACTGAATGTTTTTCACTCATACTATTGTTTTGTACTGCTGCGCACATCATTCACTCTATAAGTCCATAGACAGGTTATTGATAACAATGTTAAAAACACTTTATTCACTTACCTCTCCCTAACTGACCCCTAGAATATCAACAATGTTGTTTTTTTTCCACTCACTGGTGCAAGCATTAACTTTTTTCTCATGCCAAGAAGCTAGTTGTTAATAAATCTGGAGGAGACAGTAAGACTGTAGGTGTGTTTGCAAAGACAAATGATTAACCCGACAACAAAAACGCAAGTTTCTATTTACAATCAGTCTAAAACCGATGATACTATGTAGAACTGTACCGATATTGATTGTAAAAGTTCCTTGCGCATAAACAGAAACAAAAAAAAATGAAGTGTCGATAAAGCACAAAAGCCAAAATAAACGGAGGCGTTCATAAAGATAGCAGAGGAAATTGCCTTACCCTTTCTGGTTGGGTTCATTTTTCACATAACAGCTGTCGAGGGGTCAAATTTCACCAATAATCAATACTCAGACAGCATCTAAAAGTAAATCGACGACTAGTATGGCGAGTATCTCTAAAGATAAGTTAGCCTGTTGTTTGTTTCAAGTCTTCTGCCTGAAGTCAACAGCATCAGAGTCCAAATGATGCTAACATCACATGATCCCTTTAGAGTCCAGTCAGGGACTTTAATAAGCCTATACCACAGCTGACTGTCCCTGCTGGCTAAAAAACTCAACAGCTGAGCGAACAAACCAACAGCACAGCAGTGCAGACTATGTATCAGACATTGTTAGCTTGTTTCTCACCCAGCAGAGGCAGTGAAAGTGTTAATAAAAAAAACAGCGCTGTCACTTTGAATTGGGCTCCATTGCATCTCTACATGCTAGCACACATTAAATACATGTACGTTGGCTGTGATAGAGACGCAGAGCAAAGTTGACCTCATATGTATGAAAGGGTTTACTCTGATTATTGAGATGGTCCCAAATGGAGTGGACATATAAAGACCCACATGAGCCCCTCATTACGACTGGGCGATATGACCCCAAATATTATTAACTCAAAGACAATTCTGGGTTAAATTTGCTGATGCAGAAAGCCACACAGGCACATTTATTAACAAAAATGTATTAGCAAAAACACTTTTGGCTTTTTCCTCCTCAAAGGGACAGCACGTGTGAGTGAGTTCTGTAGTGTGGCATGTTTTACGGTGAGGTCTGGGTTAGGAGGACGCACTCTGCAATCCATCTAACTGGGTTTTTCATGCTGTTCTGAGAAGTAGTGAAAGCAGCGACTCCTAAAATTACCATATGAGTTAAAAAATAAAAATATATCGATATACACGACATTTTAATTATCGATATTGCCAAAATAGAAACCTCGATTTATTGCCCAGACGTACCAATTATGTGAGGTGGCTGTCATTGTCCTGCCTAGAGACATGTCTGTTATTGGCTAATCTGAAATCTATACATTGTTCAGTAATTTAAATAAACATTATTCCTCTTGCCCAAAAACCTGTTTCTTTCAATTTAGTGTCTGATTAATCAATTTTAATTAATTAAATACAAGCTAGTTATGTAAATAAAATCATCGAATTCAATAATGAACAGTGATTACACTAATCCAATATAGTCCATGTGTGTGTACTACACAGTTTCAGCCCAAATATGAAGTAATGGAGCAAAATATTTACATTTTTCCATTCCAGTTAGAAGCAGAGATTACTGGACTGTCAAGCCTCAATCAGACAATATTATCTCCATCGGCACACACACACACACACACACACACACACACACACACACACACACACACACACACACACACACACACACACACACACACACGCACAGTTGATCCTACCTTTATATTTCTCCAACACATCTTCATAAGCCTGTAGATATTCCTGTTCGTCTGAAAGCACATAACCCTGCGGTGCGAACTGAGCCATAACCCGGGGCTTCGCTCACTGGACAGTCACCAGCGACCGACAGGGACACGCCGTGTGCGCGTGTGTCCGTGCGTTTTCAGTGTGTCAGTGTGCATGCGAGTGTGTGTGTGTGTGTGTGTGTGTGTGTGTGTGTATATGCGCGCGTGTGTGTGTCGTTTGAAAGGCAGAGTGGTTAGCGCAGTTGTGTGAAAGGAAACGCCCTAAGACCCGCCCATGTCGGCACTTTGACCAATCAAATATACTTCCGCTGTAGCCCGCACGAGATTGATAGGCTTGGCTGCACTGTGAATACATACATAAATAAATAAATAAATCACATCAATAAGACCCTAAACCGAGATTAAACTCGTTTTAAATATGATCTAATTATTCTTTCCACCCCTAAAAAGAGAAATAACACACACTATTTAGATATATTTAAACAAGAAAACAATTCTTTAGTCATAATAAGCCAAACCAATAACAACTTTTTTAAATACTTACGGCAGTTTTTGCTGCTTTTCTCACTCATGACTACTTTCAAAGACATGTAATGGAAATTTGTACGTCTTTTTTTTTTACCTGCCAAATAATGAATAAGAGTAGAAATAATCTACGGAAAATTAAATTGTGCATTACATCACATATATATCACATTGTACTGTCCAGGCTGTCTGATTTTCGAGTTGTCTGTTTTTTGTTGTTTTGTTTTTTAAATGTACTTTCTGTTGTATACAACATCAACCTGCCAGGGACTACAGATGGAACCTAGCCTGTGGCTACAATCTGGCACATTTACATATGTGTCTATTAATGTGCATTGTCCCTTGTCACAAATACATGCATGAATAAATAATTAAAACATGTTATTTTCGTATGCCTACATTACAAATACCTAAATATCAAGCTCTCTTATAAGAAAGTATAATATAATATGATAATAATGCCAATAATGATAATACTTGTATCTACAATGACTGCAAAAAAAAAATTCCTATCCAAATGAGTAACTTTAGCAGAACTGACTTGCACAAGACCTCAGTCCCGACTTCACCAATACTTCCTGAAAGACGGTCACAAATTTCTATGAACACCAATCATTTGATAAATTCCTTCCAGGGGATTGTTACAGCTGCAAAGAGTGGGCCATCTCTAGAATAAACCCAACAAATTAAAAAGTGGGATTCAATCAAAGTGAATGTGGCAGACATCCTCCTTTTGGCACAATCTTAAAGACCCAACAGATTCCCAGCAGGACACTTTGCTCTCAGACTGATGATGGCTTACTGGATGGAGGCTAATCACTCCGCTCTTCCCTCCTGTGGATCAGGCAGCTTCACTTTCACCAAAGTATAGCTACAAACAATCCTATGGGAGTTTATTACAATGTCATAGTATTAAAAGTATAATAGTCAAGTTGATAAAATATAAATCATGTGGCTTTTTACGACAGTGGTTCCCAAACTGGGGGGCAGGTCCCCTAGATTGGACATGATGTCCTGGCCAGGGGGCCATGAGGGATGTCAGGTAGCATGAAACGAAGTTAAAGAAAATAAAATTTATTTGCACTCAAGAACTTTATTATTACTGTTTTAAAATATGGAATTGTGCATTTTGTTATTTTTATGAGTTCTGAAGAAGAAGAAGAAGAAGAAGAAGAAGAAGAAGAATCACAATTTTGACCTTATTAACTAAAGGTAACATTTTTACCCATTTTGTTGAGATGAGGGGCTCTTGAAAATGTTTTATTCTTCAAAGGGGTTCAACAGAAAGAGTTTGTGAACCACGGGTTTAGGTGACGTCAAAGCATGTTCTCTTTATTTATATTGGTTTAGGTTTAGGGTGTGGAGGATCCTTTCTGGTACAGAGAGTATGTAATTAATACTCACTCCACTCAACATTGAACTAGAGCCAACAGTTCCTATTGTGTTTTTAACTCTCTATAGTCCTACTTTATACCTTCACCTGGTCATTACTCTGTCTGAATCTGGTTCTCTAGAGATTTCTGCAATTTAAAGGGAGTTTTTTTTTTTTTTTTTCCGTTCCATGATCACTTACTGACATAATGTGTAATCACGTCACTTATTTATGAACAACCAAGAGGTGACATTTAATGTAATGCCCCCCCCCCTACAATGAAACTAACTGGAATGAATAAAACCAAATTATAGGAGAATGAAAGAAACATTAAATATGAAACAACAGTCATATCACACAAAGACGCTTTGTTCTCAGTCTGAAAGTGTGTCTTTGTTTAATCAACTTTCAGATAGTGGAGCTGTCCTTGAATTCCAATAGGGAGGGGGCATTAGATTACAGACAAAAGACTGTTTGTGAATCAAACTCTGATTTATTTATTTATTTATACATTAAATATTACATCAATGGATAATGATGCAGCTTCAGGCAGGGGTGGAATGGCCATCTGATATACCGGGCATCGTCCCGGTGGGCCGTCAACCCAAAGTGGGCCAGTTTGGTCCGCTACATTTTATTCTGTTTCAGGTCGCCAAAAGTGGCAAAAAACTTAGCAAGAAAAGTGTGAAAAGTGACTAAAATGGGACAAAACCAGTCAAGGGTGGCCAAAAAAATGGGCAAATAAAGAGGAACCAGGTGGTATGCAATGGCAAATGGTAGCTTAAATGGGCAAAATGTGGCAAACAATAGTAGAAAAATGTGGAACAAAAAGAGGCAAAATGTAGGGAAAAAAAGGAAACAAGTGGTATTTAATGGGAAAATGATAGCTTATTGGGATGAAAAGCGGACAAAAAAATTAAAGAAAGGTCAAAAATTGGATAAAAGTGTCAAAAAAGGGAAAAAAGGATATTCATTGACAAAAGGTAGCTAAAATCTGAAAAAAGTTATTTAAAAAGGGCAAAAATGGGACAAAGGAAGTAGCAAAATAGCCAAAGAAAATAGGTAAAAAGGAAGAGGTTTAAGTTTCCCCTTGATGACATAAAGACATGAAGAGCCACATGTTGAGAATCACTGAACGGTTTCTACATGGTGTCTGGACAGAAAATGCCAGGGCTGAATTTTAAATACCGTCACATGTGCCTCATTAAAAAATAGCCTACGTCACTGTGAAGTTGTTGTTGTTTTTGTCCTCAAAAGAAACCTAAATGTGACACCAGTATTCCCCATACACACCTATATTTGAGTGTCTTTAACCCTGACTGTTTTCAGCAGATGATAACATAACAATAGAGATCATCAGACATGCTGCTTACCTGCGATCCTGAGCACGGCTCTCTCAGCAGGATCCAGCACAGACCCTCCCTGGATCTTCCTTTTGTACCGCTCATGTCTGGGTAGGTTCCAGGGTAGGGTGTCTCCTGGAGCCGGCGATGCGGACCCAGATTTAACACTGTAGTCATCATCATCCGATATATCCGCTGAGGAAGACATGGAGCAGTGGAGGGAGAGGTTCCCAGAACTGGAGCTCTGTGAGACAAAAGGAAAGATGGAGATGATGCTTGTTATTATGACCACACATAATGAGCAGCATGTGTTTTTTTTTTTGTTTGTTTTTACCATTTCACCATCGCGGGTCAAAGTGCGTGACATGCAGATAAGAGAAGTGACATGAGGTACCAGCTCACGATGACCCATAACAATGAAGGAATGAGCCACAATCTAGTCAATGTTTAAATCAATAGTATCTAGCTCCCCCGCCAGGTCAACTATAAGACTTACCACTGAGTACATGGCGAGACTGTCTGTCTGTCTGTCTGTCAGCTGCAAAAATGAAGAATCAGAAACAGTCCATCCACACAGGCTGTTGTTGTTATTAGCCTCCACCCTACAGACAGCCCCACGTTCCTAGGGGAACCACGCCCTACGGGGATGCTGCGGTCATCGGACTATCAGAGGACGGGAGAAGGTCTAAACCTCCACAGGGATGGAGCAGGGATAGAAATAGCAGCCAAAGCGGTGCTGTAGAGCCGCGACTGGAACATACGCACTGCTGAATGTGTAGGAAGGTAAAGAGCAGCAGCAGCAACAGCAGAGAGAGGATGGAAGAGGATGGAGAAGGTGGAGCTACAGCGCCATCCCTGCCAGCACAGGCTACAGATAGAAACAGGCGGTGTCTTAAAGGGGAGGACCAGGCATAGTGAAAATAAAATAAATATTAAATTCTATTTAATCTTTATTTAATTAAATAAATAAATAAATAAATAAATAAAAAGAAAAAAGGGGGAAAAAAGAGGAAAACGTTTTTTTTTTTTTTTTAAATAAAAATAAATAAAAATTAAACTAAATTAAACAAAGTAAAAAAATAAAAGAGATTGAGATTGAGCAACATGACAAATAAGGGCTGAGGCTTCTTATAATAAATGATTTAGTCTTTGCTGTCAAAAATGCAACGTTGAACAGCCATCTGAGTTAAAATAAACTTGAAATACAATAAAATAATTCAATCCAATTCAATAAATTAATGAAATTCAATAAATAATAAAATACAATAAAGAAATAAAATAAAATTAAATAAAATAAAATTAAATTAAATTAAATTAAATTAAATTAAATTAAATTAAATTAAATTAAATAGAATGGAATGGAATGGAATGGAATGGAATTAAATTGAATTGAATTGAATTGAATTGAATTGAATTGAATAACAAAAATAAAATTAAAAAAAACGGTTCAAGTTTAAAATTGTAGCTCTGTGGAAAATCTCAACACAGTCCCATGCTGCTGTATACATGACTAAGCTTTGGCTAAGCAAATCAAGCTAAGACACACCTGAGATTGAGCAACATGACAAATAAGGGCTTCTTATAATAAATGATTTAGTCTTTTCTGTCAAAAATGCAATGTTGAACAGTCATATGAATTAAATATTTCATTGCTGACTCACATGTGATCTTTGTAGAGCTACAGTGATTGATATGAAGCTACAAGTTTTATGAATTATTTTTTATGAATGAGTTTCCTGTGTGGAATCACCAAAGCATTAGGAAAAGTTTCATTGATAAGGAATTCTTCAATTCAATTCTTCAATCACATTTAGTCTAGTTTGTTTTCACATACTGTATATATCCACTTTAATAAATTATAAACTCAATTAATAAGTGGATGGTCAGCATTTTTTATTGTGACTTTTGAAGTAATATGTATTTATTTATTTATTTATTTGTTTATTTATTTATACATACACACACTAGTTTGAAACTGAAGTGTCATGCTAGAACTGTTTGATATGCGCATTTAATGAAACACTAATTAAAATCTACTTAAATTACTCTGTTTTGAAACCATAAGGTCTGGTTTATTTCTGCACAAATCGGTAGACCATGCTGCATGTTATAAATTATGCATAATAGGCTCAGCTAGGTCGGCACTATAAATGTGATGGGCACTTACAAGAGACTTTGTGCGCTCTCGTCTTGCAGCTGTCATAACCTCATCCATTCAACTGATCTCCCTCTACATTATCCATCCATGCATCATCTATACCCACCCAACTTGTTCAGGGTCACACTGCGTTGTAGTCCATTCGAGCTAACGTTAAGTACATTGGAGGTTCATCCTGGAGTTAACTAATAGGTTGTTGGACTGACACCAAGACAGAGAAAAGTCTATTTAAAAAATCCACTTTGCACAGCACTTTGCTTTTGCACTTTTTTCCATGTAAAATGTATTTTACAATTTCAGACATAAAGAGGAATTTGTGATGGACAATGAAAGGTACTAAACAAACAGCATCAAGACATTGTGTTGGGAAAACTGCATTTAGCCAAGTATTAGTTTTGTCTAGCATCAAAAACAATGTTATCCCTTGTCAGCATCATTGCAACACTGCAAACAAGTAGAAGCTTAGCTACCTTGGTTATGTCACAGTGAATACAGCATTAAAAGCTTAAGATGTTTTCAGTCGGATCAAATGTTGCATATTCAATATTAGATATATTCAATCCCAAGACACATTCATGAAATAATAGGATCTCAAATGCATCATTTTAAATTGAAATTAAACATTCAGTCAACAAAGCTTCTCCTAGACTCTGTTCTCATGCACTAGAATGATTTAGTAATGTCAAAATAAAATTGTGTCCTCATCCCTCAATTGAAAAAATCTGTCTCTTTCTGCCATAAGGAATAGAATACTAATCTATGGCAAATTGTGTGAGTTTCATGATATAAAAGACATGACTCTTCATTCGGTCACACATGCATGAATCATGATGATTATTAACCACAAGAATTGAAAAGCTTGAAACGCATTGTATTTTCTTTCTTTCTTTCTTGTGGATGCACACACAAAATTATCCTCTAGCTTGAACATGTCTCTCGCAGTGTCAGAGAAAACCATTAACTTTGAATTACTGATAGACTCTAGTGGTCAATAGTATAACTTAAATGTGTACCTACAGGTTTTCGTGTCGGGGTGACCTGCACAGTGTGGTAAAACTCTGGTGGGACTCTCTTCTTTGCTTTGCGCTTTCTGAGAGTCGATGGGGGATCTGGTTCACTTTCAGGTACTTCCACCAGCTTGGACTTTTCTTCTGTTACTCGTGCATGTATGCTCCTTCTTGAATGGCGTGGACTGTGTCTGAAGCCCTGGAAAGCATGGACACGTCAAACCAGAGGGAAAATGCAAGGGCTTCTAATTTTTTTTTTTTACAAAATTTAGTAGATTCAAAGGTTTAAGAGCAAATCAGTCTCACTCAAGAGAGATATTGCAACATCAATATCACATGCTGGTTACTGATGTTGGAATCCCAACTCCAGAAGGATATGTTTCACTTTCATTGTGACATCAAAAAAAAAACTTCTTCTTTAATATGTTATGGTTTAATTTATTCAGGCAACTTTTTTCAGGAAATTTGATCTCCTGACATGTTTCTGCTGCCAACTGTCAGTCTTCCTCAGAGGCATCTAGTGATTGATTTGATGTATCCCTACTTTCATAAGAAAAGCATCAAAGCATGTCAGGAGATCAAATTTCCTGAAAAGAAAAATGTTGTCCGAATAAATGAAACCTAAACATATTACTAAAAAAAAAGAAAAGAAAAATGAACTCTGGAAACCTCTTCTTTGCATATGAGGCACAAAGCTTTTCATCTGGAGATGGTTTGAAAACAAGATGATGTTTCACAGCATAACTCTGGCCTCTAAAATGCCCTTGAATATGATCCTGAATGTGCGTTAGCTACAGTGCTGCAGACCAGCAGGGATTTAGTATCCTGTGGTTCAATAACATGACCCACAACTAAAGTAAAAGGGAAAGTCACATGTTTTTTAAACAAGCTGAAAGACTAACTTTACAGCTCAAGTACAATCCCATACATTTACAACTCTTTGTCATTTTAATTTGAAAATCTATGCTAAAACTATATGCACCTATTTATTTTTTCATTATCTAATCTTTCATTAAATAATTTCTCAGACTCAAAAAATCAAATCAAAGATGTTAGACTCATTAATATAATGCATATAATCAATTAGGTTTCTCTCAATGATTTTTATTAGATTATTGCTAGGTGTGTCCTAATCCAACCACTGTTGATACAATAACAATATAGCAGCCTTGCTGATCGATGATGCCAATATCAATTGGTTACAATATTATGTGAATTATACATACTTTAATTTCTTATTTTGTAGAAAGTTAGAAAAGGCTTGATCAAGTGATGTTACTGACAGAACAATAGTTAGCAACAGTAGGTATGAGAAAACTTGTATTATTAATCAAGGGGCAGTATATAGATTTCAATCAAAATATTATATAGTTGAATAAAACAAATAAAAGATAAATTAGAAGACCAACAAAAATAAGGGAAATTATATAAGAGATTTGGATGTCCCATTCTGACAATATCAGATTGGGACAGTATTTATTATTGGTGCCATTATATGAGTTATTAGGTGAAATTATGAATTGAAGTTGAAAGTATAGGATTTTTATTTGAAAACAGAATAAAATTAACTAATTGTTTTCCACAAAAAAAAAAAATCGAAAGAAAATAAGCTATTTTACACTTAATTACAGTATGGGAGGAGATCATAAGGACACGACGTAAACATCCAATAGAGTGAGTAAAACTGCAACATCACCAGTATAATTTACTGGTGAGCTGTCCTGCACATGCGTAATAATGCGCGTCAGGACTGTCCTATAACCTCTCCTGCAGCACGAGATTAAAGTACACACTGATGGGTTAATACTGCTGTAAATAGTTGTAGTAAAACTTGAATAGGCCTCTATTGCAAACACGATGAGATCACTAAATGACATCATGATACGTTGCAACACTTTCTGAAAGTGGGATGTGAATAAAAAATAAATTAAAAAAAACAGCAATGTAAAAAGTTCCTACCTCTGATCGGAAATGATGTGATCGGAGGCCAACTTGGGGGGGAAAAGAAGAAATTGATCATTAAAGCAAACACATGACTCATTGCATTCTGAACTTCTAATGTAATCTAAAAAAAAAAAAAAATGACACGTCATATTGTAGCACAGACTGAATCATTATTGCGTTTTGCTCGATCGCAGCATCTGACAGGTCAAATTACACGTCTATAATGGTTTCTGACCTCAAAGATCCATAAACACATATAGTAATCATGTTAATGTATCATGAGACTGCGTTACGTTACTCACCGCGGCTCCTGGAGCGTCCGGAGAGCACAGATTTTATTGGATGTTTGCCAGTGCGAAGCCTCCGATGCAGGCAGCAGAAGAATAAAATCGTCGCAACGGTTGCGAGCAAAAGCAACAGTATTAGCAGCGCGCATTGGACACTATAGGGCCTAAAGAGGACCAAAAACACCGCAGCGATCATCATAGAAAGGAGAGAAGCTCAGACACAGAAACAGATGCGTCTCCTACTCCCTTTTACTCCCTGACTGCTGCTGCTGCGTCAACGCTGAGGATGAGGAAGAAATAAAATACAGGCTGTCAGTGACAGAACAGACAAAAAGCATCACACAGCACAGTGTGGACGAGGACGTGTCGGTTCACAGGACACTCCACAGTATTGACATCTTTTTGTGAGGTGGGATACAATGCATGACTCAGCAGACTCGCAGGTTTTTGTTTTTTTTAATTTATTTTTCCAACAAGGGGGGAAGAGTCAGCAGATTCATCCCCAGGAATCACAGTCATCAGCAGCAGAGTGGTCACTTCTCTATAGAAACACAGAAACATGAGAGAAAACCTACTGCAGCCAAGCCCAACAGGACCAAATCATCCACCCATTCATCCATACATATACATAATTTACCATATAAAGCAACTAAATACTGCTCACTTTAAGAAGCAACTCAAATTATAGTATGGTAAATTCATATTCGTAAAAGTATTTAATTGTTCTTCAATTTTCTAAAATCAGTGATGTTTTCTTAGCTTGTTAGTATTAGTATAGCATCTGAAAATGTTTTGTGGATTTGATTGACTTTTTTGTATTGAACTGTTAAAGGTGCAGTCTGCAACTCTCAGATCGCTCTCTCCCCCTCCCTCCCTGCTGCTCTCTTGCCCTGCCTCCAAACTTTCCAAAGTCCCTCTCTCAGAGGAGCTAACAAGCTAACGTTAGTCCGACAGCAACATCACAGTAATATAACATGCTCTGTTAAAAGCAATATTACTGCTGCGCTTCTCTCTCTCAATGTGCACACACCTCAGCAGCAGCAGCAACACAGTGTCACTGACAGCAGCCCACAGCAGCTGCTGTGCGCACACAAACAACACATGCACCACAGAGTTCTAGTGTAACAATTACAAATCAAACATAATGTAAATCAAACAGCAGTAATTATCTTTCAAGCAGAAAAGTCACCAATTCCATCTTCTACTCCTCCAGACCATACACTGTTAAAAAGACGGTGCTCAAGCCCGGAGAAAGGGGCGGGACCTGTGAGCAACAGCTGTCAGACAGTCCATCAAACACAATCCTGGCTCTGATTGGTTCTTTTTGCTCGGTCGTGGTGCATTCTGGCAATCTGCCAAAGGCTGCAGAAGCAGCAGGGGGGTCTCAATGAGCCTGTTTTTTTTTCACACAAACTACTAGTTTGATATAAAGCTATCCTTACATAGTGACAGCTTTTATAAGAGTTGCAGACTGCACCTTTAAGAAATGTGTGCGCTATTGATATTCTGCTGATGTTAATGGCGTTCTTAATAAACATGAACATCCTGTCATCCATCCATGTGATTGTTAAATTCTAGGTATTTATGCTCTATATTAGTTTTTTTGCTAATATCCAATACTTTCTCAAACTAAAATTTCCAATATTAACCAATACCAATATATACATAGACAAAATTGAACATATAAACTGTGCAACGTAAGAACACTTTCAACTTTCAACTTTATGGAAAAAGTGCCATATTTGTGTTGTTTTCTTAAATGACAGCTCATCTAAATAAGAAAGAAAAATATAGTTTTCTAAATCGTAAAGGTTAAAGAAAGAGCTTTTGATACTTGAAGGTGTGGGATGTGGATAAATTAGTCTCTATGACTGTATACAATTCAAGCCAAAGAAAAACAAACAAACAAACAAACAAACAAAAAAACTAAATTTATGGTGTAAGCTTTGCAGGTAAATAGGAGAAATTGCATATTATATATTTTATACATTTTCTTTATTTTACTCCTGATTACCAACATATCCAAACTAACTCAAGCTTCAGTGCAAAGGTAGAAGATGCTTACTCTACATTATCATTCCTTTATAGGGAATTCATGATGTCAACTCTATAAAGCCCATCTTTATTTATTTATCTTTACAACAGGCACAGATCATCTAATAACTACATTTAAAAGCTTTTAGACCAGGGGTCTGCAACCTTTACTCTACAAGGAGCCATTTTGCCTTCTGGAGCCAAAAAAATACCTTGAGAAGGTATTTTGTGAAGACAATACAGTGTAATAAATTACATACAGGTAAAATTATATAGAATAATGTTTGATTTAATTTGACTTGATTTTTGTTGATCATGTAAATAGCAACTTAAAAACATGAACACAATGTTGTATAAATAAGTTTTTTTTTTTTAGTTCATGTATTTGAAAGGCTACAAAAAGTAACTTGAATTTGATAACACATGATCATGTGGTCAACACATGCTAATTGCTAATTTCTGGCCACACATAAAGCATGCATATTTAACTGGCATATTGGTGGTTAAATAAAGCTGTTCCCCACACAATTAAAAGCGCTATTTTTTTCCAGAATAGTGTTTTTGTTGGTTTAGTTACATTAATTTAAAACTCAGTCACAAGTGCAGGAAAGTTGATGGTCTATAGATGTTGCAGGAGGTGAAGTAGGAAGGAGGCAGTCATTGCACAACGTGATTTATTTTTAGGTTAACACATTTTTCTATCTTGATTTTATTATTTATCATCAATAGTCTCTGTAAACAAAAAAATATTAAAAAAAAAAAAAAAAAAAAACCGCTTAATTTCAGTAGTTTTTTGTTTTTATTTTTTGTTTTTTTTAAGCTATAGGGAGCCAGCCATTGCAAAAGAGTCAAACAGCCACATGAGGCACCAGAGCCACAGGTTGCAGACCCCTGTTTTCGACCAAACTTGTAAAAACAGGGGAGGGTTCCTTTAAAAAAAAGGCGCGCTCCTTTCTTACGTAATGACGTAAACCGGAACAACGGTTAGCCAGAGCTCTCACAGCGCGGTTAGCTCTCTTTGTCCAAGCTGTGCTACATCACTGTCGTCATCTCTCAACAGGGCAAAAGACAGGTAATAGTGCTCTTTTCAAGAGTTTAGGTTCATGGCTTAATGTCTTTTTTTTTGTTTTTTATGAAGTCAAACATTAGTACATTTCAAATGAACTTTTAGAGTGTGGCCTAAATGAAGCTAACGATAGCTGACTGTTGCTGTGAGGTTGCAGCTAATTGTGATACTTGCAATCGTTATAAAGTTATTTTAAGTGTGATTGTGTGATATCGCTTCACGACGCATTTAAGCTACTGTTGCAAACTGGTTTCCTAAAGCTTCATATACTCTGATTGAAAACCCTGAGCAGTTAATCTTTCCTACGGTGTATTTGACTATAAACGCATACAATTAGCTTTGAAACTAAAATAGTTTTTAACTTTGTGTACAATTAATATATACATATTTATGTAAGGCACTTAACTGTAGATGCCTTAAATGTGTGAAATGTATTTTAATCACTGTGTACACTGTATTTCTGTTAGCAGCACATTGATCAACACATTTATTTGAAATTAAATAGGTTTTTTTTCCCCCAACTCTTTTAAAATTGATTGTTGGTTGTTTGTTCTTTTTCTATGAGCAAACAGCCCTTTTTGGGCTTATACTACGAATCTAGATCGTGCTAACTTCTGGGATTTAATCGGTGTGTGCTGGACTACGAAGCTCGCTGCAGCTTAATAACTATGGCAATTAATGCTGAACAACTAACCTGGTCAGCAGCAGGTTTTGCTCTGGCTAGAATCTTAGTGAGTACTATAGCCCCGCCTCCTGGCCAATCAGGTCTCTAGAAAACGACCTGCCCATTGATAGAAGATCCTGGTTGGTGCAGATCTAACTGCTGCCTTTAGGAGAGAAGAATATTAATGATTAATGCAATCATTTAATTTACAGATGACATGCTTTAGGAAAGATTTATATTTGATGGACTGGTTTAGAGTCAGCTGATGAAGCCTGTGTCTATACGATTGGGTGAAATCATTCATTCATTCAAAGCTGAGGCTGACACCATCAGCACGAACATAGAGTTAAACAATGTACCGTCATCCCAGTGTGTGTGTGTGATAAATGGGTCTTGAATCAAAAAACGTCTATGCTGTATTAAAGGGAAACTAATCGGAGAGCTTTTCCACATTAACTGTGTCAGCAGCTTCCTGCCTGGGTTCTTTCATTCCTGCCTTTTCTGGAACAACAGGGTTGTCTTTGGTCTGAACTATGGATTTTAATTATTCATCATTTTAAACTTAAACAACCTGGTTGGGACCAAGTTCTGAAATGGATCAGATCTGAGCGAGTATAAAAGCTCCGCCTCCTGCTGCACGCTGCATTAACAGTGTTGCTCTTTGCTGTCATCATGGATTTATATTCATTATATTTGTTTAAGATAAGCTGTTCTTCCATTCATTGCAAAGACGCTCGCTCTACCAGTTTTCGCCTTAGTTATTGGTCAGACCTTGCACTCTCCACACCTTTTTAGTGCACGCGCACATACCGAGGGTGAAATCACTTGTCTCAAGTTGGCGTGTTTTGATCGGCGTTCGTAGTACAGCTCCTGTCTGACAGGGAATATTTGGTTAGTTCAAGTCATTTATAGGAGATTAATCCAATCTAGGTTTGTAGTATGGCTCTTTGTGCAAAGCTGTGTGTTTAATGTAAGCTGTGGCTTTAAATATAGAAAGTGTCTATTTGTACGGACAACGACTGGTACTATTGGTACGTTTACCACAGTACACGTACATATACAATTTTTATTTTATATCTCTGAAAGACAATAAATTGAAAGTGTCCTATGAACAGTGACACTATTTTAGTGCAACATTTCTGTCAATAAGTGTCAACATACCAATGTAAATGAATAACTATCTCCAATAGAGCTTTCTGTAAACAAAACATAGGGTCTTTCTTACCAGTGTCACCATTATAGTGCAATATTCGAGTAAACAATATATTGGTTCCTTCAACAAACAGTGACAAAATTTCTGTGAAGACCTACCTGCACATTTTAGTGAAAAAGCAGAGAAAGTAAAAAAAAAAAAAAATATATATATATATATAAAAATATCGTCACACTTCTACTTAAATGCATGTATTGATTCGAGCCAAGCTAAAATGTGAGCGAGCATTTCGATTCTCTAAGAGCAATTGGAAAATCTCAAATCTGCAAAATGTATTCATCAAACATTAGTAGCTTTGATTATTTACAGTGAGTGACCTTTAACACACTAGCCTTCCATCAGGAGCACATTTAGGTTCAGTGTCTTGTTAAAGGAAATTTACACACGCTAAAAACTGCTTTTGAGAATCTATCAACTCCTTAACCTCGCTGTCCAGACTGTAACTTCTGTTGAGTGGTATACATCTCATCTTAAATGATCACACTTCGTGTTTCTTCTCAGATAAATGTCTTCTCCAACTCAGCCAGACGAAGATGAGATCGAAGAGGAGGTGGAGTTTGTGTCAGTAAGTCATGTGTACACCTTTTTACTCGGAAACCAATAAGTCCCAAAGATTTTTTTTCTATTCATGATATTGACTACATCAATTGTGCATGTATTAGGGCTGGGCGATATGGCCTTTTATAAATACCGCGATATTTTTAGGCCATGTCACGATACACGATATATATCTCGATATTTTGCATTACCCTTGAATTAACACTTTGATGCACAAAATCACACCAGTATGATGATTCTATATGTCTACATTAAAACATTCTTGATCATACTGCATTAATATATGCCAATTTTAAACTTTCATGCAAAAAAGGGGATATCACAACTAAGTCAAAGTTGACATAACTGTATTTATTAAACAGTGAGTGGCTCAAACATAAAATTGTCAACAGAAAGTGCACGTTCTGTGCAAAATTGTCACAGAGACATTTCAAAACAAGACATTAGTGCAGGATGCAACTCACATGGCATTTCAAAACACAAAATTAAAGTGCACTTTTTGTACATAATGCCACTACAATATTTTAAAACAAATAGTGCCCTTTTGTGCATGTTGTCATTAAGATGACTGTAGTGGCAACACACAAAAACGAAATTTTACCACTTCCTTGCAGGACATGAAGTTTTCTGACTCGTCTGTTCCAAACATAATCCAATAAAAAATGAAGAAAAAAGAGGCAAGCGTAGGATGAATCAATCTGACTCTTTAATCCACAAAAAATAGAAAAACTAAAATAAAAGTTCCAAAATCAAAGTGTCCTTATATTTAAAGCTCAGTCTCAAAGTCCCAAAAATAATAAATCCTTACGTAAAGACCACACTGACGTCCGACCGCGACAATGACGTTTCCGATGGCGATGACGACGATGACGTCACTGACGGTGGCACTGGCGCTGACAATGCTGACCACTTTGACTGTTTAGGTTGACGGTTTGAACAGTTTTTACGGTCAGAAACACTGTTGCTCCTCGTCCTGCTTCACTAAACTGCTGTCCTTTGACCGCATGGACTTCACCAGCCTGTGTTTTCCTTCACTTTTCGACACTAACCCACACTTTACGGTAGAAATCCAGGTTTACAGCAGCAAGTCAAAACCAATGGAGCACAGAAACTCTGATCATTTAAAAACGTCAACATAAATCAATATTTAAACAATATTACCTTTAAAACTATTTCAAAATTACTTATTCCAAACATATTAATATTTAAACATAAAATATACTGACATAATAATGATATGGCTCTAACAATGACATTTCAAAAAAAAAAAAAAAAATTCAAAAAAAAGTCCGCGAGTTTAACGGTATGGTCATTTTCAACACCGCACAGACTACAAGCTGCGATATATCGAGTATATTCGATATATCGCCCAGCCCTAGCATGTATTGCTTTTGCTGTGATTGTAATTAATGTAAGAAATGTCCCTCAAAAAACCTTTAGCTGTTGTCTTTCACTTGCATCAGGAGGGTCCCCTCAGACCTGTACTGGAGTATATTGACCTCAGCGATAGTGACAACGAAGGCTGTTCCTCGTTTGGAGCTACAGTGAGTGACAGTTATAACTATTAATATGTATTATATGAAGGATAGTAGATATGTTGCTAAATTTGAGAGCTTGTAGAATGTGTTGTAAAGAATCCATACACACGTGGAATGAGTTACATGTCACAAATGACAGGAAACCATGTGAACCTGTCGAGTTAAAGTTTAAACCCAAAGTAAATATTAACACATGCGTGATCTGAATGTGAAGTGACAGAAAAAAAAATTCACAAATGTGTACTATTATTTACACAAACAAAATGACAGCTGCAAACTTGTAATCCAACATTTACTCACGTTTTTTAAAAAAAATTATTACTCGTGCCAATTATTGTTTACAACCACAACTTGCACAAATTACTTTTCCAACACATTTTGCGAGTCGTCTGTTGCAAAACAGTTTGTACCTGTAGAAAAGAGCTCTCCCATGTTGTAACATTTCTACCTGCATAGTATTAGGCCTTGTCAACTGTTATTTATAGTTTTTGGAAAGTGTTGTGCACTTCTTTTGTCCTGCAGCAAGAAGACAATGTCACCCGTCAAAAAGCACACGTTGCATCAACCCTGGACAGGCTGGAACAGCAGGTGGATCAGGAGAGAAGGGAGAGAGCGGACAAATGCAGAGAGTTTAAAGTAAGTATTTTCCATTACAAGGATCATTGTTCTAATTTTTTTTTTTTATCTGCTTTGGTTATTCAAGAGTGTCTTTTCTTGTTTGTTCATTTTCCAGTATGCACACATTCACTCTAAATGTCTATTTAAAGATCTGTACCAACCTAGCATTCATGTTTTTGGCCTATGTAAAACAATGGGAATACTACACAATTAAAAACCCATGGAAAACATGCAAACTCTAAACTGGGGTCTCATTTATAAAACCAAGTTTAGTGTTGTATCTAAAAGTGTTTGTTTATTTATTAAGGATGCCCATTAGCTGGTACTGTGGTAACCAACTAGTCCTCCTGGGATTAGAGAGCTTGTACATGGACTTGCATCTTATTGGGCTTTGTGCAATCCCAGTTTCACGTATAAATATTCAAAACCAAACACTCAGGTGAATAATAAATTACCTGAGAAAGGAGGATTAAAAAAAGAACATTTTGAGGTACATCTAGAGCAG
Source organism: Gouania willdenowi (assembly GCF_900634775.1). NCBI lineage: Eukaryota > Metazoa > Chordata > Actinopteri > Blenniiformes > Gobiesocidae > Gouania > Gouania willdenowi. The sequence goes on along the minus strand of NC_041058.1, from coordinate 19,192,007 downwards.
GGGTGTCAGGCTAGTTTTAGTTCAAGGGCCACATTTGGACCAGTTCGATCTCACGTAGGCAGAACTAGAGAAATCCAATATTTAAAAAAGAAATGTAGAATTTTTTTTAACTATTTTGTGCCATAACTTGAACACTTTGATGTAGAGATGTCCTGATACAACTTTTTCACTTCCGATACCGATATTGCAGCCTTGAGTATTGGCTGATATCGATCCAACACGATATCAGCACGAATCATACATACTTTTATTACTTATTTTATAGTGTGGAATGTTAGTAAAGGCTTGATTAAGTGATGTTACTCAAACAGAAAACAATAGTCAGCAACGGTAGGTATGAGAAAAACTCACCCATTTATTATTAACCAATTGGTTACATACATTTTAACCTTCAACATAATATCTACAGTATTCTACAATTGAATAAATATAATGTATATCGGAGATTTTAGATGCAGTACAATAAAATCCGATATACATTTTCTGGCTAATGTCGCACCGATATCCGATATCAATATCGGAACGGGACACCCCTACTTTAATGTGTAAATGATTACAAGTAACAACTAGCTATAGTTCTTATCTTCCATGCAATTTTCAGTTCAAGCTAAATCATCCCTAGAATTCTTTGGTGGGAAGGATTGGGGAAGCAGGCCTTGGGTTTGACACCCAAATGTCAAACTTGTTTTAGTCATTTCTAAATAGGCTGGATTTAAAAATGAATACACTTTTTAGTTTCCAAATCATGATTTTAAATAACCAATGTGCACACATTTATTAAAGAATGTACAGAATGAAAAACTAAGACATTTTAAGAGCTTTCCTTTTCATTTTTAGAAATAAGTCTGTGCAAAATAAATTCCGAGGGCCTGGTTGAAGCCTCTGAAGGGCCGAATTCGGCCCCCAGGCCTTTAGTTTGACACGTGTGATGTAGAGGAAAGAGTGGAGGATGAACAAGTGACACTATTTACTTGGAGGTGACAACAGCAGGATCATTGATTTTTAATAATGAATCATTGCGAGTATAAATGTGTTGCCTGCTGAAGCCAACCACATCAGAGGAATGAAGTGGACACTGTCCAAGCTTTTTAAAGAGGTATGCTCAACCCCTCCCCATTTACCAACATTTTCCGTACGTTTTTGTGCTGCTATCTTGTAAATGAGAATGTCTTCCTTTGAAAGGTGGTGGAAAAGTCAAGACTGTCCTCCCACCAACGGAGTGATGCTGTAACTGGTAGATACTCCTGAGCTTACGGAAAGGGAGAATCATTAGTGTGTTTATGGGATCCTGCTGGAAAAGTAGAGAGATGCAAGTGTTACAGAAACCACAGAGGAGCAAGGTGATGGGAGATTTTAACCTCTATTACATTCAAACCAGCATGAAAAGCAACATTAAAGATGGCCCTGTCCTTACAGAGTCTGGAGCCGTTGGTGATGAGGAGGTGGCCAGAGTGGGGCCCTCCTCTGCTGGACATCCATTTGTCTTCAGCAACAGTGCGTAACAATCACATGATACATCTGGAGGTCAGGTGCTCACAGACATGGTGCTGCAGCAGCAAAGCATTAAGACAGTCATCACTGGTATAAAGAGCATGAAGACGAGACAGTGCTAATTAATGTCTGTAATTAATTTTCAGTTCAATACCTCGTTGACTGAATGTTGATAATGTGGCCCTTGGCTCAGACGATCACATTTGTTTGGCCCCTACTGTCACATAACAGGCGGCCAACTTAGAGTTGAATGAGCTGAGGTCATAGTTATTAAATTAATTTTTTTTATGTTGTCTTAACTGCATTTAGTGTTAAACAAATGGTTTAGGACCACATAGCAATCCCATGCTTTCTGTATGCAAAAGGTGAAACCTAAGGGAATAGATAAAGTTTAACTAAAGAAAACCACACAAATACATATGCTGTATGCATTTATATTTGAATTAGCTCTGATTTGCTGATGTAAACAAACAATCAGACAAAAACCAATCCCTACTCTCATAAAAACCAAATAGCGCTCAGAAACTTTATCAGCTTAACGTTCTTTAGTTGACATTTCTTTCATATATTTAGGTTTTATGAATTGACCTTTTTTTCAAGAATAGTTATGGACATCTAGGCTTTATAAATGAGACCCCTTGATCTTTGATTTAATATTTTTTTTGCAGAAAGGCATCATCAATAATCTCTATAAAGTTTCAATGCAAAAATATGAATTCCCACTTTAAAATGAATTACAGTTGTTCAGATCAAATGTGTTCAACTGTTGAATGAATGATTTTCAGTAAAATGTTTTCCTAACAATGCATAATACATGTCTGTGTACGATTGCATTTAAATGCAAAAATTGTATTGACAGCCTTCCTTTTTTGAATTACATTTCTGTCTTTTTGCTTTATGATTAATTTGCGTTCACATTCTCACCAGTTACATTGTTTGTTGTGCCACAAAAATGCATTTTCCACAGAAGACATGGAGAAAGAGGAGGTCTTCATATGCATGGGATTACTTTGAGATGACTTCTAATAATAAGGTTGGTACATGCGAAAAGTAAAGGTGACTGTAGGTCACTTGAACTCAGTGCATTAACAGTTGTGTTGTTTTTTCTAAAGGTGAAGTGTTTGCATTGTGGCCAGGAGCTCTCATACAGCAACAACACATCGTCCATGCTTCGACATTACCGAGCGATACACGAGCCTGAGGAGGCAGCCAAAAGGGCAGAGACAAACAGAGGTAAATGTTTATAGTATATCTGGAAAAATGTTGTGGTCAGGTTCCTACAATTAAACAGCATCAAATGCCACAGGTCCCAGAAAAGTAAAAGTGGATAAGGCCCTCATCGGCATGATTATAAAGGACTCTCAGCCTTTTTCCATCGTGGAGGATGTAGGCTTCAGGGAGCTTGTGCATGTTTTGGATCCAGGCTACCGTCTCCCAAATAGAAAGGTATGTGATCAGAGCCAAGATGGGTTTTTTCTTCTGGGTATTCATCATAATAACGACTTTCCTGTTTTCCTGTAGTCTTTGAAGGCAATGGTAGAAATGAAATACTTGGAGGCTAAGGAGAACGCCAAGGAACATGTTCTAAAAGCTGCTGCCTTCAGCCTCACATCAGATTTGTGGACGTCGACCAATGCGGATGCAGTCCTGACAGTGACGTGCCACTTCATCAACGAGAGCGACCAGCTGTGCTCTACTTTGATTGGTGTTAAACGATTCCCAAAGGCGCACACAGCAGAAGATCTGGCTCAAGGGCACGAGCAGCTCATGGCCGAATGGGGCATTAGAGATAAAGTAACATGTCTTATCACTAATGGAGAACCCGTCATGGTTGCTGGCGTGACACAGCTGAATATACGTCACGTAGCGTGCATTGCACATACGATTAACTCCATCGTTGGAAAGTCATTTGAAGATGTGGACGAACTGAAGGTTTTGAGATTTAAATGTAAGAATTTGGTGAGCTTCTTCAAGTGTTGCCCCACGGCCAATGAGTGTTTGGTCCAGTTACTGGAGCAGATGGGGAAGCGAGGCTACAGGATGATCATTGAGGTGGAGAAAGTCTGGACCAGCACGTTCCGGATGCTGAAATGCCTCTACGATCTGAGAGCGCCACTGGTAGCGGTAATGGCCTCAGTGGTAACTCACATCAACCCTCTGACTCCACTGGATTTTGAAATGATAAAGGATATCCTGTCTATACTCACCCCGATACACCAAGCGTCGGTTGAAATTTCTACTGAGAAGAAGGTGTTCGCTTCAAAGATCATACCTATGATGAAGATGTTGCACCATGCAATAACGGGCAAAGTGCAGTCCCTGACCATGGCCAATGTCGCGAAGCAACTGGCTGACAGTCTGGTTCAACATCTGGGGGAACACATTTTTAATGTGGAATCGGAGAGTGCCCTAACATTGGCAACCTTACTGGATCCAAGATTCAAAAAACATGGCTTTGTTAGTCCTTCTAAAGCTGAGGAGGCTGTAAACAACCTTAAAGACCAATGTGTCATTATGATGACAAATAATGATGATGATGGTGATGATGATGATGCTGTCCTCCCAATCGAGCTGGAATGTGCCCCTATTGAACAACCCACAAACAACGGTAAGTTACCCCATTACCAGGGTTGGGGTCAATTACATTTTTTAGTTACAATTACGTTTTCGATTACAATTTAATTATGATTACAGTGACTAGGATTTTTTCCAATTACAATTAAAATTAAATTATTTATACTCAGAAAGTCATTTGCTAAAGTTCAATTACAATTACACAGTTATTGAACCTGAAATAAATAACCTAAGAAAAGTAACCCTTCCAATTGTCTTAGCTTTCTGTTAGCATCTCTTATGATAACGGGTCCTAAATCAGCTGTAAAATACAATAATCACAAATATCTATCATCTAATTTCTTTCGTATCAATCTGTTACCTTGTTATGCTTCCTAATCAATGATAATATGGTTTTTAATATTTTTGGTGTGGGCATTTGAGCCTTTTTTTTGTGTCCGTAAACTAATGTACTGCAATTTTTTTAAATGGTAAAATGTGGGAAAATCTGATATGAAACACATTTTAATAATTAATAACTACATATGTGTAGAATTGTACATAGAACTGTATTATGGTTCCCTAGTTGGTTTTGCGTTAAATTATAAGTGACCATTTTTATGGAATTTTCATGGCAATTACACAATTACAATTATAATTGACCCCAACCCTGCCCATTACTTATTTTTGAACGCAACATTAGTATTTTTGGGGTACATACTTACACCCACTGTCATGTTATTGCTTTAATTAGGTGAGCTTTGGCAGCTTCTGGATGAGACCATTCGTAAAACTAAGAGCAGCTCCAGCATCGTGGCAGGTGCCAGCATTGAAGTGGATTGTTTCCTGGCCGAGGCCAACATAAAAAGAACCGAGGATCCGCTGGAGTGGTGGAACAAAAGCAAAAAGCAGTACCCTAACCTTTACAAACTAGCCCTGACGTATCTGTGCTCCCCTGCTTCGTCGGTTCCTTGTAACCAGGTGTTTTCATTGGCTGGTGAAAACCTGGCCAAAAAAAGAAGCAGCCTTAATCCAAATACTCTGGAGAAGATTCTGTTTTTAAATGAAGTTGAATAAGAATGTACGTTAACAAAATTTTGTTCAGTTGATGTTTCTGTGTATATTATGCAAACATTTGTGTAATTCACATGGCTAATAAAAAGATTTGATGGACTGAATTGCAATTGGTTTTGTCAGTGTTTTTGAAGTAATAGTGCCACCTTGTGGGTGATTTGAGAAACATCTAGAGAACTATATAACAGCATTGGTTGAATGTAGCACTTTTTATTTCTCCAGGAGAAACAAATCTTACAAAAAGCTCATGGAGAACGGGCGGTTAGGTCTTCAAATGGACTTGATCTGGAAGCAAAGCACTGTGTTGACATGTGGTTAAAGATGCCAGGTAAAAGACTTTTGGACTTTTTTTTCTCTTTTTACTTTTGTAAAGGTTTTCAGTACACAAGTGGAATCAGGCTTTAGATTTACTGGCATTGTTGATGTGTGAGATGTTTTACAGATGCAGTTCCTGAGACGTCCTTGTTTATTGTAACTGTGTGATCTCCAGGTGTTCAGCCAGGTGTGATCAGTGGCAGATCTGGAGGAAGAAGACAACGCTCCACATTTGTCTCCATTAATAGTTCAACGAGACACACCTGTCCTGTAGTCAGCTGTGGTCGTGTTTATGACAGTGTTATGCTTCTTGATGGACACTTAAAAAGGTAACCAGAAGGTCAGGTTATTTTCCTATAGAAGAATATAAGCTAGTAGTGTCATGTTTTGGGTTTACCGTCTAACGCAGATTCGATCACTCGCCCTGTGACCCGACAATCCATCTGAAAGGTCTTCCGGCGGAGATCTTTGCCTGTGTTGCCTGTGGCCAACATTTTCAGACCAAAGATTTGTGGAAGAAGCACCTTGAGGCCAAGGTGAAATGAAAGAGAAATATTGATTCAACCAAAAATGCTAGGCGTGTATGGTACATGTTTCTGAATCCTTGTCATTAATACCAGGTGGCATCCAATGGCACTGATTGTCATGACCTGACTCAGACCTATCAGAGGATTGTGTGCTTTGCTTGCCCTGCTTGTTTCCTCCTCTTCAACCTTCGTGATGCGTGTCTCCAGCACATGTCTGCAAAAAACCACTTCACTGACTCCTTCATGATGAATGGTAGGTTTTATTGAAGCCATTCCTCTCAAATGAGCAGCTTAATGATGAGCTTTTCTGAACTGAAGAGGTGGCCAAAGTGACAAGAGATATATAAAGTGCCTACACTATAAGACAAATGATATAAACATAACAAACAAAATATATAACAGTACAGTACATAAAATCAATGAAGTTTAAAAACCATACGCCAAAGTAAAAAAGTGCGTTTTTACAATAGACTTAAAATCAGGCAGAGTTAAAGTAATAATTGAAACTCACTAAAACAAACTAGCCACACATACTGTTGTGCTCCATGGTTGATGTTTAACGGAGGGTTTTTTTTTCCGGGATTTCTGACCAATGAGGGAACAGCTGCTCCGTGCATGGTGTTTGTTTACAACTTTGCACCACTAAAGGCTGTTGCCTTGCAAACACAAACAACCCAAATTAAATATGCAACAATTGTATCCATTTCACCTCAGAATCGGACCAAAGCACATGAGCCAAAGGTGTGAATACAGCCTTAGATACACTATTAATCGAGGTATCTTCTCTTATGGTATTATTGTACTCCAGCTGCATTACAGTAACTATTACAAATACAAAAAACTTAAAATGGTGAATGGCCATTATATTATGACTTTTTTTTACTTTTACCTGACTTAATAAAAAATGTAAATATTTATTGATCTTTGTTATAATTTTGTACATTACAGACTGTATACTCAAAGCTTATTATACATTTCTGTAAAGTTTGCTCATTATAAATGATGGATTCCTCCCTTCTCTCTGAATTTTAACAAGCTAGCTCCCTTTCATAGGTGTAGATAGACGTCTAAAGGCCTTCTGTAGTTTTTCAAGGACACTGATGTCAGTCTTGTTTTGCTGAGAAGGCCAACCCTCCTATCTGTCCATAAAGTAACATTTAACCTCATTTTCTTTCTCTGTCTCTGTAAAACATGTTCCTTCAGGATCCTGAATAAATCCACACACAGGTTATCGTCCACTCGTTTTTTTTTTCATCAGACATATATTTTTTCCACAACATCCTTCATGAATTAACTTTGTTGGTCCATCAGTCCTAACAGATGCTCAGTGTTACATTAGGCAGCATGAACACCATGACTGCTCTGCTGCGATATTAGCCTCATATGTAACATGGTGCAATACACTGACCCCTAAACTTTTTTTTTTAAAGTAATTTCAGCCATTTCATTGAATAATTCAACATGAGTCAGCATTCACTCCCCTTGGCTGCATATGATACTGTCTTTGGGTGATGGATTTAACTTCATTGGAACTTTATTTTGATACTTTTTACTGAAGAGATCAAGCGTTGAAGGTACAGACTGTGGAAATAATTTTTTTAATTTTATTTTACCTGACAACCCAATATCTCACTTACCCACTTAAAAGCTTGTAGATATAATAATCAGTGTTAACAAAATCACCTACCGTGCTATTGCTGATTAGTGTAGTTTATACATGTGGATATTAAAGATTCTATGTGCCTTTTTATTTAAATTTTTTTTTTTTTTTTTTTTTTTTAGAAACAAGAGAAACAGCCGTGCCAGTTCCAGTCCCACAACTTGCCAAGAATCATCTCATCATGTTGTGCAAAGACACCCCATTCAATGTCAGATGCTCCTTATGCCACAAAATCCTCGCCTCGCATCAGGCGGCTCAAGCTCACTTCAAGTAAGTGACTCTGGAATCAATTTAATTTGCTTTCCATATGTACATTTCTACAGCTATGTTTTTTAATTATTATATTTATTTTGATACATCTTATTTGTACCTTCAGTGTGCACTGCAGACAAGGCTGTGCTGTGGCCAAGGCTGACAAAACAATAGTAGAGGTAATGAAACAACTCCAAGTGCGAGGACAGTGTTCTGTCTGCTGTCAAACCTTCGTTAGCCTCACTGAAATAGAAAAGCACCGAGAATCAACGCAACACGTTGTGGAAGTTAATCAAACAATGGCACAAGCCCTTCTGCAGTTCTCTCGTTTTAATGAAATCCAACACATTGGGAGGACCACAGAGATGAAAAGAGAGTCTACTGGGATGAAAACATCCTTCCAAAACAGGAGCAAGAAGAGGAATGAGCGTGAGTGCTCTCCAGCTAAACGGCAGAGGTTGAATCCAAACATGGAAGTGGGTGGCGGCAGGAAGGTTTTCATGGCGTGGTACTGTGAGTGTGGTCAACAGTTCTCCGAGGAGGCTGCTGCTAGTAAGCACCTTCTGGCCGTGAACCAGATCTTCCATCAGTGTGCCGTCTGTGGCAAACACATGGGAGAGTCTTCCATTACTCGCCTACACATGAGCCGCTTCCATGGAGGAGCCCATCTCTCCAACTTCCTCTACTACTGTCGCACGTGCAAACTGGAAATGCCGCGCTATGAAGACATCCTGTCTCACGTCTTGGTCGCTCACAGCGGACACACTTACTTCACAGAACAAGAGGTGCCGGAGGAGTTTGCCACTCTCGTCAAAGCCAAGCCGTCCAAGAGCGTCGAGGATGTCCCGCCGCCATCCCCACAGAGGCAGGAAGCAGCAGGGATGTCATCAGGAGTGGAGCGCTCTTGGATGTGCAGAATGTGCGAGGACGTGTTTGGCTCAGAAGAAGCCATCCGCCAACACTGCAGGAACATGAGCAACCACAGCTTTCAGAGGTTCATCTGTGGACACTGTCCTCAGAGGTTCTATAAGGAGTCCACCGTGCGGAGACACTGCATGAGTGAGCACAACGGGCAGGTGAAGAGCTCCCATTTCTGCGGCCTCTGCGACAGCATGCGGTTCGAGTCTGAGCAGGAGTTCCTGGAGCACTACCAGAGTCTCCACAGTAAAGACTACTACTGCATGGAGGATGAAGTCCAGCCCACCGCTGCTCACAGCACCAGCCAGGATACGTGTTTGTGCATGGGTTCAAAGGATGGCACCGAGGGAAAGAGAATCACGTACACACAGTGCATGAGGAGTTTGGCTGCCGAGGGAAAATGTCAGTATGTGTGTTCACCATGTAGCGTCATCGTATCGTCCTATGCTCAGATCAAGACTCATGTGCATACGAAACACACGGCTCTGAACCTGGACAAGACCTTTGAAATAGAGTGTAAAATGTGCCAGGAAAGTTTTACAGGTGTACCGAGTTTCCATAAGCACTTTCACTCCCAACACTGCTCCCTGGAGCCCTGTGTGAGCGCCAGGACCAGCAGGAACAACTTGGAACCAGTACCGTCAGCCGTTAAAATACTCAACGCAGTCGAGATCCAGCTAGATGAAGATGGTAAATCATGTCGGTGGATTTTTCTATTGAGTTTGTATATTTTATAATTTAATGGTTGTGTTTACAGAGATTGACGATGAAACATTGGCAAAGTTCGTTGATGAAACCAAAAACAAGGTGGAAGATTGTGAGTAGGCATTCAACACATGCACGCACACAAAATACCATAATAATGACTTTTCATACTGGTAATATTTTGGAAATTATGAATGGATGCTTCAGCGTAAAAAAGATTTGCCATTTACTGTTGATAAGATAAATGATGACTCAGTTCCAGGGAACTAATAAATACTCTGAACAAAAATATAACCGTTAGTTTTTGCTCCCATATTTCATGAGCTGAACTCAAAGATCTAAAACATTTTCTATAAACACAAAAGACCTATTTCTCACAAATATTTTTCACAAATCTGTCTAAATCAGTGTTAATGAGCACTTCTCCTTTGTAGAGATAATCCATCCCACCTCACAGGTGTGGCATATCAAGATGTTGATTAGACAGCATGATTATTGCATAGGAGTGCCTCAGAGTGGCCACAATCAAAGGCCACTCTAAAAATATTCAGTTTTCTTTATTGGGGTGGGGGGGGGTCAGAAGACCAGTCAGTATCTGGTGTGACCACCATTTGCCTCATGCAAAGAGTTGATCAGGTTGTTGATTGTGTTCTGTGGAATGTTGGTCCACTCTTCAATGGCTGTGTAAAGTTGCTGGATATTGGCAGGAACTGGAACACGCTATCGTATATGCCGATCCAGAGCATCCCAAACATGCTCAATGGGTGACATGTCTGGTGAGTATGCTGGCCATTCAAGAACTGGGATGTTTTCACCTTCCAGGAATCATGTACAGATGCTTGCAACATGGTGCCGTGCATTATCGTGCTTCAACATGAGGTGATGGTTGCGGATGAATGGCACAACAATGGGAATCAGGATCTCGTCACGGTATCTCTGCATTCAAAATACCATCAATAAAATGCACCTCTGTTCGTTGTCCATAACAGGATCCCACCGCCACAATGGGCCACTTGATCCACAATGTTGACATCAGCAAACCGCTCACCCACACAACGCCACACATGCTGTCTGCCATCTGCCCTGAATACTGAAAACTGGGATTCATTCGTGAAGAACACCTCTCCAACATGCCAGACACCATCGAATGTGAGCATTTGCCCACTTAAGTCGGTTACTACAGCGAACTGCAGTCAGGTGGAGACCCCGATGAGGACGACGAGCATGCAGATGAGCTTCCCTGAGATGGTTTCTGGCAGTTTGTGCAGAAATTCTTTGGTTATGCAAAGCAATTGTTGCTGCAGCTGCCCGAGTGGCTGGTCTCAGACAATCATGGAGGTAAACATGCTGGATATGGAGGTCCTGGGCTGGTGTGGTTGTGAGGCCGGTTGAATGTACTGCCAAATTCTCTGAAACGCCTTTGGTATGGTAGAGAAATGATCGTTCAATTCACGGGCAACAGCTCTGCTGGACATTCCTGCAGTCAGCATTCCAATTACACGCTCCCCCAGAACTTGCAACATCTGTTGCATTGTGCTGTGTGATTAAACTCAACATTTTTAGAGTGGCCTTTTATTGTGGTCTAATTGGCATCATGATGTGCCACGTCTGTGAGGTGGGATGGATTATCTTTGCAAAGGAGAAGGGCTTACTAACACAGATTTAGACACATTTGTGAACAATATTTGTGATAAATAGGTCTTTTGTGTTTATAGAAAATGTTTTAGATCTTTGAGTTCAACTCATGTAAAATGGGAGCGTTTATATTTTTGTTCAGTGTGGAATAATTAAGCCTTTGTTTATATTCTCTCAAATATACAGTAAATTGCAAAAATCAATTTGAATTATTTCTAAATTATATCCAAAATATAAATAAGAAATAATGCACATAAATGCTCTTTTTCCTGTAATTTGTGTGGCTATAGATACATTTTGTTTATAATTATGTTGAGGAGTACTTATTTGCACTTAAACTAAAAGTTGCCATAGTTTATGGATTATTGTGTACATCAAACTTGGCCCCTAAACTAAAATTAGTTTGATGTGTTGCTGCACATATAGATACATAAATTAATTATCTGAAGCTTCATCACTGAGTTTTTAATTGCAGGTGACTCGGATGCTGAATTGAAGCAAGCATTGATGCTGAGTGCCGAAGAAGCAAGGAAAGAGTCATCAGGTGAATGTGAGCGAGATGGAGTATACAAGATAAAAATTCACCGTTTACCTGATGCACCATGTTCTAAATGTTGTTTATCATTGCATTCTGTTTTTTTCTTCATTTCTACAGAATTGAAAGAAGCTCTTCAAAGAAGCCTGCTAGAGTATTAAGTCTACTATTTTTTCCTGCTGAGCTGTTTATGCAACATTTAATTAATATTTTTTTTCCTGTGTATCTTCAAATGATAACTAATAAATTATTTAGCCAGTTCACCCACTTTGGAAAGCAGAGTTGATGTTTTCAAAGGTCCGTTTTGTGTGTGCTGATTCATGTGCAGCCTCCTGTTGTGTAGACTCTACATTTTGGTGTGTTGACGTGTGCTATAGAGGGCATCGATGACCCAGCAAAATGCCTCAGCTAAACTCGTGACCACTACTGCGTCTCAAATTGCAGTGTGTTTTTAAGGCAAGCTCAAGGTTTAGTGTACGTGGTTTCTCAAGTGCAGTGAGCTCCGATCTTTACACGATCACATGTAACGCATTAGTCATCGGCTATAAAAATGTTTTTAGAATCAAAACAACAGTGAGAAGGCAACTTGTACTCAACCCAACTGTGTTCAATCACAAACTTGGACACTTTCTTCTACTGTGTCCGTGTTGCACCTTATCAGCCTCCAGCTTTGGTTCTTGGAACACATTTTTGTTCTGCACAGAACTTGAATTCATTTTTTCCATGCACATATTTCACATACTGGCCATGTGCTCCTTAGCTGCTGCTGCTGCTGCTATTTTTGTTTCCGGCAGCTCGTGATGGTGGAGGAAACTTTTTTGGGTTATGGGCCATGCTGGTAAACGCATACACAACAAACGCATCAGTACTCCACCTTATCAGCTCGTAGAATTTAGCTGCTGCACTCTAAATGCAATGTTAGTGTTAGGTGTTTCTGCCAAAAGGAGTTTAAAAGGATCATCCATGCAAGTCTCCCAAAGTAAATGCATAGATTTTCTAAATAATACTTTTTTTATTTCAGTTAGACAAAAGTAATAATTAATGCATTACTACTAAATTATTCTCTTAATGATTCAATGGTTATTCATTATTGTCATTATGTGAATAACATGTACATAACAAAATAATGTCCCCAAGTTCCCCGTTAAGCCTTAAATAATATAGTAAAAGAATAATGGTATAAAAATAGAAAAACACCAGTAATTTACAGTAAATGGAACATATACAAATATATAATACAAAACAATAGAAGCCCAACAGCAGCAATATTATAAAGAATGTCAACCCATAATGGGGATGGGTTGAGTGACCCTGCACACTTTTTGGTGATTTATTGGATAATTCTGAATTAGAATTTATATATTTTTATTAAACCATGTTAATTTTTCTATTTGATTCATCATGCTAATATATTTTGGACAATGTAATGCTCCCACCTTAATGGATAGATTATAAAGGTGACTGAACCATTGAACAAGATTTGATAAGCCATGTGCTAGTGATTTTATTATGCAAAAACTAAATTAGCCTGATCTTATTTGGTTGGTTGGGTCATTGATTGTTGCAATGAAAGTTTGTCAAAAGCTTTTCTACAAGTGAAGAAATAATCTGCATAATTAACAATATAGAAGTAGTTCTACTGTAAAGATAATCTTATTTATGCAACAGAAGTTTAGTTTAGTGCAGACTAAATATGGGAGCCGTGGCCTTTGATGCTGCTATAAAATCTTTGTTTTGTTTTGTTTTTGTTTTTTTTTTAAATTGAGCTACAATATTGCAAGCAAAGACTGAATTACTGTGCTACTGACTACTGTTCAAACCTGAGATTTGTCTTAAAGAGTCATTAATGAAATAAAAAAAATCTTTTCAATCACTAATTTTAGCAATTTATTTACTGTCATCCATCATTCACCAATCTTGCAAGTTCCTGAAATAGTGGCTGTGTTTCTTAGCAGGGGAGGTCAATCAATGAAAATTCACAATAAATTAAGTCATTTTAAATAAACTGACAACATGACGTGATTACCAAAAAAGTATTTTCAAATAGATTAAACGGTTATGTCAGAGACAGTACAAAATTATAAATAATTGTCCATGTGTCAATGCAATAAGCGCTTAACATCGGACCTCCAGTGGGCCTCGCCCCTCGTGTTTCCAACCGTGGCCGCTGCAGTGGACGTGTGTGTGGGACAGAGTGAGGAAGGCTCGGCCCATGTTTGGAAGTGTCTCACAGGCCTGAGCAGCAGCGGAGCTGATCGCATTCACACGGATCTAAACAACAAAACAACTCAGATCTAATATTAATAATATTAATAATCATCATTATGGCTCAGGCTAAAATCCAAGCGAAGATGAATGAAGCGAACATTAATAGTCGCTTCAGCAGGACTCTGTCTATGGCTGATCGATCAGGACGATTGTTGGAGAGTTTGGACCAGCTGGAACTGAGGTACAGTTCATAACTATTACAGTTCTGAACATTAGTGTGAAAATATGCTATTTTCTGCTCATGTTGGTGTAGTTTTAAATGTGATTAGTGACTAGTGTGTGTGTGTGTGTCAGGGTGGAGGCTCTACGGGAGGAAGCTGCAGCCATGGAGCAGGAAAGGGAGAACATCCTGGAAATGATTCAATCCATCCAGAACAGTCAGGAAATGAGAAACATCTGCACCGGTGAGACCACCAAAACACCTGCAAACATGACTAGGTTTGAAAATATAGAAAAGTAATTAGATTTATCTTCTGTATCTTCAACCCAGGTTACATTTATTTATTTATCTTTTTAAAGAGTATACTTTCTACTGTTACACTGTCTTGGTTGATATTTTTTTTTATTTGTAATTGTTCCATCTGACTCAGGGACATACACCAACATTCAATTGTACCTGTTCTTTTTTAAATTATACACATGGCAGTAAGCTCTATTCTATTCTATTCTATTCTATTCTATTCTATTCTATTCTATTCTTATACATTAGCTTTGGATTAGAAATTGACCGATATATCAGGCCGAAATATGGACTTTTTTCAAGATCAGCCATCAGCCAATATACAGTATATACTGTATATATATATATATATATATATATATATATATATATATATATATATATATATATTATTTTTATTTATTTTTATTTATTTTTTTGACCATCACCAGCAGTCCCTGTTACAACCTAAGTGGGGGGGAAGGGAACAGGGAGGAGAAACTCAAGGTAGGAAATGGAAAGAGTGCATAGGAAGAGTTGATTATTTTAAAGTGAACGTGAGATGTGATGTTGTAGTTGTGCATATGGTGACAAGTGTAAAGTTTAGGTATAATGGTGGTGGCTGTGAACAGAGGGAAGGAGTGAGTGGTTCTACCTACAACAGGTATTTCATTTAAACTTGATTTATATAGCGCCTTATAACCACACTGAAGCAGTCCCAAAGCGCTTTACATATCAGCTCATTCACCCAATCACTCACATTCACACACCAATGGGACATCTTATATATTGTTGTTGTGCTTTACAGCTGCTTACCCGTCCTGTACTTTTGTTTTACTTGGTTGTGTTCGGGTATATTTAAAGTTCAATAAATGCTAAGAGTTCTATTGGTGTATTTCATTTAATTTCCAATATATACATTTACATCATATGAGTGTTTCAGTTGTCTTTCATAATCAATGTGCTTAAAAAAGAAAAGTATATCGGCTTCAAAAAGCGGCTTTAGATATTGGCCGAATTTTTTAAATTTTTTATAAATCAGTATCGGCATCAGCCTTTGAAAATCCCATATCGGTCGACCTCTACTTTGGATTATATTAAATGAGGATTCTGCAAGAGATTCTTTCCCATATATATATATATGGATAAGGAGTGTCACTTAATACACTTTGAAAAACGTTAAATTTATTAAAAGTTAAAGTCTACAATCGTGTTCAGAAACACTTTTTATTATTAGGGGTGAAATAAATGTCCCATCATTATGTATTCAGAAAAGGAACAACTCTGCACTATTGTAGCAGCTAGAATCCTGTTCAAAGAGCCAATAGGAGGCCTTTCTGTCCTGTCCTTTCCTCCTTTGTCTCTCCTTTCTTCTGTGCGTGCACACCACGTGAAACCAGGCTTCAAAAGTGATGCAGGGGTGTTAGTCGTTCTGTTAGCTCATTGTTTAGTTTCTTGGGATTTGTTATTTTTATTCTTGTGGGGGCGTGGCTTTGGATGAAGCGCCAATGGGAGCATAGAGGAGGGGGAAGAGGGGGTGGGGCGTGCTAGCTCAAATCATGCTAGCTTTCTATGATTTTGGACTAAACCTTAAAATATTAACTTATAAAAAGTGTTTCTAGTGTTTTATTTGGTTTTTCTATCATGTATTTTTTATGTAGTTATAGAAGAAAGTGAACCCTCATGTTTGACACCAAAATACTCTGGTTTTGTTCCCCTGCGCTGATGTCATTATTCTCGCATTGTGATCATATGATTCAAGAAACCAAACCCATATGATGATATGTTTTCTGCTCACCCACGCTAAATGGAAAAAGACCATAAATTTCACTTCTACAGGCATATCTTTTTTCCCCCCTGTTAGGTTAACTTAGAAAAACCTTAAAAACTATGTAAATCATGACAAAACCTCAAAAACACTCACAAACAAGTGCATTTAGTTTCGCAAATAAGAAATGTACCTATCAAACAAATACATCATGCCTCAGAATAAATACAGCATGTTCTACACATACAGAATAAAGGTTTTCAATGACAAAAAATATCTTTCAAGTACAAAATAAATCCTTTGAAATAAAAAAAGAAGAAAAACAAT
Source organism: Gouania willdenowi (assembly GCF_900634775.1). Classification (NCBI taxonomy): domain Eukaryota; kingdom Metazoa; phylum Chordata; class Actinopteri; order Blenniiformes; family Gobiesocidae; genus Gouania; species Gouania willdenowi. Next base: position 19,175,540 of record NC_041058.1, on the reverse strand, counting down.
TCTACAACAATGAAAGACTCTTGTGATATTGGCACTAATTTTTCACCTTGCAGATCCACACACAAACACCATCAGATTTACAGGCAAATGCTTGTAAACTTGAAAGAAATGTGAGTAAAATAAATAATTTTTTACAATTGAAAACATTTATCTTTGTATGTGACAATACTTCTGTAACACCTTTAATAATGGTGTTACAAACATTCACACCATTAAATCATCATTGATTTTATTGTTTATTATGGATAAATATAAAGTGATTAAAATGCACCGTCCCAATACTTAACGTTGTGACCTGATGACAGTATTAACACGCAAAGAAAACCTCCAGAAACCCTTAGTCATTAAAATAGTCATTACACAATAATGTCACATAACAATAAGGTTTATCAATTTCTGTGCATTGAAAAACTGATTTATTAATTACCTTTCTTATAACAACAATGGTTTTATTTCAAGACTAAAGCTGAGTAAATATCATGTCCATGCTTTGTTATACAGCTGATAATAACTGATTTTGAAACAAGAATCCTTGATTTACCATGCAGTAATATAAATAATCAGATTTAAGGTTTTTTTTTTTTTGTTTTTTTTTTTAGTTCATAACTGAAAATTTGACTCTACATAAAGTAAGATTTGAGTTTGGATACTGGTATTTTAAATCTAATGTAAAATGCATTCCCAATGACAATTAATTGTATTCATTGTTTTAAAGGCGAGAAAGAAGAGTTGAATCTGACTGCGAATCGTCTGATGGGCCGAACACTGTCAGTGGAGATTTCTGTTGGAACCATCAGGAACTCCCAGCAGGAGGAGGCGCTGCAGAAGGCTTTAGCAATAATAGATGAGATAGTGAAGAAGTTGCTGGATGACATGGACGGCAACAGGCAGCGACTCCTGACCCTCCGTGCAGCCTGTGTGTCCGAGTCACAATCTGTCCCTGTTGACCAGAAGTTTCAGGCCATTGTGATCAGCTGTGCCTTAGAAGACCAGAAGAAGATAAAGCGAAGGCTGGAGACTCTGCTCAGGAACGTGGAAAATGCTGAAAAGAATATCAAGATCATGGATCATCAAAAACTTGACCTGAAGGCCAACGGCAGCCAATAAGACTAATGTGTTATTTCATGAATTAACATCACCACAATGTTTACGTAGTTTGCAGATCCACGTTTGTTAATAACTATAAAAACTATTTTTAAATGTGTTTTTTTTCCCCACTGGCCTGATTATTAATGATTTTCTAATGTGAATGCTTACATATGCACACAGTACTAACAGGTTTAGTCACAGTTTGAGTTTATTAAAGGTGCAGTCCGCAACTCTCAGATCCCTGCTCTCTGGCCCTGCCTCCAAACTTTCCAAAGTCCCTCCCTCAGAGAAGCTAACAAGCTAACGTTAGTCTGACAGCAACATCACAGTAATATAACATGCTCTCTTAAAAGCATATTACTGCTGTGTTTCTCTCTCTCAATGTGCACACACCTCAGCAGCAACAACACAGTGTCACTTACAGCAGCCCACATGAACAACACATGCACCACAGAGTTCTAGTGTAACAATTACAAACATAATGTAAATCAAGCAGCAGTAATTACCTCTCAAGCAGAAAAGTCACCAATTCCATCTTCTACTCCTCCAGAACATACACTGTAAAAAAGATGGCTCTTCAGCACCGGGAAGAGGGCGGGGACTGTGAACAACAGCTGTCAGACAGTCCATCAAACACAATCCTGGCTCTGATTGGTTCTTTTTGCTCGGTCGTGGTGCATTCTGGTAATCTGCCAATGGCTGCACGAGCAGCAGGGGGGTCTCCATGAGTTTTTTTTTCACACAAACTACTAGTTTGATGTAAATCTGTCCTTATATAGTGACAGCTTTAGCAAATATGACAAAAAGTCACTTTTATAAAAGTTGCAAACTGCACCTTTAAGTGGTACTAATGTTTCTGACGGTGTTGGATGAAATTGGTTAATCTATTGCACATGTGTCAAACTCAAGGCCCGGGGGCCAAATCCGTCCCTGTAGACTAGCATCCAATTCAGCCCCACAGGAGAAAGTAAAAATGACTGAGAAAACATGTTTAAACATTGTAAATGTCTCTCCAAATACACAACGTCTATAAAACGCCTGCACCATTTTTGCACAGTTTTTCACATGATGGCAGTCATTTGTAATCTAAAATTAACAAGAGAAGTTTTCTCAAATTATTCCAGATATTTCCAGAAATAAATCAAATTTGGTCACAAAATCAAGGAAATTTAAGTAACGATCCTGCAGGGACTCATGCTTGCATATTGTCCATGCTTTATGTTCATTTATGTTAAAGATGCTTGTTTTCTCCACCCATGATCTATGGCCCTTTTGACCTCAAACTGGTTCGTGTTTGGCCCCTGAACTAAAATGAGTTTGACACCCATGAGCTAATGCATTGTAAAGTGATTTTAAAAATGTGATAAACCGAATGAAGAAGACAATCCAGTGACACAGTGCCCGCTTCTGTTTCCTCACCTTTGAGTCAATCATTTGCTAGAAATATAAATGCTGTGCAGACTATTGTTGTGTGAAATGGCAACACAAGTCACATAAGTCTGTGTTAATGTGAAGCATGATGGAAAATAAAACACCAAACTCACAGATGTGGCTAAACTATCCTTGTATGGGTTTTACAGTAATAAGACTTGTATTTGGTGAACATTGGGCGTGTTGGGATTTTCAGAGAAACGGTAGAGGTAGAGGTACAATCTCTAATGTTTTTCCATGATCATGTGGTACATTTGACTGACAAAGACTGGAAAAGGAGCGATCAGTGGTGGGAAAGAGTGTAGTTGGGTTAGAGTGGGTATGTGTGTACCAATTTAAGTACTAACCAGGTCAAAGTTAGATAAACTAAAAAAAAAAAAGATAAACTATTGAAGGATTTTTAGAGAAAATCAGATTATTTTTCCACTCGATGCAGAAAGAAAAACCTTTGTTTCTTTTATTTTCATATCATCTTGAAAAAAGTGGTTTGATATTTCAAAGTGCCTGAGCTTCATTAAGTGTTTCAAGCAGGGGTGTCAAACTCATTTTAGTTCAGGGGCCAAATATACACCACTTTGACCTTAAATTGGCCACAGATTTTTTTTTTTGTGGGAAAAAGAGCAAATTCAACATCAATGAGCCCCGGTTTCTACATATAAATGCTACAAAAATGATCAAATATGTGAGTATATCAGTCCCTGCAGGATCTTCACTTATGTTTCCCTAATTTTTGAAATTTGGGTAAATATCATGGAATAATTGGGGAAAATTTGCCAGATTTTGGAGAATTTGAGTTCATTTTGAGATTAAAAATGTCCAAATATTGTGGATTTTAATTGAATTGTTGTATTTGGAGTGACTGAGATATCTACAACTGAATTAGTTGGTGATTTACAAAATGATTTATGTTTTTTCTAGCATTTTTAAATTCTCAAGCGGGCTGAATTTTGATGCTCTAAAGCAGTGGTTCTAAAACTTTTTTTTGGCTGAAGTACCTTCTTTCTTTTATTTCTAAATCCAAGTACTGTTTACCTCCTTTGTCCGACGACAACATTTTGCTCAGAATACTATAATAAAAAATATCTATAGATCATAATGATGGAATGAATGAGTGATAACACACAGTTTAAAGAATGTAACTTTATAAATAAGTGGAAATTTAAGAAACAGTATTTAGTGCAGTGGTTCCCAACCTTTTTTGGATCATGACCTCATTTTGATATCAATAAATGCCGGCGACTCCAAAGATGTTTTTTTTTTTCTTTCTAGAATTAGTTTTTGATCATGTTTAAGATTATTATTATTATTTTTTTTACTGCATTTTTGTTAGATTCACAAAGTGAAAGAGAAATACAGTTTAAGATTGTGTTATAATTTAAAAAAAAAAGAAAAAGAAAAATTAAGAATAATTTAAAAAATGTAAAAAAAATAAACTAATTCAATTTTTCAGAAATTTCAGGCGACCCCAATTTAGTGGCTCCTGGATGTATTTATTTCTCTAGTTTTTAAAATTTCTGGTCCCTAAGGTGGGACCAAGACTGACAATTTGTTTGTGGATTTTCCACACTCTCTCTCTCAAGTAAAATGCCATTTTGTTCCCCTAGGGGTACATGCACCCCCATTTGAGAAACACTGCTGTAAAGGGCCAGATTTGGCATGGTGTGCTTCAAGGCTTCATTTATATGAAGATGAATTATATTTTTTGCATATAACAAGGATACGCTATTGTCCCACAACTGCAACAATCTACGGCTGGCCAAAAAAAAAAAAAAAATCAATTTATTCGATTTATCGAATTTGTAGATAAAAAACGATTTTTATTTTGCAAATTTGAGTTTTTCTATTTACGTTTTTTTTTTTTTTTTTTTTCATTCTACCACAGTTTTCTCAGACTTTTTCACATTTCGTCCTTGTGGGTTACCGTAGCGCGATGTGAGCCAGCCCCCTCTTTGTTTACATGTGTTTATCCTTTGAGTAGGCTATATGTTTAATTTTTTATTCACACTATGCTGAGACGCTAAAGTAAGAGTTTATTATTTTTGTAACTGTAATGTTATAAATATGTAGTTATCTGATTTCTTAATCAGAAAATTTAAGCTACTGTGAAGTTGCTGTTGCACTTTTGCTTAAACCTGGGTTAAAGCTTGAAATTGTTGAATGACAGAGAATCATTTACTTTTTATTTTGAGGACAATCACAGCAATAAAGTTGCACTTTTGACAATATATCTGATGTCTGCAGTCATTTTGTGCATTAAAAAAAACTAATCGAAACTCAAATTTTTCTTTAAAAATCGGAGATTGCTTTTAAAGGCAAAATGGCCCAGCCCTACAACAACCTCACACTTTTGTACATTAAAATTTATTACCGTTAAGAGTAATAAACGCTGGCATGTTTAACGTCATTATAACCAACAGGCCAAAGTTTGTTTTGTTGCTTTCATCAGTGTTTCCAAAAAAGGAAGTGAGTTTGATTAAACATGAACTGCAAACTCAGCAATGAACCAGGCGCCACCATCTTTGACCATGTTTACATTTCCGAGGTAATCTCTCATCTACTGTGCATAACGTACAATGTAAACACACAATTCACGCCTGGAGAAAAGGGAACATTTTATTTTCCAATTGACACCCATTAAAACATTAAGTGCACCACTTTGTGGCACGCTTTAGGTAGGTTACACTTAAACCTAAAACAAACAAACAAACAAAAAAAAAACAGCAGCAACAAGTATTGTTTTTGTCAGAATATTAGTAAAACTGTTGCATTGTCTACTTACATCTGTAAAATAATTGGTTTATGAAGTCTTGTATAAAACAAGACACAGAAGATGGTTACACCTGAGTGACAGCAGACAAGATTTTATGCCATTGTAACGTTAAAGTGCGCCCCCCAAAAAAAAACAAAACAAAAAACATGAAGACAGAGGAAAAAGTATACATTATTACACACACAAAAAATAAAACCTGTTTACAGATTCACTGTGCAGGCAAACAGCATGAGTAGAAACAATGTTTCCTGGTGGTCAATGACTATGTAAATATATTTAAGGCGATGCAAACATGGCTGAACATTCACTGAGGAAACAGGTTTACGTGCATACTGTACATGAATGCTACTGCATTATATTTCATCCAAAAAGTATCGTTTGCAGAAATATAACTAAAAAAAAACAAAAAAAAAAACCTGTCATTGGAACTAAACAATATTCTAAATGCATGTCAGCACTTTTATCGCATGAAAATTAAAATAAAACTTTGCAATAAGTTGTGATCAGAAGCTTCTTCAAGACATCATATACAATGTATTGCAGATAACTTTTATATTCCTGTTGTAAATGAAATGAAATCATGCACCTACTGATTAAATGCTGGTTGATTTAGACATTTTTTTTTTTTTTGTCATTTTGTCAAAGTGTTTACAGGTGGAAAGCAACAACTTGAGAAACAGCTTTATGGGAGTAGCATGTTGGGATGAGACTTTTGCTTTTCTTGCATATTTAGGAGCACATTTCTCAATATTTATCAGATATTTCCCCAGAATCACACATCTGAAAGATTACTCAACCAACAAGCACAACAATACTATTGCAAACAAGGAATCAAAAAGCAAACATCAAAGTTTATTAAAAAAAAAAAAAAAAAAAGTAGGTATTGAATTATAAACTAAAATGTGTATGACCTGTTGATGAAAAGAGTAATAATTTGCAATAAAACCAAACCAAAAAGTGGCATACTATTATATCTCTATCTATATAATAGTGGGCATATATAGATATAGAGGACTATTTTGTAGCAGTGATATTAAGTTATGTATAGGAGCACATTCTACCATGTCATACACGTTAAATCCAAAGCACTGCAGCTGACGGAGAAGAAATTTGGCACCAAAAAAAGAGGTGGGATGGGGGTGGGGGGTGTCACTCAACACTGTTGTGCTTCGTACAAAAATACTCATGCACAGTTCTCCATCTGTGGAGTAAACAGGATCGTTTGAACCATATTCCGTTGAAAGCTAGAAAAATATGGTACAAATCTGTATCTTTTACAGTACATGCAACACGTGGGACAGTTTGAATCTCAAACACATTGACTGAAAGAGTCACATACAGTGAGCGAGTTCTCTCACACCGTAAAGAGTGCAAATTTTTGCTGTTCCATATTTAATGGGAGATTGTACATCAAACTAAGGCCAAAAGCCACTTCCACCTTAAAACACAATGTGTTTGTTGTTTGTTTTGCGATCTGGGGGTATATTAATAATATTAATCAGACAACAATCAAACCACGACTGTTGTGTGAACACCTCTAATTAAACTGATCCGCCTGATAATATGGGTCTATAGTTTTTCTATAAGCAAACAGTGTTAAACCAGAGTTTTGGTAATACATTCTCATCTCTGTGATGTGGCCCAGGCAGATTGTTCTGAAATGAACCACGTGCTCACACACCCTAAATCTGCACTTTTTTAATTACAAGGCAATCTTACTACAAGATGGACTGAAATGTGCACAGACACCAACACGGTTAGTGTGCACACCATAAGGGTAAAGTGATCCACTAATGTACGTAGAACATGCAGAATACAGATTAAACCTTGAGTTAAAAGAAAAGAACATGGGCTTTCCCAGGCTGTGTGAGCTTTGGTCTTTAACTGTGGCTACCTTCAAAGATTAGAACCATTATCAAATGTTTACATTTCTTTTCTTCTAGAGTACGCTGCAGCTTCCAAATGGGGTTTTACTCTTCTTGGTTCGTTGTTTGTTAGGTCGCAAAGTGATGATTTCTCTGCCGTTGCTGGAGCTCTGGCTGTGAACGTTACTACTGGTGGTATTAAAAACCCCTTTTGGGAAGAAACAAAAACATCATGAGTCATCATCCAAGAAAGACAGATCTTCTAAAGAGAAGATAAAGTTTGGGAAGATTTCTCACCTATTTTATTGCTTGTTGTGTGGACCACTTCTTTCTCCTCTGCTGTTTGCTGTTTGAGTCGTTGAAGATACTTCTCAGCTAAGTACTTAAACACTGAGAGAAAGAGCACAAACGATACCAAGAATTAACTTAGTGGAATCACATCAAATATCAACATAAAGAGTAACTTACCCTCAGTAACATTAAGATCCTCTTTCACTGAAGCACGATAAAACCTCAACTTTAGCCTTTTAGCCAAAGCCTCTGCCTCCTCACTGAACAGAATACAACAGAATTACATTGGAAGTAGGGCCCTATAAAATCTGTGTAAACGGAATCATGGACGGAAACACGGAATCGACCAATGAAAATGGACAGAATCAACATGAAACGCCGTCACCTTTTTTTTTTTTTTAAATGGGAAAATGTTCTGGGGAGCGCTCATTAGGTGCACCGCTCTCCCCCATCCTGTCCTGGCTGCAATAAACACTGCCTAAAACACCCCAAACACCGTCTAAAACTGCCAAAAAACTACGCAAATCATCACTGACTCCTAAATGCAGAGCCACCAGTGCCTGCTTAACTTTGTTGTGCCTGTAAAACTCCGTCCGTTTCTCGTGTAGTGCTCCATCGCTCCGTGAAAACGTGACCAGCTTTAATCAGTTTCACCTGTGTTTAAACAACATCTCATCAGAAGATCCGTGGGAAAAACTTGTTGTGTTGTTGTGGACGAGACCACAGATACCAGGGATTGTAGAGTCTGAAACATCGTAGTTTAATGATAACTTCTGATAATGTCTGCCCCCTAGTGGTGAAATAACTGATGCTTCCTTGTGTTCTTTTTTTTTAGTTTTATCATTACAGTCTGGAATGACGTCATCATGATAATTTAAATTAGGTCAATTTAAATACAATTTATCAAAACTTAAACAATAAACCTGCTCAGATTCATAAACCATTGATCCCTGAAAGGAAACTGAGTGACTGTGCCATTAATGTTGTTCTCATACATTTTTCTATGATATAAATAATTAAAAAGGAGCAGTCAGAATAATCCATGTCACTACAACTTATATCTACCTTTTAATCGTATCTTACTTAATTTTTGACATACATTTTTGTTTTATTTTATTTTTTTTATGTATTAGTATTTATTTTGTTTCCTCACAGGAGTTAAAAACTAATATTTTCTGAAAAAAAAATTATATTTAAAAAAAAAAAAAAAAAAAAAAAAAAAAACGAAATTAAAAAAAATTAAAGTGCAAAACACGGAATTTGGAAAAAAAAAAAAAAGAAAACAGATTTTATAGGGCCCTATGGAAGTTTATTAAAATCAACTAGTTTCTGTTTGGACACTATTTCCATGACTCACTTTTTTATCACCGTTTCTTCCAGCAGGTCAATTTTGTTTTGGACCAAGACTGTAGGAATATCTCCAACTTCTGCTTCCACCTTCTCTCTCCAGCTATCGATTGCCTGGAAAGAATCTCTGTCTGTTGTAGAGAAGACAAACACACATGCCTGGGCACCTGGAACACAACACACACACACACACACACACACATCTGAAAAGTGTCCAAAAATGACAAAGCACTCAACAATTTTCATTGAATCCTCCTGAAAACATGTTGACAAATATGGTGCATGGGTATAAACAGCCAAAACCAGGAATGAAAAATATAGTTAATACCACAGGGTTCTGTGATTGCTTCTAAATTATTTACTGTTTTTATTTAGGATTTTTGTGAGGTATCAAATGTGTTATGTTTGCAGATGATACAACCATATTTTGTTCTGGAAAAAACAAAACTTTTGGTTAAAATAGAAAAAAATAATTACAGTGCTTAAAAGCTGGTTTGATATGAACAAATTATCACTTAACATTTCAAAAACTGAATCTAGGATTTTATTTTTTTATTTATTTCCTTGTTTACAATTTAATGTACATTGATGCTGCCATATGTGACATATTGTGTAGAACTCTGGGGAACCACTTTTAAGACCATTGTTACATGTAGTGTTTTATTGCAAAAAAAAAAAGAAAAAAAAAGCTGTACGATTAATAAACAAAGCAGGATATTATGACCATACACATCCACTATTTGTTAAATCAAACCTTATGAAATGTAAAGATATTATTTATTATAAAATAACACAGATAATGTTCAAAGCAAAACTAAATGCTCTTCCAGAAGACGTTCAAAAATACTTCTATCTACAGACCAGCAAATACAGCCCAAGAAATCAATTTGTGTTTATTTTAAATAAAGCAATATTAGAAATAAAACAAAGATGTCTGTCTATTGTTCTAGGGGTTCATTTGTTGAAGAATGTTGATAAAGAAATTAAAATGAGTGACACTATTTATTTTTCAAAAAAAAAAAAAAATGTCAATATATTTTAAAGAGTTAGGTAAAGCAGTAGAAATACATTTGTAAGAGTATAAACTAAAGTGTTCTTTGTTAAATGTTGTATATAAAGGAAAGTGTATATATACTGAATATATAAGTTTTTTGTTGCATTATTTGAAAAAGGCAACTCAAATGTACTTTGTTGAATGATTGCAATCTTGAGAAATATAACTTGAATGTTATAATTTATGTTGGGCATAAAAGAGTTTTTGCTTCTGTCTGTTTCAGTTTTGCTATATATTTTTAAATTGTGATTTAATATTATTAATAATAATAAAATAACAAAAGTGCTTTTTGAGACACTCAGACACTTTACAGCATAAAAACAACAAGAGCATTGATAGAAGAAAATATGACAGAGAAAAGCAGTGAGTGAGTGGGTGAGTGGTATAAACATGAAAAGCTGAGTGAAACAGGTGAGTTTTGAATAGTGATTTGAAGAATGGGAGGTCGGTGCAGTTGCGGATGTGGCTCGGTAGGGAATTCCATAGGGTGGGGGCGGCTACAGAGAAAGCTCTGTCCCCCCAGGTTCTGTTTGAATATTTTTCGTTAGACTGAAACAAACAAACCAAGTGAAACTGAACATCACTGATTGTCCTCCACATGGTGGAGCCTGACCTCGATAGTAGGCCTTGGTGATTGCATCAAACTCCTCCTGACCCGCCGTGTCCCACAGCATGAGTCGGACCTCCTCATCGTTTACACTGCCACAGAAAGTAAATATCATAGAAAATAAATGAGACTTCATTCACCAACCAGGCCTGGACAAAGTGTTTTCTTACACTATCTGCCTTTCCAAGAAGTCCACACCAATGGTTTTCTTATAGTCTTTAGTAAAGACGCCCTTACAGTAACGCTGGATCATGCTGGACTTGCCAACAGCTCCGTTGCCGACCACCACCACCTTGATGGCCACTTCCATGTCTTCCTCCAACATGTTGATGGTGACTGGCTCGTTGGGACTCCTACTGCTCAGCCCGCGTTGGTTTTACAGATGTGACATGAAGACATTCAAAAACTGAGAAAGTAGAACAGGCACAGAGAAAGCGTTATCTATAAGTAAGCGTAGCATTGAACTAATTATTCAAACAATCATTCTCGTATCTTAAGATTTATCTTTAACATCCTTTAAAAGTGCAAAATACTTGGGATAGGTTAAGGCAGGGGTTCTCAACCTGGAGATGGGACCCCATTTGGGGCCACAAAACACTTGGAGGGGTCTCCAGATGCCTTCGAGAAACTAAGAATATTTTTTGACATAACATTGTGAGCCAATTTTTGCTTATTTTTACCCTTTTTCTGCAACTACACCAAACTTTCCATATTTTAACATATTTTCATCACTTTTTCTTGCCATATTTTTGCTCCTTTTAATGTATTTTTTCTACATTACTCAAATTTCTGCCACTTATTCATCAAATTTCAATGCCTTTTCTGCACATTTTTCCCCAATTTCAAACCATTTCCAGCACTTATAAACCCTTTTCCCACCTAATGTCGAATATGTTGACTCGTTATTGTCACTTTTAACCTCTCTTCACCATATTTCATGCTATTCTTTTTGCCAGTTTAACCACATTCATGATTTGTCATGCCCTTTATTTGCCAGTTTAAACAAATTGTTCTGACTTTTTTTCTGCCACTTTTAAGCGTATATTGACACTTTTAACCCTTCTCTGTATATTATCACCTGTATTATATTTGTTCATAACACAGGAAGTTGCACTTGTGTTCTGGAAGCAGCAGCCCCATGAATAACTTAAGGTGAATACCACAGACTAGAATATGCCCAGGTTTCGCATCTACAGTACATGTGGTAATTAACACTAGGGATCGACCGATATGGTTTTTTTTAGGGTCGATACAGATTTTTCCCCCTATCAGCCTTAGCCGATGATCGATATGGACTGCCAATTTTCTTGAGCCAACATTTGGAGCCGATACTACTTTTGCTCCCTCAATTTACATCATAAAAATTACACAATGATGATAACAAATGGGACAAGTCTCAATTTTTAATCAACAACGGTGAGGTAGAACAAGGACAAGTTAAAAATATTTAACACAAATTAAAAACAGGTGATGTAGAACAAGAACAAGTTAAAAATATTTAAATATTAAAAACAGGTGATGTAGAACAAGAACAAGTTAAAAATATTTAAATATTAAAAACAGGTGATGTTGAACAAGAACAAGTTAAAAATATTTAAATATTAAAAACAGGTGATGTTGAACAAGAACAAGTAAAAAAATATTTCTGCTCTCTGTAAATAATGCGGATCCGCAAAAGCAGCAGCCCGCATCGGCCGATGCCGATACACGTAAAAAACTAAAGTCGGCCAATGTATCGCTCTATCACTAGTTAACATTGCAAAACAATAATGATTAAAGGGCAATATTGCTTGTAATGACAAAGGTTAATAAATGACATTTAATGGAACAGTCTGCACATTTTCAAACATTAGTTTATTCACCTACAAAGTGGTTGTAATTCACCCATAAACCAGTACTACTCAGACCCATTTACAAACCCATTGTAAACTTTATGGAATTTGTGGCCCGAGTGATTTTCCATTAGCCGTGAAACCATGTAGCAACTGGGTGCTCCATAGCCATAAGCAGTAAGTCTGAGAGTAAACAACATATTGTAGGAAAGCTGCTCTCAGTAGACACTGACAACTCACTGCATGGCTGTGGTGTGTGACAGACTGTGTGAATTTGAGTCACAGCATGCAAGGCCGCAGATGATGTTGATTAGTGATGAGCTGCTATTGAAATACAAGCACAAAACCTGGAGCACTTTCTCCACTTACACATAATACTAAAACTTCTTTCCTAATAATTGCTAGTATCGCCTCCATGTTCTCCACACTGCACTGGCAGACACAGCAAACATTCCTGCTACAGCGCTGGATGAGCTGCACCAGCTCAGCAACTTCAGTGTGTTTTAGACTCCGCCTCTTGCCAATTACCTCTCATTTCCCCCTGTTGTCCCTTCTCCAATTCCACAACAACAGGTGAAAATTATTCACAATCATGGACATTTTTAATAACACTTTACTTGAAGTTTTATACATAAAGGCTGACATTACGCTGTAATTATCATGACACCTGTCATTAGCATGAATAAGGTGTTATGGAGGCTGTCATTAAGTGTCAATTGTTACCCTAACCCTAAGTTACCCTAACCCCGAACCTTAACCCTTACCCTATTTAATGCTAACCCTACCAAACCCCACTAGATCCCTCTACCTAAGCCCAAAAAATGACAACATAGCTCTAAAGGTGTTATCATTTAGTGAAAGGTGTCATAATATAGCAAACAGCATTTAATGACAGCCTTCATGACATCTTATTAATGCTAATGACAGCGTAATGTCACTGTCAGCCTTATGTATAAAACTTCACGTAAAGTGTTATTTTAAGGAAGTGTCTATTGATAAGTTAAACACATCAATAGGACTATGGGTACGTTTTCTGGACCTTTTCTACACTCTGGCCAAGTGGTCTAAGGTGCCGGACTCAAGGATTCTTCCTTCTGCTGCCGTGGGTTCGATTCCCACTTTTGACATATATATTTTTTTCTTTTTAACATACTTAACATTACAAATTCCACCTTTAGGAATAGATATATGAAAAAAAACCATTTTAGGGTATTTTCTGGATTAGGCTTAGGGTTAGGGCTAAAATAAAAGGTTTAGCAGGGAAGCTAAAAATAAATACGAGCTAAAATAAAACTGACGCTGCGTATCAATAGATTGGCAGTGGATTGATAAGTTTCTGTATCAATAGGTACGGCCTTATTTTAAAATCTAACCAAGTTTTAGTCAGCAAATTCATAACATTTTGCTGGGTATTATTATTTAAAACCACCACCAAAACTATATTGTCAAAGGTATTGGGACACTGTAGTGAATGCATCTGTATTGATAGCACTGACATACTTTCCAGGTAACTCTTCTACATTATTCATATCCGAGGATTAAAGGTGTAAGAGAGCATTGATGATGTTAAATATGTGCATAGGGATGAATGTTTGAGCAGAATATTTAGGTAGTATTACACATCCCCAGGTTAGCAGACAGTGAGTCATAGCGTGGTTACTTATTCCAGGCCTCAGGGCGGGGCATAAGTACATTCATTTTATATAAATGTTGTGCCACTCATTTTAATCTCCTACATATCATCATGCAATTAAACCCATTTAAACCAATAACCCAATAGCTGGCAATGTTTGGAAGATTTAGTTCAATAATGAACTTTTATTGCTTATTACGGTTTAAGTCAGAGATCACCTTTCAGGAAGATGTAACCTGTTGAATAGCTGACACTAGGGTTACTTCAGGTCCCGGGCACAAGATTAAAGCCAACAGAGGTGGCTGGAGTGATGACAACAGTAACAACCATAGAGTCACACTGTTTCTTACCTGTGATATATTAATACAGCTTATCCGTGGACGTTTGAGGATCTAGTCGTCCATCGCACATCTCCAGCCGCTCCTCTGCTGGACACTTACCTAGCTAAGATTAGCCACTTTCCTCGAAGAAAAAGAAGACGCCTCTGTTCTACCCGTCAACGCACTCTAATAACATAAAAAATATGTGTTCAGCCCAAGTAACAAGGCCTGTGTCTATTTAACACCAATACATAAAAAATAACTAATGCATGTAATGTAAGGAGAAATACATTTCCCTCCTCTGAATGCAGCTAACTGTGCTATGCTAATCAGCCGACTGGCTAACTGGCTGAGGGCTGTTGCTAAGCAGCAGAGCCAGAGACAACGTGACACCATCACCGGCCCCAGGGACTCACGGGATCTTTTGTAGTTTTAATGCCACAGGCATACACACTAAATTAAAATAGTTACAGTGTAATAAAAGAAAGTCCAATTATATCTGCCTGTACTGTTAAAGTATTGTTGTCTAAATCGTTTAGTAAGTGTTAAGTAAAATAGTCTTTACGTCCTTAATTATGTAAACGTTTGTGTTGATTGATATTTCGATGATTTTGTGTACACACCGGAATGATAAATCGCTAAATGGAATTGTGATCCGCGAAACGAATGGTTTAAGTTGATATTTGATTAATATGTAATACAATATGTGACTAAAATCGTAATACAATACTGTAACTCTTTAAAAAATACTACTTTTCATGTCAACACACAGTGATAATCTCATTTAAGATCAAACTTCTATTTTTTGTTTTCACGAGGCATTTTGTGGCAGTCCCGTTACACGGGATACGCGGCAGGCAGAATCCAGCGCTCCCCGTTTTACGTCAGCGTGTCACTTCCGGGGTTACGCGTGTCGTCATCGTTTTACCCGCGTTTGTTGAACATTTCACTGAGTTTGGCGGGACGAGTACAGGAGGTTTCCTCTACTCTGACATCTGTGAGGTAAACCTTTATTATGGCTTTATTGGTACATACGTTCTTTATGTCACAAACTACTGTTCTATTTGTGCCTGTGTTTAGTTAGCTTCCTAAGTGGCTAGCTAGAGTTCACGAGGTGCTAGCTTTTACACAGGATCAGAGGCTGTTGTTGTGATCGTGTGTTTGTTGTTTGGATAGCTAACTTTAGCACTAATGGGTCTCCTAAAGCAGCAGTACAAGTCTCCCTCTGATCCACAGGAAACAAATATGTAACATTACAATCACAGCTGTGTTCCATTTCATGCATTTTAGGATCTTTGCTAACAAATCTAAACCGCGAACTCTAGCCAGGATGTTATGAATGATTACTATCTGTATCTGAATAATGTGATGTATGACTTGTAGAACAATAAAAATAAAAAAAGCTTTACTTGCATCACAGTGTCACAAGTGATAGTGGCAAAGCCCCATCCAGTCCAGTAAATAGAAATGTAAAGATGCACTATATTTTTAATTAATAAGTGTATCTGTGACACCTATATAAACAGTACAAAAAGGTTGATTTTGCACTATTTATTTATTTTTGTGTGTGTCACATTTAGTAGACATCACACAAAAAGCATGCATTTATTTATATTCTACAAGTCTCATTGTGTTATGGCATTGCATACATGAAATTAGACATAGTAACATGTCTTATTAAAGGTATATATATTATATCTCCTGAACTATCAATACTTTTTTGAAGCATTTTTTTCTCTATGGAAATTGTGAAACCCAAATACAGGTCGTATTTTTTTTTATTTCAACAGTTTTTCACTGATTCCGGCACTACATTTTTTAAAATTTATTTTTTGATGCATTTATTATGTGTCTGAGTTAAATAATATTTGAGAAATAAAATAATAGATGGATGTGTTTTTAAATGAGTTACATAAAGGAATCATACAGCTGGGTCCCCACGGTCATGAAATTCCTGGAAAAGTTATGGAGTTGGATTTATATATTTCAAAATGGGTTTCAAAGGCAATTGCACCATTGTATGACGCTATATAAAAGATAAGTGATGGACACCACTTGCATTTTCTGTGCCACATTTTTTTTCCCGCAGAGCTCTGTTACACTAGTACAGCAGTTCTCAACTGGTGGGTCGGGACCCAAAAGTGGGTCACGGACCTGTACTAGGTGGGTCGCGGACAGCTGGTCAAAAATAAATAAATAGCCTACTTAATGTCTCTCATGTTAGACTTGTCTTTTATTTTGAAAGAAGCTTTTCTTTTGACAGGCATGCTGTGAAATGCATGTTGCAGCGGGAAATATATAGATTTATGTTGAAAAAAAGATTATACATGTGTTTTTTTAACAGCTATTTTTTTGAAAAACTACATTCTGTTGGTTGATTTCTCCAAAAAAAAAAAAAAAAAGTCGCGATTTATTGATCATGACAAAATGTGGGTCCCAGGGTGAGACCAGTTGAGAAGAGGGAAGAGGGAGTCAGGGTTGGACAATGGAAGATCATTTAAACTTAATGCTGCTCGTTACCTCACAGAGGGCTCTGTTTGTTTCCACTCTACATATGTCAGAATTGTGTCGACTGGCCTGTAAGCGT
Source organism: Gouania willdenowi (assembly GCF_900634775.1). NCBI lineage: Eukaryota > Metazoa > Chordata > Actinopteri > Blenniiformes > Gobiesocidae > Gouania > Gouania willdenowi. The sequence goes on along the minus strand of NC_041058.1, from coordinate 19,158,714 downwards.
AACGATTGTTTGAACCTTTGTGGTCACTCTCTCCGTTAGGCATTATGCAGTTTTCAGAGAGAAGGAAGAGGGTGGGTTCTCGCCCGCAGGCGGAGCTCTATGGGCAGCCACTGCAGTTCTATGGACAACCTCCTCTGGAAAACATCTCTCTCACTGAATTTGAGACTTTTGCAGTCGACAGACTGAAACGTAAGTGATTAACGTCATACTTTCTGCTCCAGTGACCTTTTTTTTTTAAATCACATTTCTTGAATAACTAGATAATAATCTTTATTTTACTCTCATTGCAGTGTTGAAGACCGTTGAGAATGTGGGAGTGAGCTATTTGAAAGGGTCGCCGCAGTACGTAAAGAAACTGGTGGCGGAATCTAAGAACCTGAACTTTCCGTACAGACTGGAAGCAAATGTGAGTAAACACAGCATGATTGCACAGATGCACACATTTAGATTACATTTAAAGTAAACTGCTTAAACACACTGTAACTTCTAAAGAATAATTGGGTCACCAAAAATCTGATGGTTTCATCTCAGGGCGTGAGAAAAAAAGCGATTCGGCGATATATCGCAATATTTCACAGCGTGATTATTTAAATCCAAAAAAAAAATTTCCATTAAAATCAGGTTTTTTAATGGAAAAACCATTTAAATGTGCTATCATACTGGGCACTTTTATAGATGTACAGTATGTAGTTGCTTTTTTTATTTAAGAATTTAGCAGAATCAGAATCTGTTGTAGAAGCAAAAGTTAAACTTTTTTGAAAAATGTAATTTAACAGTTTGATAAACAATCCACTTGTTTTTGATATTTGTACTTGAATTACAGTTAGTAGTTACTATTTAATTGTTCTCATAAGTTAAATTAAAAAAAATGAAATCGATTGTATTTTATACCATTTTCTACTTGCAAATGTGAAATTTATGTATCTCGTCAGATTCATGGTAATGCACATCCCTCGTTTCATCATCTTAAGTCACATCATTCTTGCTAATAGGAGAAAATAAAATCCTTTCTAAACTTGTACATTTTAAAAACAAATGTGGGCTACTTGTTTAGAATAAAACCACTTATGGTCATCAGATAATCCATCCAGAGTGACTGTGACAATATCCATTTCATAATGTGATGCGTAATTATGGAAGAGTATTATGGCCACGGAACAAAAAAAAAATTTGGAGGCTAAAAAAAATAAATGTCAAGCACTTCACAAAAAAAGTCAAAAATCAAAGTCAAGATTTTTCAGGGCCACTGAAAAAAAAAAAAAATCTGAGGTAAAAAAAATTAATGCACTTCAAGAAAAAAGGTCAAAAATTGATGTCAACTTTTTTTTCATTATGCTGACTGTTTGAGGAGCTGGTTAAACTATACTTACCATTATCCACTCCATTAAGGATTTTGTAACCCAGGACACAATTGGACATCCTAAATCTTCTCCATTTTTATACAGTCGTCTTGTAGGTACAAGTCACCATTAAATTGCATTTGCAAAAACATAATTAACATGGCAGACTGAATCAGACAAAACACTGTTAGTTCCTGGAAAGGTAATCTAAACAAATGACATGTTCTATAAATTTAGAAAAAAAAGCACAAGACGAATAATGATGTAATTTCCCCATCGGGGAATTTAACCCTCCACATGACAGGCGGGGCTACTGACCATCGGACTAACGACTAAGCACGTAAGCAGAGTCGCAGGTTTTGCACTTTGAAGTAACAGTCATCTGTATTTATTCTAAAGTTTAGTTTAACCAGTTCCTCAAACTGCCTTTGCACAAACAACATTAGGAGTGTGACAAAATCTCGATACGGCGATATATCGCGATATTTTTTTCGCACCTTCGATTATCGATCTGTGTTTTTTTTTTTAAACATTTTTTGCTTTTTCACTAAAATGTGCAGGTAGGTCTTCACAGAAATTTTGTCACTGTTTGTTGAAGGAACCAATATATTGTTTACTGGAATATTTCACTATAATTGTGTCACTGGTATGAAAGACCCTATTTTTTGTTTACAGAAAGCACTATTAGAGATACTTATTCATTTACATTGGTATGTTGACACTTATTTACAGAAATGTTGCACTAAAATAGTGTCACTGTTCATAGGACACGTTTTAAATGTATGGTCTTTCAGAGATATAAAATAATAATTGTATTTTTTCACTTAATTTTTTTTCTTCTTGTTATGTCATAGATTATTGTAGATTGATTTCTGACCAATATATCGATAATTGCAGTATCGTCATATCGTGAGATAATCGTTATCGTGAGGTACCCATAGGTTCCCACGCCTAGTTGGCATAATCGATTTTTGAATTTTTTTTCTTGAAGTGAGTGAATAATTTTTTTTTACTTCAGATATTTTTTTCTTAATGTGTCCCTAATACTCTCCCGTAGATAATGATTGAATAGTTCAACCATTTTTTTCCCCTGCACTCTTCAAGGATGACCGAAAATGTCAGAGTGGACTCAGTGAGCCTGACAAACGAAGAAAGGACCACATCTCACACTTCATCCTGAGATTAGCCTACTGCCAAACGTAAGTCCATAATTCTTATTTAGAATAGTGTTTGCTTAGTATGAGATGTTAAAATGTTTCTTTACATTGTCTTAAAGGGAGGATCTGAGACGCTGGTTCATACAACAAGAAGTGGATCTTTTCCGGTACCGCTTTAACGACTTAAGTCCAAAACAAAAGCTGGAATTCCTCCATAGAAACAATCTACAGTATGACACGGTGAGTTTTGTTATTTTGAATGGAATGTAGCATTTTTGCCTTTATTAAATGAGTACGGCAGCACTAATAATCCATTTGGTTGCTAAAATCACGTACATTTTTTTTTATTGAGCTGTCATTCAATTCAGCTTTATTCATATATACACCTATTAGTCATCTCATAGCACGCATCGCAAATTATAGTTATGATAAAAATTACCAACATGAGCAAGCATCAGCAACAGTGGAGACTTCCTTTTTCACCTCAGTGTTTTCACTAGATGGCACTGTTTGATTCTGGCTGAGGAACACTTTCATTCTCAACTCATTTCATTCTCTTTCTGAACTCTGGACATTAACTCCCATCATTTGTGAAATAAACAAACTATAATATGAATATGAAATTGTGTTCAGTAATTTTATTACTTTTATTTGTGCAATAAGCCATTTTCTTGTACAAAAATGAACAGCAATTATTTTGTGTAAATAGTTTTTTTTTTTTTTTTTTAGAATTCAACCAACCAATGTAGTTTTTCAAAAATAGCTGTTTAACACACACACACACACACACACACACACACACACACACACACACACACACACACACACACACACACACACACAAACAATCTTTTTTAAAACATAAATCTATATATTTTCCTGTGCAACATGCATTTCACAGCATGCCTGTGAAAAGAAAAGTTTATTTCAAAATAAAAGACAAGTCTAACATGAGAGACATGAAGTATTTATTAGGGACGTCCCGTTACAACTTTTTCTATTCCGATACAATACCGATATTGCAGCCTTGAGTATTGGGCGATACCGATATTGATTCTGATACAATATCAGCACGAATAATACATACTTTTATTACTTATTTTGTAGTGTGGAATGTTAGAGAAGGCTTGATTATTAAAAAAAACAAAAAAAAAAACTGACCCATTTATTATAAACCAATGGATTACATATAATTAACCTTTTAGAATAAGAATATTCTATGATTGAATAAAATAAATAAAAAAATAAAATAGAAGATATTGAAAAAATAAATCCAGAAAGACAATATATATTATATCGGACATTTTAGATGCAATCCGATATTTGTTTTTTTGGCTGATATCGGACCAATGTTAGGGCTCTATAAAATCTGCGTTAACAGAATCGCGAATGGAATCACGGAGTCGACCAATGAAACGCGGAAATGGACAAAATCGGCATGAAACGCTGTCACCGTGGTGCAAAGAACGTTTTTTATGGGGAAATGTTTCCGGGGACAGCTTATTAGGTGCACCCCCCCCCCCCCCCCTCCCCCCTTCTACTTCAAGTGCAGTCGTTTCAATGAGAACTTCCGGTTTACAGAATAAAAGTCCGTTGGAGCAACATTATTAGAATGTTACATTCTAACATCTCATCATAGCTAAAGAAGATAGGCTAAATTAAATTAGGTCAATTTAAACTAAGGTAATCAATAAATCTGATCAGATTCAGTAAACCATTGATCCCTGAGAGGAAATTGGAGGGCATTAATGCTTTTCTCATACATCTTTATATGACATATAAGTAATTAAAAAGGAACAGTCAGAATAATCCATGTCACTACTACCACTTATATCTGCCTTTTTATTTTTTAGTATTAATTTTGTTTCCTCGCAGGAGCTAAAAACTAATATTTTCTTTTCAAAAATGATACAAAAACTCAGAATTTAAAAAATTAAAGTGGAAAAATCATAATTTAGGAAAAAATAAAATGGAATTTGGAAAAAATAAAACAGATTTTATAGGGCCCTACATTATCTGATATCAATATTGGATCGGGACACCCCTAGTATTTATTTATTTTTGACCAGCTGTCTGCGACCCACCAGTTGAGAAACACTGCTGTAGTGGTTCAAACTGCAGGATTTCCCATTGTAAAAGGCATCCTAAGGTTCCTCCATGAAGTGTCCCTGAAAGTGTTTTCAAGCACGATTTGTGTCAAGATGCATTAAAGCTGTTCATTTATTTCGGTAATAATGTTTGCGTTCGAACTCAGTACTAAGCTGCCTAAGCACCTTTGTGAAATTCATCAATAACTTTTCAGATTGGCATCGAGGAGAAGAAGGCTCTGAAGGACAAACTTCTCAACTCCAGTCCTGGTGTCAGTGGAATCACCGTGGAGGATCAGGACTTCTACAAAGTGAGTTGCACACCAGTTTCTGCGCTCACACAAAATATGTATTTGCCGGTTTATTGCAATATTGAGCTTATATCCTGATTTATATGGAAGTTATATATCCCAACGTGTTATCTTTTGTTTTATTGATAATGCATTTTCATCAAATTGATGAAAGGATGCATCAGAAGTGTTCAGCAGATAATTTCATATATTATATAATTATCTTCAGCTCATATACAATTTTATGTTAAGGTTTCATTTATTTAGACAACTTTTTTCAGGAAATTTACTTTGATCTCCGGACATGTTTTGACTGTGAAATGAGTGAACTCTCTTATCCAGAGACCATCGGATGACAGGGGGGCGTGACCAGCTTGACAGAACTGTCATGTTGGCCACGCCCAGAAAGAGCTCATAAGGACGCATCAAAGCGATCAGGAACACTGACACTTGACAGTTGAAACATGTCGGGAGATCAAAGTAAATTTCCTGAATAAATAAATGAAAGCTTAACATATTTTTCAAAAAGAAGACAATTAAATATGTTCAGGTTTCATTTATTCAGACAAATTTTTCCTTTTGAAATTTACTTTGATTTCCTGACATGTTTCGACTGCCAACTGTCAGACCTCCTCACATGCCTCTGAGGAAGACTGACAGTTGGCAGTCGAAACGTATCAGAACATCAAAGTAATTTTTCTGAAAAAAGTTTTTTAAATAAATGAAACCTGAACATTAGGGCTGTTCGATTATAGAAAAAATAATAATCACAAGTATTTTAGTCATAATTGAAATCACGATTATTCAAACGATAATTTGTCAACCAAAAAGTTATTTAATTTTTGTACAAAATAATGTAAAATATATTCTTTAAACATGAATGAAAAGTGTACCACTGAAGTAAACAACTCAGTTAGTATTAATAATCGGTGTGTGCCAAGCTTTATTATTTGTAGATGTCCAAAATCGTAGAAGTTTGTTTTATTTAGCAAATAAAGTGTATGTAAAATATATATTATTATTTTTAATAATCGTTTTTTTCTCGATTATGTTATTTTTGTATTTGTTGGGTGTAATAATTGAAATTGTAATCAAATTTGGATTAATTGGACAGCCCTACTGAACATATTATTTCAAAAAGAAGTCTAAATGAACATGTTGGATTTTTAAATTAACATATACACGTAATACACAATATTTACACACGCATATCTGTGTTTTTTTTTTTAACTTTTGTTTATTTAAAAAGATAAGAGTTTTGGGGTTTGTTTGCTTTACCATTACATTTGTTTTACATCCATTGTTTGCCTTTTGTTTAGATTAGGTACCTGTTATCATCTTATCCATTCTGTGGAGTTTATTCAGTGCTGTGGTGCAAGTTTGCAAAGCATTGAACTCTGAACATTGATGTGGATTACATTCAAGGATATAAAAAAAAAAAAGATTTATCTGCTTGGTTCAATTTTAATTCCCCAGCTTTCATCCAACTGAGGCCATATCTCATCAAGTAGTGTCAGACATCGTCTTGTTAAAAATTAATGAGCCTGCTCACATTCTTCCCTGAGGCAGTTTACAGGAACTTATTGGAAAGCCGTGCACTTGTCAGTGAGGATTCCTTGACACGTACCACTAAAGATCTATATTGGTATCAATTCATAGGCTAAGGTTTGCATGGCAGAACATTCTTTTGACTCGTCATAAATGGAAAGCGTACTAAGAACGAGTGTCTGACAGATCACCATAGCAACCCATTCAAACCTCATGCTCTCAGGTCTATTGTTTAGGATAGTTTAGGTTATCACATTGTTTCAGTAACCCCTGCATCTCACTGTGGTTGCAGTGTTACATACATGGATGTCTTGAACACACTGGTTTAATATTTATTTATTTAATCCTAAAGGTTCCATTCCAAGACGCCCTGGACCTTGTGCGAACGAGGAAAGTGTACCTTAAAGCAGGATACGTTTACATCCCTCACCAGGAGATTGTCACCATTGTTCTTAATGATTTCCGCACACGGCTATCCAAAGCTCTCGCTGTGAGTATTTACAGCTCCTTGGTGTGTGATGTGGGGGTAGAGGATTTTGCCCCAGACTACTTTAGACTTTGTTTCACAGATTTAAAGTTGCATAAATGGCTCTTCTTTCTTGTACATATAATTGAAACCATTCATAGAAATATAGAACAATGTACTGTATATACTAGGGATGCAACAGCACAGACAACCAGTGGTTTAATACCTTGTTTTTTGGTGAAGGTGTGGTTCAGTTCTGATGGCCCGGGCCATTAGTGTTTCCATTGTTAAGTGTTTTAAGTACATTTTAAAAACCGCAAGAAATTAAGAAAGAGAGCTACTTTTTTTTTGTTTTTAAAAAAACATTTTATTTTACTTTGAAGCAAAACAAATCTCCTACACATCCCTGTTTATGGTGTATTGTATGATATAAAATAAACAAAACTTCATAAAAGATAAAATAACACTTCCAAAGGCGATACGTGTAAAACAATGTTTACAGTCGGTAATTTTTTTGTTCACTGTTTTCTCTTCCTTGTCATTAAAGGGTGATACTAAAACCCGGAAACATTTTGTAGACACATTAACTATGTCTCCGAAATGTTTGCGGGTTTTAGTATCACCCATCATTAGACTGGACAATGAAAGCTAAATGTTCCCACACCGCTAACTTTAAAGACAGTGGTGCTTCCTTAAGCCGTAGCTGCTCTTCACTGCTCGCCAAATAACGTTGTTGTTAGCATCACCAAACTTTAGCGCGCTGAGATGTTTTATTAACTCACGCCCTGGGGTTTCTTCATCCCTGTGCACTGACTCACAGGCTCACAGGCAAATCCAATTTAGGGAGACATACAATACGCATTAACCTGGCAAGAGCCAGAATGATGTGTAGCCCCTCCCTCTAACTCTAGTTCTCCGCATCCATCAGGGTCTGTGTTTGGTGAATCCTTTCGTAACCAGGGAGGGACATGAACAGAATGCTTGAAGCTGATTGGGCGAAGTGCCTGTCCACCATGATTTGTTTTAGCCAATCACACGGTAACAAATAATGTTGTTGTCATCAGCATGCGCTGCAGAGACACTGCTACAACAACAACAAGGCTCCGTGGGTGAAAACGTTTTTTTGGGGGATAGTATTGCTGCGGTCATTATGTCGTTGAGTGACTTTTTCCATTTTTGCAACACGAGTATGCGAGTTAAGGGCACGTTAACCATCCTTCTGCGTCAACATCTTTCTATTTTGAGTCGGAGCTACGCTAATAGCGGTAGCCCAGCTAGTTCCTCTCCCCGCAACTGCGCAGTTGCTTCAGCGCTTCTGCCTTCGTCACAACCAAATATCCCACCCAAAACCACAACACTGCCTCATGATTGGTGCTAATCGGTTCTGTTCGGTTTCGAAAGGCAAAAGTGGGAACAGCACAAGATGGATTCTGGTGTTTGTGAACACCAGAATCCATCTTGCAGTCAAGGTTAAATGCACACAGCCTGTACGCCTAACCGTAAAAACCTCAGTTTACAAATCAGTATTGAACCGTGGAAGCCGTACCAAACGGTTAAATATGTTATTGAGAATTGTTGCATGTCGAATATATACAGACTATGATACATAGTATAATTTATTCAACATTTTCATTCCCTTAATTTGTTTGTGTTAAGTGTTGTGAACACGCATACTTTATTTGCATATGTTTGGTGGTTCTTTGAGACAAGTCATGTCTACAAGAGTGTGCAAAAAGCTTGGTTCAAACGACTGAAATGAGAATTCGCACGTGGAGTGAAATGTCCTCAGGGACAACCAGTAGAGAAGTGTTCCCTCTCCCAATAGGCATAGTGTTTGTTTTGAATACCCGGGGCATTTGTGTGTGTGTGTGTGTGTGTGCGCGCGTATGCCTTTGCATTGCTCAAATGCCCTCAGGGACATGAAACAAATTGTTGTAGAAACTACTTGAATACTATATTATAGAGAGAAGACAAAGGTCCTTTTTATTGTGGTAAATGGCGAGGCTGAGTAATGCTCACACAACGCTTTGATGTTACTCTGTTTGTGAGTTAACTTATCGGTGAAGGCAAACAACAACTTAGAGGAATGTGGATACTAAGGAAATGAAAGTATTTTAATATTTCCAGTCTGTTTATCTCATAATTTGGCAATAAATATCACAAATGAAATCATCTTAAATGTTTTGGCTGTAAGTGTAACAGTCCAACTCCTCACAGTGGTCCGTACACCCCACAAATAAAACAGATCTATACAGATTCTCAGAAGTTGTTACTCATCTCCTGGCATTTACCCGTACTGACTGAAGGCCTAATATGTTAATAACATTTTTATTTAGAACTGAATCATTTTAAAGGCAAATACACTTCAGGTGGGATTCCTTGGTGTAGCTTAAGATATAATCTGTACGCAAATGATATTCAGTAGCTGTCACCAGAAGCTTTTATGCTGTCTTCCTAATTAGTTAATTGGGTCACATTTAATCCCTTTGAACTGCTGCCTTTGGAGATGAATCTATTTTAGATTGTACTCGTGTAGATTCGGATTTCTGTTATCATTCAGAAAGTTTTTATTTGTGTAAATGGTGGCATTTTGGGTCTGCTGTAGCTCATTTGCCAAATAAATGTCTTACTATATAGAACACAAAGAACCTGCTTGTCCAAATCAATAGCAAGCACAAATGGAAAGAGCTACTTGTTGTTTTTTTTTTTCTTCTCCCATTTCAAGGTAATTATCTGGCCCACTAACTGTGAATGTAAGAATTCCTCCAAAACAGTCTTTCTTGTAAGTGTGCCGTTGTGCTTCTTTAATGGTTATTTCCTCCACCGAGGACAGCGAGAGGGCATCACAGTAGACGTGTCATTAAAAAGGTATGAAAGTGAAAGCAGCCTGTTATTGGTTGGATGTTTATTTTCACAAATGGTGCATAGGATCCCAGGCTTTGCTCAGCGTGTGGAAAGTAGACCATGAATTGTGTGAGGCTGTCACATTAGAGGCTTGTTTATAAAGCAGTTAGAGGGAAATGTGCTTGTTTCCCAGAGACGTATGCATAGTTTGTTCTAGGACACCTTTTGTTTTGTTTGTTAGGATAGTCTGTAAAAAGGAAACCTGCAACTATGTGCTACTTATATTTCATTTCCATCAAAACAGTGGCTTTTGAACTGTTGAAGGTGCAAGTAATGTTGATTGTAGAACACAAAGCTGCGCCACATGGTGTTATGTGATAGCAGTTCTTATGGCAGGGAGACAAATTACAAACATTTGACCTGTGTAGGCCTTAATTTCATGAGAGAATGTGTATGCGTAAAGCCCTATTCGCATGGGATAAGTATTATCTGGGGACCCCATGTAATAAATAAATGACCCCCCAACGTCTGCTTTTTATGTGGTGCATTCGCACAGGATAACTAAAGCCTGAGGTTTTGCTGAAATTTATGGACATCTTCCGGATATGATCGCTGCGTTTTGCGTAACATTGGCTCACATTGTTTTCAACTTGGCGGGCGCTAAGAAGTAAAGTAGACACTGGACGTGAGAAGAAATCTTAAAATTTGCCAAAAGGAAATAAACACGTGTCCTGGAAACAAAACAATGAGTAATCACGCATCAGATCCTGCCTTTTTCTGTCCAAATCACAGAGATGTCTATTCACGTTGGGTTAGTATTATCACAGGACCCTGGAGTTCAGCAAAATATATTAAGTAATTTGTAAAGTTTTTACTTTACAAATTACTGACATGGCCGATTCGCACGGGATTTACATCACAGACATTCTCCGCAATTATTACAAATCGCGTGTGGTCCCGAAGTAAAACTAATCTCGTGCAAATAGGGCTTTAAGACTTAATTATTAGAGAAGTTGGGCTTACGTCATAGATGACGTGCACCATCTTAAAATGGGGGAAGCAACTATTTAGCCTCCTGTTTGTCCGATGACAAAAACGTCTTTATTTCAGTATAGGAGTGATTTATATCCCGGTATGTCAAACAACTATCAAGAAACACTACCAGAAGAGGCCAGGGGGCGATATAGGGCTAAGTTATCAGTGCTAGGGATATCTGAGTGTCCATACAAAGTCTGATTGATGAACAATCCAAAACATTGGCCCAGTTTCACCTACCCAGATCTTTACAATTACCTCATAAATTAATCACGTGAGTAACCCACACGGTAAAAATCTTGCAGTAAAATCCTCACACGTCATTAATCACAGTGTATTTTATAACAAATATAAATACAACATATTCCCATCTAGAATGAAAACTAAAGCCACCAAGATGCCCCTAAAATCCTCAATCCTCATTTCAGATCTTAACTGTTCACTTACCGGTTATGGAATGTAGAGAGCACACGTAGGAATGGGTCATTTTTGGAGACCAGTTTTGATCCATCCATCCTGTGAAGTAAAGCCAGCGTTTTTTTTTTTTTTTTGGGATGATATAAAAAATGATATCTGTATTATTTTTTACATTGGACAGCTTTTCGGCATGGTGGTGAAACCTTTTCTGTTACAACAGGAGTCAATGCGTTGTTAATGTTGTTTTAACCCCCAAAAAATATGGCGACTGGCATTCCTAGGCAGAAACATCACAACTTATCCAGATGCCCAACTTCCCGAATATTCAGCCTTGCTCTCTTGACCAGTAGAGTAACTTGCATTTTGAAGTGTTTGTGCCCTGTGATTGGCTGAAATCGCACAGGCTACAGCAGTGCTTCTCAGTGTGTAATGGGGAAATTACAAGTGGGGCGCGACAAACAGGAGGACATTTTCAATTTCATACCAATCTTTTTTTTTTAACTCCGAGTGGTATGACAAAACAAGATGATTTTAATAGAAAATAAAGAACCCAACAATCATTTTGAAATGACATATTTGGTCAAATGTTTGTAGTATAAGCAAAAAATTAGAATAAAGCCAACATTTCCGAGCGAAACTAAATGTAATGTGGGAAAGAGTGGAACATTAAATAAACTTTCAATAGCTGAAATCAATTTCCTTTTTGTAAGCTTTTGGGCACCGATTGCTAACATTTTATGATTAGTTGTTTTTTTGGTTTATTATGAAAAAATTAATGTTTGTTCAATAAATTGAAAATATGTAATTTATCAGGATTATTTAGGGGCAATGGGCACAGGTGGGGCTTGCAAGTTCACCTTCATTCAAAGAATTCCCAAAGAACTTTGAGAACCACTGGGCTTGCAGATGTGCTTTAGTATCTGAGCTGTTATAAAGCTAAATGACTAAATATGACAGCTGATCCACTGCTTTCTCCCTAAACATATACTTTCCAAGTTTTGCTGTATTAGTTTGCTTTTTAAACTAAAATGTGATTTTTTTTTTTTGTTTCGTTCTGACAGAATCGCACTAGATATTTGGTATTAAGGAATAATATGATTTATATACTGTTTATATATTACATTTACCAGCACATTAAAACAACTATTGTAAAACAAAAAAAAAAAAAAAAAAAAAATTGCTAGTGTATAAAACAACAAAATAATTCAATTCAACAAAATATAGAGTCCATACTGAGAAAGAAAGAACCCAACAAGATCCACATGAACAAGCGTTTAGCGACAGTGGGAAGAAAAAACTCCCTCTTTTTTACAGGAAGAAATCTTCTAGCAGAACCAGGTTCAGAGGTGGCAGCCATCCGCTGTTCCAGACTAGTTGAGCCACGACCCACTAATTTTTTCCATCCGAGTGTTCCAGGCAAGTTGAGCCATGAACCATTGATCAGGAACCGCTAGCTCCAGCATCAAGACACCTGAAACTGAAAAGAGAGCGAGGAGAAGGCACAGACTGCAAGAAACATGATACACTCGTTCCTAGTGGTTAGGTTAACATTAAACGTCTTGCGGCTCCATGTTCTGAAATGATACCACTACAGAGGAGGTTTCGTCTTGTACTGGTCGCACGTAATGATATATGGGTTGGACATCAGTGTAATGGCGCGTTCACACCAGACAAGTCCAAAGCGTCAACAGCATCAGGTTTACATAGACAATATATGGTGGACACGCTTCTAGGGAGCGTCAGAGGTCCCGCTGCGCGTCCCGCGCTTCCTGTTCAGTGTGTTTTGAAGCTTTTGACATGCGTCTGGTGCCTCCAATGTGGCCGATGCTGGAGTTGGGATTGTTGAACTTTTGGGGCATATCACGGCATTTCAGCCAATCAGGAGCTTTCCCCACGTATTCAGAATAATGAAAAAAAACACTAACTGGAGGCGGGGACAGATGGACAGGCACTCTTCTGCTGGAATAGAGCGCCTGTAGTTGGTGTCCTGGTAGGAGATGCGAGTGCCTATGGTCGTCAAACTGGGCACGGGAGAGACGGAAGTAGCACTGAAAGTGACTCTTGTCCGAGCGCAGCTCTGGTGAAGCCGATGAACGGGAGTCGGAGGCGGCGTGTTCAGCAAGGAACTCCAAACTTTATTCTCCATTCAACCACACTTCTCTATAGCCTTCTGACATCACAGTGAGTCACACCAAAATACATCTGACTGGAAACACAGCCTTCTCAACACAATAATGTTCCCCACAATTTCACAGTCACTGGGTGAATAATGAACGTAACTGATCGCCACAATATCATCCATTGTATGAACACCACCGGCAACAGAGAAGCCCCTCCCCTTGACGCGCGCTTTTCCCAACTTAATTGGACGCGCGTACTTCAATTCAATGAGCACAAGCGTCCAACTACGGGTGTGTGGCATGATTTTGACGCCCAAAACGCATTTGGGGTGAACCTCCTATCAATGGTGTGAAGCAGTGTGAGCAGTATGATCGGTTATGCACAAAACTGCAAGATTAAAAAAAAGGTTTTTAATAAAGTGTCAACACAGCAACTTTACGATAACTCCAAATGGGTTTTCAGGCTTGAGCAGCAGACGATTTTTGGCTAATTTCCAAGCAAACCCTTTCAGACAAGGTAGAAGCCCTGAACCTGATCCGTTTGGCTGTTTTAATCCTTCAACCAAGACTGCTTGCCATTACTCATCTGATGCCCATTTCTACTCTAGCTGACGGCTCGCTCGCTACCAGCAGTGCATTCTGATGAACGCCTACAACCGCTTCTCAACCATCTCAGGTAACCAGCAGGATTCCTACCTTTAATGCCATTTTGACAAGAATTCAGAATTCATCTTTGGCACCAAAGAAGTTAAAAGGCTTGTATCTGGTATGAGGCAGGATTTATGTTATGGCCTTGTTTGTTTACTCATCATAATTCAAGTTACTTATGTTTTTAAGCAAGCGAGTATATTGTTTCAATAATTAAAGCTGGGTTGCGTCTTTGCTCCTGTTATACTTTTTTTTTATTTAAATGAATCACATTGAGTCTCAAAGTAATTAATTACTCCTCTGGCTTACTTTTATGGATGATGTGCTAAAATAAACAAAAGCTTAATTAGTTTGCTAAAATTGTACATGTAAAATAAAAAGCAATGTATTTATGTCTGGCTTTCCAAAAATATGTGTTAGGCAAGGCAGCAATTTACCTTTATATGATTAAAAAGTGCAAAAGATAACATTAAACAAAGTTTAAAAATCAACAATAAAAACATTTGATCAACAATAAACGGATTAAATCTGAGTTTTCAACAGTGAACTGCACTCATATGTTTTGTAGGTATTTTAATGATATACCCATGTAAATCTAAAGCTCACAGATTGTAAAAACAATAGCTCTAATGTTAGCTCGAGCCTTAGCTTTAAACTACAAAGTTGTGTTGTTTATACAAAATATGATAAATTATCCTGCTCATGACATTAAAATCATCCTATCTGTGACCAACTTTCTTGGTCTAGTTGTTACTTGTTGGTACATGAAGGAGTAACTTAGGGATACAACAAGTGAAAAGCATGAAGACGGAGGAAGCTTGTTTTTGTTTCTGGCATTAGAAGGTTGTTGGGATTAGCGGGTGGGATGCTCATCTTTATGGTAGGAGGAACTCATTGAAATATCTATCTTCTTTATCTTCCTGCAAAATCAAAAACCCATTATTTTTGTTTCTAATCCAACACTATTATTACACTAAAGCATTCTTCATTTTTGAGGCATTGTCCAGATGTTTTTTTTCTTTTTTTTTGTTTCTTTCTTCAGCCATGCATATGTGGGACAGGATTACAGCATTCAGAAAAATGTCGGGAAAATCTCCCTGGAACAAATCGATTCGGTGAGTTACCTTGACTTATTCTTGTTCGATTGTTTTATATAAATATATATTCTGGCCACTAGTGGTGAAATAAGTGATGCATCTTTGTGTCCATTTATTTTTGTTTAATCATTATGGTCTGGAATGATGTCATTAGGATCATTTAAATGAGGGTAATTTGAATTAAGGTGATCAAAACCTGATCAGATTCAGTAAATTATTGATCCCTTAGGGGAAATTGGGTGACATTAATGCTGCTCTCTTACATCTTTATATGACATATTAATAATTAAAAATGAGCAGTCAGAATAATCCATGTCAGTACAACTTTCAATTGTATCTTACTTATTATTTTTAATTACATTTTGATTTTTGACATACATTTTTGTTCAATTATAGTTTTCTTTTTTATTCGTATTTTTCTTTTATTCCTCACAGTACAAATATGTATTATTATATGTATTATTGCGTAAAAAATGCGTATGCATTTAAATGTATAAAATATTTTTTATAATTGTGAATCGCAATATCTGTCAGAAAAATTTCAATTATGTTTTTTGTCAAAATCGTGCAGCCCTATCATGTTTAACATCTGACTCCCTGCAGCTTTCAGGAAAGTCCTACCCACTCTGTATGCGGCATCTCCACCAGGCTCTTCGAGAAAACCATCATCTACGCCATGGAGGTCGTATGCAGTATGGCCTCTTCCTCAAAGGCATCGGCCTTTCTCTGGAGCAAGCTCTGCAGTTCTGGAGGTCAGAGTTCATCAGAGGCAAAGTGGATGCAGACAAGGTAATTTAATTTTTAAAATGTATTTTTTGTATGTAGTTATTTGTATTAATTTAACTCCATTGACATATGGGAACGTTTCTGTCCTAGTGGAATATATATTGAAAAATGATGCTGATGTCAGGCAGCTCCGTGACACAATGGCTCGCATCACTGCCTCTCAGTGCAGATAGATTGTGGGTTTAAGTCCCACACCAGCCCTGTTAACCACGATAAGCACCCAGAGTGAACTGGGATAAGCTTCACTGACCCCTGCCATGATACAGGATTGAGAGGTATAGAAGATGATTGCTTCACTAATCAGAAACCCACCTTAAGAATCTAAAAACTGCTATTGTGTCATAACAGTTTATATATGTCATAATAATATATGTCGTAATTAATTCTTCACTTTATTCACTCTTTTTGCCCGGTTTATCATTTGCCAGTTTGTAGGGGTATACGGTGCCCATACACCAAGATAGGACAGAAGGCCAGTATATCAGAGGGCCAACCCCCAATAACTCTTACAGGCAATTTTATGACACCAATGAACCTAAATGACATGTTTTTTATGTCATGCTATCACAATGGTTTAGCCTTTATTGCCTTTGCTTGGTAAATGGATCTGATTTATGTAACACTTTTATCATGACATGAATAGTTCCAGCGTGCTTTTTATTATCAGCTACATTCATCTAATCACACACACTGATGGCAACAGAGCGGCCTTGCAAAGCACTGTTGGGATCCCTTTAGGGTTCCAAAGCTATACCCATCAGTGTCTAGCCTCAGGCAGAACACTGATAGAGATATCCAAGCTCTCGATTAGAAGACAGACCCACTACCACCTGAGCCACTTTTTGTGTATTCATAATGCAGTCACTATTCCAAACAGTCTGCAAGTAACATTTCATTAATGCAGCAGGTTTCCTCTAGATCCTGGTTATGCACATTTTTTTGTTGGTTCAGGTATAGATCCTTTAAAGTTGCTCTTCCTTAAGGTGCATTCACAACGAACGCGACCGCAGCGCTGCAGTAGCTTCCATCGTCCCCTGATGTGTCGTTTGCACATAGTGGTGCTTTTTGGTCACTCCATCACTTCATCGCTCCAGTGACGCGATCACTAGGGAACAGTCTGCGTGTGTGTGTTTGAGCCGATGACATGGAAGAGAGAAAGAGAGAGAGGGTTGATCACTTCTTTTCCTTTTTGCTCCGCTTTTACGGTGTAAATGATCAACTTACGGCGATATTAAAGAATGAGTTCACTCAGAATGTGTTATGATCAGTAGTTACTGTGGTTTTCAAGAAGTTAACCGCTTTAATTTTTTCCCGATAAATTGAGGAAGCCGTACAGCCTCCGCTGCAGCCGTCTGCACTGTAGCGGGAGGTGCTGCAGCCTCCGCTGTACAGACAGTGAAGGATGAGGGATTTGTCACTTTAAGTTGCTTTAAAAGTTCAGATTTTTTAACTTTGAGCGACGGGGTCGCGCTCGACACGTCAGGTCGCTTTGGGGAGATAACTTGAGATCACGTCATTTACATTGATTTTAATGAAATTGCGTTGCTTCAGTCACTTCAGTCGCGTTCGGTGTGAAAGCACCGTTATGCATGTGGAGCACTGAAGCAGAAAATAAATGCACAAAGGTTAGTATCATTGACAGTTTCTGCAGCTCAGATGAATGTGTTGTTTCTTTATTGATTATCAAGTTAATAAAATATAGATCAACAAAGTGATCCGGATGTAATTACATGTTATATTAATGCTTAAATAGCTTAGCCTTGTTACTAGAAAATATTGCATTGAGTGTTATTATCAATGAAATAGGTCTGTACGGTTTTTCTCTACCATCTTTCCGGATTTTTAAATAGAACTGCTCCGAGGACAGATGACGAGAGTAGTATAATTTCAATGTGGTTTATTCACAAGCAAAGTTTAGTAGACTAAGGAAAAAACCCAGGTGGCCAGAGGAAGATGTCTGTATTTTTCCATATCTGTGTGTGTCTCTCTGTGTTTCTTCATGGGTGGACCCTGTTTTTTTACACTGTACACACGAGAGACTGGTACAGATGCGATCTAGCCATATATATATAACAGTGCAGTCTAGCTCTCCTCTGCTCCTGACCTTGAGGTCATGAAAACAGTTCACAGTTGTGTGTGTTCAAACCAAAGCAACAGATTGTCAGGGCCTACCAGACAGACATTAAAAAATACAGAAATCAACCTTTAATTCCCATTTTGACACAATTTAACCATCTCAACCCAATGCACACTGATATGCAAAGAAATGACTCATCAATGCTGTATTGACTGTTTTTAGGTTTAACAAAGTATTGTGATGAGCAAATTAGAAGTGTGCCAATATATTGATTATTAGATTAATCGCGATTCAACACGTGACGACGTTGATACATCTGTTTGGCTACTTTAATTAATGGATACAGACACATATGCCTTGTTTAAAAGTATGAAATAGTCACAAAGTGAGGAAAAAAGAAACGTTGAATGGGTCGGGATGCATCAAAAATTGTGATAATTGTTATTATCGTAATAATTGTTGATTAATCGAATCGTAGCCCACGGAGTCGGAAACGAATCGCAAGCCTCCTTAGATGCCACACCCCTAGAGCTAATGGATTATTAATTTTAAACAGACGGCACAAGTAAATGTATTCAAACTGTTCTTTAGTATTCCAATTGTTCTTAAGATATTCAGTTGCAGTAGTAGATTTTCATGCTTGGTAGTTTGTTACAATTTTAGATCATTTTTTTTGGAATTTGGTACCTATTGGTTACTGGGCTGCAAAGAAACAAAAAAAAAGTTTTAAAAAAAAAACATTTTATTTTTATGAATGTTCCGATAATTTTTGTAAAATTGTCACTTTTGTTTTTGACCTTACACTTTTACTGGTTTATTTACTGACCGAATAATTGTTTCATTTTTTTTCATAGTATGTATTTTGTTATTAAAGTACTGACATACACAGAGAACAAACAGTACAGTGTATGAATATATGCATATAAACACAAAGCAGGGTTGCTTTGTGTTGTCTATGAACTATGATCAGCAGTAGTATCTTGTGCTTAATGCTTTCCTGCTAATGCTGCTACTAGGTAGCAATGAGAAACACTAGGGATGTAACGATTCACTCAACTCCCGATACAGTTCGATTCACGATACTGGGTTCACGATACGATTCTCTCACGATTTATTTTACAAAATGGAACTGTAGACAAAAATACTGTTATTATTTTCCTTTTATATTTCATTGTCAAAAGAATCCCTTGATAAACAATTCAAAACAATGCAATTTAACTAAAAATAAATCTTGAATGAAATAAATAAAGGAATAATACAAATGAAAGTGAAGCCTATTAATTTAAATTCTGGTTCTATAATAAACAATGCAAAACTGCAAAATAGTTCTTTTTCTTTTAAAAGTGTAACTGAAAATGTATTTAGTGCCTTAACAATTGGACTTAAAAAACAAAAACAAACCGTGATTACACTGATTTACGTCATATTTGTTTGGACCAGCAGAGGGCGCTGGTAACACAGTGGTCGGTTGGCATGCAGATATCTTGCAGTGAAGAAGAAATGCTATGCTAGCAGACAGACCTAATAGAAAAACGTGACTTTTACAGATATTCAAGTAATATTATAGATATTCTTTCGGTGCTTAAGGGGTAATGAATCATTTATTAACATATTTAAGAGTAGATGGCGGCCAGAAAGAAAGTATTAGCAGACTCCGCCCGCCGCCTACACTTGTGGATAGCGCCCTCTGCTGGTTAAAAAAAGTACTGCGATTCAATTTTCAGAAAATCGATAATATCAACCGTGATACCTATGAATCGATTTTTAACTGCCTTACGATTAATCGTTACATCCCTAAGAAACACACATTTATTAATTCTAACACTAACCGGGCTTAACTACACAATGGTAGAATACGTTGTCTTGTTTTTGGAAAGCAACTTGTCATTCATGTGCGGCATATTTAACTGTTGCATGCCTGGACAGCTTTGTACATTTTGTGGGGAACAATAGTAACATTTGCTTTGAATACAAGACCAAACTGCATGAATTCCGAGCAACCAGGTGCTAGCAGAGCCTTCATTGTTTGTCTGTGCTACTCCTGTGTGGTGTCCCATATCTGAATTTGCTTGGTTCCTGCGTCTGAGCTCCCAAAGAGAGCTTGGAGATCTTTGCACCAAACCTTGCTTTTTGTTCTTCAGCAGTGAGTTGCTGACTAGATCACTGCTCCCACAGTGATGTATGGGCTGTGATGAAAATCTGTACTTTGTGGCAAGCTGCACAAAGCCTGCTCATTAGTGTGCGATGGGAGGCAGTGATGCCGAAAGGGAAGCCTGGAGCAAGAGGCGATGCAATAATAGACAAAATGCAGAGAAGGAATGGATGAAATAAACTCCATATATACAGCTTTCTTGGTATCAAAGTTGATCCATTCGTTTGAAGTAGTGTCTGTTTCTGCCTCATGTTGGTATCCCCATGTCCTTGTGCTATCTCCCTCAAGGACAGTGTTAAAAGATATCTAGCATAGACAACATGTTTTCTCTAATTGTGTGTACTGAGTTCATTTTTTGGGCAGGGCAGTTCAACTGAGAGGCAATAGATAAAAATCACAGGTTTAAATGTTACATTTATAGTTAATAGTTTTCTTTCTTTTGGTTACGTATCTTTCAAAACTTGGAGGAGCTTGCAGCACTTCGAAGACCCTCGTTTTTTTATTGTTTGACGGAGTGAAAGGGCCTCTTGTGTAGATTATAAAGGGTAGTGCTTTAAGAGCATATCTCAATAGAGGGATTATAGCTTTCTGTGCATCAGTCGCTATGGACAAAACCAAAGATGCTATGCCAGGTTTATACACACTCACCCACACACGTAATCCTTTTGATTGTGGTTTTCTCTGTTGCTATTGGAGCAGGTGTCCTACAGTGGAATGACTACCTACGATTTGCATTAGAAGTTAGGCCTCTTCAAATCTTTTGTGCATGCGTTTATTCTCGTCTCAATTTGCTCGTTGCAGAGGTCAGTTGCGGTGGGAATGCACACCGGATTATGTGAAGTGTAGGAAGATGATGGAAAGGTTAATTATACGATCATAAAACACAGAAAAGCTGCATCCGTGGGATAAAGTCAGAACAAGCTTGAAAGATCTGTAGAGTTTCAAGAAATAAAATAAAATAAAATAAGGGCATCTCCTCATTCTTATTTATACATATTTATATATTTAAAATTAAATGTATGAATAGACCGCTTAGATATGTGTACAAAATTTTTGTTTTAATAAAAATGGCTTTTGATTTTATGTCATTGGTGCACATTAAAATCTAATAATCTTTTATTATGTAGTAAATTTACTTTTCACTACTTTGAATTTTCTGTGTGTTTGAATTATTCCACATAATACATGTCAAAACACTTTAGTGCCTGTGGAGTTTCAGACTGGTAATAAAGTAAGAGAGTCTCAAAGAATGGCATACAGCTTTACATAATTAATATTTGATTTATCTTTCTTCAGGACGATTTAATGACTCTCTGAATTGTCTGTGCTGTGAGTCACATTAGCAAGTGAAAGGGTTTTTATTGCATTGTTAATGTATTGGAATGGGTGGCAACATGGTAGTATTTGTCACAGGGCTATGTGTACTTTTATTGTAATGTTTCCTTTGACTTTCATGGAAAAGTAACTTTAGTTGGATGAAAGGTTTTATGAGCATCTCTGGGATCTGCTGCTTACTTGTTTATGTGTACACTGTCCCTTGATTGTGCTTCCAGGTTTTCAGTTTGCTTATATCCATTTTTTTGAGTGACTAAATTGATTTATTTTTACAACAAACGAGTAGAAAGCTTGAAATGCCTTGTCAGTTCTCAACGATACCTATCTTAAGAGGCAAAAATCGTTGCTCCTGTGAAATGTTTTCAACTGCCTAGTAAATGTTTAGTTGAACATTGTACAAATGAGAAGTAGGGTCATCAGCACTAATTAAAGGTTAGAGGTTTACTATTTATCTCATTGTATCTATTTTTGGGAAATATTTGTCTCCAGATGAACATTTTAAGCCAAATGTGTTGTAGTATTGATTAAAAAAATTAGGAAGCGTAGAGTAGGTTTGACTCGAGCCAAAGTGGGGGCTTGTCTAGACTCTTTGGCAGGGTCGTTTAAAACGCAATGTTAGCTTGTACCTTTGCTGTAAACTAGAGGCTAATTTCAAATTGCATCAATAACAATTCACTGTAGAGCTGTGCTG
Source organism: Gouania willdenowi (assembly GCF_900634775.1). Lineage (NCBI taxonomy): Eukaryota > Metazoa > Chordata > Actinopteri > Blenniiformes > Gobiesocidae > Gouania > Gouania willdenowi. The sequence continues at coordinate 19,136,624 of NC_041058.1, read as the reverse complement.
TTGAATACAAAAAAATAATGAATTCTCCCGCTCATGACATTATTGAAATCATCTTACCTGTGACCTACTGCCATGAACGTTGTACAAATTAGAAGAAAGGTCATCAGCACCAGTTAAAGGTTAGAGGTATACTATTTGTTTCATTTAATCTATGGGTGGGAAAGTTTGGCACCAGATTAACATTTCTACCTGAATTTATTTTAGTATTGATTTACAAAATGAGGAAGCATAGAGCGAGTTTGACTCAAACCAAAGTGGGGGCTTGTCCTGACTCCTGGGTAGGGTCAATCAAAACTTAAAGGTCCAGTGTTATGCTATTATTCACACAGCATGTGTTCTAAGAACCGCAACAATATAGCATTTGAAGTTTATTTTCCCAAACTCTTTTTTGAAGTTTTAGCCCTCTGAAAAGTCATGTTAATGATGTTCCTGAAAACAGGCTGTTTTGGTGCCTTCATGCATTTACATGAGTGGGCGTGTCTATAGACGCAGACATCATGCCTCTCTCTTGGAGAGGCTGATCACCATAGCGATTCTCTTTTGTTATCCACACACACTTGTTTTCAGCCAAAAAACTGCACATTACAGTAAAACGCATGGCTATTTAAGCGGCTATTGTGATTGTGAGTCTGACAAACGCTGCTCCACTGTGTGTTTGTGTGTGTCAGCAGCAGCACTGGAGTAAACTGTCATCTGAATCAGCTGTTTCAAACACTCACCGGAGTGTTGATGCTAAGTAACTTTCTTGTCATCCTCACCTCTTATAACCACAGTAATAGTCCGTTTAAGGTGATAATCATTGTTTTGTCCAACTGCGGCATTGCATTGGTTCACAAACACATCAGATCACGTCAAAGGCAATACAAGGCAATATGACGGCTACTAAAAATGAAACTGGCTGTGAGCACTTACTCTGCATTTCGGATTATCTATATACTGGATAATCTATATACTGAATGTGAATATATTATCTGTGGATAAAGGAACTAGTGGTTGTAATTGTAGTTTCTCTGATTCTAATCTCCTTGGTTGTGGGGGATTTTGATCATAATACTGGCATCTGTTTGTCTCGAGAGACAATAGGTTATTGCGCTAGGGTGTTTGTCAGTTTATAATGGTGCAACGCCTGCTATGGCTGTATAAGCCAATTCTGGAAAGGCACGCCTTATTGCAGTTGTTGCATACAAATGACACATTAGGTGGGTGATTCAATGCTGGTGTTAGTGTTCTTTTTCTGCATTCTCGCTTCTCCTCCCACTGCTGTACTCTCTTCTGGTCACTCTGCCGTATGGCCGCCTTCACTAGCTGCCTCCATTTTCCCCGGTCAGTGGAAGAGGCTTCCCAGTTTGAAGGGTTGATGTCACTGGCCTTCAGATCTCGCATGCAGACATCTATGTAGTGAAGGACAGGTCTTCCAACAGCCCTGGTTCCAGAAGCAAAGATGTCTTTTGGAATACGGGTGTCATCCATTCGGCTGACATGACCAAGCCACCTGAGTTGTCATCGTGTGAGAAGAGCAAAGATTGTCATAATTTCTGTTTTCTTGAGGTCATCCTTAGTTGAAATGTGATCCTGCCATTTAGTTCCCAGAATCCATCTCAGCCAGCGTAGATGGAAAGAGTTCAAACAGTGCTCTTGGTGTGCATATGAAGTTCATGACTTGCTTCCATAAAGTAGATTACTGAGAACACAGGCTTGGTAGATTTTCATCTTTGTATTGATGGTTAGGAGTGTGTTCTGTTCTTCCAAGTACGCTTAGAGAGCCTAGCCATCATTGTTGATGCCTTGCCAATGTGGATGTTAAGCTCAGCATCAAGAGAGAGATTGCTGGTTAAGGTAAGCCAACATAGGTAAAATTCTCAACAACTTGTAGGGTGTCAATCCAATGGAGATCCTTGGAATGCTGCGTACATATTGTCCCATGATGTTTGTTTTCTTGAGGCTAATAGTCAAGCCAAAGTCTTTGCATGCTTTGCAAAAGCAGTTGATCAGCCTCTGGAGTGCTTCCTCTGATGGTGAAGACAGAGAAGCATCATCTCTGAAGAGCATCTTTCTGATCAGGACTTTTCACACTTCTTTAAAATGCAGAGAACACATTTCGTGTATGTAGCTTTACATACATGAAAATAAAGTATAACGTACTGTAGGGGTGTGACGATAGACTCAGCTCACGAGACGAGACACGATATTGGGTTCACGAGAACGAGACAAGATTTTAAGAAAACTACAATGACAAAATATATGACTGGACCAACAGACTTTTATTTAACCGAGTTGCACATGCATTTTGAACTGTTTTTTGATAACTCTTTACATGCATGATGTAAGCATGAGCTTTTAATACACTTCTTCCACAAATTGAAACTAAAACTAACATTAAGTTAAAATAAAATAAATGAAATAATGTATTTCTTTCTTTTTTTCAAGTGCAAACAATATTATGTGCAAAACCAATTCAAAGTTGTACTCTGTCAACACAGAGTGCAAACAGAGCCTGACCAAGTATGTCTTTAACACAGCCATGTTCTTTTAACTGTTAGTAAGCTACTTTTTCCACAAATTGAAACTAGAACTAAAATTTACTCCTCCTCCTCTTCTTCTTTCTCTTCTGCTTTAGGCTCTGGCAGGCTAGACGTAGCAAAAGCGCATTACTCCCCCCACAGGTCACACACATAAGTTTGGATAGCTCACAAATAAAAAAAAAAAAAATAGAACAAAAAATAAATAAATAAATTTCGCGAGAAAATATTTTTAATGCGACGAGAAATCTCATCGAGTTTATTCTCGTGAGATCTCGTGTCACAAGATCTCATCACACTTCTAGCGTACTGTATATTCTATATTAAACTAGGATTGTCAGGAGGAGAAGTTTCCCCATTATGACCAAATATTGGGGGAAAAATCCAACTCGCCCATTTGGAGCAGACTTTTTACAATATGTGGAATAACAAGGGAGGGAGGAAACACAACTTTTTCAACTTTGGCCCTCTGCATGAGGCTAAAGGAATATACATCACTATAGCAAAACCATTATAAAGTGATTTTTTTCATAGTACTGGCCCTTTATTGTTGTGTTTGATTAAACTCCCAGGCTACTGTAGCTAGTGTATCGGTGAGAATACTCGCATCACAGAGCAATTCTGTCGTAAGGGTGTGCATTTCGACTTTTACTGATGAATGCATGGATGGTCACTGAAAACTGAGTGGGGTGATTTATAGAAAACTTATAATTTAGTGACACGGCACATTTTTACATTTTTTGGAGGGAAAAGCAGTAAGAAATATGTTCCTGTTTCCAGCGTGAGTAATTCAGCTCTCTGGCATGCGGACAACATATTTACAGCAGGCTCTTTCTAATAGCTCTATAATTCATAGGCGGAAAACATCCTGTCAAATGTGACGTGATGTATGCCAATGTTTGATTTCACCCCAGCCTTGTCCTGCTTACACTGGCATCCTAACTAATGCACACTCTTCCTCCTTCTCCACGTCTTCCTCTGCAGTTCGACAAAGCATATGCCTACAGCATCCGCCACATGTTTGGCAAAGAAGGCAAGCGAACAGACTACACCCCCTACAATTGCATGAAGGTGATTTTATCAAACCCACCTAGCCAAGGCGACTATCATGGTAAGTCAGCGTCTGTTAAAAGAAACATTACCCATCTGATTACCAATAAATATTGTCCTCAGGTTAAAAGTAGAAGCACAGTATTGTTTTTTTTTTTTTACTTGCTTCTTTCAAATGTTTGGTTGAAATTGCTTCATATTGGTATGTCAGAACTAAAACATCTTCCTTTATATTGGCAGGATGTCCATTTCGTCACAGTGACCCAGAGCTGTTGAAGCAGAAGCTTCAATTTTACAAAGTGTCTCCCAGTGGAATCAATCAGGTTGGTGACTTCCTGTCCAAATTTGGCCTGAACAGCCCTCGAGCAAGGCAATATCTGTCTCAGCCAAGGACGCTTTGTGCATTACCTTTTTTTTGCTATCAATATCAAAGCAGCCAAGGACTTATATCGCTCTTAAATTCTCAGGAGATGTGATGTTAAAAAAGTTAACACATATACCTGTCACAAAGTTGGCAAACTAATTTTTATGCTAAAAGAACTGTCAAATATTATAAGAAATCTGTAGTTTAATAGATTTTTTTTCGTGTGTTGAGTCCTTAGTTATATGGACCAGTTGAATAAGAATAGTAGAAATAGTAGAGCAAAGGCCTAATCAGCCTGTCACGATTATGCACATGCATTGTCAGTGATTCTGTAGAAAATGTGTCTACAGCATGTATGCAGTCAATGTAAAATCATAGTTGTATAATGCTGTATTTTACAATTTCACATTTGACAAGCTATTGTGAGGACTATGACAAGTTATTCACAGACAAACAGGGGGGTTATAACTTTAGAGAGAAACTAAACTTGAAACAATGTTAAGCTCAGACCAATTTCAAAATTATGTGTATTTCCATTTATGGGGTGATTTTGTTGAACGGCCTTGATGAAACGATTAAACCTAGTATGAATATAATGCAGTTTAAAAAAACGTATGAAAGATATATCTTTGAAAATTAGAGAAATGATGGAGAATGTAAATCTCAGATGTTGATGGCGCCTGTTCATTTTGGGTTTTTTTTTGTTATGTTTTGTTGCTTGTTTGTTTTTTTGGTTCCGTTTTTCTTAATTGCTCAATTGGAGTATTTATTTGTATTGTCCATTTATTTTTATTAGATTTTGCATTTGTTAAAGGTGAGGAATGGGGATAGGACTTGTTAAGCCTCGGTTTCTTCCGATCCCTTGTCGAACGGGTCAAAGGTGTATTATATTTCAATTGAATTTTTTTTAATTTTTTTACATTATAGAGATTTCTGTTGAGATTGGTTAATTAATTTTCATCTTTTTTTTTTATTCGCTCATTCGAAATGAATCAATAAAAGATTGTATGTGTAATTTTTTGGCTATAGTTACTTTTCTAGTATTTCTTTTTTTCTATTGAAGGATTGAATAACAGCATGACAAGAAATCAAATACAAACCATAGATATTTTTTTTATCAGTTTTTTTTTTTTAAATCCAGTTTTTCAGTGTCGTGTAAATGAAGCACAAGCACTGAATCTAGTAATAAAAATCCCTAATGATTATCACACAATGTCGGCATAAAACTTAGAATTTTTTGTGAATGAAACTCATTAAAAGTCTGTTACAAGCGTTTGTTTTTTGTACTGTATATTTCAGTTTCCACGTGTGCACGAGTTGTTCTGCCGAGCAGACCAAAATCAAAATGCAATGTCTGTAGAATGCTGCGCGCGTGCGCGCGTGTGTGTGTGTGTATAGCTCATCACTGTAAGCAACTGAGCTCACCACTGGCAGCAGTACGCTGGAGGCAGCGTTCAGGAATCTGGGGAATAATGAGCAAGGAAAATGAAGATGGATTCCTCCGAGCAGCCGGTTGGAGCAAACACCTTGGATTTGTTTATATATTTATCTACTGTATCTAAGCAAGTCGAGCCCTTTCAATCACATTCATGCAATCATACAGGGATTTCACTATGAGGAGGATTTCCTTACATGACCCAGTAAAAAGTACGACCGTGCATACTCTACTGGCCCTTTAGAGAGCTTTGAGAGGGATGAGGGAAAAAGTAGAGCCCAAATGAAGATGTACAAGAATACTGAAATGTCTAATCGTAGCCTGTAGTTACTGTGCAAAGAGCTGACTCGGAGCATGAATATTTAAAGCAGCCAAAGGAAGCACGCAGCTTGTTTTTACAGCCGCTGCAAAGAACTCCTGAAGGATGTATTGTCGGCTGTCATTATAATTAATGGGGTATGTGTGGTGTGCTTAATTGACCAACAGCCAATTAAACCAATTTTGACTGAAGTACCTCAGCAGCAGCACATTGTTGACAGAATCCTCCACAAAATGAAAAGTGTGTCTAACCTGAAGCAGCTAAAGCCTTATTTTTGACCTTTTGCTCTTTTGTTGCAGATCCTTGAGCTGGTTAAAGGAATGCACTACCAGCTGGCATGCCAGAAGTACTTTGAACTCACACACAATGTAAGTGGACATTCACTGGTGTCACACAAAGGGTTTGGGGCCTTATATTCCCTGCCAGTGTTGTAGTTGAGTCACCATAGCTCGAGTCTTGAGTCGCTAAAAAAAAAAAAATCCTAGTCAGATCCTCTTCATCTAGAATTACCTGACACTTTATTTATTTATTATCATGTATTTACTCACGTAATGTTGCGTAACCTTTCTGTTTAAAGATGCACTTTTGTGATGTAAAAAACACACCATTCAACTAAACACCATGGAACCATTGTTTGAGTAAATTTAGAGTTATTTCGCAGCTAGCTTACGACAACCCTATCTACAGTCAAAGAAGCGTCAGCATCTATTCACTTCTCTGGGTGCATCATGGACAGATGTCTGTTGAAATTTGATGACCCCGCCTCGTCTTCACTTATTCTGTGACTCAACAAGCATGTTGCCCTGCGTTTTCCAACGCAGGGCAAGATGTATGGACACCCATATTTTTTCCATTAATTAAATGCACAATCCAGATCCAATCCAGATGAAACTTGGTTGGGTAATTCACATAACTGAGTCAAATGATGAGTGATTTTTTTTTTAGATGAGAGAGAGAGAGATGTAGTGATTTTTTTTTTTTTTTTTTTTAATACAAATTTTTCAAACTGATCTAGAATGTAATCAAATCTTCCATGACCTAAAGTCTATCTTTGGTTAACATTTTGTCAAAATCCAGAAATTACTTTTGATGCAATCCCGCTGACAAAGCAATTAACCAGTTAATTGGTGGAAGTAATTATTTTATTTAAGGAAATTATTCTAAATGTAAGGTCACGTAGCCTGATTGTAAGACATGCGATACACTTTGTTTTCACACTTGACATTTACACGTCTTTATTACTGTTCCACTCAAACATAGCCTCAGGTGTGTTCTATGGTTTGGTTCATGTTGACATTCACACAAACACCTGCCTCACAGATACAGTTGTAACCCAAGACGACACTGAGTCTTATTGGGTTGTGTGAATCCTTTCTGGGGCATTAGTTTGCTCACCATTCTTCCACAAACATTAATTCAGCGATTGATTTGAAAGCGTGTTTTGCATTCATGTGTAAAATGACTTCATGCCTGGCAGGACAATGTGTACACGGGTCTGCTTCCTATGCGAGCTGATAAAAGCAATGATTTCCACACAGCGTGCTGAGTGACAGAGTTCCCACTCCCCTTTAGGAGGCCAAGAATCTCATTAGGTCCTGAAGTGCTTGGAATTGATCAACAGGCCTTTTTAACAACCCCTGCAGAGCCTTTACATTACTAGAGTAGGAAGTAATTAAATCCTTCTCAGACTGACCTTTAACCACTTATTTGGTTTGTTTACTGTCTTTAAGATGTCCAACAGGTCCAAACAGAAAATAATTATGGGTTGTTTGCAAACACATACTGGTTTCCTATGAAGTTTTATTTAGACCTATAAACCAGCGGTTCTCAACCAAATGCCTTTAAGAAACTAATAATAATACATTGGATTTTATATAGTGCTTTTTCATTGACACTCAAAGTGCTTTACATTGATGTGCATTGATGTACATCCCGTTAAATCTTGGAAGCTAAGCAGGTCTGAGCCTGGCTAGTAGTTGGATGGGAGACCACTGGTGCCACAGTGGGGGACAGTCACCCCAGTGGTATCTGTCATTGTGTCCTTGGGCAAGGCACTTCACCCACATTACCTAGTATGAATGTAGTGTGTGAGTGAATGTTGGTGGTGGTCGGAGGGGCCGATGGCGCACTATGGCAGCCTCGCTTCCGTCAGTCTGCCCCAGGGCAGCTGTGGCTACAATCGTAGTTTACCACCACTAAGTGTGGAGTGAAAGAATAATCTCTCAATTCTGTAAAGCGACTTTGAGTGTCTATGAGAAAGCGCTATATAAAATTGATGCATTGTTATTATTATTATTATTATTATTATTATTATTATTGTAGCCACAGCTGCCATAGTGCGCCATCGGTATTTCCGACCAACACTCACTCACACACCACATTCGTACTAGTTAATGTGGTTAAAGTGCCTTGCTCAACGATGCAAAGACAATGGCTTAGCTGGAGCGGGATTTGAACATCCAACCCTTTGGTTATTGGGTGACTCACTCTACCACTGAGCATTACTCCCATTTCATTGCTTTTTCTGCACATTTTTTTTCCACTTTCAAGCCATTTTCAGCACTTATAAAACCTTTCCACCACTTTTCCCACCTAATGTTGACCCATTATTGTAATTTTAAACCTCTTCTCACCATATTACATGGTTAATTTAACTAGGGATCGACCGATATGGGTTTTTAGAGCCGATGCCGACTGCCATTTTTCTTGAGCCGATATTTGGAGCCAATAGTGCTTTTGCTCCCTCAATTTACGTCATAAAAATTACGCAATGATGATAACAAATGGTATAACTCTCAATTTAAAAAAAAAAAGGAATATTTATTGAAATTAACAAAGGTGAGGTAGAACAACACCTAGTAAAAAACATATTTTACAAATAATAAAAATAGGGGATATAGAAGTGCCTTGCCCAAGGACACAAGTAAAAAATAGTGACATCTTTTGAAATATTATGAAAGAGAAATGTTCGTCATTGTCCTGAAAATAGCTTTGACAGAAATTGGCCTGAATGAAGATATATATTTATTAACAGGATTATTGAGTATAAATATATATAATTATAGTATTAAACACAAAAAGAAACCATGAATAATAGTCCATTCCAACACAACCCCAGAACACATAAATTAGCAGAGGAAAATAACGTGATGTCAGATGCGCATTAAGCAACAAACGGTTCAAGTTTCTGTTCTAAATTGCGTTAACATTAACAGGAATAAATATTCAAACAAGTAGTAAACTGCTTCTCAAAGTTTTAAAAAACTCTCCTTCTCAGCGCAGCACTGAGTGAGAAGCAGAGAGAGAGAGAAACACACACACAGACATGCCAAACCTCCAGCCAGCTGCTCGTTAAATACGACTGCGACGACAACAACACGTGGAACAATGGAATAACGCCAAGTTAAACAGTTAAAAGATGCTTTGAAAGTTGAAAACTTGCCATTGCGGTTGAAGAGCTTGCTTTACGCTCTACACTCTCCAGCAATGGAGCAGCCTGTAGCAGCCGCTCTGTTGATAACGTAGATCAGCGAACGCAGCAGCGAGCATCAGCCGATGCCGATACACGTTAAACATGCAAAAATCGGACGATCACTGACTTTAACCACATTCAGGATTTGTCAAGCCCCTTATTTGCCAATTTAACCTAATAGTTCCAATATTGACACTTTAAACCCTTTTTACCACTTTTTCTGTCCGTTTTTTAGCCACCCTAATTTGCAACTTTTAACAAATTTCTTTGATTTTTAAACTCCCATTTCACCACAGTTTCCACCATTCTTGGTCACTTTTAACCCATTTTATTTTGGATCAAAATAAGGATTTACATCTTTAAGATGACTTTATACTATGGTGCAAATAATATTAAACTTCCTGGATAACAGTGGATATTATTCAGATAGATAAATAAATGTGGTTATCACAGATTTACAGAACAATGGACCATCATTTTGCTGACCTTATGGATGGGCCCCAAAAAGCACTCCCCTTTATTCTTACATTTATACAGTGGGGTTCCCAGGTCTCTGGCACTTTTATTTTGGTGGTTGCGAGCTGAAAAGGTTGAGAACCACTGCTATAAACAATAATCATACACATTATAATTATTCTTGCAGTATGGGTTTAAAATGTTTTTTCATGGAGACAAGAGCAGATGGACTGTATATGTGGATTCATTAGTTTCTATGTGATGTTCCCTGATATCTCTCCACTGTGCACTGATGGTATAATAGCTCTAACTTCAAGTGCTAATTTAGCTATGAAAGCCCTCATCAGTTGGTAATTTGTTTACTTTGTATATTAGCAAAGAGCTCCACAGCATTCCCAGAGCAAAGAGAGATGCTGAGTGATCAGATGGTCCAGGCTTCCTCCTCCTGACGTTCCCCTCCTTTGTGTTCTCATACTCTGAGCAGATTGAAGACACCACATTCTCCCTAAATCATCCCAACCAATACTTCTTGGAGAGCCAGAAAGTTTTTGGTGGCGGCAGGGATCTAAAGCGAGAGATGGACGCCACCCAAAAGGCAAAGGAGAACTCGGTTGTTAAAGCGTCCAACGTAAAGCAAGAGCTGCCAACCAATGGTCCTGAGAATGTGGCTGAGATGGAAGACCTGGACTCCATCTTTCAAGAGCCCTGATCTTCTGACTTTGATTTTTTAAATGTGGTTCTGGAAGTTGAGTGTAGTTCATGGTCTAATGTAATCTGATCTGATAAATTTGATAATAAATTCTACTTGCATTGTTTATACTTGGGTTGGTTTTGATTCAAACTGATTTCTGTGTTAAGGTTTTGTTAATTCAGGTTTTGTTTTTTTTCGACTGTCAACTGCCAGTGTTCCTCAGAGGTGATGGCTTTGATGTATCCCATTCCCCTATGAGTTCTCTCATAAGGAATGCACCAAAGCAACTTCTGATAGCTTTCATGTGTCCTTATGAGACCCCTGTTGCCTGATGTTCTTCTAGGCCACGGCCAGAAAGGACTCATAAGGAGACAAGAAATGCTTTGATGCTTTTCTTATGAGAGAACTCTAGGGATACATCAAAGCAATCACCTCTGAGGAAGACTGGCCGTTGACAGACAAAACATGTCGAGATAAAATTTCCTGGAAAAAAAAAACTGAATAAACAATAATAAATACACGAAACCCTGACAAATATTTAAAAAAGAAGACAAAATTAACGTGCTTTTAATTAAAACAGATTTCTATTGTTTTGCACCTCCATGCTTAAATGGAGCTGCTGTAGGTAGAAACATTGTGTTGATAGAGCTTTCAGGGCTTGATGACGAGAACATTTCCCATCTGTCTCACAAACAATGTCATTGTGTTTGCTGGCAGCAGCGTGAATGAACGAACAGTAGCAGGAGGATGGATGAAAATAAACAATTCCCACACTTGTATTACCCTGGCTTTGAATATTGCCTCGTGGCACCGCAGAATGCAATTTATTCAAAGCGTACGTGGTCTTCTGTTCACCTCAACCTCTTGTCTGCTCTGTAAATTGGGGAAAAATGGAGGCTGTCTAAAATGCAAGAAGCCTTTTTGTGCTGCATCCTTAATCTTTTGCTCTTCACAGGGTGCCCGTTTGCTTTCGACCATTATTGCAAATTTATATTTTTTAGCTCTCCCATTTAGAAGATAAAAGCACATCCTGGAAGCTAAAATAGATCTTTGGAGTGTAGGTGACAGTGTTTTTTTCTTGTATTATAATGGCTGTCCTTTAAATATCGCTGAGGGGAATGCTCTCTTTATGACATTCGTCCTGACACATTGGGACTGAGGGATTTCTTGCCTCGTTATTTTGTCGTCAGTGCTGCACATAACCCAGAAATAAACCAGGACTTTTAAAATCCTTTGCGTGGAGCTTGAAACGGCGAGGATTTAGTCGCTGTTAATAAGGCGTGTGGATCAGGCTGCTGTCAGCGAGGAGCTCTTGATGTTTAATATTTGGTAGAGCGTGACTCGGTCCAGCAGAGCTGAAACCTTCTCCGACTAAGCCTGGTCCGTGGGTCTCCTTCAAAAAGGAATTATGGTCGTTAATCATGAGCTTACTTGGTTTGATTGCATAGTTGCTCTCCTTCCTCTGCCCATTACACAGACTACTGGTGTTCTGTGCGTGCTATGTTTTTCCACAAAAAAAAAAATTAAGAAATGTAATCCACGATCAAGCTGCACCATTTGTTGCCGCAGCGCACTGATAAAGGGAGGAAGGGGCGTCTGTGTGCACACAACTATAATGCGGATGTTTGAATCACTGAGAGGAAAAGCTGCAGCTTTTTTGGTAAAAAGGGGAATTCTTGATATAAAGTTGCATCAGCAATAATGATGAGGACCTTGAATTCAAAGGGCTTTTCTATTCAGCACATTGTGTTTCTCTTTGTTCTCATCTTTAATAAAAATTCTACCCAAGGGGCCAAAGGGAAAGGGAGTAAAGTTCTTTAAAATGCTTCACCAGAACCTTGTGTTATTCTGGGGATTTGTCTGCATTTGGTTTCTATTGATTCCTAAGCACACTGTCTTTTTTCCTCCCATTTCTGATATAATTGTAGGTTAACTGGAAGGGCTTCCCAACATAACTAGAATGAACAGAGGGTTTTTGGGCACTCTTAAGTGGATCGCTGGGAAATGGGTGATGCAGTCCCTGCTGCAATTACAGGAAATATTTGGATTCAAGGTGAAACATTTGAGCAGAGATGAAAGACATCAGGGGATGGATATTTGCTCTGATGTGAGTCCAATTAGAGTGTGAAGGTCATCGTTTAGTGATTCACTTGAATGTTTTTACAAAATGTTTTCTTTTCTTTTTTAACTGCAAAGCTTATCCTACATTTCAGGAATAATGTGATGAGTTGAAATCGTGCTTTTGACCGCGGAGACACCTTCAGAACATCAATTTAAAGTCGGTCTGATGGTAAACACAAGGAAACAAGAAGCACAGCTGTTTAGTAAGAATACTTTTTTATTTATTTACCTGAGGGCAAACATTCATGCACACTAGTGAGCTACTTCCAGAATGTCATCACTGCTCTAAAAAAACAATATTGTACAGTGATAGAAAACTGAATTCGGTGATGGTAGTTTTTTCGTTTTAAATATAAGTGTTGAGATCAAACCGTTAGCTGATAAAACGGCATAAACAGATTTAAGGTAGACATTCAGCCAAAATGTGTCTTTTCTTTCTTCTGATGTAAATAATGTTTTCTATTGATCGAATTTTATTTGCGATGTGCTTGTATGTGACGCAAAAAGAGATGTATGATCAGAGCCAATCCTAGCTTTGTGGGGGTCCTGCCGTATTCTGTTTGGGGCCCCCATTTTACTTATACACTTATACACGCAGATCCAATCTAGATGAAACTTGGTGGGTAAAATGAGAAACCAACCTGACATGACCAAGTCAAATTTCATAAAGATCACTCAATTATAAATCAGTCAACTATTCCAGTCGACGTGTCCTTGGACAAGACACTGAACACTAAGTTGCTCCCTGTGGTCGACCAGCACCTTGCATGGCAGCTCAGTCCCATTGGTGTGTGAATGGGTGAAGGAGCTGATATTGTAAAGTGCTTTGAGACTACCTTGGTGTGGAGTTAAAATAAAATCCATTTACAAACCAACATATGATTTCTTGGCATTTCGCTAATGATGAGAGAGGGATTTTTTAAACTGATCCAGAATCAGTATATTGATCAGTAGTTTTAATGTCTGTTAGAATTACGTCAAACTACCGTAATAAACGGAATTGAAAATCTCATTGGTGGAGGTAATTACGCCTCAAAAACACCGCTTGCCTGCTTATAATACCATTCTTTTCTTCTTGTCTTATATTTAATATTACATATGTTACAGCTACAGACAGGTTCATTTTAATCATACTCGGTTGCCGTGTAAGAGTCGGCTTAGGGGCCCCATAATGGCTCATGGGTTCCTCCACAATTGCATAATTACCTGTAGCCAGACACTTCAACCAACAACAAGAGTTTTGTTGGTTTCAACCCTAGCATAGAAAAGTTTTTCCTTTCTGAAATGGTTTTGCTGTTAATTCTCCCTTTTGTTTGTGATGGACTGGCAGTTTATCCATGGTGTTCCCTTGCTTTTTCCCCCAATGTGAGCTAGGCAGGCTCAGACTAGCGTAGGAAGCTACACAATGGATCATAGGACAAACGAGGGTGTAACCCTTCCTGTACAGTATGTTCTTAAAATAAAAGCAACTCCCCAACCAAATATCCTAAGTATCTGGCATGTGTAGTACTCATATGTATGAAATGAATTCCAACTAAATGTGTCTGAGAGATGGATTTTTGAATTATTGAAGCTGCTTTCGAGCTGTAATATAAACCTCTGTTTGTCAGAATCTGTTCACCTGTTGGCAGCTCTTTTGGTCTAAATCTGGAGCTCCTCGAGTGTCCATCACTTTCTCCCCTGGTACTGTCTGGTATTGATTGTAACACCACATGGTAGCATTGATCGCACCCCCGTTAGATTTCTGTTCGGATCTTGTGAGACCTGCCAGTTGTTCCTGTGATCCAGCAATATACTGTAATTTCAAAGTTGGCTTTACCGAGCAGTCAATTCCCAAAAGCAAATGTGGCCCAGGGAAGTGTCAACTTTAGTGATTGTAAAATTGGAGGCAAACTTCCTTCAGCTGTAAGTAAACTCATTATTTCTACCCCGCGGCAGTGTTTCATTAACCTGACAGATGTGTGAGGAGAAGCGCATGTAATTAACTTTACTCTCTCCTTTCAAGCATCACCTGCAGCCGTACTGTCGCTTCGTGTTAGGCTTCGATTTGGACAAAAGTCAAGAAAGTAGAGCATGTGTTGCTAAAAATGTCCGTGCCGCTGCTTGCTTTAGTAAATAACTTTTAATAAGAAGAACAGAGCAGGCTAGTATCATTCCGTTTTATTGGTAAATCAAATTCCTTCGTGATCACTGACGGTTTCACAGACTGTGCGCATGGAGTGCCAAACCACTGGGCCGTGGACCAGTATTGGGTGGTAGATTTTTTTTTTTTTCTATGCGTCACTGGATCTCTCATTTGGAGGGGGGAAAAAAATAATCATTCTGTCGCAGCCAGAAGTACGCCAAGCACAGAACAGGTGACAAAAAGTCTGAGAATAGTTCATGTTGGAGGAACACAAAAATAGAAAAAAAAGTCATGCGAATGCAGCACAAATTCCTACTGCTATTAAAAAAAAAAAATAAATAAATAAGGAAGGAAGAAATTCAGCAGAAAGAAAGAAGATGGTAAAACGCCTCAAAATTATTCCAATCATGTGGTTAAAAGTAGTTATTTTCATAACTATGTGAAATGAACCTGTTAGCCAGGGTTCTTCTTAACTTATATTCCTGGAAGCTGCTGTCCTGCTTGTTTTAGATGTCTTTTGCAGAACACTGATGGATAGTGTGTTGAAGCAGGAAGACTTCTGAAACATGCAGAACTGCAGCCCTCCAGTAATTCATCTACTAATAAAAGCCAAATATTCTTTTTGCCAGATATTGGCTATTATCTGGATCAGTGATCCTGATCATGGTTCCATGATCATTCACACTTTGAGGCAATGTTTTTCAAACCTGGGGTCAACCTGAAATGTTTAGTAATTGGTTAAGAAAATAAACTACACACAATTTCTCAAAAATAAATCTAGTTGAAATAAAATGCAGTATAAATATATATGAGGTGGCTCCAATCACACTTTAATAAACTTGATCAAAAAATAATTCTAGGAGGAAAAAAAAAGGTTCTGGGGTCACCAGACATTTGTGATATCAAAATGGGGTCACAACCCAAAAAAAGGTTGAGTATCTCTGTTTTAAAGCCATTAATAACGATACAGTAGGTCCAATCAGATCTGGTTGAAACTCAGTGGGAAAATTGAGGAACTTAACTGAGTCAAAGTTCATAAATAATCATCAACGACAAACCGAGGTATGAATATTTGAATTTTGCAAATGATGACAGATAGGGATTTTTTAAACTATTCCTGGATCAGTACATATTAGGGATGTCCCGATACAACTTTTTCACTATCGATATGATACCGATATTGCGGCCTTGCCTATCGGCCGATACTAATATTGATCCGATACGATATCAGCACAAATCATACATACTTTTATTACTTATTTTGTAGTGCGGAATGATAGAAAAGGCTTGGTGTGTGAACCACAGTCACTTATGGATAGAAGTAATGGAGTCGAACATTTTTATCGCAGAGCTTATATCGATGATTTCAGATGCAGTTCGATAAAATCCGATATTCGTTTTCTGGCTGATATCGGACCGATATCCAATATTGATATCGGATTGGGACACCTCTAGTACATATATTGATCTGGATCCCACCCCAAAAATGTATGGAATCTTCCATGGTGTAAGGTCTATTTTTTTGGTTAGAATTTTCGTCAAAATGTGTTCAGTAGTCTTTACATAATCCTGCTAATTGACAAACAAACAAATGAACCCACGCTCGTTTAGCGCAGACTTTCGAAAACGGCCGATCGGGTCCTTACGTCTCCAAGGAGACACTGTTCCAAAAATGAAAACGGTTTTCGGAAGTACAGTGGTATGAAAAAGTTTGGGCACCCTTGTAAATGTTCATGATTTTCCTTTATAAATCATTAGTTGTTTGGATAACAAATTCCAGTTAAATTTATCATATAGGAGACAAACACAGTGATATTTGAGAAGTGAAATAAAGTTTATTCGATTTACAGAAAGTGTGCTAGAATTATTTAAACAGAATTAGGCATGTGCATAAGTTTAGGCACCACAAAAGAAAAAAAATACTTAATATTTTGTAGATCCTCCTTTTTCTGAAATAACAGCCTCCAAACGCTTCCTATAGCTTCCAATTAGGGTCTGGATTCTGGTGGGAGGTATTTTGGACCATTCTTCTCTGCAGATCATCTCTAGTTCAGTCAGGTTTGATGGTTTCCGAGCATGGACCGCCCGTTTTAAAGCACACCATACATTTTCAATAATATTCAGGTCTGGGGACTGAGACGGCCATTCCAGGATGTTGTACTTGTTCCTCTGCATGAATGCCTTAGTAGATTTTGAGCAGTGTTTAGGATCATTGTCTTGTTGAAAGATCCAGCCCCGGCGCAACTTCAACTTTGTCACTGATTCCTGGACATTGTTCTCCAGAATCTGCTGATATTGAGAGGAATCCATGCGCCCCTCAACTTTAACAAGATTCCCGGTGCCTGCACTGGACACACAGCCCCACAGCATGATGGAACCACCACCAAACTTTACTGTAGGTAGCAAGTGCTTTTCTTGGAATGCTGTGTTCTTTTTCCGCCATGCATAACGCCCCTGGTTATGCCCAAATAACTCTATTTTAGTTTCATCAGTCCACAGCACCTTGTTCCAAAATGAAGCTGGCTTGTCCAAATGTGCTTTAGCATAACTCAAGCGACCCCGTTTGTGGCGTGTGCAGAGAAAAGGCTTTTTCCGCATTACTCTTCCATACAGCATCTCCTTGTGTAAAGTGCGCTGAATAGTGGAACGATGCACAGTGACACCATCTGCAGCAAGCTGATGTTGTAGGTCTTTGGAGCTGGTCTGCGGGTTGACTGTGACTGTTCTCACCATCCTGCGCCGCTGCCTTTCGGATATCTTTCTTGGTCTTCCACTTCGGGCCTTAACTAGAACTGTGCCTGTGGTCTTCCAATTCCTCACAATGTTCCTCACAGTTGAAACTGAAAGCTTAAATCGCTGGGATAGCTTTTTGTATCCCTCCCCTAAACCATGATGTTGAATTATCTTTGTTTTCAGGTCATTTGAGAGGTGTTTTGAGGCTCCCATGTTGCCACTAATCAGAGAAGATGCAAAGAGGAAACACCTAGAATTTTCCTACTTAAATACCCTGACTCATGATTGGATTCACCTGTGTATGGAGATCAAGGATCACTGAGGTTACCAAAACAATTTTGAGTTCCAATAATTAGTGCTAAGAGTATTAAAATCAATAAGATGCAAGGGTGCCTACATTTATGCACATACCTAATTTTGTTTAAATAATTCTAGCACACTTTCTGTAAATCGAATAAACTTTATTTCACTTCTCAAATATCACTGTGTTTGTTTCCTATATGATAAATTTAACTGGAATTTGTTATCCAAACAACCAATTATTTATTAAGGAAAATCATGAACATTTACAAGGGTGCCCAAACTTTTTCATACCACTGTATGTTGGTCAGTCTGTGTGTGTGTGTGTTTGTGTGTGTCTGTTCTGGTACACAATCAAACACTGTTGATGACATCATATATATATATATTCTTTTGGTAACCAAGTTATTGTGTACACAAACATGCAAACACACACACACACACACGCACACAAACAAACTGACCAACATACTTCCGAAAACTGAAAATATTAGATTAGATAGACTTTGGGAAGGCTCCATCAGGGAAATTACAATTCCAACAGCATTACAGAAAAAAATAAAAGCAGCAAACAGGGTTGAAATAATGTATAAATACAGATTATATGAGAAGTATTGACTAGCTAATTACCCATTTCCTTTATCCACTCAACATATGTTTAATGTAGCGTGTACAAAACGACATGTCCAGACCCTTTCATGGTCCCTTATGCACAGATGCCCATGTTTTCTCTTTACTGGTGTGTGTTTAGAAGAAGGCAAAAGGTTATTTGATTTTACACAACATGTTTCACGCTTTTTCTAATCTGACAGAAGGGAAACGAGCTGGGTCTCAGACCTGTTATTGGTACTGATATATTCTACTGTTACTTGATTGAAATTGTACTCAAGTACAAGTAAGTCACACATAAAATACTGAAGTACAAGTAAAAAATAGCTCAGTTAATACTCAAAGTAAAAGTTACTAGTTACTTTTACCCCTATGTTAATTTTTGGTGATAAATCTTGCCACAATTCACTTGCATACAGTAAACATCTCATGTATACACTTAAAAAGGAAGAGACGAGATATTGGAATGTAAGAACGTAATTTGAAATTAATGATAATAATAATAATAATAATAGACACAAAAAAATAAGATTAATAACAAGAACGTATTGTATTGACCACAAAGGAATCTGTATGAAATAAAAGGTTTGTCAAAATGTAGTTATTTAAAAAAAAAAAATTCAGACTTGTAAGTATAGCTAAAATTAACTCTAAAATTGAGAAAATAACCGACATTCATTGTTGTTTTGGCGCCTTGCATTACGTATAATCTGATTGGTCGGCTATGTCGAGGTGTAATACATGACTTTACTTTTTTAAAATGTAAAATTACTGATTTAGAAATATACTAAAAAAGTACTAGTGCTCATAAAAGCAACTCAATTACAATAACCGGAGTAATTGTAATCTGTTCCTTTAAACTCTGGGTACAAAAAAAAAACAGGAACTCATTTTCCAACATGCTTCATCTTCTGTTTGAATATTAAAACGTGTTGTTTACATTTCTCTCCTTTGTTTTACCCATCTTTTTTTGGGCTGCTTTTCTCCCAGTGAAGGTTGAGTAGTGTCAGTAATCCTAAATGGGATTTTCAGAGTCCTCTCACATTCTCCACTCTCTGTGCATTCTGTCAACCCTTTTAAAACAAATCTTCCGCAGCGTGTGGCACATGAAAGAGGACGAGGAGAAAGCTAACCCGGTGCTAATGGAGGGAATTGTGGAAGTGATGAGTGTGTGATGTTGGGGGGCCTAATGGCCCTGACAATCAACCAGCTGAGTGCTTGTCCTTTTCCCTGCAGGGGGCTTTGGTGGAGACGGACCCCAAAAGCTTGCTGATGCCTCTCGAGCTGAAACAGTGTGTTAGCCGTCTGGACAGACAGGAGATAAGATTCCAAATGATGCAAACGCGTGAGGAACCCGAGCAATTCCCTGAATTTCCTCCCTGACTTTGATGAATTGATGCGTTGAAGCTCACACGAGTTGAGCAGATTGTCCCCATGGGATTGATGGAAAGCAGTGAAGGTTTTGCTCTTGTTTTTTAGCTTGAGTGGCACATCTTGTTAGGTTCTAGCAAGATAAAAAAAAAAAATCCATTAAGAGCATTGTTTCTAACACAAGACAGCATTTAGGTGACAAACACACAATACCACTCAAATGTAATACGCTAACTCACGAGAGTAAGAGCAGTGAAGCTACTGCTTTTTCTTTTTTTAAAAAAAGAAAGAAAAATTAAGAGATTTCTGTAATATTCTGTCCTTCTGACTAAGGGTGAGTATTGGCAAGGATGTTGCAATACGATACGTATCACGATAGTTGGGTCGCGATACAATATTATCGCGATATATCGCGATATTCTACCCAGGTAATATCAAAATTAAACGTAGAGATGAAAAATCAAGTTGCTGTATGTGTTCATCAGAAGTTATTGATCATTCAGAGGACAAATTGAGTCTAAACTATTGGCTTCAAAACATCCTATTTATTATTTATTATTAGTGTTTTTGCACATTTTCACTGAGATAAAGATAGTGTTACACACTGCCATCATAAAATAAAGTGCAACAAGTTTCTTTTCACTGAAACTACTGCGTAGAAGTCACAAAGTAACCATGACAACATATTGACAGCATTGTAACAACTGTAAGTGAGAACATTAAGGATAAATCACCCTGAGTTACTGACAATGCACAAAAATAAGAAAAAAATAATTTATCCTATTGTGTCAGTTTAATCACAGATCTGAACAGATTATATGAAAATAAAATGCACACATAAATATTGCAGGCATTACACACTGCCGTCATAAAATCAAGTGCATCAAGTAACCATTGCAACACATTGAAAGCATTGTAACCACTGAAATATTGCACAAATACAAAAAAATATTGATTTAAAAAATAATGATAATTTTGTTTTGAATAAAAAAAAAAATCTATTTTTTAAATAAAATTTTTTATTCAAAATCGGCACCAAAAAATTGCGATATATCGTGAAATCGATTTTTTTTCCAGTTAATTCTGAAGTCTTTCCCCCAAAAGCACTGTTTACTATTGTGAGAATAAACTTTCCTTTTGTGGCATTTCAGTTGACACATTTTCTCATGGAAATTTCATAAAGAATACATCATCCTGGGAGTGATTTGTTGGCAGAGAAAAGCAGCAGAGGAGGCAAAAGTTTTCATCCCTTATGCAGCTGCATTGAATAATCTGCAAAGCTCCACTCTCAACTGCGCTTTTCACCATTGACATGCATTTTTATTTTTATTTTTTTTAAAATCCTCACAGGGTGCTGAGCAGAACTCGGTAAAGAGCTGACGACTACTAAAGCTTCATGATTGTCTGCAGTTTGATGTTTTTTTTTTTTTTTTTTTGCTGCTGGAGGTCTCACACATGTCAGATTTGATTTAATGACTTCAGCATAGCTTCAGAAACGCATTTTCCAAACCAAAAGTGCATGCAGATACTGTATTTTTATGGCATAACAGCTGGGGAATCCTGCAAAACTTTTAAAATGCACGAATCCACTGATTACATTCACACGAAGATGCAATTTTCTCCTCAAAGAACGAGTAGTGTTTTGCTCCTGTTCATTGTTCATCTTCGTAAAGCAGGGCCGAGGCAAAGCACGCAGAAAAATGCTAATTAGAAGATGTCACAGAGGCTTTGTGTGGAATTCTCAACTCTGAAGAGGATGGTGAATCCTTTCACTTGACACAAAGCACTACAACAGCCTCACGGGTTGCCACACTGATAAGCTAAAGTCAATGCAAGCTCGTAATCGATTTTAGCAGCTTACTGCAGCAGCCCTTTGGGTGTTTCAGCAGAGTAACGCCAGAGGGGAAAGAATAATTCAGCCTCTACAATCATATTCTTCCTAGTATTGTCTAAATGTTGGTACAACAAAGCCCGTTAAATGGAAAAAAAAAAAAACCCCAATATAAAATAAGAATTTTGACTTTTCAAAAAACCATATTTTTTAAAATGTCTAAACTCAGACAAGGGTTCGTTAAAAAACAGTGGAAATATTTAATCAGAAAAGTGAATTCTGTAAGACAAATGTTATCACAGGACCGTGAAGCTGTCACATAAATGAATCTTAATATTGTTTTGTTTGTGCAGACATGATTTCCTCATTTTTTTTTTTCACGCTGCTTGGAACAAATTTCAAAAATGATGTTTTTCAATAAGAAGTTATTCCCCCAACTGTAACCCTCACCCTTGCAATCCTGAATAAATAACTTTTCAGTTGTAATTAAAGTTTGATTTGATTTGATTTTTATTTCAAACAAGGACACAGCAGCAGCGTATTTACAATGGAAAAATCCTAATAATAAGAATAATTAAAAAATCAAAAGAGAGAAATAATGGTTACAAAATCCTGCACTGGAAGCCTGTACATGTTTGAAAATCTAATCAAATCAAACCCCGCCTGCACAGTGGTATATTGACTGTTTGAAAATGTACATGAATGAACACAACAATGTCTTTGCATTTTTATGATGTCACATAATTTATTCAGATATGAGTAATACTACTAGTACTAATAATTGAAAGGATGATGATTATACCTTAATGTTTCCCTAAAGCTACAGTTAATTGCTTTGTTAGGTTAAAATCATATTTAAAAATACACCAAACAAGAATGGAACCTCCACCAAGGACCAAATCTTCTCTTTGCCAGATATTTCCAGTTCTCTGGATCAGTGATCCTGATCATGGTGCCGTGATCATTCACACTTTAAAGGCTTGGTAGTAATTTCTATCCCCATTAGTCACGATACAGTCGGTCCAAACGTATGGGCACCCACCGCCCCATTTCTTTTTAGAAAAGTCGCAATGAAAGGCATAATCCAGATCCAATTCGAATGAAACCCATTTGGGGTAATTGAGGAACCAACCCGACACATTAGCTACATTTCATAAAGATCGGTCTAATAGAGGGTTTTCACGGTGCATCATCAACCCGGAAGTTGCCATTTTGGAGGTAAGCAGCAGTTTTATAAACAGCACACAAATGAGCAAATCCCTAATTTTGAGAGGAAATGGTGAAATATTGCCATGTTTTTGGCTGTACGAATCGGTCAGACCATGAATAACTTGGAGTTTTATAGACTGTCAAAAGTTATAACAGACCAGGGAAGAACAATGTCTGCATTTTATAGTCAGTAGTTCTACATCAGGAGAGCTATAAAACTCAAAGTAATCCAGAGTCAGTATTTAATCCAGATCCCCTAGAAAACATATTAGAATCTTCCATGATCGAAGGAATGAACCCAGCAAGAGACTAAAGATCAAAACACTGTTCTATGGTTAACCGTTGTTCAAGTTATAAAGAGGTTCTCTTCTGGTTGAGAGGGTAGGGGTTAGGCGTTTGATTCCAATGCCCATGTCTAAACCAATGTGTCAAAGCTTCTTTGGGCAAGGCACCATCCTTGATTCCACCCAATAGTAGATTAGCACCTTGCATTACCCACTGCTGTGTGAACCCATACTGTAAAGCACTTTGGGGCTTCTATGGCGTTATGTACATCAAGTCAATTGACCATAGATGGTGTAATAGATTGAAAACTTTTCAAAAATAAAAATGGTTTTAAAAATTGTCTGAGCAATAAGGACAGACGTCAGAGTGTCGTTCCTGCTTGATATCACTTGATATCACAATGAAGATTATTACCAAAGTGCTTTGGTGCAAAAAAAAAAAAACATGTGCTGCTGAGTTCTTTATTATATACTTTTGACAGGATGACTCATTGAATCCAAGCAACAATCTTGGTACTTTTGTCAATTTGGTTTTGCATTTAACATTTTTTTTCTACGCTGCAGGAAAACCCCCCCCCCTGAAAATCAGACAAAGAGCTTTATTTTGGACATCAGCTCCTCTGAACCTGACAGCCACATCACAGTTTTTGCGTGTCTCGGAGGCTTTCATCAAAGTTAACCACTTGCACTTTAACTGATTGGGAATTGAGCTGGAAAACAGACAGAAGACACACGCTGGGCTTTATCTCGACTGAAAGCTCCAAGCTGCCTTTTTTTTTTTCTTAAATTGACCAAATCTGAATGTAGTTTTCAAGGTAAATAACAGAGGATCAGTCGGACGTCTTCTCAGGCTGTCATAAATCTCGGTGAGGCGATGTAGAAAACGAGAGGATCTAGCTAAAAAGAGCAACCGCCAAAGGTTTAGCGGAATCTCATTTCCAGATCAAATAAAAGAGGCTAATCTCACACAGGAAAATTCATGAAGCCTGCTCAAAGACATCGGCGGCATGTCTCTCAAACTTTGATGTTATTGTTTGATATTCGTCCAAAATCTATCGCAGACAGGTGGTCAGGAGGATTTTCAGTCGAAGTTGAAAAACACTTCCATCGTTGTGCTTTTCATAGATGAGAAACAGAAAGTATTATAGAAAAGCTGAGAGGATTCAATGAATCAGTTCACACGGGAAGCACAAAAAAAAATAATCATAACCAACTGATGTGACAACTGGAAGGAAAAACAAGGATATTGCTTGTAATTACTGACTGCATTAAACGTATAGATCCACTGCAAATACAGTAAAGCACATCAATATTAAATTTTGAGCACTTCTTCATTCATACGGTGCAGCGGTCCCACTGCCAAGGTGATTTTAGGATTATTTATCCAAACAAAGCTCCATCTATTACATACCGTAGATGTACTTTTGCGAAATGCATTAAAATCCTCAAAAAGGGACGCCTGTTTGTTTGACGTTTTAATAAGATCATGGTCAGAAGTCCTTGAAATTTCCGAACAGCGGGTATAAAAATGTACACAATATTTTGTGTTAATTTTCAGTTTTCTCATAAAGGGTCCATTTGCAATATTTTGAAACATTCAATAGCTAGTGATCACTTGACATCGGTGTACATTATTCGATGACTGTACTTGTGCACACGACAAAAACTATTTGCAAACGTAGGTGGGAATTTAAAAAAATGAAAATGAAAAAAAAAACTAGAGTTTTCATCAGAAATGAAAAGTGAATAAATAAATAAATAAATAGAAAATGAAAAAAAGTTTGTAGAGACAAAAATGTTTCTAAATTTGTCCAATTACCCATTTTTGAAGGACGAGACAAGTTAGTAAAAAAAACTTGTCTCGTTTTGTCTGGGCATGATGTCAAGTATCTATGTGTAGATTCATTTTATAAGAAAAATGAATTGGAAAATAACTGTAAATGCGGTTGGTTGACTGATGAAATGTGAGAACAAAAAATAAATACAACTTTTTCAAAATAATATTGAAAAGAATAAGACCAAATTGCTTGCCACACAGCACAAAACAATACCTGTACATGTATTTAATTAGCTTTACAAAGCATAGAGATCATAAGTGTGTGCTCTATCTGTATCTTCACTTCCTGTGACCTGGTTTAGATCGCTGACGACTGCCACAGAGAAAATCACATGAATCAATAAAACCCAGGGTTCTGATTCTTTGCACGTTCTATCAGCAAATGTTCTGCTGGCAGAGGCCCCTTTTTCAGCTGTACTGATCATAAACCCTCCATTCCTATTCTGGCTCATCAAGCCGCTGTCTAAACAGAGCTGAGTTTGCTCAGGTTTCCGTCTCTGCCTTTTGGGATTTGCTGTGTTAGAGTTTCCACGATAGCACCGTTTTGCATCATTGAGCTTTTCTGGGTTTCCGACCCACTTTGGTTTCTTTATGATTCTAAAAAAACGATATCCAAGAAGATAAACAGCGGTTTGACAGGCTGTGTGGAAAGTAGACCATGTATTGATAGTTAAACAAAGGCTAGAGCCAGCTTTGGGTCTGTGGATGGAAATGAGTCTCTGTAGTGATGATCACAGAAGCCATTCCCACTGAACGAGAGGACAAATAAACGAGCTGCTCCAACAGTTGGACACTATAACCAGACTGATACAAAGAGCTCACATGATCAATTATTTTTAAGAATACGAAGCCATCATTACTTCTATTAGTCTTAAATGTTAATCACTGTGTTCCATATGCAGAGCCGCAGATGCCAACTTCCATTATTACTGCTACTTAGAGAACGACATGGGGTTAGTGTGACAGGCTGCTGAGGTTTATTCCCACGGCAGAGATGAGCCAGGCTCATAAAGGCGCTGTGACATTTGGTCAGAGCGCCAGCAGTGGGCTTGGTTGTGTCTAATGAACTAACACATTCATGTAGGCAGCACCAAGCGAGGCGTTTATGAGCAAGTAGGGGGAAGACACAACGTGAACTGGGCTTGGCAACAACATCAATGGCCGACAAACAACAGCACCACTTGGCGATAATAAAAAGAATACCAACAAAACTTTCTCAGGAGTTTTTCTTGTTTACAACGAGACATTGGAAACTACATGAGACGACTTTTGAATAATATTTTTTCCATGGGACGCAATGCATCTTTTTTAAATAAAACTTTATTATACACAATAAATCTAAGTACAAGTACAAAAATCCAAATGCAGAAATAGAAAACAGTTTTAAAGATTTATTCTGAAAACATACACAATAGGAATGATGATGCAACGTGATCCTCTGAAGCTGTGAAAATAAAGAGTTGACTTCAGTGTCAGACTCATGGCTCGGGGGCCAAATCCGGCTCTTTGGAGCATCCAATTTAGCACGATTGCAGTCATTTTGAATGTAAACAGTTAAAAAAAACTCAATAATCTTCCAAAATCCTTTATTTTTCCTCAAATTATTACATATTTCCCTTAATTAAATAGATATTGGTCACAAAATCTCGGAAATTTAAAGTGAAGATCCTATTGGGACTGATATCTATCACTTACTGCTTGGATATTGTCAGCTTCTTACATTTTTGTATTTTATTTATATGTCGAAATGCAAACTTGGTCACAATAATGTTGAAATTACTTGTTTTTCTTGTGGCTCACTCGAGATCAAACTGCTCCGTATTTGGCCCCTGAACTAAAGGAGTTTGCCATCTCTGGTCCAGACACTTTGTACCTGTGGAACCCCAAACATGACACTGTTAAAAAAAAAAAAAAAAATAAAAAAATTGTGGCCATGACTTTGTTTTGACGTACGCACGAAACACTAATCCGTGGCCACAACATAATTATACTGTGTGCATGAAACAGCAATTAATAATAGTAATCTAATTCCTGCACAGCTGGGGAAGCACCTTCTCTGAGGCAGGGGAGGGACTTCAGCTACACAATGGACAGAGATAGTATGACCTCATTTTATTTCAGGCTGGGAATGAGCCACAAAGACTATTACCATTATTACGGAGAGGCATGTAAACTGAATATTGAGAACCAGTTTGCTCTACAAGCATAGGTACAACTTCTGTGCGCGTTATACTTATTTCGTGGCTACGAAGCAGTGTTTTGTCAGCGCATCAATTAGCAATGTTGTAATATTCTAATAATTCTATCTTTAATAAAAAAATAATGTTAACACTCAAAGACATAGGCTGTGTTTAAAATGGCATACTCCGTACTATACACAAACTCAATGAGTATATACTGTCTTTTAAGTATATACTGTAGTAGACAGTGTCTACTATATACTTTAAGTACGGATGTACTGATGATGACTTTTCCCACCTTTCCCAAGATGCATTTGGAACCTACAATGACAAAAACCTGAAGCACACTGAGACTAAATATCTCCATCGATTCGCCACTTTTGAAAGTTCTGAAATCAGTTTAAGCGAGAAAGTGACCAAGTAGAATATCAACATGTGCTCATTTGATCTATAAAACTGTTGTAAACACATTTCATGCTGACATTTCAGAGATTTTCAGAGACCCACCATTGTGCTACTGACAAAACTTCAGGTTAACTTCAAAACAAGAGCCCTATTCACAAAAGTGTTAAAAAACTAATGGAAGACAAGAAAAGTGTTTTGTTTTGAAAAGTGGAATGTTTGACTTTTAGCTTGAAGCTGGTGTCACGTACTGAGTTTACCTCCGTACTGAGATTATAAACCTAACCTAACCTTAACCTAATCCAATAAACAAATAAAACATATGTCCGTTCACTTTGAAAAATAAAAATAAACAAAAAATGAATTATTAGAATTTTTTTTTTTAGCAAAGATTCATTTTCCTGTAGTGCACATGTGCGCTCACATACAATCTCAGTACAATGCACACTTTTTTTTATTTTACATTTCACTCACAATGCATCATGGGACAGTTGAGGATGACTAATGTGCCCACCGTGCATACTTCAAAAATGTCCCAATATAGTTTACATCCTGGTATTTCTCGTGTGTACTCCTTTCATACTGATCTAATGTGAACGTACTACATATTCATTTTGACGTCAGACTTAGTATGAGTAGTACGTTAGTATAGCATTTCGAACACAGCCATTGTAGAGAAAAAGTTAATAGTTATCAGTGAGCAGCATTTTTATACAATACTCTCACTTCCTTCTTAGTATGCTGGTCTCAACCAGAATATTGCCACCTACTGGACAACCCTGTGCATTGCTAAGAGTACAACGTTCAGGCTAAACCTTATCAATTATTTACCTTCACCAATAGCTACAGTGACGTAAATGCATGCAGGACTCAAAAAATGAAAATAAACAATAAAAAATAAATTATTCAGTAAGCCTGATTCAGGTCTAGAAAAAGAGTAAAAAAAGAAGGGTAATATTTTATTGCGTGCATTGTTTATTACAAATCCATTATTAGGAATCGGTTATTTAAGTGTGAATCAAGCTATTGTTCCTCATCTTTGGCTTCCTATATTACCATGTAGCGTTATTTATGTCAGGATTGTGAGCAGCTGTCTGAATTGATTCTGATTTGGATGACAAATGACACTCATGTCCTTGGTGTCTGGTTGTTTGTATATGCAGCAGGCCTTTGAGCCCCCAGCCTGACATTTTGGCTGGCTGTGCATCAAATGCAGCATGGTAATCCTATCCCACCGCACACACGCACACACACACACCCCCCCAATCCTCTGCCCGGCTCTGTATGAATCCCCCTGTTATAATCTGTCAACATGAGTCTGACATCCAGGGCAATGTTTTGTATAGAGACGTAGCTTTTAGCCAGAGACAATCAGCTTGTCCTTGGGATAGATATGGAAGCAGATAGACCTTCCTGCTCTCCCTCGAACCTTTTTAAAATGGGCTTTCATTGTCTTGTTAAGAACAAATAGGAGCAATTACCGTAGAAAACATTGAGATTGAACATAGGGCTGGTGGGGAGGAGGGGCCAGCCATCCTGTATTTGTTCTAGCAGATTCAAGTAGAACCAGTGAATATAACACAGTCTGTGTGAACCCACAGGCAGATGGTGTCATACCACTGTCGGATCTGATGGCATCAACTGAAGCTGTGAAAGGTTCATCTTCAATCATACATGCTTTAACTCGTATTGGCCACTTTTAAGAATTAAAGTCAGTTTTATGACCTCAATATTGATGGGAATAATTTGATATTTTAGCGATTGGTATTTTGAATTCGATCTATTCATCTCATTAATACTTGATTAAAGTCACAGTTTTGGATGATTGCATTAAACACAGATAAATAAATCTTTGGAAAATTGTGGGCATAGTTGCACTTAAATGAGAAGAATAGGGCAGTTTTAGCATTCTTTAGAAATTTCAACAGTTAATTTCATTTAAATAATAATAATTTAAATTTTTGCATGTGCAGACCCTTTCCAAAAAATTAGAATATCATGGAAAAGTTGTTTAATTTCCATAATTCCAAGTTAATGTCATGTTTCTCTGTTAAAACCTTTCCTATTGTTGCCAAAGGCTTCCATTACTTGTAATGTTGATGAAAAATAATAAAAATCAATACCAATAATTTTGTACTTCAAAATTATCCAATAATGTGAAGAAAGGTGAAGGTATAAATAAGACATGAGGCGCGCACACACGCACATGTTTCTCTTTGTGAGCCATTTGTGACCTTTGTTATGTCTTTGTTTTATCACGTTTGGTCTCCATTGTCCTATGAACTAAACAAAAGTCCTCTTCTTCTATGCTTGTAATATCAATGCGAGGCAGCATCAGTGACATTGACATCCATTGATGGCTTTGAGATTTCAACTCTTGGCTCTCGTTATGCTGGTTAAACATGAATCTGAGGGTCCTCCAGGTAAAAGCTGCTTGGACATCATTGAAGCAGTTTTCAGGAATGTAGACGCCTTCCATCCTGGAAAATGTAAACAAAAATGAATTTAGTTTTTTATTCACGTAGTAGCAATGACTGCATTAACCTACTGGCTTATCCTAATCATCATTGGTTAAGTAAATCTGGGGTCATACATTAACGTGTCATTCCATGTCATTTCACAAATGGCCCACGAACTTCGGTCTCAAAAAATTCCGAAATTTTTACCAATTGTTCCGTGATTACTCAAGTAAAAAAAGTTTTTTGTTTTTTTTTTCGGATTTCAAGAGACCGTCAGCCAAAAACCAATGCATATATGTGACTAATCATTATTGATTTGAACAGTCTATTTACATAGCTCAAAGTTGAACAAATTACTACAGGGAGCTGAGACATATGCAATGTTGATTCTTGAAGGCCTAAACATGTTTGAGCCTGAAATCCACATAAGCTTTTTTCCAATTTTGAGGGGCTGGCATGTCCACCAGATAGGATGTATAGCAGGTATTTTTGTATATTCTGAGAGAGTAAGTGGAGCTGTATTAGTATACCAAATTTCTGTGTCCTATTTGGTGTAGTTCCTGAGATATTTGAAGCTAAAAATGGAAGAAAAATAAGGAAGCGTGAAAATCGACACGTACGCCCCCTCACTAAATTGGCCATATCTCAAGAAGTATTCATCCGATCAAACTAAAAAATTACAGTGTGACAATTGAATTATTAAGGAACAATTGGTAAAAATTGAGACAGAAGTACGTGCGATGTCCCGAAATGACATAGATGTCCCGAAATGACATAGAAAGACCCTAATATTATTAATCCAAGAACTAAAGTGCATTCTATCATGTCAGCTTGTTAGTGTGTAGGACTTCTATAGCAGAATATAGTCCATATATACATAGAACCCCCCCCCCAACAATGTGATAGATATTCACTAAAAGCAAATTGGAGACATCTTGTTAATTCGGCAGCTGTCTGACACAATAGAGCTTCAAATAATCCTTACCAAGTGTGCGCTAAATAAAGACGTATAAAGCTCATTTGTCAGATGTTTCTCGGTAAAAACCCTTTTCTATACGTACCGAGCTATTTCACTGACTGATGAGATACCCGAACATGTCTGCCGGCTGAGCACAATCCTCGGCCCCCGTGGGAACTGCTTTAAAGCATTCTGCGCTGAGAAGAAGCACAAGCATGTGTAGATAATGGTGCCCAGTAAAAGTTTTCTCCGTGTTTCAGCCCAGCTTAAGGGACAGTATATTCTTAGAGAAGGTTTAAATAAAAGCTGTGGTTGGTGATTTAGCTAATTGTATCCACTGGGCATGACACACCCTCAGAATAGCTCTGCACCGTATGTGGCTTTAGACGTTAAACCCCCCACCCCACCTGAGCTCCCTTTGTGCTCCCCATGGACTCATTTAGAACTAGTAGATCTAATTTATAGATTGCCATATACACTAACAAAACATACCTGCTGCTAGTTACAGCGGCATATACAGTATGGTAAAGATTGTATATATGATATAGATTTATGTGCATGAGCAAAAAGTTTAACCACATACTAGGAGATGGGTGGACACTGGACTTATTGGTCAATCTGTACTAGACTGGTAACAACTTGTATTTGTTTCTAATTGAAAGCCTTTTCGCACATTTTGGTCACAAAATATTCTCCCATTCTTAATTCCACACCACCACCATCATATATAAAAATTGTAATATAGTATCCCATTTTTGTGTGTTGAATTAATGTTGATTGACAGTGTGCCAGTTTGTATCAGCGATTGTTTTAGGATCCAACATCAGTAGTAATACCAGGGTTGTCACTTTTCACAGAGTCGGTGTAGGGGGGACCGCACGCACGCCCCCCCTAGACATTTTTTACATTTATAACCCTCTGACCGCCAAATTTTGTGAAGTAAAGCTAAAGTTGTTTTATTTTTTTAAACTTTCGTTACTGCCTTACTTTAAAACCAAAAGTTATTTGTTGAATTGGTGACGGGTCATGATTAGTTAGAAAGTTTCTCATGCTTGGTAAAAATCCTCCTCCAATAAATACTCACACACACTGTATAGACAAGAAATAACTTATTAGTCACTTATTCAGATGACTGATTGGCAGATGCGTTTTTCAAATTTAAATGAGGTATTATGAGGGACCTGCAGTAATGGACATGCTCAAACCCATACATTTTGAAATTATGAAGCACACTGTTTATATTGGATGGTGATTATGGGTTACAAAGCGGAGGATGCTCACAGTAGAGCTTTAATTGGGCCTAAAAAAAAGAACTGACCCAGCCTTACCTCGACACAACACGGCCTGAACCTGTCCGACCCAAATGACGCTGATGTCTTAAGCCTGAACTTGTTTCAACCCGTCCGTATTCACATCCGTGCACGCGCATCTAGGATGACCCGTTGCAAGTTATGAGCATGACTAGCAGCTTCATGTGTTGCTACGCGCTACGTCTGGTTGAAGCACACTGTTTATATTGGACATAGTTACGGTTACCAAGAGGAGGATGCACACAGGCAGCATTGAGGGCAGCTAAATTGCTGCAGGGGTCCTCGGGGTTCTCAGGTAAAGACGAGAGCATCCGAGCAAATCTCCTGTATTACATAGATGGTGCGGCTGATGTATGTGTTTCTTGCTTATGCAGATGAAAAAGAGAGTTAAAACAACACAGGCACGTCTGGATGTCCAATACGTACGATGGTACGATTAAAAAAGGAAAAAAACTACAGAAAAGGCCCCGACGCTGGTCGAAAAACACCATAGAGGGTGACATCACACTGTGGGGGGCAAAATTACACCGTAGGGGGCGACATCACGAGGGCGACATTACAACGTAGGGGACAAAATCACATCGTAAGGGGCGACATCACACTGTAGGAGGCAAAATTACACCGTAGAGAGCAACATCACACCGTAGGGGCAAAATGACACCGTAGGGGACGACATCACACCGTGGGGGGGAAATTACATCATAGGGGGCGACATCACACCGTAGGGGGCAAAATTACATCGTAGGGGGTGACATCACACCATAGGGGGCAACATTAAACCGCAGGGGAGCAAAATTACACCGTAGGTGCTGACATCACACCGTAGGGGGGAAAATTACACTGTAGGGGGCGACATCACACCGTAGGTGGCAAATTTACACCATAGGGGGCCCTGCTAGAGATGGACCTACAGAAGTGATTCAATTGGATCGATAGGGCCATTTTCTCCCTAAGTCCTCCTAGGCAATCTCCTATCACCCTGTAGCAGGAGGTTAAGCAGGTATAGATAGATAGATAGATAGATAGATAGATAGATAGATAGATAGATAGATAGATAGATAGATAGATAGATAGCTTTATTTCAGACTCGGGGTCCATAAAAAACATACGAACAAACAAACAAACACAAATTTGAAAAGGTCTAACAGTCAAATTTTAAAAGGCACTTACACCAGTGCTTCCAGAGGTATGGCGTGCAGCGGGTGGCACTGTTCGTAATGTTCACCAGTACAAGGACAATGTCATTTTCTGAGTCATTTAGCCGACTGATAAACCTATACATTATATGTCTCAGTACAGCTTGGAGAGTGTTCACACTCGCAGTCACAAACATTTCACTGGCACTAGTCCTTCTAGGCATTTTTTAACAGTATTCTCAGTTAGTATAGAAAAGTAGACAAAGCTAATAGTGCTGCAGAGAATGTGTGTGTGTGTGTGTGTGTGTGTGTGTGTATCTCCTCTCTGCAGTCCATGTTTAACATTCAGGAGTGCAGGTCCCTTCTCTCACTAACATCTCAGTCAGCTGATAAGTCTTTCAGGTCTTTCTTTATCTTAGATCAGTTTGGCACTAATAGGATCACTTTGTTCATAAATATTTCAGTGCATTGCCATCCAGTGCAATAAAGAGTTGATATCTTACACATATTTACACGGTAGAAAAGAATTACAGTGGTGAATAAGTCAGCAGGGATCTGGGCCGAGAGATCAGCTTTAAGTGTGTTTGCACACCAACTTATATAAAATAAGGTATATGAATCTAAAGAGCAAAAAAAGATCAAATATATATGTTTTTTTTAAAAGGCTGTAGGTGGGTGTGGTTTTAATCAAACCTTGGAGGATTGTTATGATTTTCCAAATGTATATTTTAGCTTTAGCCAGCTTTATTCCTCTTATGGCCACTAACCTGATGTTTCTCGAACCAGTCCAAAAAATCATTTCTCAATGCTTTTGAAATTTCAAGGGAGCTTTAGCTTCTTTTGTTTCCCCTTTGTTTCTTTTTATTTCGATTACAATGATGCCATATTTTATTTTTCACCACCTCTCAGAGCCGCAAATGAGCGTTAACGGGAAATTCATGAGCGTGTGCTGTGAGATGGAAATTCCTATGACAGGGTGAGACACAAACAAAAACATTGCTGCTGAACACGCACGCACGCACACGCACACACACAGAGTGCCTTTACAGTTTGATGGCTCTGATTTAATTTAAAAATGTGGTGATCCTGATTATCTTTTGACAAATTGTCAACATGCAATGTTATCGACATTACTAAAACCAGGGTTTTTCAACCACTGTGCTGCGGCACACTTGTGTGTCACGGGAAATTATTCAATTTCATCTAATTGTTCTCAAAACCATTTTTGAAACCTAATGAATTATTGTCTGCAAATATGCCATTGTGCTGCTGTGAGCCCCTCTCCTTCCTAAAGCGCTCATAATAATAATAATAATAATAATAATAATGTATTTATACATTATATAAATATAATATAAAAATACATCATAAAAAACAAAACATTATTTAACAGAACAAAGTTGAATTGTAGTTCTAATCATATTTCAGGTTTTTGAAGCTTACTTTTATCCCTCCCATGATGCATATCAAGTATGCAAAATAATAATTTGTGTTGTTGTTCATTTGACTCCTCTTAAAAACACTTTTTGCAGATTGTTAATTGCAATTTTTGTTTGAAATAGGAAATATGAAATATCATAAAAACATTTTTCTTTGTGTTTATTTGATTCCTATTCAAGACACTTTGATAAGAATGACTGTATATTGTTAAGATATGCTACTACAGTTTAATTCTTTTTTTTTTTTTTATTACATTTTTTTGGTTGATGGTGTGCCTGGGGATATTTTTCAATGAAAACATTTACCTTGACTCAACGAAGGATGAAAAACACTGACTTATAAACAGAGGTGAAAGTAATGGAATACAAGTACTCACGCTACTGTAATTTAGTCGCTTTCATGGGTGCTTGTACTTTTTTGAGTATATTTCGATATCAGTATATTTACTTGTACTTAAGTATGTTTTAAAAGAAGTAAAGTAATCCATTACATTTCTACACCCAACAGTTACTGAGTTAATTCTTCTTCTTTTTTTAAAAATGATCAACGGACATTGTGAAACTACAAAATATAAAATGACCAGACAACAGTCAAATGCATCACATCATCGTCGACCAATCAGATGAAACGTAATGCACGGCGCCAAAATAGCAGTGAATGTTATGATTTTCTCTGTTTTAGAGTTTATAAATGTATCTATACTTAGAGGCTGAGAATTCATTAGTGTTATTTCATTAAAAAAAATAATTGTACCTTTTGAAAAACCTTTTATTTTATACAGATGACTTTTTAAATGAATTTCCAATTGTGCAAGATTTGGTCTCTTCCTTTATACGTTTATACATGAGATGTTTACTGTATGCAAGGGAACCGTGGCAAGATTTATTACCAAAAATAAGCATGGGGGGGTGAAAGTAATCAGTAACTTTTACTATTTAAATGAGCTACTTTTTAATTGCACTTGAGTATTTTATGTATGACTTACTCGTACTTGTACTTGTACTTGAGTACAATTTCGATCAAAGTAACAGTATTTCTACTTGAGTAGGATATATTTGTATTCTTTACACCTTTGCTTATAAATACAAATACAGAGCAACTATATAAATAAAGTTGAATTCAATTCAATTCAAAGCACACATAAAAGGACGGTGTTATCATCACTTTACTCACCTTTTGGGGATGTGCCTCATTCACCATTTCTCTCTATAGTGCTTCTGTTTCTATGAGAAAAGACACAGCAGAATTAAAATGTTTGAATTTTCACCGATGTTCCACACACACACACACACTGCATGCAACATCACATGTATATCACAACAATTGCACTCAATCACTGTTAAAAAAAAGTAAACCAAAGCGTTAGATGACTTAAAATTACTGGAGGAATTATTATATAAATCACTATCATGGTGTTTAGTTTGCCGAACATTATTTTATTCACAGTTTAGATACATTTCTTATAGCTTTAGTTAGAGATGTTAGGGGTGGGGGATGCTAATTAAGGCTGTGAAATTATTCATGGTTAAAAGGAGAGGTTTACTTTTTTTTTTTAAGTGAAAGTTATCATTTCATAATTAAATTAGGATTATTATTATTAAGGTTACCTGCTTAGTGTTTAGTCTTCCTTTCAGTCCAGTGATCTATGGTGTTAGTGAAAGTCAGGCTGCAGGGGTACTAACCACACACAGGGGGTCGGACAATTGCAAAGAACAGCGTTCTTATGGTTACAGCACAGAGATGCAGAATGAGGCTTTACAGAAACATTCATGAGTTGTAGAAAGAAAACGAGGCTGAATAAAAAGACAATTTTGATTTCTATCGCTGAGTTTATTTAAGGTGTTTCTTATAAGGGTTTCTTATCTTCCAGCAAATCATTCTGACAACCAGTGTGTATTTATTGATGTGAAACTTTAGAGATTTTATGAATATAAATAGAAGAAACATTAGTTTCTAAATAATAAAAAAATGATTACATATTTGAACGGATTGTGTAGTATTATTATTTATTAATAGGAGACTTATTGGGTCTTTTTTTTTTTTTTTTTTTTTTTAAAAAAAAACCAGATTTAGAAATTACAGACAAAGAAACTTTACTGCAAAAATATTCTGATTAAACACACTTTGTTAAGGTTTATGATCTTTTTATTAAATGATTTATGTACAAATACAGGTAACACACAGGACAGAGCACACGTTATAAATTACACACTGTACATTGCTGGTTGTTCACAATGCAAACTAAAGAGGAAATTCAGCACAGCCACAATGGTAATTTAAGTCCTTTGAAACCACATTAAAACTTGTAAACATGATACATTTCTATGACAAATGTTTTCCTCTTTTTCCCTTCATTTGCATTCAAACAGGAGCCATTTGTTGCATTTAATGATTTAATTTTGTTCAAGACAGTTTACATTACACGTATAAAATGATTTATAATAGTAGTTATATTTATTACACAGCAACACGTTATGTATTTTTGTTTAAAGTTTTCAAGGTTTTACCAAATCATATTTCTGCTCTCATATTTTGTGTTAAACTTCAGAATCAGAATTTGGGGCATCATTAATCAATAGTAAATGTAATCGAAATCATTGCTTTCACCAATCATTTGTGAAGTTTGAAACAACACAGTGTTCAAGCATGCGTGCAAACAATCCACACTTTATTACATCCCTTAAAAAAACTGGATTGTAGATTTACTTAAAAAGCTAGTGAGTATAAATTAGAGTCTTGGAAGACGACAATGCGATTTTCCAGTAATTTAAATGTATTATATTCCAAAGGGGTTAGATATTGTGTTTATTGGTATTATCCTTACAGCTCCCATTACATAAATCATCTTACTGTGATGCCACAGCTCTTTGCACTGCGTTCGTATAAAACATTCATGACTATACTGTAGGTGAGGTGACGTATTGATGTTATTAATAAATGGAATAATTTAGGTAGCTTTTGCACCGCTGGTGTTTGCGTGGTCTGCCACTGGTGACGAATGCTCTGGAAAAAAACGCCTGACTTGTTTTTAATGAGATATTTCATATTCTCCAGGAAAAAAAAACATTAAATGAGGAATTGTGTTTGTAAGAAAAGTGTTTGTTTAGAGAAGCCTAATTCAAACCCAACTGAGTGTGCAGAAACACCAACATGCAGTGAGCTGTGTTAAGGATGAGGCTAGAAAAAGTCATTTTTGGATCAAGCATGTACTTTTTCTAAGCAGCTCCTGCTGTTTAAAGGATAATCCCGGAGACTGGTTTTGGATTAATTACACAGAGCTGAGCAGGGACGTTTTCCAAAGTTGGAAATGGGTTTTGACTAATTATGCCAAAACTTGCAAAAAGTAATTTTCTCCTCATTAAGTGTGTTTTGTGATGTAGTAGGGCTGAACAAAATATTGAAATGAATCACTTTTGTGATGGCCTGTTTAACAGGTTAACCCATACCTGTCAAGTATTCCGTTTTGGCCGGGAAACTCCCGTATTTTACCCCTCTTTCCCGCCATCTTCCTGTATTAGTATTTTCCCGTAAATATCCCGTATTTTAATGTAATAATAAATACAAGTGAACGTCGTCACTAGCCTCACGAGAACTACCATCTGAAATGGCCTGATTGACAGTTCTCGCGAGATTAGTGCTGACAGCGGCAACAAACCCGGAAACAACTCAGAAAACAGATGATGAATGAAGACGTTCCCGTGAACAAAAACAAAGAACTGGTGTAAATACGTTGTAAAATGTGACAGAGAGTTTATCTTCCTAAAGAGCAGCAGGATGGGACACAGTTACACGTTCTGTTAGATTAATAACTGAGATTTTAACGTCTACCACAGCGGAAGGAACCACGTAAGTCACCGTGAAAAATCAAGCGCCACAAATATATATATATACACTCCTTTCAAAAAGTTTTAAAAGATGTAAAGTCTGCAACAAATGTGTCTAATAAGTCATTAGTGAATACCAGAGAACCAGATGAGTGAGCATGAGAAATTATAAGAAAACATGTAATAAGATAAAATGTTAATGTCTAACTTAAAGACAAGCAACGTGAAATTAACAGTAAATATGCAACGTGTTGACTTGAATATGAACTGTAAGTATATTAAATAAACACATGTGCTTCATATACACATTTATGTTTTAATTTAGGCTTTTTTATAATTTAGGAATTAGGGCTGGGCGATATATCGAGATTCAAGATGTATCAAGTTTTCTATTTTGGTGATATAGAAAACTATAATATTTCATATATCAACATATATATTGATATATATATCTATATATCTCTCTCTATATATAGATACTGTATATAGTAAGCTATTATATATATTACATTATGTAATATACATTATATCAAAATACTGGTTTTAGGAGTCGCTGCTTTTACATGTAAAGCTCAGTTAGATGATTAATGAGTGCACATATTGATCATCTGTTTGTTAATAAATGTCCCTGTGTAGCATTTTGCATCAGCAAATTAAACCCAGAATTATCTTTCTGGTCAGACTTTATTTGATAGAATTATCTAGATTTATATCGTATATCACCATTTTGAGCAAAAATATTGAGATATGAGTTTTGGTCCATATCACCCAGCCCAGTAGGAATGTTCACAGCACTTCAATGTTAATAAAGGTCGACCTACCAGATTCTAATCACATAATTGTTATTAGTAAGTGGTTGACAAGTGGCTATTTTAGATTTCTTGTACACCTATCTTAAAATATAAGGGATTATGGAGCTCGGTTGAGTGGGTGGGACGGCTCGTAGTGGGCGCCAGAAAATTTCCCTTATTTTCAAATCCAAAACTTGACAGGTATGGGTTAATCAATGATTTTTCTTATTGGGACCCAGTAAGCAGAGGAGCTACTTTTAACTGAATTGCTCACAGGAAACACAGTAACAAACTGTGGTGTCTGTCACAAACAAATGCAACTCAGCAAATTGAATGTGTAGATAGTCCTTTAGGTACAAACTGATTCATATAAATATCATTCATTTTCTCTATTTGAAAAACAAAACTGTCAGAGAACATTCCAGTTCAAGGGGAGCAAATGTTTTCATTAAAGTTTTCCCAAATTCATTCGAAAAAAGATTTATTTCATAAAATTGTTTTCTGCTGCTTTGATTCTAACATATTACTGTTAGTTTCATGTCACAGATGTTAGCTCTACTATAGGTGTGTAGTATAAGTTTTCAGTGAAATGGTCCCGAACTTTTGAGACTTTAGATTGGTTCTTCTTTTGTTGCGCAATTCTTCTTCACAATGTAATCAGAATCAGAATCACTTTATTGTCATTGTACCAGTACAATAAAACTAAAAAGTGCAATCCTTAAAGGTGCAGTCTGCAACTCTTATAAAAGTAACTTTTTGTCATATTTGCTAAAGCTGTCACTATCTAAGGACAGCTTTACATGAAACTAGTATTTTGTGTGAAAAAAAAACAGGCTCATTGAGTCCCCCCTGCTGCTCCTGCAGCCTTTGACAGATTGCCAGAATGCACCGCGACCGAGTAAAAAGAACCAATCAGGGCCAGGATTGTGTTTAATGGACTGTCTGACAGCTGTTGCTCACAGTCTCCGCCCCTTTCCTGGATCTAGAGCCCGTCTTTTTTACAGTGTATGGTCTGGAGGAGTAGAAGATGGAATTAGCAACTTTTCTGCTTGAAAGATAATTACTGCTGCTTGATTTACATTATGTTTGATTTGTAATTGTTACACTAGAACTCTGTAGTGCATGTGTTGTTCATGTGCGCACAGCAGCCTCCGTGTGGGCTGCTGTAAGTGACACTGTGTTGTTGTTGCTGCT
Organism: Gouania willdenowi; assembly: GCF_900634775.1. Taxonomy (NCBI): domain Eukaryota; kingdom Metazoa; phylum Chordata; class Actinopteri; order Blenniiformes; family Gobiesocidae; genus Gouania; species Gouania willdenowi. The sequence goes on along the minus strand of NC_041058.1, from coordinate 19,096,204 downwards.
GCTGCTGAGGTGTGTGCACATAGAGAGAGAGAATCGCTGCAGTAATACGCTTTTAACAGAGGATGTTATATTACTGTGATGTTGCTGTCGGACTAACGTTAGCTTGTTAGCTCCTCTGAGGGAGGGACTTTGGAAAGTTTGGAGGCAGGGTAAGAGAGCAGCGGGGAGGGAGGGGGAGAGAGGAATCTGAGAGTTGCGGACTGCACCTTTAAGGTGCATAAATATGTAAATGGTGAAGTGACACTGCCCCCAGCAGTTCATGTATGGTACTGCAGCAAAAAGGAAGCAGAAAGTGGCTCTATATGCAAAGAGAATATGTTACATTTCCTCCCCCTTGAGTGGGAATGTTGGACGAGGCTTTAGATTTCAAATGGCTAAGACACAGTAAAACAAAAGAAGACATGTTGTAGCTTATTTGCCTTTGTGGGAATTTCAAAAGGAAAAACTGAACATTTTTACTCAACTTCAGAAAACTGAAACTGAGGTCATTCTTGACATCATCTAAAAAATTCCCTCTAAATTTGTTGCAACATAACTTTAGTTATTGGAATTTAAATGGCATTTTAAAGCTTAAACAGGTTTATTTCGCCAAATAAAAGTGTTATTCAAGCTGTTCATGGGTTAATGCTGGGATCAAATGTTCTTTCACAAAAATGCATTTTTATCAGTCAGAAGTCAAGTGTCTTTTTCAGATCAACATTTTTAGGAGATTAGGAAACCTGCATGGAATAACACTGAGGATTCTTTGTTATATCTGCTTTGCGTTGAATTTAAACGTAACGTTTTTGTGAGAGATAAGCGAGTATGGCAACATTACAATTTCTTCAGACAGAATAGAAAAGATTATAAAGAGCCGGGCACGCTCATGTACTGAGCACCTTCAGTATCTGCCGTAGGGATGCTTTCGGTAGCCCCCTCGTGTCAGCCGTAAAAGAGGGGCTTTGTGTCCGGGTCGAGCTGGCCACTCCTCCACTGCAAAAACAGTTCAAAGACATACAAAAAAAAAATCCCAGTGAACATAATGACATCATTGGCAGCACACTGGCTTCACTTCGCAGAAAATTAATTTAATCAATTTGCCCTCCGTTGGAAGGATAGTGAGATTTGACTGTCAGCAGCTGCGTCCCCACCGTCCCATCAGGAATAGATGGCCACCTCTGCTGCATGGCACATTGCACTGCTTTCAAATAAAAAAGTGTTTATGAAGCAGAAAATCAAATCATTGGCCCCTTGGTTTTGGTTTGGTTCGACCTCAATAGCCTCACGCACAATTCATTGTGCTGAAAATGTATGTGCCTGTAAACCCAGTGTGGCAAGCAGTATACATACACACACACACACACACACACATACACAGACGGCACCTTCATGTAAAACCGAACCAAATCACTTCTTTGCTTTGGAGGTTGGGCTTTTTTTAAGCTTAATATTTAGTAGGTACACTTCAGGGGTTTGTTCACAATGAGGACGAGCAAATGTGTTTTACATCCAACACTCGTGAGCAACGGTGCCTCCACAAGTGCTTTTTTACACCCAGCTCGTGCCAGAGGCGATGGCACAAACAGCTCCCTGGTTGAGAACAATAAAACTAACCAGTAAACCAATTTCTTGGTCGTTTGTCATTTCAAAACAAGCGTAGCCTCTCGGTAAAAGGAAGATCAACACTATTAAAGGAACACATTTATAATTACTGGAAATGTAATTCTTAATATACAGTATAAGGCATCTCAAATCTATTATAATGAATATTTTATTTTGTTTATTTATTTAATTCTATTATTTTTTCTTTTTTTTTTTTAATTTATTTTATCGATTGTAATTTAATTTCATTTAATTTATCTCTTTGTCTGTGTTAATGACATGTATTGATACCCTCATAATGATGCTTGTTAAGTTTCAGTGTTTGTATGGTGCAAATAAAATCAAATTATAAATCTTGAAAAAAATTAAAAATAAATACTGGAAATGTATTTCTAATAGAAAAAGATTATTATTATCATGATGGACAATCACGATCCAGACCCCGGAATCAGTATAAGTATAGTGCGAGTCCTCCTAACCTAAGTGGTGAAAAAAGAAAGTAATGTAATGTACACCAGTGTTTTTCAAATGGGGGTACGCGATGGCACTGCGGGGGGTACTTGAGAGAGAGAGAGAGAGAGAGAGAGAGAGAGAGAGAGAGAGTGCAAAATAAACAAATGAAAGCATTAAAAATATGGGGTTTTATAATGTTTGTTTCTTAGTTAAAAATGATTATCATGTACTGTACATTTGTATTATTATTCTATCTCATTTTATTTTTTCTACTGTAATGTGTGCACTTGTATTTAATTCTCTTTCTTTCTTTCTTTCTTTGTTCATTGTTTATCCTTTTTATTTGTAATGTTTCTCGAGCCTCTGTAACACAAGTAATTTAATTTCCCCTTGGGATAAATGAAGTATTTATAATTCTGATTCTGATGATAATGGCAATAATCATGAACTGAAAATACAAAGGTCAGTCTTGGTCCCACACCAGGCAGGAGATGACCGGAAATGATAAAAACTCTAGAAATAAATCTCTTCAGGAGTCACTAGATACAGTTTAATTTCTCTCATTTACAAAATGAGATGATTTAAAATGTGTGTTGTCACTCATTCATTCCATCATTATCCTCTAGAGTTGTTTTTTCACAGTATCCTGAGCAAAATGAGAATGGAAGTACTGACGCCAAAAACGTTTGAGAACCACTGATGTAGACCATTTACATGAAATTAGTAACAATGGACGCCACAGAGTGGAGAGGATAATACACATAAACACAAGTTGTAATAAAAATGCTGCACTTACCATAGTTTTTGTATGATTCTTTACTGTTTCCGTGTCCATATTCATAGTACTCTGAAATGCTAAAAAAGATGAAGCGTAAACATTAGAAACAACATGATGTATTTTAGCTACTTTACAATATAATGCATTGTGAGTTCATTTAGTTTGATTGTATATGGCAAACACTTTGTGCCACAATTTGTTGCATGGATACTGGTAAATAAACCAAAGTAAGATTGACGGCGTAATTATATATGTGAGACTTTTGAGTTCACAGAGGTGGGATTTCAGAGATGATGTGGCACTGGGATGAATTTTCAATTTCAATTCATTAAGCACAAAGTGCTCTACAGTATAGAGTTGAGGTGGAATAAAAAATAACAGGAAAATTTAAGCAAAGGATCTCCAAAACTCTAGTTGTTGTGGGAGTTGGTTAAAGCAGAGGAAAAGAAGGGAAGTGCTGACCAGGTTATGAGTCGCCATTATTGATTGTTGAACATTTGGAGCAAAGGTAAACGCTGGCCACGGTTACGTGATGTTTTTAATTCAGAATTAATTATTCAGAATGAAAATAATCTGCTTCGTGTTTACATGGACACACGTTTATTCACCTTTATTCAATTCCGCTTTAGGTCTTGGGGTTGGGAAGTGTTTTGATTGGACTGATTAGAGTCCAATGCTTGCTTTCGGGTGGCCATCTTGGATTATGTCGTCACCAGTGGATCATCGCAACAGGACGAGCAAGCGCAGAACAACTGGAATTAATTTAAAGCGGAAATGAACGTTTACAAGATCGAGGAATTATTCAATTTGGAATTAAAAACAGAATAAACTAGCCACTTCATTCAGAATTTTCATGTTCATTCGGAATTAGAAGTTTACAGGGCGGGCACCGGCAGATCCACGCGGCCCTGAAAAACAGGAACAAGCGGGTCTGAAAATGGATGGATGGATGTTTACAAGGTGATTTTTCATCTTTTTAAAGATGATTGAATTTTTATTCTGAATTAAAGCTCTCATGTAAACGGAGCCACTGTAACCATTACCTGTAAGCAGGTGGAACACCTGAGGGGAAAACGTTCCTGATCACAGTTGTTGAGTGTTTATGATGCACTGTGTCACCCCAGAAGATAAACTGCGTGTGTGCGTGTGTGTGTGTGTGTGTGTGTACGACTATAGCTTATCAATACCTCTGAGAATGATTGCTGTAGTTTTCGTCGTAGCCTTCGTAGCTTTCATCGTCATACTCTCCGTCATATCCGTCATCGTAGCCCTAAAAGGTGACAGTGCAATGAGAAATACATCAGCCTACTTAGTTAGAGACCAACGTTAACATAATACTTTGTTCAATTAGTGCCATTTTTAAGAGCTCTGAGGTTGGTAAAGGAGCAGAGTAAGGTAGTGAGTAATGTCTAATGTAAAGAGTGGTACTTAATGGACTCCTTTAATGACATCCACTGCATTACAGATTAGTGCTATTGATAGGTAGCAGGCATGAGTAGATGGTAGCTATAACACAGTGTCTAAGAAAGGCATGTGCATGCGAGAAAACTTGGTTACCTTTACCAGAGATAACAATCAAACCAGTTAAACTCCAGTAAATCATGAATATGTCACTTTAGATTATGTTCATGTAAAAATCAGACCTCGGGGATATCATTAGAATGTCAAGTTTTTCACTTTATTACATTTTGTTTGTTGCACCAATAGGTATGATCATTAATGAATGGGACTCATTTGAAAATAGATAATTGATTTAGTCATAAAAACTTAAAGGTATCCCTGGAATTAATATTATAGTTAGATTTTATTGCCAGGCTGCCAAAAAATCCACATTAAGGAAGAGAAGTGTGTATGTGTTCTTGAAAGCTGCATTTGATTATGATGGTGCAAGCTGAGGAATCATGTTTAATGAGGTGGTGGGAGCTTTGAAAGGACTTTATTTCTTCGGGCTTTGCCGTTTTAGACTATCACTGGATTAAAAAAAAAAAAAGAAGCTGTATGAGAAAATATTCTGTGTTACAAGATAAAGTAAGGCACTATGGTCAGGTCGTAAATTATTTATTCTCAAGGACAACAGTGAGACTAAGATGCTGAAAAGTGCATTTAAAAATAAATAAAACAGAGAGTCTTTACACCATGAACAGCAAAGCATGACTTTGGCCGTCTTTAACAGGGGACACTTTTGATTTTAGCTGATAAAGGGAAGTGCACAGTACTGTAGCCCGATACATCATGCTCCAACAAGCACGCGGTAAGCAACAATAGCAGGGCACTTTGCACATAAGAGCCTTATAAGTGCAAAACTATCAAACAGCCAATTCCTCATAGGAAACAAGGTGCTGTAAAAAGGAAACACCAAAGTAATGTGAAAGTGTAACATCTCAGTGAAGAAACCTGAATGTTAAATGTTGGAGATGAAAACTGCCATGTTAAAGGATAATAATGACGCAGATTATCCTGATTTTCTCTTTATGTTCGTCTAAATAACTCTTCTGTTTTTTTTAATAAGATCATTCATCAGTTGTCGCCGTGTTGTCAAACATTTTCATTAAAGCTCTGACAAGCTGATGAATATCAGCTCCTGTCAGTCTTATACAATTCAATAAAACAATCTATAGCTCTCATAAAATTCTTCATACAAAGAAAATTTACTTCAGTGAATACAAGATATTGCTGCCAGGGGCAGCAGGTCCCCACAAAGCCTGCTGGAGATACTGCTGACAGCTCTGTGCTTAAGACAAGTCACCACACACTGCTTTATAAAGCTTTATAAAGCTGCTAACCACCAGCTTTATCTTGCCGACTGGGAACTTAAATATGTAAAAAAATCACCCAAGCAGTATCAAGTTCTTAGTAGTTCTTGAGAAAATCAATTAAACAAAGGATACATGTGTCCCCGTATCAGAGGAGTAAAAGGACAATCATTATAGACACAAGCCCACTAAAATCAACTTGCACGTTTTTGTCCCGTTTCAACACTGTCTTCATGTAAACAAAGACACAAACACATTGGCCCTCATTTATCAACCGTTCGTACGTTCAGATTTGAGCGTACGACGTACGTTGGACCATATTCACGCAAGCTTTGGTATTTATCAATTCGGACGTAAGCGTACATTCCGATCAGATCTCACTTCAGGTCTGAGATTGTGTACGCAAACCTGAGTGAGTGGATTTGAGGTGCTGCACAGCAAAATCTCACTGAAAATAAAGTACTAAATAAGCCCCAGCTTTCATTTAAGCATAAGCAGAGACACATTCAGAACAGATCTAAACATGTTATAAAATACAATTAAACAAAATCAAATGAAAAAAAAAATACCTACATTATGACTGATACCACTTTTTTTGGTTTTCCTTTCACAGAATACTGTATATGTAACCTGCTACCAGAGCGCATTTATCCAGTGCGCACAGACGCACACGGGACGCGCTACTATGCTCTGTCTTGGAGGATAAGGTCCTTTTACCTCCGTACAGCACATCACTGGGGGCTGTAAGGAGGATATTGGACCTAATTCATGCTTTTAAATGTAAATCGTTCCTTGAACTTTTACAAATGTGCCGCAGTAATCCGTAATGTGATGAATTATATATGAAATTGGCTGAAAGTATAATAAACACATTTGACAACATTTAGTAATTTTTAAGGTTTAGATTGTTCATTTCTTTCAATGCGATATTTATTGAAGTGTGTGGACTAAGGTCGATATAAACGTCATATCCGTGTGTGTCTCCAGGATCTCTGTTGTGAAGTTGCTAGCAGCGCACACAGGGGGGCAGACGTCACCTGCTCTGTAATTGATCCTCTTCTACAGAGGGTTCAAATGCACTTTTTAAATTCCAGTTTTCACACATTCAAAAAGCTCATCTTTGTTTTGTTCCACCTCAGATGTCAGGATGCCAATTTTCATCTTGGAAAAGTTTATTTTCTTGTTTGACCTCAGTGGGCGGGGCCTCCGAAACAGGAGGGCGTAACAGTTTTAGGCTGATCGAACTCAGCCGTCAGATTCATCAATACCCAATCAATTGTACGCTGGGATTGGTCAGATACGAATGTTTCATGAATCACACAATCTTCCTGTCGTACGTACAAATGTGCACTCAGATTTGCACCTGTTTTCACGCAAGGTTGGTAAATGAGGGCCATTGTGTGAATGGGTTTACAAAGGTCCTTAATGGATTGGCAGAGTTACCTGTTAAGTAATTTACAAGTATAACCTCTGTGCCTAAATGTTTAATATTTACTAAAATGCAATTTTGTTTGTCGAGACTTGATAAGGCATTTTACTTGTTTTTGTTGAGAGTGGTTTTATATTTGAGTGCTTTTTTATCTTAACAGAGACAGGGTGTGTTTTATTGTTTAAGGTTGTGATTTGTATTCAAATGTGTAAACATATTTCATTTTATTTTTATTATTTGTTTGTTTTATTTACTAAGGATATCTAAAAGTTCTTGACATTCTAATTACAATGGTATTTGTTCGGCCAAGCTGCCTGTGAGGTGCCTCCCTCCCTCCTTCTAAGCATGGGAGGGGCCAGGTGGAAGCCCCTCCCACTTCTGATTCTTTTAATGACATTAACCTGCCACTGTGGGTGAACTGGGTGCTATAGGACTTGTTTAGCAGCATACAGTGGAAAGAGTTATTTCCAAAATTGGGCTGAATTTTGATGTGCAAAGACTCTTTACATGTTTTGATGGGCAGCAGGTAAGAACCTCGAAATAACCACGGGTTTCATATCAACTTCTGTTGCTTGGACAATTTATATAAAAGTAATCAGGAAACATGGACATAAACATTGTTTAGCATGAAACCTAGTGACAGTGAGTTGAAGCCCCATGAGGCATTGCAACACTTCAGCCAAATGGGTAAAGAAAAAGTTCATTTCTCAAAGCTTCATATGAACACAAAACCACCTACTGGCCAGGTTTAAAATCAGTGTGATGCATTGGCTTTGTGGCTGCTTTGCTCTTGGGAATGACTTAAATGACAAAAAGTATATGACCAAAACTGGTAGCATATAATACGGCTGGTTATGAATGAATGTTTTTCTGTTACTTTGTGAAAATGGCATTGGCTTAAACAGGTAGAGAACTGAGAAAGAGCTTGTAGAACCAGGAAGAGGGCTTTGATTATGTTTGTGTAACTTGGACAATGATGAACAGAACAGGGCAGATTTTATTCATTTCTATTAAGAAATAAAAGCTTCTTAACAGATTTTGGTTTAAACAATTCTTTTTATTTTTAACACAACCTCACCGGCCTTTGAAAATAGCCTTTCACAAGGGACAGAAGTTGTGCTAGACAGTATGAATTGGGGTAGATTAATTGATGTTTTTTCCAGTAAACCAGTTTTCCAGCCTGTTTATGTTTGGCTCGGACGACGATGGCGTCCAAATGCTGCCATAGTTTGCTCCCTAAGAAGAAATCACAGATCATGTTCAGAACTGTACTAACAGGAATAATTGATCTCAATGTAACATAATACTTTACTTCCAGTGACATCATGAGAGGTGGAAGCTTGGGGTATTTCCTGGATCTTTCTTTGTTTTAATCGTATTTTTGCGGCACACTCTGAGGTTAATCTTTTGATTGCTTCTGTTGCTTTATTTTGGCAAAAAAAAACAAAAAACACAACTACTTTGAATTGGGGTTTCAGGAGTGTGGCAAGTGGCATTATGCTCATTAATTGTAACATGAACAGCTTCACATGGTGTTGACGGATGAGCTTATCTCCTATTTCTAAGGATGGTGCTGTCTTGGTCATTTCCTCCTGAAGTGTTTGCTCTAGCCTTTTCATGAGGGGGACTATTTTTGAGGCAGACACATTCTTCTCTGCCGACAGCTCCACAGTGGCATCATAAAAGGTAGACAGTAGCGTAAGGCACCCTGCAACAATGTTGAACTCTTCTGATGTCAAGAAGGGGATGTCAGGTTGTAGCCCAGCGAGGCTCCCTGAGAATAAACCAACCGTTGCAGCATCAAATAGGTGCTGTTCCACCTCATCTCCACTTCTTGGACCAGCTTCATTTCTGTCATCCCCAGATGAAGCTGCCCTTGTGTGATCTTTTCGTTTAAAGATACAAATTAGTACCATTAAATCACTGCAGTAAGTACACAAACTATTAGCAGTATTATACATTGGGATATAGGGAAAAAGCATACCTTAGCCGTGATGCTGCTTCTGAAGTAACCAACCACCTTCCTGGCTTTTGGCCAGATGCCAGAGAGCACATGGTGCTGGACTGGTCAAGCACCTTCTTTCCCACCAGGTTCAGTGTGTGTGCAATGCAAATATGGTGCCGAAGCTTCACCTCTCTCACACAAGCAATCATATTGGCAGCGGCATCAGTGACCATACATGTCACCTTTTCAGTGATTCCCCATTCCTCCACCAGGGAGGCTTTCACATGAGCTATATTTTTAGTATCGTGTGATTGGGGGAATGCCTGCACTCCCAACAGCACTGATTCAAGCCTGGTGTTCTCATCCACAAAATGGCATTTGTAATATTGTAACTACTTACCAGGACTGAGTGAAGGCCCAGCTGACTCCTTATTATCATGCCTTAGCATGGATGAAGTATTAGTTAGTTAGTGTACCCCAACTCCTTGGCACACAATAAACACTTCACCTTTGAATAACATTAGAAACAGTTAAAACTACAGTTCTTGATGAGCGAACTTAATGTGTCTGAAATAATCTTAGATTTACCTTACCTTATTAGGAGTTATCAGGTCGTAATGTTCCCAAACAGGCTGGCTCCATCCCACCTATCCTCACTCTCCAAATCTCTATCTCTCTCTCTCAACCTCTCTAAACTCTCCAAACTACGACAACGCAATACAAACTCTAATATCCTAATAAACTTAAATGCCCTTAAATGCATAAATGCCCTCTCCATTACTCGACACAAGCTTCGTAGCCTCGGCTCATCTTGTAACATCACTAATAGAACCTTAAGTTGAATGCATTTCTTGTTCATTTATTTGTAAAGTTTGGCTAATTGTTGGAAATTGTTTAATAGGCAATTCAAAGAATGTTTATTAGGTTTGATGTACTTGTTTAATTTAAAGATTTATTAAGCTTATTTCAAGTGCCATGTTAGATGTGTAGTTAAAACTAGATTTGGTTAATGTGAAATACTAATAAGTTAAGATAAAAGTAGTTGTTTAAAAATACCTCGGTTAAAGTACATTAAGTTAACTTAACTTACTTAGATCATTCTTCATTGGAACAATGTTTTTTTAGCAATAACCAAGCTGATTCATTCCCCTTTGAACAGCAACACATTTGCGGCATGTGTGGGATTAGTGTCAGAGTTTAGAATGTCATTTCTAAACTCGCAAATGCAAAAAACATGACATCTTCTCTGCTAATGCTGACCTGTATTAATGGGGGATACTGTTAGTTGGTTGCCAGTGAGACCAACCAAAACATGTGGGTGTACTTTACTGGTTGCCACCACACAGCAGGCAGTAGCTGCTGTGTCTGGATCTCCTACAAGCTCCTTAGTCTCCTGTAGTGTTGAATTAATACGCTTTAAATTGCCGAAATGTAGTGATGTTACGAGATGTGTCAAGGCTACAGTTATTCGGGAAATAAAAGTGCTCAATTTTGAGATGTACAATATAGTTTTGTGCATGAATCATGCTTTCTCTTCATTCTCTGAAAACTTCAAAGTCTGTCTTTACCACAAATTTAATCATAAAAGTCATTAATAATGAGCACATCAAGGTTATATTCTCTGTAAAGAGTTTACCTGTACCAAGGTGCAAAATGTAGTGTCCTGGAGTGAGCAAAAACCTCAAAAACCTTTGAGTTGGTCTTTGATTTGAGTAAAAGTAAACCTGTACCTCTTTTTGTAAATGGTGCCAAGGTCGAAATTGTTGAAAATCGTAAATTTCTTTTAAGATTTAAGCCGGAGTTCAAATATAAGTGCTGTCGTGAAAAAGTATCGCCAGCGGCTTTTCTTTCTGCGTAAATTGAAAGTATTTACTCTCAATAAGCAGATTATTTTAAATTTTTACCGCTGTGGTATAGAAAGTCTTCTTACTTCTACAATCACTGTGTGGTTTGGAAACTCTACGGCAAAAGAAAATACAGCTTTAAATTGCGTTGTCCGCTCTGCCAGTAGGACCATCGGTGCGGAACTTTCTGTCCTTGAAGACATTTACAAACGAAGACTTCTGTCTCTGGCAGTAGCCATCATTAAGGACCCGCTGCATCCTGCCAGGGACTTGTTTGAACTTCTCTCTTCTGGGAGGCGCCATCAAGTGTGGTAAATGTCGCCACAGCAAAAGCTTTTTTCCACAAGCTGTGATGTTAGCACAGGGACAACGCGTCGAAGTTATCGATGACGTCGATGCAAAATATGCGCGCCGATGCGTCGTCCGACCAAAACAAAGATGGCAGCACCGGAGAATAACTAACGCGAGTAGCTCCTCCGAGTCTCAAAAGTTCAAGGCAGTGAAGACACGCACTTGTTTGTCAAAGGTAGCTGTTCCCTGTAACCCTCGTCTTTATCCTGGGTGTGATCGGACGGCAGCACGTTGATGCGACAAGGAGGAGGAAACACCCGCCGTGACATCAGCAACACACACACACACACACACACACACACACACACACACACACACACACACACACACACACACACACACACACACACACTATTCTTAAGGTAAAAGGAAAGGTAATTTTTTTTTGGAAAAGCACTTTCTGTATTAGCATTTGGAATTTTGAGTTTAAGAAACATGTGAGAGTATTACTTTAAGTGTTTGTTATTTTCATGTGAATGAAAAGATACATGAATTATATTGGTTGAGGAAGAACACCATGACAGGCTGCTGGCTCCCACTGCCTTTTTATTTTCTAATGAATGCTACCTTATTTTTGTACTTTTATATTCTTACTTGAACTTTATTTTGGAATTTTGAGTTGAAGAGCAATAAACATTTAATTTGTGTTTATTTTTTTTAATTTTAGATATGTAAATCAACATGTATGAATTACTTTAAGTCAATTAATGGGGAGATAATCAATAATCAAATCGAGTCGAATCGAACTGGAAAAAATGAATCGTTAGATTAATTGATGCATCGAAAAAATAATCGCTAGATTAATCATTTAAAAAATAATCGTTTATCCCAGCCCTATGAGATGTCTTTGAACGGTGCACTCTGATCAGGCTTCATTATTTTTTACCTTTTAATTGCATTTCACAAATGTCATTTTTAAACTCTATTGTAACCTTTTTAACTTATTCAACTATGTGGCTTGTTTGTTTTTAAGACCGTCTAATGAATTTATGTTATATATTATAACATACATTTATATTATGTTTTATGAATGAATGTTTGACAATGCACTTTGAGCTAATTGCACCTTTTTTTTTCTCCAATGTGGTTTTACACTGCAAATGGCAAATAAACTGAATCTGAACCCTTCGAAGCATATATGACAAAAACATTTAGACTTATTAATTTACTGCAGTGAACTTCGCTTTAAAAAACCAAAAATAGGACATGACTGGAATCCTATAACCACTTTTCCCCTTAAGATTTGCAGAATCGCTGCATGTGATTCATGGTTCAACACAAGGTAAACCACGGCCAGGATCCCAGTTTATCATAATACAAACACACTACGTCAGACAAGCTGGAGGCCACAGGGAGGACCAACGCTTTCCATCTCTGTCTGTGAGGCAAATGATAGGGATGCAAACTGTTGTGCCACAGAGCGACCTCTCATTTGGCTTCCTACTCCTGTGCTGCTACAGATATTGCCGTGTAATACTTTAGTCATCACATTGTTGGCACCATCAATGTGACGGATCCAGAGATTCACATAAACAGCCTAACCTAAACTGGAATAAGGCCAAAGTGTGTGTGGACTTAGCCATTGTCTCCAAGAGTAAATGTTGGATTGTGCTCACTCAAGGAGATTTAGTGGAGTTTAAAGTGGTTGTGTTTCCTTTTCATCATGATCTAATCTCTTCTAATCTTACTCAAGCTTGGCATTGTGAATGAGGGTCTCCTGTGATACACGCAGGAGTTCAGCTCCGTTTAGAGATCAAATACTTTTCAAATCAGGCAGAATGAAATGTTTCAAAAGCTTCAAATGAAAGCAGTTTATACTCGGCAGGTTCTCAACAACACATTCTTCCTTCACATCTGTTTGCAACAATAGAAAGCACATCATTTGGCATTAGGTGTGGCTGCTTTTGGTAATGCTTTTTGACGAAGAGGCAGATACATCAGCATTAAGGACATCAGGTGCAGCAGCACAAATGAAATTACATCTGAGACACTTGTTCCTCTCCTGTTGGATGATGCTAATTCCAGCACCTCTTATTCATGTGCGACTTTGTTTTCTCTCGGAACATGAAATCGACTGTATTAAAGTTGGGGATTATGTTGGGGATTAAATTGTTCAGGAGATCCTGTGCATCTCTGTTTCATTCCTGAGACTTTTCTCACAAAGGCAAAGATAATTAAAGACATGAATATCTAAGAAACAAGCCATTTTTTTTCCCTGAGCGACCCAGAAAGAAAACTGCAGCACACAACTGGAAAAGCAATCACTGGATTAATTTCACAGAAGAGGTAAAAAAAGAAACACTTGGTTCCTGTTTACGTGTGTTACATGAAATGTATTTTAAAAGACATAACCTTTAACTAATGTACTTGAAAATGCAGTGTACTAATGATTCAAGATGTAAAATACAAGGACCCAAGTTACTCTAGAAGTGTGTCAATGCTTTTAGCAGTTTTTTTTCAACCTTGGGGTTGGGACCCCACGTGGGGTCACCTTGAATTAAAATGGGATCACCTGAAATGTCAAGTAACTGTTGAAAAAACAAAACAAAAAAAAACTGCCTAAAGTTATATTTTTCAATTTTTTGAATTATTATTTTTCAAATGAACACATCACACACAATACATATCAAATAACTGTATTACATACTTTTTAGTATAAATTCAGTTAAAATAAAATGCAATATAAACGTTTCTGAGGTGGCGCATCTTGTTACTTGTCACTTTGTGTACTAATTCTGGTTACTCTGTATTTTGTAACACAGTTTGATAAACATGATCAAAAACTAATTCTAGAAAAATGTCTCTGGGGTCTTTGGACATTTGTGATATCAAAATGGGGTCACGACCCAAAAAAGGGCGTACCCACTTTACTGTACATGTTGTGGGGTAAAGGGGTGGGGGGGTGGGGGGGAGTCAGAAATGAGAATTTACATCAGATTTAAAAGGAGCCAGAAAAACATTTTCAAACTCATTCACTTAAAAAATTTGATTGAAAATCAAAATTTTTTTAAGATGTGAGAGGAATACAGACACAATTTCCTACACCTGGAGTTGATCTCAACACCCAAGCTTTAAAGTGTAAGGACTAACCACTATCACTTTGAGGGAGTGTGTTTTTTGAGACAAGAGGGTTGCTAGGGGCCGTAGTCATAGATAAAATACTGTTCCTCAGCCCAGAAGTTGCAAAGCTTTGCGTACAGTATATGTGATCGAACAGAGAACGTGGGCACAACATAACTGAAGTTCTTTTGTAGCAGGTCTGTGATCAGTGACTGCCCTTTGTTGACCTACGCCACACGTGTCAAACTCAAGGCCCAGGGGCCAAATCCGGCCCTTTAGAGCATCAAATTCGGACCCCTCGAAAAAGTAAAAATAATAGAAAAAAACATGAACTATTTTCTAATTTAACAAATAATTCAGTTGTAGATATGTCAGCCCCTCCAAATAAAAAATGCAATCAAAATCCACAATATTTGCCAAACTCAATGTTTTCGTTCTTATGTCTGATGACGGCAGTCATGTTTAATCTCAAATCGTTGAAATAACTCAATTTTTCCAAAATCTGGCAAATTTTCTTAAAATTATTCCACAAAATTTCTCCAAATTCACAAAATCAGGGAAGATTTAAGTGAAGATCCCACAGAGACTGATGTACTCATATTTTATCATTTATGTATCGTTTATATGTGGAAGTGCAAACCAGGGCACATTAAATACACCTAAAATATGTGGCCCACATAAAGCTGCACTGCCTGAATCTTGAACCATGACAGAGGGGCATCGTTGAATTTGAATCGTAAATCCCGCCCCCGATTTCTGATAATCCCTCCCAGTCTCCTCCTCTGGAAGTGCACGAGCGCTGAACGTGCACACGCATAGGTTGAAGTTCCATCCAAGCATCTCTTTCTTTACTTCCTCTGATTTTCTCTTTTTGGGTTTTTTAGCAGTATATGCAGTAACAGCAAGCACAGGTGTAGTGATCTTTCCTGGTGGGTGTTCGGCAGCCATGCTTTACTGAAAACAAGTTTGCACCGTGCACGCGCTTCACTATATATCGCGGCAGCCAATGAGGAGGCTCCTTCCCTTTGTGGGCTCTGCTCACCCCTCCTTTCTCTAAATCCTGTGATTGGAGCTGAAGGGGGTGACCACCAAGATTTTGTTTTCTGGGGTTTTATTAACTAATACACCTAATTAAAAGGCACAGACATACTATTTTTTTCAGAAATTATTACTTTTATGATATACTATATGATGCTAATAAGAATATTTTTTTTAATTAAAGAAAATAATTTGAGTACCCCAGCTTTAAGCTCAAAATGGTCTGTATTTGGCCCCTGAACTAAAATGAGTTTGACACCCCTGACTTACGTGAAATACATTATCACACATTACACTAATCCAAATAGTACTGTATGTTCTCTAGCTATTCTTCTGTTTCCAGCTCTGCTTTTTATTACCTCCAACAAGGAGGACGCCATGGGACATTCCATTATATTTTACAGAGGATTTGGATCAATTTACTGATTCTGGACCAGTTTCAAAAAAAAAAAAAAAAAAATCCTACCTCTATCTCTAATCATTGGCAAAATTTCAAAAATTCATCTCAGTGCCTAATTGACCAATCTTTATAACATTTGGCTCAGTTATGTCCACTTGGTTCTTCAATTACTCCACCGAGTTTCATCCGGAACACATCAGTATTGCACATTTCCATGGGATTTTTCAAAAAAATGCCGTTAACGTCAAATATCTGGCAAAGAAGATATTTGGCGCTTAGCGGCGGTTTGCGCTCCCAGAGTGCTTTTGTATTAAGGGCATCATCTGTGTATCATCCATCTACTATTGCTGCTTTATCACTGCCTCACATGCAAAAATCACAAATGCAGAAAGTATTTATTTACAGCAATTATTATAACTCCAATTATTGGAATTGTCACTTGCCAGCTGCCACACAGGATACGTAGGTATAGAAGAATAATATATCAACATCTGTATAGTGAGAAAGCCATTTTTGCCGTACTTGGCGACCGCAGTCACGCGGTGCTGCTCTAACTTGGTAAAGCTTGTTGAGAAGAAGCAGCAAAGCATGGCTTGATTATCAGGGAAGGAATAGGAGCACTATTAGGGACAGCTACCAGTAAATGCCTCAAAGTTCAACTCACAACAACGCTTTCTTATCTCACTGCTGACTGTTCATTTTATTCACAACACATACGCTTTGACTTGACAAGGTACCCTGTATAAACAGGCCAACTTCTAATTAAAGAGCCATTAGTCCTAGTAGTTTGACACTCATCTGTAAAAACAATTAACACAGCTTCTTTTCAACAAGGCACTGGACATAAATCAAATGTTAACACAGGAGCAGAGCATCTTCGCTCAGCGTAATTAGGACAGCCAGAACCTAAAGGCTCTTAGTACAGTGCTTCATTATCAATTGACAACCTGTATGTCCCCTGACAGTGACTGATCTCCTTAAAAAGCTGCATGAATGCCTCTCCACGCAGCAGAATGAGGGGGAAAATGAGATTTGCAGCCTCCTTTTATCTTAGTGAATGGATGCTGCTCTTTACAGCTACCATCCAGTCTAAATGAAAAGAATCAGGTGACTCCTTCTGACTAAACATTCAAAGCGTGCAAGAAAAAGGTCTGTTTAAGGTCCTGGATCAATATGATTAAAGATTAAACCCTGTGTTCACTGGCAGTGTGCCAGCAATTTCACTTAAACCCAGCAAAAATGATCTTTTAAAACACCCACCGATTGTTTTACATCAGGCACAAGGAGAGGCGCACCCAAGAAAGGACACTAGCCTGTCACTGACCAACACACAGAGGCAGATAACCATGTACCGTATTTTCCGGGCTATTGAACGCACCGCTGTATTGGCTGCATTCCAATAACAATTTTCCAAGAAAAATCCACGTAAAGGCAGCACGTCACATAGACCACACTCTATTGGCTGATGGGGGTACCCTTCAAACGACTTGGCAAATTAGAACGGGCAGGTAGGCGGGCTGCCAGGCTCCTGTTCGATTTAACAGAGATTTCTGTGCATTCTGATGAGTTTCTACATTCTACATTTCTACATGAAGTCTCCTCCCCACTGCTCCAAGTCTGCATATTAGTCCTTTTACATCTGCTTATGGTCAGTTTTTAATGGATCCAGACAGACACACCTCTCCCTCCGTCCGTTCTTCTGACCATGAACTATCGCCCCAGAAGCGATCGTGTCTAGTTCGGACTCTGAGTCAGAATCCGGGCTCAATCGCTTCTGAACAAACCCAACGTGGTGATTTGGCAACTTTAGGCTGTTTGTTTTCTTGTTACAAACTGGCTGATTTTTACTGTCTGCTTTTAATATTCTGCCTCCTGACGCCTGCTTTCAATGGACACGTGTGTGACTGACTGAAAAATACACACACAGAGCCAGGGTAGGGGTACATTATAATTGTTAATTAATTACACATATGATGTAATTACAACTAATAATTAAAAAATGATGTTGGTGTTGAATAATTGAATTGTAATTCAGTTCAGATAATTATAATTGGCATGAACATTCAATAAAAACTGTCATTTACAATTTGATTAAATGCAAAACTGGGTTACAGTTCTCAACCCAACTTTATTAATATAGCGCAAATTACAGCAAAGTCATTTCAGCACGCTAAACAAAATGTATGGTCCATACTAAACGAGAACGAAAGAAAGAACCCAACAAGATCTATGGCTTACACATACGTAGTTAAAATTATTCAAATATTTTTCAGATCAAGTTAACCTGTCTGTTCTCTTAAGTATAATTTTATCCTTTAAAAAAAAAAGTAAATCTATTGGTAAACTGACATTAAAAAAAAGCATTGAAAATATTAATATCAATATTTTCATTGATAAGGAAGCCTAACAAGGTCTCGGGGGCATCTGGGGGGTTTCTCGGCCGTGGGGGGGTGGCCTGGGGCTCCTTGGCCCCCACTCTTTCTGCTGGCTTTTTATATCCTCCCTATAATAAAAGATTTCTTACCCTTCCTTGTGGTGTAGTGTTGACTAAGAAGAGAAAGAGAAAAAAAATGATTAAAGGCTCAATACTTGTGATAAACTGTAATTGAGAACATAGTTGTAATTGACTTTGAGAAAAAAACAATAATTATAATTTTAATTGGAAAAATGCTGGACAACGTAATTGAGTTGTAATTGAACATGGATAATTGAATGCTTAATTGTAATCTGAAAATGTAATTGAGCCCAACTCTGCATAAAGTGCTCCGCCTCAACTTTAAATGAAAACATCCTATACGCCGGAATATACGGCACTTACGTGTGAAATATGAACATTTTTATCTGCCTAGCATACATGTTTTTGGACTGTGGAGGAAACTGAAGTTACCCTAAGAAAACCATCACAAACACTGAGAAAACATGCAAACAAAATTTGTCCTTTGCTAAAATGTTTGCATCTGTCTGCTTTCACTGAGTCGGTCCCAGAAGACACGGATTCTCCTGCCTTACAATAAATAATCACCTGGCTGTTAAACTGGAGTGTTCTGCATAGCAAATTCTTCCAATTAAAATAACATGTAAACTCAACGGTGATTTTGAGCCTATTGTTAAAAAGTAATTACTGCAGATGTGCAATCCATTCTTCCCAGCGCTCTCAGAATGGCTCTCCTTGAAGAAACACAGGAACGGGACAAATCTCTCACATCCTTTATATTCATGAAATGGATGCTGTGTGGGGAGGATTTCTCCCCATTTCAAAAGGGTGTCCTTTGGCTTTCTCCACGCTGGATTGAAGTTTTTTTTCTTGAAGCCTCTTAAAGCTCTGTGTTTAATCATATTATAGCATTTCCCGCACAGCTTCAGAATGGTTGCAGGGCTCAGGATATAAAATAATTTAAAAAATACCCGCAATTTGTACCATTCATGGTCTGCTGTCAGGGACCGAGCGCTCCGTCGCTCTCCGATGCCTCACTTCTCTCATGAGTACTGACATTAAAAGATAAGATTTGATTCAGATGGGATTGGATCTTTAACATTAAACAGAGGCAGTGGTCCCAGTCTATACAATACTCCATCAGTCACATTTTTTAATCTGCCACGTCTTTCCCTGTGCGCTATTCAGCTGAAGTAACTTATACTGGTTATGACAAGTATCATTCAAAGAGATCAGAAACTTTTATGTCATTGCCTTTGAAATGTCATGAAATAATAGCTGCTATCTGTAAATTCAATTACTGTAGCAGAATATTGTAGCGACATTTAAAAAGGTAAGTCGAAAAAACACACACTTCTGATTACATGATGCTGAAAATGCAGATATCTTGTCAATGAAAAATAGGCCCAATTCACTGGTTAACTAATCTGCATTATAGCATTTTTGTCATTATAGTGCAGATGGTGAATTAGGTTTACAGCAGCTTAATGCAGATTGGAAGATTGATTGATGAGCTCTTTTTGTGGAAGAAACAACTGCCAGAATCTATGACGAGAACCACCAAAAACTGAATCTTTGCATTTCCAAAGTCGTCAGGGAAATTGATCACGATATGGTTCATTCATGTCGCACCAATATAATGATAGAAATGTTTCCTTTGCAGAAACGTGCTCTGAATAAATCTAAATAATAATATTAATCGGTTCTAAAGGCAGTTGTGGGCACTGAGTTGATCCAAAAAACAATATTTTGTAAGTTAATGGCCTTATTGTGCGACGTGTGTGTGCATGTAATTGTCCGTCAGTGCATGATCCTTGTTACGGACGGTTGATCAGTCGATGGTGTATTTGCCTTGTGACCTTTGTAAGATAACACAAGGGGTGGGGAAATCAATCACTGGATCGATGCAAAGCGACGCAGCCTCAGGCAGTTCTCGATCGATTAAAGTTCCTATAATTGATTACAGTCCACTGTCATTACAGCACATGTAAATATAACATTTAAAGAGAATGTATGGAGGTAAGCTCTTCATTAAACTGAGGGTTTCTGAGATGCTACAACTATAAGAAACACTGCTAACGTTAGAAGCTACCATAGCTGCTTTATGCAGAAATGATAACTCTAGTGCAGTAGTTTCCAATTTTTTTTTATCTCGTCTAACCCCTTTGCATTGTTGTCATATCATGTGTACCCCCTCTTCATATCATAAGTACCCTCTCCATAATTTCATATGTTTTTTAATTTGTGGAACAGCGGACTCTCCTAAACCCTTAAACATTGGTTTCCTTAACCTACAAATACAAAATAAGTCTAATTTAAAGTGGAATTTTTCTTTTCTGTGATTACTTCAATAGTAAATAAATAAGGTCTGCTTTGTAAAATGTAGCTAAATATTGTCCCTTATTGTCATAAGTGTGATAAAATGGCCTCTACAGCATTGAATAATACTGTTTCAATAAATTACAATAAAATATAGAATTTTATTGAGCAATAGCACTGTTAGTTTGTGGTGAATTTGTCCAAAAAATTGTCTAAAAAGGGACAAGGAACATTTCCTGATTATTTTTAAATTAATTATTGACTCTGCAATGTGCTCATATACCCCCAGGGGTACATGTACCCCTGTTTGGGAAACACTGCTCTAGTGTTTTACTGTTCAGATTGGTCTTACATCATGGATGTGACCATGTGTCCTCCTTCTTTTAATGGTATTTCATTGGTTTTTATGTAGTACATTATTGGAATAGATTTTTTTGCTTCAACCAAAAAGATTAACTGTTGGTGTGCCCTTCTTTTGAGTTATTTTCATGTCAAATTGTATTCTTTGGGTGGGAGACTTTAACAGTCACAACCTGGGATTTCTTTAGCTAACTCTGGAGAACACAAGAAGATCAGTTCTAAATTTATGTTACATATGAAGATTTATTTCAAACAATTGCTAAAACAAATACATGAATTAGTGATTGCTGTTCTTTTCTGTTCATCTCCTATTTTCACTGCTTCAGTATTTGCACAAAGAAATACAAAGCATCAGTAAAGAGGCAAGTGTTAATGCAGCAGCTCTTAAGGTTTAAAAAGACACTGTATAAAAGGAACTCAAGGCTGCTTCTTCCTCTCTCCTTTAAGCCTCAGTCTGCCTTGCCTTATATATCGGAAAAATCCCAGCATCAACAAAGTGTGAAAATGTTGAAAGCCACTTCACAACATATCACATGACGCCAACATCTTGCTAGTTCAGTCAGGAGCGCTTTAGTCAAAATAAATGATTTATTTACAATCAATGTGCATTTGGATTTGTAAAGCCCCTTTTAGCGCTTTACACGAATATGCAAGCAATCTTATATTTGGTCCTTTCCACAAGTTTACGTGGAAAGCCGGAGGTAGGGAGAGCACTCCTCCCTGATCTTCCATGAGCCCTAGCTAAAGGCTAAAGCAAGGAGAGTGGTTAGCAGAATGACAAATGACACCCAGTTAGTTGGATACATACTGACCTGGAGGAGTTGGGGCGGAGGTGGGTTGCAAGATGCTTGCTGAGGTCGTAAGAGACAGCTGTCACGGTTTAAGTAGTGCTTCCTGTATGCTTTGACCAATAGGGAGCCAATCTGGGCCGTCGGTTGATTGGCGGTGTGGCTGGATTGACGTCCGCGGCCTGCCTGAACTAACGCTATGCTCAATTTTTGGACGGACTCAAACTGCCTGATCCCCTTCTGGGATCTTCTTGAAGGATTGGTGCGAGACACTGTTAGATCGCCAATAACTTCAGTGTTGAAAACTTGACCTAGTGAATAGTTCTAACGTTGGGGTTATCCGTGATAACATATTCATCTGTAGCAAGACTGCTGACCAGGTAAGGGTTCAAGACACAGGGACACAGATGGGTTGCACGTTCTCTGGCTCTCTATTGCCCAGTATTTATAAGAGATCTGTTAGCTTGGCTCAGCTTAGCCCCACTGCTCATCTGCAGGAGTGTGGTAACTCTCCCATCTCAGTCGCTTTCCAGGAATACAATCAATGAAATCGCATACTAACCTACTACGCACTCAATGAGTATATATACAGTGTCTTGTCTACTATTTACTATTAGGATGATTAGGATGGTGATCGTTCCCACTGAAGTATACTTCCAAGTTTCCCAAGATGCATTTCGCACCTACTACGACAAAAAGCCACACTGAGGCTAAATATCTCCGTTAATTTGCCACCTTTGAAAGTTCAGAAAGCATTTTAAGCGAGAAAATGACCAAGTAGAATATCAACATGTGGTCATTTGATTCATAAAACTCGCGGAAACACATTTCATGCCGATTTCAGGAATTTCCGATTTTCAGCGACACGCCACTTGTGCTACTGACTAAACCTCCAGTTAACTTCAAAACAAGAGCCCTATTTACAAAAGCATTAAAAAACATGTTCAGAAATGATTCATTACCCCTTTAGCGCCAAAAGAATATCTGTAATAGCATGTGAATATCTGTAAAATTCAGGTTTTTCTATTAGCTCTGTCTGCTAGCGCATAGCATCTCTTCTTCACGGTACAGAATAGCTGCATCCCAACCAAACACTGGGTTACCAGTGCCATCTGCTGGTCGAAACAAACATCTGGCAGCTGCAACTGAAGGAATAAATTATTCTCTCTCAACATTTCCCCAATAATATAATAAATCTTACATTACTGAATTCAACTAAATTAAATAAACATTATCTTTAAGAAAGATTCAACAAAGAAAAAAGTAGATTTTGAAGGGGTTTTTAATTTTTAATGTGCATTGATGCGCCACAAAATAGACCGAAGAAAAGCCACAATTACACTAATATAATGCACGAAAAGCCACCATATAGTATGCACCCGGGTATTTCTTGCGTACTCTAACACACACACACACACACACACACACACACACACATGCACAGTCTTACACTTCGACTGTTTCCATTTCACAAATACATAAGTGTCGTTTGACTAGTTCAGGGGTCTGCAACCTTTACTCTCAAAAGAGCCATTTTGCCTAATCTCGCCTGGATTAAAGTCCTCCTGGAGCCAAAAAAAAAAAAAAACATTCTCAATAAAGACAATACAGTGTTATTATTCTATACAGTTAAAATAATATCAAATACTTGTGTGAGTTAATGGATTTGAAGGGCTACAAAAAATAACTTGAATTTGATGACATGTGAGAGATCATGTCGGTCAACACATGCTAATAGCTCATTTCTTGCAACAAATCAAGCATGCATTATGCATATTAAGCCGACATGTTGGCAATTTAATAAATCTTTCCCCACACAATTAAAATCTCTATTTTCTTCCAAAATAGGGTTTTTGTTGGTTTAGTTATCTTACCAGGGATTTAAAACTTAAGGTTAGCCACAGGTGCAGGAAAGTTGATGATCTGTAGATATTGCCGGAGGTGAAGTAGGATGGTGGCAAAGTTATTGCACAATGTGATTCATTTTTAGGGTAACCAATTCTTTTATCATAATTTTATTTTAAGTTATTGTCATTAATCATCAATACCATATTTTTTTAAATGCTACAAGGAGCCATTGCAAAAGAGTCAAAGAGCCACATGTGGCTCCAGAGCCGCAGGTTGCAGACCCCTGGACTAGTTATTAATGGCGTCTTGTTGGCCGGGCATACAAACTTATGGTGCTTTCAATCAATACTAAAAACAGCTTCACAGTTTACTAACCGCGAGATGAGTTTGTTTACTGTTGCCAGATCCTTGCGAAAGCGTATTTGAAATGTCGAACTGGTCTGTTGTCCGATAAAGATAGATTTGTGAAAAAAAGGACACCACCACCCTTTGCACTATATTAGGATGAACAGCTGTTTCTGCAGCAGTGCAAGGATAGTTGTTTACTATAGAATCCCTGCATGCGTGATACCAAAAACAAGACACTTGAAACAGTATTTGAATATTTAGGAGGATTAGTAAGTAAGTAATTATTGTGATAGTTAAGGTTCACTGATCAATACGTCCATGAAGACAATAATATGTGCCAAATATACAAAATGCAAATCCAAAACTAACCCAGATGTTACAACGTCACATCCACCACAGCTGGCAACACTTTCACTATTTGCTATCAGGTGGTCACTGAAGGCCTGAACAGGTGGATGAACAGTATGCCCATATTCTTAGACAGGAGGAGAGCAACTTGGCATAAAAATGTATTTTATCAGCCAAACTTCAAAGCTTGACACACCATGGGTCCTTTTCTGCCTTTAGCGACTGTTGGCTCGTCAGCGCGTTGCTTCCTGTGCTGTTGCTGCCGTGTCCCTAAAAATCAGGCGTATCACTGGTCATGGCACAGTCCAGTTGGAGAACCCACAATGCACCAGGCGCTGTAAGCATTAGAAAACAAACTCTGTTCTAGAGAGGAAGGCGTTCAATATACAGGCAGGGTTTGGCACAGTTTCACCTGCATAAACAGGTTTTTAAAAATCTGCATTTTTGTCAGACAGAGGGCTGGTGGCAGAGCGCGTTGCAGTAATTCCACCAGTGATTCAGCGGCAGGTGTCGGCCTAAAGTATCCAAGCAAAGCTTCACATCTCAGCTGATGGTCATTGGGCATTGCCTCTGCCAAGGAGAGTTTATTAATTTGTTTGTCTGGGATTTTAATTTAATTAATTTTGACATCATTTTAACCAAAGGTAGACTTTACACCACCAAGATCCATCTGGATCAGATCTGGATGGCGCATTTCATTAACAAATTGGGATGTCAAGCCTTTAAAGTGTGAATGATCATGATGTCATGATCAGAATCAAAGGATATCTGGCGCTTGGTGAAAGTTTGCGCTCTCTGAGCGCTTTTGTTTTGAGATGATTTTATGTTTAACATGTTGGGTAGCTTTATGTATGATAGATGAATGAAGCAGGCTGTTAAAAAGGCAATGGAGACGACAGATTGTTTCTGCTTTAGTCAACATTTATAAATGAAGGAAATCTAAGAAATAGAAAAAACGTCATAGGAACACTTCTTTCTTGACCATTTTTTCTTCTTCAAGTTCAAGTTCAATTTATTTGCCATTTTCAGTACAAAAAAAAACAAACTACATTGGTATATTTGTGCAAAAATACACCAGTATGCACCAGAGTCGGCAACAACAAACGCCATAATAGACTAAATAAATGAACACAGTAAAAGTTCAAAGGGAAACATATGACACTATGAAGCGAGGTGATAAAAACACACTGATAGCCTAAAACAGTACAACAATAAAGCAATGCAAGAATAGCCTTCCAAGTGCTTTGTTCAGCCTAATAACAGCTTGTGGGAAGAAGCTGTTAACGTCCTGCATCTCAACGAACAATATCTTCTCCCGGTGGGAAGAAGCTGGAACATGGCTTTACCAGGGTGGCCAGTCCCAGAAGAGTCATTGATGATTTTCAGAGTTCGATTTAAGAGTCTGCAATCATGAAGAGACTCCAGAACAGGCAGCTCACAGCTCACAGTCCTTTTTTCAGAGTGAACCACCTTGTTCAGAGCTCTCCTTTCTTTGGCTGTGATGTTCCCAAACCACAGTCATAGAGCTAACAAGCACACTTTCTATGGTGCAGCGATAAAAGTTAAGCAGAATCTTAGACTTATTTGTAAATTCTCTAAGTTTTCGCAAAAAGAAGAAACGCTGACGAGCTTTCTTGACAATGCGATTAGTGTTTTTGTCCCATCTTAAGTCAAAGTTAAACCCAGAAACTTGCACTCCTCAACAATTTGCACTGGGGAGTTACCAAGGACAACAGGCGTGTGAGAGTGACCACGACTAAAATCAAAAACAAGTTCACATGTTTTAGATGTGTTCAGCAGGGGGTTGTTTTCTCTACTCCACTGAACAACTTTTTCAATTCCTGCTCTGTCATCATTCTCAGTGATGAGACCAATAATGGTGGTATCGTCAGCATATTTGATGATCAAATTGGAGTCAGAAGAAGCCACACAATCATGAGTGTACAGAGCAAAAGGACTCAAAATGCACCCACTCTCTTTAGGAAAGAAAACACATCTTGAATCATTAAAAAATAAAATAAAATAAAATCTGCCTCTATGTGGGCTGTCAAAATGGCACCCCATGTGTGTTTTATTGTTTTACTGATAATGTGCAAAACAACAGAGCTGGCTTAAAATTAAACTATTTACTGTAATGGTGGGAGGCTACAATATTAATATTTCATTTGATATCTCTCATTACAGTGGTGCATAATTGTTAGTAAAACCTGTAAGATAGACCTGAGGCATTTCTGTTTACTATTGCCTTTTTAGAGGCATTATGCAAATATTTTGTAACAAATCCTGAGGTATCCTGTGCTGCTCCTGCTGTCAGTAATAGAGGGCAAATTGTTTTTGTAAAAAAACGATATGTCAGAAAAAAAGTTGTTACATTTAAATAAATATGAGTCAAGCAAAGGCTGCAGTCAGTACAACATGAATGAATTCTTCCCATACCTTCCCTGAGTCACCCAACCATTTAAAAAATGACTTCCATTGGCCACTGTCCATGTCCACATTTTACGAGTCTGAAAACATTATAACAGAGCACATTTATCATATCCTCCAGAGGAACCTCTGTTACATGATGACCTGCAGAAGAACCGAAATACACCCAATGTTTCGAACAAATTTGACTCAAATGGGGCAGAAAACAACAGCCTGCCATTCATTTATAAAACACAATGACTGCAATCTACGGGCTGCACACATTTGCTCATACTTCTGTTTGCATGCGCCGGTTATGAATAAGCAATTGTATGTAAATTTCTATCTGGTGTAGGATGTGCAGTGGTATTAATAACTTGTTCTGTGCACTGCGCATAAAAATGGGAGCTTAGATGAAAACTCCACATTGTGGTGTTGCAGAAATCTAGACAGCTGTTGCATCCCACGGTCACATGATTAAAAGATTTGAATGACTTAATTTACATTTTATCTCATAATCCTTTGGCTTTAACGGAAGATAAAAACTGAATTCCCATAAACAGGGAGACAATAGCTCAGAATGATCGACTCGCACACCTACCACAAAATAGGAGGAAAATAAACTTAAAATCACATTAAAATATGTTTTTCAAAAATAGGCATCAACAAACACCGTCAACAATACATTCACTTTAATAGCTGCAGTTCTTCCATTACCACAGTCATTTTGTTTCCCCACAGACATCAATCAATACAAAACAAGTGGCTGCAAAGTTTGTCGACTCAAAAAACTTTCTCTATCTTCGAAAAACATCTCAGTGTTTATTGGGTTTTTTTTTTCAGTGTGTGTGTTGGCACTCGGACGTTTTCAACCCATGTAACCAAGTTTCAATTAAGCTTTTTAATCCTAACTCCTAATTAGGTGGAATATTTCTCATTGCGAGTGCCTGGAGGCTATGTAGCCTACACAATCATTTTGGGCTCAGCCTGGAAAAGGCTACATGGTCTATAATATGAAAGGCGTACACTGCTGTTCAGACAAATGAGGAGTTTAGCAGTCCAAGAGGAGATTCTGGTTTCCTCTGCATGGACAGAATCCAAGGGTTTAAATATCTTATTAAAACACTTGTTGCCTATTGTTGCCGTTGTGGACAACTTCTACTTTGTGTACATTAAAAAAGCATGATGGCAAAGGACAAAAGTTCTATGTATTTGATTTGATGTAAAAAAAAAAAAAGAAGAAAAAAAAACAAAACAAAAACTTATAATTCTTCAAAAGCTGTTCATTACCAACACGCTTCATTAAAGATAGAAAGTGTCTATTTGTACGGTTGCCGTACGGACAACCCCCAGTGCTATTGGTACGGTTACCGAAGTACAAGTACGTCCTAAATGCAACAATTTTTAGTAAAGGTGTCCTGATCCGATATTGATATTGTATATCGGTCCGATATCAGCAAGAAAACGAATATCGTATTTTATAGGACTGCATCTAAAATCACCGATATATGCGCTCCAATAAAATGTTCCACTCCATTACTTCTATCCATAGGTGACTGTGGTTCACACTACAACAAAGTAACCTACTGCTGTTGACTATTGTTCTCTACTTGAGTAACCTTTTCTAGCATTCCACACTACAAAATAACTAATAAAAGTATGTATGATTCGTGCTGATATCGAATCGGATCAATATTGATATTGGCCGATACACAAGGCTGCAATATCGGTAACATATCGGAAGTGAAAAAGTTGTATCGGGACACCCCTAATTTTTAGGGTTAGGTTTAAGGTAAGGTTTAGTCTTAGTCACATGACCTAAACTGGTCAACTAGGGGCACTGCGTACAAATAGAATGTCGGTATATTGAAACGGCAACCGTACGGATAGCCACTGCGTTACAGATATGTTCGTACTTCTTCCCACTCCTATTCGGAAATGTGAACTGAATCGCAAAATTGCGTTGAGAATCTTTTTGTTTCTTTTGTTTACATATTTGAAATAAATAGAAACATTTACTCTAATATATGATATTTTTTTTTTTGTAGTAGTTGACGAGCTGTTGGGGTTTTAGACCATCTTTTCCTGTACTCCCACTGTAAAAATAAAAATATTGTGGCAATGTTGTCATGCATGAGCAAAAATCATGTTGTTAAAAAGAAAAATAATAATCACAAACGAAAAACAAGATGACTGAAAATAACAATATCAGGAAACATTTCTAAGACATAAAGCACCCTGATCATAAATATTAGGCAATCAATGACATATGATAACCACCACATTCCTTGTGGTTTTCTTTTAAAGCCGACAATCAATACCATCCTCTGTCAGGTTCAATTATGGAGCCTCTCACTATCATGCTTTTGAGAGACAAACTGATGCTTTAACAGTCTATTAGTCAATGGTTGTTGTTGTTTTTCTGTCATTTAAACCCATCACAGGGCTGGTATCAAGCCTAGAAAATGGAAAAACAATCCATCAAATGCAATTTTTTAGTCAAAAATAATTTGCAGCAAGCTAGAATTATACATTTTCCACAGCCCTCTGATCTCTGTGCTAGCACCCTTTTTTTAATCGGCGGTTACAAAAGGGAGAAATGCCTTGCTTTTATAACACACAGGCACTACATCAGAACTCAATTTGGTTTGATAATGAGACGACGCCTGGGCCTCTCCCCATGCAGACAGCCCAATCTTCAATTTCCTGCACACATGGGAGCGTTTCTTAGCGGGATGGCTCTGAGGAAATAGACTCGTAAAAGTGTTGCTTTTTTCCATTTAGATGAAACTTGGAGCTCACATTGGGTAGTTCATTCAGAATGACCTTGAGGAATTTTTTGACTACTAAAGAATTTGTACAGTTTCTACCAGAGCCTTGAATATTTTCGGAGAGATTTTACAGATGACCAGTCGCTGCCTCTGTGATGAATGTCTTCTAGTTGCATCTCTTGTGCAACACTGTACAGAAATACTCTGGCTTCAAAGCAAGGTTTTAAAGCATTGATGATAAAACAATACAGCCTCTTCAGGCACTCTCCATTAAAATGACTATGATGGACCAAGATAATGTGTTTGTACATTCCTGAGAGCGTCAACTGCAACAAAAAACACTGCAACAATAGCAAAAAGAGCTCGGCAGGGACAGGAATCTCCACTTTCAAGCTTGCAGCAGCAGCAGCAGCAGCAGCAGCAGCAGCAGGTTATTACATCGTCACCAGCACCAGCAAATTGTGGTGAAAAAACACAAAACAATGATGCGGCTCATATTCTGCTTCAGTGGGTGGACTCAGGCAACAACCTGAGACAGCACAGGCCAATGAATATTAGCACCCACACTCGCATGAGAGCTTTTTCCTCAGCCACTGTTAGACTATTGGCACATTGGGAGAATAATAATGGAAGGAAATATACTTTGTATTAACAACTTAAATATAAACATAACGAAAATATAGTTCTCCCAAAACATAAAACCAAAGCAGGGGTGTCAACTACGTTCACTCCAATGGTTTTTTTTTTTGTTTTTTTTACAGCAATGGTGGCTCATGGAGCCTCACATTTGTATTTAGTATTGTAGCGCATTGAAGCTACAGTTTGTGATGCACTTTTGAACTTTAAGACATTTAAATATTCATATTGAATATTATTATTATTATCAGTGTATCTAAACCCATTAACGTGTGGTGTTTTTTAATGACCCCCCCCTTTTTTTTTTTTAAGAAAATTAAAGAAAATTTAAAGCAATTCATGCTGTATACAATAAATATGAACACATTTTTAACCTAAATTAATGTTGGCCTTAACTATGTCAAAAAAACAAAAAACAAAAAACAGATACACTAGCTTCTATAGCGAGGAATACAGATATTAAAAAAACACAAAATTGAGGACAGTTACAAACGAAAGGTGCATTTCAAATCAGGGTGTCAGAATATGGAACAATCTATATGATGACATCAATTATTAAGCTCCCTTCAATACACAGGCAACTTGACTCAAAGAAATACTCAAAATAACAACAAAAGCACAGAAAATGACTCCAAAAACTCACAAAGATAACAACAACTACACAGAAAATAACTCCAAAATCACATGAAAAATAAAGAACTACCAAATACACAGAAAATGACTCCAAAAACACACAAAATAACAACAAAAACACAGAAAAGAACTCCTAGAACATAAAAATAAAGGAAAATAAGGAAATACCACATAAACAGACAAAATGACTCGCAATTAAAAGAAAATTCAAAGCAACACATACTGTATAATATAATACATATTAACACATTTTTAACCAAATTAATGTTGGCCTTAACTACGTTGAAAAAGCAGGTAAGTTAGCTGTTTACACTAATCATTAATACAAATTTACGTTTGCGAAAAAAAAAACTATTTATGAAACTACATAAACATATATTGTACATACACATACATATGATGGTGTACTATATAAATATTGTCAAAAAATGCAATTATTGACAACAAATTACCAAAAATCCCAGTTATGTCACTAGGAATCAATGTATTTGAATGGCTCACCACTAACTTCCGGGAACAAATTCAGTCTTGCATGAATCATGTGACGGTCAAGCATTTTGGACTTTTGTTGTCGCAACTCTCTCTCTCTCTCTCTCTCTCTCTCTCTCTCTCTCTCTCTCTCTCTCTCTCTCTCTCTCTATACGGCTCTGGTTTAATCTAAAGTGAGATGCAGATTCTAGATGTTAAAACGAGCATTTCTTACCTTATTGTGCCCTAGTTTCATCTTCCATGTATCAATGATGTGTAAAGTATGTAAGAAACTGACAATGTCCAAGCAATAAGTGACAGATACTGTATCAGTTCCTGCAGAATATTTACTGTAACGATTGGGGAAAATGAGAGTGCTGGAAAATATTGTAAAGTTTAATTGAATTTGTGTATTTGGAGGTGCTGAAATATCTACATTTAAATTACCAGTAGTTTTCTCTATAAATTTGAATTTTCCTCTGAGGCCAAATTGAACGCCCTAAAGCAGGGGTCACCAACACGGTGTCTGAGGGCCCCAGGTAGCCCGCATGGACCATGTGAGGGGCCCTCCGGAGCTCTAGTCGTCAATGAGCTCCATCTAAAATCTGATTTACTTTCCAGGATTCAAACTCACTAAGATAATAAATACAGATGTAGTTGGTACCTAGTAGTGTTAAATACTGCTGCACGTGATAAAGTTTTAGTGTTAAATTAACCATATTTAAATGTTTAATTTTACTGAAACATTATGACAAATGCCTTTAAGTTTTGCAGATCTGGTGTATGGTCAGTGGTATGTTATATATAATATGATATATTTTTAAAAACGCACAGAAATCTCAACATTTCCTACCTTTTTGAGTTACTGTTATACTCTTCCTTATTATCTTACTGTGAAAATGTAGTATTTAGGAAGTGCTTTTCTAACTGGTGGCCCCTCAGACTGCAGTACCTATGAAGTAGCTAACAGTTTCAGAAAGGTTGGTGACCCCTGTTCTAAAGGGCCAGATTTGGCCCCCGGACCTTGAGTTGGACACATGTGAGCCAGAGTAATTTATATATTTCACTTTTATATTGGTAAATATCTCAGCAGAGAAGGTTTCCATTGAAGAAAACGTTTAAAACCTTTTTTTTTTTTTCTTTTTTTAAAAAAAAAATGTACTTTAAAGATATAGTTGTCTGTTTTTTTAAAAACTAAAAACAAAAATGATTGACACTTCAACCATGTTTGTATGAACTTGGTAATTTAAACATTCATCTTCGTTCACTACATCAAAGTAGAAACCCACTGAAATCAATTTTTCAATGTGTGCAAAGAGGATTGAACTTACGTAGTCGTCATATGATTCATGGGTGACTGCCAGCAGCGGGGGTCTGTATCCAGCAGCTGCAGCGGCCCCTCGGGCTCTCGGAGCTTGCCCCTCCCTCATGGTAGGAGGAGGTTTGCTGTGCGGTACAGAGGCTGAGCCCCGAGGTGCTCCTGCACTCCTCCCAGCGCCTCGGAGGCTCCTGGAAATGCAAACGAGCTCACAATCATTGCAAGCACATGCCCAAAGGAATCTTGTGGCATTACCTTGGTAAATAAGCAAAATATCATTTGAGAAAAACATGTAAATAAGGCATCTGGGAGACGTGTTAATTCCCTCCTGTCTTTGCAACTTAGCAGGGTGTCTCAGTTGGTGGCAGTCATGGTTGAAACAAAATCAAATACTTAATTTTGATAAGAGCACGGCTCAGTAGCGACCCCGTTTCTTACCTGTGGGGCGTGTTACGGTTTAATTTGCAATATGACATGGATCACTCATGTTCGGAAACGTCGGCTTGAAACAACCGACAAATCTTAGCCTATAGCGAGATTTTTTTTTTTTTTTTTAACTAAGGAAGCTAACATTTGCTCTTTGCCGAAATGTTAAAGTAAAACCACTGTTTGAAATGAAATGACATCAGACTGTTATTTTGCACAAGTATTCTTGCTAAGCATTCTAAAAACAAAATGTAGGCAGACATATGGCGTTATTTCTGTGCCACATTTATGAGCAATTAATGCACAGTTCTGAGCACAAAAACATGTTTTTTTTTTGCAAGAACTCAAAATTACATTTTGTGTAAAAGTTATAGTAAAGCACACAACAGAGCAGTTTGAGCGAACAATAATTTACAATTGCTCAAAACTGTACATTAATTGCTCATAAATAAATGTGGCACAAAAATAACCCTTTCTTTCTGTGGCTCAACCTCCACAAGTTTAAAAAAATACCCAATAATCCAGATTATGGATTAAAGGTGAAATCTTTACTTGGGGATTCACATTAATTATCACCACACCATAAAAAGGAAAGGTGGTCGGAACTTTAAAGCGGTAGTGACAGATGAATCTTATCTTTAAATGAAGACAGACTGTCAAAGCACACGTGAATCTGATCACTTCTCAGGTAGATTACTGATGATCATTACACCAGGGGTCATTAACGAGCATGGACCATGTGAGGGGGTCCTCAGGAGCTCTAGTCACCAATGAGCTCCATCTAAAATCTGATTTAGTCCTTAGTAGAGTTAAATAATGCTGCAGGTGTAAAAGGTTTAGTGTTAAAATATGCATTTTAAGTGAAACATTTAAATGTTTTTAAGTGTTGCAGATTGGGTGTATGGGTTGTGGTATGTTATATATGATATAAACTATGACATAATTGCTACATTTTATAAATGTTGCATTATACGTATTAGTTTAGCGTTGTTTACCAAGTAAAATAGGAAGATGATCATTTTCTATGAAATGTAATGAAAATGAAACTGCATAACTTAGAAGTGTTGCATGTTGAAACTTAAACATTTCCTACTTTTTTAACCTTACTTGTTATCTTACCCTCTATTTAAAGTGAAACCTTGAACCTTTAGGGGTCTATTCTCCCATCTGGACCCGCCTGCAGTTTTACACACTTCCCTGCTACGTGCATTCTCCGGTCCAGGCTGCAGACACGCCCACCGCGCATAAGGAGCCAAAAAGCACGTGTGTGTGAATGAAGGCGGGCTGAAGAAAAGGAGGCGGCGATGTCATTTTTTTGGGCTGTCGAGAAATCACGGAACATGGAGTTTTCCCAACGCTTGTACAGTAAATGTCACTGACATCCGTGAAAATGATAAAGTTAACTTTTAATTTGAAACACCTTCATTGATAAACAATGTAAAAGGTTGAACTGATCAGATCATTGATCAGATTATTGCAGTGTGACTGAGGATCGGCCGCATTCTGTCCGAGTCACAGTTAAAATCTCTCTCCGTGATCATCATCATCGCCGTACAGCGTGACCGAGTTAGATGCACTGGAGATAGGAGGAAATAACTTGGCTGCAGAGCGTCCTGCTTTAATACAGAGGGATGTTTGCAGTGAAACAGAACTATTGGCTTCCATAATACGCAGTATTGAATATAAATAGTTTAAAGCGACCTGAGCTGAGCCTCATTAAAATATGTGTGGGAACAGTTTGTGGTCCATCCTCATCCACGTATGACAGCTTGTTTCACTCTGTAGTGGATCAAACTGTGACTTTACGTTGGACAGTATGAAAATAGTCGAATCACTGTGACCAACGTGGACAGAAGTCCATATTTCTAGTGCAATATAATGTTTCACTTAATCGGGGCGCTGCACTTATTCCAGGGTTAGAAGCGCGTAAGAGGATAAGGATTTACGCACACCGGAGAATGCGGACGAGGGCAGATTTGAATGGGATTTGGTGGTAACGTGTAATTAGATGTTATGGTTGCCTTTACTCTGATGTATGAGTTATAATAATACCAAGGCAGTCAATGCAATTTAAATGTACGTGTTTAATGTTTCATTACACAAATGTTTGCATTTTGAATATCAAAAAAAATCCTAAACAAAATGAAAAATCTGTGTCTTAAAGATCCTTTTATCTACTTTTTTGCAAAAACGCACATTATTCTAAATATGCACACCTTAATGAATTAATCAGCTCTTTACCTTGTTGATGCTGCTGCTCGTACGCTCCTCCCTTGGACAGTCTTTCCTTTGCTCGACTCCTCTGAGCCGTTCAGTAAAGATAACTCTCGGAGTTGCTCTTGCCTGATTTCATCATTGTAGTCCTGTGGAAAGAAAAATGCGACACGTTTCAGATAAAAACCAAAACAAACCATGACAAACAAGGACATTTGTCTTTTGGCTGCAACAGATGCTCACAACAGCAGCAAAAAGTCATTAAATTGAAATTATCTTGGCGCGTAGGCTCAGGAAACACATGGTGTTGCTGAGAGATTTAAATGTCCTTGTGATCGATTGGCAAAAAGTCGAGGAAAAAGATAACAAATGTAGGAAGCAGGAAGTGGAATAAAAAACAACTATATTTTCATGGATAGAGTGCAAAATTTTAGTTATTTTTTCTTTTGTTTACTTTTTTAAATACTATAGGTTACACAATGAACATACAGTGTCAACTGTTCTACTAAGAAGCCCATTAAATAATTTAAAAGCAAACTGTTGCGTCCAAAAAGGTTTGAAACTTTCTATAATGGCTGCATCTCTCGTGATAAAAAAAAACAAAAAAAAAACAAAACATCATCACTACATTTGAAGCAGTATTAATAAAAACCTTATCCTCTTTCTTTCATATCCTCGGCTCCAGGGTTCCACTGTATTCATCGTTCTGGAAAACCACAATCCTGCCTCTGTCAGATCAAACTGAAAAATAATCCTTTATATAAGTCGGAGCTACAATAATCAATCAAATACCGTAACTTTTTCAAGACTGAATTCTTTGAGTGATGTGAAAAAGGCTATTTAAAGAAACTTTCCAAATCTGAAGATATTCTGTTTAAACGTAGAGGTGAAAGTACTGGGCTGAAACACTACTATTTCTAGGAGAAAGGTAACAATTTACACCTACAATTTTATCCCAAAAATATGACTCATGACAACTGAATGTGTTTATGAAAGTGCAGTAAAAAAAAAAAAAATCAAATTACCATCTGGTTTGACCAACCTTTGCCTTTAAAACAACTTTGGTCTATACTGTAGTTGTACGATTAGTAAAACAATAAAAGTATTTGAAAACTTTATTT
Organism: Gouania willdenowi; assembly: GCF_900634775.1. Classification (NCBI taxonomy): domain Eukaryota; kingdom Metazoa; phylum Chordata; class Actinopteri; order Blenniiformes; family Gobiesocidae; genus Gouania; species Gouania willdenowi. The sequence continues at coordinate 19,060,134 of NC_041058.1, read as the reverse complement.
TATTACACTAAAGACCTGATTTACTAAGGGTTAGCATGTGTAAAAACTAGGGCAGTAAAAATTGACGCGTTAACACGTTAACGCAAATTCCCTTTAACGGAAATTCCCTTTAACGCCACTATTTTTCTTAATGCGTGATTAACGTACGCCCTGTTGGCTAACTTGTAGGAGATTGATTGAATTTAGAGCTGTTCCCCACACTCCGTGTCAGTAGAAGGCGGCAATGCCTTAAATGGTGAAGGCTGACCACTTATAAAAACCACAACGAAGAAGAACATCCGGGCGTCCCCGTGCGTGGTTGGAAATTTCAGGTAGCAGTGTTTGTTGATAAAGGTAGAGCAGCGCGGAGCTATGGACACGGAAAGAGGGCTTTTGATGGAAAGTTCAGCTTCAAAGTCCTGCCAGATGGTTCGCGTGACTAAACAAAAGTCATATTGTTTAATAATTCTTTCCAAATGATGAGTTGGACACTACTTTGTCGATTTTGAATTTCTGTTAATGTGCCCATTTGATGATTCCTATTAGGCTGAGTTTTAAATGTTGCAATAATAAATATTTTGGTCAACTCCTATGTTTATAAGAGTATTATAAAGTTGAAAAATATCCTTTTAATGTACAATCAGAACAGCTACAAAATATAAATAAATAGCGATTAATCATGAGTTAATTATGGAAGTCGTGTGATTATCGTTTGACACCCCTAGTAAAAACGTGTGCTAACTTGACAGCATGTGCAGACATGTTGCGGTTGAGCTACTACTAACTGCCTGATATGCAGTGTGGGTCGACTAATCACAACGTGCAAAATATTGGGAGGAGTAATAGCAAATAAATCAATTTAGCACATCTTATGTGATATACCACACCTGCAGCTGTTTGGTACGTGTTTCATTGTATTTATTTAGCCCACAGGCAGGTCCAAACAGTGCGTGCTGTTCGTTATTGAACAAACAACACGTGCAAATTCATTTGTGTGTGCAAATAAATTAGCACTCATTAATTTGGATCTTAGGAAATCAGGTCTTAAATGTGAAATTAAAGAATGTAGCCTGGTCTGGAATTGTGCAAATTTGTCTACAAGGATGACATTTGGCACACTTTTTGACGTGCTGAATTCAAACCAGGAGCCGGAGCCAATTCTCAATGGGACGCCATATTGCACAGTTCAAAAAGGCGGCCACCCAAAAACATGTTTTTCTGTTACTAGCCAACAAGAGGTCTCATAATTAAAATTAAAAACACTTTTCTAAGGTTTTAAGATTTCTAAATAGGCCTATTTGACAGTAACCTTGACTGGAATCGCCATATTTGAAAATCCAATATGGACTGACTCGTAAATGTTCAACTGGAAAATCCTATACACCCACTTGTGAATATTTAACACTGAACATTTATGACCAAAAAATTACTTATTTTACCTTGATGTGGGATGTCGGGCTTCTATGTTGTAAAATAAAGACATTTTTGGTCGTAAATGTTCAGTGTTAATTATTCACACGTGGCTATATTGGATGGCAATGCCAGTCAAGGTTACTGTCAATCAGGCATCACATTTAGAATCCCCGAGGTCCAAAACCACAGAAAAGTGTTTTTAATTTTAAACTATGTGACTTTTGGTTGACTAGTAACAGAAAAACCTGTTTTTGGGTGGCCACCATTTTGAATTGTCCAATCTGGCGACCCCATTGAGAATTCAGCAGGTCAAAAACTACAAGTATGCCAAATTTCATGCTTGTAGACAAATGTGCACAATTCTTCCCCAAACAGACCAGACTAATGGGGAATAATGATGGATTACTCAGAGACATTGATTTCAAAGGCATATTTAACACACGTATCCTTAAAAAAAAGGGGTGTCGATTACCACCCTGCACAGTTGCACTGCAGTCAGTAAATGATTGATAATTCCACCGACATGCTGATATTTAAAGAAGCCCGGCAGAGTCAAGAAAAGAGAATCTGGCAGCTTAATCAAAGCCACACAAACCTGCCAGAGTTTGAAGAAGTCTACTCTTGACAGAGGCGCCAGCGTGAGCATACACAGATAAACGTCATGCCAAGGTTTCACAGGCCAGACTGTTTGCTCACTGAGATTAATTCTCAACAGGGGACATCATCTACAAACACGCTGCCCTTCAAGAAAAGTTGGGATTTTAGAGGTCACACCATAAAGTATAGTCAGTCACTTAAACAGCAACACATACAGTAGCTCCATCACTGTTTCTGTTACTGCGTACTGCTACTTGCTTTCTTCTGTTTTCTTTATTCATAGATTTAAATTAAAACCCTTATTTCGATGCAAGATTATTTAAAATAGAAATAATCCATATTTACCTAAGAAAACAGTATCAAAGTCTACATTTATTCTAAAATTTAGAAAAAGTGTTTAAAATGAGTGTTATTGCTTCTATTGAGTGATTACGTCCATTAAATGGTGTAAAAAAAAAAAACTGCCAAAGAAAACTTTAACATAGTCGTTTGAAATTGTAACTTTTTTCTGTTGAATATTTGAAGGAGCGTGTTTGACTCCCAATACGATGCCAATATTGCATCCTTGACATTGTATTGGATCGATATCGGTGTCATCCAATACTCAACAAATCATACATACCTTTGTGACTTATTTTGTAGTGTGGAATGTTAGAAAAGCCTTGATCCAGTGATATCTCTCAAACAGAGAACAATAGTCAGCAACAGTAGGTCTAAGGAAACCTGACTTATTTATTATTAATGGGTTACATGGATTTCAACCTGAAACAAAAGAATATAATACAACTGAATAAATGAAAAATAAAGTAGAACACCTTGAAAAAGACCGTCAATAAATACAATAAATGGACTGCTTGTATCAGTGCTGATATTGGAGATTTTAGATGCACATTATTATTTTTCGCCAATATCGGACCGATATCCAATATCTTTGTTTGATCAGGACACCCAACGAGTTAGAATTACTAGACAAGTAGATTTTGTGGAATATATAGAAGAGATTTATAGATTAGCGTAGCACAATGCATATAAATGTAGATTAGGGCTGCTCGATTATAGAAAAAATGATAATCACGATTATTCCAACGATTATTTGTCAACCACAAAGTTATTTATTTTTTGTACAAAAAAAACAAAAAATATATTCTTTCAACATAAATAAAATCCTTCAAACACTAAAATCAAGTATGTTCACTTTTGCACAAAACAAGACACTTTGGCTTTGAGAGGGGGCGGGGCAGAGGGGAGGAGCTTGCATGTGCATGGATTAAACAACTCAAAGTTAATATTAACGTGTGTACCAAGCTTTATTATTTGTAGATGTCCAAAGTAGTGGGTTTGTTTTATTTAGCAAATAAAACATATGTTAAAAAAAATCTATATATATATTTTTTTTAAATCGTTTTTTCTCAATTATGTTATTTTTGTAACTGTCGGGTGTAATAATCAAAATCGTAATTGAATTTAGATTAATTGAGATGCAATATAAGATGCATCAATATTAACTATCTTGTAACACATGTAAGACATTTTAGATTAACTGAAAAACAACATATTCTGTTCCATCCAGGATACTAACACTGTCATTGATGAGTGGGTAATAGATTAAAAATAATGTCCATTGGAAATTGAATTCATTGTGGAGTTGCACTACCACTATGTCCATTAAGACATATCTGTGCAAAATATAGCTTTTAAACTTTGTTCTTAAGTGTAAAGTTGTATTTCTAAATTCAGGTGTGGAAGTAAAATCTATTCACAAACAGCTTGTTGGGATAAGAGCAGTTAAAGTCCAAAGTTAGAGCATTTTAAGGCTACAGCCCATAGTAAAGCATTGATGATGGAGGAGTCCCTCCTTAGTCTTTACAGCAGTGTTTTCCAATCTCCCTGAGCGCAGTCTATACCTGATCAATTCTCAGCTCAAAGGACTCATTTGAGCCACCACTAAAAATCTAACATCACATTCCTTTTACATGTGCGTTATTGTCAAATTACATCTATGCAAACCAAGCACATATGGGCCAGTTTTAATGGTTTTTACGCAAAACATTCCATACCTTATCTTAACATCCGTGTCAGTGTCAATCTCTGTTTTTCAAAATCGTCAAACTGCAGTTGAGCTCTCACTAAATTCCAAAAGCTTACCAGGTGAGAAGTAGGATTACTGATATTTCTTATAGCCCCTCGGCAAGAGAATGCACCTTTTTTAGGTTTTTGTTTCATTTCCTTGTTTAGCGCTCAGTGGGGAGTGCTGGTGTTTGACACATTTGTGCTACACGGAAGACTTTTCACAAGTGCTCTGCTATTTCCTACCAGTGCATTTATTTATGGATAAAATCCCAAATAAAGCAAAAGCTTGATTTGTGCACATAAATCTATAAGGCAGGGGTGTCAAACTCAGTTTTGTTCAGGGGCCAAATAAGGACCAGTTTGATCTTAAGTGGGCCACAGAATTCACACCAAAAAAAAAAAGAATCATTTTTAACGTTAAGGTGCCTGAGTTTCCACTTCCACATATGCATGATATGCAAAATATGTAAAGCGATGATGATATCCAATAATTGAGTGACAGGTATCAGTCCCTGCAGGAACTTTACTTTAAATTTCCTTGTTTTTTTTTTAACCAATCTTTGTGTAATTTAGAGCAATCCTTTGAGAAAATTGCAAGTAAATTTTTTATTTAATCAATTTGTGATTACAAATGACTCCCATCATGTGATTTAAGCTTGAGAAAACTGTAATCCCTACAAATTGTTAGGGTGAGGCCATGTGGACCCAAATTCAGGGACAAATGGAGTCAGCAGGCAGGGAGAACGTTGGTAAGTCCAGTCTATTTTGAATGACAAAATCAAAAATCCAAAGATGGCATAAAGAAATCAGGGAGCAGGGAACACGAGGAGGGTGACCCTGGATTTCCAATGGATACGTATCTGCACCGCAACTGCTCCGCTGCGTCACTTCAGCGCAATCTGCAGCCCCCACCGCCTCCAGTTTTGCTGCGCATCTGTTGCAGCAAGCTGAGGGCTTCAAGGACTCAGGAGCTCCCGCTAATTCACGTGTAATTGCGCGATTCACATGTGTGATTCAACCATGGATAAATGCAATATTTATATGTGAAATACGATTTTAAAAGTGCTTGGATCAGATCAACTATGCTATCAACGGAAAGATCTGGTCCCCCCGAGTCCGAATATGTGCATGGTTTCTGGGTAGAGTCCAAATTGCACCCACTAGAGCCGAAACGCACAATTTAATTGCCAAAAAAAGTGTTCATTTTTCAAAAATGTGGTATCAGCGGACAGGTTTTATTTCCCTGTGTCCGAATATGTGCTCGGTTTTTGGATAGAGTCGGAAATGGGCCCGTTGGAGGTCCCGGAAGGTCAGCGTTTTCCTCCTTGAACAAGATTAAAAATAATCTGGATATTTGATTCTGTGTCTATGTACTACTTCCTGTTCCGCACAGGCTTATTTTTGTTAACTTGCAGTAGCACAGCTCCAGGGTCCAGCAAAAATAGAAGCGCTGCGTATTTGCTGCAGAGGGCAGCAGCATGACTCGGCGGTGACGGTGCTGTGCTGGAGCAGATCAGCTGTGTTGCTGTTTCGCAGCAGTTACGGTAAAGTTACACATCCAGTGGAAATCCAGGGTGACCTTGACGACAAACCAGCAATCATTCACTGTGCAAACACTCCATTAGTGCAGGATGCCTGATTGGGAACGGGCCACACCTGGGTGCAAAACATGAGGCAGATAATCACTCACACCCCAAACACACTGACATCACTGGGAGACACAAGCTGGGGGGTATTTCATCAAACCCAGCTCTGGGTTAAGTCCAGGTTTAACCTGAGAGTCTGGCTCCGTTAAGCCGGGTTCTAACTGCAACGGCGATTTCATCAAAGAGAAAACACCTTGGTTACCATAGTAACAGTCCGTGGGTCAAACCTGCTCCTGACCAGTTTTAAGCAGCAGGTTTGGCTTAAGCTGCAGAAGTCATTATTAGTGACACTTTAAAACACTCAACAAAGATCTACAAAAGGAAAAAGGAGTCAAAATGACTGCTTTAATACGGCACTTCAAAATGTTTAAATATGATGGTAATCATAATTGTAACGTGTTTAATGTATATCAAATTTTTAATTAGATGATCTCAGTCTCTATGTGTTTAAACCATCAGTAAAAATGTCTATACATGGATGTGTGCATTTACCGCACTGTACAAATGTCCATTTATTGATCAGAGATTAATAATGAGAAAGCTTTGAATACAGAGAAGGAGATACTGTTCAGGGACAGTCACAGAGCAGAGTCAAGGCTCCCCAATGACTAAATTACGCTATCACTTTTTAAGATGTGTGCGTAGTGCACGCTGCTCAGTGCTCACCTGAAGCGTCTGCAGTGTTGGACGTGACGCCCAGCGTCACACAGCACCGCTGAGCTGCTCCCTCTGTTCATTTGAATTTAACGTTTAATGCTGAGTTCAACAAACTATTCATCAAACAGAGTTACAGAGTTACAGCATCTCTTTTATTCTGGAGTTTCTGAGAAATCTATGTTTATGTGTGATTCTTTTGAAATTCAGAAAAATACCAAACTAGTCTTTTACTATGGTCTACTGCCAGTGGTCATTCATATACATTAATGTATATAAGTCCCTCCTTCATCCTATAGACCCGTATACAAATGAAAACGATCGCCAATAGGCTTCGAATTGGTGTTTTTGAGACTGTCAATCAAAGTGAATGCAGAACTGTGCACGGAAACAAGGTCGCGCGTCAGAACAGCAAACGACCCGATGTAACCCTTTTATGTTCCGCGATGCGCGTGCAGAAAAGTAGATTGCTGATGAGGGCGGGACATCGAGACGTCCTCTCAGAAACTGACAGGTGTTAAAAACGTATCAAACTCACATGATCAGTGTGTGATCACATGATTCAGTTGTTTTCTGTGATACATTGACTAAATAATACCATGTTTAACCCTTTACTAATTTTAAAATGTTACGTGTCCGTCCTTTATTCTCACTTCTCAGTAACGGATGATGTCACGTCCTGTTGGTCTCAGCATTGGTTTCTATTGGCTGCTTATTCATCCTAAAAGCTGCAGAGCATGAACCCTCACTCTCTAATCATTAAATCTGTGATCGATCTCGTGGGTCTTATGAAGACATGCACTTAAGCTAAACACTGTCAGCTGGATTGGCTCAGCTGCGAGCTCGAAGCTGAGAAGAGTTTGAAGGAATGGTAAAAGTCAGAATAGTCACGGACGGCTTGGCTAAACTAGGTTTAAACTGTAGGCCTGCCTCAATTAAGAACACTTTGATGAAATGCCCCCCAGGAATACCTGGAACACAAGGTCAAGTGTTAACACAAGAGACCAGACTCAAGAACAGAATAAACAAAGACTCTCAGAAAAACTAAAAGCGATATTGTAGAGTTTCATTAAATGTGTTATTTTTGAGAGGCTGACTTATCTAAAACTGAATTATTTTGTAATTTACACAACTGTTTGTTTTCTCAATCATCTTTACTTTCTCCTACGGGCCACATTGGATGTTCTACAGGGCCGGGTTTGGCCCTTGGCCCTTGAGTTTGACACAAGTGCCATAAGCTGAATGCAAAGTGCATCTTGTTTGATGACGCACACAGTTTTAACACATTCACGGTGTCGATTCAATATTTTTTTTCCAGGCTCGGGGTTTATAGATTACTAAAGACACTGATGAGTTGTGTTTAAATAACACCTTTCTGCTAACATATTGGATCTAATGAAAATAGAAATGGTGCAGCCTTTACTCGCCCTCAGCATTTATGATCCTTGTAAAACTATTACTCGCTCCTCAGTTCACCCTTTTCGTTGGGCTGCTTTTAACGGATAATGATTCTGCAGATGAGTAAAACCAAGCTGCAGATTATGAGATGCCTTGACACTGTCGTTTCACTATGAAAAGGTCGGCCTCTGTCAAACATACTAAACTTTTAACGTTTGTCTACATTTCCTGCTTCCAGCCCTGGAGGGGGAACAAATTTAGGGACTTTGAAAAATAATAAGTCTTCCTCAGAGGCATCTACTGACTGCTTTGATGTTGCTTTGATAACATGTCAGGAGATCAAAGTAAATTTCAAAGTATACTTAGAAGTACATTTCCTAAAAAAAGTTTGATTAAATTGAACGTTAACGTTTTGTTTCATAAAAGAAGACAAAATGAACTTGCCGGAATTATTATGTGCTAAACCTGTGCATTTAAAAGATTTGTGAACGACAAACAAGTTTAGTTTAATTTAGAAAATAATTGTTCTGCTAAAATATAATTTAAAAAATATAATTTAAAGTCAGAGTTAGAGTTTAGAGTCTGGCTGCTGCTTCATTCAGAGCATGGTTTGGTATCTAATTATAAAGTCATAGTAGTTAAGGTATAAAATACCCAATAAGGACAACATTACATTTTCATTTGATCAAAAAAAGTTTGGCTTAATTTGTACTTGTTACGTTTCTTCTAATCAGTCTGTGCTCACATTTTGAATGCACAGGGAACTGCAAGACACTTACCACCATCTTCACCAAAGGCAGGAAACATCTGTCACTATGGATACTGGCAGATGCCTGTTGTGTTACATTATGTGCAATTTACCTGCTAACTCACAAGTTCCCCAAGGCAATGCACATGTGCTATAAATTGGAGGGCTTGCATATAGAGGCAATTAAATCATCTTGTTTTGTTTTGTTTTTTTTGTTTTTTTTAAATTTAGAGACATGTTGACTTTTCTTATTGTTGGACTAAAATTTATCGAGTTATGTGGAAAAAGTATGAACATCTACAGAAAAGATATGAGCAAGTTTGACAATAGCAACTGGATCACTTCATCTTTACAGCTCTGCTTGGATGTCTAAGGTCTGCAGAGGGTTGTATCATGCAACTATGGACCAAGCAGTGAATCTGTGGCAGGGTCACCAACAGTAACTCAAAGCTTGGAAATGCATTTAGGGAGTGAAAGCTCCCCAGTGTAATCTGATTCTCCTGCTTATACTGCTAAGGATGTTCATACTGGTCCTAATAAATGAGCACAAAATGCAGAACATATGTTTTGTAAAGTTTCTCAAACAGAAAGCAAATATTAGATTATAGTATTATAATGGTCAGGGGCCAGGCAATTTAGGCAAAACAAACCAGCAGCTGTTAGCATTACAGGCAGATTTCAAACGGCTGTCAAAGATTTAGCTACTAAGCCAAAGATCCCAAAATACACATATTACATCACGAAAGCATGGAGATGTTAGTAATTAAGTGCGACTAGATTACCAAATTAGAAAGTCAATGGATAGATGAGGTCCAGATGCGAAATATTTCCTGTGCTGCGGTGCGGTCCGACGCGCGAGTCAAGAGCGTTGGCCATGCGAGCGCGCTCCCGATTTTTCGGGAAGTTTTCATCTTTGTCACTGAGCTAGGATAGCATTAGCTGCTCATCACACCGGCTTTTTTCACTGGTGGTTTATGTTTATAAGAGGAGAAAAATTTTCAAAGAAGGACAAGAAGAAAAAGAAGTTGAGGGGGGAAGGAAGGAAAGAAAGAACATGTAGGATAACAATAGACTATAGGTAAGTGTTTTTACTGGATCAAAGTCATCAATAGTAGTAAATCTGCTAAACAAGATTTATTGAAACAAGCTGATCCCAAAAGCTCTAGAGAGAGATTTGATCTTTTCTCTACTGACCACCATATAGTGAATGCTGATTGGTGGCAATAGTTAACATGAAAGGTTAATGACTCAATAACGGCAACAGAATTAAACTAAAATGAGACGAGTGACAGTGAATGAATGGTTTAGGTGAAATCATGGTCATAAAAAAACGGTCATCTTGTTTGACTTTCTGTGCAGATGTGTTCCATTAACCTGCGGGCGTCTATAGCAGATACTGGAGAGTGATTTGTCCAAGAACTGAATGGTTGTCAATTTGAATCCTGTTTCTTCCTTGTCCTTTCCTTAGGCAACAAACGTTGCCAGTCCGTTGGTGTATAAATATGAATGAATGCACTACTGCAAAGAGCACAGATTGGCAGCCATGCTTTTGTCCGACTGTCCTCTAAATCCAGGCCATTGTTATGATCAACTTTTCCTGCAGGCTTTGAAAAGCCTGAACATTCGAACTCAGGAGGAGTTTTTGCAACAGACATGAGCTAAACAAGTTGAACAATGATCAGGGTTTAAAACTTTTTTGACCTACTTTTGGATATTTTTATGTCGAGGGCTGGAAAGGAATTCCCTATTATAGCAAGTAAAGCTTTTTCAACATTTCTCACATATTCCATATCTGCTCCAGTTGACTTTCTCAAGCATGACAGCTAACCCCCCCCCCATAAAAACAAAGAATTAAAGCTGTATTTGAGTGCCTGTGAGAATATCATCTCTTTCATAACGATTGAGTTCTAATATATTCAGACTTTCTGTTATATACTACATAAGGTGACAGCGTAGTGTTCCATGTAGTTAGTCTTCGGTGTGCAATAATACATTTTTATGATGAATGTTGAATCACAGAGTCATGGATTAATGTTAGAATGAGTAAAAACTAATTTTGGTGGATTGTCTTGATATGAATAATGTTCACTTCATTCCACTGAATTTAACCCAGCTACCAGTAACACATATTCAGGCCTAACCAGGCATATGGGTTTGTTAGTGTCACTTTGAAATAGTGAACACACCAAGGCATTAACAACAAATTATTTCCTGGTTATCTGTTTTTTTTTAATGCTGTGTCATCATCCTCTTAGCCCAGTGAGCATCTGTGAAAACAAAGTTTAATGACTCAGGGTTGGGGTCAATTACATTTTTCAATTACAATTACATCTTCATTTATCCATGTTCAATTACAACTGAATTATGATTACGGTGACTGACATCTTTTCCAATTACAATTAAAATCATATTTTTTTTCCCCCCTGAAAATCAATTAAAATTACGTTCTCAATTACTTAAGTTAAAATTCAAATAATCAAAATTACTGAGCCTGAAATAAATAAAAAAATAAAACGTGACCTTCCTGTTGTGCTAGCTTTTTGTTAGCCTCTCTTATGATAACGGCTTTGGTTTGACCCATGTTTTTATTCGGCCTTAAAATACATTAAAAAATATTATCTTTCATCCAATTTGTTTTTCATCTGTTGGTTACCTTGTTAGGCTTCCTAATCAATGAGAATATTCGTATTGATATTTTTGGTGTGGGTGACCTTTTTCTGTCGGTATACTCCTAGGTTTATTTATTTATTTTTAAATATTTAAAAGATCCTGAAGAGAACTGACTAGTAGAGGTAAAATACATTTTAATAGTTGTTACCTATATATGTGTAAGCCATAGAACGGTAACATTTTGACCCCAGTGAAAGTGTGCTTTTCATACTTACACTAGTATTTAGTGTTTTATGATAGCCTTATCTCAAAAAAAAATCTGATTTTTTTGCCTTGGCACCGACAAAGTAAACCATCTGAACTCAATTACGATTACAATGAACAGACTTTTCAAAATACAATTACAATTATCATTACATCATAATTAGGGGTGAGTATTAGCAAGGATGTTGCAATACGATACGCGTCTCGATACTTGGGTAACAATACGATATCATGGCAATATATCACAATATTCTACCCTGTCAATATCAAAATTAAACGTAGAGATGAAAAATCAAGTTGCTGTATATGTTCATCAGAAGATATTGATCATTCAGAGGACAAATTGAGTCAAAACTATTTGCTTCAAAACATCCTATTTATTATCTTAGTGTTTTTGCACAATTTCACTGAAAAAAAAGAAAATGCAGTGTTAAACAGTGCCATCCTAAAATACTTTCTTCTTTTCACTGAAACTACTGTGTAGAAGTCTCAAAGTAACCATGACAACATAATGACAGCATTGTAACAACTGTAAGTGAGAACATTAAGGATAAAACACCCTGAGTTACTGACAATGCACAAAAATAAGAAAAAAATAATGTCTCCTATTGTGTCAGTTTAATCACTGATCTGAACAGATTATATGAAAATAAAATGCCTGTGCGTACATAAATATTGCAGGCATTACACACTGCCATTATCAACATCAAGTGCATCAAGTAACCATTGCAACACATTGAAAGCATTGTAACCACTGAAATATTGCAAAAAAGCACAAAAATACTGATTAATTAAATAAATAAATAAAAAATCGGCATATATTGTGAAATCGTTTTTTTCGACACCCCTAATAATAATTGTAATTAATGATCAATTACGTGATTACAATTATAATTGACCCCAACAGTAGTTTTTGTATAGGTAGAAGCACCAGCTACATAAAGTCCACTCATGTGCTGTCTATATAGCACGCTTGTTACAATTGCAAAGCTTGAATAATATTTACAGCTCAGACTCAGCAAGTGTACACAACATGCCCATTAATTATCGCTAACACCTCCAGGCTATGATTTGTTGAAGACGTGCAAGTGTTCCCATTCCCAGTCCTTTAAGTTTAGAATAAATTATTATTATTATAATTTTTTGTAATGTAAGGCCATGTGGTTTAAGGCAGCAGAGAGAAATATCAAACGTTGTATCTTCTCCTCATGTAAACAAAACCTTGATGTTGGAGAGCATGGGTGTGTTTGTTTTGTGCTAATAAGCCCGATGCAGCACTGCTGCTCCTACAGGAATAAATAACGAAAGGAATGAGGTAGAAACAATAATGTCAAACATTAGACTTACCGGAACGAGGAATTTCTTTATCTCCTCCAAGGCATGACTCATGCGGGAATAGGCTTCTCCAGGTGGGGCGAAAACTTCAATTAAAACGTGTAGATCGTTACTCAGATGGGCGTATTTGGCTTCTCCACTTTTCCGTAATTCTTCTTCCTGCAAAAATGAGAGAGCAAACAGAGTTTCAGGGCAATAAATCCATCATAATCAATAGCAGTAATGTTAACTTAAATGTCATAAACATTGCATCTAAATGTGTTTGAATGATAGTGCAGCAAACACAGCACTGCTCAGTAATGTTTTTTCTCCTCTTTCTTATACTGGTGGCTGACAAAGCAAGATAAATAAAATCAAACCCTGTTTACAAGTTTAGGTTTGAACATTTTATAGATATTTTCCTTGTCATGTTTGAGATTTATATTCAATTACAAGTAGACCCTCATTTGAACCAGACATAAACTGTGATGATGCTGCTAAATTGTCGGGCTGGAGCTGACTCAGAGATTTTTAATTTGTTTAAAATGGTCAGTAATTATTGTACACACTTATCTCTCCCATACAGAAAAACACTTCTAAAGCTGAAATTACTGGTTTTTGCTACTCTACTTTTTGGAAAAATGACATGAACCAGTTAAACAACACAACAAAGTCCTTTAGCATCGAATGCCAAACAAACTTTAAACATTGTAATGGGCATGTCGGGCGAATTTATTTGTATAGCACATTTCCTACACAAGGCCACTCGATTTGCTTTATATTTAGTTTTGTGTAGCAGTTAAAGGCCAAGAAATTAGCATTTAAATCGATACCACAACTTGTAATTTATTATTTGGTTAATGCACATTTGTTTTTGTTTTTTTTTGCTGACACAGAAGTGTTGTTTCTTCCCAAAGTGAGTCACAAAACTACTGCACCTAAAAATACATTTTACAGGGAAAAAAAGGGAGTTTAATTGACAGATCTATTTGCAGGCTACACAATGTTTGAATGATCTTCATGAATAGACTAGTTTCTGTTTTATCATTTTCTAAACCTAATGAGTACATTCAAATGGTTCTGCACTGGGTTTTTTTTTCTTCTTTAATTTAAGGATTTTGATAATCATTTGAAATTGCATACATGTCTGTGCATCTTCCCCCTCCTCAAATTTTGTGTTGGTGTTTTTTGTTGTTAATGTCACAAATTGAAATGTCTATAGCAGAGGTGAGCAACCTTTACCACAGCGGGGCCACAAAAATTCGATTTTCTGACATTATCAACATTTATGTCAGCATTTATAGAATAATTACCATTCTGAGCATTAATACAGGGCAGAGCAATGAGTTAGTGTTGTCATTTCATGTGTGTTTAATAATTTATTGTTTGACTTTGTTTTTGTGGGCGTTTTGTGTACTTTTCTCTAAATGTTTTAGTTTTTTTTGTTGTTTTGTGTGTTAGGAGTCAATTTGTGTATTTTATAATTTTGCAAACATTTTTTGTGTATTCTTTTTTTTTTTTTTTTTTGTTGTTTCTATTGTTGTTTTGCAATTTTTCTCTAATTTTGTGTTTTTGTTTTGTTGCCGTTTTGTGTGTTTTGGAGTCATTTTGTGTCGTTTTTATTGTCTCGTGTATGTTTCTGTAATTTTGTATATTTTTTTTAAGTCATTCTGTGCATTTACTTTATGGGCTGCTCAAAATTAGAACGAGGGCCGCATATGGCCCCAAAGCCTCCAGTTGCCTATGTCTGGTCTATAACGTCAATGAAAAATTATTTTCTTCTTCAGCTCAATTAGGCGATTTCCTTCCAATTTCCAGCCATGGTAAAAAACTCCTCATTGCAGGTTGTCTATGATATCTTATTTGAGAAGGAAATATGTAATATAAACATTTTTTTGGAATGATATGAGGCAGTTATAATCGTTTTACTGCGATGGACAGTGGAAAAATATTTGTCGCTCTGGTTTTAAGCTGCAGCTTGTAGAAAAAAAGACGAACCTTTAAAATGGTTGCATACATTAAAAAAAAAAAATGCTGATCAGCCTGAAACTAATGGGTAACTGAGAGGACTTCAGTAATCTGTGATTGGAGCCAGCAACGCAACATATACTATCTGCCTGACATAGGCAGATAGTATATGGAGAAAAAGATATATTATTGTCACATAAGGTTTGTACTTTGAAGTACATTTATGTCGAACTGTATGAGCTGTTTCATCTTTTCTGTAGAGGGTAGTAATTGGAAATGCAATGCGCCTGATTTACATTAATATGAACATCTCTTTTTCACTTCATTAAGCTAATGTGGAACCATTCTGGATCTGCATTGAAATGCGGCTTCAGGCACAGCTCCGTCACTTCAGTTCCAACACAAAATCACTCCAAAAATATGAATCGTAGAACATAAAACTGAAACTTAAATGGATTATAGATCTATTAATAGTGGTGGAAGAAGAAAAAGAGTTAATGAGTTGGAACTTGTGATAAGTGAGTAAACTCTATAGTTTATGACGGTTGCTTTTTGTCTGCATTCACCATCTGGGGTGTATTCCAGAAAGGAGGTTCAGCAAACTCTGAGTCTATCCATAAACCCTGGTCAACATACCCCACGATAGGAAACTCTAGGTATCTGATTCCATTACAGCTGGTATGAAGTGGGTCAATCAGTTCTGAGTAAGTAAACCTTGGGTTACGTAAAAAGCCATCATCAATTGAGCAAAGATCACACGAACTACCACGGTAACCACCCGGAAGAGAGCAATTTATTTCACCCCAATGACCGCTTGACGTTGCGTCATTTATATTGATTTTTTATGTAATGTAGTCGCCAGAGTTGTCGGGATGTCCAAAAAAGACCTCATAAAAAACATGACTGACCGAACCTACACAATCAAACGCACCTCCTTAGCCGCTACGCCACTGTAATAAATAACTGTAATTTCAATATGTGGTGACTATACATCCAGTTGTATCACAGTACAAAACAATGTTAAGTTAATAACGAGCCTTAAATGTGTATTCATTTAAATTGACATTTTCCCCTTTGCATTTGGCACAGGTTTATTTCCAGAGAACTTTACAAAAGATGTCAGTAGGCGTGTTAATGTAGATTAACCATACAGTGTCTTTCCCTTAATGCTCTGCATCCACAATCTTATAAAGAAAACTACCGTTTGCAAACAAAAGAACGTAAAGCGGAACATTTGTAATGATGTGAGTACGTCTGTGGTGTGTGATGTTACTATTGTGTCAGAGAAGAGTGTTAAGGTAAATTACAGTGTTCCTTGAGAAGCGGTGGTCAGGTGGGCGAAGCCAGGTAGAAACCCAGAGTTTCTTAGACAAAACCTGCCAGTGAGCAAGTTCAGTTCATCAAGAATGTTACCATGGTGACATACTCAGAGAAGAAAATACCTCACCTTCAGGAATGGGATACTCAGCGTTACCCTCATTTGAGCCTGAGCAAACTCAGCGGAGGATTCACTAAAGGTTTTGGGCTATTAAAACGTGTGCAAACATTGCATACTAGTAAGCCATACAAACCCCAGGGAATCATGAGTGCACGGCTGCTGCACGTCGCAATAAACCCTCAATCCATTTGATGAATATGTATGGTAGGCGGAGCCCACAAGGGGAGCAAAAAAATGGGAGGAGGACATGCAAATAAATTAATGCAGTGGGTGCAATGCAATCTATCAAATCTGGAACTGTTTGCGGTGATTGTTTTAGCACAGGAAAATAGTACGACTGACAAGCAAGTGCAAACACACGCGAAAATCCGCTGCAGTAAATGTTGACACAAAACACAGCGGGGATGGAAAAAAATGCTCCAGTTAACCTTTCTAGTATAAGAAAAAAATTCAAATAAAACAATAGTCAATATTAACAGCCGCTGAATGAGAAAATAAACCGTGAGTAAAGTGTGTGTGAGGGAGAGAAAAAGCTTCACACCCGCGGCGGTGCGTGTGTGAAGTCTGGTGACACTGCGGTGGAGAGAGGATGATGTACGCGCATAGCTTCAGTGATGTTTTGAACGTCAAACTCTTGTGTCGAGTTGATGGGAGGAGCATCAGGCCAGAATCAGCTGGTGCATCAGCAGATGTGTAATTTACGCAGCAATGGCACAATATTCACATATGAGTGTGGTGACACAGTGCTAGTCAGGAGGTCAGGCCTGCTGGATGATGGTCAGTAGATAATCTTCAAATGGTGCAGACTAATTGACAGACTGTGTTCTGTCCAAATCTACCTTATTTATCATGGACTGATCAGAGCAAAGTTACAGGACATGATGGAGCAGCCACATTAAATTAGGGGGAAACATTAGCATTAGGTTTTAAAGTTGTTTTTTTTTAAAAAAAATAATAATAATTTGTTTTAGTTTTCTACATTATTAAATGTTTGTGCAGCAGACAGAGAAGTCCATCTGCCTCCAATTTAACTTCCTCAAATATCATTGTGTGCTTCTGTGCACTCAGGTCTCCACATTGAACGAGCAAAACGCTCATTGCTGCAATCTTAGTAAATTCCTCGCAGCAGGTGAGGAAACTGCGTCACCAAAGGATTTAGGGACGCAACTGGTTTACCACCCTTTATTTCAGATTTTAGTGCTTGAACATAACTCGCTTTCTTGAATACCCATCTGCTGCTTCAAATCTCTGGCTTCTTTCTTTGTTTCATTCTCTTCACTGTAAATACTTTTACACATTTAAAGCTGATACCCCCTGTTTTTATTAGATAAAATCATAGTGTATGCCTCATAGATAAATGGATTTAACATATTCAATTTCAAAAAGATAGGAAAAAAGTTGAAGTCACTACTTTAAAGTATGTTTTCATCTCCCTATGTGTAAACACTCCTTTTGTTGACATTTTTGCGCATTGCATTGTGGGATGTGGAGTCTCGTAAAGAATGCATAGAAGTGTTTTTACTTCATTTTTACTGCGATTTCTAGTTTTTTTGCCGGCAAGAAGGACAGTGATTCCTTGACACCATTTTTGTTCTAGTTCGTTCCCACTATTCCCCATGATATCAGACTGAAGTAAAAACACTTCTATGTACCCGTCTCAATGACTCCACGTCCCACAATGCAATGAGTGGAATTTCAACAAACAGACTGTTTACGTGGGAGATAAAAACAAACTTTCATGAGGCAATAATCCATGAGGCATACACTATGATTTGATCTAATAAAGAATTATCGGGGGTATAGAAGCTTTAAGCTAAAGGTTAAAAAAGGATGTATGCGTCTAAATCAACATAAAAGAATATCTAAAAAAAAGTGTTGGACACTGCCTGGCTAATGAAATCATTAGTGGCCGCTGAATCTGAACATTGATATAGAAAAGCTTTGTTTCCCAAACTATACTTTCAGAGCAGGAGTTATAAGAGAAAACCAAAAAGGTGACAGTATTAAAGCTGACAAGTACAATCAGCAGTCAAAAATGTGCATTATACACAGAAAAGCAGCAGGATGGTCAGCAGAGTAGAGGCTTGAGTGCTGAGAGAGCAGGCTAAAAATGGAATAAAAATGTGCTAACCAAACCCTTGCAAATGACTTATTTTACCCGATAGAGGCCAAACATAGAGATACATGATTTGAAGGCAAAAGACAGAAAAAATGTGAAGTAGGCAATCAAATGTTCAGTTAGGATCTGGTTTATTGACCTAAAAAGAAAGCATTGATTGCCACAACAAACCATTCAGATGTTTTAAGAAAAGCAAAGTGTGAGACTCACAAATGCTAAAGAACTGCTAACCCAAGGGTTTGAAATGTTTTAAACCTTCTCTCTATATTACAGGTTTTTTAGAGCTGGCACTGTTCAAGCCATTGAAGAATATGACTGTCACCGCTATTAGGTTTGGTCAGGGTTTATATTCTACTTTGTAACAGTTGCGCACTGACTGCTTTGCTCGAGGACACGCAGATGGTTGCTGTTAAAAAGAGCTTCAAGTTTCATTGATCTACTTCTTTACATCAGCCAATCAAGATCTCAAACTTTTGTCCTTGGATCACTCAGCCCTTCTCTCTCCTCAGCGGCAGAAGTGGGTTGTAATTAAAAGTTGCCACTAAAACTTCAACCTGCCCAATCTCTGGCCGAAAGCCGAGGTTTGTCATTGGGATCTTTTAAAGATGGTCTACTTTATATCTAATCATTTATTGGTTTAGTTGCTGTTGTTTATTGCTGCTCGACAAATAATTTACCTGTGCCTCTCCACGATAAAAGGATGGATGTAATCTTTCAAAAACCAATCAGCAAGTATCATGACCATGAAACCAATTGCTTTGGGGACAAAAGTCCTATCACTGGTAAAATATGCTCTTTTTACTGATTGCAAATACAACTTCTGGTCCAATTTGATTTTTATGTTTCATTATACCACAAATACACAACACATACCTCAACAACATGGGCCACTGAGGTATGAACCAACCTTGACCTTTGAAGTTGTACTGGAAAACTATTATTTATGTCCTGAAAGTAGGGGTGGGATGTCAATGAATTGGACGTTGGTGAAAGTCAGGGTCAACACTTCATTGTTGTTACTCTAATACAACCTAACATCACCTTTTAAAAATAAGCTACTGCCATCTGCAAATAGTGTTACTATCTATATCTAATATTGTAATAAACCATGTAGTCCGTCACCATTGTTATGGCCATTTTTATATTCATCATCATATCGTCAAATGTATGTTCATGTGTACAATTTGTCATGTTTTAATACATGATGACTTCATTACTCTTTACACTTTTGAACAGCTGAATCATGTTAGATTAAACAGTACAGATCGTATTGTACTCAGTGCAACACAGTCTCTGCTGAGCCAAAACTCAAACTCACATGCAGATATACACGAACGCACACACTATCAAGGACAGATAAGAGTGGCGCCCAATCTTCCTCAAAATATACACGTCTTCATCATCCTCCAACATTTCCACTGTGGGAGCATCTGACTCCCTCCCTTTCTGTCTTTCAGGGTTGGGACCTTTCTCTTATATCTGTATAAGAAACTGTTAGAGAGGGCGGCTCTGCCTTCGAACGCTCGGCCGGACGGTCATTAATTTTTGTTCCACTTTGTTCCATCTTTGTACCTTTTTTTTACTTAGTTTTAGAATAAACTTTTTTATAAAATCATCAATGCTTCGCCTGGACTCCATCACTCAACCAGAGCAATAAATCATGTCTCCAAATGAGGTCAACCGCAAATTCTGCCGTAACACCATCATGGGTCTGTCAATTCCTCCGTTTCCCTCCTGGATTCTTTGATTCTTAAGTGCTTTCTGTTGTTTAATTCAGCTTTTTATGAAATTTCCTGATTTGACTTCTCCGCTGTAAGAACAGCAGCCTCTCAGAGAACTCACAAGACTTCGGTTAATGCAGATATTTGTGTGTTCTGATTCAGTGCAAAGATTCAATTCTTTAACTTGGGCCTTTATGAAGTGAGCTGCTGTGTTTGAAGCTTTTGTGGAGTGATATAATGTGCATATAATTCTTCTATAACAGAACTGTGCGATGATCTGAGATAAACAAACTGCAGACCATCAAACTTTAACAGAGTTTTTGGTTCTGCCATGATAGAATGGAAACACTATGGTTTTAAGCAGTATATTTTACAAACTTTATTTAAAAAATATTTTTATTGATTGTATTTACATTTTTAAAATACATTTAATTCTAAAGCAGTTTTTAAGTGTTACTGCTTCAATATTATTTTTATACTTTAATATTATGCAAATATTTAATAAGTGTAATTGTTGAAATATTAAAATCAGATTATTTACAATCATAACCCCCCAATAAAATAGATTGCAAAAAGTCGTTCGTGGTAGAAGTGGCTCGCAAGTCGAGTTTTTCATAGACCAATATGCTTAAGGTGTCCTGGTTAAGAGGGGCATTAGAGAAGCCAAGTGAAAGTACCAACAGAGCTTTGAGAGGCACTTTGCTACCAATGACTCGTGCAGAGAGGTATATATTAAGGTCTTTACAGACTACAAGGCCCATACAACACTAAACAGGACTCCGCAAATGTTTTCTTTCCACCCTTTGACACTCCATTCAGAAGTGAAAGAACGATATTTTGAAATCACCAACTAATCAGGTGTCCAATCATCCTGTAATCAACATCAGGTAAGTTCAACACTAACCAGGATCAACATCACAAGCCATTAGGACCATACAGTTATACCCTGAAGTAAGAATGTGCGATATATAGGGTTGGGATAAACGATTAATCAAACAATTTATTTTTACAGTTCGATTCGACTCGATTATTGATTATCTACCCATTAATTGACTAAAAGTAATTTATACATGTTGATTTACATATAGAAAATGGGAAAAAAAACACACACACTGCTGCTGCCACGGCAGGCACTGCCGTCCGGTCACACCCGGGATAAAGGACAAGGGTTACGGGGAACAGCTACCTTCGGCAAACGAGTGCGTGTCTTCACTGCTTTGCACTTTTGGAACTCGGAAGAGCCACTCGTGTTAGTTAGTCTCCGGCGCCGCCATCTTTGTTTTGGTTGGACGACGCATTGCCGCGCATATTTTGCGTCGACGTCATCGATTAGCGATATATTGTCGTTCACAATATATCGTCTAAAACATTCTCACCGTTATCACACGATAGAAACGATAAATGTCCATGTCGGAATTTAGCGAGGGCCATGGGCCATTTGTCCTTCAATTTAGCCAAGAATGCCCCTAAAAACCTTTTTCCAGGGGCAAAAATGACCCACAAGTTTGTTGTCAACAACTTATTATTCTCTGAGCAGAGCGCTGTTCACGGCCGCTCCGCCGCGGAGCCTCCACGGTGTGCAACACCCCTCCCGCCCCACAGCCCTCACACACACACAGACGGTGGTGCTCGTCACTGCTACCTGTAGCTTCCGTGCTGCGATACATCATGGACCACGACTTGGTTAAAACCAGACAACCATCCAACAAAGTGAATCAATCCAAGTTCCACCGTGAGATCCACCCAAAGTTCCACAAACACGGGGACACAGATGAACATCTAGCAATGATTATGAAATGGAAACTCAACTAAAGCTAACTATGCTAAGCTAACCCACCGACACACAGACTGGGCTAAGAGCTAATGCTAATCACTCCATATAAGGAATAGACCAAGTAAAAAGAACACGTCTTACTGTCATAAAGCTACAGAGAGCCATCGATTTGTTTATGGTCAGATTTAACACTTGTATGGAAAGATAAAAGCTAAACATGTCACACGTGTGAAATAAATATTAGCATAATATTAATGTCACTATTCATCCATCCCAACTTGTGAAACACAATATTTTTTAAATTACATTTCACGTGTTCATAAGACAAAGCAGGTCCCATTAGACTAATGTATTGAAATTATTACACCAAAATATACTGAATGATTAAATCATCAGCTTGATCTGGTTTATTTATAGGAAATCAGAGAGTTATTTATCAACCATAACTTTATGTAACTCATTATCAGATAGATGAAACAGGATTCAGCAGCAGTAAAAACACTAATGGGAGTTATTTTTTTGCTTGTCATGTGCTTTTTTTAAAGAAAATAATTTCATTTTAAGTGAGGAAATAAATGAATTACATACAATAACACTGATAGAGTGACCCACGTGCACTAATATATTCTATAAAATATCAGCTCATGAGCTCTTAGAGTCAGCAGCTTTTGTAGCCTTTTTAAATGTGTCTAGTGTTGATGTATTCAAAAGTATTTGTGTTTGTAAGGAACCTGTTTACACTTTGAGTTGAGAATTGCTTGATTTATTTATAGTTTTTATGTATGGTGATTTTTATCGTTATCATGATAAATACCAGAATTTATCGGGATCATTTTTTTTTGTCTATATCGCCCATCCCTACCCTGAAGTCAGACCAGCTCTCAGGTGCGTTCATGGACATTTCCAACCTGTCTTTACGGCAGACTGTAGTCTCCACACACATCAAAGCCACCACCAAAGTGCCTGTGCCTAAAAGAAGGACACTGAAGTGCTTTAGTGACTAGGGCCTGGCTGCCCTGACATATATAATAATGAAGTCCTTTGAAAGGCTGGTCTTGCACTACATCAAGGACACCCTCCCTGCTGATGTCACCTGGAAAAAGGCTCAGGAGAAACGTTTCTTCCTACGGAGGCTGAGGCCAGACTTCTTTTAAAACTACTCCTAAACTCTTACATGAGCACAATTGAAAGCATTCTGTGAAACTGCATCAAAGTGTAGATTTCCAGCAACACTGAAAAGAATAGAAAGGGCCTGAACAATTTGTTCAGATAAAATAAATTTCAACTGTTTTTTCACCCTTGGCTCATCTAAATCTATAAACTTCTAAATCTAAAACTATAAACACAAGTAAGTATTAAGTTTCAATATTGATTTCAAACAATGATCATCAATCTCACAGCACGTGTTACATCGATTGCTGTCAATTAAACCCACTTAACTTAAATCAATATTCTGGGTTTTCATTGTCGTGTAGTTGAAACTCAAGACATTAATAAGCACAAACCACTTACCAGGGGACAATCCTAACCAGATTTGTGTGCAAGACGTAATCTAACCCAAGGGTACGTGAGTAAATCACATGGTCCACAGTGGCACAAAACACATTTTCTAAAAGTGAAGAGTGCAATATGTGTTTGAACAATAGGATTACCATCAACTTATTTTCCACACTCTTATGTTGTTTTTACCAGCAGCAAAGTTTTTCCAACATTCAGCAGGTTCTTTTTAAAGTCAAGAAAACAGATCTCACAGGAGGACTTATGAAAAATGTTGTGTTTGGGAAGCAAAGAGAGAGTTCAAGACGCAGGGCATATTGACAAAATGTGCAGCAGTGGAAGCAAGTTGTATTATAATGCTGAGATGATTTAATTTAAATAAATTATCTATTTCAAAGGTGGAAGGAAGACAGAATACATAGACCTCCAGAAGTGAGGTGAAACTTCTGTTAGATGCCTCGACTCCATTTCAAGTCATTTATGCAGAAACCCACAATCTCTCTGGCTCTTATCCACAACTAACTTCCAATTACGGCCTCATGTGATAACGTCTCCAGTTCTAATGAGTGTTTTGGCTTCATTTGAAAAAGGAGTTTGGTTTGAAGAACAGACAATCACAAGTTCATTAATTAATTGTCTTCACATGCTTTTCCTTGGTATCCTGCCATCCGTCCTGATACAATTGGATGGATGGCAGATGTCTTGCTGTGACCTTTGGGAGTCTGTCTCATCCATAAATGTGTTCAGACCTCTTCCAACTGTTCACAAATATGATATCACACGAAGACATTTGGAAACTTGATCATACAGATTGGATTGGTTTAGAAGCATTGGTCAACTGTTGACAGCATACTTTGGATTGCTAATTGTGGCACATCTACGATTATTAACTAAAATACTGCATTTCCTGAAGAAAATGCAAGTGAGGATGCAGGTGGTGGCCCATGTCGTTGAACATTGCATTAGCATTAGCCTAGCATTACTATTAGCCTAGTATTATCTAGCATTGGTGTTAGCCCAACATTAGCATAACCTTACATTAGCTAACAATAGCATTAACAATAACCTTACATTAGCTTAACTTTAGCATTTGCTAGCATTAACATTAGCCTAGCATTAGCCCAACATTAGTATTAGCCTAGCATTAATGTTTGCCTAACATAAGCATTATCCTAGCATTAACCTAGCAATTAGCATTAGCCTAGCATTGCCATTAACCTAGTATTAACCAAAAAAAAAAGAAGTTCATAGCTGAAACCGCAATTAAATCTTAAAACGTTGAAAACCCCAATCAAAATGTACGGAGACATTTTTTAACAAAAACATGTTTTTGTTTTTTTTTTTAAATATAAGGTACAAATCACAAAAATACAAGCACTCCTGTACTGCATTTTTCATACATTTTGATATCTTCATTGTCAACTGCAAAAGGAGTTGAAACGTGCTAAGACTCTGTGAAGGAAGATTACCTGCATTCTCATGAATTACTTCATGAGAACATTACTTAATGAGCTTCTGACAACACATCCGTCCATCTATCCACCCGTCTTTTAAAACACAGGAACCTGGCAATTGTTGCTAACCAGGAATCTTTTAGCTAGCAGGAATCTGAGCTATTTGCATTCACAGACGCTTCCACAATTCATTTACCAGCTCCAGTCGAGCTAACATGAAAAAAAAACCTGAGAAAACCCATAGATACTAAATGACACCAAACAATATTTCACAGGAAAGACTCATTTAAGGATATAGTGTGACGATCCATTCTAGATTCCTGAGCAGGGGTCCCCCAAACTACCGCAAATAAATTACATTTTATTTCATTTTTATGTAATTTACAGAAATATTATTCGAAAAATGGTCCCTTTCGCAATTTGCGCTAACATTTGGTAAAATATTGATTGTAACATGCGCTTCTTTCATTCACACTCGACATGATATAATGAAATGCAGCTTTAGTTTCAGAGAAGAGGCAATGAGAGAAGCAACGCATTTCATCATGTCGGGCTGTCTAAATCAGCGGCTACAGTAATAATAGCAGAATAATTCTATAGCAGCACAGTGAGAGCGTTTGTGGGTGTGAACGCAAGATCCAGCAGGATGTCTGCATGTACGCCTGAATAAGTTTGGCTTCAGGGGACCACAAGTCAGCAGGATAAATGACTTTGCCAAAGAGATTCATTACTTTGCATTCATAATTGACTTTTACAAAATATGCCATTAACCCACAAACTGAAACACATTCCTGATTTCCCTCAACATATGTTTGTCAAGTGAGGGCTATTAATTCTTCTCTGGATGGTATTCATCTCTTTTATTGGTCAGATGCTGTTGGTTAAAAGCCTCAGCTGGGATTCGGAAGCTTTTCAATAGCTTTGATCTCTAATATGAATAATACAAAAGTTCATAAAACAAGTAGTTAGTGGATGTCCCACCTTGCCTTTATCCCTCATGGACCCTTTGCCGAGGATAGACATCTTCACTCCGGTGTCTTCTTGTAATCTCTTCATTGAATTTCCTCGTGGTCCAAGAAGCTTCCCCACAAAATTGAACTGTGACAAAAAAAGAAAAAGCAATCACAGACCTTATCAATCCTCCTTTATATAATAAATATATCTAATAGTTAGGATCAAATCTTAAATATGAGAGCAGCTTTTTGACCATTGCATGATAATGTATTATGAATACAACAACGTGTAGCATTCACGTTAGAAATAGCTGTGATAAAATCCATAATACAAAAATATAAATGGCCTTTAACTTCATCTTACGGCCTTTCACAGCAAGAGTACTGGATATAGGCGACAGAATTGTGATTAACAAATAACTTTAATTACTAACAAGAGCACTCAGAGAGCGCAAACCTTCGCCATCCTCTAAATATCCTCTTTTCTAGATATGATCGTTCACACTTTAGGTCCGAATGTATGGGCACCCATATTTTTTCGAAAAATTCTGATGAAATGAGCAAACTAGATCCTATCCGGATGAAAACCAGTAGTGTGATTGAGGAACTAACCTCACATAACTGAGTCAAATATCATAAAGATCCATCAGATATCT
The DNA here is from genome assembly GCF_900634775.1 of Gouania willdenowi. Taxonomy (NCBI): domain Eukaryota; kingdom Metazoa; phylum Chordata; class Actinopteri; order Blenniiformes; family Gobiesocidae; genus Gouania; species Gouania willdenowi. The sequence goes on along the minus strand of NC_041058.1, from coordinate 19,033,861 downwards.
TGCAGATCTTGCACTGCGTAAGGTCTATCTTTAGTTAAAATTTTGTCAAAATCCATGAACTAATCCTGCTGACAAGTAAATAAATAAACACCAGTGAAAACATTACCTCCTTGGCAGAATAAGTGCTGCAGAACAACGAATCAAACCTTCAGTTAACTCAAAAATAGAGAAATTTTACTGTCATGACCGCTCAGATAAAGTGCAAGAAAACAAAAAAAAAAAACAGAAGGCAACACACAGAATACCCAAAAGACACCTGAAAAACAGTGCAATGAAGGAGATAAAATATGACGATACAATAATAGAGGCTAACAATAGTGTCACAGACATTAACAATCCTTACATAGCATTTTGTTTGTTATCCTTATTATAGTGGTGGACGTGGCCACAATTACATAGCCTGTAAACTACAACTCTTTAATTTCCGATATACCGATATTGCAGAATTGCGTATCGGCCAATACCGATATTGATCCAATATCAGCATGAATCATACATACTTTCTTTTCCCGTTAATAAAAAAATAACAAGTACTTATTTTGTAGTGTGGAATGTTAGAAAAGGCTTGATCAAGTGATGTTACTCAAACAGAGCACAATAGTCAGTGACAGTAGGTATGAGAAAAAAATGACCAATTTATTATTAACTAATTGGTTACATACATTTTACCCTTCAACATAATATATACAGTATTCTACAATTGAGTAAAAATAAATAGAAAATGAATAAATAATTGGAGAATCCAGAAATTTGAATCCGATATTCGTTTTCAGGCTAATATCAGACCGATATCAATATCAGATGGGAACACCCCTACTGTAAACAGTGAGCGTGACATCATTTGACCAATGGGCAATGCCAGATCTGCAATGGTTCAGTCGCTAAAATACACAGTAGTTCCTTCAGGAATAAGGTCGATATCCCATGTGACCCCCACATACTTTACTCTAAATCTGCCCTCACCCATATTGTGTACATCCGTCTCATTTGGAGGCACCAGTGTCGGGCAAGTGTGTGTCAGCAAAAAAATGGTTACATAGACACAAACCCCCAACATTCCAGAGACAGTTCCAGAGGTCAGTGCTGAGATAAACTCACAAATAATGAGTTTCTTCCCAGTGGGAAATTAAGTAATACTATCTAGATGACAAAATATCCCATTCAAGCCTCAGGGCTGTGACTATCATTTCACTCTCACTGTGCACGATCTCACATTCATACTGAGAAAAGTAGCTCCAGGTTGTTTCATGCACAATGCTGCTGAGATTTATGGTCAGTGATCCCATAAAAGTCACAATACGACTGCGGTCAAAACGGTAGTTACTCCAAAACAGGGATATTTTCCTGATTTTTATCCCCCCCCCAAAACCCTAACAAGTTATAGACCTAAAAGAAGAACATCTCCATCTTCATAAATATATTTTAGATTAAGTTAAGAGTATGGAGATAAATAAAAATGTTTTAATGTTATATTAAGTTTAGGTTTTGTTTCTTCAGACCATGTTCTTCATGAAGTTTGTATCGCCCAACATGTTTCGACTGTCAACTGCCAGTCTTCGTCAGAGGAGTTCTACTGCCTTTGATCGTTCCTTTGAAGTTTTATTTGACTTGGTTTTAATTTTAAATCTGGAAATATTCCCATCTATAAATAGATGATATAATCAAATCAAGATGTTCTTTTTTTTTTTAGAAACTACTGATACATACACAATAAGTTCAGCCTTTTTAAAAGAAAATTCTGCATAAAGCATGTGAAGCATGCATGCGTAAACATGAAATTAAAAAGGACTGCTACTGACATACAATGCGAATGCAATTTTACATTTTAAATGTACTATGAAAATAATAATTTGTGGCACTTTTACAGCATATCAAAATATTAACCATAATTACAATTTAAACTATGGTTATCTTATTAAAACATTTTGCTATGAAAGAGTGTACTTACAGTATGTTCAATCTGTGAATAATGTATGTATGTACTTTGTTGCAGAGTTAAATAACCTTCAAAATGAAAGAATAAACTTTTTTTTTTTTATGCCAGAGTTTACACAGTTTGATGTTGACTTTGAATATTTGGAGCTTGATGAGATCATGAAAGACCCCCTCTATGACTGAACAGGTGGTCAGCGCACACCACAGCACGCTTTGGCCAGTTCTTAAATGATATTAACCTTTTTGAAAAGCAGCCTTTCCCACTGTGACCGAGGATCTAATAAAATCACTGCCAGCTGTGTTTGGCTGCTGCACCTCAACTGCACACTCAGCTCATTTCATGAACATCATTAAAATCAAGAGTGAATGCTAGAACTGAGATGTGACGGTGCCCGAGGACACGGAGACGAAACAATGAGGGGGAAAATTCCTCCCAACTGTCCTTGGCCGTCCTCTGATCTGAATGATTAAGGCACCTCGGAGAATGCGTCTTTTCAAAGGAGTTGCTTTGACAGGTCTATCCTATAGCTGGCAGGGAGCTGGGGGAGCAGATGGTCGCTGCGGCTGCATCAGGAATGCACTCGCTGTGAGGAAAAAGAACTGTGGCCTGTTTTCATTAAGTAAATGAATGTCTAGAGCCACCTTGGTGCTCCGTAGTGGGCAATTTGAGCTTTGGGAAGGGGTATAGTTCAGTGTTAAATGAGGTTTGAAATAATGCTATGTACCCCCTACAGTCTCAACACTGATAACTCTGCAGATATGTGAAGGTAGGGGGGCTGTAAATCCAACAATTATGCGGAGATACATCTGACAAATATTCACAGAACAAATGTGTATTTTGGTCTGTTTGTTTTGGGTGTACTCTAACTTATTTAGCATACGGAACAACTGTAAATGTGCATTGTTTTTTAAATGTGTATATTATTCTTTTAGGGCAAGAAAACTAAACAAAGTAACGATTAAATTCCCTGATTCACACCTAAGATGCCGAGAGGGTATTCAGCAGGAGGTGAAGGTGGATCTGAGCTGCACTAATGTGAATGTGCATGCTGGCATATTCAGCTGAGTGAAGCACTTTCCACAAATACTGCTGTGACTAAAGACGTTTTCTTTGAAGCCCGTTTGAAAAGCTTAGTGCAAGTTAACAGCAGAAAAACACAATCAAAAAAAGAACACTGAGCACAAACCTTCGCCAACCACCAAATACTCTGTTTACCAGATGTTGTTACGTGGATCAGTGATCCTGATCATGGTATAATGATCATTTACACTTTTAATGTTTGGAAGAAAGGTATATCCCCATTAATAACTATGCAGTGGGAGAAAATGTATGGACACGTCTGTTTTTTAGAAAAATCGCGATGAACTGCGTAATTTGGATCCTATTCTGATGAAACTCAGGGGGGCAGCTGAAGAACCAACCCGACATAATTGAGTCAAATTACATTAAAAAAAATGTTATTTTTCAAACACAAAGGGGGTATGTTATGAATCTAGATTACCTCTTGTGGCGCTAATTTTCAGGATTAAATCGGCGTGTGCTGGCCTACGATGCTCGCTAATGTCTTACAGAGCCAAATCACCATGGAAACTTATGCTGAACGACTAGACTGCTCGCGAGCAGGTTTTTCTCTGTCTAGGATCTTAGCGAGTGCTAAAGTCCCGCCTCCTGACAGCTGTCCAATAAACAGCTGACGAGAGAGAGATAACATTTAGACATCAATGGAATCCTTTAATTTTACCGATTATGACATCTTTTACAAAACATAGAGATTTATATCTGGTGACTGATGAAGTCAGTAAAATAAGTCGGCTGATAAAGCCTGCGTGCATCGAGCGCTTTCACACAAATAATTAATTAAATAATTCATGTATTCTGTGGTGATGCAGAGAGCCTCAGTCCTGAGATAATATAACACACAAATATATTCCACCTTATGATGTAGGCTGATCTGTATGAACGCAGCATCAGAGCCACAGACAAGTTAAAAAGGGAAGAGAAAGTGAAACTGATACTCCGTTTATAATCCCACTAATTGAAATATTAACACTCATCAATTCCTGCACCATTTACTTTCTGCATTAACAGTGTTGTTTTTGGTCTGAATTATGTATTCTAATTCTTCATATTTTGAAAGAGTTATTCCTTATTTGTGACCTTCTACAGTTCTCGTGTGATTGGTTTGACGCTGTAATATCCGCCTTCGTCACTAGAGCGTGCCGGTTAACCAGACTGAAATCAACACGCTTATCTCAACATGTTGTGATCGACCTTCGTAAAACAGCTTCTGCCTGACGGACAGTCCAAAAAATGTATACACAAATAAGAATTAAGTAATAATAATAAAAACAATAAACTGTATATATATGTATATATATATATATATATATATATATATATATATATATATATATATATATATATATATATATATATAAACACATGCATGTACACAATAATATTAATAGCAAAACAACAAAATTATTCTCAGACAATTTAGCCAATGATGAGAGATTTTTCAATTTTTGAAACCGATCCAGAATCAGTATATTGATCTGAATCCTGTCCCAAATGTAATTAAATCTTGCATTGTGTAAGGTCTATCTTTGGTTCAAATTTTGTCAAAATCCAGTAAGTTCTGATTTAATCCTGCTAAGAAACTAATACACAAACGCCGATTAAAATATTCCCTCCTTGACGTAATTACGAACAACACACATGATCAATCACTATGTAAACTATACCACAATACAAATCGAGGGCACACGTGAAATATCAAACTCAGGTCTTATCAATAAAGTTCTTATTCCAATTATTATTACTGGGTGTATTTTAATATTGGCTGGATATATACTGTATAGATATTGTAAAAACCCTAGTATCATCTTTTCAATTACCAGTGAGGACCATGTAAGGTTTGTCCAGCTGCTTGAAGTGATACTTTTGTCTATTTTTAGTCTGTCCATCATACTGTTGATCCAACAATCCAATGAGAGTGCAAGCAAAGCCTTTTGTGCAATGGATGCTGAGCTAACAGGTTGATGAAGGACAAAGATGTCAGTGCAGGAGCTTTATATTTATCTTCATGCACTGCAAAGGCTAATACTCACAGATATGGAATCCCAGGTCCGTCTCAAACACCAGAAACTAAAACATACTTGTGTTTGCCATGGTAATCCTGTTGAATATTTAAAGCAGTGTGTAGCATAATGTTTGTACCATGCACACACACCTCTTTCAGAGGCATACTTGTGGAAAAGTTAGCAGCAGGGCGACTAATCTTTTTGCATAGAATGTCTGAGCTTGAAATTGTTAATATTCATGCAGAACGTGTGAAATCATGTTTGGCCATATGTGGTTTATGTAAAACAATATAAGCTCTGGTGTCTCTATGCTAGGATGTGTCCTAGTATGTTAGGATGTATCTTTGGAAGGCAGTGTGGCTTGTAGCAGAAGGATTAACTTTCTCTGTCTTTGTGCACTGTTCCAGTGGTTTTTTTTTGTTCTTCTTTTTTGCAAGGCTGTGATCTTTGTAACACAGAAAAAACATCCAGTCTGTGAGTCACTGGAGAAAAAAACTAAACGTTTCCAATTCAGTGGAAAAAACACTTTGAAATTGTATTCCAGTTTCATGACTGTTAGAGCTGTTAAATTAAAAAAAAAGGATCAAATTTGTACATCAAAGTAATCCCACGGTGACTTTGCACATCAGACGTGGCGCACTATGGCAGCTTTGCTTCCGTCAGTCTGCCGTAGGGCAACTGTGGCTACAATAGTAGCCTACCACCACTAAGTGTGGAGTGAAAGAACAATCCCTTGATTCTGTAAAGCGTCTATGAGTGTCCAAAAAAGCGCTATATAATAATAACTGATGTATTACTATTATTTATACCATGCGTTTGTATGAGGACGTTTCCATGAATAGCGTCACGCTGTTGACATTTAGCAACTGGTTTGGGGAGTGTATTGTTGAATGACAAATTGAAATGATAGTTTGCATGGAAGAATAATCCACCACCCGCTTTGCAATTGCATCGTTGAATATTAATGCTTCAAAGAATAAATCGATTAAAAATCTAGGAAAATATGTATTTAGCATTGAAACTCCAACAACGCAAGATATCAAATAAAATGCAAAACAAAATGTTCAACTTGACCCCACTCAAGTGTACATTAAAAAATAATGTACAGGCCTATGACTGCCCAGACTGCTGAAAGAGAGTCAAATGTGTTCTCTCATAAAACAGAAAGTGCTTCTAAGTTCTTGGTGAAAAGCAGCTTCTCTGCTTCATCACTGAACATTCTCTCACTGTCAACACACTGCTCTCCGTCTCCGAGCGGGTTCTCCTAGAGGGCTCTACACGTAGCTACAGCGTCAATGTGATGCAGAAACATAAATCGCACTACATTAGAGTTCTTATTGATTTTAAACAATTGAATGTTTTATCATGTAAAGCACATTGAGTTGCCTTGAGTATGAAATGCGCTATACAAATAAATTTGCCTTGCCTTGCCTTGCCTACATTAGAGTGTCTCCACCTCCCAGTGATGTCAGTGTGTTTGGGTTCAATAATTAGCTGCCTCATGTATTGCCCAGGTATTTAGCTGAGTACAATGAATGATTGCTGGTTCATTGTCAAAGATACTCTCCAAGTGTGCTGTGCTGTTTTTGTTCCCTGCTCCCAGTTTTCCTTGAACCTCCTTTTGGCTTTTTTTTTGGATTGTGTTTTGCATCTGAGACATGATGTTAACGCACTAACATTCACACACATTGTTTTCAACATGGCGGGCGCTAAGAAGAAAAGTAGGCACTGGATGCAAGAGGAAACCTTAAAATTACCTCCATTCTTCGCCAAAAGTAAATAAGCATGCGTCCCGGAAACGGAACAATGCATAATCACGCATAAGATCCCGCCCATTTCTGTCCAAATCACAGAGATGCCAATTCACATTGGATTAGTATTATCACAGGACCTCAGAGTTCATCAAAATATAGTAGGTAATTTGCGGAGGAATTTTTACTTTATTATTACAAATCGCATGTGGTCCCTGCTAACTCCATTTTATGCCCTATTCACAAAGGATAAGTGTTATCGGGGGACCCCATATAATAAATAAATGACCTTCCAACGTCTGCTTTTTATGTGGTGCATTCGCACGAGATAACCGAAGCCTGAGATTCTGCTGAAATTTACGGACATCTCCCGGATATGATGTCAACGCGCTGCGTATTGCGAAACATTCGCTCACATTGTTTCCAACTTGGCGAGCGCTAAGAAGAAAAGTAGGTACTGGATGCAAGAAGAAACCTTACAAGAAACCTTAAAATTACCTCCATTCTTCGCCAACAGTAAATAAACATGCGTCCCGGAAAACAAAACAACGCGTAATCACGCATCAGATCCCGCCCATTTCTGTCCACAGAGATGCCTATTCGCATTCGATTAGTATTATCACAGGACCTCGGAGTTCAGCAAAATATATGAGGTAATTTGCAGAGGATATATATAAATTTATTCCAGGGGAGTAAAACTATATAGGATAGGGATTTAATCAGCACCACACCCACCAGTTGTGATAAATGGTTGCATCTTCCATCAATTGTATTTTATTTGCTGGTGTCTTTTACGGTTATAAAAATCTTTATGGATAGATTATGGTAATTAAAGTTGCTAGACGATAATTTTCTAACAGATAAAGACGTGTGCAAGTGCAAGCCTCATAGATCAATGAATCAAATATAATTTGCGTGAAAAATGAATCTCATATTAGAGTGTACTTGGCATTGTTTTCACTCCGTGGTCTGTCCCATTCTTTTGCTTAGAAATGATTTAGTGCTCAGATATACTGACATACACCCACATTGAAGTAGATACATTGAAACGATCAAATGTTGGCGCACACAAAATCCTGAAGGAAAAATTCTGTACTGCATCATGTCGTACATTTGAAAACAATCTTTGACATAAATTCTCACTTTGGTACTAGTTAGTATTAAAGCTCTCACTTCATCACTTGTGTTGCTGTTGCTAACTTAGCACTGCATGCTAACGTGGTCTTCTGTTTTAATGCAGTTGAATCATTTTAGCTTCACTGTTACTGCTGAGACAGTTGCTGTATGAACTAAAAAGGTATATTATGTGTGCAATTCTTACAGGAATAAAATCAAGAGTTTAAGTCAAAGTTCGAGCCTATTATTTTTCCCGAAAGTGTTTTAAAACAAGTAAAGAGTGTAATCATTTTGGAAATCTATCATTTTATAATTTTTTCCACCTATTTTAATTTTTTACTGTGGCATCTTTATTTCCTTACTACTCCATTCTACCATTGTTATTATTATTCCTTCATATTTGCAAAAGCTGTACTTCCACTCCACTGAAACTACTCCTTTGAAAGTTTCCAGTAACATGAGAATGGTCGCTGATTCTGGCCGCGACACAGTTTTGGTTTTACTTGATTTAACATCTGCTTTCGACACTGTAGATCACAATTTACTGATTGATCGACTAAAACCTGAGATGGGGTTTTCTGGTGCTGTTCTCCAGTGGTTCACTTCATCATATATAAATGGAAGAACTTTTAATGTTGTTATTAAGGATATAATGTCTAATGTGTCCAACCTGTCATGTGGAGTAGCCCAGGGCTCTGTACTCGGGCCTGTTTTGTTTTTATTGTCCCTGATGCCTCTTGGTCGGTTGTCCGTGGCTTTAAAAATGTCTAATCATTTTTATGCTGACGATATCCACTCGTACTGCTCCTTTAATGACTCAAAGTTTTTAAAAACTTGAGGAGACCTGGCGTTCTAGGCTCTGGAATAACCTGCACCTGCACTGTGTGGACACTTTTAAGAAACATTTGAAGACTTTGCTCTTCAGAAAAACTTTTAATTAAATGGATTTAAATTTAAATGTTCCTTTTATGATGCTGCTCCTGTTGATGTAAATGCACCCATGTTTTATTATTATTTTATGATGTTGCTCCTGTTGTTTTATATTATCCTCTGTTAGTGATTTTATCTGTAAAAAGCGCTTTATAAATTATTTACATACTTATTTACTTTTTTTCTGAAGTTTTACCAAATTTGTCAAATTTCCAGATTGAGAGCTTTCTGAAATTTGTGGTTTTTTAATGAGGCTGTCAGTTCAGCAAAGCGGGAGGAAAAGTTTTTTAGTCAAAGATCACAGAACACATCAGTTGTTTTAAAATGTACCTGACAAAGGATATCCTCAGAGAATGTGCCATGACTGTGAAAAGTTTGGAAAGTAAATTGAATTAACTTTTATTCAAATGGTAAAAACCCGATTTTATATCACTCCCATTTAGTCAGACACTGAATAGTTTTAGTGATTAAAAAAATCATCATCCACATCCACTGAAAACCAATTTAATGCAGCAAAGTTATGAGATACTAATCAAACTGTCAGCTTTCACATCAGTGGATATATTCCAGTGATATTTAAAATGACAAGATTTTTCTGCAGTGTTATACATCATATCAGACTATAATTTGAAGTAAAAATGTTGCAATGATATTTGGCCTTTAGGAACATCTAAAAGTTTTATATAAGTTTAGATCAAAACTAGGAAATAATTAATGATAGCGTTCAGAGTGATTTCGTGGCGGCTGCTTGTTGTAAATGTATCAGCATTACCTGTGTTTATCTTTGTTTGGTAAAACCATCTAGAAATCTAATCTTTCCTCTGAAATGTTCAATCAATCAAAGAATGTTCAGCTTGGAGCCGGGTTTCCTAAAGCTTTGATAAAAAACCATCAATTATTAAGGGTTTAAAAACATTCCCTGTATAGAATGTCGACGCCTGGGCAGTCAGCTGAAATATGAAGTCGGGAAATAGCCAAGGGTACTGGCCAACGTTTAAAGACACAATCATTTCATTACTTCGGTTGCATCCTTCATCGTCATCAATTTTGTTTTATCAGCCCGTGTCTTTTGTCTTGTCATGAAATCTTGATCGTTAAATTATCGTACTTAAAGCTGCTAGATGATAGTTGTTGTTTTTTTTTTAGATCAGTAAATAGATTATTTCATCGATCAATAATAGGTCATTTACGCAAAAACATTTCAGTCAGATTTGGCTTTCCATGTGAGCCTCGAAATAAACATTTGTCATTGTTTTGCCGCATGAAAACACCAGAAATGTGTTTTTAAAGTCACTTTTGGCAGTTTTTGGGGGCAAACACAAGAAATCAATGTAGGAATGAAGTAAAAATACATCTTAAAAAAAAAAAAAAAAAAGACTTCTACACATCCCACAATGTGATGCGTGACACTTTTCCTTCAATGTCAATAACCTAAATGTTTACAGTGGATATCAAAACTTTCAGACTACAATTTCAACATTTACTGTACATTTTTTTCTTCCATTTATTGATCTATGAGACCTACACTGTCTTTATCTTTGTAGAAAAGTATTGTCTCGAGGAGCTTTAAATACAACTATAAATATCTAATTTGATTATAAACAGTCTCTTTAGTGTTTGGATTTGAGAAAATGTCAGTTTCAGTCACTAACTGTGGGGCGTTGCTATATTAGGGGTGCTATTTAGGCAGTGCAGCGCGGACTGCACTCGTAGAGACTATCCATCCATCCAACCATTTTCAAACCCGCTGGTTCCTGTTTTTCAGGGTTGCGGGGGTCTGCCGGTGCCTATCGTGGAGAGACTACTGTCTTTTGAATTATTCAAGGTGTGGAGTAACTTTGTACTTAGGATTGCAGCCACTTCATTAATCTGGATCAAATACCCTCATTATTCAATAAGTACCGTCATGGTTCAGTAAGATGAACCTAAATGACAGGAGAGGATGAAAGAGTAAGAGCTCATATACACACATACACAACCATAGAGCAGGCCCACCACTATCAGAGCAGACATAGAACTGTGCTGTAACTTCAACAGTGTCTTGTTAATGACATTAATAGTAATAATCATTCCAGCAAGATCATTTTGTTTTCTTTTTGAATAATATGTTAAGGTTTCATTTATTCAGGAGTTTTAATTTTTTTTTTTTTCTCATTCAGTTCAGTTTAGTTACTGCTATAACAGTAAAAAGGTAAATAACATGTTAACATAATGTACCTACATGCATACAGTACATACATACCCACATATACATATACCAGTACATATACTGTACTTGTAACTATACCTACTGTATATACCTACATACATGTACATTTCATAAATACATTAGAGCCGTCAAAAGCATTGAAAATCAGACATCGGTCAATGGCCTTAAAGCCAGACACCGGCTTGGCAATAACAGAAAAAAAAAAAAAAAATACATATATATATATATATATATATATATATATATATATATCAGTGTCCGAAGAATTCCGAAGCGCTAGAAAAATAAATAAATAAATAAATTAAAATTGTGTCCACACAAAAAAAGCACTATTATTTCTTGTGAAGCCAGTATGATATCGAAATTAGCATCAAGTCCATTCATTAGCATCAAAATCAAGTCTGCAACTCCAGGACCAAGACAACTCCAGCATACATACAACATACTAGTGGGTCTAAAAAAGAAAAAAATATATAAAATAAAGAATAACAATAATAATTCAAAAATTTTTCTGCAGCGTTACTGTTATATTTTAATCATCGAGACACCTAAACATTGGCTTCCCCATTTAAGATAATCTAAACTACAAGAAACATAAGATACAGTATTAAAAGTGTTACTGTGTTAGCTTATAACTTATAACTGACCGATAAGAGTTGTTTTTTTCCCCATGTGCACCCACCCCACCCCCATACTAACCCCACCAAGCCAGTCTAGAGTAAATCCATTGTACTTAGATTGTTATATTAGGGATATTATTCAGTTTCATAGGAAGCCATCTTGGACAGCGTTGTGAACCACTCTGTGTATGTAGGACTCTCTGGTGACTTCCAGTACTTTAGAATCACTCTCTTTGCTGTAGTAAGGGCGACTTTTATAAAAAATCTTAATGTTCTGAGCATCTTTTCCTTTCAACTTAATTTGGTTCAGTACGCATAAAGTTGGTGTTGGGTGAATTTCAACCTCTAAAGTGTTCAGTTTAGTTGTAACTTTTTCCCTCTACGTTTTCATAAGTGGGCATAAAAATAGCATGTGTATTAAACTACCACTTTCTGCATTGCATCTCCAGCATAAATTTGAAATTCCTAGTCTCGCCCTGTGCATTTTAACTGAAGTCAATTATAGTCTATTTAAAATTTTGAATTGAATAAGTGAATAGATCTGGCATCCCTCATAGGAGTCAGCATTCTTTCCGTTTATGTATCTGTAAATCTTTTTCCCAGGTCTTCCTTATCCCTTCATTAAAGTTATTTACTTCTTCCATCAAAAAATTATAGAAGGAGCACACTGAATGTGGCAGTGATTTCATTTTTTTTTTTTAAATTTGGTTTGAATAAATGCCTCAGCAGGGAAGGATGTATTTAGCCTGGAAATTTTCTGCAAGCAATTTCTAATTTGTAAAAGATTCCAAAAGTCTTTGTTATGTAAGCCAAATTGTAATTTTAAATCTTCAAATGATTTAATTGTTCTATTAGAATAGTTATAGAATATCTTCAATACGCTTTATTCCTTGAGAATGCCAGTCTTTCCAATAAAAGGTTCTTTCTCCAATCTTTAAAAGTGCAGTTTTTGTTAAACACGAGGATATTTCTTTCATTTTTTGTTGCCAACACTCAATTGTATGAGTAATGATTGGATTCTAAGTATAGAGAGCTGGACATTGACTTAGATATTTGGTTTGATCGAATGGTATACACATTTCTGCCTCCAGATTTACCCATGCCGGTCTATTCGTTTTTTTTTGTTTTTTTTTAACTTAAAATCGATGCAATTTGGGAGCATGTAAATGGTTCTTTATATAATTTTATTTTTGGCATGCCTAGACCACCGTATTCCTTTTTAACTTGCAGTCTCTTCAAGTTCATCCTGGGCTTCCTATTTGCCCAGACAAATTGAGTAAATGTTTTATCAAGACTGCTCAAAGTGCCTGGTGAGATGTAGAGTGGAAGCATACTAAACAGATAATTTAGCTTGGGTACTATAACATCTTTATAGCTCGGACTCTCCTCCATAATGACAGTTGCAGTTTATCCCATTCTTTAATAAGACGTTGGGTCTTTTTTGAGCTTGGGTCAAAATTGTGAGATTTTTTGTGAGACCCAGTTGAATTTCCATATTTGAAAGTCGTTCTTTGAGCAAAGATTTGAAAGTAGCATTAATTCACGTTTGTCCCAATTCACCATGTATCCAGATAAGCAGGACAATGACTTAACTAATTCCAAGAGTGGTGGGACAGATTTTTTTTGTTTCCGGCAGTAAAACCAGCACGTCGTCGGCAAATATTGACAATTTATTTTCAATTCCTGCCATGTTTATACCTTGTATTTCATTTTCGGCCCTTATTGCTGTGGCACAATCATAAAAAGCGGGGGTGACAAATAGTCCCCTTGTTTTGTACCATGTTCAATTTGGAAGGGAGGTGATCGGAGACCATTTGTTGTAACAATGGACTTTGAGTTATTATATAAGGAATGGCTATATTTCTGAAAAATAATCCCAAAACCAAACCCGCCGAACACATTGTGCAAATATCCCCAGCCAACCCTATCAAAGGCTTTCTGGGCGTCAATAGAGAGCGCCACAGTCACGCTATCCAGATCTTTAGCCTTCCAAAATAGATGTATAATCTCCTCATGCTATCAGACAATTTCCTCCCTTTTGCAAACCCCGCCTGGTCGGGGTGAAAAAGTTCTGGTAAAATTTAATTCAGTCTATTTGCTAAAATTGTTGTGAAAAGTTTCCCATCACAGCACAAGAGGCTGAATGGTCTGTAGTTGTTACATTCCAGAAGGTCTTTATCCTTTTTTTGGGATAAGCGTGATTACAGATTCAGACATTGAATTAGGGAGCTGGCCAGAGACTATAATGTTATTAAATGTTGTAAGAAGTTCTGGACTCAGCTCACCTATACAGTTCTTGTCAAATTTCTTACTTATATCATCAAAGCCTCCTGCTTTTCCTGTAGGGAATGCGAGGAGGTTTTTTTTTTTTTAACTTCTTCTAATGTTATTGATCTTTCCAACTGACTTGCTTTGTCTTTTGAAATTTTAGAGATATTTAGTGTTTGAAAAAATGTTTCGGTTAAATTAATATCAAACTTTTTCTCTTGACTGTAGAGTTGTTTATAGAAATCTCTGAAAATATTATTAATGTTCTTTAAATCAGTGATTATCTTGCCATCCTTGTCTCGTATTCCACTTGTTGAGCTGATTGTTTTGAATTTAATTGACTTGCAAGGAGCTTACAGCTTTGTTACCTTACTCATACCATTTTTGTTTTAGCCTATAGGAGATATAGGAGATTTACTTTGATCTCATTTGATCAAAGTACCTTTCCTGAGAAAAGTTGTCTGAATAAATGAAAACTTAACATAATAATAATAATAATAATAATAATAATAATAATAATAATAATAATAATAATAATAATTATAATAATAATAATAATAATAATAAGAAATAGTAATAGTAATAGTAATAGTAATAATAATCATTACAGCAAGTTCATTTTGTGTTCTTTTTGAATAATATGTTAAGGTTTCATTTATTCAGGAAATTGACTTTGATCTCATTTGATCAAAGTACGTTTCCTGAAAAAAGTTTTCCGAATAAATGAAACCTTAACATAATAATAATAATAATAATAATAATAATAATAATAATAATAATAATAATAATAATAATAATGACGATGATGATAATAACAATAATAATAATGATGAGGATGATGATGATGATGATGATAATAACAATAATAATCATCATCATATATTAATCAGTCAGTTCTGGGCACAAGTATTGAAAACTTTTACTCTACAAATTAAGCGGCAACAAATATGCAAGACATATTTCATTATCCATATTTTTTTTCAGAAGCTTGCTACATTAAAGCCGTGTTTCACTAAAATCCCTAATAAGGAGGGTGCTGTGTGTTCACCTGCTGGGTGTGATTTGGAAATTCCACCTCATTAATATTGCATGCAAAAGAGGTGAAGAGTGTCCTGTTTAAATGAGGGATTTACAGATGCCTGCATGGTGAGGGACACAGACTGACTGACTGAGGAGTGACCCTCCACGCAGTATGAAATGTTGCAGGTGTTTTACTTTCCTAAAATAGATATAAAAGGTTTAGGATAAATGTGTCTTATTTGTGTTAGCTTTTGTTTTATTTATTATTTATTAATGTTGTGTTGATACCAATACTAGTATCGGGAGGGGCCCCGATACGGCACTAAAAGGCTGACATCGGTATTGGCAAGTACTACCTATTAACATGCCGATGCCACTTACAGCATCACACTCTTCTTCAAACGCAGCGCACACATATGGATACATGTTTAGTGCATGCCGAGGCAAGCTATCGCTATTAGCCCAGAGATGCCGCTCTGAACCATGTTTTCATGTTGCCGAAAAACAAACAAATGTCCCTTCACATGAGAGAAAATGGACCTGATTTTTGGCGAAATACAGGTCATATCTTTTTTTAAACAGCAGTATTGGCATGTATCGGTATTGGGTGATACTATGCAACTGGGTAACAGTACCAGCATCGGGAAAAAAAAGGGTATCGGATCAACACTCATTTTTATGCTGAATGGAAGCGTCGGCTGGAGAGAATGGTCGGTACGTTTGTTTACACCAAAAACTCCTTTGAGAACTGGGAAAAACAAACATTTCCAAATAGAATGTGAAGCCTGGTTATTTTTGACTGCGACATGAACAAAATCTGAATATAAGGAAGAGAAAAACCATCAAGTTTTTTTTTTTTTTTTTTTAAAGTGTTCATACAAAAATGTCAAATGATGACTCAAGCAGGAACTCGCTGTTTCAGCAGTCACACTCATTTACACCTGCAGCTGTCAAAACGTGAGAGAATGTTCTACATATAGTAAAATAGAATTTTCGTTTATGTGTTAAACGTATCAAAATCATTTCTAAAATATTATTGTGATTCTGTGAACATACATTTAAAGAGTTTTGTGCACTTCCAATTGGAATTTTAGGGACAAGTAAAGCGCAGCGTAAGGCTGAGCAATAGCTAAGACACAACAATGAACCAACAGCCTATAGTCTTTCAATCACTGGCTGTTTTAATAAGTTAAAGATGAAGCCATGAAAATAATTTCTCCCTAGCAATGATCTACTTTCTTTACATTGGTTTACCCTGCAGAAAGATAGCAGCCTTGAGCTTGAATGAGCATTGACAAAGAGCTGGAATAAAAGAAGAAACTGACATCTTACATAAAGTTCCACTGTGCTATAAGTAACAGAAAGTGGCAAACTGAACATTCCAGACATTTTTAATTGGAAAAAACCCCCAAATGTATTAGAACAAATGACTGAGTTTTATGAACAGACAGGAAGAGAAAATATCCAAAACATCAGCAGTAAAGGTAGTAATATAAAGGATATAAGCGTAAACAACTAAAACATGATGCTCCAGTACACTGCAACACAATAAATCTTCTTTTTCTTCTTTTTCCCCTTTTCTTCTCTCTTTTATTTTTTCTCTTTTCATTTCCCTTTTTCATTTCATTTCATTTTCTTTTTCCTTTCTTTATTAAATGTTATAATAGACAATAAACCATTTGGTTGCCAAACACCTTATTCAAACAGTCCCTGTTTCCATGCAGAGGGCCGTTCTGTTTGTTAATCACACACTGTGTATTGGGACCCAAACGTAAAAGTTATATTCAACTGAAAGAAAACAAATCCAGATGAGCAAAAAAAAAAAACAAACAAACAAACAACAGTAGGTATTTACTTCCTCAATTATTTTTCAGTTTCAGCAACAAACAAAATGATTACTCAGGGGCTTGAAATGCTTTCGTTGGTTTTCTAAAACTGCAATTAAGTCTTTGTAGTTTGGATATAATAATAATAATTACTGTGATGTGTCTTCTAAGTGTTTTTTGTGCTGCACTCTAATTGATTCATGTATTTCACTTCTGCATTGTGTTCATTTTTTTGTTTTCAGGAAGTAGTTGTAATTTTTATCACCTAAGAGTTACCCAGGTGTTCAAGTTAGTGAACGTAATTTAAAAAGAAAAAAAAAGTATAATTGTGACCATCACCAGTCCTTTCTAAAGAAGGGTAAGAAAAACTTTATTAAAGGGAGAATATACAAAGAGAGGGCAGTGTTAAACCTTGTTAAGGGCAACAGGGAAGAGGGAGTCAGGGTAGGGCAATGGAAGGGGTGGGGAAGAGCGACTATTTCAAACTGAGAGTGCAATGGTATGCTACAGTTGTGCATCTAGTGTACTGGAACATTGACGTACAGAATCAGGCTTTGAGGTTGGCTTTAAACCTTGTGCTGTTTCTTTTGTTCATCATCAACATATTTCTCCATCATTTCTGCAGAGCGCAGCAGCTCTCAGGTGTTCTCTTCTCCGGTGCTCCGCCAGTTTTTCATTACACATCAATCAAAAGATGATTTGAGGTAGGAAAAAGAAAGCCATTACCGGGTTAGTTTGGTTGAAAGGAAAATTACATTTTTTTTTTTTTTTTTTTTTTTACTTCAATTCTGCCTTTCAGAAAAGATTTGTTATTTTGCCATGCATCATTTGTTGAACAGGAACTGAACAAATAAAATTACATATGAGCACAGGAGGTGACATAACACTCGGTTTGGACAAACATGACTAAAATATGAGCAATGCCCTAACAAGCATGTTTTTGATGATTAGAGAACACACAAAAACATGGGGTGAACCTGCATACAAAGAAATCCTTAGGTCGGACTCAGCAAGCAAACCATGCCATGCTGTAGAAGCACTAAATACTATACCACAACACTGCACAATAAAAATCACTACTTACACACCGTGCACAGTTTTTCCCAATATTTTTAACAGATGATGTGTGCTGTAAATGACTAACATAAGCATTATTCACACTGAGCCGGTACTTCAGGCAAAACATCGCAAAAAAGACATGGGGGGTGGGGGGAACCCATTAGTGGCTCATCTTTTCTGTGAAACTGACTCAATTGACCTTTCTAATGGAAATTGAAATCAATTTAATAGAGTGAAGAGTTCCTTGAAAAGGGCTTGATTATTTTCCATAACATTGACCGGAGGAAGAAACAACGGATTGATTTGTATGGAGAGACTCCTCCTGTGGTGCTCAGTGGACAAAATCACAGCTGCATGAGTCCTCACCTTCACAACTAACTAATAATAATAATAATAATAATAATATTGTTTAGCAGACATTTACAGTAATAAGCTTGTGTTGAGAACTCTCTGCCTTCTTCTACAATCTATATCAATATTCCTAAAATAAAATTTAGAAAATAACCAAAAAAAAAACAAATCTGTGCAAATGTTCCATCAAGACTAGTATATTGTAATTCTTTTACAGTCAGGATATCTCACTAACTCATTTAAAATGTCTGCAGTTGATCCTGAATGTTGCAGCTATAGAATACTAACAGGTACACGCAGGGAGGAGGATATTTCTACAATATTGGCTTCCTGTTAAAACTATAGAATTTAAAATTCTCCTAATTATCAAGCTCCGGTGTAGCTAAAATAGCTGTTAGTGCCTGATTTTTGCCAGCAAAGCACATGAGAGGCAGAGCGTTCAGCTATCAAGCAGAAATGAAACCAGATCCCAGTTTTAGTACGGAAGGCTAAACTTAAGACTTACTTACATTAGAAAGCGTATAAACCCCTTAATGGCCCACGTCACGAGTGACGTAGCTGGAGGCAAAAACAGGAAACGCTGCTGGCTAAAGCATAGATATATACAAAAGCAAGCAGGATTTGCCACTGTAGCCCTCTTACCTCAGACAACTGACGTTCTGACATTCTGACACGCTCTACGGTAGCTGTTGAAAGGTGAGTGATCAGCTTAAACAAAAATACCCTTAACTCGATGAAATATTGACGGATTTACAAACGGTTTGCCTTATTACAAACCTTATTATACGTAGTTATGACATATAATGCTTGTGCATGTTAAAATTGCCACTTGCCGTTTGAACATTGTTTGAAAAGTGAGCAAGTTAGGGTTATTTAAGTAATACATGCACCATTGACATTGATATAATGAGCGGGACCAGCTGTCTGAGGTAAGATGGCCGCCACGTTGCTACATCACTCCTTATTGTCTAACAGTGTGGGTAAGTCATCTAGTGTTTATATATATAAATCTATGGTGGTTTGCTTCCAGGTTAAGCCCCGCCCAACAAAATACGTCACAATGTCTACAAACAATCAAAGGGTCTATAGTTAGGGCTGGTTCAGGTAATCCTGGGCCTTTTTGTAGTTATTCTGCTCTATGTTTTGGCGGCTGGAACTGGGAGCCTTTTCCGGCAAACCAAGCTGGAAGTTTTTACATTTTGGGCTTAGCATCTTGGTACATATTTGACCAGTTGTAACATTTTGGGTTTTATTGCATAATTTTAATTACATTTCAGGCTCAGCACTTTGGTTACATTATTGACCAGTTATTTAATTTTTTTTATATTACATTTCGAGTCGTTGTTACAGATTGGGCTCTAACAAGGCCCACAGTCTCCACTCCCCAGTTGTGCCACAGTGAGGTGCTGTCACATTATATCATGTTTCTTTATTTACCCTATTTACCAGACTCAATTACCTTTTAATGAATGATTTTTATTGTAAAATTATTGGCAGTTATTCTGATTAAGTGTAACAAGCATTGAGAACATAATTAAAGAATCCCAAACTGAATATCAAGATACATAGTGTTCTTTATTTCCCCCCCTTTTATTTAAATTTTTTGTAAATAAATTCACCATTCTAGAGCCTTCCACTGCTTTTACAGTGGCCATAAACAACTGCTCTCTCTGTGCAGTTGTGTGTTGTTGCTAAGCTGCATTGATGGAGCAGCCTCATTACGCAGCGTTTCAGTCCTGACATTGCTTAACTCAGAATACCGGGCACTGTGTCATATAATGATTTATGGTCATCGTTCTTCACTGTACCCTTGGGTGCTTTAGTCTGCTGAAAACTTTGCTTTTTGATGACAGCTTCAAAATAAACAGACACTGCGAGATGGCTTTTAGAAAGCAGAGGTGATGCAGGTCTCCCAACGACGGCATTTGAAATACGAAAGCGACTACATACAATCAAGATCACTATTACTGTTTTTTAGTGACCTGTTCCTCAAACTAGCTCTGTTTCCATTACAGTTTTTCGCTAAATAAGTGATATTTCTAAAATACAATTGTGTTTCCGAGGTTCTTTGGGAGCCTCATAACTCTCGAGAAATCTCATCCCATGAGACTTCGCCACAAGAAGATGGACGATCCTTTATTTGCTGTCTAATATGACAGTAATCATTTTTAAGTATAATGCTAAGAAATTTCTCAGTCAACACATACCGCACTTTGTTTTCTCTGAGAGAACTGGTCACGTGACCAGTAGGGCTGGGCGGTATACCAGTTCATACCGAATACCGGTATATATTTTCATTATTTGATGACACAAATTTAGGAACGCTATGGTGCGCCGCGTTTCAGACCGGACCCTTTTCAACGTTGCACTTGTAAATAGGAGGGTAAACAGTAGCGCTCTTAGTTGCGGTGTAAATCATGCGTGTAAATTGATAAGATCGACACAATTGAAAGCTCTGCAGCTGTATGTGAGCATGTGCCTACACGGAGGCACGGTTAGCTTAGCATGTCAGCAGTTAGGAAGTAATACACAAAAAAAGAGAGAACAAAGGATTGCAATTTGTAATTCCTATAACGCGGAAAGAAGTCCTGGTGGAGCTGCAAACAAAACCCTACCTTAGTCACCATAAGAAACCAGAAATCAAGCTAATGCTAAAGCTAAGCTAGCGTGGCAAAGAGCCATTGGGCTGCTGTTGCAAACTTGTATTACTACTAGTGTGGAATTATTCTACAATATTAACTCATCATGACAATAAAAATAGACCATCCTAAGTCAATCTACTGCAGTAATTCATCTCTCACCAGTAGAAAATGCTGTGAACACCTGATTATGCATGAAAAAAAAATACCGTCACATATCGTGAAATCTTAATTTTTAATATAATAGTGATATACATTTGAGGTCAAACCGCCCAGCCCGAGTGACCAGGTACAGTATCTTCCGTCCTGTGATGTATAATTGTGTAAAAAGTGTTTCCATTGCTATAAATTTCAATATCGAAACGTCTGAAAAACCTCCTCATGAAAGCGTAATTTTTTTTAGCAATATTTTTCAAAATTCAGGTGTTTTCATTACCAGTTTTTATTGCGCTATTTAGATTTTGCGCATTTCAAAGAGTAATCCAAACGTAGCTACTGTTAAAAATAATGTAAAATTGCCATCAATAGGCCATAGGTGTGGTGTCTCTTACCTTTGGAAACTGTTGGATTGGAATGAGAACTCTTTCAGAGAGCTTGATATTTTTATTGCTGATGATATCCAGGTACTTCTTTGTCGAGTCTCCATCTTTTCTCACTTCATCACCATCAGACTTCTCAATCTCTGCAGAAAAACACAAATGAGGAAGACAGAAGAAAACATAAGCTTGTTAGGCGACTAAATCTACAGTCAAGAAGAATACAAAACACAGAAATTGCTATTAGTCCTATCGCATCACACAGCAGATGCACTCATGTATTATGCAAAGAAATATTCAAACACCCCTCGGAAAACAAACGCCTCTACACACACTCTATTTCTAAAGGTATGAATGTGAACCCGTTCACAGCACTGCTCATGAAAAAAAGATTACCAAGTTGGGCATGAAAGAATTTGACTGGTATGCACCTGAGTATTGATGTAAACCTGGAAAAAAAATGTTGCACAGTGGCATAAACGAACATTTGCCAAGGGGCCAGCCTCATAATCCTCTCACCACTATAAAATTTTACATAATATTAGTATTTTGTGATATTTTGGTGACCAGGGTTGCCTCACCTATACAGTATGGTATCACGCGTTCTGCAAAGCTACATATTTAATATAATCAATGTCTCTCATTCTAATAAAGCATTCGAATAATGAATGTTATAGAAGAATTGTGGGAAAAAATCCCCAAAACATACTTCTAATACTTATTAAAAGCTGTCCCAGAGGAGTTGAAGTTGAACCTTTTCCATTAAAACATTCATTAAATTTCATGTGCAGGTGTCTTAATACTTTTGGCCTTACCCTATATTTAGTTGACTGCCTGCCGACTCAGCAGTAAACAGGCCTGCATCTTATATTACTTAATGACATAAGAAAATCCAGTTTACTGCAGCTGCGATGTTTTAAATCAGATCCTTCAATCCACTATTCTTAATTAAAGTGACAACAGAGGCAAACAGAGTTGGTCTCAGTTTGTTGTGCCTCATTTCACAACAAACTGAGCTCTTGTGATTTGTCATCAGTCCCCATGCAGCACAGGAGTTGAGCAAATGTGGGATTAAAACGTGTGACACATCTGATCTCGCTTGGTAGAAGTCAACTGTGGTGGTCGAGATTGGATCTTTAAACTTAAATAATAAAACTACGATGAGTAACTTCATCAAAATATATCTTGCGCATCTTGTGTTGTACATCATAGATAGATGTCGATGACGGTCCTTCTCACACCAACCTCAGCAATGGCATTTAAGGAATCTCAAAACACATTTTGTCATTATGTATGGCCCAAAGGAGTTAGAATATAAAGCTTATAAATCATTGATGTCATCATGCCAGGTATCTCTTAAGGCAGTCTCCAGATTTGACCTCTGAGCTGTGGCTTTTCTTCGTGGAAATGTGTATGTTTTCCCTAAAACAGATCTCCCAATCGGCGGTGCCCGCCGGGGTCCTCCCTCCTCCCCTCCTATTGAAATCCATGATGTAAAATCCCTTGCTTACTTAAATAGTTTTGCATACCTTGCCTGTCACAAGCACTTTCCCATTCACCGTCATGCTGTACACATCTTTTACCAAACCGTTCACAAACTAAAAATTTTTTTTTTTTAAATTCACAAACTGGTTGTACACCTCGAGTGAATTAAAAGCCTGCACTCTTCCATAGTATAAGCACTTTCAGAATAAACCAAATAGTTTAGAATATCTATGTACGTTTTAGCAGGAAGGTATTTGTGGTCAGTGGTATTTTGGTTTGACAAACTTCGTACGAATCGATACTGATGCATTCTGTCTTGCTTTCGTATCTGTGTCTCGTTTGTTTATCTAAACCATCTCTGCACCGCTTTATGGGTGGTTTACCGGCCATTTGCGTTGGTTTTGTTTGACATTTTAACCGTCTTTTGCGGAGTAGAATGCAGCAGAACAGGTAAACAGTACAAACGTGCCTCTAAGCTTGCCCTCACAGATGGCGTCTCCGGGGAGGTCACGTGGCCTGTGGAAACTATGTAGAAGATAAGAGCCAGTACAAAGCACCGCCTCCTGACTAATCGGTTCTGTTGGAAAACGACCTTCCCAAGAATGGGCGGGTCTTGGACTCGGTGCTGTGCGATCAGATCTGACGGATGACTGGTGAGAAAGAATGGATAGATGCAATCCTTTCATTTATCCAATGACATCCCATAGGAAAGATATATATTTTTATCTGATGGACTGACCAACATTAGTCAGTTGATAAAGTGAGAGCCTCAGACCTGTAAGATAACACAGGCTGTATAAAATACAAATATCATCCACCTTATGATATAGGCTGAGGTGTATGAACGCAGCATTAGAGCCTGTTTATTGTCATATCCATTAATATTGTATAATCTCACAAATTTATGCATATACAGTCAGCAATTCTCTGCCTGTGTTCCCTCTTTCCTGCTTTTGCTGCAGCAAAAGTGTTGTTTCTGGTCTGAATGATGGATTTTAATTATTCATATTTTTAAAGAATGATTATTATTATTCAACTGTGACATAAGTTGCTCTGCATGGTTTCTCTGTGCTTGTGATCTGTCTGTAGCTTCAATCTCTACCCGTGTGCACTGATCAAGGTTGAAAAAACCTGGGTTAAGTGAACATGTTTATAACCTGCTTCATAGTACAGCTGCTCTGTGACGAAGAATGTTTAGTTAATGAAGAGATATCCGGACATACTTATCGAGCTTCATAGTGAGTTAACCATTGTAATAGCTTTGTAGTTGCACGTTCACGTTAGTAATAGACCGATACATCGGCTGGGCGATATTAACGGCCGATTTTTGAGTTTTTTACGTGCATCGGCCGATGCGGGCTGCTGCGTTCGCCAACCCGCATTATCTACAGAAAGCAAAAATATTGTTTACTTGTTCTACATCACCTGTTTTTAAGTAGCGATGTCCCGATACAACTTTTTCACTTCCGATACGATACTGATATTGCAGCCTTGAGTAATGACCAATATTGATTCGGTCCGATATCAGCACAGATCATACAAACTTTTATTATTTATTTTGTAGTGTCAAATGTTAGAAAAGGAATCAAGTGATGTTACTCAAACATAACAATAGTCAGCAACAGTAGGCATGAGAAAAACTGACCCATTTATTATTAACTAATACATATTACATAATTTTTAGAAAGTGTCTATTCCTATGCTTGCCGTACGGACAACCACCTGTGCTATTGGTACCTTTACCGAAGTAAATGTACGTAGTGCCTTAGGGTTAAGTTTAGGGTTAGGGGTAGGTTATAACTTTATATTGCACATTTTAAGATTAGGTTTAAGGTTAGGTTTAGTCTTAGTCACATGACGTAAACTGGGGCCAATGACTGACCAATCACGTGACCAAAACAGGTCAAAGATGGGCGCTGTGTACGGATAGAATGTCAGTATATTGATATGACAACCGTACGGCTAGCCACTGCCTAAATTGTAACCTTCAACATAATGTCTACAGTATTCTACAATTGAATAAATATGATATAATATATATTGGAGATTTTAGATGCAGTTCGATATTCATTTTCTGGCTGATATCAGACTTATATCCGATATCAATATCGTATCGGGATGCCCCTATTTTTAATATTTGTAAAATCATTTTTACTTGTTGTTGTTCTACCTCACATTTGTTAATTTCAATACATGCCTTTTAAAAAAATTGAGACTCGTACCATTTTTTATCATTGTTGTGTAATTTTTATGATGTAAATTGAGGGAGCAAAAGTAGTATCGGCTCAAGAAAATCGGCAGTCCGTATCGGTCATCGGCTAATCTATTTCAATCTATCTCTAATTCACATCTATTGAGGGAGGTCAGGTTTTTTTTTTTACCTGTTTTGGGAAAATGAACATTTGATACTCATGTTTATTTTGTTTTTGTTTTTCAACCAGTCTAGCCCACATTTAGGTTTTTGCCAATAAAAAATTAACCTCTGAAAAAACTTGATCATTTTTTATCTTTAATATTAGGGTTTTCATATTCCAGTTTCCAACATCCTGTTGTAGTAGTTATGATATAAGATGTGTGCTTAAAGCACAGTTTGACCAATGTACAGTGGATTAGACACCAGAAGTAATGTCCAAGAATACGTGTCCTCTTGAAGTAACAAGACTGAAACATAACCTCAATGAATCCAATAAAACCTATATATTTTATATCAAAGATTGTACATTTTGTTCTACATATATATAATATAGTGAAAGCTTGTTTTTATTTTATTTTATTGTTTTGCGCATCACAAATGTTGCTATTTTTAATATTTATTATTTTTGTGTTTTACATCGTTCTATGTCACACTTGCTTTGGCAATAGAGACTTGTTTCTCAAGCCAATATAACTGTTTTGAATTTGAATTAGGAAACGATATCCAATATTGGATTGGGACAACCTTACTAAATTTCCGATATTGTGAATGGTGTGTTTTTTTTAAAATTCTCAAAAGCACATTAACTCCGTTTCAACTTGAGCTTGTTGTACCTATTTTATTTTATTTTCAAAGCTTTGTGTTAAGGAACAGGAGGCTTTATAGGTTTTTTTTAAATATATATATTTTCCATTTGTACCATTGCTAATGTTTAAATCACCAATGAAAATTGTTAAACCCCGAAACAGTTTTAAAGCATAAACACTTTCCGTCTTATATGCTTTGTGGCCCGTGAGTGAACTCCAAGAGCGATAATGTGTGAGAAAAGGAAAGAGAGCATTATCTTGAATGAACAAGGGAATGGGATAGAAAAAGGAAGATGGGCTTACAATGTATAAATCTGAAAAAACGCTCACACTGGCATGTTTCTCATACAGAGTGCGAAGCTGCAGCTCAGCCTCCAGATCAGAGAAGTGAGAATTTGCTTTGAAGGTCACTGGTTTCAATCCTCATACTGGATGAAAAAAAAAAAAAAAAAAAAAAGAAGTAATTTGTAGAATTGAAGGAGTAAAACACTCTAAGCGACTATTCTGGTGCTTTCGATCCCCTCTGTTGCACTGCTCAAACTGCTTCAACAGAGTTGCTCCACAGCCAAAGTTGGAGGGAAAAAACTTTAAACTGGGTAGTGACCAGCTAAATGTGAGCCGCTGTCCGAGTTAAGGACATGGTTTTGCTGAAAATGAGAAAATGTGCTCTGTCAGCTCGCCATGGCTTAAGGTTAAACGCATCTTCTTTGGGCGAGATGAAGTGACTCAAAGAGCATCAGAGAGCGTGAAAGAGTTTAAAGTTCATTTTCATTTTCTTTATTAATGTTGACAAATGATTTCATACCTGTATGTACTGTATTAGGGTTTTTGATTATTTTGTAATCCAGAATGAAAGTTCAAGCTTTGGGAAAACGAAGTAACACAAATGTTTTCACGTTGGATTGTACAACCAAACACACGTCTCTCAGCATCTGCCACAGGTGAGCGTAGTGGATTACAAGTACTCACGTCACTGTAATTGTGTTGCTTTTTGAGTACATTTCTAAATCACTCATTTTACTTAAGTACATTTTAAAAGATGTATAATAAATTCATTACATTTTTACACCCAGTAAAATATTATTTTTAGTTTTAAAATGATCAACGGACATTGTGAAACTATAAGACATGAAATGACCAGACAACAATCAAATGCATTTCATCATAGTCGATCAATCAGATTAAATGTAATGCACAGCGCCAAATCAGCATTGGAATGTCAATTATTTTCTAAGTTTTAGAGTTCATAAATGAAGCTACTGTATACTAAGAGCATGAGATTTTTTTATTTTTCATTTTGCATTAAATTAATTGCTGCTATTTCATTTAAAAAAAAAAAAAATGTATTTTGCACAAAAGCATTTGTGGAGAATAAATTGGGTTCCAGCAGTGCACGATCTTGTCGCTTCCTTTTTAAGTTTCTAAATGAGATTTTACTGTATGCAGGGGAATCATGGCAATATTTGTTACCAAAAATAAACATGGCAGATGAAAGGAACTAGTAACTTTTACTTTTGCTATTTAATTGAGCTACTTTTTACTTGTATTTGAGTATTTTATGTACAATTTCAATCAAGTACCAGTACTTCTACTGAAGTAGAATACATCAGTACTCTTTACACCTCTGGCATCTGGCAATAAACACCAGGTAAGAATCATTTTTTCTCTATTTATTAAAGTAAAACACAATTTTTAAAGGAAATACTGTAAAGGGGGGAAAAAAGTCATCCTTGAGGGTTTTGCACGACCAAAGAAATATGGAAGAGTGACATCATTTGCCCATGGTATAACATTTACTGCTCGTCTGTTTATCCTGTTGGATTCCTGTTTTGTTTGCATATGCTCCATGTTGCTAAAGGGCACTTCTTGTTTGCCTTGAGTTGGAGCCCATCAATAAAAAGGTGTGCACTCGCAGCTCTAAGATCATCTTTGTGGGTTCAAATTTTCTCTCATGCCCTTGCTTGGTGCACTGTTGGTGTGCGTGTGTGCGTGTTGTGTTTTTCTGCTCAGTCAACTGAGAAACATGGAAAACAGAAAAAAGCAGCCACAAGGTGATAAACTGAATCACTGTAATGGATCCAAATTAATTTAACCGGACGTAAGTTTAATGAATTTCCACACCTCTGCACTGTCATGCCACACAGGAACTTGATGAGCTAAAACAGAGCATGAGGATAATCATAATTACTCGGCACAACACATTCTATGCATGCACTAAGGAGCCTCCTCGGCTTTTATTTTGCTAGGTTTTCATATTTCTCAGCTGGCTGAAAGAATGGCAGTCTTGAATGATCCGCAAACGTGATCACACACATAGGAAAACAGAAAATGTAATGAATTAAATGACTTAATTTTTGGCCTTATAGCAATTTTGCCAATTTTGTATTCCAGAGTTACAGCAGAAGAAACCCCTTTCATGGCTTTAAAAGAAAAAAATTCAAGTGATGAAAACAGAAATAGACACTATGCTAATGTTTGACATTAATCTGTTCATGAGAATTGGCTTTTGGGTCAGTTTAGTAGAAAAATAAAAACTGTGTATCAACACCAAAGTTACCAAACTAAAGAGAACTACTTACAAATTCTTGATTGCTGACGTGAAAGACAATTTTGTTGACAGTTTGTAACCCGTGTACCTTTTGT
The DNA here is from genome assembly GCF_900634775.1 of Gouania willdenowi. Taxonomy (NCBI): domain Eukaryota; kingdom Metazoa; phylum Chordata; class Actinopteri; order Blenniiformes; family Gobiesocidae; genus Gouania; species Gouania willdenowi. Next base: position 19,005,389 of record NC_041058.1, on the reverse strand, counting down.
TCTTTGGTTAGTTTTTCCCGTGAATATCCAAATATCTCACAAACAGAACCAGATTTAATTTTCAAACCAAAAAACACTGCTTTTTTGATTTTTGTTTTTTCCATTTTCCTGTTTCTGTTTTTAAATTAATAAAAAAAAAAAACAATATGTTTTTTTCTATTTTTTATTTGGTTTTGAAACTAAATAACCAAAGAACGGAGTGTACACGGATTCCAAACAAGCAGCATATTTCTGTTTCAAAATTAAATATTGTTCTGTTTGTGTGATATTTGGATATTTACGGGGAAAATAGGAAATCAAAACCAAAAAGTGGATGTAACGTAAAACATTAAAGGAACCAAAGGTGGTGTAATGAATCTACTGGTGCTCCTCGTTTCTTGTGATCAACTTCCGTATGTGTTGACGGCTGCTGTTAGCGATATTTATAACGTGCAAAATAAACATTTTTACTGCCCTCAAAAAAGCTGTAATTGCTTTTGCAAAAGTGTCAAATGGTAGAAGTTCAAACATCTGTAATGTTCGTCACACCAGTTGATAGTCAGTCACCAGTTTATTAGGATACTATTTGGACCGTAACGCCGTGAAACAAAACATAAATGTGAGCAGCTTTTTACGAGCTAAAACATCCACATACTAAATGAAAATATGAGCAGGACCAGAAAACTGCTGAAATAAATCCGAAACAGTCCTATTGTGTGAGGAGACCTGGTCCAGGACCTGGGGAGGGAAACCAAGTGCAGCGGACTTCAGTTCTTGCTCTAATTTTCCCGTAAATGTCCAAATATCATACAAACAGAAAACACAGTTTAAAAATGAATAAATAAATAAATAAAGCTGCTTATCTGGTTTTTGGTTTTTCTGTATTTCTGTTTTAGTTTTAAATCAGTAAAACAAAATAACCAAACTGTTTATTTGTTATTTTGATTGGGTTTTAAAACGGAATAACCAAAGAACGAAGGGTACACGGATTGTTTGTGTACCTTTGATGCTATTCTGTAATGTTGTTTTTTGTAGTCATTTTGTTTGTTTTTGGAGTCCTTACGTGTGTTTTTATTTTTTGTGTTCTCTTTGTAATTATGTGTATTTTTCTGTCATTTTTGTTGTCGGTTAGTACACTTTTGGGGTCACTTTTTGTAGTTTTGTTCTTTTTTTCCTGTATTGTCCTGTCATTTTTGTGCAATTTTGTTGACAGTTTGTGTGTCTTTGGAGCTTTTCTGTTAATATGTTGTTTTTTGTGTTTTTTTGTAGTCATTTTGTTCAAGTGGTTGTTGTGTTTGTCTTTGTTTGGAATTTTTGTGTGCGTTTTTGTATTCTTTGTGCATTTTGCTGTCGATATGCTGTTATTTTGCGTATTATGTCGGGCTTTATATTTATGGAATCACAACAGTATCACAATGAATGAACTCTTGCAGGGTTTTTCATGAATGCACATGCTTTGTTTCACAGTTGCATTTCAGATTCACAAAAGCACACGATCTGTTTCGCAAATATATATTTTATGCAAACTCGTAATATAAATTCTGAAATGCACACGCTCTACTTCACAAATATTATTTTTCAGGCACACTTGTAATGTAAATCCACAGATGATGCAAATTGCTGAATGTGCATTTACAAACTGCTTCTGTGCTGTGAAACCTCTGCGCATTTGTGAGAGAAATCTATGTGGTGAATTTTGAGACGAACGTCACCATTGGCTGATAAAACTGATTGACAGATTTATCAGCCAATCAGGTGTGTTTGCTTTCAGCCAATCATATGGCTTCTTACATTTTCTCCACACTTTTAAACCAATTGCAGAGCTACTGATATGTGCGTATGTGCAGTGTTCAAACAAGAGTGGGGAGAAGTGTGCATTTCAGAATTTATATGACAAGTTTGCATAAATTTGCGAAACAAAGCATGTGCATTTTTGAAAATCCCTGCAAGAGTTTATTCATTATGATACTGTTCTGATTCCATATACTGTATATTCCTTCCAACTTCTTCCTCTGTTTTGGGGGCCCCCGGCCGCCAGTTACCCATGTCTGCCTTTAGGTGACTTGGATTTCAATGTTTCACCGATGAAGTTTAAACGTACTAAAATGTTTATTTTGCACACAATCAAACCTAAAATTACTGATTATTATCGCTTGTTCTCTGAAGCATTGGGGGCAGTAATCCCAAACTTGAAGAGAGACTAATAAACACAATAGCTTTGTCGAGTGTTTCCATTAGCACCCCGCTAAATTAGTCACATATTTCTCCCAGCTACTCAGTACTATATCTGCAATAATGACTTCACAAAGGGTGAAAAAAAATGAATCGGTGTAATTAGTCTCCAATAACTGATTGCCTGTTCACATCCAACAGATGGAGGGAGGAGGATATGGAAGTTATCCTGGCAGAGAGGACCTGGCGAGGGCAATGAACAATGAGAATGCAATTAGCTTTGGCCTTTTCCACTGTATGGACTGATGAAAACTAAACACTATACGTCTCTGTTAGCCTTCCTGCTGCGAGTGCATTTTCAAGTGAGTTTGAGTATGATATTGTGGATGTAAATAAAAGCAATCGGTATTCTTTTTTTGCTGCAGAGCAATGACAGAGTAAATATAACATGGATAAATCACTTTGTGAAAGGAAAAAGGATAATTCAATGAACAGCCAGCATTTATTCTCTCTGTCGATCACCCATGAAATTAGGTTAATTTATTCTCTACATCTGAAGTATAATGAGATAAGTTACACATACATAAGGGGGAATGAAATAGAATGAAAACAAAACTAGAAAGTCAATCTTATGTTGCTTGCAGAACACAATTTGTGTTTGTGCCTTTAATAATGGCTTTTTTTTTTTGCAAACAAAGCAGCCTTTTTTTTTCCCAAATTGTGGGTCAGAAACCTAAATTAGATAACTGACTGATATTCTTTATGTTGCCATATAAAAAAGAAACATTCCTTACACTGTAAATTTATTCATTTTCCAACGAAAATACAATCGATGGGCATATTTTTTACAGTACGGGGCTTTAATATGATGTAAATATTTTGATTTTTTAGTTGTAAATATTTCTGATAGTAGAAAGGTAGGGTTCTTAATTGGTTTTTTTTGTGAGTGTGTGTGTCCAGCAACTTTACACACATGACCAATTATTACATTTATTGGATGAAGTTTTCAGATGCTATTGTTCGTGCATAATCAAAATCCACTGAATTCGAAATTGTTTTTTTCAACATGTCCTAAAAGTTCATATTTGTGAGTCTTTAATCCCAAACTGTTGCTGTGATGCTTTATTATCGACGGTCATATCACATTACCTATAAAGTAGAGACACACACTGCTCATTCTGTGCTGCATGCATTGTTTCCAATTCTATCCATATGTCCAGGTTGTCTATATGAAAATTCAGGAGGAACAGTAATGTAATCTGTTATCTAATATCTATTGTCTGAGAGCGCCAGCTTTGCCTCATTCACTCATCCCTGTTGCCTGAAACACGTCTGACCTTGGAATATAATCTTATTCGACCCACGCGCTCACTGTAAGTCATTCTTGATAAAGGTGGCGGCTAAAGGCTGAAAATGTAATACATTGTTTCACATTCCTGAAATGTAATTTTTCTGTCCTTTTGATAGGTCAAACTGCACAAGGTGCTGTTTATCTGTCACTGTGAGATACTGTAGCTCACTGCTGGATGGATACTGAGCAGGCCAGAGCCACGAAAGGCTAATGGACAAGTAGTGTATGAAACTTTCCTCACATTTAGCTAATTTGTCTTTCATTTCAGACAAATTAATTTAAAACGGCATGTTTCTAAACATTTAGCTTTACACTCGGCAACTAATTTAACATTTAGGTTTTGATTTAATATTTAAATTTAATATTTAGATTTCAATTTAATATTTAGATTTTCATTTCATATTTAGATTTTCATTTCATATTTAGATTTTAATATTTAGATCTTAATATTTAGATTTTAATATTTAGATTTTAATATTTAGATTTAGTATTTAGATTTAATATTTAGATTTAGATTTAAAATTTAGATTTAGATTTAACATTTAGATTTCAATTTAAAATTTAGATTTTTATCTAAAATACTTATTTTGATTTGAAATTTAGATTTAAAATTTAGATTAAATTTGACAGTAATATTTAGATTTAACATTTAAATTTAGATACAAATTTAACATTTAGATTCAGATTTATCAATTACATTTAGATTTAACATTTAGATTTAGATATAAATTTAACGTTTAGATTAAGATTTAACATTTCGATTACGATTTAACATTTCGATTAAGATTTAACATTTCGATTAAGATTTAACATTTCGATTAAGATTTAACATTTTGATTTAGATGTAAATTTAACTTTTAACATTAAAATTTCAATTGAACATTTACATTTAGTTTTAACAATTACATTTCAATATAAATTTTACATTTCATTTTAACATTTAGATTTATTATTTAGATTTAATATTTACAGTTAGATTTATTTTTCATGTGTACACAATTTTAACAAGAACATAGAACAATTTTGTTTTAGATGAATTTCTGTCTCAAATGAAAAAAAAATGAGGAAAGTGAGATAAATGTTCAAAATATGTCGACTATGACACAGTAACCGAGGTTTTACATCCGACACCCTATAAAAGAGACACATGCAGAACAATTATGAGTAGAAACCTCTTCTGACTGTGATGAAAACGTGATCCACATTAATGTAAAAATATATGTGACAAAAAGGGCGTTTTTGCTGTTCATCTCTTTAATGATGCATTAGCAACAAGAATTACGACAGAGAAATTTTACAGCACCAAATTAAAAAATGCAGTCAAATTCTGAAATATGATGCACTGTCACATCCGAAATGATGTCCTCATTAAACATTGACAACTTTTCAATCTACTGCTCTCATACATCAGTGAGGTTTTTCATCTACAGTATCTATCTGTATTTCCTTCTTTCTCCAGAATCAATGACCCGCGTAGACACAAAAGTATGCCAGTGCAGGTTGTCAGACTACTAAAAACTACTCAGTTTTGGCCCATATATCTGTGACTATGAAGTGATTACTGTGCATACAAGTATAAGAGCAAGAAAATGTAACATAAAGTGTAAAAATACTTCAGGTTAATAAGAAATGATCCCAAATCCTGCAAACAAACAGTAAAATAACTACAGTAGTTACTTCCGTGACTATTAAAAAGATGCACGACATCAAAGTCTGATTCATCGTGCAGGGCATCTGAAAGTGTTGGGATACATCAAAGCAGGAGGTTGCTATAATTCTTTGTCTCTTTGTAATGTGTTGCTATAACAAGAGCAAAAGCCAAGCCCGCCTGCAGACTTACTGCTCTAATTCATTCATCAAGCCCTTCATGAATCCTAATTCTGGGATTGCAACAAAAGAAGCACAAATTCATCTAAAACTTGGGTGGAATTTGTGTATGGACAGTGTGGCCAAACACAGTTCCTTTGACTTTTGAACAAAACTGCAGCTGTACACAGCATACATGCACAAAATAGTGTGTGTATTAAAAATCTAAAGCATTTTTTTCAACTATATTGTTTTTTTGTTTTTTTTTAAATAAATGTAATTCATGTTCTGGTGTATTCTTCGGGAAGATGATAAAGACTCGTTTTGAGAAGACTACTCTGCATGGGCGAGGACCAAATCAATCAACTTCTTCGGTCAATCCGGGTCGAGTAGAAGCAGATGTGATGCTGATTTTGTCCTGAATTTCTGTCTTTCTGGGCGAAAAAAAAAATGGTTTGTTTACAAGACTGTGAATCAAACACCTGTGAACCGCTCTTACTGTGAAATTCCAGACTGAGGACGGAGACAAAAGATTTTACCTTAGAATTTTTTATCTCACAGTGAAAGGAAGAACTAAATAATATCACATTTGCACCACCCACGCTACAGGTATAACTTGTTTACTGCCAAACCTCATGCATTCATTACTGTAAAAGAAACTTTATTTACATTTTTCAATAGAATATGGTATACATTCCAAACAATTGAATATTTGTAGTAAGCCCAAGGGAACGGGTCAGACATGAAACCAGTATACAGTATGTTCCAAATATTACAATTTAGGGATGTCCCGATACAACTCTTTCATTTCCGGTATGATACCGATATTGCAGCCTTGCATATCGGTCGATACCGAATTGATCCGATATCAGCATGAATCATACATGCTTTTTAAAATTTATTTATTTATTTTTTTCTTTACTAAAAAAATAATAATGAGTTATTTTGTAGTGTGGAATGTTAGAAAAGGCTTGATCAAGTGATGTTAGTCAAACAGAGAACAATAGTCAGCAACAGTAGGTATGAGAAAAAATTATCCATTTATTATTAACAGATTGCTTACATACATTTTACCCTTCAACACAATATCTACAGTATTCTACAATTGAATAAAATAAATAAAAAAAATTAATTTGAAAAAAATAAATAAATAAATAACTCGGAAAATCCGGAAATTTGAATCCGATATTTGTTTTCAGGCTAATATCGGGCCGATATCCGATATTGATATTAATATCGGGACACCCATATTACAAATGCCCATTATCAAACGTATGACAACCAAAAGTAGAGTCTGACATTACAGGACTAACAATAAAAAACTTCCCACTCCGACCAATAAAAAAATGAATTAAAAAATGTAAAAAGTGAGATAGAGGAACTGCTGTGTCGGATAAAATGAAAAGAGAGTGTCAAACACAAAGTCAAGGGAAAAAAGGATGAGAAAAAACAGACAAAAAACCAAAATGCAAAAGCTATGTTTGACCAATTTTAGGGTCTGAAATGTTTTTAAATACTTGGCAATATTTATTCAAACTAGACATTTCTTTTATACAGTTTTTATTACAATACTGATATCTTCCTATGCCCCTATTTGGCACGTAATAAGCAAAAATATAATCTCTATCTATTGAGCTATTTATTTATATTAAAAGGAAAATGGATATTAAAAGCAAGAACATGCAAAGAAACATGTACCTGTGAATATACAGGATTATAGCCAAAGCTAATTTCCATCCTCAGTCCACTGCTAAACAGAAGGCCAGCCATATAACCATACCTGTCAAGTATCCCGTTTTAGCCGGGAAACTCCCATATTTTACCCCTCGTATTAATATTTAACTGTAAATAGCCCATATTTTAATGTAATAATAATTAAAAGATGCCTTACTAAAATGAACGTCGTCACCACCTGAAATGGCCTGAGCGGCAACAAACCCGGAAACAACTCAGAAAACAGATGATGAATGAAGACGTTCCCGTGAAAAAAAACAAAGAACTGGTGTAAATACATTGTAAAATGTGACAGAGAGTTTATCTTCCTAAAGAGCAGCAGGATGGGACACAGTTACACGTTCTGTTAGATTAATAACTGAGATTTTAACGTCTACCACAGCGGAAGGAACCACGTAAGTCACCATGAAAAATCCACCAATCACAAGCGTCACAAATATACACTGTTTTAAGAAAGTGTTAAAGAATGTAAAGTCTGTAATAAATGTGTCTAATAAGTCAACAGTAAATATCCAACGTGTTGACTTGTATATGAACTGTAAGTATATTAAATAAACACATGTGCTTCATATACACATTTATGTTTTTATTTAGGCTGTTTTATAATTTAGGAATTAGGGCTGGGCGATATATCGAGATTCAAGATGTATCAAGTTTTCTATTTTAGCGATATAGAAAACTATAATATTTCATATATCAACATATATGTATATATTATAGCTTATTATGTATCAAAATACTGGTTTTAGGAGTCGCTGCTTTTACTTCTCAGAACAACATGTAAAGCTCAGTTAGATGATTAATGAGTGTCAGATATTGATCATCTGTTTGTTAATAAATGTCCCTGTGTAGCATTTTGCATCAGCAAATTTAACCAAGAATTATCTTTCTGGTCAGACTTTATTTGATAGAATTATCTAGATTTATATCATATATCACCATTTTGAGAAAAAATATTGTATTTATTAAGTGGTTGACAAGTGGCTATTTTAGATTTCTTGTACATCTATCATAAAATATAAGGGATTCTGGAGCTTGGTTGGGTGGGTGGGATGGCTTGTAGTGGGCGCCAGAAAATTTTCCCTTATTTTCAAATTCAAAACTTGAGTATGCATATAACCCCTACACTATATTTCATTCAATACATCACTACTACATTTTAATACAATTGCAGGGACATGATTGTGCAATCATGAAAACGAAGCTAAGAGTTGAGAGCTTCTGTGTTATGTATGAGAGGCGTGATATGAAAATACATTCTGACCAAAGGTGGTTTATTTTTGATGGGATTATACAGTCACCTATTTAAGATGATACAGTGATGAGTGTTGGTTTTTTTTATCTAGTGTTTTTAGGCTCCGTTTCGATTGCTTTCAGAGTAGTATTTCCTGTTGATACCCAACTTGTCATGCAGTAGGTCATATGAGAAATAATCATTGCATCGAAACAGTTTTGCTGCCTCTGGTGTTAGATTCAATTGTCTCTACTGTGAATGAAGTTAGTTATTAGCTCAAGCCTGATGTGTGGAAGAGTTTTTGTTTCATAATATAGATTATAGGGGGAGGGAGGGAGGGAGAGAGGGAGAGAGGGAGAGAGGGAGAGAGGGAGAGAGAGAGAGAGAGAGAGAGAGAGAGAGAGAGAGAGAGAGAGAGAGAGAGAGAGAGAGAGAGAGAGAGAGCATAGCAAATATAGGTATTTTTGGTTTAAAATGTTAATCATAATAATGATGAATGATTGTGATTAGAACATGAACTACATACAAATACAAGGGTCAGGCTTTGTTTCATATGACCAAAAAATTATTTCAAAAAAACAAAATAAATGTATTCAGGAGGCACTAAATACCATTCAATTCCACTTGTTTTCAAAGTTAGATTGTTTCAAATGTGTATTACCATTCATTCATTGCATCATGATGCTCTATTGTTGTTTTTTTCATAGTTATTCTGAGCAAAATATTGTAGTCGGACAAGGGGGGTACTTGAATTCGGAAATAAGAGAAAGGGGGTACTTGAGCCAAAAAAAAAAAAAAGTTTGTGAACGACTGTTATACACCACACTATTTCTTTTTTTTATTCCAGGATGTGGCTCATGGCATAAGCGAGATAGTCTGATGTGAAGTACATTCACCCATGGATATGTATAATCTCTCAAATCCTTACATCGAATTCAGTATTCAGTCCATCAAAAACACATCTAGTTTTCCTAAGCAGTTGATCCTCTTCTCCTTCTCCGTCACCCACTTCTGCCTCCCTGTCTGTGCTGCTTGTTACCTTATTAGAAATCCCATTGCATTTCAGAGCGAGACGTCGCTGCGTGGCAAACAGGAGGAGAGCCTTACCGGGATTTATTCAAGGTTTTGCCTTTCATGTTTTTTTTTTTTTATATTTCAGGTTGCTTTTTAAAAACCTCTCAGATTCTGTAATCAGAAGGAATTTGAAGTGCAATACATTGGAAAAAACTGATGCTGATTTGTTAATTAAAGCCCTTTTATTACCGCCCTGCTTAAATGACTATCAAACGAACTGGGATAAGAGAGAATTCATGCAAATTTGTGCTAATTTGATGTGGAATCAGTAAATATGGCATTTATATTCATTAAAAATGCAACTTTTAGATTTCTTTTGAAAGTTTTTGATGAATAAATAAATGAAGACTCTTTTAAAGCTTGAAGAACAATGCCCTTTTAATATCCTAGGATCAGAGGAGTGTTTAAATCTGCTGAGTGAGAGACAAATAACTCAAAGACAAATTGATTTAAAGGGAGGCAGTAAACCCTGAATAAACCCTATTATACACATTACAGCAAGAAATGCCAATGATGTGAGAATTCAAGCTATGCTGTTCAGTAAAAAATGGCTGTGAATACATTAGACCTGTGAAGACACTCTGTCGGTCTTGTGACACATACATGCATGTGAGCAGACATAAATATGATGAAGAGTGTTTGCATTTTTTAGAAGAACACAGAGGGAGGGTGAGGGTTCAATCCCACCTCCCTCCATCCAAATAATGTCATTAGGTTGATATGTTCATTAGAATTTTTTTTATTAAGCATAAGAGCAAATGTGTGTTGTAATTCTCTATCCGCGCAAGAACTTTTATGAAATGTCAAAATCGCTTTAGTTACAGAGCCAAATACGGAGCAGTTTATCTCAAGTGGGCTGCAAATTTAAGGCAGGAAAATTAGTAATGTAATCATTATTCTGCTCTAGTTGCACTTCCACGTATAAATAAATTATAAAATATGTACGGCAGTGATAATATCAAAGCAATAAGTGACAGATATCAGTCCCTGCCGGATTGGGTGACCCATTTGCATGTAATTTGGGGAAATTTCATGAAATTCTCAATTTGCAAAAATTGAGAATTCTTTTAATAATTTGAGATTAAGAATGACTGCCATCATGTGATATATGTAAGCATGGGGGGGAAATGTGAGCCTTGCTAATGTTATGGAATTTCATTGAATTTGTGTATTCATTGATAAATATCTACAGCTGAATTAATTGATATTAAACAATGATTCATGGATTCCCTGACTTTTTTGCTTGCTGACGCGGGCCAAATTGGATGCTCTAATGGCCCGATTTGGCCTCCGGGCCTTGAGTTTGACACTTGTTGTCTTGGTTTTAATCTGCCTTACATGTGATTCTGAAAAGAGTTTTGATAACATGACTTGATGATTTCATCAAAATTAAAAAATAAAGGCATAAACAATTGATTTTTTTTTAATTGTTGTACATTGAGAATTAAGTTTTAACCTGGTGAGAATTAAAAAAAGAAAAAAAAAGCTTACATTTTCCGGGGCGGATTCACAAAGATCTTAAATTCAAGGGTGGTAATTCAATTGCTTCCCTAAATCCTTCAGTTTCCTCACCTGCTGCGCGGAATTCACTAAGATTGCAACAATCATTAGTGCACGAGCAGAACTGGTGCAGACCGCCCCAATTTAAATGAGCGTTTTGTTTGTTCAATGTGGAGACGTCAGTGCGCACAAGCACACTGACATTTGAGGTTAAATTTGAGGCAGATGGACTTCTCTGTCTGCTGCAAAAAAATTTAATAATGTAGAAAGCCAAATAAACAATTTTTTATTATTGTTTTTTGTTTAAAAAAAATCATAAAAAAAAAATTAAAAACCTAATGATATTTTTTCCCGCTAATTTAATGTGCATGCTCCATCAGGACCTGTAACTTTGCTCTGATCAGTCCATGAAATCACACACACACACACGACTGGAGCCTTTTTTCCATCTCCGCTGTTTTCTGTCAACTGCGTGTGTGTCTGCACCTGCTTCTCAGTTGTACTATTTTTCCGTACTAAAACAATCACTGCAAACAGTTCCAGATTTGATGAATCGCATTGCGTCCCCTGCATTAATTTATTTGCATTTCCTCCTCCCATATTGTTGCACCCCCTGGCAGATCCGCCTCCTATGCATATTCATTAGAGGGAAAAGCGCTAAATGGAATGAGGACGCATTCTGACGTGCTGAAGACACGCAGTCCTAATTCCCTGGGCTTTGTACTCCTTAATTAGCGCGTTGAGTGATGTTTGCACATGTTTTAATACCACTAAACCTTTTTGTGAATCCGCCCCTCTGTGTTTTTATGTACACTATTAAGCTAATGAAGCTGGATGGTGACACTTTGCATTGTTAAATTTCTGTTATTTAACAATCTGGTCAAAGCTGATGAGATATCTGTTCCAATAAACTTCTTGTCATTGATTGAATACAGTAGGAACACTCTATGGATGCTTTAATTGCTTTTGCTAACTGATGGATAAAGCTTGTTTGTTGCAGTGGGGCTTTGTCGGTCTGCCAGGAGTAAATCTGGCAAAGTGTGACAAAGCATCCCATCTGGAGCACAGTCAGTGACAAGACGCGGCCTGTCAGGTGTCTCATCAACGCATTTCAGTGGGAAAGCCTGAGAGCAGAACATCACAGTGCTAACACCCTGTGTGGTTACCACATTTTAATCATCCAAGTGTGTGTTTTTAAACAGACTCATCAAAACACTCAAATAAATAAGATTTAATCTGTAAAAACTAATTAGATGTAGTGCAGTAGAGGCGCTACGCAGGTACTTTTGAAACAGGATGAAAATATGTTAAACTCTTGAGAAAACATATTATGGGAATGTTGTTAATCTTTATTTTGTAAGAATACAGTGGAGATCCTACCAACAGGCTGCATTATTTATGTTTTAGTTACTTTGCCCTGCAGTATAGTTACTGTATCTTCATGTTAACGTTATACAGTATATCCATCCATCCAGTCAATCACTGCACATTTAGGGGTGACACAATGATGATGTTTTTTTTTTCTATTTCAAGGAATGGTGTTTGAACTGTTCTAATGTTCTTGCATTTAGTATAAATACACGGAGAAACTATAATTGACCATACCTAATTTTATATCATTAAAGTTTCTGATATCTGTGAAAGTTACGCATTCTTTGTATGAGCAATAAAAAGTATGAAAAACCTTTTACGGCTCTATATTGGCCCAATTTTTGGTACAGATGTTCAAAATATCAATAGGAACAAAGGCAAAATGTGATCTGGCAAATTTGGAAAATGTTTTAATACCATTATATTGGGAACTCTTGTAACGCCATTGGACTTTTCTTTTTTATTGATCCAGCTTTTTCTGTGACCTTCATGACAACTTACCGTACTTTCTATCGTAAGTATAGTGATGTACAGAAGAGGCAGTTTTTCTGCCTCAAGTGACTTTTTTTAGGAAGTCATTCAATCTCTGTTCGTGATGGTGTTACTTTTAAGCAAAAACACCAAACACAATATCAAACGCCTCACATATTTGTATTAACAGGAAAATCAGGGAAGAAAGAAACGTAATCAAGTCTGTAATAGCGATGGCATATGTCTGATTTTCTTTTTTTCTCTTCATCATAGCTCAGTCCACTAAGTAGATGTTTTTTTTTTTTTTTTTCTGGAAAATATTTAGTTGAGAAAGATCTGATATAATCACCACCATCAAAGAGGCAATCATTTCACTGACATTTGTTTCTCTGACTGTTACTTGGATTACGTCAAATTTTGACAACATTTTAACCAAAGATAGACCTTATGCCATGGACGATTCCATTACATTTGTAAGGGGATCCGGATGAATATATAGGTTTCGGATCAGTTTAAAAAATGGAAAACAACCAAATTCTCACAAATCAAAAAATTCATATCTTTATGAAATTTGATGCAGTTGTGTTGGGTTGGTTTACCAATTACCACAATGAGTTTGATCCAGATCAGATCTGGTTAGCGCATTTCATCGCAATTTTTTAAGAAAATAGGATGCCCATATTTTGAGCTATACTGTATTATTATTAATGGGGATATAAAAAAGCCTTTAAAGTGTGAATGATCAGAATCACTGAACAGATAACACACAGTATTTGGCAAAGAGGAGATTTGGCACTAGGCAAAAGTTTGTACGGACTGCTCTTGTTTAATGTCTTCTCTCTTTTAATTCTCACTGTTTCCAGGTTGTATTGAGCATTTTTGTTCTTTTTTGAATAAAATGATGTGCATTTTAGTTATAATGTTTAATTAATTTAATTCATTTTGATCCCACTATTGTTTGCCTTTAGTCTTTAGCGGAGTTTTAGTCATGTTTTAAAGTAGATAGTCGACGAGGATGACGATGGTTTCCAACCTTTTTCTTGTTGTGACCCCATTTTTATATCCCAAATTGTTGGTGACCCCAGAGACTTTCACCAGCTCAGATATTTTCATGCTGCTTTTTATTTGAACTACATTTATACTGTATATGAGAAAGTGAAAGTATAGAATACAGTATGTGGTGTTGTAATTTAAAAAATAATCATTATGATCATTTAAGCTATTTGAGCTTTCTGCACTCTATATCTATTTCTGTGATATTATTGTCACTATTGGTTTGCATATCATTGTATATTTCTATATATTCTATTTATATTACTGGTGTTTTTCTATTTGTATTATTTTATACTATTATTCTTTTACTCTATTATTTTTTTAGGCATATGTGTCAAACTCATGGCCTGGGGGCCAAATCCGGCCCTTTGGAGCATCCCATTCGACTCGCAGCAGAAAATAGAAATGACAGAGAAAACACGAATCATTGTGTAAATGAAACTCAACAATATTTGCAGTGGCTCACAGTTTTCCCGGTGCTTATATTGCATGATTGCAGTCATTTTTATCGTGAAACAGTTGAAAAAAAAAACCGCAAAACTCTTACAAAATACCAAATTTTCCTCAAATTATGTCACAATATTTACCTTATTTAAATAGAAATTGGACACAAAATTGAGAAAATTTAAAGCAAAGATCCTGTTGGAACTGATATCTATCACTTATTGCTTGGATACTGTCAGTTTCTTACATATTTAGAATTGAAGTGCAAACTAGGACACAATAATGTTGAAATTACTCGTTTTCTCTCATAAAATCAGTGGCCCACTGCTCCGTATTTGGCCCCTGAACTAAAATGAGTTTGACACCCCTACTTTAAGGGCTTAACGGGGAACTTGGGGATGCTATTTTGTTCATGGACGTAATGATTTTTTTTTTTTTTGCAAGAGTTTGCAAAATGATAAATAAATACATTTAAAAACTGAAAATACATGTTTCTTTTAAAATGAATCAGTAGTTTTTCAATATATTGTATTTCACACAAGACATTTCAGGCCACCCCATTTCATTTCCAGGCGGCGACCCTACATGGGGTTACGACCCCACGGTTGAAAACCCCTGGTTTAAGGTCAACTATCAAGTGAACTAGTTGATCTGCATGTGATTAGTCGTGCCTTAGGTGCAGCAACATAAAAAAAAAAAAGAAAAAGAAATTTTGAGCAGAAAGGTTGAAATTAGATCCACTTTCATCCACTTAGAAGTTCACCACCCGAGTTTTTCTAAACTCATTTTAAAGTAGGCTAACTGTGTTATTATTAGGTTACAGCTTTCTCTGAAAAGTAAATGAGTTTGCTACAGTAGATATATATATATATATATATATATATATACAGTATATCACAGGAGACATCTCTGGTAAACATGTGCATATAGCTTTAGAGCAGAGCTTATAGAATAAACTACTTACCGTCTGCCTGCAGGCGGACCGCGTGCACAAAGGTGGGCTCCAGGCTGTTCTTCTCCGCCAACAGTTCAGGTAAGTACTTCTCCGGGTGCATCCTCACTACAGGACGCTACTGTTCAGTGCAGGTGAGACGGATGGAGCTGCTGATCAGTGTCGGAATGCAACTGGAAACCTCCCTCTTTCTGTCTGTCTTTCTTTCTGCTGTTCAGCAGATACAGCCACTCAAAACCAGAACAATCCCACGTATGTATGTATATATAAATATATATATATATATATATTTAAATTAATATATATATATAAAAAAAAAATTAAAAAAAAGAATAAAAATAAGAGCCCACAGACAAAAGGCAGTAGTGGTTGTGTGTGTGTGTGTGTGTGTGTGTGTTTCAGAGGTGAGAGTCCATCCTGCCTCTGGTCGGAGCTCCGCTACAGTCCACGAGCTTCAGCTGTTTGCAGAGCGCGTGCAGCTCCCCGCCCCTCCGCCGCTACATCACCATCACTATCCACCGATAGATCAGAGACTGGGAACCAAAGAGGTTCCTGCTGAGCTGAGCACCAACCAGCGCATGGAGGACTCTACCTCCTCAGTCACAGTCACACGTTCGTTCCAATAAAACTTATATAAAAGATGACAAGAACATTGGATCTGAGTTCCTACGCGTTTTCTGTGCCACACTGAGTCATTTCACACAATAGATCTAAGGCTGTGTGGAGTTTGCATGTTCTCCCCAGGTTTTTCAATGATTAGCACTCGGACTTACTCCAACTATTAAAAATAAATAAATAATGATCATGATTATTGTGATTGCCATGTGTCTTAGCCCTATGGATGGAAGAATGAAGGAATGATTGCATTTCTATTGAGGTTATTTGGAACTGCTAAACTATTCCTGCTGGATTTGGTAAAAATAAATAAATAAAATATATAAGAAAAAAGGTTCTCGACAGTGTAAAAACAAATTATGACCGAGAACCTTCCATTGTGTTTGAAAGAGCTATAGGAAATTGAACAACAAATGTACTTGAAAATGGCTTCAGTTAGAAACATAGAGGTTCTTGAGCAGGGGTTCTCACACTTTTTGGATCCAGGGGAGAAAATGTTTCAAGGACAACACAATTCACTGCCATGTGTAGCCCTAAACCCCATAGGAATGATCTTATCACAGAAATAAACGTATAGTTTTGTGTGTAGCATAAATTGTGTTTAATGTATTACCAATAAACATAGAATCTGCACATTCATTTGAAGGGTGAAAAATATAGCCTTATAACCACAGACTGTACATGTAAAGCATGTTTGTTTTTTATTTGTGCATTGCTCTCTATATATAGTCAGATTTCAGCCCCTCTTCTAAAATAAGCCTCATGTAATGTGTGTGTGTATCTAATAATTATTTTCTAACAGTCTTTTACTTAAAGCTGATATCTGGAGTTTCTGAGAAATGTCTCGATGTCCCGCCCTAAACAGCCTCACTTCCTCCCCCTGCCTCTGCCAATCTATCAGAAGCCACGCCTCTACTTTTCTGCAAGCGCATTGCGGAACATCGGGTCGCATTGATATAGGTCTATGGGTCAGGTAAGAGCCAAAATCATATTTACCAGTTTGCTGTTGTGACGCGCGGCCTTGTTTCCGTGCACATTTCCGTATTCACTTTGATTGACAGTCTCAAAAACAGGAAGTCAAAGCCTATTGGCTGGGCGCAGTCGGCGATTGTTTCCATTTGTATAGGGGTCTATAGGACGAAGGCGGGACTTATATATATTAATGTATATGAATGACCACCGGCAGTAGACCATAGTAAAATACTAGTTAGGTATTTTTTTGTATTTCAAAAGAATGATACATGAACATAGTTTTTTAAGAAACTCCGGATGTCAGCTTTAATAATGCACTTATTTAACGTTTATTCTTTCTTCGTCTTTGTTTACCGTTTATTCTTTCATTTGTGATACTTTCTCGAGTGGCTGTAACAAAAACAATTTCCCACTGGGATTAATAAAGGAATTCTGATTCTGATGATAGAAAAGAATGCAATCAAGATTGCTCTGTTTTTCTTCATACTTTCAGTTTATATATTGTTTTGTTAAATGCAAAAATAGAATTACTGAACAAGATGATAATGTCAAGTAATGCATTATGCGATATCTGTAGTCAAATTGCTCTATATCGAGTATCACAAGCCTTGATTTTCTTCCTCTTCACTCTGACTTTGAGACCTAATAAGTTTATATTTCATGGAGATTCACTACCTTGTAAGCTAAATTACAGGCATTAAATTCATCATGCTCTCTCTCAAATGCATTTGCAATTATGAAACAAAATGTGGAGTCAGTTCTCACTGGGGGAATGTCAGTGGTATTACTTATGCCAATGTGTACGCCTGCATCTCTCTAAAAGGTCGTGCTTGTCTCCCAACCTTGATATTGACTTGACATCTTTGGCACAGCATGCCCACTGATCTGCCTTCTTTCAGATTAGAATCGAACAGGTGAAGCTGCTCAGTGGCCAATCGCAGCTGCACTTGACCTTAAAGCGTTTTTTTTTTTCTTTCTCACTCTGCTCTGATCAGAATCATAAAGACTGCAGAGAGAGCGATATGTCTCGTTAGAGTCCAGTGTTTTTGTTTTGTTGGTGCGCTGTTTAAGGAGCAACAACGTGTTTTAATTTAATCATCTGAAAGTTGTTTTTTTCAAGTATTTTTACACCCTCTTGTTGTTTTTATGTATAGCTTGTTGCATGTGAAAAGGAAACCCTTACTTAAGATACTGTATATGCCATGTGGGATTTCTCCAAATAACTATACTCCCATTCTCTCCCACAAATCAAACAAGTGTTTGTTCAGTTATTTTGGATATTTGGTGGTGGCACCAATCTTTTTCAGATCAATACACTTGAATAACTGATTAATACAAAGAACAACTTGTCTACATAAATACCTCTAGTTTATTTTGTGCACGAGAGCTAGCACATGTGCATTAGTGATCTGTTGCGCAACAATGGCTCGCCCAATACTTAATATTCTATAATGTAGATCAGACATGGGCATTGGGGCCACATGTGGCCATCGGGTTGACTGTTTGCGGCCCTCAAAGCGAATCCCCAAAATTTGTAATTCAAGAAGTTGGAAGGAAAATGAAGCCCAACATAATACACAAAATAATTCCCATAAACACACAAATCAGCAGGAAAATGTACAAACTACACAAAAAAAAAAAAACCATAAAATGACAACAAAGACGGACACAACAAAACAAACACAATGACTACAAAAACACACAAAACAACAACACATTACAGAATAGTTTCAAAGACACACAAACTGTTAACAAAACGACACACAATGACCGGAAAATACAACAACCAACACCACAAATACAGAAAGTGTCCCTTTGATAGTGTAGTTGTTCTGATCCCAGTGTTCCATTTAAATGTAAAGTTACTGTATTTTATGATCCCCATGTTCCTTGTCCTGTATCTAATCCTTTTGTATATTGTTTTGTGTTATCCCCTTGTTTTATTAAGTGTGAAATTTCTTACATCAGCCTGTCTAGGGACAACAGATGGAAATTAGCCTGTGGCTGTAATCTGACAAATTTACATTTGTTGAATGTTCATTGATATGTACTGTCCCTACTTAAATAAAAAGAAAAAATATATTTTTAAAAAAAATGCATAAGTCGACAACAAAATTGCAGACACACAAAATTACAACAAGAAGACAAAAAATAACATCAACTCACAAAATGACTAAAAAACTGACAAAACATCAAAACCACAGACAAAGACAAAAAAGAAAAAAAAAGTCAACCCCCCCCCTGTATTAATGCTCTGATTGGTCATTATTCTAAATGCTGACATGCATGTTGATAAAGTGGCCCTCGGATCAGATACCATCACATTTTTGTGGCCCCTGCTGTTGCCCATCCCTGTCGTAGATGATGCATGTGCAATGTGCTAAATTGGTTGGAGTGCGGTGAAAATGTCTACTACGGCTCAGGCAAGATTGTCCTCATGTGTCAAGGACCACAGTGCAATCAGGTCCTGAAAGACGGGCCTTTCTGTGTTGGACTGATGGAGACCTTTTGAAGGTTTTATCTAACTTTACACTGAACGTTGCTGGGATAGACCTCAATTCAACATCTACTGTCAACCAAACACAAGATTTTCAATAACAAACTATGGAAAACAGATTAATTCAATGGTGCAATCAGTACAGACTTCTGTACTTGTTTTTTTTTATAGCCTTAATTTAGACCTATATACTTTTAGCCTTTAACTCAATGTTAATGTGCTGTGGTGTTTTCTTAGCATCTGGTAATGTTTAGCTGCTAATCTGCCATTGTTTGACACTTTTAAGTTAGTTTAGTGGGGAAGAATTTAATTGGTTGATCAAAAAAGTAAATAGCTAAAATATTTACATATACAAAAGGTTGGTCAACTCAGATTAAACCTTTCAGTTCTGTCGGCGTCTAAAGACATAGATCTAAATGAGACTTGACTCTGCACTTGAATTTTGAGAATGGAAAGATGATATTTTGGGAATTCAGAACAATTATGTTGCCGTACATTTTGCAACAGTTAATGGTAGAAATATTTCAAATGTCTGTTAAGTGGCTGTTAATCTGCACCAATAGCCCATAAAACCACCAGGAAATATTTTGTCACATTTATATCAGACAAAGTGGGTGAAGAACTACTGTATGACTGGATCAGAGAGAACTTAATGATTGTTATTCTTGTAAAGGCAATACAAGTTGTGTGGTTTTAAATGTGGAATTCTGATTACAGATAAATAATGTTCACTTGCAAATGTATAGAAAATAAATATCATTTTGTTTAGTGTTTTGTTTTTTTGAAGCACGTTACAAGTTCACATCTGGGTTTATGAGCTTTTACCGCTCTCTAGTGGTTAAATAACTTCATTACATCTTTTTTTTTTTTTTTTTTTTTTTTTTTTTTTTTTTTTTTAACGTGTCGCTGTGTTTAATAAACCCTCAATTAGATTTTTTTTTTCTTTTTTTTTTCTTTCTTTCTTTCTTCTGCTTCTTCTCTCTTTTTTTTTTTTTTTTTTTTTTTTTTTTGTACTTTCTTTCTTTCTTAATTTCTGTCCTTTTTAAGCTTTACCCGCCATAAAACCTGACACCAAGTTCCGGAAACGCTACTTTGGTATCAGTTTTCCATTTCAAAATAAAACAAACGTGGAGCCTGAAAACAAGTTAATTAACAAAGAATAATTAAATCTAAAAACAACAACAACAACAACAAAAACAACAACAATAATCCGAGGCGGTTCCACACAATGATTTATTGTTTATACCAGTTCTTTAAAATGATCATTATTGTACAGGTGCAGGTAGAGCTCTGTCACAGTGAAGTGGTTATAGGTTTACATTTTGTTTCTCTATGTATAATACGCTTGTAAAAACTAATTATGACCGGGTTTGTAACACGTGTTGTACAGCCAGAAGTTTCTGAGACCTCGTTATTTTGTCTTGTTTTAAACACGAGGTTTGGGATTTTATTCTGAAATTTTTCAAAATGCAACTGTTGTCGTAAAAATTACAACTTGACGTCAGGGTGCGCCACACCGGATTAACAACAGATAGATCACTTTATTAAATCACGGTAAGAAAAGTCCACGCGTGTTATCTCAACAAACCATGAACCAAGCAACCACAGGAAATAAGGTTTACACTTTTGGACTGTCAAAATAAAAGTGTCAGTGATCGAAGGTAATGACACTTATGTTGTTAAATGTGACATTTAAACCCAAACGTATCACCTGTTTTAATATAAGTGTAGGCCTGGTTAAAACGTTCTCATGTCTAAAAACTGGCTTTAAAACAAACAACAGAGAAATGTAATGTTTATTATCACTGGATCTAGGAAGACGTGCCAAAGTTCAAACTTGGAAGAGATGACAACTGCTTAATCAGCACATGTATGTGTTTGCAACTGTTGGTTTATTACTAAATAATTACCTCTCTGTAGAAATGTACATAATTGTATATAATCAATATATTAGTCATTGATGATATGGCATCATTCGTTTCCTTCAACAAGATGCTAAATTCTGACTGTGTTGTGAATTAGGAAAAGCATAGATGCATAATCATCACCTTTACTGACATGTGAAACATATCACAAATTAGGGCTGGGCACAAAAATCGATTTAACCGATTCATCGAATTTGTAGATAAAAATTATTTTTATTTTGCAAATTCGAGTTTAAAAAATAACTAAATACATTTTTGGCTGTTGCTCTGGGTCTGGGTCCATAACTCAGACAATTCTGACTGTAGTTCCTTCACTTCCTGTGCCGGACCTTTTCTAAATAAGCGTCATGTTTTTAGTAGTATTTTTAAAGGTGGATGTTGCTGTGTTAAATATGTTAAAATGAAAGAATATATATATGTCAGAAGTGGGATTTGAACCTACATCTGCGGAAGGAAACATCTTTATATTATGCTAGCGCTTTAGACCACTCAGCCTTCCTAACATGGTGTTTACACAGGCACAATACACTCTAAGGTCTGGGTCCGGAACTATAGACAATTTGTAAATTTATTGTTATTTTAATTTTTTCTCCACCACAGTTTTTTCAGACTTTTTCACATTCCGTCCGTGTGGGTTACCGTAGAGCGATGTGTGCCTCAGGGATGTTTAATTTTTTATTCACACTATGCTGAGATGCTAAGGGAAGAATTTTATTATTTTTTTTAATTGTACTGTTATATGTTATAAAATATGTAGTTATCTGATTTCTTAATCAGAATATTTAAGCTACTGTGAAGTTGCTGTTGCACTTTTGCTTAAACCTGGGTTAAAGCTTGACATTGTTGAAAGACAGAGGCTCATTTAACTTTTATTTTTAGCAATAAAGTTGCACTTTAGACAATATATCTGATGTCTGTTTCTTCTTATTTTTCCTGCCCACAGAAGCATTAAGGACGATGTCAGCAGTGATTGTTGTGCATGGTGGAGCATGGGCCATACCAGATGAACTGGCCCAGGCTTCTGTAGATGGAGTAAAGTCTGCAGCATGTCAAGGCTTCTCTGTGCTTAAAGGAGGAGGGAGTGCCCTGGATGCTGTGGAGGCAGCTGTGAGGATGATGGAGGACAACACTGTGTTTAATGCTGGTATTTTATTTTATTTTATTCTGTTTTTATTATTATTATTATTATTAAAAAAAACAACCACCCGTGTTTAATCACGGAACAGTTTTAATTTACGAATAAGCTAAACGAAACTATCCATCATTTTATTCAAGCCATGATGTCATATACAATGTGTAACTATCCTCCAATGAAAATCAACAAAAATCACAAATCTATTCACATTCATTTTCTGCTTTTCTTTTCACGCCTCTTGTTCTGATCTTCTGAGATTTCATGTGACCACAAAAAGACAAAAAGTTGAAAAATGTGGACTGCTACTTTTAGATTTAACCTGATAAAAAAAAAAAAAAAATGTATCCTTTATATCCTTTTTCAGACTTCATTGACATTTCCCTAATATGATATGATACGGATGAAATATTAGATTCACATTTCCTGCATTTTAGCTCTTCATACATTTTTTTTTATTTTTTTTTATTTTGTTTGTAAAATTGAAAAATTTGAGTTTATCAGTAATGTACTGACTCCATCTGGTGGCGAAAATGAAAATAGCACCGTAAAGGATAGAAATTACTGTCTTTTTTAATAATTAAAGAGCTGTATTCTGTTTATCTATCTATCTATCTATCTATCTATCTATCTATCTATCTATCTATCTATCTATCTATCTAAACATTGTTTGCTATGCAATTCATATGAAAAGTTAAAGGAAAACATGTAACTAAAATGCTAAATGAAAGTGAAGCACATTGAACATTTTATTAGTGTTGTCACATTCATTTTTTTTTTTACTGTTTTTTTCCACTTTGTGAGGAACAAACTCTTTTAGATACAGAATGATAAATGAAAGGATTGACGGTGAAGCTTCTGCTGTGTTGTCCCACAGCTAAACTGAGACGCCTGCTATGTCTAACTTTGTTTTCAACAGGACATGGTGCCACGCTGAACAATAATGGAGATGTGGAGCTGGATGCTATTATCATGGATGGTAAAACACTAGCCTGTGGTGCAGTGTCATCAGTGAAGAACATCGCCAACCCTGTGTCTCTCGCTCGTGCCGTGATGGACAAGGTCTTGTTTATGTTTCCTTGTATACAGTGCAGAGCATTGGTCAGTCAGTGGGTTGGAAATGATGTTTCAGTTTCTAATTAATGGTATTTCTTTCTTGTGAAGCGCTCAGGTATCTGCCTCCACATCCTTTTAAATTTGCTTAAAATCAGAGTCTTGATCTGTGGTGGTTGATATGAAATTTGCTCAGCCAACCTATAGCTTTAGCTCTTCTCTGGTTAAAATCGTGCCAAATGTTTTCTTACAAAGTCCTACAAATTTGGAAGCAATGTAAATGTCTTAATGTCTTGGTATACTGATGCATTAGGACGCGTGTCAAACTCATGACCCGGGGGTCAAATCCCACTCGGCCGCAATGCAAAGTAAAAATGGCTGAGAAAATGAATCGTTGTGTAAATGACCAAATATTGTAGCTATGGATATCGCAGTAGGATTGCAAATGGGCGTAACATATCTGCCAAATTTCCTCGGGAACTTAAGCTCAAGAAATTTGGCAATATTCAAAAAAATAGAAACTTTGAATGGTAATTATTTAATGAAATTAAGCAGAAATTGGGAGTCATTTTAAATTAAATTAATTCAATTTCAATCAAGTTGTCACAAATTCAAGAAACACAATGGAATTAATTTTTACTCTCAAATTGTGAGAAAAAAAAAACACAACTTTCCCAGAATCCTGCTCAATCCTCAAATGATTTGACAATATTTCCCCAAATTGAATAAATATAGTCACTACCTGTCACCTATTGCTTGGATATTCACATTCCCTTGTATACTCTGCATACAATTATATCATTTATACATTAATGCAAAGTAGCACTAATGTTGAATTTGTTTAATTCCTCACCTTTGCTGCCTACTTGAGATCAAACTTGACACCGCTATAATATGTCGTTCCCTAGGCAACAGCATCAGACTTGCTCATTGAGTCACTAGAGAAGTAGGATTCATTGTCGTTGTTGCTGTAGGATTTTCTTTTGACTGTTTCTTTTTCCTTGTATTTATCAGACCTCCCACGTTATGCTGACGGGCAGTGGTGCAAACCAGTTTGCAGAGAGCATGGGTGTAGAAACAGTTCCCACTGATGCACTGGTGACTGAATATGAGAGGAAGGAATGGGAAAAGCACAAGACTTATGTTAATGGAGTTATGGAGGATTTTAACGCTCAGTGGTACGTGTCTGCACTTACTGGCTTGAATTATGACACATTTTTCCCATCAACCAAAATTCCCAGTAAGTCTTCAAATTTGTTTGAAAGTTGTTGCTTTTTCTCCTTTAAATAACAATGAGTGTGTACCCTTACTCATACTTACTCATATGTTTAATCCCACCATTGCAAAAAGGGAACTGTCATTGTAATAGTGTCATAATGTTATAATACTATTTATAAAACTCTTAAGTATAAGAAAATCCAGCTAAATCTGTCTTGTTATGCTTTTATAAAAAGGAGCAAGAGGAGAAAGGAGCATATTATTCACTTTAATAATAATAATAATAATAATTCTTATTATTATTATTATCATCCACTTTAATTTATTCAATCTCAATTTGTTTTGGTGATGACAAACATGACTAAATGCAGAAATGATTCTCCTTTTTACAGCATTTTCATAATGTATCATCGTTGTGTCCTAGGCAGAGGTGTAAAGAGTACTGATATATCCTACGCAAGTAGAAGTACAGTTACTTGGTTGACGTACAAGTACAAGTACAAAGTAGCTTAATTAAATAGTACGCGAAGTAAAAGTTACTCCATGTTTATTTTTGGTAATAAATCTTGACACGGTTCCCTTGCATACAGTAAACATCTCATGTATAAACTTTAAAAGGAAGAGAAGAAATCTTGCATAATTGGAACTTAATTTATTTTCCACAAAGGCATCTGTATAAAATAAAAGGTTTGTCAAAAATATAAAATTCTTTATTATTTAAATAAAATAACAAAACAAAAAAAATTCTCAGGCTCTAAGTATAGCTACATTTTTGAAGTCTAAAACTGAGAAAATAACCGACATTTAATGCGGTTTTGGCGCCGTGCATTACGTTTAATCTGATTGGTCGGCTATGATGTGATGCATTTAATTGTCGTCTGGTCATTTCATTTTTTTCTATTTCACAATGTCCGTTGATCATTTAAAAATAAAAAGTAACAAATTACTCTGTAACAGTTGGGTTTAGAAATGTAATGAATTACTTCACTGCTTTTAAAACATACTTAAATACAAGTAAAATGACTGATTTAGACATATACCCATAAAAATAACTCAGTTACAGTAACGCGAGTACTTGTAATCAGTTACTTTAACCCCTGTCCTAGGGCTCATGATACTGTTGGAGCAGTTGCCTTGGATTGTACTGGCAATGTTGCATGTGCAACTTCCACTGGTGGGATCAGGAATAAGAAGATTGGTAGAGTGGGAGACTCTCCAGTCATTGGTATGACATCATTGCCTGAATACATTTTTCACATACTACATTATAGTTAAAAATTGTTGTTAAAATGATTGAATACTACATTGTATTGATCAGCATTGTATACACACTGTTGTTTTTTTATAAGGCTCTGGAGGATATGCAGATAACTTTAGTGGAGCAGTGTCTTGTACCGGACATGGAGAATCTATCCTCAAAGTCACACTTGCTCGCCTCATTGTGTCACACATAGAACAAGGTAAGCCTGTAAAACTCAGCTATTACCCGTGACATTTATATTTATTGTCTACATTCTCTGTCAGAGCATAAAAACATGACTGCAGCTTTAAACAGTGAAATAAACTGATGAATAACATCTCCAGGGGTGTGAATTAATGGCACCGAATAAAAACACAAGCGCTAAATGTAGAATATATTTGACATTTTTGTGTTATGGCAATACAATTCCCTAACCATTCAGCGTTTGACTTCGGAGACTGAAGCTATAAATAATGAAGGAATTAAAGATCATTGATTGGTTCTGTTTCTAAAATAAAAAAATAAAAAAACATGCAGTTTAATGACCAAGCATTACAGATAGATCTTCTAATTGTCAACATTTACTTTTTTCCTTTCAGGTAAATCAGTGTCAGATGCTTCCCAGTTGTCTCTACAGTACATGGGAGAGAGAGTTCATGGTGCAGGAGGATCGATAGTGGTTTCTCCATCAGGGCAGTGGGCCGCTACCTTCACCACTGAGAGAATGGCTTGGGCTGCTGCACAGCAGGATGAGCTGTGGTACGGCTTAGAGCCCAGCCAGAGAAATAAAGAGCACTTTTCTCAATAGTAGCTGCAGTAGCTTATTATATGACCTATTATATAAACTGTTGTAACATTCAGTTGTATCTTCACTGTAGTTTTCAAGGTAAAAATCCACTCCAATATGACGCCTGAGGGGCAAACCACCTAACGTACACAATTATTATAAGTATAGTATTTAGATCATTTTGAATCTCACTTACATAATAAATCTGCTCAATAACTGTGATTTCCTTTTTTTTTTTTTTTTTTTTTTTAAAGCACCAGAGCAATAACTCTGGAGGCTATTAGTAAGTAAGTAGTTTAAGTAAGTAGTTTATTTATAAAGCACTTTTTGCAGATAAAATCACAAAGTGCTGTACAGAGTTGTGGTAAAAATACAAGTGCAACATAATAGAATAATAAAACATGAGTGCATAAACATCTTAAGAGCAGCAACATTAAAGGATAATAAAAAAAATTAAAAATTAAAATCCAGTTAACTAAAAGCTTTTTTGTAAAGTGAAGTCTTCAGCAGTTTTTTAAGTGTAGACACTGTTGAGCTCCCTGAGAGACTGATGCAGGTTATTCCAGAGTCTGGGAGCTACAGCCTGGAATGCCAGGTCTCCTCTGGTTTTAAATTTAGTTTTTGGGGTCTTTAGGAGACCCTGACCTGAAGACCGAAGGCTTCGCCCTGATGAGTAGGGGCACAACAAGTCCGAGATATATTTAGGGGCCTGACCATGTAACGCTCGGAACGTGAGACCTAATATTTTATATTCTATGCGAAACTTAACTGGAAGCCAGTGCAGAGTAACAAGAATAGGGGTGATGTGGGATGTTCTGGAAGCACCAGTTAAAAGTCTGGCAGCAGCGTTCTGAACGATCTGGAGTCTGTTTAGGGTCGACTTATTAAAACAAGTAAAAACAGAATTACAATATGTAATATTGTCAATATGTGATGATATAAACGCGTGTATGACCAGTTCCAGATCAGATTTTGATAATAGATGCCTCACTTTAGAGATATTTCTCAGGTGGTAAAAGCAGTTTTTAGTCAATTGACGACAATGACCCTCCAAAGACATGGACTGATCAAAAACAACCCCAAGGTTTCTGAGGCTGGTTTTAACAGATGAGCCCAGATCACCAAGAGAGTTTTTAATTAGAGGGATGTTTTTATCAGGAGCAATGATCAGAGTTTCTGTTTTGTTTGAATTTATCTGGAGATAATTTGATGACAACCAGTTTTTAATACAGGATATACAATCTTAGATAAAAAGTGAAACTCTGAGTCATTTAAGGAGCAGTACAACTGGATATCGTCAGCATTAAAATGATAAGACACATTTTTAAAACCACGGATCAACCGACCAAGAGGCATCAGATACATTAAAAGC
Source organism: Gouania willdenowi (assembly GCF_900634775.1). Lineage (NCBI taxonomy): Eukaryota > Metazoa > Chordata > Actinopteri > Blenniiformes > Gobiesocidae > Gouania > Gouania willdenowi. The sequence continues at coordinate 18,977,437 of NC_041058.1, read as the reverse complement.
AAAACAGGCCCCAGAACAGAGCCCTGGGCGACTCCACATGACACGTTGGACATATTAGACATAACATTGTTAATAGCAACCTTAAAAGTTCTTCACCAGAAAACCCCATCTCAGATTTGAGTCGATCAACCAGTATACTGTGATCTACAGTATCAAAGGCAACTGTCAGAACAAGTAAAACTAAAACTGTGTAATGACCAGAGTCAGCCATCATCACGTCACTAGAAACTTTCAGAAGAGCAGTTTCAGTGGAGTGGATTGATCTAAAACCAGATTGATATTTATCATAAAAATCATGCTGTTCTATGTGTGAGGTTAGCTGCTTAGCAACCACTTTCTCCATGATTTTAGACATGAAGGGAAGCTTAGATATGGGCTGGTAGTTTATAGGCTCCCCCGGATCAAGATTGGGTTTTTTTAAGAATGGGGTTTATTGTCGCATGTTTAAAGAAGCTGGGGACTGAGCCAGATAAAAGTGAGATGTTTATCAATTTTACCACCCAAGGACCGACAACATCAAAAACATTTAAAAGCAGAGAAGTAGGAACAATGTCTACAGTGCTCGATGAGGGTTTCATTTTTCCTACTAAAGCTTGAACATCCTGTAGGCTGACAGGAGTGAAGGAGGACCATGAGCTCACAGGGGCTGATGCAGTGCACAAGCTAACCAAGGGAGGAGTGATGCTAGCCCTGATGTCTTGTACTTTGTTTACAAAAAAGTTTAAAAAATTGTTACAGTCCTCCTGTGTGTGTACAGGCACATGGGACGGTGAGGGTGCAACAAGATTTTCAATAGTATTGAACAAAACCTTGGGGTTTCTCTTATTTTGCAAAACAAGATTAGTGAAATAAGCAGAGCGGGCTCTATTATCTTTTCTTTTAAATGGAGTCAATGCACCTCGAGTATAGTGGTTTTCCACAAAAGTTCCACTTTCCGGCAGCTTCTCCTAAAGCTAAAAATAGCTTCATTCATCCACGGACAAGGTTTCTTATTAGAACCTGGAGTAAAGTTTGTCATAAAAGTGTCAACATCATCACAACTAGCAGTTGGGTCAAAAGAGGCAGAATTAGAATTATTAGGGGCTTGCATTTGGGTTTTAGCAGATTACGTTTAAAATAATAAATGGACAATTAATTAATCATTTTTGTCATTATTATTAGTATCAGAAAGTATTTTGTGTACAATTTATGCATCTTCTAAAACTTTAGAAAACATTGAATACAATATGCATGCAATAGTTTCAACAGTTTTATCAGCTTTTTATCAATCCTTAATATACAATAGATGGGAGGTGGAAGCTTTTATCACATTAGGGGTCACCAAACATTAAGAATAATGATCAATCTGAGCATTAATACAGGAAAGAACAAAGGAGTTTGTCTGTTGTTGTTGGTGGTTTTGGAGTCATTTTGTGTATTCTGTTGTCATTTTTGTATTTTTTTTCTTTGCTTGTGTGTTTTCGAGTAAATCTTTGTATATTTGTTGTCTTTTTGTGCAATTTTTGGAGTCATTTTTTGTATTTTTGCTGTTGATTTGTGTATATATCCATCAGTTTGTGTGTTTGTGTTTGTGTTTGGGGACAGCACAATACAAGACCGAGTGTCACATGTGGCCCCCGGTCCACCAGTTGCCCACATCCTGCAATCGATGAACAGAAGTTTGTGAGTTGTGAGTATAGTAGCTACTGGAAATATCTCTGTTTTTAAGTAAAATAAGCTAGATGTGTCTTTTATTTAAAAGGTTGTATATTCTGAAACAGAGAAACACTGTTTATCTTGTGCTGAGGTCAACTAAAGCTTTATTTTGGTTGAAGAGTTTGTTTATTCCTCACACAGCTCTTTGTTTTAAAAACTGTGTTTCTGCCTAAATGAGAGAATATTTGTTATTTGCTCCTTTGTGCTATACAGACATTGTTTGATCAGATGCTTATTTGTAATCTGACCAACTTCCTTAGTATTATCTGTAAGTTTACCAATTATTATTATTAATAGTGTCTTGTTCTGTCATTTTATTTTGTCGCTGCCCAACACTTTTGCTGTTTAAAGATGTCTTCCTGGATAATGGAACCTTTATCAAACCTGAGGTCAAAAATCACAGCATCTTTTTAACTCACGTTGCTTTCAAATGTCATTGTTTGGTCTGGAGAACGACCTTGAGGTCAAGACAAAATGTCGCAGGATGCCCCAGGAGAGTCAGAAAAACTGGGTTCATGTGATCTGAAACACATCCAGGCCACTTATTAAATAAAGTTAGCCAAACCAATTTATTATCTACGCTAAAGTAAACATTATGGAAATTGTGACAGTTTTAGATACAAGTATTTAAATGCAAATGATCTGTTGTAAAAGTAGTTTCATTTCTTTTGTCCTCCATAGCTCAGCAGTGTTTAATATTCTCAATTTACGGTCATCCAGTCAACTTTTGAACTAGAATAAATAGATATACACATGGGTTTTTGAAGCATATCTAGAATTTTCTAGACTGCAGGAAGCAAAACAGGTTTTTCATTAAAAAGGTTAACACAACAATAGCCCCAGTAATGAATTTGCCAGCAGTATTATTTACCTGGCTTCATTTTCTTTGTAAAGCTTTACTCATGTAAACAGACCTGATTCACCCTGGGCATGCAAACCAATAATAATAATAATAATAATAACTCTGTGACACATGATGGCATTTGAATTCATGAATCCTGAATCTGTGAGAATGATTTGCTGATATCAGCTGAAAGATATATAATTGTAGTCTTAACCAAAAGACACTAATAGTTCTTACAAATAATTTCAACGTTTTGATGAAATTGGGCCAGCATTTACATTTATTCATTTATTGAGGAGGAAAACTAGGGGGGAAGTACCATATGATATTCCTCACAATCTAATTTATGGTGGGCTCCTGTCCCCTCTTTCTCCCCATAACTACAAACCCAACACTGACATTTAAAAATAGGAGGCAGATAGGTAAAGCCCAATCACTTTTCTTGAACCATCACATTTTTCATCGGTTATATAATAAAAGCCAACAATTATTCTATGAAATGAGTTTCAAATGAAAATAAAATCAATTTCTTCCTGATTAACAAAAAAACAATTGTGATTAAACTATAAACTATGTTTGCATTTCAGTAAAAATCGATGATTATTATATGTGTTAAATGATCTAAAATATCTTGTTTTGCGTTATATACCTGCCACTGGTGGAGTCTATAGCTGACAATAGATGTGGTCTAAAAAAAATATTTAATGAAATTATTTTTGCTCAGATAATGATACATTTTTATATTACATTATTATATGTTTATATATGTAAGTCTTTGTTTAATTCAAAGTGCATAATTAGGGCTTTGAATCCAAGTTACAAGCTTTTCTGAGTGGATTTTGTGCTCCAAAGTGTACAAGATTATACTTGGAGGTGCTAGCATTCTTTCAAACTAGAAATGATTAATACATAAGCAAATATCTGCATTTATCCTTTACATAACCCACCTATTGATATTGTTAAATGGTTTTTGAAGTTATCAGCATTTACAGTCACCAATGTACGTCTGACTGCTCAGTTTACTGCGCTGGTAAATCTGGACATAAGTCAACCTCAATATAATAAAAATGTGTATCCAATTTTTCTCAAAAGCGTGTAACAAAGACAAATCAAATTAATTTAAACTCGTGCCAAAAAAAGAAAAAAAAAACTCAATTAGAGTTTGAGCTAGGGATACAACTTTTTCACTTTCGATACAATATCGATATTGCAACCAATACGATATCAGCAACAATCACACATACTTTTATTACTTATTTTGCAGTGCGGAATGTTAGAAAAGGCTTGATTAATTGATGTCACTCAAACAGAGAACAATAGTCAGCAACAGTGGGTATGAGAAAAACTGACCCATTTATTATTAACCAATCGGTTACATAAAGTATAACCTTCAACATAATATCAACAGTATTCTATAATTGAATAAATATAATATATATCGGGGATGCAGATGCAGTCCAATAAAATCCAATATTTGTTTTCGGGCTGATATCGGACCGATATCCTATATCAATATCGGATTGAGACACCCGTATTTTGAACCATAAAAAAAGCCAAAACCACCACTTTAAACACTGTTAACATCCATATTCTGACAGACTTTTACCGTACCTTAGTGTCGTTGAATGTTATTGAGAGGGGCATGTGCAATTTTATTGTACTTGTACAATGACAATAAAATTATTCTATTCTGTATTACCTTGTAATGCTGTCATTAATATTTCAAACCTTATTGCCACAGTGATTCTATAAACCAACTTATAGAAACCAATTCTAATATATTATATATGTATATATTAGAGGTGTCAAACATTTAATTATTTAATCGCGATTAATCACGCGACTTCCATAATTAACTCATGATTAATCGTCATTTAATCGCATAATTTGTATCTGTTCTGATTGTACATTAAAAGGATATTTTTCAACTTCATAATCTTATAAACATAGGAGTGGACCAATATGCTTACATTATGCAAAATATTTATCATTGCAACATTTAAAACTCAGCCTAACAGGATTCACCAAATGGACACATTAACATGAATTCAAAATCGACAAAGTAGTGTCCAACTCAACATTTGGAAAGAATTATTAAACATCCAGTTTTCAAAGAGCTTAAAATAAATAATTGATCCTTCTGCATCACAGCAGAGACATTTTCAGTTCGTCATCTAAACGTACCACCTCAAAAGCAAATAGCACACAATATGATTGTGCCTAACCACCTCACATGGGTAGAAATAAAACATAACACAAAACACAAAATCTCCACAATGCTAATCGGCCTGCAGGATGTAGCCACCCATTTAGCGATTGCTGTTGAAAGTTTGTTGCTTGTCGATTTGTCCAGTCTCCTCTGTAAACAATCCAACGTGGTCTGCCTTTGGTGTGGAGGGGGTGGGGCCACAGCATCGGCTGTATGGTTAGCAAGCTGGTGATATTTTAGACTTGACGTACCTCTATGATATGGCAACTCACACCGACAATTTATTATGAAACAGATTGATTTATTGCTTGTGTTCATTGAAAAATACACGACAAGATGCCAGTGAAAAAATAATCTCATATTAAATCGCAATCGCAATAGAGAGTTTTCACCGACGTCCCTTTCTGGGCAGTAACCCGGATGCGCGGCCATGTTGGAGGTAAGCGGTTGTTCACACTACATGTTGGAGGCTCACAGAGGTGTACTCTGTGATGGATAAATCACATAAAAGCTCCTCAAAATGCATATCATGCCCTTTCCTGCGGACTTGGTCCGCAGGAAAGGGCATGATATTTGGAAAAGATACGCTTTATTGGTGGTGCAGATCCATACGAGTCGGCTTCCTCGTCTTGGATCAATGACGACCCGGAGAGTCTTCCGTCTATTATGTATTTAGATATCGTCAACTACCTGGATTTCACCAAGTCCATACACAGCGGAAGACCTTAAATCTTATAGAAGTTTGGAGGTGGGCTGCAGCTGCAGAGGCTCACGTTAGCAACGGATATACTGTATGTCAGCAGAAAACTCAGTCAGTTCTAATAATTTCACAGTGAACCTGCAGCGTAGTTGCTCTAAAATAGTGTACGACCGCCAGACAATCCTAGATTCAGGCAAATCAAACAGTTAGATGTGATTACTCTGGACCTCGAGCCTCGGATTGCTATGCCGACTACATCTAGCGGCCTACGAAGCAGCAAAGCCTCATACCAGCAGTGTCCGCCAGTGGAGGAGATGTGTGATCAGAAGTAGGAGCAGGGCTAGCAACCAAGCTAAAAGCTAATCCTCAGAGAACGCCGCTTCCTTCCATCCTGTGTTCTAATGTCCGCTCCCTGGAGAACAAACTGGACTACCTGAGGCTGGATTTAAATGTAAGATGGGAGATGAGAGCGGCGGTGTTTGCATAAACACCAATAACAACTGGTGCAACAACGGTGAGCTCGTCTCATGTCGCTGCTCCTGATGTAGAACTACTGACTATAAAATGTAGGGATGTAACGATTCACTCAACTCCTGATACGATTTGATTCACGATACTGGGTTCACGATACGATTCTCTCACGATTTATTTTACAAAATGAGACTGTAGACAAATTTTTTTTTGGGGAAAAAAACTAGAAAATACTGTATTATTTTCCTTTTATATTTAATTGTCAAAAGAATCCCTTGGTAAACTATTCAAAACAATGCAATTTAACTAAAAATAAATCTTGAATGAAATAAATAAAGGAATAATACAAATGAAAATGAAGCCTATTAATTTAAATTCTGGTTCTATAATAAACAAAGCAAAACTGCATAATAGTTATTTTTCTTTTAAAAGTGCAACTGAAAATGTATTTTGTGCCTTAACAATTGGACTTTAAAAAAAAAAAACGTGATTGCACTGATTTACGTCATATTTGTTTGGACCAGCAGAGGGCGCTGGTAACACAGTGGTCGGTTGGCATGCAGATATCTTGCCGTGAAGAAGAGAAGCTATGCTAGCAGACAGAGCTAATAGAAAAACGTGACTTTTACAGATATTCAAGTAATATTACCAATATTCTTTCGGTGCTAAAGGGGTAATGAATCATTTATTAACATATTTAAGAGTAGAAGGCGGCCAGAAAGAAAGTATTAGCAGACTCCGCCCGCCGCCAACACTTCCGGATAGCGCCCTCTGCTGGTTAAAAAAAGTACTGCGATTCAATTGTCAGAAAATCGATATCAACCGTGATACCTATGAATCGATTTTTAACTGCCTTACGATTAATCGTTACATCCCTAATAAAATGCAGACATTGTTCTTCCCTGATCTGTTATAACTTTTGGCAATCTTTAAAATTCTACGTTTTTCACGGTCTGACCGAAAAGTACAGCCAAAAGCACGGCAATAGTTCATCATTTCTTCTCAAAATTCGGGATTTGCTCGTTTGTGTGCTGTTTGTAAAACTGCTGCTCATCTCCAAAATGGCGACTTCCGGGTTGATGACATGGTAGATGACGCGCCGTGAAAACCCTCTATATTGAGGGAAAAAAATCGCAATCAGATTATTTTCCAAAATTGTTCAGCCCTACTGTATATATAATGCAAATGTGGGAAGTATAGCTGCTTCATAGTAAAATGGCTGTGATAAAATGGCAACTTTTATACTATTTCTCCATAAACAAACATTAGGGGTTTGAATCACTGTGTCTATCTTATCTCAGAAGTGGTGTTTCATTTGGTTAAGATCAATATTGTGTTCAACACACTTGTAACTATGTAAATTATTGGAAAAACTCCAATGAGTTGTGGTGAATGTGTTGTCTATCCATCCATTGCCGATGATCAGCCTGTAAACACAAACCACGTGACTCGCAGCCTGTCAGGAGCCGCTGCATCGAGACGGAGGGGAAGTTCACTGGTAGCAGCTGTGCTAGCATGTAACCGTTTACTTGTGGGCTACAATATCGCAGCGGGAAAGGGGTAAGATTTTTACACAAATATATGCAAAAATATTAGATTGGTCAAGCTGCAGGCTTTGCAGCACATGTATAGATGCTCAGCTATGTAGCGTGTATTGTGACCGCGCTGAGACAACAAACAAACTTGGTATTCAGGGCCTATGCTAAAGCTACTTAGCTAGACGAGCCCTTCTTCAAACGTTTACCCTCTAGGACTAGTAATGCACATGTTGTCTATGCAATGGCACGTTGATATATGGTATTTAGTTGACCTCACATTATCAACATAGTTTGAGATGTTCCTAAAACCTGTAAGTTACGTTGGGCAATGACTTCCTGCCTAAGTTACCGTTAGCACACGTTTGAAGCGGATTATCGTTAGCTGTTTTCGCACGTTAGCATGCTAAACGGCTAACGCCTCATTAACGCAACCTTCTCTTAAACGCCACAGAATCCTTATAGCTTACGTGTTTTCTACTATTTAATTCTCTGCTTAAGGGATACGTGAGTGCCCAGCAACTATTAAAGCGTGTGTGAGGGCGAAGTGTGTAAATAAGGCCTAGTTATCCAGGCTATGTTGTCGTGGTTACGGGGTTTATAAACTTGTAAAGTCAGCTTGTTGCTCACCAACGTGATTAGCTCAGCTAGCGCGTTGGAGTATTTGCTTCTGATTTGATACACTTCTGACTTGCTTTTACAAAAAATAACGTTACAGACTCAGGGCTATGACTTCATGCAGCAGGATCTCAGCGTTTATACTGTTATAGTCCGGTTATAAACTGCCACATTCCCAATAAGTTAGTCAGTTAGCGCTCCGGATGTTTTTACTGATCTTTAGAACCTAATAATTGTGCACTCATGTCTTCTATATTGGTCCTCTGGATCTAGTTACACTAGAGCTTCTACTGGGATGTGAACTTAATGCATGCTCGTCCTCTATTCTTAATCATTTTATTGTTGATTTAACAATGTTTTTATTGTTTCATCTTTGGGTAAAGTTGGCAGCTGTATTTACCACTGCTCTTCATTGTTGGTCCCTATGTAGCTTTATGCTTTATTGCATCGAAATGGAGACATTAGGTCATTGTCAGGCCTTTCTGAAGAGCTCCACAATGGCACATTTTGTAGTTTCAGATGCGTTAAAACAGTAGGATTACTAATACATGCTGGGTGGGGTTTGTCTAGGACATATGTGTCAAGCTCAAGGCCCGGGGGCCAAATCCGTTCATTTAGAGCTGTGTTTCTCAAATGGGGGTACTTGTACCCCTAGGGATATGCAATGGCACTGCAGGGGTACTTGAGAGAGAGAGGAAAATTAACAAATGTCAGTCTAAATGGTAAAAGAAAGTGTCTATAGATACTTTAAACGTAGCCATAGCCGCCGGGGGCTATGGGTATGTTGCTGGACCTTTTCTACATAAGCGTAACAGGGCTCAAGATTGTGAGTAAATTGGTCGCATATGCTACTATTTTTTCAGTGTGTGCGAGTAAAAATTTAATCTGGTTGCATCTGTGCGAGTTAGGAAGGTGCAATATTTTATTGTTTATGATTTATCGTCAAAACATTCTCACGGGTAAGAATATGTCATCCCTCGATATAAACTATAAATTCCCATGTCGGTATTTAGCGAGGGCCATGGGCCATTTGTCCCTCAATTTAGCCAAGAATGCGGAAACAAACGGGACAAAACTGCCCGTTTGTTGTCAACAACTTATTTTTCTCTGGAGCGGAACGCTGTTTACAGAAGCTCCACGGTGTGCACCGCCACTGTCCCCCACACACATCGCTGTCTGTGTGTGTGAGGTGCTCGTCACGGCTACTTGAAGCTGCTGTGCTGCGATACATCATGGACCACTACTTGGTTAAAACCAGACAACCATCCAACAAAGAGAACCGATTCAGATCCACCCAAAGTTCCACAAACACAGGGACAGAGCTAACGCTAACCACTCTATATAAGGAATAGACCAAGTAAAAAGTACACGTACTGTCATAAAGCCACAGACAGCCATCATTTGTTTATGGTCAGATTTAACACTATACTATAGAAACTATTAAAAATCAATCTATTCAGGTGCCACTAAATCAGTGTTTTTCAACCTTGGGGTCGCCTTCCGGTTTACAAAATGAAAGTTCGTTGGAGCAACATTATTAGAATGTTACATTTGAACAACATCTCATCAGAACTACAGAAGATCTGTGGGAAAAGTTGTTGTTGTGGACGAGACCATTAATGCCAGGGATTGTAGAGTCTGAAACATCGTAGTTTAATGATAACTTCTGATACCGTCAAATTTTCTGACCCATAGTGGTGAAATAACTGACGTTTCCTTGTGTTCATTTAGTTTTGTGTAATCATTACGATCTGGAATGACGTCATCAGGATAATTTAAATTAGGTTAATTTAAACTAAGTTGAACAAAACTTAATCAATAAACCTGATCAGATTCAGTAAACCATTGATCCCTGAAAGGAAATTGGGTGACATTAATGTTGTTCTCATACATATTTATATGACATATAAATAATTAAAAAGGAGCAGTCAGAATAATTCATGTCACTACAACTTATATCTACTTTTTAACTGTATCTTTCTTTATTTTTGAGAGATATTTGTTTATTTTTTTTTATTTATTAGTATTTATTTTGTTTCCTCACAGGAGTTGAAAACTAATATTTAAAAAAAAAAAAAAAAAAAAAGACAAATATTAAAAAAAAAAGAAGATGGAATTAAAAAAATTAAAGTGGATTTTATAGGGCCCTAGGTTTACATTATTAGTCTATCTACTGTGGCTAAGCAGACTTGTGCCATTAGGACAATAATTCATTTGTTGTGGGTTTATCCACATTAATGCACTTCAGTTTTTTTTGGAATGCATGTTTTGTGTTGTTTTAAAGCCTAACATAAATGAAAAACTTTGTTGTGCTTTTTTGAAAAGCAAAGGCTACTAGAATATTTGAAAAATGTCAGAATATTCAATAAACATTTACTTTCTTTCAAAAACATGTCTAAAAATGTATTCTAGGCTATTTATTCACTATCAAAGGTCCCATATCATGCTATTTTTCACCCATTTGCATTTGTTCTACGAACCCCAAAAACTTACTATTTGAGTTTTATTTTCCCAAACTTGCTTGTTTTCCAGTTAAAGCCTCTGAAAAGTCACTATCTGAGCAACTCTACACAAACAGGCTGATTTGCATCTTACTTATGCATATTCACGAGTGGGCGTGTCTATAGACGGGACACTGAATTCCTCCTCCCCGCACGGTGACATAGGGCCAGAGGATGGTCCGCCCTCCTCCCACCCACTCCGTAGCTGAGCTCATGCTGCTTTATAAACATGACAGAGCGTGGGGGCAGGGCGTTTTCTGGTACATACATAGACTGTAGAAAATACATACATAGCACTGTGTGAAGGACGCTGAAATGCTCACCTTTATGGGCGTGTCTGTTTACATGCTACCATGGCAGAGAGCTTCCTGGAGGCGTGGCTTCTCTAGCTCAGTGCTGCATCAAATTCATCATCAAAGTGGGAGCGCGTCATCAAATTAGAGCGAGGTGTTGGGCTTGCCCTGCAGTAAGAAAGGAGCAAATCACCCTCTAACTAACGATTGAGGGAATCAATGAAAAAAACACTTTGGGCATGTGTATGAAGCCCATATAGCACTTTTATGATGTTTAAAACACAGAAAAGTTGATTTAGCTTAACAGGGGCCCTTGTTCATAATATCAAGGAAATGTAAGTGAATTCAAGTTTACGTTCACTGAATGCTTTGATATTGTCGGGCTCTTATACATTATATGTAATTTATACCTGGATGTGCAAACTAGGGCACATAACACATTAAAGTTGAATCTGTTCTTTTTTTTTAGCCTAAAATCTGACAATCTGTGGCACACTTGAGATCAAACTGGTCTGTATGTGGCCCCTGGACTAAAATAAGTTTGACACCCCTGGTCTAGGGCCAGACTTGGAGATCTGTGTTTTGACTAACTGAGCCACTATTTACTTTACTCAACTTCTGTGTTCAGGGTCATTCCCGCTCACAGAGGGCAGAGTGCATTACCAACAGGTCACCAGCCAATCTTGATATACAGTATAAAGACAGCTGGTTACAGGCACATTCATTCACACATTCAGTTTAGACATTCCAGTGTATTCCGTATATTTTAGTGAAAGAAACCACAAACTTCATTGGTTTGGAGTATGAAAATGTAAAACAATATTTTTTTCAAATTCTGTGTTTTCCACATTCATTTTATGAAATTTTGATTTTTAGAAATGTTTTCTCAATTCTTTCAGAAAATATTTGTTTGCAACTCCTGTGAAGAAACAAAATAAATGATAATATTAATAATAATAAAAAGAAAACCAGAATCAAACAAAAATGTGTCAAAATAAAAATATAATTTAAAACTATGTGCAAGCTACAGTTTTAAATCCCTGGTAAGATAACTATATCAACAAAAACACTTCTGGAAGAAAATAAATATTTTAATTTAATTTAATTAAATATGCATGCTTTATGTGTGGCAAAAAAATAGCAATTAGCATGTGTTGACCACATGATCGTGTGCTATCAAATTCAAGTTACTTTTGGTAGCCTTTCAAATGCATTATCTAAAAAAAAATCTTCTTTATATAACATTGTGTTCATGTAAACTGAGATGTGTAAGAATTTGAAGATGCAAGATACTGTTTTATTTCTTGATGTCAATTTATTTTATTTTTATTTTAAACTGTTATAATTTTTTTATTTACATGATCAGTGTAAATCCAATCAAATTAAATCAAACATTATTCTATATAACTTTAACTGTATAGAATTTAATACACTGTATTGTCTTCATTGAGAAGGTATTTTTTTGGCTCCAGGAGGACTTTAATCCAGGTGAGGTGAGGCAAAATGGTTCCTTTGAAAAAAAAGGTTGCAGACCCCTGACCAGGGGAAGAGGGTTAGGAGACCCCACTTTAAGAGCTGGACCCTCTGAATTGAATTCCATGGGGCGAAGCAATGCAGATGGTAAGTTAGTTATGCTACGGTTAAGGTAATTCAAGTACAGCCTTTCTGCAGAAGAAAAAAAAAAAAAAAAAAAAAAAAAAGAATACATGTAAGTTGTCATGCTTTGCTGTTATTTAATTTTTTTTGTTACGTTTTCTTTTAAAATTATATAAAATAAATGACCTGTTATTTCAGCCACTGCTTGTTGCAGAAAAACTTAATATTGTCACTGAAAACTGAAAACATTTGGCAAATATCTCAAGTAATTGTTCATACAAAGCTACAGTACGCCAGTTAAGTCAACTATTCATCAGCATGCATGGCTATGCTGTACCCCCCTTTTTTTAAAAAAAAAGGGTGTGACTAAGTTCTGTGCTGGTATGACCAACTGAAAAAGTTGGTCACACCAGTGCAGTTAGTGTAGAGCCCTGATTAGAGCAGCATTATTTTCCCCTTAGGGATCAATGGTTTACCGACTCTGATCAGGTTTATTGAGGAAGTTTTGACCAACTTCATTTAAATTAACCTAATTTAAATGATCCTGATGACATCATTCCAAACCATAATGATTAGACTAAAATAAATGGAAACAAGGATGCATCGGTTATTTCACCATTACGAGCCAGAATGTTTTACACAAGTATTTAGATAAATCATAGAAGCTATCAAGTTATCGTGAATCTACAATGTTTAAGACTCTACAATCCCTGGTATTGGTGGTCCGGTCCACAACAACAGAAACCTTTTTCCCACAGATATTCTGTAGCACTGATGAGATGTGTTGCTCAAACACTCTGAGCAGGTGAAGCTGTGATTCCGTTAGTGGAAATTATAGGGCCCTAAATATATGGATCATGGATTGATAAGACAATCAGGCTGGAATCAACTTCCACCATTTTAATCTTAACACTCATGACCTTTTAAACTGAAAGCATACCTGAACAGCAAACCTTAGTTGTGATTTTTTTAGGCCTGGCTACTGGACTCAAAACGCAACTCACTTTGTTCTTCTCATAAGGACTGTGCGCCACGAGTGCTCTCGTAGTGGCCACACTACGAGGGAAGGGGCGGAGCCTATGTGAATGCCACGTGCCTGTCAGTGACCAGGGACCCTTGTCATGTTGTAGGCATGCCCCCGCGCTTTCCGAAAATGTATAGTTCATGGTACTCAAAAAGGGGGAGACACTGTTTTTGGGCTGGATTATTCTTTCTTTCTTTCTTTCTTTCTTTCAAATCTTGAAAATCGTCAGCTCAAACTTTAACACACTCCTCCTGGAGCTACTACTGCTACGAGTACTACTACTACTCCAACATGTTCTTGGATGTGTTAGTACAACAACAAAAATCATAAATGTCTAAGTTTATATCTCAATAGTACATTTCTGTCTAAACAAAAAAATAAGGCAATGATAGTATAAAATTCACTGTTATGTCTTGGAAAGAACTTGAGGCAGTGCATCGAAGGCAGCACAGCAAAGGTGGCACAGCAAAGGCGGCGTGGCGAAGCCGAGGGCTGTTTATTGCGGCTTGTTGCTATATTTGTTGTTCTTCTTGTGTACACTAGTTAAAATCGCTACTCCTCCATTATTTGTGAACAGATCAGGATGAAATTTGGTAGGTATAATTTATGGATGTCTACGTATCGAAAAAAGAGTTGATTTCTCATTTATTTGCGAGTCAAATATTACGATGGTTGGTGGTGCCTAGTCATTGGCACATACCAATATATAAATGGGGCCCATTACTCCGTACTTGTCACGGGGGCGCCAGGGGGACCCCGGAGGCCCCATTCTTCAAATGACTACTCTTCCCTATGTTCCCGTTAGATGGGTATGCAGTTTGGTAAGAATACTCTATGAATAAATATGATGAGATGCTCAGAGCCCTTTTTTTAAACGGGGCCCGGAGCCCCACCCCTCATTTTCGGTAATTTCGAAATTCATGGGAACATAGTCGTGTGATATATTGTTTTAAACGTATTTCAACGTACATTACGATTATGCCTCGCACAATTTGTTTAGGGTCCCTGGGGCCCACCCCCCTTTTTAGGCAATTTCCATTAAAGTCTTTTCTCATTTGTTTGTGAGTCAAATATTGCGACAGTTGATGGTGCCGAATCATTGATACATATCAATATATGAATGGAGCTCATTACTCTGTATGTGCCACGGGGGCACCAAATGACTACTTCTTTATTAATGCTCGTTTAATTGGGCTGTAATTTGACATGGATATTTTATGAGCGGATGTCAAGAGCCTCTCGAAGACCTTTTTGAAAGTGGGGGGCTACGGGGGCCCACCCCCTTTTCCGGTCTAAATCTATCGGAATATAGTGGTGTGATATATTGTTTCAAAGGCAATTCAATGTAGATTACCATTTTACGTCACACAATTTCATTTGTTTTACTCAGTGGATCCGAGTCATTTCACTGAATTCTCGGGAACATGGTATGTGCTATTCGGCGTGGAGACATTCCGCGGGCCCGGTCGTAGTTCATTCGAACTTGTTAAAATATGTGGCTTAAAATAACAACCTCTGCTATTCTTACACCTTTTGTTTTGATGCAGGAAGGCTGCAGCATTCATGGATATGGTGGACACCTTTAACTATTTAATACCCAGTGACCAGTTGGATGACTCCCCAATAATAGGTCAGAAGCTGGAATGTGAAAGTCGTAATGAGTTTGGGACTGGAATCGGACTTGAAGACTCACTGAAGAATATGCTGAGTGACACAGATCCCATGTTTGGATGTTCAAGCACCCAGTTCAACCTGCTGGACCACGAAGACCCTGCTTTTCAAATTGCAGGCTCGGCAAGTATGTCCATAAAACGGGGGCCCAAAGTATCACCAGTACCATTACCTAACATGGGCAGCCCTCATTGATGTAATGACTCATGGTTTGTAAAGGTTAACATAATAATTCCAGCACTTTCATTTTGTATTTTTATTTGAAATATATTGTATGTTGGGGTTTTGTTTATTTAGACAAGTTTTTTTCAGGAAATTTTATTTCCTGACATGTTTCGACTGTCAACTGCCAGTCTTCCTCAGAGGTAAGGATACATCCAAGCACCTCTGAGGAAGACTGGCAGTTGACAGTAGAAACATTGCAGGAGATAAAATTTCCTGGAAAGAACTTGTCTGAATAAACAAAACTTTAACATAACATATTTAAAGGTCCCATATCATGATATTTTTCACCATCTCCATTTGTTCTAAGAACCCCAAAAACATAGTATTTGAGGTTTTTTTTTTTTTTTTTAACTTGCCTTTTTTCCTTTTAGCCTCTGAAGAGTCCCTTTCTGAGCAACTCTACACAAACAGGCTGATTTGCGGCTTACTTATGCATGGACGTGTCTATAGACGGGACACTGACTTCCTCCTCTTAAAAAGTCTTGAATTTAATATGACTGAAGCTGTAGGAACCCTGTTACATGTGATTATTTGAGCCTCTTTTGTTGATTAAAAGTAATAAAAAACCCAAACTACCTTGGCTTTTACAGGCCCAGACGTTGGTTCAGCATCTGCAGGCCTCACTGCTGGACTGACTCTTCAAGAGCCGACTGAATTTAAGCGACCTGTTGGCAGACCAAAGAAGAATCCACTTGATTTAGCGTCTGGTAAAATGATGCTGAGAAATGCTTCTTCACATATAATCTAATGTAGGTCATTTTTAAACTGATTAAAAATGTCATATTTTTATATGTTTTGCATCTATTTACAGAAAGTGAAGGAAGTCAGTGTAAACAACCCAACACGCAGAGGCGAGCAGACAGGAAACCAACCAACAGGCTCTCCGAGACATTTCTGATAGAAAAAGGAGTGAAAGGAGTGCCACTGAAAAACAAATTAACCCTTGGAGGACGTATTAACGTTAATGACCTTGAAGGTGCATTGTGGCTAAATCCTACAGTTGTATTGAGACGCCTGACTGTCACAATTGGAGGGTTCCGGATTGAGTTGCTTCCGGGACCTTCATACTCACAAACTGTAGATACAGCCACACCTGAAGGCTTTGATGGTTTTGCGTACGACGGGGACATCAGTTACAGTATTTTACCAGATGAAACTGTCAACGATTCCAAGTCCGTGATAGAGAATGTGGGGAGGAGCTCAGCTGATGATTCTTCTCTTGGGTTGGGGCCATATGTGAATCCTAATGATGTACAAACCCCCAATGGGACATTGATCGGGAGCGCTTGCCCACAAGAGACAAAAGTTGAGAAAAAAGATCTTCCCCTGAAACAAAAGGCCGTCACAAAAGGAAAGGATAATATCAAAAAGGCAGCAGTTGTGTGTAGTAAGACGGACAGTAAGGAAACGCAACAGACTGTAGCTGCTGCTGTAGCCAAAACAGTGCTCAAGTCTAAACAAGAGCTGATACTGAACAAAGATAAAAACGTGGTTTTGGGTAAACCAAGCAGCATGAGTAAAGAACAGAAAGGACCACAGAACACACTACCGAAAGCTTTGCAAAGAGGCGATGAGCACAAGATGAAATCACTGAAAGAGAAGCAAAACATTGCACCTCTAAAAAGGCCTGCGAGCAACCCCCAAAGTGAACATGCTTCTAAAGTGCAAAAGATACAGGGTACAGGAAACGATAAAGTCGGCCCAAAGTCACCCAGTGCTTCCAATCCTGTCGGAAAAAACCTAGCTTCTACTCATCGTACTGGTGAGCATCCCGGATTCAACAAGCAAGCTCATCTTAACAGCTCCAAAGCCGAGTCTGCACCAACGACACACAGTCAACAAGGCAATAATGTAAAAACACTGGAGGATGGGGTTCAAGAAAAGTCCAAGGTGAAAAAACCCGATAAAATAATTCAGAGACAGAAAAGCAGGAATTCCAGGAGCATCTCAGTGGAAGAGCCACAGCTTTTTATCCCAGACAACGCGCCTGTCGTCAAAAAAGAAAATCCTGAGGAGCAGCCGGCCAACACCAACACAGAGACAGTGTGGGATGGAAACAACTGCTGTGGTTTGTGCAAAAAGCATCACAATAACATGTACGTACTATTCTCCTTACCTACATACAGAGTAGGGCTGGGCAATATATCAAGATTCAAAATATATTGAGTTTTCTATTTTGGCGATATAGAAAATTACATTATCTTCTATATCGATATATATATTTTTATAGCTTATTTTGTATTAAAATACTCATTATAGGAGTCGCTGCTTTCACTACTTCACAGAACAGCATTAAAAGCACTGTTAAATGGATTACTGAGTGTTCTAACCTGCTAGACCTGCCCCTAAGCATCCACACTACAGAACTCACTCAGACATGCTGTCCCTTAGAGAGAAAAAAAAGCCAAAAGTGGCACATTCTGCAACTGTTTAATAAATATGCCTGTGTGGAATTTTTCTTTGGCAAACTGAACCCTAATTTGATTCTGGTCAGACTTTATTTGAATTAAAATTATCGAGATATATATCGTGTACAGTATCGCCATTTTCAGAAAAAATATTGAGGTATGAGTTTTGTTCCATATTGCCTAGCGCTACAGAGGTATTCATTTATGATGGAGTGTTTGAGCCTCATTCAGAATAGTTAATCAAAAATGTGATTTATTTATGTATTAATTTTCAGGTTCATGGTTGGTTGTGGTCGCTGTGATGACTGGTTCCACGGCGACTGCGTTGGTCTGGACCTTACTAAAGTGCGTGAAATGGAGGAGCAGGACCAGATGTATGTGTGCTTGAAGTGTTGTGAGGAGGAAAGTAAGAAGCCCGAGGCGGAGCCGGAGCCTCCGTGTGCACCCAAGCCAGAGGTACAAATGAAGAGCGAGGCACCGGCGGATCATAAACGGTACCTGAACTCTCAGCCAGGACCGTCACGCCCAGTCAAACTAGTAAGGAAGGTAGGCATCACAACTGTGAGCAATGACAATCAGTGAAAGTAAAAAACCTTTTTTATGTACAGATTATTCTATGATTTGTCCCCCCAGCTAATTCATCCTCTGACATTAATTACCACTGTACAATGGTTGGTTGTCTTTTCTTTCTCCCTCCCTGTACATTGTTTGTGCAAAAGGTGTGCACATGGGTGTGTGGTTCACATGGCACACTCACCAAGCTCCAATACAGTGTCACATCATAAATTCAGTGTTCACATCACTCAAATCTTGTTTGGCCTTTTTTTGTATGTTTTGTTTCCTTTTAGAAAAACATAAATGAATTCCACAGTGAGTAATGACGTTAATGTGCACCTTTCTCTTCAAACAGGATTCAGACAGAAGGCAATCTATGGATGGCAGAGAAGCAGCTCATAAAGCAGGTATGTTGACTTTGATTGACTTGACTTTTTTAAATGACCAAAGAAAACTCCCAACACAAATCTTATTTTGTAATTTATATTATATTTTGCTTTTAATTTAAATTTCCAAAGTGACTTACATTAATTTAATTAAATCTTCCAGAACCTTGCAGTTTAGAATGTTGGTTTCGCTTGCCTGGAAAATGAAGGAAAAAAAAAAGAAACTTAGTCTGCAATGTTTCTTGTTACATCGCATGTTTGCTCCAGGCCTGTCATTAACATTTACATAACCTGCTTTATATAAATATTTGATACTACTTGATTTTGTTTTTCACCTAGCTACTTACTTAAATGTTTTTATTTATCTTGTAGACTGAATCATGATGTTTTCTCTTTACCCTGTTGATGCCTTTTCTCCTCAAAGGTCCTCACCACAAACATGAAACTAAAAGTAAAACATCTTCAGCCTCAAAGAAACCAGTGTCTCAGGAGGCTATCAGAAGAAATGTTCGCGATACTCTGAAGGATATCCTGATTCAAAGGTAAGTTCTGTGGACTGAAGTAAAATGTTTTTGTTTTTACCAAGAATTGCCCAGTTGCCTAATGTATGCAATGGTTTTTGTGTTTCAGGTTAAAAGAGTCTGACCTGAAGGTGTCGGTGGAGAGAGCCTCAGAAGTGGCCAAGAAGACAGAAAGAGAGCTTTTTCACTTGTATAAAGATACCGACAACAAATACAAGAACAAATACAGAAGCCTCACGTTTAACCTAAAGGATAATAAAAATAATGTAAGAGCCATTTTCCTGTTGTTGTAAACCCTTTGTGTCACTTTCTTTAGTGTTTTTTTTGTTTGTTTTTTAAGGTCCTCTTTAAGAGGGTTCTTAAAGGTGAAATTTCTCCCAGTAACCTGATAAGAATGAGCCCAGAGGAGCTGGCATCGAAAGAGTTGGCAGCGTGGCGACAACGAGAGAACCGACATGTGAGACAAAGCAACACTAATCCTGAAGCAATTTTACTAATTTATCAACAGTTTTTACTTGAAAAGCTTAACTTTTTCTTTTCTACTTGAAAAGGAAATCAGTTGAATGTCTTAAAGCAGGGGTGTCAAACTAATTTTAGTTCATGGACCAAATACAGACTAGTTTGAGCTTAAGTGGGCCACAGATTTTAGGTGAAAAAAAGAGCAATGTATTCTGGTTTGTACTTATATTTAGGTATATCAGTCTCTGCAGGGGACACTTAAATTTCGCTGATTTTGTGAATTTAGGGAAATTTTGTGGAAGAATTTTAGAAATTTTTGTCAGATTTTGGAAAAATTTAGAGTTCTTTCAACAATTTTACATTTTAAATGTCTTCCGTTATGTGATATAAGAACTGGAAAACTAAGCTCTGGAAATATTGTGGATTTTGATAGAATTTTTGTATTTGGAGAGGCTGAGATATCTACAACTGAATTAGTTGGTAATTTACAAAATGTTTCATGTCTTTTTTATTATTTTTACTTTCTCCAGCGGGCCGATTTTGATGCTTTGATGATTTGGTGCCCGGGCCTTGAGTTTGACACGCGTCTGAAAATGCCTTTTAATACCGGTACATCGATGTTAAAACACTTTTGTTTTTTTTATTACAGACTATTGAGATGATTGAAAAAGAGCAAAGAGAGGTAGAGAGGCGGCCAATCACTAAAATCACACACAAAGGTGAAATTGAAATTGAAAGCCAAGAACCAGTGAAAACAACAGATCCGGTGGAGGTAAGTGTCGGATCAAACGATGACCTACTTTATATTAAAGGAATCAACCGAGATGCTTTCTTCACCTAAACTTTCAAATATATTGTCTTTTCAGTTTGAACCCCCACCTATCGTGATGGAAGTCTCAGCAGAACTTCTGAAACCCTCAGAGAATAAAACGGAGATCACCAAGACTGAGAAAGACACAACCAGTCAACACAAGGCTCACTTATTTGACCTGCACTGTAAAATCTGCACAGGTATTATAGGCACAACTATCACATTAGTCTTTTTGATCGGTCACTCGCTTTGACTACGTCTGTTTTTTGTGTTCAAAGGTCGCATGGCACTTCCTGTGGAGGACGCCACGACCAAAGTGCTCAAAGTAGCAACATCTGTGGTTCAGAGGCCCGCCACAAAACCAGAGGAGACGAAGAGCACAACGCAGCCTACTATCGATGACGACCTCCACCTTACAGTGTTGGAGGAGAGCTTCCGGAACGCTCGGTCGAGCTCTGATGGAAGGTGAGTTGCCCTCTGTGACATCGTGCTTTGTGACGTTGCCGATATCTGCGTGTTTGCATTAACGCTGCTTTTTTTTAATGCAGATTGGATCTTGCAACGGGAAAATATGAAGCAATTTCTTTCATTTCCACCTTGAAGACCCTTTGGAGAGGATTCATTCACATGCACTCGGTGGCAAAACTGGTGACAAAAGCTTTTCCCGTCTCAGGCGTTTTGGATCACTTGACTGAGGTAAAGAGAACACAGAACACACACAGTGTTATGCTAGCAATCAATTACAGGAAAGTTCAGTCAGTTTAGAGTAGCTCAGAATATGGCTTCTTGACCACCTATTATATTCTCACTGACAGCCTTTTATTTGGACTTTTCTGCATTGTTTGTTTCTCTTGTGTTAAGTATGGATGAAATATTTAGTTTGAACTGTGTTCTAATTGTAATTTACTGTGGCAATCCTGAGCGTTTTAGTCTAGGCGCTTTGTTTTATCTGTAATTATTTTGTTATTTGTCATACCTGTTTTTTAATACCTTTTACATTGCCTTTTAAAATCTGGCCAAGGGCATCATATGAAAACGAGCCTCTTTTTGATAACTCTGTCTCATTTACAGCATGTCTGTTTATTTAAAAGGACAATGCACATTAATAATCAATCAATGAAATTACATCTTAATTTACAATGGTACAATGTTGGGGTTTTTCTTTAGGACCTTCCAGACAGCATTCAAGTTGGTGGGAGAATCAGCCCTCAGATGGTTTGGGACTATTTTGAGAAAATCCGAGCCACTGGAACTAAAGTAAGTTTCAAGAAGCTTGGCCAATTTAGTCCAAATCACTAAATACTAATCTTTGCTAAGGTTATAGCTGGAAATTGATTGTCAGGGTTTTCTTACATAACTGACAGGTTTTATTGACTGATCTTTTTTGCATTTGATAAAGGAGGTTTGTCTGATCCGCTTCTCACCTGAGACTGAAGAAGATGAGATCTCCTACACTCTGCTGTATGCTTACTTCAGCAGTCGTAAGCGTTTCGGGGTGGTGTCTAATAACACTAAACAAGTGAAGGACATGTATCTCATTCCTTTGGGTGCTACAGAAAAGGTTCCACATCAGCTGGTTCCTTTTGATGGTCCTGGTAAGCAAAATATCAGACGCTCAAATAGTGAAAGGTGATTCTAGTTTAATGTCTGATCATCCATTGATTTCCTAGGATTGGAAAGCAACCGTTGCAACCTTCTCCTGGGACTAATTATACGCCAGAGGCCAAAAAGGGAACCCCCCGCTGTGGATGTGAACGAAGCAGAAAGGATTATTCCTAAAATTAAACCCGTCATTACAACGAAAGACACCAGAGAAGCCGAGGAAGAAGAGAAGTTATACCTTTCTTCCTTGATTGTTGCCCCTCCAAAAGAAGAGGAGAAAGCCCCGATAAGTACAGAAGAGGTTGAGGAGCCAAGTGCCACAACCTTTACAGAACCATCAGCACCAG
Source organism: Gouania willdenowi (assembly GCF_900634775.1). Classification (NCBI taxonomy): domain Eukaryota; kingdom Metazoa; phylum Chordata; class Actinopteri; order Blenniiformes; family Gobiesocidae; genus Gouania; species Gouania willdenowi. The sequence goes on along the minus strand of NC_041058.1, from coordinate 18,954,966 downwards.
AGGAAAACGTTAGCCTCGAATCCCAGAAGCCGCTTCGCTTTCTTCCTGGTGTGCTCGTGGGTTGGGGCGGAGAGTTGCCTCCTCTGCCAGATGTTGGAGGTAAACCTGCACCGACGGCAAACGACACTCAGAGGACCAAGCAGCAAGCTCTGAAAACTGAGCCTTCAACGGGACACATGAAGAGTCCAACAGCTGCTGCCCCTCGAGAGCGCTTTGTCATCAAGAAGAAAGAAGTTAAACCTGTTAAAACGGAAATGCAGCAACCCAGTACCGCTGACGGGCCCAATGCTGACAAGCAGGAGGCGAAAAATGCTGCGGATGTGAGTCCTGGCTCATCAGTCTCACTGAAAGACAAGCCCCCACACGTCTCAACTGAAGCGTTCTTAGCAAGCTTGTCAACAGCTCCTACTGGAACTGAAACTAGCAGCATGGCCCCAACCGACAAAAACGATGAAGCTCTGTCGTCTGAGATAAGTGAAGGAAATGTACTCTCTCAGTCAAAGTCCCAAGCTGCTTCTAATGAAACAAAGTTCCCCTTGAGTGGCATTTTGAAAAAGTCTTCAGCTTATTCTACAGTGAATGAAGCTACTGATACGCTGGTAGGAAAGGACAAAACCATCCTCCTTTCTAAACCTGCACCAGTGTCCAGCAGCACCAGGAATGACCTACTGATGCCATTTCATCAAGGCTACTTACAACTTGGAAAAACTAAGCACAAGCAAGTCGAAAGAAATGTGGTGGCAGATGAGTCATTGTTCCAGAAAAAGGAAGATCTCAGCACGACCCAGGCTAGTGCTGAAGTAGCCAAGGCACCACATGTGACAAAAGACCAGGAAGCTCAAGCTACGTCTCACACACTAATCTCTGAACCTAAACAGGAAGTGATTCCAGAATCAGAGCTGTCGTCTCCAGTACCTGATGCGAAGAACAACCTTGTGGTTTCTCCCTCTCAGAACTCTTCCATGCCAGCGGAGGATCAAAACAGTCTCAAGCAGTGGACCCAGGATAGCTCCTCCCATGCTCTACCTGGACTCACTTTGCAGCAACCAGAGAGTTATTCCGACCAGTCCAGCAAAGCGGGATCCCAAACCAAGCACCAAGAGGAACGATACCACCACCCATGGGATTGGCCGAGGAACTCTGAAGACGAGGATTACCATGAGAGGCAAGTTCACCACTCTCATCACTCAAAAAAGAGCCGCCATAAAGAACGCGAGCGTGAGAAAAAGCACGAGCGAAGCTACGACAGCAAACACAGGGACAGGAGTCGACACCGCGGACACTCGGAGGACCGTTACGGAGAGAAGAGGAAGGAGAGGCATCACAGCGACGGGCACAGCAGCCGACAGAGGGACAGACACAGACACAGGAGGGACTCTGACAACGGACGGAGAAGCTCAAAAGACAGCTCGAGTTAATCATCTTTTGTTATTTTTAATAGCCTGGCTTGTGAGCAGTTGTGGGTCACATGGTTTGGTAGAAACCACTTCAGCTCCACTGGCTGCCAGTGACGTTTTCTTTTCAATACCATTTTCCATCTTTATACTATATCACAGAAGTTCCTTTTATATAATAATGACAGTTCGGCCAAATGAAGCCATAAATTAAGTATCATCAGATTAAATCTGTCTGCTTTTTAAAACTTTTTATGGTGTATGTTTTGTTTACAATAAGCTGCTGTATTGACCGCTAGACCCCAAAATAATTTCTTTTTCCTTCTCTTCCTTCTCATGTGGACCAGTTTGTGAAATATTTAGATTTAACTTAATATTTGGCCTGAATGTAACAAAGATTTTACCCGAAGGCAGAATCGACAGACACAGCTTAATGTCTTTATTTTACTTTTATAATGCTAAAATATTTTATGGACTTACTTTCTTTAATGAAAGCATGTACATTTTGGCTTGTATTATACATTAGAAAAGTGTGCCTTTGCACTGTGTGTTTATGTACAGTTCACAATAAAGCATCTTTTTTTTTTAATAGATGAAGTGATCTTAAGTTTTTGTTTCGTTTTTCGCAGACACGCACACCTTCTTACATAAAGCCTCCAACAGATGAATTTAGTACCAGCTCTTACATTTTTTTCAAACTTTTAAAATTTTATTACAGCAACAAAATGTATTATAATTTAATTATTGTGGTTAATGCAGAACTGTAAAGAAAAAGCTACAACATAGTTCAATATCAAAATTTTTATTTAGAACTGAACCAATGGTGTCAAACTCATTTTAGTTCAAGGGCCAGTTTGATTACAAATGGGAAAATGAACAATTTCAACATTAATGTGCCCAACTTTGCACTTCAAAGTATGAAAGGCATCACAATATCTTAGCAATAAGAGACGGATCCTTAAATCTCCTTTGATTTTTTTTGACCATTTTTTAATTTAATTTGGGGAGATTTTGTGAAATAATTGGGGAAAATTTAGAGTTCTTTCAACAACAATTTACAATTGAATTATTTGGTAGTTTACACAATGATTCATGTTTTCTTTTGTCATTTTCACTTCACCGGATTTGGCCCCCAGGCCTTGACTTTGACGTGATCTAAACCAAACGTATGCCTTTAGAGGCATAGCATACAATCAAACTAATGCAAAAACAAGTTTCTTGTAATTAACTGCCATCATACATGTTAAAACCTTCACTATTTTCAAGTAACTGTATTGGTTTTGCATCTCCAAAATAAACATTTCTGATTTTTCCTTCAAACCCTTTTGAAAACAGCCCTGACGTAACAATTGACACATTTCTGTCCAACTCAAACCCTCCAAAGAAAATAAGACCTCCATAATTTAAAGCTACGTATCGCTCAAAGGGGTCCAGGTCCTCCAAGAGGATCGTCTTATTGTCCAGGAAAACCTGAATAACGGTGCTGTTCAGTGCGATGGATATGTTGTGCCACTTATTGCAGCAGAGATGAAGGTCTCTGAAAGCGAGGGGGTGGGCAAGCCTTTCCCCTAGATTGACTGCTACTGTTAGATGGCCCTGGTTTAGACCCACAGCCAGGTAGTCGTCATTCTCATCTTGGGCTTTTCCAATCCACATCATCAGACTGTTATTGGAGGTTGTGAGGAAGTTAAAAGAAACCTGCGTGTACTTTAAATTTCTAATGCTATATTTCGGATCAGAGTATTTAACATACGAGTTTCCAACAAACTTTAAAGTGTTTGGGTACCCGTGTGTGTTGCAGTGTGTCCCTCCCCACCCTAATGGGCAGATACAGCTGTACGAGTCAATGCCAGATGGAACACACATGGAGTCGTGACTGCACATGTTGTCCACACAGCCAACAGACTGGTTACATACAGGGCCCGTCCACAATGCTGGGCATGTACATGTGAATGAGTCACTACCCAATGGCCTGCAGCGACCTCCATTCTGGCACACCTTGTATCCACATGCAGTCCCATCCCAGTCTTCAACATTGGCTCCACTCAGCGCTCCCATCTCTGTCAACTCCAGCTCCTGACTGTTCAGGATAACTTCTCTTATGCCACCAGTGAAGCTCATTGGTTCTCCTTCAGTTGCATCAGAGGAGACTGAGCTTAAAGTGGACACCCCCCCCACAAAGATTTCAGTAGCCACATCCAGTGTCGTCATCCCTCCAGTCACGTTCTCCCTGACCTCCTCCATGTCAAGTTTAAGGAAGCCTTGGCTCCCATTGCGATCAGCCTTCACTGTGTGCCAGGTTCTGCTGTCCATGTCCACTTTATCTGTGGACTGAAGGATGTGAACGCCATCGCCAAGGTTGTATCGCAGCTGGACAAAACCAGATGTTAAAGAGAGGCAGAGGAAGTCTCCTAGGAGAAGAAATTAAATAAAATATTACATTTGTGAAATTGCAAAATTACAAAGTTGTAGTAAATCTTGATCACAGCGGTCTATCTTATGAGTAAAATAAGCGTTGCAATGTTTTTTTTTTGGTGTAATATCCTAAAAAGAACAAGCAGAGCAAACCAGATATTGGCAGTTATCTGGATCAGTGATGCTGATCATGGTATCATGATCATTCAAACTTTAAAGGCTTTATTTTCTAATATCTTATATATCTTCAAAATAATCTTACACTGGGTCAAAATGTCAAAAAATTTTTTTTTTGTTGTTGTTGAAGAATGTTAATGTTTAATTCGTATCCGATCAGGATGTAACTTGGTGGGGTAACCGCTGAACCAACCTCACATAATTGAGTCAAATTGAATAAAGATTAGACAAATGCAAACTAAGATATGATTTTTTTTAAATTTCACTAATGATGATAGATTAGGATTTTTCATGCTTTGAAACTGATCAACAATCAGTATATTGATAAAGATTAAATTTAATGGAATCTTTCTACCTTTGGGTCCAAATATTCGGTAACAAGTTTTATACACAAGGCTGACATTATCCTGTCTTTAGCATTAAACAGGTGTCATGAAGGCTGTCATTAAGTGTCGTTCGCTAAATTATGACACCTTTGGAGCTATGTTGGCATTTTTTGGGTTATGTGGAGGGATCTAGTAGGGTCAAGTAGGGTTAGAGTTAAGAACAACACTTAATGACAGCCTTCATGACACCTTATTCATGCTAATGACAGGTGTCATGTCATAATACTGACAGCGTAATGTCAGCCTTTATGTCGAAAACTTCAAGCAAAGTGTTACCAAATCTTTTTACTTCCATGAACCTTTCTCTCTACTTAAATGGTACACGATCAAGAATCCCATTCACTTCCATTACGCTATTCTTAAAACTTAACTACAACAAGAATGCAATTATGGATTAAACATTAGTGTACCTAGAAAACTCTAAATCTCATAACCTTTTACTTAAATGTGTAGCGTCCCAGTGCCAGACTGGTTTTTGTTTTGAATTTTACTACTTGCTGATGTTGCTGTTTTTAATAGGTCTGCAGTAAAATACTGCCACTTTGATAATTTCATATCCAAACACATTTGCCATTAAGGTCTTGGAATAAGGGCAGAGCAATGTAAACGTATCACTTTGGTGAGATCAGCACTTTTTATGATGCCATTCTGCAACATAACTCTTTCTCAGATAGAACGGGCAAGACATTACAGCTGATTGACCAATAACTTTTGGTTGAGGTGAAAAATGCCAGTGAAATTGATAATGTATGAAGTGTGCTTAATAGCTGAAGTTGTTGATACAATTTGTTTTATTTTTTACTCTTTAAATACAAAGACAAAGCTTTACATTTACAGATCACATCCATCATATCCATCCCTCCATATGGGGCGCCGATTGTAAAGTTGTGCATTCTACAATAAACAGCAACTTTTTGCAACAAACCAAGCTTAAAAAACGTATGTGAATTTTTTTTTTAATGTTACCTTGGCTTTGACCAGATTTACAGCCATATTTGTGAATTTTTTTTTTTTCTTCGTATAAATCTAAAACTAAATGTTAAATGTTAAATCTAAACCCAGATGTTAAATCTTAATGTTAAATGTGAGCTTTAATTTGGTACTTCTGGTGAATTTGCATATTAGCTACTGTAAATATTTAGCTTCACCTGTGACATTTAGATTTAACATTTAGATTTAGAGTTAACATTTAAGATTTACATTTAACATTTAGATTTAATATTTAGATTTAATATTTAACATTTAGAAATAGATTTGATATTTAACATTTAGATATAGATTTAATATTTAGATTTAACATTTAGTTTCAACATTTAGATTTAGATTTAACATTTATATATAGATTTAATATTAGATTTAACATTTAGTTTCAACATTTAGATTTAGATTTAACATTTAGATTTAATATTGACATATTTTTACAAGAAAAGAAAATATCACAAATTCCACAAATGTTGCTGTAAATCTGGTCAAAAGTAAAAATTTACCTACGATTTTTTTTAAACGTGTTTTGTTGTTGCAAAAAAAAAAAGAAGAAAGTTGCTACTTATTTAACAAGCACAACTTGTTAAATAAGTACCCCATTCATCCAAGGGTGAATACTATTGGTCCATCCTCACCAGCTCTAGCACTGAGATGCTGTGCAGTGTAGAAGAGGATGCCATCAGGAGCTGAAGGCAGGAACTGCATCTGCAGCTCAGTTCTGTGTCTGATACTCATATGAGGGAATGACATCCATGAAGAACGGTTGGCACTGAAGGAAGGATCACTGATGGTCACAGCTGTGCAGACACACACAAAGCAACCAAATAACAGCCAATCAGCAATAAGTCATTTTTGATTATCTATGAAATGAGTTCACATCATGTTCAGTGTGCACTGCTAACCTTTCTGGCAGTGCAGGCCTGTGCTCCCTAGAGGGCACTGACAGGTGTACCCGCTGGGCAGGGGGATGCAGGTGGAGCCCTGAGCACAGAGAGGAGGGGGGCTGTGCTCAGCATCACACACAGACACCGACTCAGAGCAGAGGGCTCCCTTCCATCCAAATGAGCACTGGCAACTGCAGAGTGGCACAATCAGATGCTGCTGCAGGATCTTGTAATCAATATTTTATTTAAAGCACTGCTCGTCCAAGGAGCTCAATATAAAACTGTCCCTGTCACTATTAGGAAAAAGTCAAAATATCTATTAAAAAACAAGAATTTAAACTGTATGGTTAACATTTGGAAAACAGTCAGTATGAAGGCCATTCAAAAAACAAAAACAAATACATAAATAATCTAATGTACACGTTTTCAAATAAATACATTTATCAACTATAAAAGTCTTCAGTAAGAAATCAAATAAAAAGTCAGATGAAATATTGCCAACATTGGAATTCCAGTTTGAAGCAAAATAAATGTTAAATAATCAGTTTTGACATGGCACTTAACTAGTAAACAGAGGGTTTGACAGTAAAATATAAAATGTTTGGAATTTTGCAACAATTAAGCAAGTCTAATAAAAAGTTACTGAAAGGGCACAAGTATATAAGACGCCCTGTACAAGACAAATAATTGATGAACCAACCCGATACACCTGAGTCAAACTTGATAACTGAGATATGAATTTTGGAAATTTTGCTAATAATTAGAGATTTCTAAAACTGATCAAGAATCAGCATGTTGACCCAGATCCCCTCCAAAATGGAATGGAAACTTCCTTGACATGAAGTCTTTCTTTGTGTCGCTATAAGTGCTTTTAGTGACGCCCATGGCAGCATGTGCTGATTGCTCAGTGTTCCAGTCTGCTGATTGGGTAATGTCACACACCTGGGACCAGTGTGTTGAGGTTATTTAAGCTCCCAGAATCCTTCACTCACTCTCTCCTCTGGCCTCCACACAGGTACACGCTACACCTTAGTTTGGCTTCGATAAGGTAGGTTAGATTTTTAGCTTTGTTTACACCACATAGCCACATTACCTTCACTCATGCACATTGTACACTACTGACTCTACTGATATATTTCTCTACATAAATAATCACATGTATACAAGATTAATTCTGAATTTACATTTTCCTGAAAGTGGCTCCTCCCACTGGATTTGAACCCTACCCCTCCAGTGCTTTAGCCGTGTCCTCTGACTGCTAGACCATGGTTCCTCAAAAGTGTATAGTGTTATTGTCAATACAGAAAGATAGACATATCAACCCTAGGACAATGATAATGGGGAGATTTTATTCAGAAATAACAGGGCTGAATGAGACGTACAATGAGATACGTTAAACTAATCGCATCTCAGTCGTGCGTCTACACTCTTCTCACACTCAAAAATATTCAAACGCTGTCTCCCTCTAAACTTTATAAACTATCTGATCTGTCAAAACACTATCTAAACTCTAATAACCCAAATATATAAATTCAATCCAAGCTCTGAACTAACTACAGCTCTCTATCAAACACTCTCATAATGAACAGAACCTGAGGGCTTATGATGCTGTCAAACCACCAGACAAACTCTGAACCGCTTTCCAAAGCAGTCACATGGTACAGCCGGCAACGAAGCTTCGTTTGTCATCATTTTGGCTCCTCCTCCGTATGAAGCGAGCCTCGCTGCGCGCGTAGCGGAAATGCCCCCTCTATTACTTAACCTACGCTGCATAGCCTTCATAGGTACATTTCATAACATCGCTAGTTTTAGCTTTGTTTACATATTTTACACTACTGACTCTACTGATATACACACGCCATGATGTAAATATCTAATTTGGTCCAATATGGCTTAATTTGATCTACTTTGGTTTAATTTGGGATAATCTGGTTGAATTTGATGATTTTGGCTCAATTCGGAATGTTTGGTTTTGCTTAAGTTATCAATTGTTATTGATTGTTTGCCATGGGCTTGTCTCCTTTTCTTGTGGTGACCTTTCAAGCTGAGTTATGACAAGTGGGGGCTTTGTCTGATGAAATGATCTTATATCAGTAACAGCAGTTCCTTGGTCTGTTTGTTGTTGTATCTTGGCTTGTTAGTAAACTGTACGCCGTTTGTGCTATAGGCTTTGTTTGCATGTAGCTAAGCTTTGTCTGGTATGAATGTTTTTATTTTGGTTTAAAAACAAAACCCGAACAGAATTGATCAAAAAGCAACCAAAAAAAGGAATAGGCTGAAGCCCCAAGGCTTATTTTTGCCGATCCTGTACCATCATAGGATTAACTAAAAAATTCATTAAAACATCAGTGCTAGTAGATTGCTACAAACACATAATAGGTTAAACTGAGGAATCGAAAACAATGAAATTTAATTGTAACCTTTGATAATTTTAAATGTTAAGGTCTTTTTAAAAACTAACCTAGTATTACATATCTTTATTTCACCGTTTAGTTCGTTCCATAATTTTACACCTAAAAAAAAGACACATCTGTACCTGAGATTTGTAAGTTTCAAACATCAGCAAATCCCCTGCCATAGCTTAAACATCTTTTGAATACAAACAGGAATTTTCTTATTTACCACTGGAAACAAAATTACTAATGTTTTTGAAAATACAATATCCTGACCTTTTAATGTGAGAGATCTGGTATGGCTCTTTGTTAGGACTCAGATTTGGATTGTTGGGAGACTGGTCTTGTGTTTTTGAAAATCCATTTGATTATTGGTTGATGCTAGTTTGTTACTACCACTCAGCCTGACGGTTTCTGCTGACTCACTGACAGGACTATTTGTTAGGCTGAAGGGACATTTTCCCAGGGGTGAAAAGTAACTCATTACATTTACACTCGTTACTGTAATTGAGTAGCTTTTTTGTGTACTTCTACCTTTTTGAGTACTTCTTAAAATCTGTATTTTTACTTTTACCTTAGTAAGTTCAGTAAGCACGTGGACGGGAGTCTGCTACATTTGTGCTATTGAACGTACCCTAGAGCTGTTACTTTTTCTTTTTTTATTGCATGGGAGAGGTGTCAGCAACTTTACTTTTACTTTAAGTAAAATTTAATCAAAGAAACAGTACTTTTACTTAAGTAGATTTTTTACTGTACTCTTTCACCCCTGCATTTTCCAATAGGGGGGAGTGTCAGTTTGTTTTTGTGTTTTTGTCTTAAAGTGGTGGTTTCTGTGGAAAGCTATTTGCTAGTTAGGAGCACATCCGCTGATGCAGTGGGGTTGTCATATAATGGTTGCTATCTTTACTCATGCACATTTTACACTACTTACTCTATACTAAATATTTGTTCAATGTTTGCCATGGTCTTGTCTCCCTTTCTTGTTGTTGTGACCTTTCAAGCTGGGTCATGACATTTAGATAGACGGACAAACGTCAGTGAAAATATTACCAACCTTTCAGAAATGGCGAGCACTTCAAAGCTAGCGAACAGTCCAAATGGCTACCAGTTTAAAAAAGCACATATCAAAGACTAAGTTTTCCATTTAAGTCTCAACATGCGATAATTTATTTCCCCTTATTTATGGAATTCTTTCATTTTCGTTATGTTTCACAGGAAATCATCATATTCCCACTTTACTAGTCACAAATAACTTTAAATAATCGTAAAACATGTAGCATGTTTGTACAATTGAACCATTCTGTAACTGTTTTTCAAAGATCCATTTTGCGTTTTCAACCTCATACTAAATCTGATACTTAAAAACATGTCATAATGTTTCAGTTATTTTTTTTTTCTAAAGATGGTTAATTTAATACAGTATGTAACTCTACTAGGCTCTGTCTACATCTATCATCTGTATTCATCTGTGTGGGTTTGAAGCCTGGGTAAATACTGTAAATCAGATTATAGATGGAGCTCAATGGTGACGTAAACTCCAGAACAGGCCTGAGGGCACCTCACATGGTCCATGCGGGCTACCTGGGGCCTGTGGACAGCATGTTGGTGACCCCTGGTATACATTTTTTTTGAAATGATCACTATTTAAAGGAATCCTACTCACTACACAGATGAGCCGGAGTCGACACACGTCCCTCCATTGCTGCAGTGAACGTGAGCACAGGGCGTGACTCCACACTGACCAACGCTGCGCCCAAAGGCCTGACGCCCCCCCGTCTGTCCCAGCTCTTGAAACCTTCCTTCTCTCCGTGTGCGAAACTGCACGTCAAAAATGCAACCTGTGAAAATAACACAGTAGCAGGGTTACGTCATCAGTTACAATTTATTTTCAATTACCCATGTTCAATCACGATTACAGTGACCAGCATTTTTTTCCAATTACAATTATTTTTATCCTTGGAAAATCAATTCCAATTACGTTCTCAATGACTAAATTTAAATTACAATTAATCACGATTACTGAGCCTGAAATAAAAAACCTAATAAACCCATCTCTTATGATAATGGGTCCTAAATCAGTTGTAAAATACACTAAACAAATATCTATCATTTAATATATTTACTATCTATTGGTTACCTTGTTCAACTTCCTAATCAATTAAATTATAGGTTTTAATATTTTTGGTGTGGGCATCTGAGACTTGTCTGCATACCCCTCTATTTACAGTGTATAGGGCGATCTGGCTCAGTGGTAGTGGGTCATCCAGTAACCAAAGGGTTGGGGGTTCAAATCCTGCTCTATTCAAGTCATTGTCGTTACCCACGTTGCCTCCTTTGAACTGGTTTGAATTGTGCATGAATGTTGGTGGTAGTCAGAGGGGTCGTCGTCAGTATGCCCCAGGGCAGCTGTGGCGACATTGTAGCTTACCACCGCTGGTATGATTGACGTGAGTGACTGGTGTGAATGAATAATTTCTGTACGTGCTTTGAGTCACCTTGCAAAAAGCGCTATATAAAATCCAAGCCCTTTTTTATCATTTCAATTTTTTCTAAAATGGTAAAATATGGAAATGCTTGACTTGAAACATATTTTAATTGTTAACCACGTGTGTACAACTGCACATAGAACTGTAATATTGTTCTCCAGTTTTGTGTTGAATTATAATCTACAATTTTTGTGGAATTTTCATGACAATTACGTCAGTGATCTAAACTCAATTACAATTTATTACGATTACAGCAGCAACATATTTTTAGAATTATAATTGTGCTATAATTGTAATTAATTACACAATTGCAATTGTAATTGACCCCAACCTGCACAGTAGACTCACTTACAAGCTAATCTTTTAAATCTTCCATTGAGTTAATTTGAGATGAATTAGAGTTCAAGATCAAAACATTAGACGAGACAAAAACTTCAATTTAATTCACAAACAAGATGAAATTTAAATCCAGTTTAAAAAAAAGTATTTTATTCACCTGTCATTGCAGATCTCCCTCATCATATTTGCTTTTTTTTTTTAGGCTTTCATAACTCATTCATCGAAAAAATATTTGCTTTGGTCTATACCTGCCAAGCTGAGGGCCTATTTTATATATATATATATATATATATATATATATATACACACAAACCCAATAGTTGTCTGCACATGCACATCCCTGCTCTCCGCTGCATTAGTCATAGGCATAAACAGGATGCAGGGGAAATGTCATGTTCATTCATGAATATTCATGACATGATGCTGTCTACTTGGCAGACTCAAGTGATGGGTTCGGTGCCGCAAACACACGCCATCGAAAAAAAAAAAAAAAGAAGACTTGGATGGAAGGTGGGAAAATATGGATATTTCTGTTTGAGCTATGCACACAACACATCTTGTAGGAGTCTGAGAAAAAGCAATGCAGGTAAGAGACAGAGGTACCGATCACACATGGTATAAAAATCTACACAGGAATAAGATTAGAGCAGCCATGGGCAACAGGTGACCCTCAGACCAGTTTTGTGCATTCCCTAAAGTAAATAAACAAAATTACTCAAAATATACACAATGTGACATCAAAAAACTTTAAAATATTGCAGAAAAATGCACAAAATTTCTTATAACACACAAAACAGTAAAAATGCAGAGAATGACTTTAACCCTTGTGCACGCCTTTACATTTACATATGTGTACACAAATGGTCCGTCTCATGAAAGTGTAATACAACTGTACTCCATTATTTATTTATTTTACTTCCACCGCATCAGACATAGCCATAGATATAAAATGTATTATAACGTTCAAACCCTTTTTATGATTGTATGGACCTTTTCATTTTTTTCAGCATGAAAAATACTAAATATACAGTTTTTCCAAAAGTTAGGGCCAAAGTGAAATATTTTTGATGAAAATATTACAGCCTTGACCGTGTCATTAATTGATAGCAGAATTGAATGTATGGTAATGTATTATTTTTGGCTCAAGGACAGTTTTAAAATTGTACACCTTGTATATTTTGCAAGGTTAGAAATCCAGGCCTTCACTGAAATTTCCCAAAAACTTTATACAGTGGTCTCTGGTTGGTAGGTGGGACATTACACCTATAACATACTTCCTTTACTTTGAAGGTAGAGGCTTTGATCTAATAGGTATTAATTGAAAAAGCATTATATGTCGTGATTAGAGTACGTCAAAATGTGTGGTTACAATGGTTGTCAATGGGGCAAATTAGGTCACGAGGTTAGTATGATGCACATCTCCTTTTTTATACACTTCCAATACACAACACTTTGGAAATTAGCAAATAATAAAATAAATAAATAGTGGAAAAGTTTCATACAACTAGCCTTAAAAATTAGATGCATAAAAACACCCAAAATGTGACTTTTGGTCACAAAGATGCTTAGAAACTCATAAAATTATAATTAAAAAACAAAATATAAACAGGAAAATATCCAAAATGACATACGCACAACAAATAACATTAAGAAAAAATCAACAAATTGACTCACAATACACACAAATCACAAAAATGACTCTTAAAAACAAAAATAGGAAAACATACTATTTCCTGTGTTAATGCTCAGATTTCTAACTACTGACATGAATGTTGATAATGTGGCCCTTGGATCAGACAATCACATTTTTGTGGCCCCCACTGCCATAGAGGTGGTTCGTCTCCGGATTAGAGTATATTTTAGAAATGAAATCAACAGACAAAATCTTCCCGCTTTCTCATTTTTAATCATTAGCTCGGGGTCAGTATCTGAGCAGGCACACAGCGGACTCTCCCACGTTTCCACAGGGGAGTGTGGATCTGTTGATAACTGGGAGTGAAGTGCATTATCAGTGTGTTCACTGTCAGCCATCATGATTAGGGCTGCAGGAAGGTCACACAGATCTGATTAGACGCTTATGAGTTCTCTTTACAGCCTGAGTAGGAAGGTTACAGGGTCCACCAGGGTGGTCCGGCATCCGGTAGTAGTAAAGAAGCTAGTGTGAAGAGCTGTTGCTAATTTTATAATTAAAGAAGTGAAATAGCAACTAAGTCACAATACCTTTAAAATGTCTTTAAATTAATACCACACACATATAACGTCACTACACGTATTAAATGGTGCAAAATTTAGAAGAAAACATACATATGTGAAGTGACACAAAAATTACACTAACCTCTCCTTGATAATGAAACCTTGACCTGTTCTCTAGCGCCACCATTAGGTCAAACTTTTAAATTAGAATTCATTTATCTTAAATAGTTTTAATCCAAATTTTCTCAAATTTACTGACAACATTAATGACCACTAAAGAGTATGAACCCTATTGGTTGTGGTGGTGATATGACCTTTCCTGCAGCGCCACCATCAGGTCAAACCTTCTTTTTTTTTTTAGCGTTAGACATATTTACAGCTAAAACCATTTGGGGTCAAATTGACCCCAGAGGAACACCAATGGGTGCAATATATGTTAAGCACATTCAAAAAATATCATCAATTGTACCCATCAAATTAGGAAAAGTCATGAAATATGAACCCCCCCCAAAAAAAATAGTGATAAGCATTGATTGGGGTCATGTTGACCCCAAGGATTATAGGAAGGTTAATCTTTTTTTTATTTTTTATATCTACATCATGATGCAGTCAAACGTTTGATAATAAATAACGTGGTGTCACCTCAGTTTCATTAAGAATTTTCTGTGATCTTTGTAAATGAACAAGATAATACGGTATGTACCAAAGAGCAGTAATAAGTCAGAATATCACATTATTGAAAGTGAAATAAAGCAAAAAAAAAAGATGCATAGCAAATAATGATTAAAGCAACAAGAATATGATTGACACAAGTGCAGAATAGAATAGCCACATAAATAATGTATATTCACATAACCACCCAAAATGTCCCAATTGTATGTGTTCATGTACATACACAGTAGATTTATACACCCAACTCTAGACAGCTGTTCGTTTTCTCTCTCTCACGCACACACAAATGTATATACACAAATATGAATACACTCGTGCAAATTTCCCGGAAAGGCACGTACACAAACGCCTATGGTTATGAATGATGATACTTATAGCGAATGTCATTACAGTTATGGCAATTTAGCTCGAGATATTAGCAGGCACAGTTAATGTGTTCTAAAATGCATTTTCATACAGGCTCACCAGAAAGAACGTCTAATTGATGGTGATGATGACAAACCCTTTTTTTTCCTTGTTCAATTGACTGATGAGCAGTAAACACACACACACACACACACACACACACGCCAGGCTCAATAAGTACAAAAAGACAGACATCCTAGAAGAAACTGGAGCCCTTTCCCAGATGGAACGTTGGGTTGTAATAAAACAGTCTTACCCTGAAAGCCCTGGCAAAACCTGGAGCCAAGTGGCAGTAGTTCAGGAGTGTACTCATTATATCCACCTAGAAAGAGCTGGTTGAAAGTATTGAGACCCATCAGGGGTCCTGGAGACAATCCTGTCTTATTACGTTGCCCGTCAACCTGAGAAAGACAAGGCATAATGTCAATATTCAAGCAGAGCCTTCAGTGTCAGAGTTGGAACACATTTTATCTAACAATCTGTCAAAGACGACAAAATACACATGACAGGAATTGATCGTTTTTTGCTGAGTCCATGTTCACTTAGAGGCCAGAGTAGAAGCTACAGTTCAGTGTTGGAAACAGAATTCAGAGGCTAAACTAAAGGAGATCTGCAAATATTCTAGCCATTATTAATAATCAGTGAGAGCAGATTAGTGAACTACAGCAAAGCGCTAGTGAAAACATATTGACATGTTTAAGGAAAACAATTTTTTTCACTACACCAACAACCTCGGATAAATCGATACGTTTCTTTTTGATTGGGTGAGCAGCGCCTAAAGGTGAAACTATTATTTATAAAGAAGATCCATTGAAGGGTTATACACACATTATTCTCTAAAAATAAACTCTACTTGCCAATATATACAGTTGAGAACAAAAGTTTACATACACTTGTAAAGAAGATAATGTCATGGCCACCTTGAGTTTCCAATAATTCATTAGTTATATATAATTACAATAATTCAAGTCGGCCTTGACATTATGTTCTTTACAAGTGTATGTAAACTTTTGACCTCAACTGTACAATGTCATCCCGTTTTTGTGTATGTGTAATGTATGTGTAGTGTGTGTGTGTATATATATATACACACACACATGCAACACACTTTCATGAACAATAAAACAAAATGTTTTTGTAACCAGATTATAATCTATAAAACCTATATAAATATAACAAACAAATAAATATATTGATTGATAGATAAATAAATACATAATACTACAATATAATTTGTATCTTTTGGTGGTTGTGGTTTAATCAAACGCTAACGCGTATAGTAGTCCTTGACACACTTCATTTAGGGATGTTTGATATTACCCTTTTCCCAAAATCCGATATGCCGATGTTGTCCAATACTAAATTCCCGATACTAACTGATAAGATTAAAATAATAGACCCCTCCCCCCACACCTAATATCAGGTTACATAATATTAATCACCATGGAAATAACAGGTTAAGCCTACTTTTAAAGTGATTCCAAACTGATATATTCCACAAATAAACATCATGAGTGCAAACCATGACTACTTATTTGTATAACTTCGGTTAAGGAAAATCCAAAACCGATGTAGACCGATATTACATTTTATGGCTAATATCTGCCGATAATATCACCCATTGCTAACTACTACATTGATTGAGCAAACTGTGAGACACATGGCTTTAGAGTAAATATGCATCCTTAACTTACCTTTAACCATCCCATATTCTTGGACCTCCCAAAGGTGACGGTGTGGATGTTGATCAGGTGGTTGAGTCGGTCACTGACTATAGTCGCCACACCAGATCCGAGGTTGAATCTGTGCACCACTCTCCCACTGCGCAGTCCCAAAACGAGGAAGTCATCACCGTCACTGTCTACAGAATAATCACAAGATTACAATTAGAACCAAAGAAAGACTTTTGTAACAAAACACCAAAATATTTGATCTGATATGTTTGCCTCGTTGTCCGCTGCCTCATATAATATTTATCACCTTTCTACTTGTTTGATAATGAAAAGATGATTAAACAAATCACTCTAATGCAGGAGGCCTCATCATTAAATCAATTATCAAGTACATTGCTCATGTGTCATTCATCCTTATTCTCCGCATTTGAATTCCGACCACTCCCACAGAGCTGCTCACAAACATTTCATCAGCCGAGCAGCGCTTGTTGTGTTTTGCCTCGTTCTTAATTAATTGTACTCTGAAAAACAAAGTGTCGATGCTTCACATCTCCTCCTTTGTCCTTATTCTCTGTAATTCCTCACTATTTCCCACCTGCTACAATAGTGGCCCCACAGAGGAGATCCTAATTGAATGCGATGACCGCTCACTGAGTCTCAGTTGCATCTCAAAGTCTAGTTTAATCCAAATGAAAAGATGCTCTTCTTGCATGTTTGTTTCATGTTAACGTTGGCTTTAGGATTCTTTTGAAATTCCGGAACGATTCGAGTTTTAGAGGATATCAACAAATTTCAAGACTACTTGGAGACTCACTACTCATGTTGCTCAATCTGACATTAAAGACAATCCTCAGGGAACTCTCTTTATCTCAGAGAAGAGAGAGGCAGCTGGGTTGCACATCTCTCAGTAGCAGCAGGTAATACTGAATGGCATGGGGATGTCTTTAGAGAGAGTCTGACAAGTGAAACCTTCCTCAGAAAACATCAAAAAGTATCGTTTTATTCTATTCTGTAATGTAAATTTCTAATATTGTTCTTTGGCTGTCAGGCTTGGGTTTACCTTGTCCTTTATGTCCAGCAAACAGCACGAGGTTGTCTTTGGTGGCCGAGGAAACATTAGCAAGCGTGAACTTGAGCCTGAACTCATAGAAGAAGCTGAGGCTGGGGATGGAGGAGTAAGCCACGAAGGAGGTGTAACCAAACTCATCATTCCCGCTGAATCTGGCTCGCGTTATATTTATAGCTGAAGGAGAAACACAGTAGAGAGATGGGGGTTTGGTGGAGTAGTATCTCATCTGTATGTGTATGTGTGGAGGGATCTGATTCATCACCTTCCTTCTCTGTTACCAATGGGTGGCACTATTGCCTCACATTTGCCAAGCAGCAGTTGGTGAAATATTTTCCTTTCTGATGGTATTAGACGATGACCTGTTTTCAGATACTACCACATCTCAACTCCTTTTCCATTTCCATTAGAAGCTGTTTAGAGCGGATACACGCAAGCAAAGCAAGCTTCACTGTCCCCAATGTTCACGAAGGTGGCACGATATAATCTCACTGATTTTTCAATAACAATCTCAAATGTGCTTCTGTAGATTGCATGGCTGGGCTGAATAATGCTTCTGCAACGTGTATTCCATTCCGGAGCATTCCCATCTACTTGATTTTACACTGGGGACTCAATATAAATTTGCCCACGCTCATTCCAAATTACATGCTGCTTTGTTTCTTTTCCCCTCCCTCCGCAGCAGTGAGGATAACTGCTTTCCTTCACTGGAAACACCTTGCATATTCTTGTGCAGCCCCAGGCGATGGCTAAGAGGGGCTCAGAGCTCCCCGGTGCCACTGCCCTCAGCTCTGTTTGGCTGCTAAAATATTAATAAACCTAAAACAGCCTGTGTTATCATTCCTACTCTGCTGGAGCTCCATTTTTCTCCATTGAATGGTCACAGCACCAGCCTGTTTTTTTTTTTTCTCTTTTAAACAGTGCTGTGTTGAATGTGACCTCATACATGATAAGCTTTTTTTTTTATTCTCAAAGGATGTCAGCATGTGGTAAAAAAACATCATCTAAAAGTCACAAAACAGAATGAACGCACACTTATGAGAAGATTAAAATGAATGTTCTATGGTATTGTAGACAGGGGCTTCAGTTATTGGTTTATGAAAACATCTGCAGTTCTCTGAAGGGCAGAAAAGTGTAGTTTGATGTTTTATGTGGCGCTTAAGGACATGCTCAATAATTGTGTTTAGGTAAAGGACAAAGGACAACTGTTAAACACAATGAGAACTAATGTCTTTCATAGCTGAAGAAAAGGCTAAACGAAATGAATTGCATTTCCTGAAGAAAATGCAAGTGAGGATACAGGTGAGACAGGTAGGAAAGGAAACATCCACAGAATCAGCTTTTACTCTGAAAGCATGGTAACCCCTCGGAATCAGTATAACTCTCAGTTTAACCTCTCTGAGTCAATATTCAACATGTCAGAGTCAGTATAATGTCACTGTTCCAATAGGTTTGAATGGGAAAAATTCAATTCACTTTTGCCAATTAATCAATAACAGTTAAACTTATAAAAACACTAGTAGATAGCAGGACTGTTCCTGTACGCTGGGGTTCCATGGTTGGTAAAATCTAACTAAATTTGGGGGATGAGTTATCAGACAAAATTTGTTCTATAGTATGAGTAAAAACGGAAAACAATTGCAAAGATGCTATACAGTAGGGGTGTGCATTGCCATGATTCTGACGATACGATACGTTATATCCCGATACTGAACAATACAATATACATTGCGATATATCGAGATATCAATACTTAAAAATTTCACCTTTTCCAAAACAAAATGGTACAAAATGCAATTTATTTCACTTTTTTTTTAAACTTGCAAGAACAACTAAATGGAAACAAACTGTAATTCAAAGTACCAATATCAAAAACAAGTGGTATGTTTATCAAACTGTCAAATAAAAATTTTCAAAAAAGTTTAACTTTTGCTTCTACAACAGATTCTGATTCTGTTAAGTTCTAAAATTCTTATTCTTATTTACATAACCCCGGTTTTCTGAGTAATATGAGTGAGATGTCACACAATGGGATATATACGCCCCCGCGTCATATGTCAGAAGCCCTTTCTCATAAAGCCAACCCTGACTGGCTGATAAAATGTATTAATCCACGGCAGGTAGTCCCACCTACTATAAGTAGAGTGGGCGGAGAATTCATTGGCATTCAAAGTGCACACCTTTTCTCGTTCAATCAGCAAGAAGGGCTGTCTGGTGAGACTTCTCGCACATATTACTTAGAAAATCAGGGTGATGTAAATAACCTATAGTTCTCTTTCATAACATTCATTTCGATGTCTCACTATGGGATATCGTAGCTCCAGTATTGCAGACAAGCTTATCGCACGCTACACAAGCCAGCAGAGCAAGCACTGTACCAATCAGGACAGGACATCCAGTTGGCATAACTGGGCAACTAACTCGCCGTCTCATAAATATCCTGCACAGACACTCCCCTGAACAAAGAGAACCACATGCATCTATAAAACTGCCCAGTATGTCTTATGACTGGATATTCACGTGCAATGCACATGTTAGCGCAAATTAAATGTTTTTTTTTTGTTAAAAAACACAATTAAAAAAATCGATTTGGAAAGTTTTTGAATTGATACGATAATCACGCAGTGAAATTTCACAATATATCACCGAATTGATTTTTTTTCTTACACCCTTACTTATTATACATGCTCACTAGTAATCAGAGAATCCTTAAACATTTAGCTTTTATTTCCCATCTACCACTGGTCAACTTCAAAACCTGCTTTTTTTCATCCAATATGGGCTTTTCCTGCAGGATAAACAAAACCCTTCAGATGCAAAAGTAGAAAAGGCCCAGTCTGCTGCAGCTGTAAACCAGTAACAAGCCCATCAGCACATTGCTGGCATGGAGATAACAACCCATTTACACCTGATGACCAAACCATAACACACACAGTAACTGAGTCAAGTTCATTTAAAGCCAGTAATCAAAACAAAAATATGCTGTTCCATCAAAAATCCTGCGCAAAGCGGCCAGAGTAGCAGATTTAAAAATAAAATTAAAAAGCTTGAACATTCACACATATGAGTGCACCCATATGACATTTATCTGAGCAGCTAAGCTGAAGCTGGAAAAATAACATTTATCCTGAGGGATATTCATTTTTCCACAGACTGTATAAAATAAACACTGTGAATATTCCCAGCACCCAAAACATGGAAACTTCACTGAATCAATACAAAAGTAAAGATGCTTAGCAGAATACTGATGCACTGACAGTGGAAAAATGGGAGTGAGCCTTCACAATAGATTGTATAAAAAGCTTATGCTTGGGGATCCACAGGAAAATAACATATTCCTTTACATTTACAAACAAATCAAACCACTGCAACCCTAGCATGGAAAAAAAAGACAAAATCCCATTCCCTGAAAAATGCATACAATCTAATAAAACTTTGATTGGGGTTCCAGTAAAAGTTTAGAAATCCTTTTTTATTGTTGAGATTTAGGAGCTATATTCAAGGAGAAGGTGAAGGATTCAGACGAGTCAGCAAATGAAAACTGCAGGAGTGATTTCTTAAAACTTGTAAAAGGCTTCAACAATAGGCGCTGTAAAGGCAACCGACTGGGACCTGAAATGGAAGTTATTAGATGCTTTGAAAGCAAATAAAGGCAATAAAGTAATATCAGTGCTTCCAGCTTGAAAAATCCATTATTGGAAACATTAGGAAGTGACAGTTTTGGATGTGAATGTGAAAGTTGAAAAGGTGAGAGGTGGAAAAGAACACATTTAATGGTAAATTCAAAAGCTGAAGTAGGGTCTAATAGGCACTCTGTAGCTCATATTTACAAATCCGTTTTAATCTGCTGGTATACCCTGATTGGCTAACGTTCAAAACACGGCACAGAGGAAGTAAAAGTCTATCTAAAGATAGACTTAACGTCATGAAAGATTCCATTACATTTTGAAGGGGATCTGGATCAATATACTGATTCTGGATCAGTTTCAAAAATAGAAAAATCCTTGTTTCTCATCCTTGGGGGAAAAAATAAATAAAAATGTCACATCTCGATCCTCATTACAGCTCTTTATGAAAGCTGACTCAGTTATGTCATGTTAATTCCTCAATATCTTCACAGCGTTTCATCCAGATCGGATCCGGATTGTGGATTCTCTCCCAATTTTGCAAACTGTATTGTTACTAATGGGGATACACATTACTTCCAAGCCTTTTAAGTATGAATGATCAGGTACAGAAGATATTTGGTGCTTGATGGTGGTTTGTGGTTTCCGAGTGCTCTTGTTATTCTTTTATCTATAGAAACAATAAAAGGTCTGGAAAATAATTTTTGTCCACAGTTTTACCGCAAAACAATTAATAAATACCTTCTAAACTAACAAACCATTTAACTGCTCATGAAATATTTAAATAAGATGTCAGAAAAAACATCTAAAAAGGAAACTGTTATGGTAGCAAGAACTATGTATCTCCATAGTTCTGCCATTCACGAGTCATATCTGTCCATCAAAACCTCAGCAGAGGACAATGCTTATAGAATATAATATATATGTATTAATACATGGTTCAATTAGAACTGTGTTGTTAGGACCAAGCTGGCTAAAGTATTATTGTCAAGTAAGTCTTTACTCCCTCTTTTTACAACAGTCAAACCAGTAATGACAGTGTTTGATTTAGTGCTTGGTCTACATTTCAGTGATAAATGAATTGGGTGTTACTATAATAATGGAAACTCTATTCTTTACTCTGAAAGTAAACCGAGGTTTAAGTGTCACGGATCCGTCACCCCGAACAAAACACATTTTTCCATTAGGCAAGAGTGTTCACAACAGCAGTCAGCAATTAAAAGCCTTGACACAAAATGAACCCAGAGAATAACAAAGGCTCATCATAGGAGCACAACAGCCTGTCCAACATTTTAGACCAATACATCAGTGCCTCCACCCTCTCAAAGAAAATAACTGTTTTCTGTCTCATTATCAAACCACACCTTTCCTCTCTTGAGGTCTTTCATTGATATTCAGTTATCCAAACTGAACAGGAGTTATGATCGGAGCAAATTACAAGCAAGCTTATTCATAACAGCCTGTCGAAATGTCAGACAAGCTTGGCGTTTGGAAACCAAAAATGTAGTGCTGAAATTTTAGTTGAGGGTGGAAATAAATTCTAAACTATTCAGCATTTTTTTTTTGGCTTTGATTATCCACTAAAAGAGGTTTCAGCACAAATTAATTTCATTAATTCCTTTAAATCAACAACTGACTCTGATTTTTACCAACTGCTCAAGGCTTTCGTTCACTGGACGTGTGCAGCCTACCCTCCTACCAAACCTGGTAAATCAATGCGGCACCATTCTGCATGTACGTAGCTGCTCTTTGTAATACTTACACTGCTCACATAGGAGACCCTGTCTCCCATAGGGGCAGAGGCAAACAGCCTCCAAAGGTGACTTGGGGATGCATGTGGCTCCGTGACTGCAAGGGTTGCGCTCACAGGCAGTGAACTGGCAGAGTCGGCCAGTGTAGAGCGGAGGGCAGTCGCAAAACCAGTCCTCAGCCTCACTGGGGGAAGAGAGATAAGCTGAGGTCAAATGTGGAAAAAATACATTGACATAAAATAGTAAGCAATGCTTGTATAATGGCTCATGAAGAAGCACGAGCCATTATACGGTAAACCCAAAACCAGCTGAAAACTATTTTGTTTGGGTATGAAGTGGAGTTGTTGATTAATTCCTGTCCAACACTTGACATCTCAGTGAAAGTATTTTAATTTGGCATATGTTGTTGTTGAAATGTAAACGTCACTGCCCTCTAAGAGTTGAAACCTATGGGGCGCAGACTGTAAAGTTGCACATGCTAAAATAAACGGCAACTTTTTGTAACATTTAGCAACAATGATAAAAAAAAAACAGCAACTTTTTGCAACTTTTAGCAAAAAACCATTTTTTAAAAAAAGTATATGGATTTTTTTTTAATGATACTTTTGACTAGATATACAGCAATACTTGTGAAATTTGTAGTATTTTTTTTTCTCGCAAAAACATAATGTCAATGGCATGTAGCTAAATATTTAGTTTCACCCATGACATTTAGATTTAACATTTATATTTAGATTTAACATTTGTATTTAACATTTAACATCTAGATTTTACATTTAGATTAAACATTTAACATTTAGATTTAATATTTAACATTTTGATTTAACATTGACATATCTTTACAAGAAAAAAATCACATATATTGCTGTAAATCTGGTCAAAAGTAACATAAAACAAATTCACATAAGTTTTTTAAACGGGGTTTGTTGCCAAATGTTGCTGTTTATTTTAGCATGCTTTATAATCGGCGCCTCATGGAAACAATGCTATTACGATCACATTTAGCAATGAATGGTGGTTTGTGACATTTTAGTTGTTGACCTTAATTACTACATTCTTATTCTGGGGGAAATGGTCCTTCCATCCTGAGATTGGTCCATATATTATGTATTCAGAAAAAGGAAAAAAAAAGAATCAGACCTTTGTAGCAGATGGAACCCTGTAAAACCTCTGACCAATCCCTGCCATTCGGTCAGAATGGAAAGAACCAATCAGATGCCTTCATGTCTCGTCCTTCCCACCCACATATGGAAGGGGTAGGAGGGGGTGAAGATTAGGGGAGCTTCCCAACGTTAACTAGTCATGGCCCATTGTGTGCATGGATTGTTCCAGTATAACACAATAATTACTGTAAGATTAAAATGCAGAAGAAGTCATTGCTTGGTCTCTAATAGAGAGAAAAAAGGCAAAGACACTACTGAGCAGATTGTCATAATGGTATAGTTGATCGTTGAATATCCTGAGATGGTTTCTTTCAATATACACTACCTTGACTGTAATATGGAGCGAGCACGAGAATGGTTTCGAATCTATACATTAATGATGAGTTCTGAGCCATCACACCACAGGATGTTTTCTGCTCCTTGAGAAAAGGCCCGCAAGATATTAAATATTTACACTGTTATCGAAAGTTGAGTAGTAGGTTGGAGTTTTAATTACAATGTCATTACTGGGATGCATAAATATCCGTGAAGACATGGTAATGTACAGCTGCACAGTGATGTTGCCAGATTGTTCATTATTTTTTTTTTGAAAAACAGTCAATAGTATGAAATGCTGTGTGTTGAAAAGAGCAGACATTGTTATTTTCTATCTTTTTTGACAACCTGCAACAGGCGAAATCAATAATTTAATGGTGCTGCACCTCCTGCTGCAGTCATGATGATTTAATGCTTTGAGTGTTGCTAATTTTTAACATGCATTGTCACTTAGTGTTTTTGTTTAAATGGAGGTGAAACAAGAATTCTGAAGGATTTTCTACAGACGCTTTTGTCTTACTGGCACAGCAGAAATGAATTAAAAAAATATATATTCTAAGTGACTAAATTGGGTGTTAACCTTGACATGATTATGTTTATTTGTATTTATTTATTCCCGAGAATACGCTGAGACTAAGCATCTTCACTAGTCTGGAAAAAAAAAATGAAGTCCAGGGAATAAATACCCCAACAGATGCTCACCATAGTTATTGTTTTACGTTATCAGTAAACTCTGTGAAACATGAACACATTTTGCATAGAACTACAAAGTAAATGTTTTAATGGAACATTTTAAATGAATCTGTATGACAGTGACATTTAGTTTAAATACATCATAGCATGAACAAAGTAAATACATCTATTAGTTTGGATCTTCAGTTTGAACGTACTTAATAAGCTTTACAGCATTAAAAATCCTCCAAAATCAACAAAACACCAAATTGGAAAATATGGGTCAAATTGTGACAGCTGTACATTTATTTATGAATTTTTTTTGTCTGCGATGATGCTTTACATTTTATAAAAAATCCTTCATATTGAAATAATTATTATTTTTTGGAACTTTTTCTTCTTTAGTTAATTGGTCCAATGCAAAAGAAATTGAGGAATCTATATACTAGAATAATTAAGACATTTGTTGGAGACAAACATGATTTGATGAGAGATAAGAGATATAATAAGCAGTAGTTGTATGTTTGCATTGAAATAAAAGGCTAAATGCAGATTAAGCCAAGCAATAAACACTTGACAACACTTTAGTCTGAATGGCTTGATCAAAAATCTAAAGGATGAGGTGACTGACGGGTATTTTATTTGCCTCTAGCGATTGGTGATTACAGAATTGTAGTAATGCTTTGCAGACTCATTTGAATAAGTTAATCACAAACGAATAGAAGCGGTAACTGACACATTCTCCGCCATTCAAAAATGGCTCTGTTACTGCACACAAGCTGGATCAATTATTAAAGAGGGGCATACATTTTTAACCTAATAAGTACCACATAAGTTGATGAATAATTGACCGCTTAGCTTATGATATCCCTGTCAGTTAGAACAATAAGATCCGTGGCCACATGCATTTTGCAGATTTAATTTATTGTTATTTACGGAGCTGTCTTTTTCATTTACCTGTTGGTGTGTTAATGTGCAGTACAGCACTGCTGAGCCTCTACTTTACGTGTTCAGTTCTCAGGATGAAAGCATTTACCCCACGTCCTCCTTTGTTGAAATAAAAAGAACCTATATGCATTGGCAGACACATTTATATGTCTTTGAGGTTGAAAATATCCTTTCTTTTCCAGCTGTTTGAATGAGCTAGTTGGAAGCAAACAAACTACAAATACAATGATTCTTTAGTGTGTTATTATTGATTACAGTTTCAATAATAGCGAGAACAAAATACTAGGACAAAAAAAAGAGAAACGATCTTACAAATCATATTTGCTCGTATTCTCCTACTTTTCTTTGAGTTGATCAATTGTTCCCTGACCTCCAGCTGTGCAAAAGATTCATTTGCAGTGAAAATGGCTGATGTCTGTTAAGTCTTCATTACAATCCTTTGAAACACACTGGCCCAGAAACACAATCCTCAGAGAAAGAAGACAAAGCATCAGGGAACCTTTCTCAGAGGATTAGGGAGTATTTCTACAGTCCAACTTAGAAGACTATGGGGAAAGGAGCAGATTGCAGAAGTTTTCTTTTTCATCCTTTAACTCCTTTTCTTTTTTATTTGTTTAAATATCAGTTTATTAGTAGCAGGCCAACGCTTGCCAATTATCTTTAGGAGAGAACTTTGAAAACACTGAAAGCATCACCTCTAGGACTAAAAAAAATAATCATTTAGCAGTTTTTTCACAATATGATCTAATGGTTAACTAGAGGTTATGCATAGTATAATAAACTTGGTGGATTAAGGCACTGACATATGGGAAATGAAGATGATGGCTATGGTTATTTGTTGTAAAAATACAACACCATCTGTGCATGTAAGATGAGGGCGTGTCGCAGAAAAGAAAGAAAAAAAAAATAAATTCTCTGAAGGATTCTGCAATGAATTCACTTTTAAAGGGAAATGGGACTTGAGACATAAAACTCTGTTTCTGCAACGGTCACTTGACACTAACGCGGTGGTTCTTATAACCTTATTGGAGGTAGGACACTGCAGGCTTCATCAGTGCATTTTTCAAAACAGATGTACTGGTATATATTTAATTAGTGCACGAAATGAACACTGCATCAGTTGCACACACAATGACTGTGTTCAAAGAACAAAACCAACAGAAGATGCATTTCACACCAAAATATAACAATATTTACACTTTTAATTTGAATTTATATACATGAATATTAGAAAAATATTGTTATCTTAATTGATCTTTTAATAAATTAGTTTATTATTAAAATGTATTTTGTGTAGCACATTTTTGAGTCTGTATCTTGAACCCGTGTAATACTGACTCAACAAACCCCTCAAGTTTGGTTAAATTTTTTTCATTGTTTACACACTTAGAGCATACAGTACATATATAAAAAAATTGCATGATGTGCTGCCGGTTGAAATGATTGAAAAAATGACCCTTTAAATTATAAAGAGGCTAATCATGTTGCTCTGAAAATATCAGGCATTGAACACATACAAAATTCAATCAGGGGAGGATAGAGACTAAAACAGTTTTCACAAAGAAAGTCTTTCAGGATGTACATTGATTAACAGCCACGCAATTTCCTGGTCTAAATGGACTAAACTGAAGACTCTCCCTTTTTTGTAGCTTTCTTTTTGTGTCTTTTCTAGCTCAGTTCAATGAATTCAATCGATTTAACAACTGCTTATAGCATTTATGTGTGTCCATCGAATAACAATAATAATAATAATAATGGCTTGGATTTATAAAGCACTTTTTTTGAGGAGACTCAAAGCACGTACGGAAACCATTATTCATTCACACCAGTCATACCAGTGGGGGTAAGCTACATTGTAGGCACAGTTGCCCTAGGGCAGACTGACAGAAGCGTGGCTACCATTTCGCGCCTAAGGCCCCTCCGTCAATAACAAAAGTTCCCATGGCAGCGCTTGCAATATAAACCAATTAAAAAGCTGAAAAGTCTTCCACGCAATTGTAACTAGATGCTGATTGGACGATGGAATCGAAAAT
This sequence comes from Gouania willdenowi, assembly GCF_900634775.1. Taxonomy (NCBI): domain Eukaryota; kingdom Metazoa; phylum Chordata; class Actinopteri; order Blenniiformes; family Gobiesocidae; genus Gouania; species Gouania willdenowi. Next base: position 18,926,991 of record NC_041058.1, on the reverse strand, counting down.
ATTACTCGTTCACTTCTTATGCTTTCACCTTCAACATGCCAAAAAGAAAAAGTTTTGTTTTGATTATTCAAAACAATTTTATGTTAACTTAAAATGTAGGTTTTTTTTTTACTGATGGCCACTTTACATTTGGTTCAGCCATTGCAATAATAAATTTAATCCAGAAGGAAGAAAAAAAAAAATTAAATTTGTGACCTTTTTTCATTTCAAATAAAAGCATATGCAAATTTATTTATTTTGGTAAAATGACTGTGCCAGTTTTGCATTTTAAGAATCTGGTCACCCTACTTTACATGTGTTGAATAGTTCTTGGGCACACTGACCCCAGAGTTGCTTAACGGTTGTGTTTGATAGCTTGTGCAAAAACTCTTAACACAAGAAAACTTTACACTGCAGCCATCAGCCGGGGCCTGAGCACTATAGGCTCAAGGTTATCCATTCGTAGTACTGGAGGCAATGAAAGAAGGAAGCAGAGGAAGACAAAAAAATTATTTCCGTATATGTCTGGCACCCGAAAACACTGTGCAATACATACGCTTTTGTGACAAGGCCCATATAGACGAGAACATCTGCGGGATAACAGAACGTTCTGTCACTTAATGTGTATAGTTTGAACTTGTTGGGTTGCTTTATTTTTGCTTTACATGCTATGTTTTATGTTGTTTTGTGATATTGTTTCATGTTTGCTCGTACTTTATACAGTTTTGAGTTGATACATTACTCATTTATTTTAATTTCTTTGGTTAATTTGGGAAAAGCCTTTTTTTTCTTCCTTTTTTCCACTTGGTCTGGACAAGCTGTCAAAGGTCAACACTACATGAAGTGTATGGGATCAGAACAGTATCATAATGAATGAACTCTTGCAGGGTTTTTCACGTATGCACATGCTTTGTTTCGCAGTTGTATTTCAGATTCACATATGCACACGCTCTACTTCAGAAATATTATTTTGAACGACACTTGTAATATAAATCCACAGAGAATCCGAATTGCTGAATGTGCATTTACGAACTGCTTCTGTGCTGTGAAACCTCTGCGCATTTGTGAGAGAAATCTGTGTGGTGAATTTTGAGACTGCCCTGACATCGCAGGTCAACGGATGTCACCATTGGCTGATGAAACTGATTGACAGAGTCATCAGCCAATCATGTGTGCTTGCTTTCAGCCAATCATATGACTTCTTACATTTTCTCCACACTTTTAAATGAATTGCAGAGTTACTGATATGTGCACAAGCGCAGTGTTCAAACAATTTCCATGGAAATTATTCTATGAGGAGATTTTGCCATTGGTTGATGTTGAAGGATTTTTTATCTTTCCACATCACTAATATTGATTTTTTTTGGCTATTTTGAGTGCCGCAAAGATGAATTGCTATTGGTTTGCTGATCAAGCATCGTCAGGCCTTCTATCAGACATAGATTTGGAGATAGAGGAACCCTGTAGTAAAAAATGGAGGACAGTTTTTCAGTAATTAGAGACAGAAACTGCTGTACTGGGGAACAAAACCATAAGGCATGTAAATAAGAATCAGCTGTTCCCTGGGTGTACTGAGAGCAGATATCTGTTGGGGAGAAGCCCATTTTATGCAATTTCTGTTGGGTAATGTGGGTTCTGTGGAGGACCTTTTATTTAATTAGCTGAAGGTTTGTGTTTTTTGTCATCTTAAAGCTAGGGTAAGCAATTTTCTCCAGATATACTTTTTAAGTTTTTGGTTGAAATTGTCTTCATGTCCTGACAGAAATTAACTAACCAATCACGTCTCCCTGCTTGTTCTCGATCGCTTACATCCACGAGCTCACACTGACAGAGTTAAAACAGAGTTTTTGGTCACATTTTTTAACATATATAATGGTAAAGTTTATTGTTTCCTTACTGCTGAATGAGACATGAGACAACGAAGTTTCTACACAATACAAACAATAAACTGAGCTCCTCTTGTGCAGCAGCTGTGCGCATGCATGTGAGAGAGATGGAGCGCGGAGGGAAGGGGCGAGGAGGGTGAAGGCGGAGCCGTCAGGGAAGCTACATTCAAAATCATGCTAGCTTTTGAAAATCGCCTACCCTACCTTTAAAACTATTGCAACACATTTCTGTCCAGAAATTGGTGTTTGTGGTGATTGAGAGTTCAGCCTCCCATTTAGCGACTGGTAAGTGAATAGAGTTAGTGTTTGAGGTGGATGGAGGCAATCAGTGGGTTTTTAAAGCAGTTGTAACGTTTGAGGGTCGCAATGATAAAAGGGAGATTGGAGAGTTTAATATGTTTGCAGTCTGGCTAGGTATTGTAGTATTCTTTTGGTTTTAGACAATGTGTTACATATCATATTTGGTTTGCTAGGTAATAATGCAAGAATTTAGGGGCTTTTAAACCACCCTCGCTTTTATTTTTCTGAAGGGTTGAAAGGCTTATTTTGTGTTTTTTATTCCGAGCATAGAATTTTGTAATTGCAGAATCTAATCTTTGGACTCATTGCGTTGGTGGTTTCAGTGAGATCATAGAGAACATCTCACTCCTTGGCAGCTACAGTATACTGCCAAGGAGTGAGATGTGGAGATTGTTCCATCTCACTCCTTGGCACTTAGTTAATTTAAATTTGATATACTTAAACCTAGATATTGAATTGTATTTGTTGGGGATGGGTTTTGGCTTGCAGGATTCCATGATTTTTTTAAGTGGAGGATTGATGATTTTGACCAATTAATGGAATAGTCTGATAGTTTTGAGTAGCTGTTTATTAAATCAGTTGCTTCTTCTTATGATAATTTGGGAAAAGTCACACATAAATAATTCCATTAGTAGTGTGTTTTAAGTAAGTTACATGTGTTGTAGCTGATCTGAAAGTCTGTTCAAATAATGGGAATGTGTATCCATTTGGCATCAGCGTTGCATTTGGACAAAGGATTTTTACGTTTTGATGGCTGTGTTTCATTTTGCCATAATGTGACTTGTTCATTTTTAGGTTGAGTCTTCTTTACTTGTGTTTAGAGTTTTGGCACAGTGGGCAAAGTGTTTGTAAAATGAGTTCTAGCAATAACAAAACAACAAAGTAAAAAGCTGAATGAAACAATGGTTCAGTCAGCCACATGCAATTGTATTGCGCTGATTTGTTTACAGCACAAGTTAAAAAAAAAAAAAAAGCACAAACCTTTGAAGCATACAATTACAGGCCCATTCTGAGCTGTTTCTGTATCTGTAAGGAAAGTATGTACTCACCATATGTACTCACAGTATGTATGCAGAATTATTCAGTGCTGTGCTTTCACAGTTCTAACTTATGTTGTCACAATAAGGCAAATTATCTTCAGTCTATCTTTGCTGCGCCATTCTATGAACTTTACAAACAATTTCTCAACGTAGGGAAGAAAAGACACACAAAATAGGATCATTTCAACATTATGTTGATTGGTTTTACTTTGCACTTAGTTTCTGGAGAGGTGGAAATCTCCAGGTGCTGTTCTTGTCGAATAGACTCATTTCATTTTATTTTCTTCTCTTAGTTTTTGCAATAATGAGGAACTTTCTTAGCAGACACTTGACAAACTCCCCAGGTTTATACATGCAGCTCTTAGTACAAATTGTAGTAGTTTAACTTAATGAAAATAATTCACTATGACTCTCTGTATCTTATTTCTATCTAATGGGTTGGGGTCAATTATAATTGTATTCGCAAAATTGATAATGAATTACGATTATGGCATAATTAGGGTTCAATGGCCAGAATGGCCAGAAGGACCCTAATTTTAGTAATATATTGCTGTCGTAATTGTAATTAAATTGTAATTGAGTTCAGATAATTGACTGTAATTTAAATTTCCATGAAAATTAAAAAAAAAAATTCAGTCAAATATAATTCAATAATAATAATAACACATCAATTTTATATAGCGCTTTTTTGGGGACTCAAAGTCACTTTACAGAAATAAAATAAAATAGAAAATAAAGAAATAATAATGAAAGTAAAAAAAAAAAGGTTAAGAAAAAGCAAGTTTAAAACGGTGGGTTTTAAGGAGTTCTATAATGAGTCTGCATTCTTGATTGGTTGAGGGAGTGAGTTCCAGAGGGCGGGAGCAGCGGCAGCAAAGGCTAGGTCCCCCAAGGTTTGGTGCTTAGTGCGGGTGATGGGTGTAAGGAGGTGGGCGTAGGCAGAGCGGAGGTGGCGGGTGGGACAGTGTTGTTGGAGGAGGTCAGTGAGGTAGGCAGGGACCAGGTTATGGAGGGACTTGTAGGTGAGGAGGAGGAGCTTGTTGGAGGATGGGGGTGATGTGTTCTGAGAAGAAAGGCAGCGGAGTTCTGGATGTATTGTAATTTGTGTAAGAGTGGTAAGGAATTTAACACAAAAACTGGGGAACCATGTTACAGTTATACACATATTAGTTAACATTAATAAAATGTTTTATATCAAGCTTTCCCACATTTTACCACTTAAACAAAAAAATGTATATCAAGACAAAAAAGGCTCAGATGCCCACCCCAAAAATATTAGAACCTATATTATCATTGATTACTAAGCCTAACACGGTAACCAATAGATAGGAAATAAATTAGATGATAGATATCTGTTTTTAGTGTATTTTACAGCTGATTTAGGACCAGTAATCACCAGAGATGCTAACAGAAAGCTAACACAAGAGGAAGGGTAACTTTTCTTAGGTTTTTTTTTATTTCAGGCTCTGTAATTGTGATTAATTGTAATTTTACTTCAATAATTGAGAACATAATTGTAATTGACTTTCTGAGAATAAAAATAATTGTAATTGAATTGTAATTTGAAAAAATGCCACTGTAATCATAATTTAATTGTAATTGAACATGGACAATTGACAACGTAATTGTAACTGAAAAATGTAATTGACCCAAACCCTGACTCCAACTTGTTACCATTTCAATTAAAGTGTAACTAATAGCTTAAAAATGAATTAAGGATACAAGGTTACTGAGAAATTCATTTGAAAAAGAACAAAAGTCCATATCAAATTAGCATCCGCACACAGTCACAGAGTTGTTTTGAAAGTGTCCTCCAAAATTCAAAGACACAAACGCAATAAGCCGTGTAATGAGCATGTTTTCACAGGAAATATTCTTGAGGGAAAGCAATCCCACACAGGACGATAGCAGTGTTTGTTTCTCATGGTGCATTAAAATAATCATTTCTCGGACCTTGAGTTATTTTATTGGTACTTTGAAACAAGCAGAGTGGAATCTCTGATTAAGATGAAATTGGTTTCCCTGTCTTTGTGAAGAACAATCTCCGGCAGTAAAATACAGCATCGGGAGAAGTCCCTGCTAAGCGGGAGTTTGTGGACCACTGAACCATCACAGCGAGAGTAAAGTGCCGTCGCTACTGCAGTCAATTAGCAAAAAACTCTGCAGAGAGTGAATGTATTCAATGTCTGTCCTCTACTTACAAACAAAACATGTCTTTTAATGTTTTCAGTACATCACTCTTTTGTTTTACTTCTATAAGTCATCAGAAATGTTGGGCTGCTGAGAAAGGAAACGCCAGTAGCTGTAATGTTTGCTTTTATAGCAACAATAAATAAGGACCTTTTTAATGTGAAAGGTGTCCCTTAAAGTAACACATCACCACTGTGATGCATTATCCATCTCGGCCTCAGTATTTGTGCGTATCAAACAAAGTAGCTTAAGCTTTATGATAAACAAGTTATGTTTTTCAAGTCTTTTCATCATTGTACTGTGCTGCTAATGACAATTCAAAAGAAGCAATTTCACCTTTATAGAGAAAAAAATTACATGTTGTCCTTAAGGGTATATATTTATTTTTAGTACTGATATGTGCTTTAAATCCTATCATTTTTTGTAGCACAGAGCAACAAATTAAAGCTGCGTTCACACTGTGACCAGTTCTGATTTCTGAAATCTGGCCCAAATCTGATCTTTTTTCAATGCGATCTCAGTGTTAACAGTCAAGACGGATTTAATGCGCATTTGATACGTTGGCGTCATTAGTAACAGCTGAGCTGTTCTCTGCTCACCATGAACCAGAGAGGGACAGGGACAGAATTGGGACAGGCTCAAAGCATCCACTGTTGAATCAATCATTTTTCTGCACAAGAACATTAATTATCCTTCCATTTGATACTGTACATGGATTATGTAAATAGATCCACTGTCTCACATGTGCACACTGCGCACCTGTCTGTGTTTGACGTGCGCTGATCTGTCCTGTGACATTAACAGCGGTTTGTTAATAAAAGCAATGCTTACCACTAAAACAAGTGTGAATATTTCATTTGTATGAGGAAAATAATAGGTTTTAACTGTCATTTTCAGGTCGGGCTCTGATATAAATACCTAATGTCTGTCTCGGACCTGTCGGTTTCATCTTTGATCTGTCAGGTTTGGGTCAAAGCTTGAAGGTTTATATCGTAAATGGTCTGTGTTTAAGAGCGAATCAGCACCACAAAAAGCCAAAAGAAAACATTTGTCTAACTTTTTCTTTCTCCACATCCTCTTTTGCACCTGCTCATTCATTCTCAGGCTCCACTGCACAAAAACTTTGAGACAAACGCGACGATGCTCATGCAGGTCAATTTGGAGCCGCAAACCGTTCACACTGGAGTCTGATACAAGTCACATTTTAAATAGTAATGTGAGCGGACAAACAATAAATCGGATTGGAGCAAAAAATCGGAATGCAGTGTGAACGTAGCCTAGTGTTTCGCTTTAAGGTTGGATTGTGTGGCTTCATCTACACGGAGACAAAAACCCAAACGTTTTCCCCTAAAACGAGTAATTATTAGCAGGAAATGCTGTAGTAGACATACCAGGCCTGCATGTGTGTTATGCTGCCACAGAAATACACTGAAAAAGGGAATAGACCATTGGCTATAGTTTTTCTACCGTAAGGTTTTGTTTCAGGAAATCAGAAATAGAATGTCTTTACATATTCTGAAAAAATTTAAAAAAAAATCACTATACCTATAAAAAGTTTCCACATGCAGAAATCCTGCAGTTTTTGAGCAATTCGAGTGTAAAAGTGGAACTATTTGACGTGCGCAGCATAAGTTTGAAGCTCACGTGACCTAGTTCTAACCAATCACAGCATTGAATTGGTCAGAACTAGGTCAAGACCGAGTGTAAACAGGGATGACGGCATCCCGTCGTATGCGACGGCAATCATCACCAGATTATGAAAATACTGCTTGCTGCAGGCATATTTTAGATCAATGCTGCAAGAACAGCTGTGTGGTAACTAAAGCAAGATGGGACACATTTAGAAAAATTGCAAAAGAGTGGATATCACTGAAAGGGGAAGAGTGTTGCCAATCACACACATGTTGGACAGCGAGTACACGGAGCTGGAAATCCTCCCTCACTACCATCCGTCATGTTACAAACGTTTCACAGCCAAACGTCAGCTGTTCTATGCCAGACAAAAACACCAAAATAAGAAATCAAGTTGTAGCCCTTATGGTGAGTACATTTTTTTTGTGAATATGTTTTGTTGTATTGCCTATGTCGCTTACGCCTATAACATCCCCTCCATTTGTCAGATTGTTAAAAAATTTTTTTGAATTTAACTAAGGCCCTGGATACACATACATACATGACATCAGCTTCTGTGAGGACAGCTGCATTCCATCAAAAACCAGGGTGAGTTATAACAATGAGAAACCCTGGTTCACAGTTAAGCTCAGAGGGCTGAGGGCAGACAAAGAGGTCGCTTTCAGGAGTGGAGACAGAGCCAGGTACAGAGAGTCGAAGTACACGTTTGGAAAGGAGGTGAGAAAAGCCAAACGTTTGTACTCAGAGAAGCTACAACATCAGTTCTCTGCGAATGACTCGGCTTCTGTCTGGAGAGGGCTCAGGCAAATTACAAACTACAAGCCCAGAGCCCCTGCTGCTGCTAACGACCTCTGCCTGGCCAACAGGCCAACAACTTCTATTGTAGATTTGACAGACAATGGGTCAGACCTGACTCCAACCCCCCTCACACCTCTGACCAGCCTCACTCCAACACCTTCACCCCCCACATCAAAACTACAGTCTCACCACAGCTGCTTACAGAGGCTCTCTCCCCTATCTTCCCCCCCTCCTCCCCCCCTCCCACAGACACCTTTCTCCATCAAAGAGAGAGATGTAAATAGACTTTTCAGGAGACAAAACCCCCGTAAGGCTTGTGGACCGGACTCTGTCTCTCCTTCCACCTTAAAGCACTGTGCTGATCAGCTGTCTCCAGTGTTCACAGACATTTTTAACACCTCACTGGAGACATGCACCGTACCAGCCTGTTTTAAGGCCTCCACCATCGTTCCTGTCCCTAAAAAGCTGAGGATCACAGGACTTAATGACTACAGACCCATTAAGTCCTGTGAATCCTTTGAACGCCTCATGCTCTCCCACATCAAGGACATCACTGACCCCCAGCTGGACCCCCTGCAGTTTGCTTATAGATCCAACAGGTCTGTAGACGATGCTGTAAACCTGGCTCTCCACTTCATCCTCCAGCACCTGGACTCCCCAGGCTCCTACGCCAGGATCCTGTTTGTGGACTTCAGCTCTGCTTTCAACACAATAATCCCAGCTCTCCTTCAGGACAAGCTTTCCCAGCTGAACGTGACAGACTCCACCTGCAAGTGGATCACAGACTTCCTGTCTGACAGGAAGCAGCACGTGAAGCTGGGAAAAACCATCTCTGCTCCCCGGACCATCAGCACTGGATCTTTTCAGGGCTGTGTTCTTTCTCCTCTGCTCTTCTCCCTGTACACCAACAGCTGCACCTCCTCTCACCAGTCGGTCAAACTCCTGAAGTTTGCAGATGACACGACCATCATCGGTCTCATCTCTGATGGAGACGAGTCTGACTACAGGTGGGAGACAGACCGGCTGGTGTCCTGGTGCAGCCAGAACAACCTGGAGCTCAACGCTTTAAAGACAGTGGAGATGATAGCAGACTTCAGGAAGAACCCAGCCCCCCTCACCCCCCCTCACCCTGGGAGACTCTACAGTGAGCTCTGTGGAGTACTTATGCTTCCTGGGGACCATCATCACTCAGGACCTCAAGTGGGAGCTGAACATCAGCTCCCTTATCAAAAAAGCTCAGCAGAGTACTTCCTGCTGCAGCTGAAGAAGTTCAGTCTGCCAACAAAGATGATAGTGAACTTCTACAGCTCCATCATCCAGTCCATCCTCTGCTCCTCCATTACCATCTGGTACGCTGCAGCTACGGCTAAGGACAAGGCCAGACTGCAGCGTATCATCCACTCTGCAGAGAAGGTCATCGGCTGCAATCTGCCCTCCCTCCAGGACCTGTACGCCTCCAGGATTTTGAGGCATGCAGGAAAGATTGTGGCCGACCCCTCCCACCCCGGTCATAAACTGTTTCAATCTCTCCCTTCTGGAAGGAGGTTTGGTCCATTAGGACCAGAACCTCCATACACAAAAACAGTTTCTTTCCCTCTGCCACCATCCACATGAACACACCCCAAGTCACCCACTGAACCCCCCCCCCCCCACCCGATCACCACCTCCATGATGACATTATCTGCTGCACTGTATATATATATATATATATATATATATATATATATATATATATATATATATATATATATATATTTATATTTATCCTTTATTCTCTATCTATCCTTTATTTATCCCTCATCCTTTATATTTATCATTATTATTATTATTATTATTATTATTATTGTTGCTGGGTTGTTCTTTGTTTTTTATTTTTTTTTGTTGTTTGTTTTGTGCACCAACTATCAAGACAAATTCCTTGTACTGTCCTTAAAACTGTACATGGCCATTAAAAACATTTCTGATTCTGATAATATTTGTCTTAACGCAAATTTTTCTACAACCATTTAAAAAAACCTGTCTACACGACATATATTTTAGCTGAACTGATGACTAAATCATACTAGCATTCGCTGGTCAGGCTAATGTATAGGTTAAAAAATTATCTAATGACTATAAAAATATAACAATGCCAGATTACCTGTATGAACAATCACGGGAATGTCTGACTGTGCGTACTGGCTGTGTACGCGCATTACACAACCTATATGCACCCAGCTGTGTCTATCGAAGCACACCACGGCGCTGAAACACCTTGAACAACAACCAAACTACAGCAAACTTTCTATAATGAAACCACATATGCCACAACACCACGACAAATACATGTAAAATTGCATGCATCCTCTTTGGCAAAGTTCTGAAGAAAATTGCAATATTTCCCATGATTTTCCTGTTTATGTTCAGAGAAAGGCTGTCCATCAAGTTTCCCTGAGGTCACACATAATTTGGTTGTATCCCAAACAGTGCGAGTCCTGTACGCTCCAAAGCAGTGGATGGTACATCGTCACGCATCCAGCGACTGCTCCAAAACATTCCCACGCATTAAACAGGTGCACGTACCGTATCCACAAACTTAGGAAACTGAAATCAACAACGCGCCGTGCCAGTAGGATGCAAACAAAGCAGTTAAAACAGCACAGTTTAGCTCAAGTTTAATGCCGCAGCAGGGCATTTCCTAGATGTGGTGTCATGTGACCTAGGCGTCGCCATGGATACTGTCAGCTTTGAGAAATCATTATGCTGCTTTCCTGCCCGTAACTGTCTTAGGACATTCCTGATAATAGTGATGATGAGAGTGACTATGAACATCCAAATTAAATACAAGTATAAATAAATTCTCATTGTAAAAACAATATATATATATACACATATTAAATGCATTTGATATAATTAAAGAATGGTTTAAAGTTATTGGGAGCAATTTGTTAGTCATATTTGTTTATAAATTGTACTTTTAGGTCACCATAGCAGTGATGTTGATAAGTTTTCAATGTAGTGAGTCCCCGGGACCCACAGGTGGTGATTTGAGTGGGTCTCTGGGAAATTCAATGGGTCCCCAATGAAAAAAATTCTTTCTTTCTATTTCTTATATTATTCTATTTCATAAATCGTAGTGTTAAACTCTCTTAAAGGTAGTATGATATGGCTATAATTAGCAGATATATTCATGTATGTTCAAAATCTATCTGAAATTAAACAAATACAATTCAAATGAAAACAAAATGGTGTCTGTTGTACAAAAATACATTATCAATAAAAGTGCTGATTTTAACACAAACATGACAGTCAAAAAATAAATTGTCACCAAAATGAGACCAAAATCTTCTTGTCTGAAGATCAACTGAATCAAATGAACTGAGTCAACCACTATGAAACTTATAGCACAAAAATATAACTTAACTAACACAGTGCAAAGTCTGTTGGGAAAAATAAAATGATGCAGATGTGTTTGTGGTGTATTGTAAGCAGGTAGTTAACTGCCAGATTGTTGTTGTAGCGGCTAAACTAGCATGTACTCAATGGAATCATGTCTGCGCTGAGTTAATGCATAAAGGGGTCTGCTGACGGCTAGGTTTCTTTTGCTAGTTACTGTGATTTTAAACATAAGTTGTTGTTCACAATGTGTCATTTTTCATGGGAAAAATGAGGTGCGTCCCTGGGACCCATGGATAGTGGATTTACTGCGTCCTTTCAGATTTGTATGCGTCAGGGACGCAGGACGCGTACCTAGTAACATCACTGCCATAGTGTGCTTGTAACAATAGGAACGTTTTTTAAAATGTGACTTTTTTGAAATAGTATTTCAACTAAAGCTCCTATCCACCTCCCTTTTCCGCATATTGAAACATTTTAGTAATGTCTGTATCATTGTAAAATTTGAAGTCTGTGACCTTATTACTTTCTGAGATAATTGGAGTCAAAAGTGCTTGTAGAGGCTAAAATGTCAATTTTTTCACAAACTTCTCAACTTTAGGAGTAAATTTCTCATCAACTGCAGGGAGTCTGCGTGTGGAACTTTTGTGGAAGAAGTTTAAGTATTATACTTTATAAAACATAAAAGACACAGTGAATGCGCATAAAACTCATGCGACAAAAAAAACAGGACATACAAAAGAAAAGAGAAAGGAGATGGAAACAAAGACAAGACAGGAGATTTGCTTGTGGACCAAAGACGAGGTAGGGCTTCTACTTTGTTGCCATTGTTACTGTTTTTGTTGGGGGGACGCAAATTCGGGTTATGAGAGAGGTGGGGATATGGCGTCATTTTTTGCAGAGTATGCATATACGGCGTCCACATGGCGACCCAGCGGGTGGCGTTTACACTTTTTCCCAATTTGGGACCCATTTTCAGAAATTATCGTATTCAGCTTCTAAATTGTTGTTGCTGTGTGACGCAAGGTGTAAACGACAAAAAAACTTGACTGTTGACATTAAAATCTGTCGACCCATGGATCTCCTCCTTTTCACCTCCGCCAAGGAGGTCATATTTTTGCCGCTGTTTATTTCTTTGTTTGTTAGTCTAATCCCAGGATTACATCAAAAGTACTCAAAATATTTTCACAAAATCATCCAATGAGGATTCCATTAAATACGGGAGAGGATCCGGATTAAGATGCTGATTCTGGATCAGTTTAAACAATGTAACAAAATCACTATCTTTAATCATTGATGAGATTTAAAAAATTAATATCTTGATATATTATTGACCGATGGTTATGAAATTTGACTCAGTTTTGTCAGGATGGTTCCTCTCTTACCCCACCAAGTTTCCTTTAGATCAGATCCAGATTGGTGATTTTATTGCAATTCTTTGAAAAAATGGGGGTTCCCATACATTTAGACCTACTGTATCATTAGAAATTTCTTACAAGCATTTATTGTGTGAATGATCATGGTACCATGATCAGGATCACTGATCCCTATAACTGCCAATATCTGGCAAAGAGGAGATTTGGGGCTTGGTGGATGTTTGCATGTTCTGAGTACTCTTGTTTGCTGATATTTTATTTTTGAAATGTTTGCTTGTATAACTCCTCACCAGCAGATACAGTACACTCTGAGTGTTGTAGGCTGATGATCATACAATTTGATACCCTTATACGTCAAAAAATATCCAATGTTTTTTAGAAATACATCAGGTTTAACCAATCAAAAAGTGCTTTTGAAAAGAGTTTTCAACTTTCTTGCTTCAGACAACAACCATTGGCTTTAAACTGACCGCATTGTTGTTTGTTGGTTATTAGCGTGTTGCAACCGACTTGAATATGAGCACATCGCCACCTACTGTACTGGAGTGTGTAAATCCCGGTGCCACGCAGTGTGCTTATATACAGTTAATGTGCTACTGGGTTCTTTGATGTGTCTTTTCTAAACTGACCATTAAAAACATGTATCATATAGCATGATCAGTAAGGTGTGAATTCATTGGGTAACTGTGGAAAAAGCTTCAGCGCCCCTCTCTTTAATTTTCAGGTGGATTCATTAATTTCTTCTTTTCCGTATATACCCATTAACCCTCTTTTATACATTTTATTACGAGTGAAAATCCAAGTGTGGCGCACATGCTCGCAGTCCTTAATCTGCATGACCTAGTGCAGGTTGCTGTCACCTGTTTTTCTCAAAAGATTCACTACCTACACCGACAAATGCACAAAGCAATGTCGTCATCATCAACACCATTGCAGGACACTCGCAGGCAGGAAAGAGGATCCAGGTGCGAGCTACTTCACATTGCAGCTGCTGTAACCATTCCTGAGTACATCTGTACATCAGCGTGTGAAGCATTGGCGGGATGGTACAATATTTTTGATGATCTAATCAGGCGATAATGACAAGTTGCACTTCATATTGCTAACTGTCTGATTATATAAATGCAGATGAGCCTTATTTCCTCTGAGTGTTTACAACAACAACGTTTGTGTTCACCATTTGCATTTTAATGTTTTCACCTGCTTAATTTACATTTGGATGAATTTGGTCAAAACTAAGATTATGATACCACACACAGCCTTTCTGCTGGTATATTACCACTGCATTTTCACTGGACCACATCTGGGTTATCAAACCCTTCAAATGCCTCGAATGCAATTAACCCAAGCCAACAATTTAAAGTCCCCACCATGTTATTATTAATACTCGCTCACGCCTAAATGAATAGACAGAAAAAAAAAAAAAAATGTGCTGTGAAATCACCCACCCCAGCTGAACCCCATGATAAAAGTCTGTTTTCATCCTATTATGCACATCTCAGGCCTACTGACACAATGAAAAGAGCTAAATGAACTCCAACTGACCCCTGCATGCAGTGGGTGCAAGAGGACAATGCAATAACGCATATTCATCACACGGATAATTGCAAGGACCACTGTCGTACACGACGGGCCAATGTGACCACAATGGCACTGCCTCCTAATTGGTATTCTTAGCACTATTTATACTCCAACATTCGCAGTTCTCTCTTTTATTTCCAATTTAATAAATGGAACTGTTAATTGATAGAGTCATATCACATTGAAGAAGATGTTTAGGGCAGATGTTTTCAGGATTAGCGAAGGTGAGGGAGCATCATGTATGGGTAATGCGCAAGATAAAATGACAGGTGAGAACCTCATAAGTGGGTTGTGATGAGAGTCTGATGAGCTGCAGGGGATTCCGATTCATTATGCACACTGCACCACTGCACCAGAGAGCTTTTTGGGGGCCATCCACAGTCAGCAAAATGATGGTCCATTGTTTTATGAATCTGTGATAACCACATTTATTTATTCATCCGAATAATATGCACTGTTCACCAGAAAGTTTATTATTATTTGTGCCATAGTGTATAGTCATCTTAAAGCTGATATCCGGAGTTTCTGAGAGGACGTCTCGATGTCCTGCCGTTAACAGCTCCACTTCCTCCCACTGCCTCTGCAATCTACCAGAAGCCACGGCTCTACTTTGCTCTACATCGCGGTCTATGGGTCAGGTAAGAGCCAAAATCTTATTTACCTGTTTGCTGTTGTGACACAGTTCCGTATTCACTTTGATTGACAGTCTCAAAAACACCAAGTCGAAGCCTATGGGCTGTGCGCAGTCGGCGATCATTTCATTTGTATAGGGGTCTATAGGATGAAGGAGGAACTTATATACATTAATGTATATAAATGACCACCAGCAGTAGACCATAGTAAAAGACTAGTTAGGTATTTTTTTGCATTTCAAAAGAATCACACATAACATAGATTTCTCAGAAACTCCAGATATCAGCTTTAAAGATGAAATCCTTGTTTTAATCAGAAATCAAAATGGGTTAAAAGTGACCAAAAAGGGTGAAAAAGGTGATGAAGGGATTTTAAAAGCCACAGAGATTGGTTAAAAGTTGCAAATTAGTGACCAAAAATGGACAGAGAAGTGGTAAAAAGGGTTCAAAGTAGAAACAATTAGTAAAAACTGGCAAATAATGGGCATGACAAATCGTGAATGTGGTTAAATTGTCCAAAAAATAAGCAGGAAATATGGTGAAAAGGTTAAATTTGGAATGTAGCAGAAATGGATTAAAAGGGGCAAAGATATGGATGGAAAAAGTGATGGAAACAGTTTAAAATATGGCAAGTTTGGTGTAGTTGCAGGAAGAAAAACAAGCAAAAATGAGCTCACATTTTTTAGGAAATATTCTTGGTTTCTTAAAGGCATCTGGAGATCCCCTCCCAGTGTATCGCGACCCCAAACGGGGGCCTGAACACAAAGTTGAGAACCCCTGGCCGAACAGACTTGCTTATTTAGTCATATCGGATTAGTGAAGAAACATTGTTAATGAGAGTGACCACACACCAATTTGGAATAGGATAATGAAAACTACCAAGTGAAGTGCATATGACTCCTTAAATCTTTATCATGATATTTTGGCGTAATGCACAAGACAGACAATGAACATTTTGTCCCCAAGGTTAATGTGCTAGAAAATGGGCCAGCGTAAGCTTTTGAGAAAGTTTGACATAGGCCAAATTGTGATGGCTACACTGCTGCTTCAGATTGTTTCAGCAACTACATCCATCAAAAGTGGTCCAAAGAAGGAAAAGCGGTAAAAATGCCGACAGGGTCACTAGAGGACAAGACTCATTGATGTATGTGGGGAGCAAAAGGGTGTGTGCTGCCACTGCGTTGTGGTCTGATTCAACAGACGGGCAACTATTGCTGAAATTACTCAAGAGTGATCATAAATACATGTTTTAGAATGCACAGCGCATCACAATTAGTTGTGTTGGGCAGCAGCAACAATGAGCAGGCTGTCATAATGCTACAACTGATTGATCTATGTCTCCTTTTTAGATGATAGAGTAAACATTGGACAAAAATGACAAACAAACGTCACTTACAGCCATGTGTTCAATGAGTCTAATATTCACAGCAAATGTAATCTCTGCATTTGGCTTTGTCAGCTCCAGTGGGAAATAGTTGGCTCTGCAGATGATGAAATTTTCAGTAAGCTCACCTGCTGCCAGCTCACTCTCTCCCAGGCTGGAGAACAACAGGTTGTCAGAGCTAAAAACAACGAACAAACAGGCAAAGGTTTTCGATGTGAAAACATTTGGTTCGATCCTTGTCCCTGCCCTTCATTTTCAGTTTTTGGAAAATCATTTCATGGGTCGAATCGGACCAACTAGGGCAACCATTCCAAGACTTAAAGACGTCACAGCCGCCTAAACAACAAAAAATTCCCCCGATAATAAAACCTTAACGGATCAAAACACAAAAAAAAAAACACAAAAGGAATTTCCAAAAGTGAAACAAATACTGCATAAATGAGTAAGGACACTAAAGTGGATTTAAATAATGCATCTTGACACACAAAATTATGCACTGCTGAAGCCAGTACTCAATTTGAGGTCAGTGGGTGGAGCATCTTCCAATGGGAAACTAAATGCAAGAGAAAACAGGCAGAAAAGAAAGCTAAAAACCAGCCTTGTCTTTGTGTTTCCAAAACTAATATTGATAAAATTCTGAAATCTTATCAGTATGCAGTAGTAGTGGTAAGTAGAATACTGTACAAGGCCTGCGGGGGGAATCAGGCCCATTAGAGCATCCAATTTTGTCCAAGGGAGAAAGTAAAAATGACAGAGAAAACAGTAATCATTGTGTAAATTACCAATTATGTCAGTTCTAAGTAATTCAGTCCCTCCATAGTTACAAATGAGACTCCACAATATTTGCCAGATCTCACAGTTTTCCCGCGATTATTACACACGACTGCAGTTCATTTTTAATCTCAGTTGCCAAAATTTTTTTTAAATGTTTTCTATAATCCTACAGTTTCTCAGAAAGAAAAAAACAGAATTCCTAGAAATTACACACAAATTGGTCACAAAATCAAGAAATACTGAAGTGAAGATCCTGCTGAGACAGACATCGGTGACTGTCACCTATTGCATGGATGACGTTGTTGCCTCATGTCATATATATATATATATATATATATATATATCATTTATACGTGCAAATAAAAAGTTGGCCACAATAATGTTGAAAAAGCTGTTTTTTTCCACCAGTATTTGGGCCCTGAACGAAAAGGACTTTGACGACAAGAGACAAGACAAGCTTCTAACCTACAATCACCAAATCTCACTATATTGACCTGCATATTAAACATTTACGTCTTCTTTACTCAACCATCATCTCTTTTTAAACACTCTTGCATGCAATTTGCAAATAATGAATTCCTTTCTTTTTTCCTGTCCAGATGCCCAGTTTCTTTCTGAAGTTGCACAGTGAACAGTCCATCATACGTGCTACCTCACTGAAATGAGTCTTAAGTAGATAAGATAAGCTTGACAAGTGAACTGCTCTGCATCAAGGCATCGTCAGTAACTGCCAAGCTGTCATTCCCCTGAACGGCTGTCTGTGTGCACATCGCACTGCGGCACTTCTATTATCGTCATTGAGGGACTGGAGACTGGAATATGAATATATCATTGAGTGTATCTAAAAAAAACTGTTTTTATTTCATCATTAAAGTAGGAAAAATAAGAAAGCTCAGGACAAAACGTTGAACGTTATCTTTCAAATTCAAAGATAGAAAAGTGACCTTCAACTAGGATGAAATGTAGGAATGTCTCTGGTATCACAAGTGCCTCAATATTGTCGTGGTTATGTCACCTTATAAAATAATGAGCCATTGAGCTAAAAAATAAGTTTTGAGTTGGCTGTGGTGCACCGTTTCAGAGTAAACGGCAAGTACCATAATGCGTTGGGGCGTCGCCATAGGTTACAGGCGATTGAGCCAACGGCGTGAAACAGTGCAAGGTCAGAGGGGAAAGGAAACATGGCGGATGGTGGCAGCAAACGGCAAAACTGTGGAGTTTGAAGAACTTGTGCACGATGCCGAGGCTACAAGTCAGAAGTGTGGAAATATTTTAGTTTCACTACATCGACAAATCATAATGGAGAAAAGGTGGACAATATGCAAGACAAGCTCCCTCATAACAGCTCAAGGGCTCAAGAAATAAGAAGAGACATTGCGTCCTTACGGTCATTTTCTGTTGATGACAATGAGGGCTTTAAAAGGTTAGTGGATACTTTAAATCAGAGGTAGTCAACTTTTATCACAGCTGGGGCAACATTCATGTCAGCATTTAGAATAATGAGCGATCTGAGCATTAATACAGGAAAGTTATTTTGTGTGTTTTCTGTAATTCTGTGCATTTCTGTTGTCCTTTAGTGTATTTTTCCTGTAAAATGTGTTTTTTGGAGTCATATCGTGTATTTGTGCTGCCATTTTTTATTTTTTAATCATCTTTTGTGTATTTCTGTTGTCGTTTTGCTTGTTTGTTAGTACTGTGGGTTTTCAAAGTCATTTTTCATGTTGTTCTTGTCTTTTTACATACTTTTGTTGTCATTTTCTGTAATGTATATTTTTCTGGGTAATTTTGTGTATCACTGTTGTTGCTTTGTTCATTTTTATAGTAGTTTTGTGCATTTTTGGAGTATTCCCTCGTCTTTAATGTATTTTCCTGCAATGTTTTAATTCTTTGTATTTTTTCATGTATTCTAGCTTTTCAAGTATTCTCTTGTTTTGTGTTTTTCTGTCATTTTGTACATTTACTTTGGGGGCCGCATAAAATTAGACCGTGGTGGCCCCCAGTTACCTATGTCTGCTTTAAATGCTTTCTCTAGAAAAACCTAAAATTAATGTACACACAGAATAAGGCATTTTGCACTACAGTACTTTGATTGCCTTGGCTGTTTTTTTAAAAAAAAATTTTAATTTAAATTATGTAATCTATTGTTACCAGACTGTTTCTATACCTGTGTTCCTGACATATATAGAATTTGTGCACTTTAGCGAAATAATCTGTATCTGTTAGTAGACAGTATTCAGTTTCTAATGTCATGAATATAAAAGTATGACAATAAATATTGTCAAAATAGTGAACAGACAATGTATCAATGGTCATCATTGTTGTTATTGCTGTGTGTGTTCCTGTAAAACCGTGAGCTTTCCTACAATATCGCAACAATTATCGTACCGTGTGGTTACTACTGCAATTATACCAAACCGTGAGCTTTAGATCATCCCTCGTAGAAGGCGATATCTTACCTCACACATGTTCCTCCATTACGACAGGGAAGATGCTGGCAAACAGGCGGGTCACAGTTCCGAATGTTTCTCCCGCTCACAGCCTCGGCCACCAGGTCAATCTCCTTCGCATTGACCTGAAGTTCTCCGATACAGCCAATGAATCCTTTGCCACCCCTGCCATGGATCTCCCAGTGGGATGAAACATCCCCAAGAAATATGGGCCCAAAGGTTCCCTGGAGAGGGGGAAGAAAAGAGCTGAAAGCTGGGGATGTGCTTAACCGTTGAGTATATCATTTTAATTCATGGACATGTCCACGTTGAAGTATGGGCTTCACATTTGAAGATTGGTTTTCAAAAGTACAATCCTATTACAGGCATGATCTTAACATTCATTATCAAGCAGAAAAGTTATTATAAAATGATCTTCTGATACATTACAGCAGTGATTCAAAACAAGTCTGGCTCTTCAGTTAAAAACATATTACAACCAAAACACAAGAACATTTATTGAAGACAAACATTTTGAAATGATGAATCCAAAATTGTGCAGTGAACCTGAAAAAAATTGATATATAGAAAATAGATACTTTTCAAATAAATAACAATCCGTGCTGATGGTAAAGCCTTTTTGAGTAAAAAGTAACAAAAAGTGCAAACAATAATGAAGGAAATGATGCTGCAAGTTGTTAAATACTGCAAAATCTGTGATTTAGAAAATGTAGGTAGGCAATGTAGGCAATCTATCTCACAGCTTTTTGTAGCAAGTAGAAAAACATTCATTCGTTATATGATATTCAATATGTATAGTGAGTGTCTCACTGCGCTCATATGAATGTTCTATTGCTCTAACTGGACTGCTATGAAGCACTTTGTGACATTGATCATTTTGAGAAATGCTACATAAACAATCTTGTTTTTGCGCTCTGTGATCCGGAGTATTTATTTCATGCTCACCAGATGAGCCTGAATCATGGACATAAATATGGAAATGTAATACTTCCGAGGTTATTCTGACATTGTGTGATAAGTCACATATTGGTACAATAAAAAGATAAGTAAAATATATATATGTATTTTAAAAATATGCAAACTTCCTTTGATGTTGAAGGTAATTGTGTCGCGTTAATGTGGATAAATTCTCTGAACTTGCTGCTCACTCAACCAAAACGGTCAATTTAACAAGAATAATCGTGTAGGCTGCCCATTCATAGCTGCATTAAAGAAATGTAGAAAAAGGCCATGTTCTATTAGCATCAAATCACATTTTTCATTCTCGGAGGAGACCTCAGGTTGTTGGTGTGAATAACAAATATGATATTCTTTATTTAAGGTTTAGATAATTATGAAAAGTCATGACATACATGATGATTACCAATAAATAAAACACAGAACAACATACGTTCCAACTTCATCATGCTTCCCTTCAAACTATAGATAACATCATATTTATAAATTCAGTTTTTGCTTTATCAGCCATCATATTACAGTATGTCATACCTTTAAATGTGATTTTTAACAAATTAGTATTAGGGCAAAAGTGCTGGTTTAGCATTTTAGTTAGTAGTTTCCTGTTTATCTGATTCATTCAAACATCATCTAAAAATATCAATAATTTCACATTAAATGCAAATAATCCTAGAATTATCCAGACATCTGTGTGCTCTAGGCCTCTAAAATATTGCTCTCATGTCCAGAGTTTATCAGTTACGAGCAGACGCCCGTAGACCTTATATTTTTGACACTGTGCTCTCGTTATCAATGCAACACAGACGCATCCACTGTGGAATTTTGCTGTTTAGATTGTCACCGCAAAAACAGAATAGTTTGTCTGTTGTTGGTCGGGACAGCTGGCAGGTTAAAATTGCTGGAGTATAGTTCTCGAGTTGAGCAACGTTCAAGTGTTAAACGGTAATGTTTAGAAAAACTGCCTGAATCCAAGCTGTTGGATTTTTAAAAACCTACATTGGAAAAGAACAGTAATTGCAGGGATATTTGTGCTCCTGCAACAATGTAACAAAATTAATCTCTACTGTGTGAGAGGGTCTGTTTATTCACTAATATTGCAATATCCTGACTATCCTGAATTGTGCCATTAAAAAAAAAAAAAAAAAAAAAAAAAAAAAATATAAATATATTAGGTCTACAGGAAGAGGAAAAAAGGTTGAATTTAGTCAGTGATTTAAAAAAAAAAATTTAGTTATTAAACACCACTTTTGAAAAAAGATTGGGAAGTTAGATTGTGGGTAGTTGTGGTAAATTATTTCAACCTTATATTTACACACATAAACTTACCATGTATTGTTTTTTAACTGAAGATTGAAATGGCTCTGTGCTATTTCATGTACGGTATGTCTTCTATGCAAGTACGTCCTTTATATTTATGTAGAAATAAAAAAGGTTTATAAGTAAAAACACAATTATCTATTGGTTTCTAGATTCAGGCACTTGTATTTATTTATTGAAATATAAAAGGTTTATAAGTTAAAACACAATTCTCTATTGGCATTTATTGAATCCATATGTTATAATTATTTGAGTATTTAAAAGAACTATTCATGGCTTGCTGTGCAATCTAATGTATATTGTTTCCGGCCACATTGTTGTGAACTCAGCACATACTGTACAAGTACAGCTGATCAGAATAAAGTCTTGCTTTTATGATTAAAATCTGTCCTGCATCAGTCGTCACTAACTTCTATAATTTAAGAAAATCATACAAATTAGTGCAGACTTTTATTTCTAAAAATAAAATTAAGTGGGGACTCTGGAGCCCTTTACTCATTCAAAATGGTGAGTCGGAACCTAATTTCTGAAATTACATGAAAAGAACAAATGTGTATTTGTAAAAGTAAAGGCTCATGTTCAGGCTGCGCCGAAAACTGTATTATTAATTGAATAGCTTTGAATATTTCGATGATGAAAAATACTGCAATGTGTCTGACACACTGTTGTGTTTACCGGTTGACACGTAGCTGCAAACATGCTAACATTGAAAGCTAGCTTTATTTCTTGATCCCAAAAGTATGTTGAATATTTTATGGAAAAAAAAAAAAAAAAAAAAAAAAAAAAAACAGTACACAAGAAGATTAATATAAACCAACAGCTTGTTCAGTGCTACTTTCTAGATCTCATTGTGTGCTTATTTGCCCTAGTTTTAAATGTTTCAATTGGAAAACAAAGCCAGTTTCTTTGAAATGAAAAAAAGTGTGTTTTGTTAACATTACATATGAGCTTGTCATCTGTCCAATGACATGAGATTGCATGTTCGAATAACATGTCACAATTTAAAGTTTTGCTCATCATTGTCTCAATGAAATGATAATAATAATAATAATAATAATAATAATCATAATAATAATAATAATAATAATAATAATAAAAAAACTTAAACCAAAACACTCGTATTGAACCTTTCATACAAGATTGATACCAATGTAGATTTTACTAAAAGTATCTAAATATTCTTTGTTTATTATAATACTTATTAGGGATGTAACGATTCACTCAACTCCCGATACTATTTGACTCACGATACGATTCTCTCACGATTTATTTTACAAAATGGGAATGTATATAAATGACTGAAAAATATTCTTTTATTTTTTTGGGAAAATACTGTAATATTTTTCATTGTCAAAAGAATCCCTTGATAAACTATTCAAAACAATGCAATTTAACTAAAAATAAATCTTGAATGAAATAAATAAAGGAATAATACAAATGAAGAAGAAGCTTATTATTTAAATTCTGGTTCTATAGTAAACAATACAAAACTGCATAATAGTTCTTTTTCTTTTTAAAAGTGCAACTGAAAATGTATTTTGTGCCTTAACAATTGGACTTAAAAAAACAAACAAAAAAAAAAACAGTCATTTTACTGTATTTAGGTCAGATTTTTGATTGAACCAGCAGAGGGCGCTGGTAACCCAGTGGTCGGTTGGCATGCAGATATTTTGCAGTGAAAAAGAGATGCTATGCTAGCAGACAGAGCTAGTAGAAAAACGTGACTTTTACAGATATTCACGTAATATTACAGATATTCTTTCGGTGCTAAAGGGGTAATGAATCATTTATGAATATGTTTAAGAGTAGAAGGCGGCCAGATAGAAAGTATTAGCAGATTTCGCTCGCCGCCAACACTTCTGGGTAAAAAAGTACTGCGATTCAATTTTCACAGCATTGATGTGAATCGTTATACCTATGAATCGATTTTTAACTGCCTTACGATTAATCGTTATATCCCTAATACTTATACAGTACATTATATTAGCTCTACTGAAGAGTTGACATTTTTGCTTTAATTGATAATGTATGATGGACGTGTTTCATTTAAATATGTTGAGTACAATGGTTCAGTTTTTCTATTATGACATAAATTTAATTCTTATTCAATTACATAAGTTCTAGAGAACATTTCTAAAGATTTTTAATAACAAAGGTCATGTCTTTGTTCAATAGTACCAGAAAACTTTTAAGATTAGGGCAAAGAGTGTTGATATAACCTTATGAAAGGTCACAATACCTTTGACAATGGATGTGAAATGTATTCCTCAAAACGCTGAGCGGTCCCATTATCAGCAGCTATTTCAATCATACACGACCCTCCTTGTCTGCCAACAGGCAGATTGTATCTGTGAAAAAGGAGGAAAAAGGACAGTATAAGACTGATGGAAAATCCTGCAAATGATAAGAGATTTTCTCATGAAGACGAGGGCAAATCTGTAAAAAAGAAATTGCAAAAATAGTTTTACGTATTTAAAATGGCATCGTTCAACACAGCATATTGTACAGAGTGGTTTGAATTGAAGAAATACCTGGATTTCGTTTTTTTTTTTTCTGTTGCTATTGTAAAAAAAACAAAAAACAAAAAAAAAGAGAGAGAAACGACTTCAATATTTTAAAATGGGTGAAACCTGATAAGAAGTAAAATATATATATATATATATTCCTGCTTGATGTTGTGGCTGTGTTTCTTGTTCTTTTCTCCACAGTAAATGTAAAATGTACAAAGAAATAAAAACAATATACCAGAATCCATAAAGCTCACCATCCAAACAACAACAACAGAACCACTACAGATAATACATAATAATGACTGTAAGTGCTCATTATGTCATTCAGGATTAATTAATGATAAAAACGAGGGCGCAAACTAGATATACATTATAACGCTAATGAGAGGGAAGACAATTTTATCATTTGACCCTATGTGTTTCTCAGGGGAAATAGACAATTGTGCTAGTCATTAATGTTGTAGCCTCAGAGTTAAGTAGCTGGTCTACTTGTGTCACATTCCAGCTCTGGCTAAGTCAAGTGATTCCCTCTTACCAATTCATCATGGCTCTACCCAGACAATATACAATACAAGTCTATTCACAAGACCCGACAATGTGTTGACTTTCAATTCATAACCACTGGTCAAAAAAAACAAAAAACAAAAGATGATTATTCAAAATTCATCGGGCTATTATTTCTGATTGTATCCATATTGATGAAAGAACCCCCCCGCACTTTAATGGCCATATGGAAACAATCAGGGCATTCACCCTCCTGCTAATTTCAAACAGCCTTCCAGGACGCATCCCCGAGGAAATCATACGCATACAACTTTAGGTAGGGGTAATTACACGTATGGAAATAATGAGAGCTGTTTTCCATATACATTTATGTGCATGCACATACATACATACACACACGCCTACGCAAACTTGCACGCAGATAATTTAGGATGCATTAAAGACATGTAAACATTAAAGGCATCCTCCTGTCCAGAGCAAACAGCCATTACTGTCCTCTGGGTGCTCTGTGTCTTCCTGAGGTCATTAGCATTAGCATAACTTATGATGTCAGTGATTTCAAAGAAGGGGACTTCGCTTGACCCTCTTTCTTTTCTTTTTTTTGTTTTTATTAACATGTGAAACAGACAAATATTGTGACAAGAGATGAGATTCCAAGCACACTTTGCATTTGATACACTTTTCTGATGCTTACTACAGACAGTGATATTGCGCTTCACTCCCCGCAGAGACATTGGAAGCATGCTCACTGAGCAAACAGAATGATGTCACTTGATGAGCTCTCGTGAGCACAGTGAATGCTTCATCCGGCTGATTTACATTGGTCTGGCTCTAAGGGAAAAGGCTACTATTTTTAAAGATGACTACTTCACATGTTGTGAACACCACAGCATGGGAAATAAAGTAGAAAACCATCAACAGGGGCTTCTTCTATCTGAGGACCATAGGCAGAGTTTGAGATTCCAGCCGACCACAATGTGTGTAACATACACAAGTAATACAAGTAGTAATATCATTGATAATGTTGACTAGAAAAATTTGCGTCGACGCATCATTCAATGTCGTAAATTCATGATAAAATCAGGCCGGGGTCCGCTTTCTGCTTAATTTTTACTGCAGTACCATATATGAACTGCTGAGGGCAGTGTCGCTTCAGCATTTACAATGTGAAGAAGAATTGTGTAACAGAAGAAGAACCAACCTAAAGAATCAAAAGTTTGGGACCATTTCACTGAAAACCTACATTGCGTCTGCTTTTCCTTAACCCCAAAGATTACATCACAGTGTTAAGAAAAGGTGTTAGGAGACTGAGATAAGGAAAGGCCATCACATTTGTTTTGACAATCAGACGCACCTCCATGAGGTGACATTATAATACGACGGCGGTGAAGGTTCTTGACTTCTGGTAAAAAAAAAAAAAAAAAAAGGACTACTGAAAGCACATTTATAAGACTTTCTGCAGATATAATCTCATATCACAAGGTTTGACTGTAAATCAAAGGAAAAGAGGCTACCAGGCTACAAGGCACAAATGTGAAATTAAAAGAATGTCACTTTGAGAATTGTTGCTCACGTTCACCTTGCACCCAGAAATCAACATTAATCCAAAATAAGTAGGATTTTATTAAATTCTTACATTTATGCAAAAATATAGGCCTACATGACATTGTAGACATACAAATGTATAATGGCACAAAGCATTTCTAGGTGAATGAAATATGTTGAATAAAACATAATGTGGCTAAAAATGTCTCTGATCCCTTTTTCTTGAACGACAGTGTGCTCTGTTTTATGTCAGTTATATATGCATATCACAAGATATGGGTTTCAGATTATTTAAAGTCATTCAAGGCATATTATTGCATTGGTAACTTACACAATCTCCGTCCCTTTTCAGTCATTGTGAGAATCAGTCAGTGCTTCGATGAGCGTGTCCCTTTAAATGTTGCAAGGCATTGTGGGGCAGCATTATCTTGTCTCCTTTGGTAAAGGATGCATCAGTGTTTCCTAGGCTAAAGGAGGTTATAAAGGAAGTATTAAACCTCCGTTCCTTAGCTTTTACAGAATTTGAATGCCCCTTAGCATAGGAACTGCTAAACACTTCCGTGGGTTAAGGAAAAGTGGATAGGAAAGGAGATAGGAGGGAATATTCGGACACAGCCTTATTCTACACAGCTGAGGTAGAACTAACATCTGTGACATGAAACTAACAGGCACTTACAATAATTTTTTCGAACTGTAATGAAAACTTTTGACCACTGGGGAGGGTATGCTCCCCCTGCCCCCCCCTAAATTCTGCATTTGCTGAGGACTAACAGGAGTGACATCTTAATTTGTCAGCATTTTATTTCATTTCATTTGTTCCTTTGACTGTTGCTTTAATCACAACTTATTATTGTTCCGAACATCCTCATTTCGATTGTCTGATATGTGACTAATCCAGAGCAACTGCATTACTGCGACTC
This sequence comes from Gouania willdenowi, assembly GCF_900634775.1. Lineage (NCBI taxonomy): Eukaryota > Metazoa > Chordata > Actinopteri > Blenniiformes > Gobiesocidae > Gouania > Gouania willdenowi. The sequence continues at coordinate 18,899,844 of NC_041058.1, read as the reverse complement.
TCCTGAGCATCGGCACTGAGACGCCTTATTGACGGAGCGTGCATGTTATTGTCAGCACTGCAGCTTTTACACGTTTGTTAGAGATGAAGGTTCGTGTTTGTCTTTCCGATTCCTCCCCGAATATGCTGCCTTCACTGCCACCTCCAGAAAAACAATAACAAGGGAGGACTATTATTAAAATATTACTTTTTGAATAATACATCTGAAACTCTCAGCAACAGATGGTAGTGAAACATCACACTCTGCACTGGCACAATTGCAACAGTTTTCATGGCTTGACAGGAAACGTGTAATTTATTTATTTATTTATTTTTCCCATAAAAGGCCATATTATTCCAACCATATTTCCTATAGAAAATAAATAGGAACATGTAAGCAGGGAATTTATAGTTAGTGAATTATTGAGTGATTTAGAGTCAAGAGTCGATTAGTTGCAAATGGTGGAAGTGAAAGTGTCAAAAACAAAGGCAACTCCAGATGTGGATTACAAACTGAAAAAAACAAAACCAAACCTTACAATAATCACCTGTCAAATCATGTTACAAATCACACCCACGAGGAAGAATTTTTTCCAAAAAAGTGCATTTTTATCCGTCCACCCTCTCCACCCACAGAAACTGTGATGCTCTCTCTGGCTGCACTGACGTTCCCCACACACTGCACTGCAGCTTTTTTTTCCTCCCTAATTTGTGCTGTGACTGGCAAACCTCAATTAATTTTGCTCGCCTGTGTTCTATCATCATCATCTCCAGCAACACAAACAGAGCCTGAACACATGCAGCAAAACGATACTCTACATGAGACGCCTGTGCTCACAGTCGTTCCTTCAATGAATCTTTTATGGGAAGACCTGTCAATAGAATACACTGATCTTTGGGTCATTAATGAACATGCAGTATACCCTGCCTTAGTTTTTGCCATTCAGGTAAATACGGATAAATACCAAGAATACACCATATTAGTGCTTCGCTTCATTTATCTTCCATTGTATAAATCCTGTGGGAATAACACTAAACTAAAGGTGGTTGCTTTCCACTGCTGGTCTAATTTGTGAAGAAAAAAAAAAAAGAAATCTGTGAAAAGAAGTCGATAGGTGTTTACTAATTGCTTTTACAAATTGCAAAAGGCTCAGATTCCCCATTACTGAGATAAACAGTAATTACTGCAGTGATTACATTTTTGAGTTCCCTAAGCCTATTCTAGCCTGGACCAATTACACTGTAAATACATTGATTCTGCCCATGATGGACAGCCTTATCACTAAACTTTTAGGAAACCCATTGTTGGTTGTGACGTCTTCAAATAGCAGAAGTGGACTTGAACTCAGAAAATTAGGTTATGTTGAGGTCAAACACCGAGCAGGAAATGACTGCCTATTGTTACCGTGCATGTAAGCCGGACACTCACAGAAATTCAGAATTTACTGTCAATTATCAATATTATATCTTATTCTATGAGGAAACAGAAAAACAGCTCGCATTCAGGTTCAAATCAGTGTGAATTTATCATTTTCGTCATAGTTTTCGTCAACAAAAGTGACAATAACCAGACTATGAGAAATTAGAAAAAAAAAACATGTTAGCAAAACTATATCAAAACACGCAATCATATTTTCGTCGACTAATGAAAACGAAACTTTAATTTTTGTCACATTGGACGAAAATCCAATTGGAACTCATGTGATCATGTGATCTTACACATTTTTCACAACAAAACTGCCTATTTATAAACAATTAAAACCATTCTATATCAGGTTGATCAAAGGTAAATGGATTTTAACTTTAGGATATGCATAAACTATATCTGTAATAGATTTAATCGACTAATGTCATTTAGTTGACTGAAGCTGGACTATAACTGATAAAGCATACACTTGGACTAAAACTACATAGTCAAAAAAACAAACAAATATATTATATATATATATATATATATATATATATAGACATCAAACCCCATCAGGAGACACAAATATATCCGTCATAAAAATGAATAATGTACTTTTTTCCCTTAGACTGAAGAGGAAAAAATTCCAACCCACCAGAGTGGCATAAATTTGAATAATCACATCTGCCAGAGACTCAAGAGTTCACCAGTGACAAGGGAAGGAATGTGATACGGTAGAGTGCTATGTGTTCCCCTTATTGATCTTTGACAGAGTATGATTGGAAATTACTCCTACTGTGACTACAGGGCACTTCAGCATTCAACCAATGATGTCCTCGGCAGCACAAATAATCCTACTCTCAGATGTGATATTTTCAACAGTGCGTTAAACATTCCCTAAATCATTTCACCTTCGAGCACACCAAACTAAAAACACACATCTGCTCATTTCCATAGAAAGCCATTGTATACTTTGTCTTTGTAAATTCAAACACAAATCAGCCATATTTATATGACCACCTGCTGTTGTGTATGCGCGTAACAGTTCTTTTTTCCTACTATTTTTGCTCGGAATGAAAATAAATAAAATTGAACATTTGAAGGAGATCAACAGCACATATTAAAAACTATAAATGATAATATAAAAGTCACACACACAAAGAATCATTCTTTGTTTCACAAAAGAACATTGATTATGAAACTGAAGTCATAATGTGTCTCTAAGTGGAATAAAATGCTGCATTCGCTTCCTATGATTACTATATAGACTTGAGAGAGTTGCTGGGTTTATGTGAAAGAAAGCAGATTTTTCTCTATCCAAGCGTCACGGCACTTTAAATGACAGGGAAATTGGCGGCTTGAAAATTGGACTGGATGTAAGCATTGGAAGAAAGAACATGTGGAGAAATGGATGGCATAAATCTATGTTGAAGTCACATTTGGGAATTTAGATTTCTCCTGTTTGGCAATTGAATCACAGATTATTTACAGTGAAATACTACAGCTGCCCTGCTGACGCTGGAAAATGCAAGTTGCAGTAACAGTGAGTGTTGCCAACTGTCATCCTCGGAAAAGTAGGTATTCTACACCCGAACATGGTAAGATGATGTCATTGGTACATTTGCATATGAATAAAATTGCTGAAGGATGGAGAACGAATAGAGGCAGAGCTCAGCAGCAGTAGTTCCCCCCCCCTCTCATTTCTCCCACTGGCTCATTGTGCCCTTTGGTGATGAGCTATAAGCCTGTGTGTGCACTACGGAGGCAGGAGATCAGCTTTGCATGAGGAGGCATTGTTGATTCGACTTATTTGGATGAGACAAGTCAGTTGTGCGACTGCGAGTGGATCAAGTTCAACATTTGGTACCAAACTTTTGCCAAATGTTTGCGTGTCAACGGTTTCCTCTGATCATCCAAAGGGAAACAATCTAATTATTGTTTGAATAGTTTCATTGAAAAAATTACAATGGAAGGTGTTTTTTTTCTTTTTTTTTCTCTAACAATTCTATTTCTATTCTTGTTTTACTCTTGTTTAGTATTTGTCTGTTTATTTTGATCTCTTTAGTAGTTTCCTTTGTTATCCCCCATCTTATCATCATGTGTGTGTGAGAGACTGATTAGCTCCTCCCATTCCTACACAGGTGAGTCTCATCCTACCTGATTAGCTCCTCCCATTCCTACACAGGTGAGTCTCATCCTACCTGATTAGCTCCCTCAGTGCTTGGTCACTGTGTGTTTGTTGGGTCATTGTTTCCCTGCTCGTCTGCTGTGGCAGTTTCTCCCTTTCAGGTCAGTCGAGTCAGCTTTTATTTCTTTGGTTAACCTACACCAGGGGTGTCCAATTCTGGTCCTCGAGGGCCACTATCCAGCATGTTTTAGATGTTTCCCTCTTCCAACACACCTGATTCAAATGATTAGGATCGTTATCAGGCTTCTGCAGAGCTGGATGAGGAGTTGATCATTTGAATCATGTGTGTTGGAAGAGGGAAACATCTAAAACATGCTGGATAGTGGCCCTCGAGGACCGGAATTGGACATCCCTGACCTACACGGTGGTGATGGAGTGATGAAGTTTCACGAGGCAATAATAACACTTTAGCCAATAGGTTTGAGAAATGGTTAATGTGTTGACGCTTCATATGCACACAAAAACCAACTGTGATTCATTAAAAAAGAAAAAAAAAGAATTATGGCGCATGGGAATGACTATGAATATATCTCTCGACATAAATAATCATATGTAAATAAAATAAATCATCAGTGTATACATTTTTCCAAAAGTGGCTCCCACTGGATTTGAATCCTGCCCCTCCAGTGTTTCAGCCATGTTCTCTGATCGCGAGACCACGCTTTTTCTGAGAAGCTAAAGCGTGTTGTATTTGTCACTTCAGAACGTCAGACATGTCAAAGTGCTTGCATTAGGAAGAAGTCACTGAATATGCATTTGTATCTTGGACAGAGATGGAAATAACAGTGCTGAATGAGATACGTTTACCTAATCTCTCGTTTTATGCGTGCGTCTACACCAGGGGCAACCAATCTTTCTGAAACCGTGAGCTACTTCAAAGTCACCGAATAATCCGAAGGGCTCCAAGTTTGATAAACAAAGGAATACTTCAACAAATTCCCAGTTTCACTTTAATTAGACAGGAAGATAATGAAAGAAGTCTTAAGTTGCAAATAGGAAATACTTAAATTTCAGTACATGTTTCTATTTTAGTGGTGGTTAAGGATGCTGGGGTTGCAGGTTCGAATCTCACCCAGGCCATCACTGTGGTATGTTGAGCAAGTCCCTTAACCACTAACTGCTCCCCAGGCGCTGCAAAAATGGCTGCCCACTGCTCCTCAGGATGGGTAAATGCAGAGGACAAATTTCATATCTGTAATAACATAAAGTATATGACCAATAAAGGCAAAAGTCCACGTTTAATTTTTAATATTTAAACTACTCATTTACCAACTGAAACATGCTCTTATTTATTAGTTATTCTCTTAGTTATTTAAGATTTTATATATGTTTTTTCTATTTTACTAGGAAAAGACCTCACAATCTAAACACCATCTTTATGCAGCATCTTTAATGAAATCCTATCTGTGATACTTGAACACATTTGTCCCATTGTTTCAGTGAAAAGAAACATTTAGAGATGGTTCATTTAAAACAAAAACTTATCAGGTGGAACAGTACACACGCCTTCGCACATTTCATATCTTCACCACCAGTGTTGGGTAAGTTACTCTAAACTTGTAATATATTTATATTACTAGTTACTGGGAAAAATTTTTAATATATTTGTATTACAATAGTACTGTTTTTTTTTTTTTTAAATGTAACTCATCTTTTTTCTTCGTATAATTGCAAACAGTGAGAAAACAAAGCAAATATGCATTGAAATTAAATATGCATGTAACTTGAGTTATTTTAATTGTAGCTAGTAATATATTACAACATTTCACTTTTGTAATGAGTTACACTACTGAGGTACTTCAATTACAAAAATAACTAGTTACTCCCAACACTGATCACTACTACACTGTGTTTGGGCTTGATGGGGTGTTTTTCACGGTTTCTTTTAAACATTGTCAAAATGCAATGCCAATTTTAATCAAAAAAATCCTTTTGAAATGTTGTTTGATAAGGTAAATAACTGTTAGTCAATGCTAAACAGAAAACTTATGCTCGTGTCATTTAGCATGTCTTGTTCCTAGCAAATGAAACCTGATGGAGTTGGTGCTAGTTCATGATGAACTGTAAAATTGTATTTGTGAGCACCAGTGGGTTTTATTAAAGCCATCAAAACATGTGACACAACAATACTCCCTTAAGGAAAAAAACAAATAAAATAAAACAAGCACTGATACTTTTTCAGGATTTTGATTTATCGCTGAGGGAATTGCAAACAGTTCATTATATTTGCTTGCTTTGCTTACTTTTTCACTGGAATCGCCTCTGGCGTTCATCTTATCCATATCGAGCTTTATTAGGATGCTTTTCTTTTTATAAATTACAGTTTATAAGTCAAAGTTCCTCTAAAAAAAAAAATTCCAAACATTAACAGGATAATGAGTTTTTCTAAGATGAAAATTGGACTTTCAGAAACACATAGGAAGAAACTTTTCCTACCGGATTGAGATTGGTGTCCATTTGTTAATATTGATGTTCTGGCCCGTAGCTGCAGTCAGTACACGATTGCCACCACAGCCAAGTTGAGCAACTGGACTTCCATCCTGAAGATAGACGTGCAGAAACTGTTTACCAATATTCTGTTCCTGAGCTGAAATGACAGAAAAGTGCAGTTTGTAGAAAATAACTATTAAAGAAAAAAAGCTTATCTTCTGTACTTTATTGTATAAAGTATAAAACTATTCCAAAAGAACGCAGATCTAAAACTGTGAAAGTAGTTTGGGGACTCTTGATCTCCAATCTGGCAACAGAATGATAAAATGTTGCTCAGCTAATGGAGGAGAATGTTAATGCATATTTCTATGATCATTTTGTATTGTAACTTTCACAACTCTACGTATAAAATGTCTGTTACCAGATGGATAACGTAACAATGACACAAGAAGAAAATGTGTGCTACACTGATATGCGACTATAGTTTTCAGTATTTATCCGACAAGTAAAAACTACCGCATTGCGGTAAACTGATGTCGAAATCTGCATCTTCCTTACATGCAATGTGTAGTTTAAATCCAGTAAAGAAACTAGCTGAATACTGGTAAAGAGAATACTTAAGAAGCAGATAAAGAATGAGGCAGAAATGGAAGACAAAAGGCTGCCGTAAAATGGTGTTGATGGTGTTTCAATGCAATTATTGTTACTAAACCTGTCATAGAAATCTGAGCGTATTATCCACAAGGTCACAGTTTTCATGAACAATACAGACATGAAAACTCAAGAGAGCACTTGTGCTTGCCAATAAGCGCCATTTCGAAGCCAATAGGTATGCTTCTCTTTATAAACTCCCCAAGAACCTGAATTACACTGTTATCAGCAAAACAATACAAACAAAGAGCACAATGTTTACCTCCTACAGGAGCAATTCTTGATACAGAACTGTCCCAGATCTGATAAAGTGAGACTAAAAAGACCTGTTTTTATCTACAAGTGAGGGTAAAAGCCAGAAGATAACAAAGACCAACAAAAGCCACAAAGAGCTTATTTGAACATCTCTGGAGAGAAATAGTAGTTCTTGGGTTTAAAAAGTTAAACAAATATTTTTCATCAGCTATATCTTTCACCTGACAAAAGATAAGGCCATATTATGGTGAGAAGAGATGTGGAAAAAAAACAACAACCAACAAACATCGAATGGATTCTGTTATTTAAAAATGTCAACATAACAGACCTCTCAGATTTTGCCTTAAAGGAGCATAGGGCAAGATTTGAGAATCTTTTTTTTTTTAATTTTTAATGTTAATGGGAGATGAAGCATTCTAAACCAAAGAGAATGAGCCTCACACATTTCTACCTATTGCCTTGAAAAGATTGTGTGATACATTTTGTACTGCTGTTCTGGGTGCAAATTTCCCATGCAGTTCTGACGTCAAATGACTCTGTGCGAGTTCTCGACGGCTTGGAGATGCGTCCCAATGCCGGAAATAAAGAAGAATGAGAAGAAGACAGCTTGGAGACTGAAAGGAGACAAGAACAGTGGACTAAACTACTGTTTGGTTGCAGTAAATAGTCACATGAACGACAAGTAAATAAATAACCGTGTCACAGCTGGAGTGCGAATCGGGCCGCATTTTCTTGTTCGAGTCCGACCCAACAGTGAAAACCTCATTTTTTTATTTTTTTTTCTCTTTTGTTTTAGTGGTATGCACCAATTGTTAACAAACAGCTGTTAATGTCAACATCAGATTAGCACACGGGTAACAAGCGAAAGTGAAACGCAAGACACCCATCGGATGTATTTGCATTCAGTAATCCATGCATCAAAGATGAGGATAATCCTTGTTATTGTGCAGAAAAAGGAAAGTTTCAACATGTATTCCTTTATAATTGCCATCTGCTCCATTCTCCCAGCCCCGCGGGTCACTGCTCTCACTGTTACAGATAAAGTGACATTCTACAGGGCTACATCAGCTGTGGCTGCTGCAGCAGGAAAAGAAGATCGCTGCGCGTAAACGACACTATGTGACCAAACCTGACCACCAGTTCTGAACATCTGTACGAACCCGACCCGTTTGGTGCCGTCGGGTCACGTCAGAAGTATTTGTTTTTGTCAAATGAATGAGGTCTGAAGTGTGTTCAAATGTATTTCTGACTAGAAATATATGGAGTTGTGTTTTTGCAGGTGACTGACCCATAAGGCATTCTATTAAGCCATTTTTTTTTACTGTTTTTTTTGAAGTATCTTAATGGCCCTTCTTATCTTTCAGAACTGGTTTTACACTATGAACCTTCCCAGGCCCTGAGGTCCTCTGACGCTGGCCTTTAAATGATCCCCCAAAGTCAAGACACACTCACGGTAAGGCATCTTTCTGGTTTTTTTTAACCCCAATCTGTGGAACAGTCTGCTTGAGCACCTCAGGGTTACAGAGAACGTTCATATTTTTAAGAAGAGGCTCAAAACCCTTGCTTCTACTTATCACATTAATGAAATTAAAGAAAGAAAGATCAGTGCTGGTCTTGATGGAAACGAGACTTTCAGCATTTGGTCTTGACACCAAGAATGGTCTCGATTACTGCAACACTGGTTAATGATGTTGGTATTTTCATTATTTCTGTAAAAAATAGGGCTGTGACACTCTGGTGTTCATGTCCAGAAGAACTAATGTAGCTTTTACTCATCAGTCCATTGTGTTACAGTTTGGTACACTAAACAAGAGAAGTAACAGCAAATCATAGCAGCCTGTTTTCTTGTTGACTGAACCAATTCTCATCAGCGTACTTGTTTGTACTTGCAGAGGTGAAAGTAGCAGATTACAAGTACTCACGTTACTGTAATTGTAATTGCTTTGATGGGTACTTGTACTTTTTTGAATATATTTCTAAATCTGTCATTTTTATCATACTTAAGTACAGTTAAGTACTTTGCTGCATTTCTACACCCAACCGTAACTGATTAAATTCATATTTTTGGTGATTTTTTTTATTTTTTATTCCGTTTTATTGAAGGCATATTGAACATAATCTATATGTTCTTAGCCGTGCCATTTCTGATCAACGCCCAGCTTCTGTCTTCGGTTCAGGTTGGGGTTTTTAACTCTTATTTTGTTACCCACATGGTATTTTAGGCATGGCACAGTTTTTGAGTTAATAAATGTAGCTATGCTTAGGGCTTGAGATTTTTTATTTTTATTTTGAATTGAGTTCTTTGGTGTTTCGTTTAAAAAACAATTGTACATTTTGACAAACCTGTTAACGGTATTTTATACAGGTGCATTTGTGGAAGATAAACGAAGGTACAATTTTGCAAGATTTCCTCTGTTCTTTAGGTTTATACATGAAATGTTTACTGTGTGCAAGGGAACCGTGGCAAGAATTATTACCAAAAATAAACATGGGGGCAGAAAGCATCAAGTAACTTTTACTTTAATTACTATTTAATTGAGCTACTTTTTACTTGTACTTGAGTATGTTATGTATGATGTACTTTTTACTTCTACTTGGGTAGGATGCATCAGTACTTTTCACACCTCTGCCATTATGCTCCCCTGAGTAACAAACAGAAACATGCCCACAACTACTTAGAGAGGGCCAAAATCCAATCTGCTATGTGAGTTGTGAGACAGGAGTCCGTCACATCATCTCCCTCTATTACATTTTACCACAAAGGGAGTTTGAAAGTCTGTTGCCAGTGAGATAGTGCAGAGGGGGCACGACAGACAGCAGATGCATTAATCCTCCCACAGAGGTTACTTGGGTCTTCATGAGGGAGAATGAGGGAATGCACACCAACCCCACAGTTATGCAAAATCAGACTCGAGCAGAGGAAGCAGAACATGAGAATGCAGAGATGAAAAAAAAAAAAAAGACTGCCATTATTTCCTTGTTGTGGTCTGGGAGGACACCACTGAAGTATAAAGGGTAAAACGGTGACACAGCGTCATTAGACAGACTCGATTGTCTCCATTAAGATAGGTGTTGCACATTTCAGAAAGGAAACTATAGGGACTTACCAAAAATGGAAACATGAAGGGTTTTCTTGTTTTCCTTTCACAATGACATTGGACATTGTAGCATGGCTTTAAGAAACTGGATTAATGAGGCTTGTTGGGCCTTGACTTAGATCCTGGTGTATGAGCAGCAGAATCAGCCCCGTGTCTGTGATGAATGTATCAACTCTCTTGAAGTAATGGCGTGGATGAGGGATTCAGACACCAGAGAAAATGTTTCCAAAGCTGAGCTTATTGTTTCAAGGCTGCTTTGGAACTGCTATGAAAGCTGTAAAACATTTCCCCTGGGTTAGAAGGGCATCAAAAACTCCTCATCTCTTTGTAGCAGGGAGACTATGCTTAGCTTATTATCCTGCACTCTGATAATGCATTTCCTAAGTCGTCTTGAAGGTCTTCCTTGTCACAATACTATAACAGAGATATACTTACCACTGCTGGAGCCTACTACCAACTGCTGTAGGAGAATCGTTCATAGCATAAATATCTTAAGATAATGCAATGTTTTGAAATCCTTTGCCTCATTCAGCGGAAGGTTGGGACTCTTAATTTCAATAAATAGCAGCAGCAGGGTCAAGACAGGAAAAAACATCTTCCCTGCAGCAAATGTTCACATAACACTAAAAAAGCTCTGCAGAGCATTATGAGTCCTGATGCTCCTGTGGACTTAAAGAACAACAGTTACTATTAAACAACAGTTATTGCCTGTAAAAACATATTTTTTTAAATAGCTCTGCAAGGATAAAGTACGGATCCATGGTATACTAGTTAAAATGAATGTTTGCAGAACCAAAAACCACTAGAATTAAAGACGTGAGGGGAAAAACTCAAAACATTCATTGTTCAATAGAAAAATCCATCTTTTTTTGTTTTCTTGCTTATGATTTTTAAAAATTAATTAATTAAAATACTAATGCCGTTAATACCATGCTGCACTATAACAATGGGATTTTGTCTCTTCTCAGAGCTGTGGTGTTCGGTGAGTTCATGGCAGCGCTATGACTCGTTTATCAACTGTGCTTTTTTTTTTCAAACCATATTCATCAATGTTGCTCCATCTTTTGTTTTTCTATTTATCTTCTGAAAAAATCGTTCTGTCGTCCCTATGGCCCCGTTACTGTGCGCCAAACCTAACGGTGCGTTCTTCCTTTTGTCAGAGCCTGTCACCTGTTCTTTCTCTTAAACACTTGTACACACGCACACACGCACGCACGCACACACACACACGCACTTTTCTTGAGGTGACAACTGATGCCCAGTAGGGACTCCCAGGTTTGCTTCAGGGAAGGGTGTAAAAGTGGAAAAAACACAGAAGAATGGAGGGCATTTGGGCAGAGGATGTTCTCCACATCTCACTGCATGTCTTTTGGTTTCCTCTGATTAACATTGTCTGTTTGATCTCTAGAGTTTTCTCTTCAGTTCCTATCCTCTGAAGTGAAGGAGGTGGTGTGTTATAAGGCAGGATACATTAGCAGACATAAAAAGCAGCCTGTCTGCTATATATGTGCCTTCTGAACACTTGTCTCTCTTCATGACAAGGCTCACATTGAGGCTTTTTTCCCCCTTTCCTTTAACGGCTACAAAAATCACTGAGACGAGAGCGCAATCTATTTAAAATGAACATGCATCAAATTAAAACTCTTCATCATTTACTGTCACACTGAAATCTAATTCAAAATGTGGCACAGATGGTTTTGAATGACGATGGCATCAAGTTGACACGGCAATCAATTCCTCAAACTGATCGGCAGGGTCAATCTGTTAAGGCGTCGGCATGCAGTGACTGGAGACCTCACAGCTAGACAACTGGTGACAGTTAATATACGAGGCCACCTATGACACAGTGGAGGTGAAACAATTTTACTGGCTTCACATCCTGCCTCAAAACGCATCTGACAACCTCGCTGTGTGACTCAAGGTGATCTGGCGGCAGCCAAATGGAAAAGATGTAAAGATGTACCGGTCCTATATTTTGATTAAAGAAAACTTGGAAACTCAGTAAAGCTTGATCTCTGCGAAGGTGCAGCAGTGTCTGACATTGTTATGTGTGCATAATTATTATTAAGTGTAGCACAGACTTACGTTAAGTGTGCAAACCCTAATTTTAAGTCGTATTAGGGCAGGGGTGTCAAACTCATTTCAGTTCAGGGGCCAAATACAAGGTTAGATGAGCCACAGATTTTAGGTGGAAAAGACCAAATTCAACATTAATGTGCCCTGGTTTGTACTTTAATACATATACAAATGATTGAGGATATAAGTATATCAAGCCCTGTATTTGTATTTACATTTCCCTAATTTTGGGAATTTTTGAGTTCTTTCAACAATTTCAGGTTAAAAATGGTTGTCATTGAATAGAAGAACTGGAAAACTGAGCTCTGCAAACATTGTGGCTTTTAATAGATTTTTTTTTTTTGTATTTGGAGTAGCTGAGATATCTACAACTGAATTAGTTGGTAATCTTACAGAATGTTCCAGGTGTTTTCTATCATTTTTAATTTTCCTGAGCGGGCTAAATTTGATTGAGTTTGACACGTGTGTATTAGGGAGTCCTCAAAGCTGGCTAATTAAATTTGTCTAAAAACCCAAAGATTCAAGTCTTTTGTATGATTTTCAGTTATGAGTTAAGAGACCAAAGAAAGAAAAGTAGTTGATGCCTGGAATACGACAATGATATTATACTCGGATCACATGATAAATGTAGTTACAGATTTTACTGTGAAAGGTCCAGAAACCTCAAGGGCTTTAGCAGTTCCCTATGGTAATCAAAGGGTTTCATATACTTTTCTTTTAATACATTACAACGCATAACATTAATTGCAAAGTGATAAAATATATATTGAATGTCAAAAACAGCAGAATGAAAATGATGTGTATAATGCTTTGATTTAACATTACTGCTATCTTTTTAGTCCAATGGCATCTATAAAGAGAGTATGGTGAAGAGAGATGTCTTTAATATCAGATAATTTAGCAGATGTAAACAAATTGCTGTGAAGTCACAATGTCAAACACGAGCAGCTGAACTGGGTTACTTCAATAAGACGAATGTTAGGACGTCGTGCTGGGTTGGGGAGGCATAAATCACCTGTGATCGCCACACAATGCACAGTGGTCACGGTTCTGTTGCACCTGACTTGCTGCGCTGCAACACGGGAACGATATAGCCTCGTGAAATTAAGGTCGCTGCAGTTTTTTCAGTGTGAGGAGCTGCAGTTGTGGTCCACTGAGACATACAGAAGGTTGTGTTATGGAGTCATTAGAGGACACCAAGCTTCTAAGGGTTGTGTAGTGGTCTCACCCTCGAGCTGGCTGAGTAATCATGTATGCACGTGTCCCTGGAGCAGGTGTGCAAGAACAGTTGTGATGGTGCAGCTTTCTTGAATTGTTGAAAATATCCTGAGAAATTTCTTGAGTCTATTTCTTCCCAAAACAATGCTCCATTGTTACGAGGGTCTACTCGCGGGGGCTGTCGGGCCTCCCTATCCAAATCTTCTTTTGTAACAAACTGGAGTGTGTACGTGGCAGCGCAGGTGTGGAAACAAATGTTATGTTAAGTTGAAGTTTTGTTTATTCAGACAAGGTTTTTTATTAATTTTTTTTTTTATCTCCAGACATGTTTCGATTGTCAACTGCCAGTCTTCGTCAGAGGAGTTCTGTTGATCGCCTTTGATGGTTCCCTTTGAAGTTTCACTTGACTTCCATGTAGAAGTTCCAGCGAGATTAATTTTGTTTTCTTTTTGAATAGTATGTTGAGGATTTGTTTTTCAGGAAATGTTTTATCTCCTGACATGTTTCGACTGTCAACTGCCAGTCTTCGTCAGAGGAGTTCTGTTGATCGCCTTTGATGGTTCCCTTTGAAGTTTCACTTGACTTCCATGTAGAAGTTCCAGCGAGATTCATTTTGTTTTCTTTTTGAATTGTATGTTGAGGATTTGTTTTTCAGGAAATGTTTTATCTCCTGACATGTTTTGAGCTCTTTTTTTTTTTTTTTTTTTTTTAAACATCAAATACGATCAGCAAAACTCCTGATGAAACATGTCCGGAAATAAAAATTTCCTCAAAAACCTTGTCTGAATAAACAAAACCTCAACTTAACATACTATTCAAAAAGAAGACAAAATAAATCTAGCTGGAACTACAAACAAAAGTGTTGCCAGGAAGCAGACATTCAACATAAAAGCTCACTGTTGATGGAAAAGCTGGAGTCCAATTTCATGTTTGTGTGAAAGTGACCTTGTCTTACCTCACAGACACTATTGTTTTTCTCAAACCAACAAACAAACAATAAAACTTTAATATCTTTTAAATCAAATGCTATTGCTGACCTTTTGCCAAAGTAACAAAAAAAAAAATAGAAAAAAACCTATTTGACTGCATAGAGTAATTACATGAGAAAACTTGATGAGGTGTCAACACCAGTTTTAGATTAATAGATAGAAAAGTCATGTGACTCATTAAGAAGCTAGGATTTCTTTATACGTGACACTTTCAGTTTCTACTTTTATACAGTAGCCATGGAAACACGGAGATCATTCACACAGCTCTCAGCAACAGATGACTGCTACTGTCCCCAAGCGACCAGCCACTTTCAAAATATTTGCAAGTGTTACACACACAGGAGAAAAAATAAATAATCAGAAACTCAGCTTGTGTGAGGGATGGCTCGATGGTTGTGTGGGTTTATGAGCTAGGCACTTAATCCTGAATGCTCTCTTGGCCCACTGCTTCTCAGAAATTTGTTAAACAGAAAAAAACCTACTGATTTCACATATTAAACATCAGAGAAATATGTTGACAAGTATTTATTTTCCAATTAAAATTACTATCAAAATTTTTTCCCTGAAAGTCAATTATAATTGTTTTCAATTACTAAAGTTCAATTACATTTACTGAGCCTGAAATAAACAAAACCCATAAAACTTAACCTTCATTTTGTCTTAGCTTTCTGTTAGCATCTCTTACGACACTGATTCTCAAACTGTGGTGCGTGCCGGGCTCCATCTAGTGGTACACCATATACATTTTATTTGATTCATTATTTAAGTACAGTATTTTATTTACCTATATTTAAACACATTGTTACTGTTCAAACTGTGTGTAATGTTACAGTGGCCAGCAATATTAAATATACTCGTTAAATAAATCCGTGCCTTGTTTTTATCGAATACTTAGGCCTACTACGTTACTGTATTTTAATGTTGGTCATTATGGTGGTGGTACTTTTGAGTTTGAGAACCACTGTGTTATGATAACGATTCGGTGTTGACCCATGTCTTAAATCAGCTGTAAAATACACTAAATATATTATCCATCACAGAACTGGTTTTTAATCTCTTAACTTGTTAGGCTTCCTTATCCATGAAAATATAGGTTTTAATATTTTTGGTGTGGGCATCTGAGCCTTTTTTGTGTCACTATACCCCTCAATTTCATTTCTTTTTCAAATTGTAAAATGATCCTACAGGTAGTGGGAAAACCTGATATGAAATAATGTTATATATATTTTTTTATTAATGGTTAGCTAAGTATGTGGAAACCATAGACCATGTAATATGGTTCCTCAGGTTTGTTTAATTAAATTGCATGAATGAAAATTACACTTTTTATAAACTTTTCCCAGCCAATTACAATTATGAAGTCAATTATCTCACCTCCATTACAATTCAATTATGATTGCAACAGATTTTCCCAAATGCAATTACAATTACAATTATGTGATAATTGTAATTCATTATGAAATATGCAGTTAAAATTAAAATTGACCCCAACCGTGTGATTCCATGCAGGTAAGCTGTGTTTTCATGTTGTTTACTTGCAGTTTTGTTGTTTGCTTCTCTTTTCCCCATTCTGCCCCTCTTGATAAGTTAATCTATATTGCATAATATTAAACTTGACACATTTATGTAGTAAATTAAGTAAAATTGGAACTACCTGTTTAATTACGCTGCTATAGCGATTGATGTCACCAGAATCCCTTTTCACTTTTTATTTTTTAACATCCTTTATTCTTTCATTATTTATTTAGAAAATCCAAAAGCAACTGCCACAACCTTGGCTGGACAGTCACATAATGAATCATTTATGGTGGTTGTTTTTTGTTTCCATTAATTTACATTTTTTTAGGGCGGTGTTAAGATGGAAAACTGTAAGTTTTTAGTATAAAATCATGCTTTTTCAGAATATTTGAACACATTAAGGCCTTTCACAATGTCAATTTTCCCAATGATAAGAAGGACACTGAAATGTAAACTACGCTGTTTGAATTCATAGACAGCCCTGCAATTTAGAACCCTAAAATGATGCCATACAATCGCGGACCGACGGAATCAATTTATTGTAATAGGCTTAAGGCTTTTCAGCTACTGCACCATCCCTTAATACACACTAATAGCAGATGGTGGCTTGAATGGTAAGACATGCATTACAAGACATCCATTAAGATGATAAAAGGCAAGTATAGATGTGCTTTTTAACGGCACTGTTGAACAATTGCAATAAAAAAACAGGCCGTACTCACTGTGGAGGATGGTGCCCTGTGCAGACCCTGTTTTTGCTGTCAAATGTAGAGAAACAGTGGTGTCTTTGACTGGAGCAGGTTGATTACTGCTATTACCAGAGGGCTGGAGCAGGTATGTGAGTGGCTGCAGCTCCAGGTAAGATGTGCCGTCGAACGAGGGAATATAAACAGTGGCTTCTGTTAAAAAATAAACCGAGGAAAAAAGAGCAAACATTCAACAAAAATGATTGATTTGAAATATCATTAAATTAAAATATGTATCTCATGGAAAGCATACAGCAGTATTTGACATAATAATCATGTTTTTTAATAGGAAAATTGTTTGATCTTTTGTAAGAGTGATGACGCGGGCATGAGCAGAGTCAGCAGGGCCTTGTCAGAACTATGTGCTGGTGTGTCATTACAAAGCTGTTTGACTTTAAGGAAAGGTGAAGGAGGAATGCGCTGAGGTCATCAACTCCACAAGCCCATGGTGATCTGTGTGTATCCCACAAAAAGGACACTGCACACTTAGTAGACAGCTTGCTGTTCAGGTGCATGACAGACGTTTGAAAATAGACCACTCAGCCCAGAGGACGGCAAAATAATTTTTTATTTTTTTTTTCCTTGGGTGAGAAATGATGACACACACCATACACCAGCATGTTTGGATAGAAAAACTATATAAAATTGTGACACTATTTAGAAGCCTGAACAGCACAGATACCTGCAGTAAAATTAAATATATTTTTACGTTAATAAGGGAACACACGGAACAGGAAGAACATCATGTTACACAGCATTATTCCATTAATTAAAGAGCTTAATCAAATTACTTCATGTTTTTGCATGATTGCTCACTTTGCATGGACAAAATTAACTGCTCAACAGGCACTTGAGGTTCTACTTCTGTACTGAAGACACATTTTCATGAATATTGTTTGTAGCAAGTCAATGGTCTGTAATTGTGAGCATTTGTCAAATGTATTTTCATACCATGTGGATTAAAGTGTTAAAATAGGCAGCAATTGGCTTCTCAGTTGCTTGAGAACATTTTTTTGTTTTGTTTTGTTTGACAAGGTCAATATTCAGGTCATTTGTCACTGATTTATTATCCAATAACAGCAACAGGTTTTTGTTTAAGCAATTCATTTTCATATATTTGTTTTTCCCAAATACCGTCTTATGTTCCTGTTCCAGCGTCAAACCTATCCACCCAGAGTGCAAGACTCCTCTGAAATTATAGAGCGGAGAGTTCATACTTGAGAACACAAAGCAGGCTTAACTGTTCTTTGTAGTAGAGAAAAAAAAAAAGTTGCCATCATAAGATGACAACCCCCAATCAGGTCTCATAAGAAAACAAAAAAGAACATCCAGCAAATGTAAGAATATCTCGTAAGTGGCTAGGTATGAAAGACACAAATTAATCTTATTTTCTGTACACAATTTAAAGAAGAGAGAGCAATTGCACATCTGGGCCAGGTTTTTTCAAAGTAATCAGCTCAGATTCTGGGTAACCGTTTTGATCGAATCTTGAAAATGGGTTGTTCAAAAGAAAAAACTGATTGCACAATCAGATTAGATCACATAAATCCAATTTTTGATCTGGATCAAACCTTTAGTTTGGGTTTTTCAGAACTTTTTAGTACGATTGTTATCACTTTGATCCAAAAAATCTGAATTAAATTGATCGCATCAGAGGGGTAGATTGAGCTTGGATTTCAGAGTGTCAGGCAGTATAACCTACAAGATATCCAATTTATTCACAAGATTTTAATTTGGCTACAGTGATTGCGTAGGCTCTGTATTCAGCCTTTCAGCATAGGCCTAAAGCAAAGTAAAGAGTTTAGCCAAATAACGTAATCTCCCAAACAGCTGTCAATATTGACCACAAATAATACATTTCATTCTGTCACTAAATGATGTATATTCATCACAATCAAAAATTCAGTTTTTGTTTTTAGATGATTTTTTTTTTGTGACGAATACAATGATAAAAGAAGATAATAAAGCAATGGCATTACTGGTCTTTGAAATCCAAAAGAAATCCAAATCAGAAATATTGCGTCCCTTGTTTGCACATCCTGTTTGCTGGTTCTGGTGGAATGCAGGAGGTTGGTCAGGGTCTCCAAAGGCTTGAATCACCCTGGATCTTATAAAATAAAAGATGAAATATATATGTGTGTATATACTGTATATATATAAAGACCTAGAATCTGACACGATGCCAAAAGTAGCTCTTACAAGCACATCTGTTGTGGACGTAGAGGCATGTCTGGCGTTTCATGATAGCTTACGTTGTGACATAACTAAGAAATGTTTGCTTGCAAGAAATAGCTCTGTAACACTTTTAAGCACACACTCACCCCCTCTCTTCACTCATATTTTCAGAGGGTCTGAGCATTGGGACGTTTTGCTTCCTAATATTGTCTTCATATGGCACTATACTGGCACAGCAGATTTCACTCTTCTGCTCAATGGTAGCATCACTTTATGACCCCATAAGCCACATATTTCCTCCCTCTGTTTTTATGTCTTTTGCCCTAATAAAGTTGAACTTACCCTTCTTTGGAGAGGGCTAGTGACTGTCACAGTTATGCAGAAATAATAAATGTATTTATTTTTGCAAGAATAAAATATGCATAGCTGTCATGAAAAGACTGCACTAAATGTAGTGTTAATCTATGACGACATGCAGACATCGGGGGCAAGAAAAAACATACATTACATGCGCTCTCAACATTCAGTTTATTATCCTTTCTGGCTAACTTCCTATATCACTGCTTCAGATATACGAGGACGTAAGGACATAACTCAATGAGCCAAAGAGGTCATGATCAATACAGACCAAGTCTGAATAATTTTCTGCCTCGCTGGATTTGTCTTTTATGTCTACTTCCATATCTGGCAGCCATTTGCCCTATAACTAATTTTTGTGATGGCTTTTAACAGGAAGCTTACATACTTGATAGAATGTCTTTGGCAAGGTCTATAACCTGCTGTGTCTCCTTTTGAAGAGGCAATTTATCTTAGCTGGAAACCAGGTTAGCTGGCTTTATCTTGACAAAACGGGTCTTATGGTTGGATTCACGACATCAAATAAGTCCCTGAACTACCCAACGCTGACCCTGACACCTTACTAGAAGTGCAGCCCGGGGGTCCAAACCTGAAAGAGCAGGTTTCAGACTTGGAGCTCATGCAGGCAGCACAGAGACTCCAGACAAGCTTTATTGGCTGAACTGATAACACAGTGCTGACTTATTAGCATTGGTTTAGGCACAGAAACTGGTTATTCACTAACTGGGCAAGACCCTTGACACATTGTTATCCTGTATGAATGTGAATGAATGATTATCTTTTGTTGAGGGAGATGTCAGTGCAGAATGGAAGCCATGTGTCCTTCAGAGTGCCCAGGGCAGCTCTGGCTACAGATGTAGCATATAGATTACCACTGTGATGAGAACACTATAGTGCAGCGATTCTCAATCTTTTTTTGGCTCAGGTACCCCCTTTCCCTTATTTCTGAAACCAAGCATTCAGCTATGTCCGACTACAACATTGTGCTCAGAATACGATCCCCACATGGGGTCCCGACCCCAAAATTGAAAAACCCTTATTTAATTAATAAAATAGAATTATTTCTATAGATTTCTTTCTATAGTTTTTATCATTATTGGTCATCTCACACCTGGAGTGAGACCAAGACTGACAATTTATGCGATTTTCCACTCTCTCTCTCTCGCTCGCTCATTCAAGTACCCCAAGTAGTGCCATCGCAAACCCCTAAGGGTACACGTACCCCCATTTGAGAAACACTGCTATAGTGTACCATGAAGGGTTATCTGATAGGCTGTGAAGAAACTGTTTGATTTTACTTGGTTGGTCAAAAAGTGAGTTGTTGCTTTTACAAATTTCTGTTATACAACGCAGTCAATCCATCAGCATTCCTGAGCAGAATAATCTTACAGTTCTTCATAACTAACATTCATTTCATTATCCTCACTAGATAACGTCCTACATACTGTAGGTATAGGAAACACGACAAGACTAATGTTATGTAAATTGGTTCATGTGTGCTGTAGGGCATCTTGTAATATGGAAAGTGTGCAGTCGCTCACTAAAGTTGGAAAATGAATGAACTATAATATAAATTAAAAATGTTTTCTGACAGAATTTTAAAAAATTATAGGAAGTCGTAAAATGTTGAGATAGAACAAATTAAGACTCCAGGATTGAACCTGGTATGGATTTACTGTCCATACAGTTTAATATGAGTTATGAATGAAATAGACACTTTCTTAAAAAAAATCCTCACCTTGCAATTTACAAGGGAGTAGGTAAAGATGTTAACACAGTATTTAAAATGTAATCAATGGACTTGAATTTTGACATCAATGCATTTTTTATATACATTTGAAAGACTTTTGACATCAATGCATTTTTTATATACATTTGAAAAACTTGTTTTCACGGAAAATAGGCTGCAATAACTTGTCCGCATTGTCGTAGTTCATTCAGATATACTGTAGTACAAGCCGTGTGACATGTCAGCATTTCATCTAGGACACAAACAAGTCAACACCATTAGTCACGCGTTGCTATGACGTATCCAAAGTTAACCAAGAGCAGAGGTGACTTGTTCTCCTCTTCTCCGCTGGCTATTACTTAATTCAACAAGATGTGAGGACGGAGGTTGTCACCCGCTAAAGATGCTGCGGTAACGCACATGTACTCGCAGTCAGCATGTTAACAACCCCCTCGACTCTGTCCACAGGCTAAAAACCAAAGTTGCAAAGCGCATCACTGGATGAGTGCTCACACTCTTAAACCTGTGGGACTTTTGACAGGGAGCAATCCCTCAAAGTCAGCAGAAATGACATTAAAAAGCCTTGGCTTGAATTTAAAGAAAAACTTTTTATTGGATAAGGGATGAGCAGAAACTTGCTTTCTTCCAATGGGGTTTCTATTCCTGAGTAATGATGTTCAAATAACCTCATTCAGTACTTTGTAATAATGACATGTATAAGAATTCAAATATTTCTAAAATTCAAATGACCAAGCAATTATCCCAGTTAAGTATTAGTAACAGTTGAGACTTATCCCAAGGTGTCTCAACATGCATAACAAGGACCGTATCTGTCAGGCAGACGTAAAGAGGTGTGGGGCTTTCCACAATGCATCTGCTTCTCATGGGGAAAAACCAATCAGAGCCCAGCTTTTAAAAATAGCACCTTTTTGTTACAGTGCCTCGAGAGGGGAAAAAAAACCGTTTCAGCAGATTACTTAAACACCTGTAAATCTGCATTTTCAGAGTACATGGCAATGTGTCCAAACAGGTTGCCAGGTGCTAACGCCATGCTAATAACGGTTAACATGAGCTTTGTACAGCTTTGCGTCAGTTTCCAATGTGCTCTGAAAATACAAGCAAACAGCATGCTGTCAGTTTACATCATGTTCAACTTCTAAGGGCAAAATCTAACCAGATTGTTACCACCATAACCCTTTATTTACCAGATAATCTCAGATCATTACATCTCACCTGGGCTATTATTTAAAGCAGTGGTTCCCCCTTTTCTCTTACTTTTGAATCAAAGTACACCCTTTTTTTTTAACTATACATTGCTCAGAATTATAATGATGGAAGAATGAGTGATAACACACATTTTAAAGAATCTCATTATATACATGAGTGGAATGAAACAGTATTTCGTGCCTCCTGATAAGATTTATTTCAAGAGTTTTTATCATTTCCGGTCATCTCCACTCTTGATGTGGGACCTTTGTATTTTCAGTTCATGTTCAAATCAAGATCATTTCTATCATCATTTTGTGTGTTTTTGGTGTTTTTTTTTTTTTTTTTTATCATTCAGTATATGCAGTATATTGGTATTATTCAAATTATTCTCTCTGTGTATGTGTTTTTGGTGTAGTTTTGTATGTTTCTGTTATTTTTGTGTATTTTGTAGAGTTTCTCTCATTTAGTGTGTATTTGTTGTCATTTTGTGTGCTGCTGGCAATAGTATTTTTTCTCTCTTAGTGTGTGTGCTTTTGGTGTATTTTGTTGTTTGTACTTTTTATGATTCAGTATATTTTTCTCCTATTTTGTGTTCTTTTTGTTTTTTGTTTTTTGGGTTGCTGGTAGTATTTATTCATTTTTAATGCTTTCATTTGTTAATTTTTCAGTTTCTCACCCAAGTACCCCCTGTATTGCCATTGCGCACCCCGAGTGATACACATATCTCCATTTAGGAAACAATGATTTAAAAAAACAGACCAGACATTATGATCGCATTTTAAATTATAATAAACTAACTGATTAGTTTTCCTCTCCTGAGTGATGTTGGTTCCATTTGCTTCTGCCTGTCAGGAACCAGTTCATGTTCTCAAGGGTGGTACAAAGTCAATGCACCTCATTGGTATCTGGGTCTCACGCTTTACACTTCTTTTTAATGTTAGGAGGAGTTGGTAAGACTTTAAAACCTTTTGGTATAATCGACGATGACTTGCTGCATTAGCTTAGCTTCGGTGTTAGCTTCTGACTACTGTCCATCCAACACACATCTTTGAACCATCCCATCCTTCAAACCATTTCACTGCAGTAACCATCTGTTACAAAGCTGCCCAAAAAATGACAGCTGGCTAGATATTGGATTACATTTCCAAATTATATAAATGCTTGTTAATCTTTTGAGTGGTTACACAATCTCATTGTGTGAGTAAACCTGCAGGCATTACAGCTTAGTGCTTTAACTCCCCTTTGACAATCTCCTAGGTGTGAGGCATAATTGGTCTGAGGCTTAATCGCTTTTTTTATGCAATATGGACAATTTGAAATAATGCATCAGTCGTAGGCTACTATTTAGCTGGATTGAAAATGTCCACTTTTCATTTATTTACCAGTAAAACCATGTAAAACACAACATTTTTGTATATATTCTTTTCTTTGCTATCATTGTAGCATCATTTTTAATCAGGACACATCATTTCACAGCGCCTCACTGCCACAACACCCTGTAGCTATAAGCAGGTCAGTTAGGTAACACGTGACATGTAATTAGTCAATGTGCCTGCTTTTGATTAGCAGTGTCCTTACACTTTGATCTTCATACTGTAGCTATTTACAGGGGCGCCAACATCCTTATCACAACACATTATTTCCATCAAGTAAATGCAGACAATGTCTGAGCTGTTTTTCTACAGAGATAAAAAAACAATAAAATAAAGATTGACCAACGACACAAAGATAAAGCATCTATTTGTGTGTGCAGTACTGCTGTTGTCCTCGAATTCACAATAAAATGTATAAAACAAAATACATTTTTGTGAAGAGGTGGAAAGCTATGGCTGAACGTTTAATATGTGCTACAAGGCCTCGTTGTCATTTCTATTAAAGATTGGAGATGAAAAACAAGCAGAGGCTTGTGGTACTTATATGGAGCTTTACTTTCATTTATTATTTACAAAATAATTCACATCACTGTTCCTAATGCAGTTCAATTTATTCTCTGACAGTAAAACCTGTAAGCCAAAATGATTTGTCATGTATTACCCAACATAATGGGTTGGCTCACCCTCAATGATATTACCTCAGTGGAAATAGCAAAGATTACTGTGCTTTGTTTGTATTTTAGATATTAAAAGAAGTGGGAGGAGGTTGCAATAACAGTCTATGCCAAGTGCATTAAAAAAACACTAATAAAAAATAAATAAATAAAAAAAAACTCATTATACTTACCTTTCTCACAAAAACGTCCAGTAAAATGAAGTGGACAGTGACATGAAGGTAGCGCTCCATTGGGCTTTTGATGACAAGTTCCCCCATTGTGGCAAACGCTTTCACGACAAACTTGAGTTTGAAGCTGAGGATGTTTTGACGCTTGTACGGGTGCAGCCAGCGTGGCTGTGATTACCGTGTCAGAGGAAGTTGATTGACTTAAGGAATTTGTAGAGGTTTCAGTGGCATACAAAGTGGACCTGGAAGATTGGATACAAACTTTAGTTGACAGTAGCTGGGTTGAAGTGATTCCTCAATCCATTGAGTTGGAAAAACAAAACAAAAAAAAGCATTTAATCATGTTTAATCGTATTAAAGTGACTGTCGGATCACTGCAATAAGAATTATTTTCTGAAATGTCACATCCCCACAGTGCGTAAAAACAACCACCCCAAAACAAAACGTGGAAATAATGTTTTTTTTCTTTTTTTTTCCCTCAAAACACAACACATGCTGAGATTAAGATGAAATCAAACCATTCACATGACACAACAAGCTATTGTCCTCGATTTCAAAGAGTTCACCTGCATTGATCCACATTGCCGCCGGCGATGGCGTCAGACGTGTAGAAGCTCCTCACTTCATTTATTTCAATTACTTCAATACAGCCTGTAAAGTTGTGGAATGGCTTTGCTCTCTTACAAACAACAACAACAAAAAATTAGTAATCAATAAAAAAAACAGCACATTTCAGGATTTAAGCAAGTGAGTTTTAAAGTGAGAACAATACAAGAACCGTACCTGATTGGGCTGATAATGTTGTGGCAAACCACCAGTGAAGACATGGTTTGTTTTTGAGATTATGTCTCCCAGCCAGTAATTACTAACTGCACTTTGTATTTTCTTGAAGCCAGACAGAGTTAGCTCTGCCTCACAAGGAGCAAGATGTTGTCTATGGAGGGAGAACGAGAACACGAGGTAAATAAATATTCAGCAAACTGATATTTACTACCCAAGATCAAGGACGATGTATAGGTTCAGTGAAAATTACTCATTTTAACTCTACTGGCTTCCTGTGTAGCAACATATCCTGTCCACCTCACACCATGCACCAAACCTGGGGGTACAGAACCTTCTCTGCAGCCGCCTCCTCCCTCTGGAATTCCCTCCCTCAAGACAGTCGAAACTGTACCGCTCTGGACTTTTTCAAATTACGTCTCAAAACTCCGCTGTTCAGACTTGCTTTTAACTGCTAAAACTACCTCTAGCAGTAAAACTTCCATTATTACATGTACTATTTTTCTTTTTTTATCATCTGGTTTTTTATTGTAAAGTTGTAAGAGTTTTTTTGAAAAGCATTATATTAGCGCTATATAACAATAAAGATTATTATTATTCTGTAAAATCTAAAGGAGCAAAAAAAAGACTCAAAATAAGCTTAGTTATGAATCACACTTCACAAAATCCACAAATGAAGGCTAAGAAAAAAATAAAGAGCATTTTTTTATTTGATATCACATGTTGAATTTGTTACCTGTATCCATGGTGTGTGCATGTTTTGTCAAAAAAAAAAAAAAAAGTGCTTAGTGTTTGTAATTGTTATGTGTCAGGCTGAACCTGAACTCCCTTTTGTTTTCTTCCTGTTGTCTTAAGAGCCTCATCACATCTATTTTGGGCCAATGACACAGCCATTCATAGATTTGAAAAACCAATTCTCCACTCTGAAACAACAGGGGAGTGCAGATAATTACCTCGGAGCAGATTCTCTCCTAACTGTCTGCAGCCTGAGGGTACTCAGACCATTGATGCACCGTCCCCTCTCCAGTGTCTCCTGATACCCCTTGGTTCCCTGAGTGGACGTTAGGAGGCCCGTGAAGCAATCTAGTCTGATTTGTTAAGCCTGCTCTTTGGAAGGTAGTCGTATAGGCCAGCTAAACACTTGGGGCGCCAAAATCCAAGCTACATAAGTCCTTCCTCTAGACCCAGGATGGAGAGGTGGTTAATTTAGAAGCAGTCTGCCAGAGCGGCCTGGCCTGCAGCCAGAGGGCACTCTGCTCACTGTCCTTGAGAAGTCAGCCCCACCGGGGTTTTTATTTAACATATTGGAGAGCATCTTTGACGGGGAAGATATATTGAATGCCTATAATGAGTTATTCAGTGATGCTAAGGATGACCATGGTGTTGTCGCTCTGGGTCAGATAAGACAAAGATAGACGTACTCCGTCATTAAACAATTATAAAGAGTTTGCTTTGTGACACCACAAAGCCATTTTTCCACTATTTATGACGGCGCTCTTTCTTTCATCGTCTTATGGGGTTGGGTACTGAGCGCTGTGATTAATTTATGATGCCGCTTTGTTTTTCTTCTAGGTAAAAAAAAAAAAAAAAGACGACAAAAAAAAGGAACGAGGTGGAGCCTTGAAGCTCCTTGAACCCAATTGGCCTTTTGTAAATTTGAAAAATGGCAGCGCACAGCAAAAAAAAAAAAGAAAATAGGATCCAGGAAATGAGTCCTATACTCTTCACAGCATCTGCAGTACGTTATTCACGACAATTATTCATGGCAGGAAGTGGAATCGTTGATCATGGTGGGGGACACACAAATGTGATCACCCCATCAGAGGGTGATCACATTTGTGTGTAAATTCCATTGGGTGATAAATTAAAATGCATATCTCAAAAGCGACAAATGCTTTCGTTGCATGTTTAGTTTGAAAAATGTCCGTGCATTACACTATTATCTGATCGTTCTAAAATCCAATAAACCTGAGATTTTAAAACTTTCTGCAAAAGCACGATTCACTCATGACTCATGAGCAATAATCATCAATCAATTCTTTACAGGGAGGGACTGACACGTGGAAATACTCATGTGAATGTTTTTTTTTTTAATATCAAAATGTCTCTTAATACTTCCCCACAAAGAACAAAATCATTCTGTCTGAGTGAGGGTGTAAAAGATGGATGAATTATTAGACGGATACAAACAACAATGACTTCAACTACTTGTGTTGTATTGCTTTGTTCACCTTTTTAAATGAGCTTGCTCACCCTCATATTTGTACACCAGCTCCCTTACAAAGACTTATTCTGTCTTAATGAGATTGTGTCCTCGTTATTACAACAGGGTAAAATGGCAACATGAATAATTGTGCATCTATTTCTACCCAAACTGCTTGATGACAGCAACAATGGCAGCTGCAGCCTCCTTTAAACTGTGCCAGCAATTATGGGAGCACCCCCTATTGGTAAAGAGTGCCACTATAAAAGCCAGTAATGAACATTACTATATGCTACGTATAGTTACATAGTTTTTTTATTGTTATTATTATTATTTTTATCCAGCTGTTTTAGAATTGGTCCATTGATTGATTAATTCTTTTTTTTTACACCTGTTAAACAAGTAATAATGCCATAATTTGCTACTTATCTTTGAATGAGTGATTACATGCAATATAAAAAAACATATTTTATTGAAGCTTACACTGCCCCATTATGTGGTCATTGATTTTATATTTTTCAGGAAACCATAATTTATCATATAATATTAATGTAAAACTGTATGGTCAAGGGGTGGACCTTGTTTCACAATTTATTTTCTTTCACATGTTTAGAAAATTGAGAAAATTGTTATTTTCTCATTATAAAGTCTCTGTACTTTCTTGAATGCAATGAAAAACCATTTTCATATGCTTTGTTTCATCTTTGAGCTGATACTTGATACTCTGAGTCTTGAAACCAAACCATAATCTTCCTCATGTCAGATTAAAAGAGAAGGCTGGCAGCTGAAGTGCACGTGGGTTTAGGAACAACATGACTTGAGGGGCCAAAGCCTCACTTTAAATCATCTAAATATTGATTTTGTGCTTTGCCATTGCTTGTTAATCTTCTCATAATGAAAATCTGCGAATGAGGACTTTAGAACGAACACCCTATTAAACATGACAAGTGATCACTTTATTGCATTTTAATAGACGTGTGTTTTATCATTCATTTTAAAATGAATGATAAAATGTAAAAGCCCATTTTGTTCTGTGCGCTGGAAATTGTATTTGTCATTCCTTCACTCATGAACAATACCTCTTTTATTTATTTTTATTTTTTTGTCCATTGATTCACCACTTTTATTGCTTTGTATATTTTAATTAATTTAAGCAAAATGACCAATACATACAAATGAATACAAATTACAACAAAACAAACCATGGGAATGGGGAGAGGGAGCACACATTTATTGCATTACAATTGTTCTCCATACTTTTGTTCCATTCTAAACTCTGTTCAATACAATACCTTTCTTTTAGTTTTCATCTTTCCCGTAAAATGTCTAGCACACTAAGCATAGTGGGTAGCTAAGGTTAAAAAATGATTTAGTTATTGGAAAAAGTTAGGTGAAGGCTGTGGCAGGAATTTTAGTTTTTTTTTTATAATAGAGCAGTGAGGTGAACAATGTTCTAAAGCTACATAGAACATTTCACTCTATGAAAAGTGAAGTTTTTATACAAAGATGTCTGAATGAACTGTTCAGTCAAAGAAATCTGGGCTTTCTGTACTAACAGAAAAGATGTAAATTCCATGACTTTGATGACTTATATGATCTCAGTCAGAAATGACACCTTTTGCACATTTTTGTGGTTTGTTGTTGTTTTTACTTGGAAAGATGAGAAGGCATATTTTCTTAATTACAATTAAAATTACAATTTTTGTTTCCCCCCCTTTACTGAAACATGGTTCCCCAGTTTTGCGTTTAATCAAATTGTAAATTACAGTTTTTATAAGATGTTCATGCCAATTACAAAGTCAATTAACTGAAGTCAATTACAATTACAGTTATAATGAAGTCACAATTGTAATTGTCAGTTACTCTTTTATAATTTCCCACCACCCTGATACTCATACATGCTTAAAATGGGTATAGATCACACTGTATGTGCATGGTCTCTGATAAACTATTTAAACTTTAGCTGTACAATTTAACTTTGACTTGTACTTTTTTGGTTCAATAAATAAATACATATTCTGCACAGATATAAATTAAGTAAAAGTAGTTCAGTAAAACATACCTGATATTTACGATGTGAACCAAACCGTTGTCCACATGAATGAATGTGTTCATGTGAGTAGTGCCTTCCTCCTCATTGCAGCAAAAAGCATACTAGAATATAATGAAGTCACAGATGTGTTTACAATGTTTTACAAACGCCTTCTTTGAGAGACTTTATTTTTACCTGTAAGAAGCCGTTCAGGATAAAAAGTTTCACGAAGAAGAAGTCTCCATTAGCAGGTCCTTGATCCACATAAAGTATAGTTCCCTGTGCCACTGTGGTCTGAAACCTCACAGTGATGGTGTTCAGTGAGCCAAGGTCAATACTGTGAAACTCAAGGAACGAGCTCCCAAAGTAATGAACATAGCTGGACTCTAAAATAAAGAAAAGAAAAACACATATATGGAAATGTTTAACGTTTGGGTACGAATACGCTTCACACATTTTCACACATTTGGCCAAATAAAAGCACTATATTTGAGCTTTTGAGCTATCGCTACAAGCTTTGTTGTTGGAACACAGCACATAGTCCAGATTTACTCCCACACTTCAAATCATGACCCATTATTTCTGCTGGAGGCACATCAACTGCCAGGAATAAATGTTCATGTACATTACAATACATCTTACGTAATAATAAGTGCTAGCTAAACAGTTTATCAGGGTCAATATTTTACAAATGTTCTTAACCTGGAGGTGTAAAACTGTATATGTGTATTTATGAACAAAACATCTTGAGGCAAAATCTATTTGTTTCATATGCCAAATAAAATGAGTTTTAATAAATATTGTTTGATTCCAACGTAATGGTTACACGTGTTGAAAAACTACAAACTTAATTTCAAACTCATTTTAGTTCATGGGCCAAATATGAAGCTGTTTGATCTCAAGTGGGCCACAGATTTCATTCAGAAAAACAAGTATTTTCAACATTATTGTGCACTAGTTTTCACTTCTACGGATACATAAAATACAAAATATGTAAGAAACTAACAAAATCCAAGCAATAAATGATATAACAGTCCCAACAGGGTCTTCACTTTACATTTTCTAGATTTTGTGACCAATTTCTATTTAATTAGGGGAATCATTGTCATAATTAGTGAAAAATTGAGGGATTTTGTAAGAATTTTGAATTTTTTTTCAACTGTTTAACATTAAAAATGGCCACCGGAAAAACTGTGAACACCTGTAAATATTGTTGAGTTTTATTTACACAATGATCCATGATTTCTCTGCCATTTTTACTTTCTCCTGCG
Organism: Gouania willdenowi; assembly: GCF_900634775.1. Classification (NCBI taxonomy): domain Eukaryota; kingdom Metazoa; phylum Chordata; class Actinopteri; order Blenniiformes; family Gobiesocidae; genus Gouania; species Gouania willdenowi. The sequence goes on along the minus strand of NC_041058.1, from coordinate 18,869,316 downwards.
GGCCGAATTGGATGCTCCAAAGGGCCGGATTTGGCCCCTGGGCCATGAGTTGGACACACCTTTAAGTTTTTTGTAATGAAATTTTGATTGACAAATGTGACACTTCCGCCTATTAGCCCTGCCATTTACATTTACCCTGTCATATTGTAATTTCAGTTAAGAAAATGTAATTGAAAATAATCTTGTCACATTTGTATAATTCAGGTCTAATCAGTAGTCGAGTCTTTTTTAAAAATAAATAAATTCCATCATCTTACCCTCCACCTGCCCTTAAACCATCTTATCCTCAGTTTGATTCTTCCTTACTTGGGTCCCACAGACTTGACAGCAGCTATTTGCGCATTTCTACGTGTTCCTCCAATCACTGCTTTTATCCTCCCCGTCTAGTCTGTCTAAAATAACTACAGTAGCATCTGCTATACTCTAAAGGTGAGCTACAATAAGGGGGGAAATGTGACCCTCATATGTAGTTCGTGAGATTTTTTTTCAACATTCCTCATAATTCAATAAATGACTGTTAAAAAACATGTCTCTTGTTAAATATCAGTGGTTAAAAAAGTTCCTTCTAGATTAGTTTCCACATGTAATTTGACTCAGGTTATTTTTAACATTAGTTTCTACCTACTTCCTAACCCTAGAGGAGATGTTTACTTCTTGCCAATATGTGTGAAGAGTAGCAAAATGAATTTAACTGCAGGGGACCTTATTTTGCACTGCACCTTTCAATTAGCTGCTATTCCATTTTTACCATATTTCACGTTATCAAAACAGAAACAGATATTTGTGTGCATGTGCATATTAAAGTGTTAGATGGATACAGGTTAGATGCAAAGCAAAAACAAAAAAAAAAAAAAAAAATCTTTCTTTAACCTGATAATTTTTACATTTTGATCCAGAATCAGTATATTGATCCAGATCCCATCAAAAATGTAACCTTAAATTTATCCTTTGGTTTAAATCTGTTAAGTACTTTTGACGTAATCCTGCGAACAAACAAATGAACAAACAATTAATTAAATAAGCATCGGTGAAAAAATGTATCTCCTTGACTGTGGTAATAACCCACGGAAAGAAGATTAGTGGCAAATTTGATATGAAAAAAAATATTTTGGTAAAATCAAGAATAAAGTTGAATTGTCAAGATTAAAGCTGAAATTTCGAGAATAAATTTGAAAAATAATGTAAAGATTCAAAATCAAAAGACAAGATTAAAGTCGAAAATGAACTCAAAATACAATATTGTGATAAAAGCCAAAGGTTTGCTAATGAAGTCAAATCTACGGAAGCCGACTAGAGCCAATTCACCATATATGACAACAGTCTCCTATAACTGGCCTCATCTGTTTCCGTACAGCTTCTCAATAGCCACAGACGGGACGGACAGTAGTAGCAGTTTTTGAGCAAAAACAGAATCAAAGTTAAACACATTCATCCAGACACAGCATTTTGTAGACGGCCATGATCTGCTGTTTGTTGTCATATGGTGAATTGGCCCTCATCAGCTTCCGTAGATTTTACTTACTTACTAAACCTTTGAATTTTATCAAAATATTGTATCTTGACTTAATTCCCAAAATGTTGAGTTTAATCGCAACTTTTTCGACTTTATTCTTGATTTGCCCAAAAATATTTCCTCCATCAAAACTTGCCCTAATCCGCTTCCGTAATGACCAATTATGTCTGCCTGGAGTTTGTGAAGATGTTTTAATCAATCAAGATCTGAATTTGACTTAAAATAGTTACCTGCAGTTAACATTGACAGGATCAAGAGTTTTGAGGAAACAAAACATTAACTCTCACATTTAGTCAGTGTGAGTGATTGATGACTCACACGATTAAACGCCAGTGTCTGCACAAGGTACAAGCACCTGTGTCTCTCTCCATTGTGGCTAAATGTCACCATCAATCCAAGTGTTCTGGAAGACTTCATTTTGCACACCCGCGTGGCGCAACAAACCACTTTCACAGAATCTTAAATCTTAGAGATAAACGCCAGTTCTGGCCAAACAGTAAATATTTATAAATGCACACCGTTTTTTTACATTTTGAAACTTCATCTTGAATGTGTATCAGTAGTCTCTCCTTTTGCCTCATTCACTGTACTTTATTAGCCCAGATTCTGAAGCATGCAAATGGCACACTGATTAGGCAAAATAAGACGCTAGCCTTTCATACACATTTAAGAAATGCCTCATTTTACAGTGGTGTAACCAGGCCCATATCATCCACAGGAATAGACAATTATGCTATATTTCTGTGAATTCTCCACAGCCTGTAAGCTTATTGAGGGTAGTGGCGCAGTGAGATGTGAAAGACTGACTTGGACTAGAAATTGGAAAGGAGAATTAAGGGTGCTCAAGCTTGATAAGTTTCTCATTTGAAACAAGTGGTGCAATTCATTGTAGAGAAATCAAACCTGTAAAGTTAAAAGGAAACACATGCTGGATGCACTTTTATTATGCTTCCTCTTCTTCTCATTTACTGCGGGAAAATAAATAAATAATTGCACTCGAGAAAACAACAATAATGCTACTTTGTTGTATTGCTATGATTAAGCAGGCAGCTGTGAATGAGACCTTTGTCAATATTTGTTGGATGACAAGTCCTAATAGGTTAAAGTCGTTTTGATATACAATTCCTCTCCTCGGGGGTATCTGGCAAACTGAATACCTTGATTTTCACAAGATCAGTATGAGCGACAACCTGAGAAGAATCCCCATGGCAGCAAGAAGTGAGATTTATCAAGAACAGATATTGTGATCTGCAAATTAATGAGGATAAATGAACGCAGCAACAATGCTGTGTTGTCCTCACTCCTGACAATGGGCTTTGCCAATGGTGATGATGGAAAATTACCCCTCGGAGACAAAGCTATTCATTAATTTTGAAACCTTGTTTAGTCTGATGTAGTCTTTGATGCAGTCTGAGGCTGATGCCAGGAGGCAGTATCATGCCTCATTAACAGTTAGCTTCAGACTCTCCTTCAAATGTCTTCCAGACTCATACTCTCTTACAATAGTCTTTGCACACATGCCTCAAATAACTATTCATACCATATTCAAATCACGACTGTAAACAGTATTATATCTTATAATTTTATTCTACAGTACCTAATTCAGTAGCTGCTATGTAAGCGTATAGTTCTTTGTTTTATGGTTGAGAAAGTGCTGACTAAGAAGTTTGTCATCACTGAACTTTGTTCAAGATCTGCACTCCTTTACAATTAATGAAAAGTCATCTTCCAGGAAATTTGTCTCAACATAAATCTTTTAAAATTGGATTTAATTAGGGCCATTCCTATCGCAGGGTCATAAAAAGATGGGAAAAAAATAGGAGTCGCATGAAGCGTAACGCAGAGGTGAGAGAATTCTGTATCCACTCAAACAAGGAAGACATCACAGAAAACAAAAACACTAAATTTTAAAATGTGCACTTAAGATCATTTGACTAGGGTTGTGGTCAATTACATTTTTCAATTACAACTACGTCTTCAATTATCCATGTTGAATTACAACACAATTACAATTACGGTGATCAGCATTTTTTTTCCAATTACAATTAAAATTCCAACGATTATTTTCCCCCCGAAAGTTAATTACAGTCACGTTCTCAATCACTAAAGTTCAAATTCAATTAGTTACAAGTAACAAGCCTGAAATAAATAACTCCATAAAACTCAACCTTCCTCTTGAATTAGCTTTGGTTTTGGAAAAACATCATCTGTCATCCAATTAGTTTCTCATCTCTTAGTTTATATGCCTAACATGGCTTCCTAATCAATGAAAAATATTGGTATTAATGTTTTTGGTGTGGGTGGCTGAACCTTTTTTCTGTCAATATACCCCTCGTTTGAATTTTTTTAATATTTTGAATTGTGAAATAATCCTTCGAGAACTGACAGGTAGTGGGAACACTTGATATGAAACACATTTTAATGATTAACTGCTTATGTGTAAACCACAGTTCTGCATTGAATTACATTTTAAATGACAGTTGTTTTTCAATTACACTTACAAAGTCAATTATCTGAACTTAATTGCAATTCAATTATGATTACAACAGCAACATGTTTTCAAATACATTTACATTCATAATTACATCATAATTGTAATGACTTATCAATTACACGATTACAAATATAGTTCACCCCAACCCAGCAATTATAAGTGGGACACATCTAAATGGTGAACTTGATTTGAAATGGACTTAATATCCATAAATTTGAAAAAACAAACAAAAAAAAGCAGGTACATGGGAGCACTCTTGTCCTGATTTATTGGGTAAAGTAATGGACTGACTGATCTTGTCTCCGTATAGAGATAAAATACTACTGTAGGCTATTCTTTGCTATTTCAATATCCAGAAGGAAGGCAAAAGGTCATTCTGTCCTTATATAACTGATTCTTATACCCTGGACTAGATTCTGCACTTTTGAGCATTTAGCTCAAACTGTTAACTGTCATACAATAGAGAAAAATTAAATGTGACGTCTACAAAAATGGTGCGTCCAAAGACACGTATTAGATTACCTTTTTTATCTGGAGCCTTCACCTTTACTCAGACAGGGTACATCCTGCACATTTCACCAGTCCGTCACACGGCTGTTTCACAGGTGATCACAAACACATTCACATCTAACAATACAATGGAGATTTTTATCCTAATACACGTGCTTTTGGACAGTGGGTGAAAATTGTTTACTGAGAAACAAACTGTTTACTCCGTTTCCAACTGAGAGGCGGCATTGGCATTTTAAGATTGATTTTAAATATTTTGTATTTATATTTAATCAATAATAGAAAACAAATTAGTCAGCATATGTAAACAACTGTACAAATAAGACAAATAAAAACTGCTGCCATCTCAGAAAACAAAGCAATCACACTCCTGCATAAAATAAAGGTTATGCTGCAGCGAGGCACCTGAATAATAACTTTCAGTTTTAATTTTTGAGGACTTGGGGTCTTTTCATTTAGGACAGAAAAAGATAACGCCTCCCTTCACCTATATGCTGTGGTGATCACACCAGAGAAAGTCGACCGAATCATGGCTTAGCTGCACTAAGCCTCTTCCCCATCAGCAATGTCCTCTTAAGATTTCAATCAGTTCTGGACTCACAGAGCAACAAATATTGTTTGCAGCAGATTTTCATTTTCAGATGTCCAGAAGTCTCACACCTTTGACTTATCAACGTTTCCTCCCAACCTGTCACTGCTTCCTCATAAAAATCTAAATAACACAATGATTTATATATATATATATTTGTTAGCTGAAGAAGAAAATCCTGACTTCACTGATTATTAATAACTGTAAGATGAATAACTTTGCCTTGTCATAAAGCCGATACTGTACATTTCAAAGTTTGTTGAGCAGTGGTTGGTTTAAGGGAGCACTGTCTGAGTCTATTTCCAGCAGCACCAGGAGCACTGCATGTGTTAAGATGGTGACCCACTTAGATAAACTCACCAGTTTCTGGGTTCTATTGCTTTAAACCCTATTTACTACAAGGATTTATTTCTCTTTACATTTAGTTTAATTTAATTTAGTCTTCAATTGAAGGGACAATGCCTAGACATTAAGATCATAAAAGACAGAGATGTTCTACACTAGAGTATAGCTAAACCGCTAGTTTCCATCTGCAGTCCCTGGTTACCTGTATAAAACATACAATAACGGGGCTTGTGTGGTTCTAGTTGACACAGCAGAGGTGAACTGTATGAAGTTCTTAAAGGGATCCTCCACTGTTTTTACAAATGTGGCCTAAAACCTTTGAAATGTCCTCATTAGAAGATCTATGCCTAACAAAATGCATTAGTTTTGCACCATGTTAGTTTTAACTTTTAAAACTCGGACTACTTTACCGTGTGCGCCGCCATGTTGAAATGACATCATTGATGACGCCAATCGCCTCTTTCAGCCCACTGAGTTCTATGGGAGGTGAAGCATTCAGGATCCTTTAGCAGATTTTTCAGTCAAAACGACAAATTTGGGTTGCTCTAAAAATCAATAAAAGTAAAAAAAAAACCTCTTTTGTTTACCAAAATTTGATAAACAAAATCCGTGAGCCGAAAAAATCTGTGACCACAGGGGGAGACAGTTCCAACTCTGCTGTTTCGTAGGCATGAAGAAGAGCTCCGGTTGCATATAAATACAGGCGACCAGGATCAGACTGCTGCTCTGAACTCTTGTCGTGACCAGTGTTGGGAACGTTACTTTAAAAAAGTAATTAATTATAGTTACTCACTACTTGTTCCAAAAAGTAACTGCGTTAGTAACTAAATTACTCTATAATAAAAGTAACTCATTACCAAGGAAAGCAACTATTTGCGTTACTATTAAAAAAAAAAAAAAGTTGCTCTAAGTCAAATAATTCATTTTTTAGATGCGTGTGTTGTTGTGAGGTGCTTCATTAAATTTGAGTTGCTTACAACGGATGTCGACAAAGTCTTCACTCCTGGATAAAATGAACACTTCACATGCACGTTCTTGCCTTTGACCACAATTCATTTAAAGTAGTGTTTGTATTGCCACCTTAAAAATGACAGCTTTTCATCAGACTGCTCCACGCTCACCATTTCTGCTGCTTCATCAAATCTGTAGTGTGTGTGTGTGTGTGTGTGTGTCACGTGTGCTGGCACGTCGCCTTAGCCAATCATAATCGCTCACCTTGTTTTTAACCCACCTCCTCACTACAGTCAGAAGCCAGGGTTGCTTTCGGATAATATTTTATTCAATCAATGCATGTAACGCACCACATTTAACGTTCAGTAACGATAACGGCATTGTAACGGCGTAAAAAGTAATTAGTTAGATTACCCCGTTACTGAAAAACAAATGCCGTTACTTTAAACGCCGTTATTCCAAACACTGGTCGTGACACCATCACTTATACAGCAGCAGCTCTTTCACTTTAAGACAAATGTCCATGGTACAAGTGGCTACTATTTGGACTCCTATTTCTCAAATCACCTTTAGGTCTTTTTTAGCACGAGTTTGTGAAATGAAACGTCATTTTGAACAATTTCGCTCTAACCAAGTGGTTCAGAGCGTCGCCAAAGCTGTAACTCACATAGGGTGTTCCATGACTGCAGAGGTCATTATCTATCAAACGTAGTCAAAGGATAGAAAACAGAAGAACCAGTGAAATGGTCATGAGCAACCAAAGTTCAATGACGCAGGTGGGAAGCAAAAGCTTGAGCATAAATTGCTGGAGAAATCCATGCTCGTTCTGATAAAGTGTCAGAATCCACCAACATGCTGCAGTTTGTTGCGTAGGCTATAATGAGGAACTGGAAGATTTTAAGCAGGAGGAAGTGTAATAATGCTATGGCTCACTATGTGAATCATACCTGTGGGTTGCTCAAAAGCTGCTGGTGTTGGACTGAGGGTTGCCATCGACCTTCCTGCTGGGGAGCCGTGAGTCAAGTTTTTGACTACAGTCGCAGAGGGAACAGGATCCGTAACAGGAGGTAGACAGTTGACCTTGTTGATGCCATCTATACAGGAAAATGCTTCTGGACATGGATTCAGCAGGCAGTCGTCATAGTTTTGCTCACAATTTTTTCCCTTTGAGTAGGTTAAAAAAGAAAAGGGAGAGAATGATGTATCATCAACCTCTGCTTTAAGATTCTAAATGTAGGATGAAAAGCATCCATGGAAAAGTGAACTGAAATAAAAAAAAATCATCCTAAATATTTAACACATTTTCACTAGTTGACTTGTGTGATGGGTACTATATTCTGGAGTTTCTACTTCTTGATTATGGGTCCAACTTTCTGTGTGATGTTTTTGTGATGAACATATAATATTCATCATAATAATTCAGTTCAACTTTATTTATATAGCGTAAATTACAACAATAGTCATCTCGAAGCGCTAAAATATGTAATAATAATACAGAAAATGACTTACTAATTGACTGTCCTAGTTGCTAAAGGCTAAACTTTCACATTGGACAGAAAACTCGAGATTGCCTAACAGATATGTCAAGTTGGCCACGTCCAGTAATAACTCATGAGAACACATCAAAGGGATCAGCAGACACCTCTGAGGAAGACTGGCAGTTGACAGTTGAAGCATGTCAGAGATTAAAGTAAATTTCCTGTAAAATTGTCTAAATAAATGAAACCTTAACATATTCATGTCCTCAAGTTTTTACTTTACTTTAATATATAATATATATACTGTAATTATAATAATTTGATTTATTTTGTGACCAATTTTTATTTAATTTGGGGAAATTATCTGATCTAAGATATCTACAACTGAATTATTTGGTCATTAAGACTAGCAATTCTCAACTGGTGGGTTGGGACCCAAAAGTAGGTCGCAGTCGTGTACTGGGTGGGTTGCGGACAGCTAGTCAAAAATAAATACTTGCATGTTGGAATTGTCTTATTTTGAAAGAAACTTTAATTTTGACAGGCATGCTGTGAAATACAAGTTGTACAGGGAAATATACAGTTTGAAAAAAGATTAAATGTTCAGTAGTTTGAAAAACTAAATTTCATTGGTAGAATTTTAAAAAAAACAAAAGTGGGTCTTTTTACCTTTCTCCAATGGGCAGAATGGGATGGTCTAAAGGGATGGATTTGCCTTGAGTTTGACATGTGGTTTAGCTTCTTGCTACTTTAGCTATCAAATGAGAAGTTTTGGAAATTAAAGATGCCAGAATATATATTGGAACACACATTGTTGTATGAGAAATCAGTGGATCTATTTAACATGAGATAAGCAGTAGTTATTTTACAGAAATGATTGTATGTTACAAAAATTATGATTAAAAGACGAGTTGTAATTTTAAAAACATACACCCCTCTTTTTGACAAATATGTGATCAGAAAATTAAGGTTCCAAAAGGGCTTTTGTTTTCTTGTTTTGTTTTTGTTTTTTTTTTCTTTCTTAAACAAAATGTACATCAGGGATAACTAAGCCAATAAGCCGTCTCACCACAAATCCAGGGCGACAGAAACAGGTGTAGCCATAGCCTGGATCATTCTGAATGCATATCCCCTGGTTGCAGGGCTGTGGAAGGCACTCATTAATGTCATCCTCACAGTGAAGGCCTGTCCAACCTGCCAGGAACAAAAGCCCACAGAGTGCCTTGGTGAGCCCGAGCTCTGCCACTTCCACCCTCTGAAGTGAATATCAATCAGATTCTTCTACATTGATTTGCTTCTTTCTAGGTTCACACACATACAGAGACAAGAAAAGGCTTTCACTAAAGAGTAAGTTGCCACATACATTTTAATGAGCCCAGTACTAGCATCTTTTTATCACTGTCTTTTTACTGTATGACTACAAAAGTCTCCCTCGAGATAAGCCTATGACTTTTCAATGGTTTTTAGGCAGACAAACACTGTTGGCTTTAGGCTAGCCTTTAATGGCACTTTAGATGAACCCCTTTCTAAGCAGTGTAGGTGCCTTATTAGCATTAAAATGGTTTACATATGGAAAACATGTTTGCAATGTCTTGGACATGAAAACATATGGAAACACTCTTGTTATCTTGCAATCCAGGCTGTTAAAGTAATCTTGTCTTCTACAAAGCTATGTCTGTTGCTAGTTGCAGAAGAAGAAGAAGAAGAAAAAAAAAAGCCTTTCAACTAAACGAAGGAGCTAGCTGGAAATGTGAGTGACTCACCTGACCGGCAGTGGCAGACGTAGCTATTAATAAGATCTTGGCAAACGGCTCCGTTGTGGCACGGTGCTGAGCAACATTCGTTAACATCCACTTCACAGAAATCCCCCATGAAACCTGGTGGACAGCTAAGAAAACACATCATACTTTAAAAACAGCCGCGCTGCCTCACACTGCACAAACTCCTTTACTGTGAGGTTGACATATTGGATCTGGAAACTGTCACTTTTTGTTAATCTTGTCAAAAAAGTACAGCAAGTTTTGGTTTTTCAGTGGATGAGATTTACATCCTTTTCCTTTTTTTTTTTTTTACTCATACACTGTTCTCCATTACTATTGAGATTCATGTTTTTTGCTCTCCTGGCACACACGTGAGGGATTAAAAACCAACCTATAACAATTAAATTTGCGGTAACACTTTACTTGAAGTTTTTATACATAAGGCTGACATTGCGCTGTCATTGTGTGTCATTAGCTGAATAAGGTGTCATGAATGCTGTCATTAAGTGTCGTTTGCTTAATTATGGGACCATTGGAGCTATGTTGGCATTTTTTGGGTTAGATGGCAGGATCTAGGTTAGGTAGGGTTAGGGTAAGAGTCAGTGCATGGCGTAACATCATGGTGATAGGCCCCAGTGCAAAAAAAAGTTTTGCGCCCCACTCTACACACACACACACACACACACACACACACACAGAGCGAGATAAGCTTCCTTCTTATTACAATATTTGCTCTTCCACAGCTTCGTCTTTACTGTTTTTCTTCATTAAATGCATCTCAAGGCCACATATTTCACAAATCTTTTGTTCAAATATCCCAAATCAATGTGAAAGAGAACAGGTGAACTATTGGATGGATTATATGTAATAGATTAGGTGCACATATTTCACAAATATGAGGTTACAAGTGCATTGCTATAGGTTTGAATCCCACTTCAAAACAAAGAGAAGCTGTACTCACTAATTAAAGCTCATTTTACAGCTATGTATATTGCTTTTTGTCTTGGTGTTAGGAGGCAGAGTAAGGTCGTACTTGTACAGTCAAATTAGTTGGGCCGAATATTCCCAGTAACACGTCTACTACAGCCAGGCACAGCCAAGTCTGCCTTGTCCAACCTCTAAGGTTTTGGTGGCGGGGAAGTCGGTCCTTCTGGCCGCTCAGAGAAACGAGACGCAGTGGTAGTGTCGATGATGTCAACACTGGCAAGTTACCATGGGCCTCCAGTGGGATGCTAAATGTTGCCTGAGTTTGAGTAAAGAACTTGGTCATTTTAATTTTACACTCATCCTATTCCTTTCTTTTATTCCTCTTTTACGTCACGCTTTTTTTTTTTTTCTGTGTTGAATAGTCATCATGACCATCATGACTGACAGGTGTCAAGGTGATTAGATAAATTGTTATTATTTCCCCTTACCGTACCAGCCACTAAGTGTTACCTCACGGTCGAGCCCCAAGCTATTCCATTTACAAAAACAGGGGCACATCTGGCGCTTCTTGAGTTCTGCTTTTTTTTTTTCCTTCCTTCATGGGCCCCTGACAGCATCTTGGCCCCAGTGCACTGCAACGTTGACAGTTACGCCTCTGGTTAGGGTTCAGAATTAGGGTTCGGAGTTAGGATAATGAAGGGTTAGGGTTCGAAGTTAGTGGTTAGGGTAATGAAGGATTAGGATTCGGAGTTAGGGGTCAGGGTAATAAAGGGTTAGGATTAGGGTTCAGAGTTAGGGTTAGGGGTCAGGGTAATGAAGGGTTAGGATTACAGTTCAGGGTTTTGGGTTTGGGTAATGAACGACACTTAATGACAGCCTTCATGGGCGACCGTGGCTCAGGTGGTAGAGGGTCGTCTTCTGATCGAGAGGTTGGGGGTTCGATCCCAGTACTTGACTATGTGTCGAAGTGTCCTTGGGCAAGACACTGAACCCTAAGTTGCCCAGTGGTCGACTAGCGCCATGCATGGCAGTCCTGTCCCACTGGTGTGTGAATGTGAGAGTGATTGGGTGAATGAGCTGATATGTAAAGCGCTTTAAGACTGCTTCAGTGTGGGGATAAAGCGCTATATAAAATCAAGTCCATTTACCATTTACCTTCATGACACCTTATTCATGCTAATGACAGATGTCATAATAACAACAGTCAGTGTCAGTCAGTCTTTATGTATAAAACTGTACCAAATTTGTTACCAAATTTGGTAAGTTAAATATCCAAACTATAAAAATAGTTACAATAATAAATTAGAAATGACATCCGCACATATTTTTATATTTTAATCACAATTTTTCGGCAAGCAGATGTAGATTACCAAACAAATCCTATTTAGACCCTGATGTATGGGCTACAAATGATGAAAAATTCCATGTGCATATATATATATTTATAAGAATTTTTGTAATGTAGTCAAAGGGCTTTGTCATTGTTGCTAAAACCCCCCAAAATGCCACAGTTGCTTTTCATTTTACATAAAAATGTTGTGCTGAAGACTGCAAGTCAGCACACCTGCTCCACTAGTGCCGTCCAGGGGCCCATTGTCTAATAATCTGCCTCCGCATGTAGCTTATGCATCACGGTGAATTGGTTATGAAGCATTATTCCACTCATTATACAAGCAACCTGTGGCATTAATCGATGAGCCATCCACACATAATCTTTAAAGAAATAAAAGCATTTTTGTCATCTACTTTCACTGTTTTCACATAAAATGATGTATTTACATACAATACCAATTTTCCAGATTGTGTAAAAGTCATTTCAGTCATATTTTTCAATTTAAAGATTAAATTGTACCATAAATGCCTTCCCTGCAAAAAATATGGAATGCTTTCACATATTACAAATGCAATAATACTGAACATTGGGATGAAAATGGATACACTTGAGGTTCAGTAATTACTTGAATTGGTGATTCACAAATGCTAATGTACTTTCAGAGTACAGTCACTGTAGATGTCCAATTCACTGCAGTTCAAAGAGTTATATGAACAGTAATTTTTTCCAGATGAATAACAAGTATGACCATGCATCAAAGCAAACTTTGAACATGTGAGACTTGAAGATGTGCTGACCTACAAGGCTTTTAGTCATCGAAAGAAACACTCTATTTTAAAATCCTACGCTCTATTAAGTCCTTTATATACTGTACTTTTTGTTTACATGATGACGTCATTTTCCACAAAATGTTTTCTGTAATGTTTGAAGATTAATTGCAACATTGAATGCAAAAACCTTAAGGATGATTGCTATTAAAGAGAATAATGGCATAAAAATACTTGATCTATTTTGCAGATATGCTCACACTAAATTTCATGCATACATGAGTTGCAGTGGGTACAGTATTGATTTTCCAGGAGAGATTTTTCCTTTTTACTTGTTAAACCATTTTCTAGCCAAACAGTTTTAACTAGATTAGTATAACCAACGTTAATGAGTAAAAATGTGTTTTTATAAATAGTGACATTTTAAAATCTCTTGTTTGTGTTGGGTCCTGGGAAAATTTTAGGCTTTCAAATCCGTAGAAACATGCAAACTGACCACACCCAAATTAATTACATTTTTTTAAAAAAAAACCTTAAGAACATATCTGATGTCATGAAACATTTAAGGCCGTGGCTATTGATACGGAAATGTATCAATAGACTGCCAGTCTATGCATACGCAGCTAATTGCCCTAATTGGCCAGTTTAGGTCACGTGATAGGTGCACCACGTGAATTAAAGTTTGGTCAGTTTTATTTTAGCTCATATTTATTTTTAGTTAACCCGCTAACCCTTTTATTTTAACCCTAACCCAGGAAATACCCTATTTTTTTTTTTTTTTTGTATATGTATTATTAAAGGTGGAATTTGCCATGTTAAATATGTTAAAAAAAAAAAAAAAAAGATGTGACAAAAGTGGAATTTGAAGCCACGACTGCGGAAGGAAGAATTCTTGAGTCAGGCACCTTAGACCTCTCAGCCATCCTGACACAGTGAAAACACAGGCACATTACGCTTATGTAGAAAAGGTCCAGAAAACGTACCCATAGTCCCAGGGGCTATTGATACTTTTCCATATCAATAGACACTTCCAACATTTAAATCAGCATGTTTGCACACTAACACTCTGTTTCGTTACTGTTGTTGGTGTTTATAGTTGTAACTAAAACACCACAAACAGAAGCACTCGGACTGAAATCCTCCACCAAGCCCCAAATTTAATGATCACCAAATAGTGGCAGTAACAACACAGTAGGTCCAAATGTATGGCGACCACCTATTTTCCCAAAAAATCTGCACAAAATGTGCAGTCCAGATCAGATCCAGATGAAACTCTGTGGTGTAAATGAGGAACCAATCCAATATAACCAATTTCCAAACCATTTTCATTAAGACTGGTCAGTCTTTATGAAACCAAGTTATTGATTTTTTTTTTTTTTCTTAATTTCTCAAATGATGAGAGAGAGCTAGATTTTTAAAATTGATCCATAATCACTATATTGATCTGGATACCCTCTAAATTTTAATGGAATTTTCCAGGACGTAAGGTCTATCTTTGGTGAAAATTTCATCTGTAGTTTTGATGTAATCATACTAACAGACAAACAAACAAATAAACATAGGTGAAAATATTACCTCCATGGCGAAGGTAATGGTAAAAAAAAATCCTAATATATTTACGCGCAACAGTAAAGGATATTCTTAGTTGCAAAATGTTACTGCATGCATTATATTTGTCCTATGTGAAAACAAGACACCGCTTCTTTGCACTGTATATACAATCCTAAAAGCAACATAAAATTGCTGTGCTATGAACACAGCGACTTCAGTGCTTCAGTATATAACGCCATGAGAAACACAAGCTATTTAGAGTTGTGGAAGTCATCGTCACATAAATCATGACACGGAGCGTATAGCAACACATCAGCGCAAGGTTAGACAACGTAATTAACTGGAAGGCATCCTGGGAGCTGCTGTGTCAACTTGACACACTCTTACTACGTACACCTTGTATTCAGATACACTTCATCACTCACAGGATAGCGTGCCAGCAATTAAAAAGTAATGATTCACCTGAAATCAACCTCAAGGACTAATGCTGTCAATGCACTTGAGTGCAAACATGAAGCACGGCTCTTTTTTCGACGCAAAACCAAACTTTTAGTTAGCAAAACTGTGGACTGACCAATTCTGATCCATCATTTTTGACACATGGAATCTTTATTTAATTCTTGCATCACACTGTGGCACTAACTGTGCGCTATGGAGCTGTTTTTAAATTGGGATATAGGAAGCAATTTGAGTTTGACTAAAAATGTTAACTTTGGCTCCAGTTTTACTCTTGTTAGAACATTATGTCAACTGTATAGTTTCTTCCAAACATGATATAAATGTCAAACTCTTAATTTGACATTAGTGTTGGCTTTCTTGATGATATTTTACTTTATGATATCTTTATTTTTTGTAACCAGGGAATCAGCGATCATAAATTGCTGTGATTGTATATGTGTGCCCCCTTCTCGAGGTGTATAGATTTGCAACCTGTCCAGGGGTAAACCTACCTTATCCTGTATTGGCTGAGCTATTTTCTCTATCTGGATTAAGTAGTTAAGCAATGAATGGATGGGAGACGTTTAGCAAATGGTCAATGGGAACTTGGCTAAATTTAAAATGACTCTTGACAGTTTAAGTGATTCACACATTCAAGGATTCAGCAGGGAACCCCACACCTTAAAAGTCGAATCATTCACTATTAATTTCAAAAGGCCTTTTTTTGTTGTTGTTGCTAGAATAAGCAAATAAAGTGTTGAAAGAACTCACCTGCATGTAAAGTTCGATCCTACACCATCGATGCATGTGGCTCCATTAAAACAGAGTGAGACATTAAATTGGGCATCCACACAGACGTCTACATCGGTCTCACATGTTTTCCCTGTGTAACCGTCCTGACAGAAGCATGCATATTTATCTGTTAGATCCACACAGGAGCCTCCATTAAAGCAGGGCCTGGATGCACATTCCTTATAGGACAAAAAGACACAAAGCAACAATTAAACAGTAACACACACATATCCAGTGGGGAAAATAATGGATTACAAGTACTTGCGTTACTTTAATTAAGTTGCTTTTATGGGTACTTGTACTTTTTAGAGTATATTTCTAAATCAGTAATTTTACTTTTACATAAAGAGTAACTAAAAACCCCTGCTTTCTCCTGACCTGCCACTGGGTGGGAAATTAAAAAAATGCCTTGATTATGGGCAGTTACAACACGTCCAGTCTATATTATAAAATGCAGCAGTGACTATTGTTTACACTCATGACCAGCTGTTAGCCCTCCGTTGCGCAGCTAAGCTAACCGGCAAAAGACCCAACGTTCCCCGCAGGCTGAGGAGAAGGAGATGAGGATGCCGTGCAGGGGTAAAGTGCCACAACAAGAGAAGACATTTTAAACCCCTCTGACCATCGGTCATCACCGGGAACGTGAGATCTCTTCCCAATAAGATGGACGAGCTAGCAGAGCAAACCCGGCATCAAAGGGAATATTGGGAATGTAGCCTGATGCTGTTCACGGAGACCTGGCTAACGGAGCTAACACCTGACCCAAACGTTATGCTGAATGGTTTTCAGCTGATGGAGGAAAGGAGGAAGGCTGGCAGTGTTTGTGTACGATGGTGTAATCCAGGGCACATCACTAATAAAGAACAACGCTGCTGTAAAGACATTGAACTGAGGTCGTACTATCTGCCGCGGGAATTCTCGCACATTATCGCCATAGCTGCGTACGTTCCCCCTCTGCTAATGCCAGCTCAGCGTGTGATGTCCTGCACTCACTTACAAACAGGCTGCAGACACAACATCCGCAGGCTCTCTTCCTTATCACTGGGGACTTTAATCATGCATCTCCTTCTTCTACTCTGCACACCTTCACACAATATGTCACCTGCCACACCAGAGACAATAAAATACTGGACCTTTTTTATGCCAACACTAAGGAGGCATACACCTCATCTCCTCTCCCTCCCCTTGGATGATCAGATCACAAACTGGTGCACCTCCTGTCTGTGTACAAACCTCTGGTACACAGACAACCAGCTGTGACCCACACTATTAAAAGATGGTCTAATGAGATGGAAGAGGCTCTCAAAGACTGTTTTGAGACAACTATGTAGGATGTGTTCTGTGAGGACCACGTGGAGGACATTGACAGTCCCACAAACTGCATTGCTGACTATATACATTTCTGTGTGGATCACACTGTACCCACCAAGATTGTACGCTGTTTTCCCAACAGCAAACCATGAATTACTCCTGAAATTAAGGCCCTCCTCAAGGACAAAAAGAGGGCTTTTAGGTCAGAAGATGAAGACTGTGCAGAGAGAGCTGAGGAGGAAGATCAGGGAGGGGAAGTACAGTTGCAAGAGGAAGCTGGAGGAACAGCTGCAGCAGCAGAATGTCAGCGGAGTCTGGAAGGGACTGAAAACCATTTTAAGTCACAAGGACTCCAATACTGAACTAGTCAGTGATCAGGGGCGGGTGAATGACCTGAACAACAGATTTGAACATCCATCCAGCCATTCAACGTTCTATGACTTCTCCAGTGCTTTCAACACTTTACAGCCCATTCTTCTGAGGGATAAGCTGCAACACACAGGAGTTGACCTGCACCTCCCATCGTGGCTTGATTACCTGACCAACCGGCCACAGTTTGAGGACACGGGACTGTGTTTCTGACCTGGTTATCTGCAGTAGTCTTGGCTCCCTTCTTTTTCACACTGTACATTGCAGACTCCCACAACATGGTTAACTGTCACCTGCAGAAGTTCACTGATGACTCTGTCATTGTCGGCCTCATCACCAATGGGGATGAGGGGAAGTACAGAGAACTCAACCTGGACTTTGTGGACTGGTGCCAGCGGAACTGCCACCAGATTAATGTGGGTAAAACACAATTGTAATAGCTGAGTTTCAAACCATAGAGGGCAGCCACTCTGACATCCATCCATCCATTTTCAGACCCACTTATTCCTGTTTGTCAGGGTCGTGGGGGTCTGCCGATGCCAATCTCCGGCTCTCATTGGGCGCTGGGCGGAGGTACACCCTGGACAGGGCGCCAGTCCATCGCAGGGCAACACAGATCGACAACCACTCACTCTCATTCACTCCTATGGGGAGAACATGCAAATTCCACACAGAAATTCCACCCGGGTGTCCACCCCAGGGCTTGAACCCAGAACCTTATTGCTGTGAGGTGGACGTGCTAACCACTAAGCCACCGTGCGCCCCCCACTCTGACATTTTACAACAAAATATGCCAAATTGAAATACTTTGACTAAAAATGTTGAGAGCTGGATAAATAAACAGCAATACTTCATACCGAGCTTCATACTGGTTTTGGGGTTTAGTTACTCTTTAAGTATGTTTTAAGAGAAGTAAAGTAATACATTACATTTTTGACACCCATCTAAAACATCTTTTTTAGAGTTCATAAATGTATTTATACTTAGAGCCTGCAAATTGTTTTTATTTTAAAATTGAATTCAATGGTGTAATTTTATTTTTCAAAAAGAATTGTATGTTTTGACAAATCTTTATTTTGTACAGATTTTGTCTCTCCCTTTTTAAGTTTATACCTGAGATGTTTACTGTATCCAAAGGAACTGCGGCAAGATTCATTACCAAAATTAAACGCGTGGGTGAAAGTAACTTTTACTTTGAGTACTATTTCATTGAGCAACTTTTTACTTGTACTTGAGTATTTTATGTATTACTTGTGCAGTACACTTTCAACCAAGTAACAGTACTTATACTTGAGTAGTAGATATCAGTACTCTTTACACCTCTGCACATATCTATATAAAGGACAAGATATACGTTGAAAAACTTAACTAAGAAGGTGCAAAGATGGAAATGATCTGATTAGCTTTTTACTGCTGGCACTAGGACCTTGTAAACAACTCAATGTTTTATCTCTGAAGCGAAGCTGTGGTTTGAATCAATCAGGCATTAGACTGGCCAATTCCTTTTAATCAGGCATCTGAACAATGCTTACATGATCTCGGTAGTTCAATTGACTTATCTTTTTGAACGAATCGATAGCAGCAATGATACCAAAGGCCACACGAAAATGCATAATTCTCTGAAATTCTTCCAGAAATATAAATAACAAAGGTCGACTCACGTCAATGTTTGTCTCACATCTGCGTCCAGTCCATCCAGACTCACAAAGGCAGGTATAGGAGGATATTTTGTCCTTACAGCTGTTAAGGACACAAAATCCTTTTAGTTAATTATACATTGGTATACGGAGATGACCAAAATTTATTTTCAAAGGTCTTTGTTAAGGCTTATTCTTCTTTGAGATTTGTTTTCTGTTTGGAATAATTACCTTCTATCTAAATTAACAACTATAATTGTATCAAATGCTGAGAGCCTGAGACGATCTACAAGAAGCACCACATTATCCTTTTACAAAAAGGTGACATTTAACATGTCTTCTTTCAATGCACCAAACCAGGGTGTAATTACATCTAATTTCAAGTCGGTCGGGGGCAGTTTGCTTTGTTTCTGACTTAAATGACTGTGAAAAATCCGTACCTCCCGTGAAGACAAGGGCCTGACATGCATTCATCAATGTTGGTTTCACAGTGGAGCCCAGTGAAGCCATCAGGACACAAGCAGCGGTATTGATCGCTCCCATCAATACATTTTCCTTTATTTTGGCATGGATTCGAAGCACACTCATCAATGTTTACTTCACACCGTGACCCTGGGACATGAAGCATATTGGTTTTAAGATGCATTAGTATTAAAAGTGAACAAAACAATGAGTAAAACATTACGTGACGTGAGGTTGGAGGGTTGTCAGGGATACGGAAAATCGACTTCAAATTTGGAGAAGAGTATTGATTTTTCTTTTTGTCAAGTCTGGGTTCAGGTTTCCTTTCTAAATTCTTCCTACCTTGTAAACTAACCAAACAAACAATGTAGACGTTTCAAAGGCAACTTTTGATCGGTCTGATACATCTCTGCAGCCCCCGGGCCACTGTTGAATTTTTAAACAGCCATGTTTGTTCACCACACTGAGATGAATATAGTACAGCCCCTACATTTCATGCAATGACAAAACAGTCACAACGCAGCAGGATAGCCCTCACAGAATGGAGCTCTACAGCAAAGATAATATGTTAACAAAAATAAATAAATAAAGAGGTAGAGGTCACTACAGGGTTGTACGTTCGTCTTTGGCTAACGAGATGACTGTCTATGTAACTGGAGACTGCTTTGTCAGCGTCATTCATGGTTTTCAATCACATCCAGGTCACAGCACTAAAGAACATCGCATCCATTTAAACTGAGTTCCTTCTCGTCCTCCATGCTAAAAACAAATCCCCGGCAGCGCCGCGTATTTCTCAGGGATTGATAAACAGGATAAACAGAGAAGGATAAATCTGAAACCAGTGGAACCAGAATGATTGCAATTATCTTCAAACATCTGTATTATTTACACTTTGCAATAGTTTCACATGGGTGTACACAATGTTTTTTTGTGAAAATATTGAATGAGAATTATTGTTTAATGTCTTACAATTCATGATAATAATAAAATGACTGAATTTCATTAAAAAAAAATCATCCTTCGAACATGCATATAGTTCCATAACCTGGCGTTATGGTGTTGAGCCGAGGTGGGAAACTTCTATCCCAGCAGGGGCCACAGAAATGTGCTTGTTTGATAGATCGGCACATTATCAACATTTACATCTCAGCATTTGGAATGACTAATCTGAGTGTTGATACAGGAAAGAACAAATACCCTTTATAGTAATTGTGTTTTTCTGTCATTCTGTGTATGTTTGTTGTTGTCTTGCTTGTGTTATGGTCATTTTTATATTCATCATCATATCCTCAAATGTATGTTCATGTGTACAATTTGTCATGTTTTAATACATGACGACTCCATTACTCTTTACACTTTTGAACAGCTGAATCATGATTAAACAGTACAGATCGTATTATTCTCAGTGCAGCACAGTCTCTGCCAAGCCAGAATCTCTGCTCACATGCAGACATACACTGACGCACACACTTATCAAGACAGATAAAGACTGGAGCAGAACCTTCTCATAACATCTTCATCATCCTCAAACAATTCCACTATGGGCATCTGACTCCCTCCCTTTTGTCTCTCACTGTTGGGACCTTTTCTTATCTGTATAAAAAGCTTAAGCTGAAACTGTTAGAGGGCGCGGCACTTCCTTCGGACGTCCGCCTGGACGGACGCTAATTTTGTTCCATCTTGTACCTTTTTTCTTAGTTTAGAATAAACTATTTTTTATATAAAATCATCAATGCTTCTCCTGGACTCCATCATTCAACCAGAGCAATGAATCATGTCTTCAAATGAGGTCAACCGTAAATTCAGCCGTAACAATTGTTATGAGGCATTTTGTGCATTTCTGTTGTCCTTTTGTGTATTTTTCCTGTAAAATATTTGTTTTTTGGAGTAATTTCTGTGTATTTCTGTTGTTGCTTTGCTTGTTTAATACTGTAGGTTCACAGAGTAATTTCTTTGTGTTTTTGTGTACTTTTGTTGTCCTTTTCTAGAATTTTGTATATTTCTTTAAGTCATGTTCTTTATTTTTGTCATTGTTTTGTGTTGGAGTAATTTTAATTATTAATGTTGTCGTTTTGTTAATTTTTGTAGTAGTTGTGTGTGTTTTTGGAGTATTTTCTGTTTTTCTTGTTTTTTACTGTATTTTACTGCAATGTTGTACTTCTTTGTATTTTTAATGTATTCATGTTTTTGTTTTGTGAATTTTTATCTCATTTGGTACGTTTACTTTGCGGCCCGCATAAAATTAGGCCGAGGGGTGCATGTGGCCCCAGAGTCACCAGATAATGTTGTTCTCAGCACTAGTCTCAATTTATAGTCATCAGGTTTCAGAGAAACCACAGTGGAGCCACAGCATTAAACGAGAACAAAATTGAGGCCGGAAGATTCCCCTATTTCTTGTTCCGTTAACAGAGATAACAGGGAATAGGTCAGTTAAAATAGGATTCAGGGAATTGACTCAAGGAAGGAAACGCTAGTACTAAAGTAAGATCATGTTCTTTTCAAACAAAGTTATTTTATTTTGATTCAGTGTTGTGGGACATTTAAGTTTTACTAAAATGCTGCATTTTATCATGATTCTAGTTCCCTTCTTACTAGAATTCAATCAAAATGTAGTTTTAGTTGAAATTAAGGCACGGTCTTACTTTAATCAACAATAGTTTCTCCTGGGAAAAATAATGGCAGTAAAAATCCAAGCCCTGTGCTTCTCAAAAGTATTATTACTTTATTATTACTGTTGTAAAATAAGTGATTTTATGTTTTTGTAGATTTTAAAGACAAATAGTCAACAAAAAAGAAAAAAAAGAAAACCTTGAGAACCAGTCAGTACAAGTGGTCGAACTTAAAGCACATTCTATTACTACTATAATAGAATGGAAGAGTTCAGCTTTTACTAATGAAGCCAACTTGAATGTTAGTAATAATTTTTACAAATGTCACAATTGAATAGCATAAAAAAAGGTGACATTTCCAGTAGTTAATGAATCTACCGGTGTTAACTTCACATATATGCTGACATTTAGCAGTGTAAAAACAATGCTAACAAATGGTATACATTAGAATCTACATTTGCCCTGGATTTCAACATGAACAAATGACCATAGTCCAGTTCCGCAACATTGGTATTTTGTTAATTGTAATGTTTTTAGCTAAAGTGTAAGAAGATTAGTTGCTACCCTTTATAAATCTTCTACACTTCCTCAAATGGAGAGTAGATAAATGACGGCTGACCCATTGTTCATCATTTGGCTAGCGTTTCATCTGTGAGCTAAGACAAATAAACACAAACACAAAAACAACCTGAGCAAGATATTTATGTGTAACCTGCTGCGTTTTATCATAAAAGAGACTAAACAAAGCGTCTCTTCTCCAAAGAAAATTTGTCTTCCTCGCTTCTTGCCTCATTTAAGAAATATTCCTCTGATGGTAAATGCAGAGCTTGTAAGTTAGTGGATGCTTCAAAATTCGACCGCACTACCACTGCAAATGGAAAGTTGAGTAACTTCATTGAATTACATTTAATATTTTTAGAATAGCTTTTGTTAGGAGTTGGTATAAATTCACCCACACAAATAGCGACAGTTTTGTTTTACAGCTTTAGACCATAGACTGTAAAAAGAATGAACGACGCAAGCTCACAGGGAAGTGAAGCTGTTTTTTTTTTTTTTTTTTAGAGCTCCTCCTGCTGACTGGCTGCAGCATAGGTCATAAACCCCGCCTCCTCAATGTTAACGGATGGGATGTTGATCAAACTGTAAAGTTAAAATACTTGTCACATAATTTTTTCCCAAACCTAAACTCTGCTGTGATCATTAGTTATCACCCTACATTGTGTTCAAGTGCTCATTTTTCTGTGAAGTTTGAAGGATTTGAATTTGTATATAATGATGATTGACAGCCTCGGATCTTGCGTAGCTCTCTTTGTGAATAGCATAAGCAGTTACGTCGTGAAGGAAAGCCGAGATGCTATTAAACTTTTCATTTCAGTATTTTTCCGTCTTTTTTGAGCTACTTGTACTAGTACTAACCTCTATGATCTGATCATCTGAACAAGCCGTTGGTAGAATTTACAGTGGGAAAGATACTTAAGTTCATGGGCTGCGTAAGTCATCAGGGCAGTTCGCTAAATGGGCGGGGCGTGTTATCAGGACTCCTCCCGCCAGACCCTAATGCGCAGACTCTGTCTCCAAATGATGTTAAGTTTGCAAGATGGCAGAGCCCCAAAGCACTGTATTTTAGCTTCAAGAACATTGAGTGGGAACAGCTACAGTGAACGCCCACAGCTTTAGACAGTGAAATGACAGTTTGCAATGGCCAGAGACATTGGCATCCACCAAAGTGCTCGGTAAGGAAAATGTCATCAATGTGCTGATTGTACTCTACTATCACTCAAGGGAGCATGCATTGCTCACTAATGATAGGTGAGCAAGAAAAAAAAAGACATCAATGTGTTTAAACTGTAATTGATAAAAACAAGATCACCAATAAATCAGAGGGAAAAACCTGAAGAATGAACAATAAGAGTGCTGTAAGATCTCTGTAGCAGCCACAATTGTGTGCTGATTATAGATTCAACAGAATCATATTGTAACTAAAGAGTAACGAAACCCTGAGGCTAGGGTAGAAATTTTTAAAAAATACTTTTTTTTTATGGGCGGGGCTTCTGGAGCAGATAAGACTCGTCTATACTATAAAATCTCCAAAGAACAGTTTATCTCTATCTATCTATCTTACTATCTTACTATCTATCTATCATTTTCTCAATCCAACCAATCATGACAGATTGTAAAGTCAACAGATGCTAGTTTTTATAAAAGGGGCCGAGCCGTCACCGAGGGCAGTCACATCAAAATACACCAAATTTAAATACATTGACTAAAATTTAAAAAGTTGGACAATAATTAATCAAACTTCAAACTCAAATACTTTGGTTTTTAGCAGAGAAAAGTAGTTTTGGGTTTTAGTTACTTAACTGGGACTAAAAGTTATTTAGGAAATGTTCAAGTTGTCAGAATATCAGTAAAAAAGGTTTTGTACCACCTAGTTAATTATAAAAATAAAAAGAGAGAGCCACACCACAATAATAAATACAGCACAAGAGACAACGCAGAGAGAATGTAGTGATGCAGGAGAGAATAAAGTATAGTTATAGTTGATTCACATCCATTACAGTGAGTGGATACAACAGCAAACTGATTTTGTGGGAACCAACTTAAACTGTTGTGATCGCAATGAGTTTTGGCATTTAGAATACAAAAAGTGGCCCTGGACCTTTTAGATGGCTAAAGCAAATAATGTAGTAATTCCATCAAGTGACAAAATGAATTACACTATTTTCAGTGACATTAGGGATGTCTCGTCAAACCATCTGAGCAGAGTGACATTTCAATTAATTTTAATCAGGCTGTAAAAACACAGCGTGATGAATCACCTTTCGTGCGCAAATTTGCTTTTACACCAGAAAAAACAGAAACGCAAACGAGAAACGCCGAGAAGCCTTTTTCAGTGTGTGTTTTTGTTCACGCCACTACACGTGTTATTAAAGCAAATATTTTTGTACGAGTTCTAGTCGGTTTGAGCCAATCCAAACTCTATCCTCTGGCCACTTGCTCTCTAGGGAGACCCTGTTTCCTCAGATGAGCTTAAAGCAACAGAAAAAGTAATGACTTGTACTATGCTGTGCGTAGGCCTAATAATAAAAAGCTGCCTTTGTGGGAATTGGGCCATGCGTGTCAGGTTCTGCTCTCTAGAGTAGCAATACCTCTGAGATTTCCACCCTCTCTCAACTGGGGAAGGATAAATTGATGATACAGTGTGGAAGACAAATGAAATTAATCTTCCCGGTACCTGACAGGGATCAGCTTTGGATGTTGTGCTCACGACACACACACAAAAGCACACACTAAAATAGCTCAATATATGTCTGGGAAAATAGAGAAGACCAATGGATTGAAGTAAAACAACAACAATGTTGTGAGACTTAAGAGGCTAATGAAACAAAATGAAGGTTAAAAAAAACTGATTTTTATCCAATTTTTATATTGTGTTACCTTTATGGAAGCCATGTGGGCTAATTAAAATGTTGCAATTTTAAACCAAGCTAAATCTAGAAAAAGATTTCCTCAGCAGCGTGAAGAGCCCGGCAGTCACGATGAGCTTTTTGCACTCTTGTATTGATCTTCATGTCACCTGAGGGCAAAGGTGCTACCTGAGTATCCGGGACCACAGACACACTTGAAGCCCCCGGGCGTGTTGATACAGATGCCCTCGTGTAGGCAAGGTGAAACTTCACACTCATTGACATCCAGGTCACACAACGTTCCAAAATAACCAGACGGACAAACGCAGAGAAACCTGGAAGAAAGATGTAATGAAACTTAATCGTTTAGCAACAATACCAGCATCAGGAAATACATTGTGGTTTATTTCCCACTGTAACTGAAGAGCAATAATTACATTTCAAAGAAACAAAAGCAGAACCTTTGCAAAAGGAAGCAAACAGTGCCCATGTGGGAGTATATTTGAGACAAACTGGTGCTGACTTTTCTCGGCTAACCACCAGTACGGTGCAGAAATTATACGTTTGAGAGCAATTAAGATTCTAAATGTAAAGCTAAAGGTAAATCATGCTTTGCTATTGAAGGAAAGAGCATTATCTGTAAAAACATGATTTATTGTGTTAGGGTTCTGTAAAAAGATCCAAAGTACTAGGCATATTATGTATTGCTAAAAAGACTTAAAATGTACTGTATGATTTCCATTGCTATGTGTCTCCTTGCCAGAAGTGTAAATAGTACTGATATATCCTACTCAAGTAGAAGTACTGTTACTGGATTGAAATTGTACTCAAGTACAAGTAAGTCCTACCTGAAATACTCAAGTACAAGTAAAAAGTAGCTCAATTAAATAGTACTTCAAGTAAAAGTTACTAGTGACTTTCACCCCACGCGTTTTTTTTTTGTAATAAATCTTGCCATGTTCTCTTGCATACAGTAAACATCTCATCATTAAATTTTACACAATTGGAGCCTAATTTATTTTCCACAAAGGCATCTGTATAAAATAAAAGGTTTGCTAAAATGTTGAAAATAAAATAAATATCACCAATTCATTCCATTTAAATTTAAAAATATATAAGGCTCCAATTATAGCTACATTTTGGAACTCTAAAACTGAGAAAATAACAGGCATTAAATGAGGTTTTGGCAGGCTGCATTACGTGTAATCTGATTGGTCGGCTTTGATTGTTGTCTGGTCATTTCATTTTATTGTAGTTTCACAATGTCCATTGATCATTTTAAAATAAAAAAATAATTTACTCAGTAAAGGTTGGGTGTAGAAATGTAATTAATTAGTTTAGTTTTTAAAAAATTTACTTAGGTACAAGTAAAACGACGGATTTAGAAACGTACTCAAAGAAGTACAAGTACTCATAAAAGCAACTGTACAGGCGGCTCCGATAACATTTTCTTTTCAGCTCTTACTAGGTCGTTCAAAATGATAAGAAAAGTGATGTTTTTAGAATATAACAAGGGCAACACAAGGAGTATACAGCCTGATTCATTGCCACAGTGCAGATGGATTCAGCTGGTATGTTGGGTCAGGGAGACAGAGGCGCATGGTGGGCATCAAGGTTAAAACACACCTGATGTGAACTCCCTGGACTGTGCAATCAGGGGAGTGCTATGAAAAGGGCCAGATCACATGGGAACACATTCATGACGGGAGACAAACTGAAGACAAACCATTTAGGACTCAAACCGGCCCTGGGACTTCTCTACCCATCTGTCGGACTGAGCCTGGAGGCCCCGAGGCTCCCATTAAGCACAGCGCAGAGACACACGGCTGGAGAAAAGCCTAGTCTACAAACATGATGTATTCCTGCTGAATTTGCTCTCTGTCTTTAGTGAAGCAGCTCATGTGTGTCAAGGATGAAGCCCGGCTTGTTATAAAAATAGGAACACTTTGAAAAAAGAACAAACACCTCAGCTTGTGGTCTTCTCCTTCAAAGAGAACATACTGAGATAACTGTTGCCGCCTTTATTCTATTAAAACATCCCCATTTCCAGTTGTGCTCTTTTAAAATGGTTGATTTATTGATGATAACGAGGTGTATTCACACTTACCTGTTCACATGGTCTTGACAAATTCCAGAGTTATAGCATGGGTTGGAGGCACACTCATTGACATCTTCTTCACAATGAAGGCCAGAAAACCCGTTTTTACAATCACAGCTGGGAAGAAGGATTAATCAGTATCACTGCATGATGTTTTGTTTAAAGATGCAAAACACAAACACACACGTGTATTATGGCTCTCTCACTAATGCCATCCATCCATTAATCACAATGCATCACTCATATGATTGTAGGATACCTTAGAATCAGTGTTCATTTCATTTTTGCCAACATATTGCCATCTGATGAAGCCACTTAACTTGCAAGCAATAATTTTAGTGATGCAAAAAAAACAGATGAAACAGGATGTTTTGATGACGTGCATGCGCTCGTCTGGAAATGGGCCAACTTGTTCGCGGACTCATGAAGTGGCTGTATTTCAAAACATCTGAGCACAAAAGAGTTTTCCTAAAGTAGAGTTGACGTAGCACAAAAGTGTGATTAATGTTTCTGTGTCCCGTCCACACTGTAGTTACGTCACATGTAGCCCTCTGTTAACAAGGGACCACACCCCAGCCATGCGCATCGGCTTCTTCTCAGCAAAAATAATCTGGTTTCGGTTTGTCATACTGTATGTTATATAACTACGCCATATAACTTATGAATGAAACACGTGTTTATAAGACACATTGTTTGCCAACCAAACCACCTCCAAAAACGCAGAAGAAGAGGAAACTACTGCTAAAAAAAAAAATCGAAAGAAGAACAGGGGAAATGAACACTCACTACATGCACCAGTACTGCTTTATTTGTCTTAACAAAGAGATTAATACAGCTGATCATTTACGAGGCGTCTCTATGGATACTAGATGATGACTTGATAAATCGTTGTTTCGGCTCCTTGTGACAGCGAGGCAGATTCCATCAAAGACGTAGCAGACAAACACTATCTTTCTACACAACAGTACACAGTCCATGTACTGTTTGTTCTTTGGTTATTTTGTTTCAAAATGAAATTAAAATAAAAACAGATTTAGAACCACAAGGACTAATAATTTGCATATTAATTAATTTCTGTGTTTTGGTTTTAGGCCTTGGTTTTTATTCATTTTTGGTGCATCCCTAGATAATTTAGTGTCAGAAGATGATGAAAAGCCTTTTTTTTATTTTATTTTTTGCTTGTCAAATAGTAATTTTCCTACCGTAGATTGTCACGTCCATGGTGCTGAATTAGTGATAACTGTCAACATTCAGATTCTGCTTCTTCTCTTTAGCTCACACATTCATTCCATGCACTATAGTCTACATTTTGGTTGATATATAGGCACATAATTCCGTGATCCAAAGTGCAGCACCTGCTTGCTCAAATTAGCTTTTTGCTCCCTGTGCTGTTGCAGGCTGTTCCCTAAGAATCAGGTGTGGTCGTGGTACAGTCCAGTCAGAGAGGCCACGGAGCACCATGTCCTGTATAGCTTTAGAAGACAGACTTTTTTCCAGGGAATAAAGTGTTAGGGTTGCTATAGAAGTCTGAGCTAATATAGCTACAAAGATGCTAAGTTGACAATACTGGCACAGGAAAATGAAAGTCATTTTGCCTCAATTTAAAATTATTGCACTAAAGTTACACTAAAGCACTATTCGCACGATATTAGTTTTTCCTAGGGACCACATGTAATAAATAAATGACC
Source organism: Gouania willdenowi (assembly GCF_900634775.1). Lineage (NCBI taxonomy): Eukaryota > Metazoa > Chordata > Actinopteri > Blenniiformes > Gobiesocidae > Gouania > Gouania willdenowi. The sequence goes on along the minus strand of NC_041058.1, from coordinate 18,840,287 downwards.
CCCCAACGTCTACTTTTCATGTGGCGCATTTGCACGGGACAGCAAAGCCTGAGATTTTGCTGAAATTTGCGGACATCTCCCGGATATGATGTCAACGCACTGCATAAACCAAATTACAAAAATAAAAAAAACTTTTATTTTTTTATTTTTTTTTTTTTTATTAATTTAAAACTAGAAACAGGAAGGCAAAAAACAAACAAACAAGCAGCATTTTTCTTTATAATTAGATCTGGTTCTATTTGTGTGATATTTGGATATTTACGAGGAAAGTAGGACGAGAGCGTGATGTTTTAATCTCACCACACTGAAGGGACACACAGACGGACTTTTACTCTGCTGCGTTTGATAAAAAATGATCTTATATCATGTTTTCCACTTCACACTGATGGCAGAGGTGTAATTTGTGTGTCGATGGTGTTTCATGAAAGAGTTATTGATGCGAATATCTGCCAACTTTACTGAACAGTGTTACAATCCAAATAGTATCCAGATAAACTGAGAAAACCCACGCAAATTTTACAGCAAAACATGCGCGTGCTATTATTTTTCTAAGCGATTCGGGAATTTTTTGCAGCATAAATAGCAAAAAAATGTGATTTTAAGGCCCATTGAAATGAATGGGGAACGAAAATATTCAAAAACAGTTAAAAAAAAAATGTCATCAAAAAAACATCAGACTCCCATTGAAATGAATGGGGTTACCATGGTAACCAGGTCACTGACAGCCCTGAAGAGGTTCTCTCTGAGTAGTTTACAGGTTCTCTGAGTAGTTTCAACTAAACTAAGTAACCAAGTGAGTAATTAAGTAACTGAGGAACTAATAAAATAACTGCAAAACTAAGTAACTCAGTGAGTAACTGCAACCTCCCCGAGTTCCTCCTACAATTTCTGCAGAAATTGTCTAGTTCATCTTTAGTCACTTTTTGAATTGTTCCAAACTGATGGAAAAACCCAATAATTGACAAGAACATCTTGTTTTTAAACTCAGCAGTGTTGATATGAACAATGGTAGAGTGAAAAAGCAAACGTAAAGCAAGTCATTTAATGTCTAACTCGCTTTTCCACAGTGTCACAGAACCGTGTGTTTGTTCTCCCAACTGTTGTTAAAGCCATTAGAAGTCGATAACAACCACTCTGAGGCTGCTGTTTCTACCTGAAGAAGAATTTGATTCTCTAATGTTCTCTAGACTTTAGTTGCATGTTCACAGAGGGCTGAACGAAGCACAATTTCCAGGTGAATCATGCCTCAAGGCTTTAAACTGTTCTTGAAACCACCAGTGTGAAAGCACCCTAAAAGTGATTAACTAAATTATAGTCGAATGTTAAAAGAAGCATTCAAATAATCTTGTAACAATAAATGAGAGTAGTAATAAACATGTGTGAATGTGTTTTCCTTCAAACACGACAGTGACTGTTTGAGGTTGAAGTTCAAACAGATGCCATTAATACAGGTATCGAGTGGAGGACAGAGGAGCCTCTTAAAGAAGTAGTTACAGGTCTGTGAGAGCCAGAAATCTTGCTTGTTTGTAGGTGACCAAATACTTATTTTACCAAGGGTTTTACCAATTAATTCATTAAAAATCCTACAATTTGATTTTTTTTCTCATTTTGTCTCTCATAGTTGAGGTATACTTATGATGAAAATTACAGGCCTCGCTCATCTTTTTAAATGTGAGTACTTGCACAATTGGTGGATGACTAAATACTTTTTGCCCCACTGTATGTATAGTTCTTCACATATGTACTTAAAAAGTATTAAAATAATATTAAAAATTGAAATCTAGGGGTATACACAAAAAAGGCTCAGACTCCCACACCAAAAACATTAATACCATTATCTTTATTGATTGGGAAGCCTAACGAGGTAACCAATAGATAGGAAAGAAATCAGAAGAAAGACATTCGTTTTTAGTGTATTTTACAGCCTATTTAGGACCCGTTATCATAAGAGATGCTAATGCAAGAAGAAGGTTAACGTAATTGTGATTAATTGTAATTAAACAGTAATTGAGAACTTTCTGAATACAAAAATGTATTGTAATTGGAAAAAAGCGAGTCAATGTAACAATAATTGAATTGTATTTGAAAATGGATAATTCAAGAGGCAATTGTAACTGAAAAATGTAATTGACCCCAAACCTTCATGCAGGTCAACTGGTCAACACTATAGTGAGACTACCCATTACAGAAGTCTACTGTCAAAAGTGAATATTACCACACTGTGCTATGTTTTCAGAATTAGAACAACAAAAAAAAAAGGTTCCATATATGTTCTTACCTGTAACTATTGATCTGGTCCACACATTCACCCTGGTTTTTGCATGGATTTGAACGACACTCATTGGTGTTGATTTCACACCAACTTCCCTCAAATCCTGAAAGAAAGATGATATGGTCATGGATCAGTAAATCCCACCACATCCTGTAAGAATCAGAGGCAATGATAACAAAGGCCCCAGCGAATGCCATTTTAATGGAACTGGTATCCCCTGTAGCATAGCTCATCTTCCAGCTCTTGGCACTGTGTGTTTCCCCCTTTGAGAGTGTGTGAGTAATAATACTTTACTGCCACAGACAGATTGGTCTGAGGGTTTGTGGTTTGGGGTTTGGGAAGTGTGTGCTGCTGTGCAAATGTGTGTACCTTTGTGTGAGTGAGGACTTGTTAAATTAAGGTAAGAGGGTTTGGCTAAGCCTCGGAGCTCCTCAGCCCTTTGTTCATTAGGGGGTGAGGGTCAGAATGGTTAAGTAGATCAGGGTGCAATGTTTCGCTATATGTAGATCTAAACGCCTGGTGCTTTTAACATAGATGGTTTACACAGACACAATTGATGTTGCCTTTAAAAGGAACAATAGAAATTAGAAAATTAGCAAATACAAAATATAAAGCAGGCATTTAGTTTAAATTTAAGCTACATGATACTCAAGTATAGGAGCATTTCAAAGAACTGCATCTGTAATTCAGCAATGAAATGAAGATTCACAATTCGTCAATCCATGCTGCTGTGACTGAGCACAGTGGACATCCAAAACTGAGTCCATACATTTATAATTTTGTAAGGGTTTTATTTTTTCAGTGTGTCCAGAAACTTAGGAATAAACATTTTATCTTCTTGGGCTGGACATACCTCGTACAATAGTTTGGTTGGTGCAAGTTATCAGTCACACCACAGACCAACCCCTGCAACTGTGATTTCTGAGACTTTATGTGGTATCAATAAAATGTGGGTGTGTGGGTGTTGAGTCATAGTGACATGCAGCTAACATGCAACTGGTCTTAGGGGATAAAAACTGGTAGTGTAGAGAAGCAACCTAAATGATATATTTCTCTTTCATGGTGGTAAAAACCAATGCAACCACAGGGAGGACATGCAAACTCTACACAGAAAGGCTTAAGGTCCATCCAAGGAATCAAACTCTGGACCTTCTAGCTATGATTATATTTGGTTTTAAGAACACTACATTTCTAACAATCATTTAGTGTAATAGTGTAAAGGCACATATGCATAAATTGTTCTGTAAACTGTAGATCAGTGGTTCTCAAACTTTTTTACCTCAAGAATCCAAGTAACCCCTTTGCCCGACTACAACATTTTGCTCACAATACTACGAAAAAACAACAATATAGAGCATAATGATGGAATGAACGAGTGATAAAACACATTTTAAATTAGTGGAATGAAACGGTATTTGGTGCCTCCTGAATAAATTTTATTGTTTTCCGGCCATCTCTCACCTGGTGTAGGACCAACACTGACCTTTGTATTTTCAGTTCATGTTCTAATCAAGATAATTTTCATCATCATTATTATGATTATCATTATAAACTGAATTAAAACATCATTAATACCCCATATTTGTAATGATTTTATTTGTTAGTTTTTCACTCTCTCTCTCTCGGTCCCTCTCTCTCAACTACCCCTTCTAGTGCCATTGCGTACCCCCATTTGAGTAACATTGCTGTAGAGCATTGAGGGCCGTGTGTGTTTGTATGTAATTGTGTGTTAGCCCTTCTACTGAGTTGTGATCTCTAGACAGCTGTATCATGCCATAAATCTTGAGTCAGCGATGTATTGGGCTCCAGAATCTGAAACCCTGATGATAGACTAAAGTCATTCATAGTTTATTATTATCTAACGCTTTACAAAGGTGATATGGAGTTATCTTATTGCACTCTCAAATCATACAGTACATTATGAAGTGCAGAAATCAGCAACAATGAATCGGTTTCGATCACCATAACAGGACACAGCTGTCTGTCGAGAGCAGGTGTTTACGACTCGTCAATCATGAACACGATTAAAAAAAATATTGCAATAGTCTCATTGACCAGCAAAATCTAAACTGGTGAAAGTAGATCCATGGGACCACAGTGAGCAAAGAAGGTTTGGTGAATAATGGGACAGACTTGGTTTCCCAAGCTGGTCTGTCAGTCACAGCAGTGGAGGAGCACCTTAGGGACTGTTTGAAATGACACTGCAATGTGATGCATCTTCTGTCACTAAGCAGTGATTGGAGGCTTGCCTTTGATAGAATACAGAGAGGGAGACCCAAGGCGTGTGCTCACGTCGTCATTCCATCATCTGGCTCCAGCTGCAGCGTGAGATCGCGGCTGTTGCCTGTAATGTCTCCGAGGAGAAGGAATTGTGGGTAATCCCCATGGGGAAAGTAAACTAACTTGACTTGACGTCTCGAGACAAATGACTTCCAGTTAAGGAGTGAGAGTTAAGATTTGACAGCTACATCTGTGGCTACTCTCTTTGATGTTGCTGCTGTAACTGGTGAAACAAACTGAAGTGTGTCAGGTTTGTAACTACAACATCAAGATTATTTTCCTTTTAAAACAGTTGATGTCTTTATCTGCAGTGCCTTAAATTTCAGTGTCACTTTTAAAATGAGCCTTTGCTGAGCCATTAGCTTTTACATTTACAGAGTACAAGAAATATTATATATACAGAGGGAATATGAGAGTATCTTAATGGATTTTGTGAGTGCAGTTCCTGTGATTTACACATCACAGGTGTGTTTATATTAAATTAGTTAATTTGATGTTTTACTTACTCATTTGCAATTAAAACACACGGAAGAAAACCGTTTGACCAGCTTGATTTGTCCAAATTAAAATTTCACATTCTTTGCTCAGTAGGAAAATATAAGTACAAATATTTTTTCTGCATGTATATAGAGATATAGTAGTGATGTTACCACACAGCTTTACACCTGGACCACCTCTTGTTTCTGAGTAATGAAAGCATAAATGATTCAATGTTGCGATTATATAAAACTGTGTTTGTACAGCTGGTACCCCCTTTTTTTTTTCTCTCTCAGCTTGTAAATATTTACCCGCTAGTATTATTTGATCATTTGCTATCAGGAAAATATTTGTGCAGTCAATCTAAAACTCCTTAAAGGCAAAACGGATAAAATAACACACTGCTCTGCCCTGCATGCAAAGACCTTGGCACAGATATCTTGTCTCAGAGGTTGATGTTAAAGAAAGACTGCTTCTCTTCATGACCTGAGAGTCAGCTTGATCTTCTTCTTTTGCATTAAGTACCGTACATGCATATTTGAAAAAGCACAATTTCAAACTGAAAAGAATAAGAAAAAAAACTGCTTTTTAAAGTGAGTGTCCTAATTCAGCAACCTTGCATACAACAAAGTGCAGTGCACAGCATTTTCTGACACCTCCCTAGAAGAATAAGAATTATATTTCTTTCAGCAATTCATACTATAGTAGCCTTTGCTTCCTACATGCATCATGAGCTTTGGTCACCCTGGCACAGGTTCAATGTTTTTCCATTCTTTGACCACTCTTTTTTTTTTTTTTTTTTTTTTTTTTATATTAATCTTTATTTAACCAGGAAAGTCTCATTGACATTAACAATCTCTATTGGTATTGATCACTGTAGACCAGGAGCATCCTAAACAAAAGCAGTGAGTCATCATTTCCATCAATAGTCACTCAAATCATTGCTTTTATGCTTACATTATAGTTTGTAGGGATAAATTCTTTACTTGATGCCGAAAAACATCCCACTTGCAGACTGGTGCCATTACAAAGACATATTACTAATTGTCATTGGTCATAACAGTTAGTGGTTGTAATGTTGTGGAGAATCTGTGTATTTTGTGCATCTGAGGGAAGCATTCCCAAACCTGAAGTTCTACTGTCCATTAATTTTTAAATGCTGCTCTGCTTCCAAATACTTCCAGTGCTTGTGTCAGCATGTAGCTCTGCAGCCCTGCACAAAACCTGATAGGAGCCACTCACTGAAATCATGGAGCCATTCAAACACTGCAGTGGAATCTAAAATATGTAGCTCCAAATGTGTCAGTGATAACTAAACCCAATCAAATGTGATATTAGAACTAAGGACAACACTCGATAAAGATTTCATTAAGACCCAAAAGCCCATGTCAGAGAAAGTTGATGTTGAGACCAGCTGCAGCCTGAAACTACTTTCCTCTCGTGGCAGAAGGTCAAAATAAACCTCAGCCTCTTTCGGAAGGGATTTTTTTTTTTTTTTAAAGTTTATGTTTGGGGATAGTAGAAGTCAGTCGCAATCTTTTCTGATCAGAGTCCTTGAGGCTTGCAGGTCCTGGAGGGATTGTAGGTTGCGGCCAGTCACCCTCTCAGCAGAGAAAATGATGCACTGCAGTCTGCCCTTGTCCTTGGCAGTGGCTACAAGGTACCAGATGGTAGTGAAGCAGGTTAGAATGGACACAGGGACAGCTCTGGAGGAGAAGGGCACTATTACAGGCCTTGGCATGTGGAAACTTAGCAGCAATCATAGTGAAACCCAATGACACTTACGGTACTTGTTGCATTGGGTAATAACGATCTCCTCGATTGGATTTTGCAGCGTTAAGTGGTAAGTGAAATTATTTTATGGGATTAGTGTGTTGTCACAAATATAACATTTTTAATATATTTTGAATGTTGGGCTGGGAGGTGGTCCACATGGCAAGCTTTTCACCTGTGAATCATCTTACACAACAATATTAGTGTTGCCTGTGATCTTCATCTTGACAAAAAGGCAACTCAGCCATTAAACAACAAAAGAAAACAGTAACTTAGAAAGAAAGAAGCCACATGGGGAGAACTGGGCAAAATGAAACACCCACAGCTCCTGTGGCTAACCCTGCACAGTGGAAACCAAGACATCGTGAATAGGCTAACAAAAGTAAATACAGTATCTCATGTAAAATCCAATATCTGTGTGGAACTATTGCTTCTAAGATGATGTTTACCAGCTACAAAAATATGGCGACTGTGGCTCAGGCGGTAAAATGCAATACATAAAAAAAAATTGGGTATTCAATCCAAAGGCAAAACTGTATGCGTCAAAGCATTTTGGGACTAATTCAGTGCTACTAAAAGCACTATATAAATGCTTGAAATGTGTGTTGAATTGTTAGACTGGTACAGTGTGATGACCACCTCAGTCTACAAAATACTGTTTTTCTTCACATAAGGCTACATTCAGACAGCAGCTTTTAATGCAAAATTCCTATTTTTTGGAGAAATATTTTTTTTGGGTGCTTGTTCATGTCGCACATTAAATGCAAGTTCTATTAGTTTAGGGAATAGACTGAATGTGACCCTGAAGGAGGGTTACCACACTGCTTGCTGCAGTAAATATGAAGCCATCATGTCTTGGCACGTGTGCAACACTGCTAAAGTTTCTGAACAACTGAAGTCGGCACCCTAACAGCCAACTAATTTTAAGATTTATTTTTCCCCCCCGCACCACTCTGTTTGGAATGCAGAATTGTGACATTTATCACAATTTAACGTTGTATGGGTCGGATAAATGTGACGTGGCATTGTCAAATATCAGATATGTACCGGATTTAAGTACACGTGAAAGTGGCCTGGGATCGCAAATGGGCAAAATAAGTAGTATATGATGGATTTGTGAAGCATTTGTCTGCATTCTGAACATAGCCTTAGACACTGATTTCCAAATAGTTCATTCAGGCTGAACAGCACCTTGGGTTTTTACCTTTGTCACCACCAGTATGTGTCAATTTTCGATTATGGGAGGACAAGAGTGAAAATGCACTGCCAGTCCCAACATTACACTGGCACAAAGAACAGATACCTGCACTCTTTATTTTGCTGAATGGTTCTTTGCTATAATCCACTCTGAAAATCTGGAAGCATGCCAGCTGCAGTGGAGAGCCCGGTATTGATCCACATGGACAGGTTTTTGGAAAGAACCAAACGGCGAATGACGACAACTATTTTCCCTGAAAGGCCAATGTTTGCATATTTGGTTGCAAAAAAAATGCAGGTCAGATAAAAGCAAAGTCACAGCTTTTACATACAGTCTGGACATTTGTTATAGAGATGTATCACAGTGTTTGATAGTAGATGACAGAGAGGTACTTTGGGGCTAGAATCTAAAGTATATGTCACGTAAACGTAAATTATCTTATCCTGCGAAAGCAAATTATACACATGATGTATTACTCTACATACAACATAGTTTTATTGATAGCCAAATACATCTGCCTAGACATCTGGTGTATGGAATAAATAAATCACACATTTATAGTAAGTCATCCACCCTTTTTCTATACAAATAGAATATTTACTTGGCCTGACTAGAATGAAGACATACATTTTTTTTTACCAAGACACATTTTTGGCTGCACATAATTTCAACATATCTTTCAGAACATCATATTTGGTGTTTGTCAGCTCTGTGGTTGGCAAAGCTCCACTGTAGCTCATTCACAAACCGTTAGTTATAGGACACATTCTCAATCTAGGAGAAGGTTTGAAGGTGTGCAAATAAAGGGAGATTATTCTCCATCTGGCATGAAGCACAATTTAAATTTCTACTGAATGGTCAAGTGGTGAAAAGTGTGAAGAAAGTTGTTCAGGTCTATCCCTGGAGCACATTCTGTTTACGGTCTTAAAAAGCCAGCAGCTATTGCACAGTGTGATGCTCTATGAAGGATGTTAAGCAACTGTTTTTTAGGAAATGACTGTAAGAACAAAAACAAAATGGGAAAACAAGAAGAGTTACACCCGGGAGAGTTTTCTTAAAGAAAAAAACATTCATCTTCTGGAGACAGCACAGCCTTTCATAGTAGATAATTTCCTTTTCCTCATGTTGGCAAATCAATTTAGCTACCTCGAGATTCATTGATAAACGATTGATGACTCCAGCTGTTCCCGTCTTGTGAGCAATGCAAGATGAGCACCTGGCTTGGATGGCCAGGTGTTCCCACTGGTAGGGGAGTGTGTTTATGGAAGACTGATAGAGCTTTCACGCTACTAAAGTAGTAAGAACACACGTTTTAAATAAAGTTAATTTGTTATTAAATAAAATAGATCTAATAATAAAATGCAGCAAGGGAAGTTAGGCCTAGGAAATAGCTTATTGAGTTCTCCTCAAGCTATTTATAACGGTACTAGAGCATCTTCGTCTTATCAGAATCAGAATTGCTTTAATATAATGAGAATCTGATACAACTTCTATGTGCTTCTATGTAATGCATCGCGTTGGCATTGTTTCATTTATTGTAGTCATCGGCCAATGACCTTCACCTCCGCCTCTAGCCTAACTGATACATGTTCCGGTTGCTCTTCTATCAGGTTTGACACTCCCTGCTGAGGCTCCTCATTAGGAGTAAGCAGGAACATCTGTGCTGGTCAGGCAAGATGACGGAGACTTCCTAGCCAGAGCTACCAGTGAGTCACCGCTCACTAACTAACCAACACATCCAACACCAGCCCTTTACTATATATGAAAAAAAAAAAGATGAGTAAAGCTTGACTCACATTTTTACATACTTTTATATAAAAGTTCTTAGCTTGTTGGAGTTTTATTTTCAAAGTCTACCTTTGTAGACAAAATATAATTCCATTTAATGCCAATCCCTGTAGAAACCAACTAATGGCTGCCTTTAAGACCTTGTTGAACTGATGAACGCTAAAGTTGCCACATCAACCTTTTCATATGAGATGAATAAAGTCCTGGGTGGAGTCTTGAGTGAACTACGACCACAGTAGGCTTTACGAAGGAGTCAGCTTTGCGAGAAAAGTGATCATTAAAGTCAAAGTTTAAGCGACTTTCTCTGACAAAGAAACCTGTTTTGGCTTTGAGATTTTTAGGAATACTTTAATATTTGGATGTTTTATCTTCTGATCACTGCTGGCATTTTTGGACTGCTCAGCTGCTCTGGCAGAGGAGAGTTCATACATTCATAAATCATGTTAAAGGTTATTTTTATTTTGTAATTAGCAATTTACTAGTCAAATTAAGTAAGATTAAGAGTGCGACTGCAAATAATAAAACAAATGGTCATCTATAAGTCTATTAGAAATCGCATTAATGTAGCGTTGTCTGACTGATACAATTATGGGTTATTGCATCATTGAATATGGATATGTGATACTTTTAGGTGTTATGCTTACAGGGCTTGGCAAAAGACTGTTTTCCACTTCTTTTCAGTAAAATGCATGCTTTGTGATGTATTGGTTGTAATGATAAAGGAAACAGCTGCACGCCAATGGGAACAATTTTAAAAAAAAAAGTATAAACAGATCAAATCCAGCTGCACAAAGACCCAAAAACTCTTTATTCCTAAACACAATTTACATCGTGTTTCTGCTTGAGAGGATATCCAACTGTGCCCATGTATAGAAGCACAATATATGTTCTAATTTGGACAAGTTTTAAAAAGTAAAACCCCAAACCCCAACATTAAGCTGTTTCTTTGTTTTTGTATCTTGTAGATTCATTTCCCTTGATATCTAAACAGAACAACAAGCGTATTCTACAGTCATTGTCAGTATGATTCAAAAGATTTAAAGATATATATATATATATATATATATATATATATATATATATACATAAAAGTTTGCTGCCATCTCCATAATTGCTTCACTGTGAGATAAGAAAAATCTATAGCTGTAAATCTGGCAGACATAGGCAAGGGAATTTATAATTCAATTAGGCCTGGGAATATCGTCAGGCCTACACAATTTTCCAGACAAATAGCCTACATCAAAGGGTAAATAAGAAGTCTTTAAAAATGCTGTACTGGAATCAAGGCCCGGTTTGTATAACGGTGGTGTGTTTATTGAGTAGTAGTGTCATAGGTTGGATTATGTTGAATAATAATGGAATAGTGACTCAAAATGCTCGTGTGAAGTGAACACGACCAAGCCCACACAAAGCTCTCGGTGTAATGTATGCAGCCAGTACCTAATTTTCTATTCCTCTCCAAGGAAGCTTTCTGAAACCAACCCAGCCGCTCTATTTATAACCGGCAACATCTTTTCATCTTTGTGCTGATAGAGCCATTAGGAATAGCACAACCCTATAGCTCTTTAACCTACAAACTGATAAACCTGAATGCTATAACACTACATATAATTTCTGAGCTATTAGGGGGTTACTGATAAATGTTCTTACAGGTCATTTGAATTGAGAACGTTATCATCTTTTTTTTTTTTTTTCTTCCACTATGACTAATGTGTTGTATTTTAACTGAGCTTGTGAACTGAATATTGAATATATTTACATGTGTTTAATTCAAGTCTGAATGGATATGGGGGGAAAAAAGCTTTTTTTTTTTTTATGAATGTACTTGTGTGACGGCATGTGAAGCAATGGTAAGCAATCAGTACATTTATTATACAGCACTGTACTCTGATTGCAAAACATATTCAACAAGGTTCACTTGGTTGCCATGGAATATCATTAACATCAGCCATTGTGATTTCCTTTATTTGGTGTAATACAATTTTTCTGTGTAACAAAAATATCAATGCCTTTTTATCCTAATTTAAAATTATTGGTTTCAAATGCGATGATGTGAATAAATAGATCACTTCTAAAATGCAAATGTTATCGGTGTGATTAACTAGTTTGTATTTGCAATTTAATGAATGGTTAAAGACTAAAATACATGCTTCTTTATTTGAGCGATCACTGCTGAATACGAACCCTCAACCTCCTCTTTTGCTCTTTGCAAAAGCTCAGACATGCAGACGTAACTCAACACATAACAGCAACATTATCCAATAAGCTGCTTCATTTCATACATATTTTCTTAAAGGACAGAATAAAATCAAATTCTAATACAACAGGAGCTTTACAAGTCATTTGAAATGAGTGCCAAGCACATAGTTTAGCATGTCGGTGCAAATTCTAAATTGTATTTCCCAGAATTAATTTAATAACTAGAAAGCACTCAGAGTGCAGTCCCACATAAAGCGTCATCACATAAATGTTACAAAAATAATGAGAAAAATCAGTTTGTCCATCATGGGGATTTTCGTCCAGATCTGGATTTACTGTAACTTAATGGTGTAATAGAGAAACCAACCTCACGAACATCTGTCAATTATGAACAGAGATGAATTTTACAATTTTTGCCAATGATGAGAGATATGGGGATTTTAAAAAAATGTTTTAACACTGAACCCGATTTGGGATATTAATAGTAATCTCTGAAATCGAATCACTTGTTCATTCTCTCATTCCATCTATATCCTGAAAATGTCATCGTAATTATTTTTTGATAGGTAAATTTTCCTCCAACAGATCAGTAATTGAAAAGAGACCTGATCAAAAATAACTGGCACTTGAGAAGCTTTATTCAAATATTAAAATTTCTGGAAAATCCCACAACATTAAGATAGGGATATATGGAATATAGATCTTTTTTTTTTTTTTTGTTCTGTTTGTAAAATTCTGTATTGTTAAATATTGTATTTGAAACTTTGAAAAAAATAACTTTGTGACAAAAATATTTTTGAGTTGGACTGTTCCCAAACAAAGAAATAGATGACTAAACAAATAAACAAACATAACCTCCTTGGAATCGGTAAAGAGGAGGGGTGGGACAATATCTAAAGTATATGAGACGGTATGATATATACAATAGTGGCAATAATTTTGGGAAGAAAAAAAAGGAAAATACTGTTTTAGAAAAATAACCCTGCTTTTATTTGACTAACTCTGGGCATACTTACGTACTTACTCTTGGCATAACCTTTTCAACTTGAGTGCTTATAAAATATAAAATAAACCATAACATAAATAACACCAATTGTTCTATATTGTTCTCATTGTTTATAAAAAAAAGAAAAAAAAAAAAAAAAAGTTCTATATAGAGTAAAAATAGAAACTAACAATTATTCCAGTCTTAAATGAAAACTTAATCGTGTCATCCTGATATTCTTCAAAACAAATTTTCCTTTTTGTGCATGAACTTTGCATAACGAGAGACAAACTAGAACAGTCTACACAGCCCAGATTTAAGATATGGACATGTTCTTTTTCAACAACATTATTATGTCTATATTTTCTGGCAGCTATCAAGACCTTTGGAAATTAACTATGTCTCCTGCAGTTAAAAAGACACACTGCCTTGAAATCGATGTAGCGAGAATGAAAAGATTTCATCTTCTCGCCTTTCAAAATATTGTCATACAGATGTAGTGAATTCTAGGTTCATTTAAAACCAAACCAAAGCATCATTCTGCTAAAAAAAAAAACATTTGTGTGACATGAAAAAGAACGGACCAATGAAGGTCAGCTTAGCTGTAGTCAAAGTCTATTGCTTAAATGCTCACTGTATGAGTATACTGACTACTTTCTGCCTGAATGTGCCGTAACAGCGATGGCAGATAACCAGTCAAATGTTCTTGAACCTTACCCAGCTTCTAACACGTTAACTTTGAGGAGAAACAAGTAATGTTTCCCTCTTATGGCTGATTAGCTTTTTGTTGTTGTTTTTTGCATACAATTAGAATAATGCAATTTCCGTGGCTAATAAATTCCATCTAAAAAAAACAACTTCTATTCTAGTGTTATAATACTCGAGTCTGGTCCTAGTAAGAAGGAGAAGAACTGGATAAAACGATAGATATCCTTAATTTACGCGTTAATCCAACCCGTATAATGACTGCAACCTTCCTAATGTGACTGACACACATGCACACGCACGCACGCACACACACACACACACACACACACACACACACACAAGCGGGAGAGAGAGTTGGGAGGCATCACAAGGATGGAAATTTGAGTGTGGAGAAACTAGAAATAAAGTGTCCGCCAATTCGTTGATCGTTAAATTTGGTTTCACGAACCACAAAGGAAACCTCGGTAAAACCTCAGCCAAAAGGAAACACTCTACGGTGTGTAGGTTCAATACATATGAGTTTTTTTTTTTCAAGAATTATGCAACACCAACTTTTTTGTGTAGTCGAGAGTTTTACACGTTCTGCTTTGATAGAGTTGCAGAGACCTTTTTTTGTCTGTCAAATGTATTTAAAAAAACTAAAACGAGAGAGAGAATGTTATTTAATTCTGGTCTCAGGCCAGTCTTGGTCTTAGATAGTGTGGTCTTGAGCACAACACTACTCCATACCATAATTTTGTTTTTTAACCATAAATAAAATTTAATCCAAATAATTAGATAAAGATTAGAATCTAATTGGATAAATATAACTCAATATTCTTTATACAATTCTCTAAAAGTTCTTAATCATATTAATTAATATAGCCCCAGTTTTTGGTAATAACTTACTTGTTTGTGTTATATTTGTATGTCTTGACACAGAAAAAAGTAAGTTCCTTAAAACCATTTTTCTAATACTTGAACAACTCTGTTTTTGTAGCAGTTCTGCACGCTAAAACAAAGCTGCGATGAGCACCAGGCTCTGCAGAGTGTGTTCACTCACCCGCTGGGCACCTGCATGAGGCGCTTCCATTGGAGCGTGTGAGGCAGGTGGAGTTGTGTAGACAGGGATTGTGGTGGGGGTCACATGGGTCATAAGGCTGACTGCACAAGGGCCCGCTGAAGAAGGGGGGGCAGGTGCAGGAGAATTCCCCAGGTACGTCTGACTCCTGACACTGAGCTCCATTTAGACAAGGCCCAGAATCACACTCATCCACATCCTCAGTGCAGTCTGCCCCGGACCAACCTGGTGAACATAAACACCTCGGATACAGCCGAGAGAAGAAAGGTATATACTATAAAGGGGATTTGTGACTTCACTTTCACTGCAGGGTTGAGGTCAATTATGATTATAATTGCTAATTTATTACAATTAAGACATCATTATGAACATATAAAAAAACATATAAACATATAAAAAAAAAAATATAAAAAAACATAAAAAAAATATGTTGCCATTGTAATTGAATTGTAATTTAGTTCAGATGATTGACTTTGTAGTTGTAATTGGCAGGCGCGTCTCACCCGTGGGGAATGCGACACCCGCACTTTCATAAAAAACTAAAATTCATCCCCCTCACTTTTTACAGAGGGATTCATTGTTGAAAACGTACTGGTCCAGTTAGTATGGTGGCTCAAAAGGGCCACACAGCACACTAACAAAAGTCACAACACACCAACAAAAACCGCAACATACCAACACAAAAAAAAAACCTGTCTGCTGATTCCCACATTTCACAAAAAATGAACACTTTTCTTTGGCCCGAAAATTATGCGTTTCGGCTCTAGAGGGCCACGTCAAACTCAACCCAAAAATCAAGCAGATATTAAGACTCGGGGGGGGGGGGGGGGGGGGGGGGCAGACCTTTCCTTTGATACCACGCATGGCCCGATCCGAGTACTTTTAAAATCAGGATTCAGCATATGCAAAGTATGCCCAGGGGGGACATTGCCCCCCCCCCGTGATCAAAAGTTTTCATTTAAGTTTTACCGAATTAATTCGGAAAAATCTAATTTGTAATATGATTTACATAGTATTAAAATATTTTAAGTGCCAAAAACAGTGACTAGGAAATGATAAAAATGGTGATATAAAATTCAAAGGTTCACAAAATAAAACCAACTAAAAAAGTATTAAAGGACCAGCAGCCGATGACATTTGACCCTCCTGCTTCCCGTAGCAGCTCAGACCTTTGTTTGTTTACAACATGGCAGACACCGCAGGCACTCAGTAGACTCATAAGCCTGTTGTTTGTTGTTTGCAGTGATGCGCCGAGAAAACAAGCCGTCTGGAACAGAGAATGAGCAAACCCAGCGCTCAGTGCGCGCTTGTCTGGATATAAAGCAGTGGATTGAGCAGTTGTTGTTTAGCTTCCTAATCAATGAAAATATTGGTACTGACATTGTAAAATGATCCTGGAAATTACAAATGACATTCCAATTCAATTATGATTAAGTTTTTTTTTTTTTTAAATTACAAATACATCACAACTGTATTTAATTACCAACTACGCAATTACATTTATAATTGACCCCAACCCTGACAAACACCAGTTGTTTTACAGTATTTGGTGTGGCAGATTGCCCCCCATGACATCCCACTTAATACCAGTGTTGTCAAGCTTCTCTGAGTACGGCAATGGCACATTTTTAAAAACTGACCCAGAGGACACATTTCTCCACACAGAGCTACAGCACTTATAGGCACTATATACTCTACTGGATCGTGACAATGTGGGACATTTACAGGTTAATTGCACTATAGGTCAGAGCAGCTTTTAATTCTGGACAGCTGAATGTAGGACACAGGGGTTAGACAGCCGAGTGGGGATTAAACAGGAATGTATGCATGCTAGACGAAGACACGTACAGAGAGAAAAAGGACGGATTAACAAAGGGAAGGAAAGCAAAGCAGCGTGTGTGCGTGTGTATTCTGTTCTGAAGCTGGAGGAATATTCCACTTGGTGGCAGTGAGTATCTAAGCAACACCAACCAATCCACCGTTTTCCCTAACTTTTACACCTGAAGCAGTTTTTCTTCTCCCCAGTGAGAGTGAGGGGACTTAGCAGACATCGCAGATACACCCGCTTTTTACTCCAATGACTCAGAGACAGATCCCCTGAAACCTTTTCATGCTGTGAGCCATTGATTGACTCATTTGTTTTACCTGCCATCTGCAATTCATTATCTCAGCTGCCAGTGGAAGGACACATTGCTATCTGCAAATGGCTTCTTTTCCTGCATTTATTAAGTGACTTATGGGCCTTATGAGGACGGTGCCCTCGAGCCAGCGCACACGCTTACTTGTAGCTGTTGAGAAGGTCTGTGCAGGTGGCATTGTTTTTGCAGGGTTGTGATAAACATTCATCAATTTCTCGTTGGCAGTGCTCCCCCTCCCAGCCCGAATGGCACACACACTCGTAGCTCTGCAACACACAGAATAGAAGGAAACATTCTTGGATCCACACAGTAATATGGTGAAATCTTGTGCCTGTGCTTGTCCTGCTGCCAGTGCTGGGAGTAACACAAAACGCATAACTGAAACTAAAATCAGCAATATATTACTTGTGACAATCTCAGTAACGCAAGTTACAAGGAAACTTTAATGCATACTACCGATATTCCGATGAAAACGGGGAAAAAAAGTCAAAAAAGGGATGAAGACACAACCCTAATTTCTACACCTTTCTGTGGCGTAGAAAAAGAAACTCATTGTGATTTATTTTTATTTATTTTTTCAGTTTATTTCCGACATGGTTGCATTCACAGAAGTTTTGTTATTCTTTTTTTTTTTTTGTACATGCCGAAAAAGGAGACTAGAGCAGAAGTTTGCTTGTCTAAGTCCCGTCCCCTGTTTTGAACACAGAAAATTTACATCAAAGCTTGTCTCTCTGGTCAAACAGTTGTTCTGAAGACAATTTCATTTTTTTTTTTTTTTTTTTTTTTTATGTAGGATTTATTCTCATCTGTAGTCAGTGTGATATAACATCCATTTGACTATATATTCTCAGGTCCTTAGTTATTCTATTATAGAGTCTATATACCAAATACAAGTTATGTAAACTTGTATTTGGTATGTAGCCTTTTTAGCTCTAAGGCATATTTTACATCTTATTTTAATTACATTAAGTGTATTTACAGTTACATTTTACATTTCCAGTCATTTGTTTTATGGTGACTGATTAAATGTTGTAGAGGACATTTTTGTTGGCCTATGTTCAGACATTGTTTTGCAAATGTTGCACATTTTAAAGCATTGATTACATGTTTACATTGTTAAATAAGAATATGTTAAGGTGCTGATGACTGATTAAAAGGTCAATAAAATATTATAAGGAAAAGGCAAGTGTTTTGTGGTGTCCCATTTGTAGACATTAATCTGTAATGGTATCAATGCAATAAGATTAGTATTTTAAAATGGCTTCACATAACTCAAATGTGCGGTTTGGCTGAAAGTAACTTAAAGTAGAGTAACTCAGTTACATTTTGGAGGTGGCAATATTGTAATACAAATGTTTTTACGTTTTTATGCCCGTAACTTGTAATATAAAAAGTATTACACTTTTAAAGTAACTTGCCTAACACTACCTAATGCAGATGCTATTTTTAGGAGGTCTTTTGTTTTTTTTTTACTATATTATCAGTTTATGTAGGGTGACCATGCGTCCGGTTTTGCTGGGACATGTCCTCTTTTTATGTCTTGTCCAGGCTGTCTGGGGATCATTTACAAATTAATGAAATTGTCCATGTTTCCCAGGGACCTTGAACGCATCTAGTGGAACCATAACTCTGCTAATATGCAGTGTTGTGCTAGTTACTGAAAAAAAGTAACTAGTTACCGTTACTAGTTACTTCATTCACAAAGTAACTCAGTTACTATTTTGATTACTTACACCAAAAAGTATAGCATTACTGGAAAAAGTAACTTTTGAGTTATTTAGAATTAAAGAATGTATTATTTATTTTGGGTCATTTGTGTCCATACAGCTTCATATCAGTGCTGTAATAATATAATAATCCACTGTTGATCAACTGCTATAAAACAACCATAAATGATGTGCATATAAAGCACAAAACAGCTGCTCCAAAATTAAAATAGTACATTTTCAGCCTTAGCACAGTAATGTAAAGTAAGCTGTGCATATTCCAGGTGCACATTCTGCTGTTGAAAATGCTTATAAAAATAAATGTGGAAAAATAAATTCACAGCATTTTTCTCAGCTACACAAGGCTAATGAGCTGCTGTTAGCAGTGACTCAGCAGTAGCGACTGGCTTCTTATTTACGACAACATACTGTGCAATAGTTTGGCTGACCTGTCCCTGGATAACAGTCAAAGTCCGTTAAAATCCAGCCGCAGTGTTAGCTTAGCTTCACTGATGCATCTTTTGGAGACAAAAATAATATGCATATTTCCACTCTGAGAAGCTCATCTTGCTCTCGCATTGACTCGCCATGATTGGCGCATGTGATGTAAACAGAAACACAATCTGACAATGCTTCTTCTTCTACTGTTTTGACGTGTTTGGCACGGCATCCCGTAAAAAAATGTAGCGCCACTGTAAACAGGAAGTACACTGAAGCTAGCAAAGTAACGGACAAACGCAGCACATTGTAACGGTAACGGCATTATTTCTTTAGAAAAAATATTGCGTTACAGTACTAGTTACTGTCAAAAGTGACGTTGGGGCGGAAACACGTTACAAGTAGCGCGTTACCGCCCAACACTGCTAATATGTACGATATCTCAGAAATTCCACCAGTTTCTGAAAGCTAAGGAGTTGTTCTTTATTTTAATTTCACTCACGTGACAGAATCATTAAAGATGCTGCTTTGTTTTAACAAAATCAGCAAACACGAGGAAAAGAGAGGACCAAAGGCCAAGAGAAAGAGAGATTAAAAGAGACCAAATAGTGGTGGATTTAATTAAAAAGGTTATTTATTGAAGTGTACGTTTATTGATGATTTGTGATGATCTGTAAGCCTTGAGTTTTTTGTCATAGTTTTCATATCTAGGACAAATTTTAAGATGGTATATGTGAGATTTTTCAATGACAGATTGTTATTGAGTCACCACTGATTTCAGATAGTTTTTTTTTTTTAAAGTCTTTTTGTTATAAGGAGAGAATGTATTTTTAAACCTTATAGACAATAGCAACTTATGTATATATTATACTGTATTTTGCCGTAACGGATTCATGAAAACGTCGAGCACTTTGAGTATGACGACGAGTGTCCGACAAGTGTCCTCTTTTTTGCCAATCACAATATGGTCACCCTAGTTTACGTATTCTGAAAACGATAATTATGGTGCAATCAATGGATATTGTTGCTTGGTTACAGAAAACAGAAAGCCTTAAGAATGACTGAATTTCTTTGTATTTTCTTGCAACAAATGCAGAATATGACCTCCTACTAAAAAAAAAAAAAAAAAAAAGCAGTTAAAACACTGAAAGATTCATGCTTGTCTTCACATTACTGCTATGTAGATGTATTCCTCCCACCACCCCCGCACACCCCCCCTCCCCCCCTCGGACAACAGGCAGCCAGATTTGTTGCTTTGATCCTTTTCAAAGTTACGTGGCGAGGGTCTTTATCATGCCCTTTATTATGCCCAATGCTAATGTATTACAGAGATTAATCATAGACAGGGAAGCATGTAAAATATGTTTGACTTAAACGTGCCCTTTATAGTCAATGTATACAAGGGAATATATTTTACATCAAAGTTCACACATGTAAAGCTCTATAATGTAAATACTTGGATTTTCTTTATTTATCCAGAGCGGTATACAATTCAATTCCAATGCTATCCACTGCTGTATCATCATTAATCACTGCATTGGGAAGGAATGGCTGCTTGTCTATGACTTTCCAAGGTAGCTGCTTAATTTTATTACCTCTTTGCATAAATTATGAAGGCAGTCATATGGCCAACATCCTATCTAAAGGTCTTGGGTGTGTCTGGTTGAATGAATGCTAATCTTTATTTCATACACTGATGGGAAGCTGTTAAACTTTGTCTGATGTAATTTTGTCACTGCAGGCCTAGTGGTTTAGGGCAAAATGTGCTGTCCTCTCAAAATGAGCACCTACGGGAGACTTCCTTAAAGATTTCCGTACGTCTTTCAATTGAACATAATCTCATTTCTGCTGCTCAGTCACCTTCAGGGACTTCAATTTTCCAAAATAGGCGAAAGCTTATTGGGACATGGTGTTCGGAGTGAGAAACAGCAGGTCGGTAAACAAGAGGAAGTGAAAGGACTTTATATAAAATACTCAGTTTTTCTATATTAACTTGAGAAAAAGTAGATGCAGAAAGGATACTGGCTAAAACGTTGTCTCCTCACATGCAAAACCAAAAAGTTGTTTTTTTTTCTTTTACCTGTACCAAAAAAGTCTCAAGATGAGGATCATATAACATTGTGTGCTTCCCGAGTTTAGAAAGAAACAAAACACACAATAAGCTTTGACAATGCACTGTGGATAAAAGATTACAAAGTAAATCAGTGTAACCCGCTGCCAAGAGGTGTAGCTAAATGAGCATATTATCTGAGAAAACCTCAGGAACAAATTAGCAGATTCTGAGATACTGTTTAGAAGATATTTGCACTATTTATGGGTCTGTGACACAGATGCAAACATCGGGCTCTAATTTTAAATACTTGCATTGTCTGCAATAATGCTGCAGTTAGTGGAGGGACAAAGCCAACGAATGTATCTATAACACATCTGTTACACTCCTGCAATCTGTTAGCAAATGAACAGCTGGTACTCATTGAAGAGTTTTCAATCGTGAGCAGCTTTTAGTTCCTTTAGGCGTTTTTGCACTTGCAATAGATCACAGTACTGACTTTGAAAAAGTAACAAAAGTATGCTTGTATTTTACTAAGTTAAGGCCCTAAAATGTTGCACGATGATTATCATACCTGTAATATTGTGACATAGTATCAGTATCAGCTACTAATCTTTGTGTTTAAAAATCAATGCTAAAATAGTAAATATTTTTCTCTAATCAAATGTAAAGCAAATCAACCATTTTTATGTCCATTATTGTGCCATTCAAATGTGTCCCCACCTTGTTTTAAACAAATCCTGGTTACTATTAACTTATTCAAAACCCTCTGTAATTTTTAAACATTTCCATTTTCACTAAGATGTTTCACTAAGGTTTATGAAATATGTTTTTGTTAAATAAAATAAGTGAATACAATACACAAACAGCCAAGTTTGATCGTATTTTCAATTGCTTTTAAAGCATAAAATATCACTGATATTTTTCCTGCATGTCATTTGTCTATGCACTTGATGCATTCAAGGACATTCAGTAATTCAGGAAACACTTCCTGCAAGATAAAGTAGCTAATCCCCTCAATCAAATGATGGGTATAGAAATTATTGACATTCCCAGACCCCGGGAATGAAAAGAATAAAAAAAAAAAAGAAAGGTAAATATAACAAAACATGCTGAATGATTGAGGGCATTCTTTTGGTTATTTCAGGATTTCTTTTAGATATTATTTCTGAATAGAACAGATATACTGAGCTTTCAGTTTCATTTTTATATTTAAATTACGGGTGTACACCTGCACACTTATGTGAAGCTTTTTTTTTTAAATGCCTTTGCTTATAAAATACATACAAATATTTAGCTGTAACTCCAAACACTTGCTATACATTGTTTTTTGGTGAAGTTCTAATTGCACATTCATCCTATACTATTTATTAGTGATGTAACGATTAATTGTAAGGCAGTTAAAAATCGATTCATAGGTACCACGGTTCACATCGATGCTCTGAAAATTGAATCGCAGTACTTTTTTTAAACAGCAGAGGGCGCTATCTATTAATCCTTCCAGAAGCGGACGTGACGGGCGGAGTCTGCTACTATTTTCTTTCTGGCCGCCATTTACTGTTAAACATGCTCATAAATGATTCTTTACCCCTTTAGCACCGAAAGAATATCTGTAATATTACGTGAATATTTGTAAAAGTCACATTTTTCTATTAGCTCTGTCTGCTAGCATAGCTTCTCTTCTTCACTGGTGGAATAACTACATACCAACCGACCACTGGGTTACCAGCGCCGTCTGCTGGTCTAAATAAATATCTGACGTAAATACAGTAAAATGACTGTTTTTTTTTTTTTTTTTAAAGTCCAATTGTTAAGGCACAAAATACATTTTCAGTTGCACTTTTAAAAAGAAAAAGAACTATTATGCAGTTTTGAATTGTTTACTATAGAACCAGAATTTAAATTAATAGGTTTCTTCTTCATTTGTATATTCCTTTATTTATTTCATTCAAGATTTATTTTTAGTTAAATTGGATCATTTTGAATAGTTTATCAAGGGATTCTTTTGACAATGAAAAATAAAAGGAAAATAGTACAGTATTTTCCCCCAAACAATAAAAGAATATTTTTCAGTCATTTGTCAACATTCCCATTTTGTAAAATAAATCGTGAGAAAATCGTATCGTGAACCCAGTATCGTGAATCGAATCGTATCGGGAGTTGAGTGAATCGTTACATTCCTACTATTTATACTTACCAGATGGAGGTCCCTGCATGCCGAGTTGGTGCTGCACAAACTGTTGACGCAGTCGTCGATGTCTTGTTCACATCTGGGGCCGACATAACCAGGGCTGCAGAGGCAGTAATAACCATCTACAGCTATACAAAAGGTGGATCATTACAGCAATTTGTATCATCACTGAATCCACTTCATCTCTCTGTAAGTTTTAAGAACCAGGCAAGGAAAATCAAGTACAATCAGCACTGTGACTGTGACGGTAAAACCTGTTGTTGGGGATCGTAAGCACCAATCAATCAGGCTACGTATGTCACTTTATAATAACCATTTAGTTTCTATTTCTGAAGACGTTTCCTATGTCCTGTTTGCTCTGACTATTCATCATTTCTCACGGTGGAATCCTAAAAGCCTCGTCATGTTTGCTACGCTCACAACATGCTTGTGACACGTTGAAAGGATGCACGGCAGTGACGGCGATTCCCTCTCATTTTCATTCTTTGTTCAGGGACTACAAATGGGCCCACTTTTACATTTGAAGTACCAATTTCCCCACGTTAAGCCATTCCTTCCCTCTTGTTAATTATTGACAATGTAAAGAGGGATGCATCATTCTGTTTCTCCAACACAACACTTGTACAGCCAGCCAGTGACACAGATAATTGCAGTTCTTACAGGAGTGAATTTATTACTTTCCAAGTCAGGGTCCCAGGATTCTTCATTATCCCAAAGATTTACCACGTAATCTATGCTGTCACTCTGTCTTGGTACGTGTGGATGCTATTACTCTCATTAAATGCTTTGGGTCCTGGGTGGCAGCAGCATTACTCATAGAAGCCACTGTGGCTATGCGCTGCTGTCCCTGGTGGCTGCCTGGGCTCAGGCCCTGAAAGCATGCCTCACTAACCTTTAGTAAATAACCCTAACTTAGTAAATTACTCTAGAGTTACTGACAATTAGACTCAGTTATAGTTGTATTTAACATTATTATTATTAACAGAGGTGTGTAAAGAGTACTGATATACTCAAGTAGAAGTACTGTTACTAGATTGAAACTGTACTCAAGTACAAGTACAAATATGTCATACACAAAATAATCACGTACAAGTAAAAAGTAGCTCAACTAAATAGTACTGATAGTATAACATCTCGTGTATAAACTTAAAAAGGAAAAGATGAAATCTCGCACAGTTGGGGTTTATTGAATTTCCCACAAAGGCATCTGTGTAAAATAAAAGGTTTGTCTTTTTTTTTTTTTTTTAAGTAAAATAACACCAATAAATGTAATTTAAAAAAAAAAAAAAAAAAAAAAAAAAAAAAGATCTGGCTCTAAGTATTGCTACATTTATGAACTGCACTCAAGGCTGGTTTTGGCGTTATGCATTATGTTTAATCTGGTTGGTCGGCTATGATAGTACGATGTGATGCATTTGATTGCTGTCTGGTCATTTCATTTTTTTGTAGTTTCTCAATGTCTGTCGATCATTTTGAAACAAAAAAATTATAATTCACTCAGTCACGGTTGGGTGTACAAGTACCCATAAAAGCAACTCAATTACAGTAATGTGAGTACTTGTAATCCATTATTTTGACTTCTGATTATTAATAATATGTATGTATAATTTGTTCATAACTGTAGTGAAACTTGTCTGCGTTTTCCCAAAGATTTGAATCAGGGAACCTATAAGTCTACTTTCTTAACCATGAGGTCACCACTGTATTTATCTATGGTCTACATTCATCATTCAAAGGTATCAGAGTGAGCTGATCTAAACATACTGTTGGACCACACGTGCCAAAGTCAAGGCCCGGGGACAGACTTTGGCACGACATTGTCTTCATTGTGGCCCTCTGAATTTTTACTAAGAAAGTCTGTTTAGAAACATGTCTAAGGAAAGCTCTGAAAATTCAGTAAATCTGTATGTTCTTTAATAAATGCTTTGCTAGGGCTGAGCGATATGAACCAAAATTCATATCTTGATATTTTTACTCCAAATGGCGATATACATCTCAATAAAGTCTTACTGGAGATACAATTGTAGGTTAAATTTGCGGATGAAAAATGTCACACAGATACATTTATTAACAAACAGCTGCATGATATGTGCTACTTTAGGCTTTTTTCTCCTATAAGGGACAGCACGTGTGAGTGAGTTCTGTAGTGTGGCTTGTTTAGGGGAAGGTCTGGTTTAGGACATTTTCAGTAATCCATCTAATTGTGCTTTTCATGATGTTCTGAGAAGTAGCAAAAGCAGCGATTCCCAATACAAGTATTTTAATACAAAATAAGCTATAAAATAAGAATATATCAATAAAGACGATAGTGTAATTTTCTATATCGCCGAAATAGAAAACTCAGTTTATCTTGAATCTCGATATATTGCCCAGGTCTATTTGCACCATAGTTATTTAAATATATGATTTTTTAAACTAAAAGTTCAATAAACTTTTCAATTCAGCTTATTTGGAAGTAAATAAAAAAAAAGCCTTGAATTCAAACATTTAGGTAAAAAGCAAACTGTAGATCTGTAATTAGCCCACGTCACATTCGGCATTTGTGGATTAAATCTAAATTATGTCCATTTCGGCCCATCAAAGAATCCAAGGGATGATTTAGCTCATTTACACAACACAATGCTTTAAAATTATGGCTCAAAAATTGTTTAAAAAACGCTCTACAGCTGTTTCTAAAAAAAATTTTTTGATTCCACCACTTTAGATCTAACTGGACCAAATGTGGCCCTTAAACTATAAGTGAGTCTGACACCCTTGATTTGGAGACATCAGCTGTTAAAAATCAGAGTTATAACAGTAATGCACAGGTTATTTCTTTTTACAGTCTCTTTAGCGAAATAATCAAGTGTCATGCAGCAAGTTTCAGATCCCTGTGTATTATTATTGACTCTAAGATCCTTTCATGGCGTTGACCCCCTGGAAATTTTCCTCTTGGACTTTTAAACTAGCAAAGCGAATGAAGATAAATACACTACATTCATGTCTGACAGTGCATTTATGGAGCTTTGCTTCCATCTCAAGTGCTTTTTCCAAAAAAAGAATATTACCGAGATAAGATGATTCATACCATCATAGCAGAAGCCGTGAAAACAGGGGCTGGAGCCGCACTCATCCACATTGATTTCACAGCGGGGGCCAGCGAAGCCCTGCCGACAGTGACAGCGAAAACCTAAAGGGAAATGGTCCTGATCCCACTCCTCCACACACACTGCACCGTTCTCGCAGGGATTACTGGCCTCACACGGCAAGAACTCGCAATTATGACCTGGAGCGAGGCACAGAAGCACACACAAAAAGACCATCCAGGGGAAAACAATCTCTGAAGGAATTCAATAAAAACGTGTTTGTAGAGCTATCAAAAAAAATAACCCAATGCTATGTTTCCTGTCTGTGTGGTAACATACTGTGTCAAACTCCCTCTCATAGGAGCTGATGCTTTCCAACAAACAAGTTCAAACTTGCTCAGTTTGCCAAGTACTCTACACAACATATTTGTTGTGATTATTTGCGTCTAAGTATGCACTTTGGATTTATAAAAATAAATACTGTATATGAGTATTTGTAAGCTTTTAAATTAAACAATCAACATATAAACAGTATAAACATGCTTACAAAGTCAATGAAATTCATTTTATACTTTTACATTTGCAAATCAAAAAGAGGGATACTCATGGATCATGCATTGGAAAAATGTTTGCAAAAAATGAAACAGAAATGGAAGATGTAAAAAGAGGAAAACATGAGTGTAGAGCGTAGGTTCCCAAAGTGGGGTACAGAAATTGTCATGGGGTACGTGAATAGAAATTAAAAAAAAAAACATAGATGAATTGTGGAAAGTACCCAAGTTTGTACTTTGCACAACGTATAAATCATAAATATAGTATGTAAGGCGCCAACAATATCCAAGCAATAAGTGACACATCAGTCCCTGCAGGATTTTCTCTTTCAAATTTCATTAATTTTGAGACCAATTTTTATTTAATTTGTGGAAATTTTGTTAATCAATTGCTGGAAAATTGACTTCTCTGAACAATTTTAAATTTAAAATGACTGCAGCCATGGGAAAAAAGCATGGGAAAAATGTGATTCTCCAAATATTGTGGAATATACATTGAATTTGTCTTAGTATTTAGATATTTGAGATATCTCAGATGATTGATCTACAATTGAATTATTTGGTAATCTATACTATAATTTATGTTTGTTTTTTTTTTTTGTGAGCTACAATGTCAGTTTAGACAGACAGACAGTAATTAATTAGTAATTAGTAGTCAAAAAATATTTTTTTAATGTACAATTTTGCATAGGTTAAATTGTTATTTTGTATGAATTATACAAAAAAAAAATATCTTAATTATTTCTCCATAAATGACACTAGTTGCACTGGTAATTATTACAAATGTGTGACAATAACTTTGGTCCTTCATACTGACAGTTTACTCTGCGCTTTAGATGTATGGAACGGTTACATTGCAGGCACACCATGAAGTACCAGCTGCCGCAAATTACAGAAAATAGTGTTACATGGGTAATCATCTGTGCCTCATTTCTGCTGTGCTTTCTACAGCCCTTTGAATTATAGCTGAAGACTTCCATTTTCATTTCCGTAAGAGCTCTGAATTTTCTCCTTACACTGTCAGTGTCTCTTTGAAGTAGATTCTATGTGCCTTTTTAGGAGCCATTTCCTTTGGGCAACTTTGCAGTAAAAGCTTAGATTTGTGAAGGTCTGCCCTGACTCTTGTATATCCAGGAAGATCTTACAGCCAATGAGCTCATTAGATGTGTCAGAAAAGGTCTTTGGGTTTTTCACCAAAGTCCTTCAAGATTCTTTCCATGATTTTGTTAAGGCGAGGTTGCTCTAGGGCGACTTTGGACAAATGAATGTTTTCAAAGTCAATCCTTTATGGTGCTTAAGTTTACGATAACACTTTCTAATTTCGTAATGAAGCATTTTCTTACAAAAACAATTTACATTGGTGTTTGTTACCTTCAGGAAAGTGTAATTAATTAAGAAACCGTTTTTTTTTCGAGCATACTCTTGCTTTATCCTTGCAGCCCCCGTTGAAAAATGTATTTGCAAACAGTTTTGAAACTATGGATACACAGAATAACTGAATCATTTTTTTTTTTTAAACCACAGGTAACGCACTAAGACATATTGTTGAGACGTGAAGTTGAAAATAATAGCACATGAAGTGAATTATCTTTGCTATTTTGTCCCCATTCCCTCAGTGCTCATTACCTTTAAAAGGAGACGCACACTGGCAGAAGTAGTTACCAGGTTGGTCGATGCACGTTGCGCCATTCTTGCAGGGAGCTGACGCACACTCGTCAATGTCAATTTCACATTTTGCACCTTTGAAAGACAAAAAGAACAAAAAAAAAGGGAAGTGTTTGTAAGTGTTTAAAATGTGAAACACGCTGATTTCAGGGGGCATTGGGTTATTTCACATGAGACGTTCCACTTCTTCAGGACCGCAGGCTGTTTCCATCATTTTAAATCAATCTTTCATTAGGGCACAAACAAGCATTTAGTGTCTTTAATAAAAACATCAAAGATTGATCTTGTTGTTTTGAAATATTGTGTTATGCCTCACAAAAACATGGATATTGCTTTGAAATATTGAATACAAGTACAAAACCAGTGTGTGTTTTTTGTACAGTTTTTTTTTTTTTTTCTGATGTAACGTCACAAAAATCACTGTGACAAAGTTTACTTCTATTTAACATTTTTGAAAAAAAAAAAAAATTACAACAAATCTTAATTTAATTTTGTCTGTACTGCCTTTGCACTCCAAATTAAAACAGAGAAGAAACAATTCTAAATATCTGCAAACACAGGACTTCTTTGCTGATTGTTGCTCACTTCTTTATTGTTTCATGAAATATTGCTATTTAATTTGAGAGGACACTATAACCAAAATGGAAAAAAAAAAAAAAAATCACTTTATAAAATAAAGATTTTAAAAAAACACCTGCCTTTATACCATCTGATAATTCTCTAAACACGCTATAACAGAGAGAGTCTGTATGTCTATAATGAATCATGTACCTGTAAAGCCAGGCAAACAGTCACATGTATAGCCGTTCACCAGGTCGACACATGTTGCATCGTGTTGGCAGGGAGAAGAAATGCACTCGTCAGCGTTCACTTCACAGAAATCGCCTGGAGAAAAAAAATAAGGAAAGTCAATCTGTATTATCAAATTTTAACAAATATTGACACATATTTTTATCCAACATTTAACTACTTATGTTAAATAATTGTGGCTGCCCATAGAAAAGAATAAAAAAAAAAAAAAAAAGAATTTGGCACAAACTGTTTATTTACTGCCTTAAGTACAAACTAACAGGTGCCATGATGAGAATATTTAGTATCTGATAGTAGTTAGTTATGGCAAACTAGTGTACATTTAACAGCTCTAAGAATAAAGCCCTCCATGAAAAAAGATCAAATGAAGTAAAAGACAGTTACAACACTAATACAAGATGGTGTCAACAAAGAAAGCAATGGAAAGTATTGCTATCTTTTTTTTAATGTGTGTGCAGGATCTCAAATGGTAAATCAAATGGAGCTTCAAGCCTAAAAAAAAAGTTTATTTTTTTTTTTTTATCTTTATTTTTTTTTAATAGTTTAATGTTGAGTCTTTGACTCTCATCTTTTGGAAATACAGTTTGATAACTCAGCAATAATAGCAGGTCAACATTAAGCTTTCATATTTCAATGCACAGTTGTCACTGTGTGAAATACAAAATTCAACACTTGGTCAAACAGGCAAGTAAGAGTGTGCAGAATGTATTATTATTTAGTTGTTGTTAAATGTTCTTTCACAACATTTAACAATCAAGGAGCAAAAAGAGCTTTTTAATCGATCTAGAATTTTCAGGTATGAATGCATCCTAAAGGTGCACACCCATTACAATTATCTTATCAGTTTAGTACACAATTACATAAAAACGTCACACAACAACGCTAACAAACAACTAAAAGCATTTACAAAAAACATATTCATACAGTTGGACCGACATGTGGTTTTTATCATCGATTGGTTATTTAGCAATACACATTTACAATATATCAATATACATTTACAGTTATTTATCAATATATACTGTGAATACATTTACAGATCACATAAAACTAATCAAACTTACCCTAATCAATTGTATTCAGTAGCTATGATTATATATCATTAGAAACCTAGAGCTGTTTTGTTAATACATTTTCTTTCAGTAGATTTTTAAATCTAAATGTATCATTTTGTTGAATAATTTGTCTTGTAAAAGCATTCCATCATATCACCATGGCCCTGCACATTACACTTTTAAGTCTCTTGCATGTTTCAATGAATGTTGGTGGAGTACCCAGAACTCACAGAATGGTTCCAAGAATGAAACGTTCTTGCTGTTACACTAATGCGCTAACATTGGACCTCTGTGCTTCAGCGTGCGTGCTTGTTCTCCGAAAAATACCTGTGATTCCTGGAGGGCACAGGCAGCTGAATGAGTTCAGCTCATCTGTGCAGGTACCTCCGTTCAGACAAGGCCGGCTGACACATTCATTTACTTCCATCTCACAGTGATTTCCTAAGACAGTAGTAGTAGTAGTAGTGGTAAAACAGTACGACATCTTGAGAAATGACTTCTGTGAATAAAACACCACTTTAACTTACAAAGAGTGAGTTCGGCATAGCTTAGACCTACCGATAAATCCAGGTGCACAGAAGCAATGGTAGCCGTTCAGAGCATCTTTACAAATGCTCAGTACTCCACACGGCTGCTCCTCGCAATCATCCACATTTATCTCACAGAACTGGCCTGTTAAACCTGAAGAGACAACAGGGGACAAGATCTCCTGCTAGATTGCTTCATTCATTGCACTTCCTTCTACTATTCCTAAAACGCCGTGGGAAACTAATGTTGGGAATTAACATAAATCACTGCATGAGTGAATGATGGACTGTACACGTACTTTTTGGGTATTTTTTTTTTTTTTCAAAATAAAATAGAACATTTCCTTACATTAACATGTAACATGTAGACATCATCAGATGACCTGCACTCTTTCTTGTTCGGACAGGTGAGAAATCAATCACGAGGCTATTTAAATCCAAGTACTTCAAGAATATACGTTGATACACAGCTCTGACGCACACACGGTGGGAGGATAACATGGGTGAGTACGTGGGGGACACACACACACACACACACATTATTTCTTATTCACTAAGAAAAACATACATGTTTAAATAACTCCCTATTTCAATGGTAATTCTTCAACAAAGATTTTACAAAATATATATAAATATATATATAAAATGTTTTTAATTTAGTTTAATTCACATGTAAGTAGTGTTTTTTGTATTTTCATAAAAAGCAAGTAATAAATCCAGAATAGGCAAACTGACACTGCATTTTCAACACTTTGAAGTCAGCTCACAAACTGATCAACGTAGACCTGACTCCTACGCTTTATTATGGAGCTGTTGTGATTTGTTGCTCAAAGCAAAGCGATTAGACCCCCACAGAGAAGAAAGCCGAACAAGTGAAAACATCCATGAGGGAATATGTCTACTAAGTACACATTTCATTGCCTCAAATGTTTCCATGTCGACGAAACCCCAGCTGAACGCTGAGCTTACCTGGTAAACAATCACACCTGAACCCGTGGGACAGATCCACACATGGTGAACCATGTTGACACAGGGTATCAACACAGTGGTCTATAAGCGTTTTGCAGAGTGGCCCGGTGTAGCCATGTTGACACACACATTTGGAAGTGTTTTCCAGCTCCTCACAGAGAACAGTCCCCTCAGGATTGCAAGGGTTTGACACACACCGGCTCGCTGACATGGAACAGTCTTTGCCTTGGAATCCTGTAAGAAGTGGATCAAAGAAGCCATTTATGCAGGGATTTATGACTATGTAGCTAGTACACTTCATTTTTCAAAGAATACCACTTTGTTTTAGATCAACTATTTAAGCATGGGTTGTGAGTTATTTGGTAAACATAATAGTGATGTACAAATACAAATCAAAATTGATAATAGTTTAAGAGTGTACATTTCTGGGTGTGATTCGCAGCCACAGTGTTAGCTGGAGATCACAAATAAATAGTATTCGAAAATTATTGCTATAATGGGCAGGTCAGGCATAGCTTCATTTGGGCCGGAGCAGGATCTGGCACCTCCTAGATTTTGACCGGCACTTATTTGATTGGATCCCGCACATTTTTTATTTGCTTTTAGGTCTTTTGATCACATTTGTAAGTATTATATTTGGACAGCTGTTTCTTTTATTGAGTTGAAATCACTGGAAATTTTGTTGTACACACATAAGGGAATGTAAAAACTGAGCGCGATTGAGGAAGACAGGGGAAAGTCACGCCACGCCCACGCTATGTCTACTCTAAACTTTGATTTTGCGCACAAATTGTTCCTCTGTGTTGGCCTGGAGACAGAAAATGGCAAAAAAAAAAAAAAGTGGTTGGATTTAAAGAGCTTTTTTAAGCCAATAAGTGAAGCTCAGCCTGAGGTCCAAGCTTGTTTCTGTGGAAATCGCGGAGGAGAGCTGCAGCACAACAGTAGTTAGCGTAGCAAGTACAGTAGCAGCACCTGTAATGACGATGCTAATGCAGGTGAACAGAACATTCCTCCAACAGACAGGCCACAGGAGGAGAACTATCCAGGGGACATGAGGAGGACTCAGGGACAGAGAGAAGAGAAGGAGACGACGGTTAAAGTTCTAATATGGACATAAAGACCAGGGAAGTTTGGACTAAGGATCAGTTCAAAGCCAAGAAAAGCTGCTACTATTGGCTTATGAAAGACAAGGAAGGCCATGGCTGTAAAGGTAAGCACATGTTTTATTTTAGATTTTTATTGTGGGTTTTTGTGTTTTGACAATTTAGTGGCCTTTGTGATCAATAACGTAAAGTTTGTTTGAATATTGGGGGGGGTTGAGAATTAATCTTGGGGGGTTCTCCCCCAGAACAATTTTTTTTTTTAATGAAATGCATGTAATTTCTTGCATGCTGGTGTATTTCAGCCTCATGAACACGTAAAAAATCTTAATAAAAACAATGCTACAATAATCTTACTGGACTCCGTCACACTTCTGTCACAACAGTGCGTAATGAATAAACAAACTGTATTTCTTTACCTATTATTTCATGTTGCAACAAATAAATCTTGGAACTACAGGGTTGATCCAGGCAGAAGCAAGTCAAATTTAATGATTTTTAATGCCATTTTATTTTTAATGCCCAAATACTATATTTTACAATTATGTGATGTGCAGGGAGTGCACGTCACATAATGCATCTGGTGTTTTGTAAAAAAAAATATGAAAGCAAATTGCTCAAATAAACGAAACTAAACTAATGGAAGCACAAATGACAGATTATTCATGAGTCATAAAAAACATTTGCTCATTACCTGGAGGGCAAGCACATTGTATTTCTCCAGACAAGTTGTGAACGCAACTTCCTCCATTTTTACAGAAGTCTGCGTCACACGCAGGGCCTGAGTTAGAGCAATTCTTACCTGCAAAAAACAAATGTAGACTGTCAATGTATCACCAGTGTGATGAACACAAAGGAATAATTACTGAATTGCCAACATGA
This sequence comes from Gouania willdenowi, assembly GCF_900634775.1. Lineage (NCBI taxonomy): Eukaryota > Metazoa > Chordata > Actinopteri > Blenniiformes > Gobiesocidae > Gouania > Gouania willdenowi. The sequence goes on along the minus strand of NC_041058.1, from coordinate 18,806,400 downwards.
TGACACGTTTCAACAATGTGCGGAACAAATGAGTTCGACTGCTGGGAGAAGCAGCCATTAAGGTGACAGAAACTAGCATGATACCAAGTGAGAATGTGTCTGGTAATGTATGAGGTGTTCTTAAGGTACCAACCGCTTTGTCTTTAGTTTAGACTTCCTGAATTCTTCACAGTTTCACATTACAGCAAAACAAAAGCACAGGGCTTGGGAAGAAAAAAAAAAAAAATCTCATAGCAAAATGTATTTTAATCTTTTTGCGTTCCTAAATCTGAATAATAGTGTAATGGTGCTGAGTAGAAAAAAAGGGGAGTGGATATTGTATTAAAGATAGTAAAAATCTAATTACGCAGCAGATTTTATTACACTGAAACACATAATGTGGTTTTATGTTTTCTTTTTTATTCTTCGGGTGATTTTCATCCTCAATTAATTCCCTAGGGGTGAGTAACAATGACATGGTAATCCTCCATCAGCTACACTTCAGTCGCCATTGTAAAATTGGTGAATGAACTCCTACATTTTACAAGAGCCTATTTGGATTGTTATCATTGCTTGAAAGTCATCAGTCAGGCGCTACAGCATATTCATTATACACTGCGATGAAAATGATGACGGAGATAACTCACCGGCAAAGCCCGGAGGACAGACGCACTCGTAGTCTGCAACCAAGTCAATACACGTGGAATTATTGGAACAGTATCCATGGACGCATTCATCATCGTTGATTTCACAGTTCAATCCGCCAAAGCCTGATATGAGGAGTAAAATAGGACAAAAATCCAGCAGAAATTGTGGATGAATGTCAGTCGACGCCAATGTCATAAAGATTCAAATAAGCATTAAACTTATCTAATGAGGCGTTTATTGCTGAGTTTAGTATATACAGAAATGTTTAAACATGTGAATGACGTTATGTATGTTACACTGCACATATGCAAGGATACGCATGCCCGATTGGAGTTTTCCCAACGGTGATTAATTTCACGTTATCTCAGCAAATTTGAATTTGAAAAAATAAAAGGTTAAAGTCGTCAAGTGGAAGTGAAAGCTGCCAAATTTTGACATTTTAGTCCCCCATAAATAAATCCCACAGCATGGTCACGCTACAAAATGACTATCATTAACACTGTCACACGCCGCAGCTACAGGGAGGTCCATGACTAATGCTCGACTATCAGCACCGTCGGTGCAGGTCAAATTCTCATCATTTCTCAAACTGACCATGGAACCAATTTCCACCTCTCTCCAAGTCATAAAATTCGACAATTATGTTGACTTCATTAAAAATGCATAGCAGACTTCATCAGAGGTACGTCTCACAGGTAACGTAATAACTGAACCAAGAAATGATTGGTCTGAATCTGGTGCTTCTTATGCTAACGATATTACAGTGTGATGTAAAAATGTAAATGTGATGTGAAAAAATATGCAAACATTCATTAATGCAAAAAATGTGCAAAAAAAATCAAAAGATAAAGATAATGCATTATAAGAGCAAAAAATTCCAATGATAAAGATAAACTAATTTAAAAAAACATTAAATTACCAACCACTGTCATAAAAAAGGAAATTGTGTGTTCTGATGGGATTTAAAAACATTACATTTCGTTTAAACTGTTCTAATCAGCAAATATCTGTTTGATTGAAATTAAATTCAGATGAGGCATTTTTCCATCCAACCCCAATTTTGAATGAGAAACTCGAAAACCATAATTTTCACAATGCCTTTGCAATAAGCTATTGTTAAAAAAAAAAAAACGAAAAAATAAAAACAAAAATGAAGAAAAAAAAGCTTCCCAAGAGCTTTCCTAAGTGTTGAAATGGACTAAAAGCATGTCCAGGAGTTGTCTGAAAAGATCATCTTAACTTCAACTTCAGTTTTTGACCTTTATGTAAGACCTTTATTCGGTGAAATCAGTGATTTTCCATTGAGGAAATATTCTAAATGGCCAAAGTGGTTAAAATGAGGGAGGAAAGGAGACATCAAAAAGTCCACAATGGTACATGAAGTATGAATACAATACAAGCGCAGGATTTATTTTTATTTTGTATTTTTTTTCTTAAAGAGCCTCACAAACATAAATTACATCTTATTTAACCAACCATAGTCCGATGTACAGATCTACCATTTCATTTATTTTTTTTATTCTTCATCACACATTTTCATGAAGTCATGTTTTACACAGGGATGATTCTGTGCAGGTGCAAGGATCATAGTTGACATACACTGTCAACAAATGCAAATCTTGAGTTATTGAAATGTATTTTTTCATGACACAAATGATCGCTAGCTTATTAGTCACTGTCATACATGAACATATGTCATCATACATTCACATATGAGCTATTAAAAATATTGACAGATTAATGCACTGTTTAAAAAAAAAAAGGGAGGGGGGGTGTCGGAGCCAAAAGCACATAGCGACACTCTTGGATGGCTGAGGTTTATCAAGCAAAGTGTCAAATCCATCAGAAATATGATCATTTACATATGATGTAAAAAATTAGTTTATAGTAGATTAATTGATTACATTTCAGCGTCATCATTCATCATCACTAATAGCTGGCAACATTGAAAGTATCACATTTCCGTTCCATATATATATATATATATATATATATATATATGTTTTACAAGTTTCACTTTTCCTTGGGGGATTGAGGCATAATTCAATATTAGTACTGTATTTATATTGCTTTTCATTACATAAAGATAAACGTGAAAAAAAAAAAGGTAAAAAATTATGAAAGAATGAATATGTGGCTTTCATGTTTAGGCCAATGTTAATCTGGGATAGAATCATACAGCACTGCAACTTACCCAATAAACACAAGCAGTGATACGTGTTTGTGGCGTCCACACAAACGCCACCATTCTGACACGGCTCTGACTCACATTCATTGAAATCTATTTCACAGAATGACCCCCCAAAACCTGCAACAGATGTGGGGGAGAAAAAAAAAGAAAGAGATGTTGTTATTGGAATACCTCTCACCTCGCGTTATTCCACAGCCAATTAGGATCAGCATAAAAAGCCGGTTATCAAAGCGTGTATTGATTCAAAGGGCTTAGCGGGCACTTGCAGACTCAGCTCACTGGATCATTTAATCATGTTTAATAAGAGCCAATCATTGCCCCTCTGATTTATTACATTAAACAAGTTAAATCTAGTGATTTCAACGATCAAAGTCAATCTATACACAAAGGGAGCCACATGAAACAAATGCATGCATCGTTGCACTTGTGTAAACACAATCACACGGCACACTCATAGGAGCCATTAAAGAAATGAAAATTACACAAAGCTACACGGGCTCCATGTGGGATACACTTATGTTTATGAACTGTTTGTCATGTGTATGCATAATGTCTCATTATGAGTCAAATGCAGAAGAAAGGAAATAAAAAAGGTCTATTTTTTGTAGGAAACAGAAAAGGTATATTATTAACTGAAAGGCCTGGAAAAGCTTTGAATCAAACAAACCTCATGGTGAAAATATAATCCCTTTGAAAACTAAAACCTCAAAAGAAATCTGATCACTGAATATAACTAAATTAAAAAAATGAACACTGATGTGCAGCAGGACCGGCACACGATGTAAAATACTAGAAAAGTACAGGATGGAAGTGTGAGAAGTGAAGTATTTAGAGTCTGTGTTTAGGTAATAGGTTTTTCAGCACAATAATCTTAATCTGATTATCTGACCCCAACAGAAGCACGTCAACACAGACCACATCTTGCAGATTTGTCCTTGAACAGTGATGTGGAGAGAGCAGCTCACCGCAGGTTGCTTTCATTAACATAAGAAATCACTCACAATCTTTCACTTTGACATCTGTTGAGCGTAAAAGGCACCAGAGTAATGGAGTCACATTTATTAATTAAGTTACACAAACTCGTATGTGCATATTTGAACAAAGATAATGGAGCTACTGTGCAATAAGGCTGACTAAATTATGGTTAATGATGCTAAACCAACCTTTATGTACTGTAGATATACACTTAGTGATCAACTACTATTTACTATAAACACAGGATTCACATACTGTATATGACGCTGTAATTTGAACACCATTACACGGTGCAATAACATCACGGGTTAAAACCTCAAAGTTCTGGACATCATTAAGTTCCACCAGAAGTTGTTTGTGTCTCGGTGGAAACATTATTAGCAAATAATTTTTGATAATGCTATCTCTTTTTGAAGCATTAGTTGACCAGTTTGTCCCGTTTAGCACACAAGGACCTGCTGACTCATCAGGGTTCATCTGATAGCATGCATATTAAACAAGATTTTAAGGTTAATTCCATGACAGACCTTATATTTTATTTCTGCTAAAATGGTAAAAGTCTTCCGATCGGATCTCATTGAATTACATTGCTGGTTTAAACAACCTTAATATGAAATTATGAAATACATCTTTATTGTAGGTTTGTTGTACTCACTCAACTCATTTGTTTGCGTGAGACTCTTCTGATGATAACCAAACGCAGGCTGTTTCAAATAGTGACTGAGTCATGTTAACATTTGATATGATATGTCTAGAATAGCTCTATGAAAAATAGTATTCATCGGCAATAACCAGTTTATGTGAATGTCTACGTTTTCAGCTGGTATCAATTATATTCAGGGTTGTCACCAGGAATTTTTCACAGCATAGGGGAAATTGCGCTGGGACTCTCTGAGAGCTAAATTTAGTGAAGTAAAGCTAATGTTAGTTTTTTGAATCATTGTTCCAGCCTTATTTTAAAGCTAAAAGTTATTTGTTGAATTGGTCAAGGGTCATGATGAATGTAATTAGTTACTCTTGGTAACGCTTGGTATAGGTCCTCCACTAATAAATTATCACAGATACTGTATAGACAAGAAATAACATCTTATTCAAAAGACTGATTCCAAGACGCACTTGTCAAATTTAAATGAGGTACTATGTGGGACCTACAGTGACATTGGAGCACTCACTCACACGCGCGGAGGACGCGGGCACACACACACGGGCAGAGGACGCACAAAGTAGAGCTTTAATCAGGCCAAACAAAGAAGACACGGCCCGTACCTGTCCGACCAGAATGAAGCCGATGTCTCGCCCAAACACATTTCTACCTGTATTCACATCCATGCACGCGCATGTAGAATGATCAGATCCAACTTAGTTCGATATGTTTTCACGTATATAATTAATTCATGGTTCCTGATCAGTCGGAACATCCTTCATAAATGTTGCTACATACGTGAAGCTAGTTTGACTAGTTATTGCACAGTTAAGGACCAAATGCATTGCACTGGGGTTAAACAAACATTCATGAAAATGAATGCATTGCACAAAGTGAACAGAGATGCAGCATGTCTTCACTTTCCTTAAGACTAGTCCAGATAAGATGGTGCTAGATCAGTACATGTAGCGGCCTGTTCCATTGCCTCTTGTATTATTGTATGAATGCCTGACTGCAGCTGTAGTGATACTAAGTCACTACCAAGTGTACAAAACATTATCAAAAAGTATTTACCTAAAAACTAAGCAAGGTTATCATTTTTTGTAGAAATTAATAAACCACTTTTGTTTTGAGTGGTAGGAGCTCTTGGATCAACATTTCCTGAAGTTGTGGTATTTAGTTTCAATCTTCTCTTTGACCAAAATGTACCAACAGTGCAGTGCTTCATACTCTCATCGTGATCGAAAGGACTCCAAGAACGAGCTCCTTATAGTAAAACCACAGGAGCCCATTTATTTGTGATTTTACTGTAAAAGCAGGACATTAATGGCCAATAGAGCAGAGGGGAGGGGCTACACCTAGCATGGTGGGAAGGGAAACAAAGAGAAGCCAGAAGAAAAGATGAGAGAGTGAGAGAGAGACATGGAGCGAGACATATTAAGAAGCAGACAATGTGGTGTAAAGGTGAGGGAAGTGAGTGAATGAAGAGTTTGGTCATTCCAGAGCAGAGTGTACAGTAGACTGAGGTATCTTAACATTTCATATCACACTAGATCCACGAAAACCTGCACAAACAAAAGAGCAGTTTGTCTATCAGTGACGCTAACTATACTTTTAGTATTTTAACATATATTATTGTAGCACTCTTTTTGTATATTTTGTAAAAAATCTCAATAATGGATACGTTACAATGTATGCTTGAAATACATCGTTTTTATAGATAATTTGGTAACAACGTAGGTAACAAAAATTGCCGATTGGGAGCTGACTCTTTTTTTTAGTCAAGCTTAAATAGTTGGTTCTCCCATCACTAGTGAGCTCCTCCTATATTTGTCAAAGGGTCTTCCTCACCTTTTTCACAAGTGCAAGATACTCTGTTCCCATCCTTGGTCTCAGCACAAATTAATGTATGTTCGCTGCACATTCCAAAAGAGCAAAGATCGATGTCCACAGAGCAGTCTTTCCCTTTGAATCCTGAAAAGAATCAACACCAAGTTACAATACAGGATTAACGTGAAAAACAAAACACTTGTCTGAACTTCAACCAAAACTACACAATATTAACATACTGTATATGTTTCACAGGTTTTTTTATGAGTACAGGCACTTTTTTGAGGAAATGAACACGGGTATTGATTTTCCCCCCTTCCATTCCACCTGCTATGCAGTATGCTAATAGAGTAAATCATTGACAGAGACCTACCATACCAGACTGATCTATATCACATTCATCTACCCCATTAAATGCACATCTGTATGTCACTGATAGATTCCCATGTCAATAACTATTGTTGTAAATAAAGCACAGACAGATGGACCAACCAATACTCATTACAGCTGTTTGCAAAACTAATGGATTACTTTTTTTTCCTTTTCTCCAAGCTCAAGGAGTAAATGTGAATCAAGAACATAGAGACAAAGACTGCAAAAAAAATAGTTTAACCTTTCTACCTAGCTAACCTGTATTCAGACTAACTACTTTCTACCAGCACAGCTAGATGTTTGATGACCTTCCGACTACCCTTTTACCATCATAATACATATTGCCTTGACTAGTTAATGGACAGCTATTGCCTCCAACAGTGTTTCAGAAGTGTTTAATAACCAATTGTGCATGCAATTCACTCTGAGGTTAATGTTGCATGAAGGAATGTCATTTACAGTGTCACAATCTCCAAATGGGACTTCCAATTCTCCCTGACAGCTCTACTGCAGAGATATAAGGGCAGAAAGTGGAACTCACTGTTCTACATTGTATTTGTGAAATCAAGATATTTTGGACAATGATGTTGCGGCGTATGAGAATAGAAGGAGCAATGTAGCTTGCTTTGGTCATTTTGTCACCAAGCAGGTCATTTTCAAGGATTCAAGGAAACATCCATTGTCATTCATGACTCCTGGTGGTGCATGGACAGAACACAATTCTGTTGCACGAGTCCACTGTTAAGTCCTTAAAGAAATGGAATAAATAGAATAGAATAGAATAAAATAGAAAAAGCATTTCGCAGCTGCAGCAGAAAAGTGGAGTGCAAATGTGCAGGGGGTGTGGCTACAGAGCCCCACCCAAGTTCAACAGTCTCAGAGCTCCAGGAAAGAAGCTGATCCTGAGAATAGTAGTCCTGCTTTTGATGCTCTGCACCTTCTTTCTTCTGTGTGGCCTTCACCACTGTCTGCAGAGACGTCTCTGCCACAGAGCAGCTTCCATGCCACAAAGCAATGCGGGAGCACAGGATCGCACTCTACCTCACATCTGTAGTAGGAAGTAGCTGGAGAGCACTTCCACCAAAGCCCCTCCGATCTGCAGAGGAACAGGGGTGGTCTGCCCCTTCTAAAGTCCACCACCATCTCCTTGGTGTTATTTGTGCTGATGCAAAGATTTTTCTCTTTGCACCAACCCTCCAGGTGTTCCATCTGCTTTCTGTAGCAGGACTCATCATTGTTGGTGATACATCTGAGCACTATGGTGTCATCTGCAAACTTCGCAATATGAACAAGAGGGGGCTCCGCTCACAGCCAGTGTTGAGAATGATGGGAGAGGAGGAGACGCCGCAGATCTGGTAGAAAGGTCCAGGACCTAGTTAAAGAGGGGGGAGCTCAGTCTGAATGTAGACAGTTTATGGATCAATGTCTCTGGTATTATGATGTTAAATGCAGGTGTGAAGTCTACTGAGAGTTGCTCTTTAGGTAGGGTGACCAGTTTTTTAAAATTCAAAACCACGACAGTAATTTAATCAAAAAAGATGACAGATTTTCAAAAGAAACTATTTGCATATGCTTTTATTTGTAATGAAAAGAGGTCTATCTTTTCCTTTTTGATGAAACGTATTATTGCAATGGCTGAACCAAATGTAAAGTGGTCATCAGTAAAAAAAAAAATAAATAAATAAAATATATATATATATATATATATATATATATATATATATATATATATATATATATATATAAGTTAACATGAAAATGTTTTAATAATAATAATAAAAAAAAAACAAACTTGTTTTTCTATTTGGCATGTTAAAGGAGAAAGCATGAGAGGAAACAAACGGGTAATGTTGTCAATGACATCAACCAATTCGCATGTTGTTGCAAACACGTGGAATACTTGTGAGCTTTTTAATTGATTTATTTTGCAAGTGCTACTGTGGCAACTGTTGTGATTGACTGCTCACAGTCCACAGAGATCACGTTTTCAAACTAAAATGCACTTTCAGGGTCTTTTCTCTCAGATGTCCTTTCCTTAATAAACGGGACAAACAGGACTGAGTTTGTGAAAAACTGGACTGGACTGTCCCGGGTAAATCTGGACGCCTGGTCGCTCTATCTTCAGGTGTGTGAGTGTGGGTGTGAATCCACAGAAAAAATGTTGTTCTCTGTGGATCAGATCCTCCGGTTACCATTCTAATCAACAATGACATTGGTGTTGTCTTTGATGCGGGCCGTGGCCAGTCCCTCAAAGCACTTCATGACTATAGGGATTGGGGCCACATGTCCATAGACATTCAGGTTTTTCAATGTGGAGCTTTTGGGGACAGGAATGACGGTGGCAGTCTTCAAGCAGGTGGGGAGTGTTGTCTGTATGATGGAGGTGTTGAAAATATGACTGGTTGGGAGCGTGTATGGAATGACGTACTGAATCTGTATCCTTATTTACATTTATGATTCATTATTGATTGATAAGATGTTTGACTGATTACTAAGCTAGGAGAAAACCAATTTATTTCAAGGCCATTGTAATCACAACTGTCATTACTGGCAAATTACTAAGAAAAGTCAGGCAGCAAGAGTAAAAGAGCTTAGCTACATCTTGGGGTTGATTCCATGCAGTGAATTTTCTGTGCCAAATTTGCAAGGCTTTTCTTTGGGTTTTCCTTGAATCCCACAGTTTTCCACAGCCAAGAAGTTAACTGGTGTGTATAAACTGTGATTACGAAGAAAATGTAAATATGTGTGGAAATATTTGCGCTCGTGTGTGTGAGAGTGATTGTCTTTGGATGTAGACTCTTTAAAATCTGGCGGCTTTCCACAGAGCACACAGTAGTTTTCCTGGTCTTGGAGAAGGATAGTCTCCAAAGCCCAAAGGTAGTTGTAACTATTTATATTAAACGCACAACTGACCGTACATACCACCTGCTTAATGTTTGTTAACCGACCTTTTAGAGCACAAACTCAAGGCTCGTGGGCTAAATACAGTCCACAATAGCATCCAATTTGATCCACTTGCAGATAAACATCAAAGCAATTTTTTTTTTTTTTTTTTATCAAGGATGTAAACCCATTATTACCACATTCTGCACTACGTTGCTGTTATTATATGTGAATGAGTACTTATGCATGAAAAAAGATATACTTAAAAAAAATAAATAAATAAAAAAAAAAAAACACTTACCACATCCCAGAAATATAATAGTTGCCATGATGGGGAAAAAGAAAATGCAGACCTTGCTCTTGACACACAACATGTGCATCAGTGGGCATTATGTGATTTAGAGGTTACTAAACTAGAAATGTGTACATTTTAACTGTAATCTAATAGTGGATCTGCATACAAAAAACAGACAAGATTGAGTCATCAGGGTTGTCATCGTTGTCCATATTTTCCAATGTGTGTTTTGACTCACACTAACTGTGATGGACCATTTATCTAATTTAATTTTTGAAACGATAAAATGATCAAATCCCCCCCCTGTCTATAAATCTGTCAGTGATATTAAAGTTCTAATGGAAGCTTTAGTCACACATTGGTGTTCTGGTTTCCCCCCAAATCAAATCAAAGCTCAAACTAAAGCAGAAAAAGCCTTAATAGATTATTAAGAGGGTTTTCTGTTTGTCTCACTGTCTTTGTCCATCACGTCATAAAACCACAGAGTGCAACAGGTGCTGTGGATGATTCAGGCTGGAAAAAGGTTCCCTTTAACTTTATTTACAGTTCTCCATGGGAAAACCTAAGGAAATATAGAGACTTTCTATATATAGTATTAATCAACTGTTACATCAAGAAAATTACTATTTCCATAACATTTGTTTTGACCACCATTGTAAACACTTGGTTTATTGACATTGTCGGAAACGTTTTGCACATTGCATTGTGGGATGTGGAGTCCCTTGGACGGATGCATAGACGTGTTTTTACTTCTTTCTTATCATGATTTCTTGAGTTTCTTTGCCAGACAAGGAGGACAGAGATCCTCTTGACACCATTTTTGTTCTAGTTTGTTCCGGGTATTCCCCGTGATGTCACCTCACTCCATGAGACATTCAATTTTGGCCGTATTTGGATCTTTTCGTGTAAGCCACCAAAATAAAACATTGTTTTGCCGTAACTCACCAGAAATGTTTTTGGAAGTTTGTGAGGGCAAAGAATGAAGTAATATGCTACGTTCTATGCGAAAGTACATTTCTATTCTAAAGTAAGCAAGGATAGACTAACATATATTATGATCATAACCTACAGCCATGCTTCTCAAAGTAGGTGGTGCACCCCCCGGTGGGAAATGGAGGTATGACAGGTGGTGCGCGACAAACAGGAGGACATTTTCAATTTCATGCCAATCTTCTTAAATGCCTTTCTTCATTGACAATAAAGATCATGAACACTAAACAAAACACCTACACACAAATAAAGTGATAATGGGAAGCCTACAAATGTAGCAGATATTAAAAGAGTAATAAATTATTAGACTGTATTAAATATGAGACCGGGAACAAAATGTAACTTGAAACTAAAGTGCAAATTAATGACTTATGTCAGCATGTCCTTCACAGGGAGCGGAACAATGAACAAACTTTCAATAGTTGACTTAAAAATGAATTTCCTTTTTTGTTTTTTGAAGCTTTTTGGCAAAGATTGCAAGCAAAGTTTCTTTATTTCCTGCATTTTGAATACTGCACTTTTGCATTAGTTTCTGAGTTTTGATCTATTTATGAAATATGATGTTATGTAATTCAATACATTTGAAAATGTGTTATTTATCAGGATTATTTGGGGGGCAATGGGTGCAGGTGGGGCTTGAAAATTCACCTTTGTTCAAACCAAAAAAATTTTGAGAACCATTGACCTACAGGATAATAATTTCAAATGAGCTAGTATTATCTAAGATAATTTGAGATGAGATTGATTTTTAATGCCCTCTTTTAACAATAAATAATTGGGTACCTTGCTGGTGGGTACAATGACTTGTGCAATCATGTTGTGATTAACTTTTTTTTTTTTATTACTGGAGGGAATAGTAAAATGCACACCTCCCTTTGTTTATGTGCTGATTAGCGATCTTTCCTGAAACGTGTATTAAATAAACCTCATAATGCCAAGCATAAGCTTATCAAACTAACTGTATGTGTATTTGATCAAAGGACAAACTGACAAATACAAGCTGAAGGACAGCATTTACTGCAAGTAATATTTGCATTTCTTAGCGATTAACAAGATTTGTCATCCTTTTCAGCTGTCGAAACTACATTAAGAAAAAAAAAAGCCTGTTCTTTATGTACATCGAGGTACAGTATTGGAAAAACTAATGGGATGATATTTTTGTAAACATGTTCAATAATATATAAGTAGACTGTACTCACCAAAGGGACAGTGACAAATGAAGTCATTTATCAGATCTATACATGAGCCTTCATTCAGACACGGCTGCGACCAGCAGTCATTTACATTCTCAGAGCAGCTTCTTCCTACAAGGCAATATGGAAAAAAAAACATTGTTTATTAATGCAGTTCTTACAGCCTTTTTCACTATGGAAATGTTGCGTTTATCACAAGATTGCTCCAATATATGAAGAACAACACGTTTGTTAGCCCAAGAATAACCATTCCAACATACACTGAACAAATTTACGTTTATTGTTTATACCTCCAATAACCGCGCTTTGGTTATTGAGGGCATTTTATCTCACAGGACGTCTGATTAAATTGGAATTTACATGACCAAAATAGGGATTGAATGATTATGTGTACAGCACGTTGCGGTGTGCATGTATGTCTAAATGGTGCAAGCTTAGATTGAGAGTCCTCAGGGCAAGTGTTAGATGTGGAATTGATTGAAGATTTTACTGACAAATTTAAAGCTCTGCTGGGTTTGGCCTCTGGCAATAACTCAGGCCTCTGAGTTTCCTATGAGCCATGGAGAAGTAACAGCCTTAGAACCTCAGGCATGGCTATTCTATCCACAGTGCTTTCTGCTCAGGAGGTAATTGTGCTTTAACCATCATGGCTCAATATATTTAAAAACTTGAATAATTTAAGATACCCATATAATGCACAATGCTGCTGACTGCACTTTTAAACCAAACATAATCTATCAGACATATATACTCAAGCTTCTACATCTGCTACAATACTGCACCATTCATAAACCTTAATTGTCCTCTAATACTAAAATAAGTAATACAATTTATAATTCATAAAAAACTCTTAGCTAGAAGACGGGATAATGAATTCCAGGAACTTCTGAGCAGTGTTAAGTATATTTTGAAGTGAGTATTCCATATTCACATTGCACATAGTTTATTGGCAAACAAACTTAAAACCCAATTTGCAATCATCCAAGTGACAAATGACATATTATAAAGAAAAAAGCAAGGGATATAATCGAAGCACATCATCAAAACTTACGCTAAAATTGTCTTTAACCTGATGTTTAAAAGTGTAGACATCTACAGTAGTTTGTCTTTCTGGTTTATGCATGTGCTGATTGTCTGTGTACAGTATGCTCCATTTATAACAGTTTCCACACAGTCTTAAAACAAAAGCACTCAGAACGCAAATCTCCGCCAAGTGCCAAATATCATTCATGCCATATATTAGCAGTTATCCGGATCAGTAAACCTCATCATGGTACCATCAGCATTCACACTTTAAAGGCTTAAGAGCAATTGATAATCAAGCAGTCGGTGCAAAGTATGGGCACTCCAGTTTTTTCAAAAAATCTCAATGAAAAATGCAAAATTGGGATTCAATCCAGATGAAACTCTGTGGGGTTAATAATGAACCAATTTGACATGAATGAGTCATTTTTTTACAACAATTGGTCAATTAAGAACAGGGATCTGGATTTTTGAAATTTCACCAATAATGAAAGAATCAGTATATTGGATTTGGTTTCCCTCCAAAATTGAATGGAATGTTCCATGGCGTAAGGTTTATCTTTGGTTGAAATGTAGTCAAAATCTATTTCGTACTTTTGACGCTAACAGACAAATCAAAAAACGCCATTGAGAATATGACCTCAGTGGAGAAGATAACAAGTTTGTTTGGTTAATTGGCCAGAGGGAAAAAAATACTCCCTTCGCTACTTTTTTCAAGATAAATAGGTATACAAGATGACCACTAAATACACGATTTAACACAGTGGTGGGCTGTCAAGGCAAGCAAGGCCTTCACTGCTGGCCTAAATATCATCAGAATATAAATTTAATTTTGATATATTTTTCCACAAATATGTATTAAATAATTTCTCATAGTTATACTCTTCATTTGCTAGCTTCTTTATAAAAGATATAGATAAGCTATATAAGGATATCTTATATCTTATATCTTATCTCTTGGTTGTGCTGCTTCGAGCCTCAGGTTGAGATTTGGAGGGCTGGCCTTTATGTTCGAGCTTTTATCCAATCATATTCAGCCATCATCATGTGGTGCCAGGGTCTAAAATCTGCCCTCAGGCCTTCAGAATCCACAGTGCTGGCACCTATAGCTTAAAGTGAATGGAAATGAAACTCTGGCGTTAACCAATCAGCTTTCGAGTTGGCTATTGTACACCTGACCTGCTGTAACACCACTGTAACACTATGCAGTATGTGCACATCTTTTGATTGGATACCGTCAGCCTGTGTACATAGTGTGGCATCATAGGGTGGACTCTACTTGGGCTGCCTGTTTATGATATGCAATAACTCCACAATAAGAGCTGGGATTGGGCCGTGCCTGGTATCAGTGGATAGGTCTGGTCCCCCCTCGCCCGAAAATGTCTGAGTCCAGGGTTGGGGTCAATTCCATTATTAAAATTACTTCTTCAATTATCCATGTTCAATTACAACTCAATTATGGTCACGTTGACTGACATTTTATCCAATTATAATTAAAATTACAATTATTGTTTTCCCCTGAAAGTCAATTACAATTAGGTTTTCAACTGCAATAGTTCAATTACAATTCAATACAATTACGAAACCTTTAATAAATAACCCCATAAAACCACACTAAAAACTAAGAATCATCTAATTTTGTTTCTCAAATCTAGTTTACCTTGTTAGCGTCGTTGTTCCATCAGTAAACCCCTCGATTTCAAATCTTTTTTATTTTTTTTTAATGATAAAATGATCCTCAAGAGAACTGACTGGTAGACTTGATATGAAACACATTTTAATTGTTAACTACGTACAGTATGGGTAAGCCATAGAACTGTAACATAGTTCCTCACTTTTGCAATTAATTAACATTGTAAATGTCAATTACGATTATAAGGGCAACACGTTTTTTCAATTGCAATTATAATCATGTCATAATTGTGTGTTTTTTTTTTTCTTCTCTTGTCTGCACATGCTGTCAAAGGTCAACACTACAAGAAGTGCAATTATTATGAGACAGCAATGCATGTTTTGGTATTGCAATAAAATAAATTGATTTATTTTATTGCTTAATTGTGACCATCACCAGCCCTCCCTAAGGAAGGGTACGAAATCTTTTATTATAGGGAGGATATAAAAAGGGAGCGCAGTGTATTATGTCATAATTGTAATTAATTATCAATTACACGATAATTGATCCAAACCCTAGTAGAGTCTGACTTGAGCCCGATGGAGACAGAACGCACTCTTTTTATGGACAGTATAAAACCTTCTAAAATTGACTTTCCATGTCAGTTTTTCATTAATTGGGGCTGACTGGTGTAGGACCTCGCTAAAGGCCCAGCTATGAAATGCATGGCCTGCTTTAACATGTTAAATCAAATCTCCATTCTTATCTATAAAGCTTACAAATATCCTTTGAAGACTTTTATTTCACTTTTTCAGCCTAAAGTTTCAAACAGCAAATATAATTCTAAATCTTGCTGTTGCTCTTGTATTTCCAGAAATTGGCTTTGTATCAAATGGTGTCATACCTTCGAACCCTGGGGGACAGTGGCACCAATAATCACGGATCAGGTCCACACAGGTAGCACCACTTGAGCAGGGGAAGCTTTCGCACTCATTTGTTTCCACTTCACAGAGCAGCCCTTCAAACCCAAGCATGCAGCGGCAGGTGAAGTTATACTCCTGGTCCAGACAAACACTGTGTTCAGAGCAGCCATGGCCGACGCAGTAATCAATGTCCTCTTCACAATAGACACCTGTGTATCCTCTGGGACAGAGGCAGCTAGAAACAGATTAAAGGGAATTCTTTAATATTGCACAGAGTGAGAAATTTCTCTCAGCCCAGAAGGAAGAGAGCAGTAAATGTCACAGTTTTTACAATCATTGACATTCTTGTGCCAGAATGGCTTGAGGACAAGCAAGATTTCACTCACCTATAGCCATCAATCTCATCCACACAAGTGGCTCCGTGCTGACACCAATGCTGAATGCAATCATTGACATTTATGCGACAGTTCTGACCAGACCAACCAGGTGTACAGAAGCAGGTGTAGCTACTGGCATTGTTCAATAAGCAGCGGCCTCCGTTGGCACATGGCTGGTGATGGAACACACCGAGAGATACATATGTCATAAAATCATGCATGTTGCCTTTTTTCATTGGAAATGTAATCCACAATAAACATTTAATTACATTTTTTGCTTACAACAAGTCAAAAATATGGATGACACCAAAAATACCAACACTGAATATTTGGACATACAAAATAAAATCACCTTTTCAATATAATTCAAAATGGGAAATATGGCTAAAATACGTATTACAAATAAGACCCAATTTTGTCAAAATACATAGTTTGTAGTATCTTAAAGTGGATATAATGTTTAATTGTATTCAGACATTAATTTTTTATATGTAATTAACCTGTCAAAATGATTTTTATTCATTTACATAGTTTTCTGCTCATTCTCTCGGTATCTAAACAAGTTACCTGTACATGCCTGTTTTTCTATTTAATGTATGAAAGAAAAGGAAGAAAAAGAGAAAATATAATGTTACAAACGCCTTGGGTTGAAGACGGCATTTTCCCATTGTTGTTTTGTTTCCTTGTTTGACGTTAAAATGGAAAGGAAAAAAAAAATATGATTGATGTCAAATGTGTTTCCTAGATAAAAACTGAAAGA
The DNA here is from genome assembly GCF_900634775.1 of Gouania willdenowi. Lineage (NCBI taxonomy): Eukaryota > Metazoa > Chordata > Actinopteri > Blenniiformes > Gobiesocidae > Gouania > Gouania willdenowi. The sequence continues at coordinate 18,789,706 of NC_041058.1, read as the reverse complement.
ACCAAACTTGTGTCTGAATTGTCTTAAGGGTTTAGAACAATATTTAAGTTTATTTTGGATAAAAATGAGTTGCACCAACATATTTAAGATATGTTAGTTTGAGATGGGCAAATGGAAATCAATTCAACTTATTTAAAGTATTTATCTTTTCTTGGCTAAATGTCATAAAATTGTGTTGGACTTTTTGTAAAACATTATTTGCATAGAATGTACTTTGTTTGAATTGGAGCTACATATATACAATGTGTGGAAAAACTATAGGTTATTTGCATAACCCCGGTTATGCGAATAACCTATAGTGAGTGATATGAGTGAGATGTCTCACTATGGGATATATGCCATATCTCAGAAGCCCAATCTCATTACACCAATCCTGATTGGCTGGTGAAATGTATTTTGAAATGTATTTTCCCCCTCCTACTATAAGTAGAGGGGGCGGAGAATCTAGCGCCATTCAAATATGCAGACCTCTTCGCACTCACCCAACAAGAAGGGCTGTCATCTCACTCATAAAACTCAGAGAGCCAGGGTTATGCAAATAACCTATAGTTCTCTTTCATAACATTTGTTTCAATGTCTCACTATGGGACATCGTAGCTCCCGTATTACATACAAGCTTATCACGTGTTACACCAGCCCGCAGGGCAAGCACTGTTCCAAATAGGACAGGAGCACCGCCCGTGCCATGCACAAAGCGGAGACATCCAGCCAATAAAACCAGACAAAAGTGAGGGGCGAGGACCAACTCACCGCAGCACAAATATCTTGAACAGACACTACCCTGAACCAAGGCCCAGTCGAATGTGCACGCAAGCCAACAGGCAGCTGCATACCCTGACTCGTATAAGGAAATTGCTTCCACCATCCGTTGCTTCGTAACAGGCATCCCTTTATGGGGCGGAGCCCAGGAAACGAAGAGCTGATCGCTTCTCCTGAAGCTCCAGCTGTCACGTCCATAAAGGCGTGCACCGCGTGTACTGGACAAAACAAATGAGGCCGCTGCTCACCCTGTGAGGCAGAAAAGGCTGTCAAGTCAATAGGAGAACATGAGCACAACACTTTTGGCACAAAGGTCGGGTTGGGCTTCAGCATCATCTTTACATCGCCCGGGAAGAACTGAGCGCATGATGAGTACACTGATGTGCGCGGATTTCACCGACACACTTAGCTTACGCTAAAGCCAGTAACAACACTGTCTTCAGGGACAAAAACTTCAGGTTTGCTCGTCCTATCGAGTCAAAAGGAGGACGTTCAAGTCTCACCAGAACCACAGCCGAATCCCACGGTGGTACCAGTGGCCTGGACACAGGGAGGAGTCTGTGTGCTCCTTTCATAAAACAAACGATCAGCGGATGCTGACTCGCAGTTCTGTCCCCAAAGCCCATGTGACAGTCAGCAACAGCTGTCAGATACACTTTCACCATGGAGAAGGCTTTCTGTTTGTCAATCAGCTCCTGCAGAAATGACAATCACTCCTACAGAACACTGAAAGGGGGCGTGTCTCGTCCGGTGACACCAGCCCTCAAACACCATCCAGAGACCTAGTGGAGGAAGCCCGAGCCCTCCGCCTGAAACAGCAGGTCCCTACGCAAGGGGAGTTGCCAGGGGCGAGCGTGCAGCAGGTGGTAAATCTCCGCCAGCCAGTGCATGGCAGACCAATGCGGAGCCACCAGGATCAGAGTGTGGCAATGCTTCCTCACCCTGGAGAGGGTGGGGGGCAGCAAGGCTAACGGGGGAAAGGCAAAGGGCAGCACGTGCGTAAAACCCGAGGGGAGCACCCATGTTGTGAAGAGAATAAAACAGTGCGCTAGGTTTGGGCGGTAATATGGTAATACCCTTTACTGCGGGGTCATAAAAATAGCAACGTATCAGTTTCAGTACCGTCATTTAAAAAAAAAAAAATGCAATTCACTTCCCAGTGACTGCGCAGGGTAAGACATTGAAACAAATGTTGTGAAAAATAACTTCCTACCATTGAATTGTGTTCAAATGATAGCTTTTTTTTTGAGTGATGGGGGATAATCTGTGTATAAAGCTGTATGTAATACATGTCTGCAACAACTCATTTTTTAATTAATTCCATTTTTGAAAAAAATAAATCATGCATGTTGCAAGATGTGCACAAATGAAATCTGGATTTTGCATAAATATTATTTTAAAGCAATAATATAGCTGCCAAAGTACAATAAATTACAACCACATGACACACCAATGGATACCGATAAATCTAGGGTTCACTCAGTTTTCCACACGGCATCTACAACATGTCCTACTTGACATGCTCAATGTTCATTAAGGGTCTCCCAAGAGCACTTTGTAACAAAAAAGATATGTTTGCTTGGTGCTTCATGTGTATGTACTATACTGTATAGTGGAGGGGAAAGAAAAAGGCAAAGGTATTGTGGAGAGGTGGATAATGCAAACATTATGGGAAATACATACGAAGGCCAACAAGAGGGCTGCTCCACAGTGAGAGATCAGCTTCATTTATCATCTGAAGTAGCTCTTCTGTTTAGGTTCAGTTTTCAAAATGCAGGGAGTGAATTCATTCGCAAGGAAAGGAGAACCGGCGGTGGAAAATATCGACATTAGAGATCTTCACCAGCACTTATCGATCATTGTGCAAGAAAGGCCTTTCAAAGTCATGCAAATGATCTCGATCAGTCAATGTCATCTAACCATTAAGGCTACTTAAATGATAAAATATGTACAGCCACATTAAAAACATACTATACATAGTAAATACTAAAGCACACAGAAGACAATGCACACACATTTGTAACAAAGATCCCTAATTTATGCATGTTTTCTTATGTCTTGCCTCTTCAAAACCTTTTGCAGCTAGAAAAAATGCTGAATATTGTATTCATGGGTTATTGCATTTTCTGTTCTGTGGGGCCTGATCCTGCATAACAAAGGATGATCCCACATGTGTTACTGAATGAATCTCCTTCTGTTCATGAAAATTAACATGACTTCTGATTTTTCTTTGTGACTAATAAGAAATACAATCTACTTTTAATACATGCATTTAATCTTTGAATATTTTTGCTTTAGTTTTTTGCTTCTGTGAACATTCAATGTTTTATCATTATACTATTGAATGAACACAAATTAGTATGAACAGGCTGACAAATATTACCCACTTTAACGCCTCCTGGACAGGGTGCACGGCAGGTGTACTGAAGACCATCAGGGAGGTCCAAGCATTCAGTGCCAGGTGGACACGTGTTGTTGGGCAAAACACAGGCATCTAAGTCCACTTCACAATTTTTTCCTTGAAAACCTTGAAAAATAAAAAATCAATGTTCAATCTAAATGAAGCGTAATAGTTAACAAGTCAAGTGAAAATAGTAAAAGAAGAGCACAGATCCATTAATGGTTTGTGAGTAGTTTTGGCAGCAGGTCGGTTCACAAACTGGTATTTGACACATCGGCTCCAGACGAACACTGGATCATAGGATATAAAATGATGATTCTGTAGTAGATTACCAGTAACAGAAAATCATACCAGATCAAGGAGTTTAAATAAGGATTTTATCCAGTGACGTGCTGTCAGGGTAGGTAAGGTAGGTAGTGCTTACCCAAGGGTGAATTGATATTTTGATTATTTGTTTTAATTATAATATAATTATAAATTATTTATTTTTCCAATTTCTGATAGCCTACAGTACCTATAAGTTAGAAAGTGTCAGCATTTTATGCGTTTCAAAGACCAAATGACTAAACAGCGCTATTTCCTGGTCCAAAGTCTCACTACGCTGTATGGCAGGAGGAGGCCACACCCTCTTCCAAAAGCACACGTTGCTGCTCTGCCTCTGTTCCCATAGGGTGTTTTTATGTGTTTGCGCATGCGCAGTCAATTCCCAAGATGAAAACCATTTACGTAAATAGGCAGCTCTATACGCTGCCTTTGGACGTAACCGTGCTATGCTAAATGCTATACGTAAGTTCACAGTGCATTAGTGAATTGATCTTGCATGGCTGCTACGTTCTCTAGCTAGTGGGCGGGATAACACTACAGGAAGGATGACAGCGCTAGAGACGATAAAAACTTTCTTTTGAGGAAAAACAACAGCTTTTAAAAGATGGGAGACCAACACCTGAGCTACCAGACCTTCAGCAAAGGTAAGGTCAGAAAATGTTTCATTAATCAGGAGCAAGTAGGGGAAGGGAAAGTAGTCCCAGTGTATTTGGATTCTACTCATGTCTTACATGACTTTGTTTAGTGCTTCCAGTTGGTCCAGCAGTCAGTGGACTACATGGCAGACTTGCTTCCCACTGAGAAGATCAGGCAGATGAGGCGTATGAGCTGGAGAGGCTTAGGTTTACTGAGATTACAGATGAGATTTAGCAGAAAAACTAGATAGTCTGTGTGCGCCCGGTGGAATTTTGTTAGCATAGATCCATGGCCACATCTCCCCGTTTACTCAGGGAGTGGAAGATTCATGATCGGGGCTTATGACAGAAAGCAAAGGCAGTTGTAGAGGCAGCTGAAATGAGAAACTGAGAGATTTGCTTGAAAAAGAAAAGGCAGCTGCTTTTGGACATTCATTCCATGTTTAAAATAGGAGATACAGCAAACATCATTGTTAAGTCAGTGGTCAAACAATGCGTTCTAGGGCTCTATAATCATCCTACATGTTGGAGAGATTTTTAGCTTAGCAACAATCTCAGCCTTTTTGATTTACTTTTGATGTATAAATCAAATGTTAGTGTGGCCAATATGAATGAATATCTCACTGTGGATGTACACAGTCCCGGTTTGGTGCTCTGAGCAGGTAATGGTGCTGTACGATAACTACTGAGCCCTCTGGGGTGTAATGGCATTAATTCAACTTGACATGTGTGATAGGAGGGTCCAACTCCAAAAAGCCCATTCTCATAACCCACAACGTACATCACAGTTGGTCTTTGAAGGACAAAACACACCAAGGTAACACTAGGAATGGGAATCGAAAACCGGTGCTTTCTGAGAACCAGTTTTCACACCAAATATGTGATGACGTCACCCGCAAGCAGCGTGTTGTTTAAACCATAGACTGGTGGCTCCGTATTTAGGAGTCAGTGATGATTTGATTAGTTTTTTGGCAGTTTAGACAGTGTTTTGGGTGGTTTAGGCAGTGTTTGAACGGCCAGGACAGGTGGGGGCGGGCGGTGCACCTGATGAGCAGTCCACCAGGAAACATTTCCTCTTAAAAAAAAATGTTCCGGTGACAGCGTTTCATGCCGATTCTGCATTCAAACAGTGAATTCCGTTTTCATTGGTCGATTCCGTGATTCTGTCCTTGATTCCGCTTAAGTGGATTTTATAGGGCCCTACATACTGTAGTTCAGAGTGGATCAAGACGTCCAACTGTATAGAAGCCTTCCTCCCATCCCAACCAAAGACAACGTCACCCTTTGGTGGTTAATGAAGAGGGACACTCCCAATGATGTAAGCTTTAGCTGAGAAATATCTCTGTGTCCAAGAATCCACAACACCATCTGAAGGGGTGTTCTCCACAGCTGGAGACACCCTAAGTCCAGAACAATCTAGTATCCTTCCTGAGAAGGCAAGTATGCTATTTTTCTGCACAAAAATTGTTAATCTACCACAGTTGATAAGTGCAGCTGTACTTCTGGTTGATATGTTATTTATTTTACAGAATAATTATTTGTTTTATGTCTGAATTAGTTTTGGATCAAGTTGTGCAAGTTCAAAAGGAGCACTGTAAATATTCTCAAGTGTTTGTATCCAAAGTGTCATATATTTTATATAATATTATCCAGTGAAAACAATCTATACCTGCTTTACCTGGTAGATTAAAAGAAAGCTGATATCCCTGCAGGAAATTAAGAGACAAAGAAAAGATAATAGAGTTAAAGCTAGCAAATCCATTTGTATTATTTAATTCCCTCACCCAATGAGAATCGATAAGAGAATCGGTAAAAAGTCAAATCAATAAACAGCATTGATAATGGAATCAGAATTGCTAAATTCATATTAATTCCCATCCCTAGGTAACACGTTAACTGATGCCAATTGTTGTTCCGTTCAAGACATAATGGTGAAAAGTGAATCAGTACCAATTATTGACATGACAAGAGCCGCCAGTGTAAGGTTCTTATGTTGGCAAATTACTTTATATGTATGAAAATATTTGATGAAGTGTGATGAATGCAAGTGTCGTTTCCATCGTAATCACATTTGGCAACAATCTTCATTGTCATCATTGCATAGGTCATTGATATTCTGAAGATCTGGCCTCCAAGCTTGCTCTATGCTGTTATATTTTCTATTTATGTCAGCAGAGGTCCCCTCTAGTACCCGGCAGAGAAATTTTAAAGGCACGCCAGCTAAGTGAACTGGAAACTCTGAAATCCCTTGTCTTAGGTCTAAAATTGACTGACAGGCATCCTTTGCAAGGTGAACTGCACTGACTGGAAACTGGTTTGTAACTGCACAGTGTAAGTGGCAATAATTAAGAAAGCAAAACTGTTGCAAAGGGAAGCTGTAGCGCTGCCAATAAATGTCTTCCAGACAAGATTTGTTTTCAGCTAGGTATATAATCAATTAGGAAAAAAAATTGATCAGCTGCTATGGACAAATTCTTTGGTGTTGAATTTCTCGGAAAAAAACCCCAGAAAGACTTCTGTAACAGACATTTACAAAGACAAAAATAAAAACCTGCTAACGACACAATTTAGTCGGAGAGGGGCGAGGATTATTTTATTTTCCAACAACCCCTGAAAGAACACAAAGAATAGGAAATGACTTGATAAACAAGGCTTCAAGCTACCATTCAGTGGCAATAGAGAGACCTTGGACTCTTAAGGACTGACACAGTTCATCATTTGATGAAAAAGCCACGCTCTCCTAATGTGCTTTCACCAGCTGCTAAAACCATCAATAACATGCTATTGCTCTATGAAGTTCATTGTAATCAATTTCCAGATGAGTCTAGCATTAGCCAAGGACACGTTTCAAATTGCAGGGCAACATGTGGACATGTTTCCCTGCATGTTTCTCGGCTTTTCATCCTGTGTTTCTGTTGACTAGTTATCAAACTGAAAGAAAAAAAATAATAATGCACAGTTATTTGCATAGGTACAAGCCATTACTTAAAAACTTTCTTTATGAAAAAATAATATGAATGTAGCTATAAACCATCTCCCTCAGGTAAAACATGTCCAAGTGTCGGTATTCTGCTGGCAAAACAGATTTTCTTAAATTTTTTTAAGCCTGTCCCTGAATTGGCTAAAGGGGAATTCTTGTAAGAGTGCAGACAAGTTTGTAAAAGGTTATTCACTGATGCCAACTGTCATAGTTGTCACCAGTAATCGCGTAATGTTGTGTCCAACATACCTGTAGGACACTGGCAGCTGTAGCCTCCCAGCAAGTTGGAACATGTGGCATTGTGCTGACAGGGGCCGGAATCACACTCCTTGATCTCACTGTCACACTGTGCTCCTGAAACACACGTTTGAAAGTGGGAAAATTAGTAGCAGATGTGAACTGTTGGAATAATACCTCAAACAAAATATGAGACATATCTCACAGTTCTGTGTGCACTAGTCTCCACCATTTCAAACCGTATGAAGTATGTAAATGCTACTATCTTATTTTTAAGATTACATTGATACATTTGGTAACACTACAATAAGGGTCTCTTAATTAACATTAGTTAAGGCATTATTAAACACGAATTAACATTTTGATAATGATGTAATAATCATTATAATGCAATTACTAACATGAACTAACCCTAACCATTTATTACTATAATGGTAAAATGTAATGTCCCTCATAATCATTTACTTAGTGTGTATTTATAGTGTGTGTCAATGTTCATCACCCTAACTCTTACCTAACCCTATGTAAGGTATTGTGTACCAGTAGGAATCTGATAAACAAACTTTAATAAATGTATAGGAGTTTCTTATAAGCATTACTAAACCATAGTTAACCATCAGTTAAGCCTTTCTAGACCCTTGTTGTAAAGTGTAACACAATAACACATGTATCCCTTTGGTAACACGTTACAAATGCTTAACTGTCTCATAAGCATTACTTAACATAGTAAATTAAGGGACCCTTATTGTAAAGTGTTACCATACATTTGTATTAACGGAAATAATAATGCCAAAAAACAAACAATTATGTATGTATTTATGTATGTTTTTCATTGTTTAATAAGAACCATATAATGTAAACTAGAGGAGCTCCAACCATGGCTTTTAAAGCTTATCACCTTATTACCAATGAAACGATGAAATAAAAATGAGGCAACTTTTTCAGACATGGAGTGAAATTGCCAACGTGAGGACACCATTTTAACCGTGTGTATGAAACACACATGAGATTTGTTACGTCAACTATTTGGCCAATATGTAATCTGCTTTAATGAGAAATCTGGTCCATCTTTGTCTTCAATATCGACCAGCCATGCTCTGTTTCCATTGATCGGAGCATCCTTAGTGTAAACATTATTTTGATTACACTGTATAGGTTGTAGGAGGTGCTTGAGCCATTCCCAGATGAGTCGGAGGGCAAAGAGGGAGTACAGAGGGGTATTTTTTACTTTTCCTAATTGAGAGACACCAATAAGTGTATAGTGATGACAGTCATTTATGGCTGAACATGCAATCTCTACACACTGCTCAAAACTACAGTGCTTTATAAAGCAATTACCACATTGTTGGCATTATGGCAAATATGTAAAACAGTTGCCTCTTTTTTTCTTAGAAAATGTCACAAAATGTTCATTTGACATTCTCCAGTTTCGCTGAAATACAGAGAACTTGCGATTTGTACCAGTAGATGTCGTTATTTTAAAGCCCATTTCCAAGAATTTCTGAGTTGACTGGAATCATTGTCTCACTTTTTCTAAAGCCTAACAGAATCTGCAGTCAAAGTTCATTGAACATGAATTAGAGTTAGTGGTACATTGTGTGGGCAAGGATACACAAAGACAGACATTATTTGGATAAATCCCTTTGTTGGCCAGGTTCAGGTTTCTTGTTAAGAAAATGGACTCTTAATGATGAGTTCTGTCTGACTAAAGGCAGTGGATAAAATGGGATTGCAGGTTGCTTCATGGGAGATTTGTTTGGTGCTCAGCTGCCTTAGCAGCTGCTGCTCCCACTGCTGCTGTTGGGGGTGGGCATCTTCTTGTGCAGGTTATTAATTTAAAATGTCCCATCATCAATAACAGAGCAGCAGTGACATGTAGTGAAAGTCCCTTCATGACAGCTGCAACCTCGTGCTAAAGCACAAACTCTGTGATTGATACCATCTGCACAGTAGCTCATACAGGCCATTACATACTAAGTGTGTCATGCTGTGCAGCAGCAAATTATACAAATTTGTCCTACTAAAACCTTTGAAACACCTACTATCATTTATGACTATGTATAATATCAATTATAGGGAGCTGTAGCTTTACAATTAAAGAAATGACTAGCTATGGTGAAGTGATGTATACTGCCATATATTACTGAGACATGATGGCAATATAAAATGTACAACACACACTTGTTTTTTGTAACATTTAAGGCTATAATTTGTGACATTGAAGGAGCATAGGACAGGGCAGGATCTAGAAAACAAACTCCATAGTGACACACGGTGGTTAGTGTAACTGCAGCCATCAGCCAAGCCACCGTGGGGGCACGCATCAACTGTTTGTTGATCACCAGAGCTGATACTGTGGATAGAGGATGGACACCTGACGGGATCCGACGGCACTGGACGAGTCGGGTTTGGACAGTTATTTAGAACTGGTGTTCGGGTTCGGTCACTTAGTGTCGTTTGCGCGCAGCGTTCTTCCTTTCCTGCTGCAGCAGCCACGCAGTGATCGGCGGTGGATGGAGAATGGAGCAGAGAACAATTTTAAAGGGATAAACCGCTGAAATGTTCCTTTTTCTGCACAGTAACATGGATTATCTTTGATGCATTGATTATGTAAATAGATCCGATGAGTCTCTTGTGTGCGCTGATCTGATGTTGACATTAACAGTTGACTGTTAATAAAATTGGTGCTTACCACTAAAACAAACGTACATGTCATTTCTTTGAGAGAAAAAAATGAGGTTTTCACTGTCAGACTCGGACCAGGAAATGCAGCCCGATCCGCACTCTAACTATAACACGGTTATTTACTTACTCGCTGTTCATGTGACTGTTTACTGCAAGACCTGTGCACATGCCTCTGCATGCATGCACAGGTCATGCAGGCAAAAATAATTGATGTCAGACACAAAAATTCCGAGGAGCTACTTAAGAGCTGAAAGATCCGGCTCTTAATAGGGAGCCAAAATTCTTATCGCTAAGGCTGTAGTGTAGAGTATAAGCCATTATTTTCAGAATGACATCTAAATGTCAAAGAAGCTCCATTAAGCATCGATTTGGTGTTTCCACCTTCAAATTACTCCCGACTGAGTCTAAACCACAACAGAAGCGTGTGCAGGAAGTAAGCTGGCTTCAAATGAATGATGAACACACACAAATGTAGTGAAGAATATGCTGTGAAAATCCCACTCTGATGAAGAGAAACATCAACTAAAAACTTTAGTCATTAAGGTTTTAATAAGCATGTTAATAAAGGTTTTCTGTCCAAGCCAAATCCAGAATCAATTGTTCATACATTTGTTTTCTGTAGATTACTGTAGATTACTATAATAGTGTGTTTGCAGGTCTAAATAAGAAATCACTTAGACAGTAACATCTGGTGCAGAATGTTGCTCCCAGTGTCCTATAGTAACACTGAGAAGATGGACCACATTACCCAGTCCTTAAATCACTGGACTGGCTTCCTGTGAGTAAAAGAATAGAAGTTAAAATCCTCCTTCTTTGTTTATAAAGCCCTAAATGGCCTCGGACCATAATACATCTTTGACATGTTCCCCACGAGGAAACCAGAACCCTCAGGTTATCAGGGAGTAGGTTTACTGTATGTTTATGTATAAGAATCAGGACCAAAAACTGTGAAGCAGAATTCAGTGTTTGTGCTCCAAACTTGTGGAACAAACGTCCTGCAACGTGAAGTCTGCACAGTCAGCTCCTTTAAATCAGGTCTAAAAACACTGTAATCTGTGTCTGAATGTTTCACTTTTATTCATGTAAAACACAAATTATATGGAATGCAATGTAGGGGGCCAGGCTCAGTGACCAATCACTGTGTTTCTCTGACCATTAGGTACGTTATCAGGCTCATTCAACAATAAATATGCTCATTTACTGAGAAATCTCAACACCAAAAGAGGAGAAGTCTTTGCTCTATATCAAAGATGTAAAGTGAGGAGTATAATAAGTAAATAGTGTTAATTCATACAGCACCTTTCACAGACAGAGGTCACAAAGTGCTTTACATCTCGGCTCATTCACACTCACATAGACCAGAATCGAACCCCAAACCTCTCAACCAGAGGACGACCCCTCTACCACCTGAGTCACTCAACTATTTTATTAGGAAACTAACAACTAACTAGGATATCTGCATTTCCTGAAGAAAATGCAATTTGTGAGGATGCATAGCTGAAATGCACCACTATTTGGCTGCAGAAAAAAAAAAAAAAACCTGACGTCATTCATCAAAAAGGTGCCAGCATTTCCCTATGCTGATCCCCCCCAAATGACCAATGATCCAAATGAAGTACGAACCACAAAACCTGAACGAAGCATCCAAACAAATAGCGAACCCCAACCAAACCACAAAGCACAAACGTACCATGGACCACAAATGTACCACAAACCACAAATGAACCACGAAGCACAAGCGAATCGGGAACGTTAAACAAACCACAAAGCATGAATGAAGCATGAAAAAGCACAAACCCTGAACGAAGCACAAACAAACCATGAACCACGAACCCCAAACGAACCACAAAATCCAAATGAACCACGAGCCGCAAAACCTGAATGAAGCACAAACCACAAAAGAACCGCAAACCCCGAACAAACCACAAAGCACAAAATGACCATGAACCACAAACCCTGAACAAACCACAAAGCACAAAATAACCATGAACCACAAACCCTGAACAAACCACAAAGCACAAAATGACCATGAACCACAAACCCTGAACAAACCACAAAGCACAAAATGACCATGAACCACGAACCCTGAACAAACCACAAAGCATAAACGAAGCACGAACCCTGAACAAACCACAAAGCATAAACGAAGCACAGACCCTTAACAAAGCACAAGCGAACCATAAATCACAAATGAACCACAAACCTCAAACGAAACACGAATCACATATTTCATTGTACAGGCGGAATTTTCCCTTTAGCTTATATTTAGTTCATGCACATTTATAATCCATTGTTTAAGGCAAACATCTATGCTAGAGTGACAGATGATCCAGCAGCGATTAAAAAATAAAGGACATCTGAGAGCTACATAAAAACACTGGCATAAATCTTGGCCTTGTTGAAAGAACTTAAATGCATTGGTTTGCCCACTTTCCTCATTTCACCCAATTCTTGAGGACAAAATGCTCACCCACTACCAAGTATAAAAGTACCAACATACATGTGTCATTTTGTTCGTTTGTAATCCTGATTACCAATGAAAACAAAGCAAACTCATTGGTGCTCCATTGCAAAGATAGAAGTTGCTGTACTACGACATGTCATCAACCCATGACCATTTGCACATGTTCATGATAGTGGATTACAGACTATAAAATACTATTAAATTAATATGGTTCATAATAAGGGGTTTTCTTCAGTACAGGTCATACAATCAGAAGTTTTAGGCCAAAAACTTTGCAGGGTCTCTTTAAAAACTATGAGAACCAAGCAACAACCCTAGGCATTCCCCTGGACACCAAAGAAGTTACATACACTTCTGTCTATCACATTGCTAAAAATGCATGTGTAAATAAAGATTAGTTGTCTTGTGAGAGATGAAGCCCTCCTGAGCTTGAGTAATATCTCCAGAGTTATGATACATGATAGAGTACAGTGGGCTTTCTGGGTTGAGCTTGAAATTAAATTGGCCTTTCTATACCACTGCATGGCTTGAAATTCTAAAATAAATCCCAAGATGCCAGAAAATGATGAATTCCATCCACCGCCAAGAAGTGTCACAATGTAAGAGACAATCTTCCATTACAAAAGTGGCAACATATTTTAGCTTTGAACGGGGTGTAGGAAATCTTGTTCATGCAGCGCTGTGTAAGAGCTTATCTGACTGACACTTGAGTGTGTCGACTTAGATCTAGGCCCAAATGTGAGTGAAGTGAATGTGGGAAAATCACATTCACTGGTTGTTAAAGCCGAGACAACAAAAATACATTGTTAAAAGAATCCATCACAGAACACATTCCAGAGATTGTTTTAGATTCACAAGATAAGGTACCAACACAGAGATGTTACAACATTGTAGTACAGAACTGAAATGAGGGCATTTTTCAAAATACAAAAAAAACAATCAAAAATTGATGTAGTTAGTATTTTTAAGACCGGGTAATATTGTTTGTCTTCAAAAAACATCATGCATTTAAATGTAATGTAACTATCACACCAATTTTATCTTATACCAGGGGTCTGCAACCTGCGGCTCAGGAGCCTAATGTGGCTCTTTGATTTTTATACAATGGCACCCTATAGCTTTAAAAAAAAAAAAAAACTATTGAAAAAAATAGTATTTTTTAATTTTTTTCTACAGAAGCTATTAATGATTAATGATTGATAAAATCAAGATATAGCAATTTGTTAACCTAAAAATAAATCACCTTGTACAATGACTCAGCACCTTCCTACTTCACCTCCTGCAACATCTACAGACCATCAACTTTAAGTTTTAAATCCCTGGTAAGATAATTAAAACAACAAAAACACTATTCTGGAAGAAAATAGAGATTTTAATTGTGTGGGAACAGATTCATTTAACCGCGCAATGAGTAATTAGCATGTGTGGACCACATGGTCATGCGTTTGAAGCCTTTCAAATACATTGACTAAAAATAAAATCTTTCTTTTTTATATAACCTTGTGTTCATGTATACTGAGATGCGTAAGAATTTGAAGAAACAAGATACTGTTTAATTTCTTGATGTCAATTTATTTTATTTATGCCAGTTACATGATCAATATAAATCAATGGACATTTTCAGCAAATTGAAATAAACTTACATGCATGTGGGCGCCACAAAAAAACTCGTATTTTTAAATTGTCCTACTTACAGTAAATCATAGTCTCTTATCCCAGGTCTGTATTTTTGAGGGCTCCGCAAATGGCTGCTCCTGTGTGTTGTTGTGTGTTCTTTCCCAGCAACTACCAAGTCAAATTCCTTGTATTATTCTAAACTGTACCTGGCCAATAAAACTGATTTTAATTCTATTCAAGATAGAATAAATAACCATGCAGGCCCTGAATTGTCAAACCAGTGCAATTACGGGTAAATATGTTTTAAGGATAAAATATATACATTAAAAAAAATACATTATTTTCCAATGCTTTACTTTAAAAATATCAAATGTGCTAATTTTCTTTTCTGTCACTTGCTTCTATATTTACATGTCACTTTAGATGAAACAAGTTATTTGTTCTGTCAGGTACGCAAAAGCTCAAATGTGCCTGTTTTAATCACACATTCCTCAGCTGTCTTTTTTTATTATGTTGTCAGTCGCTGCAATCAACTCAAATCTGACAGTTTTTATGTACACTAACAATCATATCTGACACTCTTAATGTTTGAAAAGTTCATGCAAGCCACATATACAGTATATAAACTGAAACAATTGAGGCTGCTATTTCTAAAAGGTCAGACACACAATGAAGTCAATTTTCAACAGAATGGAAATGACTCATAGAAAACAAGTGAAAAGAAATTAACTGGCACTGGCAGTAAATAGTTTGCAAATGTCTGTTAAAGCTGCAGTATGTATAATTCTCTATCCGCTCCGTTTTGACATCAAAACCGAAACTTAACCTCCCTTACCGGTATCTTTTGTGAATGTGGGAATTTTCTGGTGTCAAATCAAAGATAATAAATTTTTGACCAAATAATTACACCCCCCCCCCCAAAAAAAAAAACCCTTACATACTGCAGCTTTAAGTCTTTTCATTTCAGTAATTAGTGTAGTTTTTGACATTTTGTTACATACTGAGTAAATGCAGTAGTTAATGCAACAGTTGGAGGAAAAAAAATAAAAAATATTATATTATATTTTATTTCAAACTGTTGAAATTTGTCAATGTAACAAAAGGGGCATCATTAGGAAAATGTAAATGAATATGCCTATAATTTATTTTCACCACCAAAAAAGATACCACAGAATTGTTTTAAAGTAATTTTGCATAGACCACATTATGCATTTTTGGTGCAATGGTGGAAAAAAAATACTCTTGTTTCTACATTTTCTGCAATTTTATTTTCTTTCTGCCCTCAAGCACGAGCAAATATTTAAAGAGAATAAATACTGTTATCAGTGCATTAATCATGTATTCTGTGCGTTGCAATAAGACTGCAAATTATACGTCTTGAAATATATATACATTTCACAATCCAGTGCCACTATTATTTCCTTTAAACTTGAATCAGACGTTTCTTCTCCTTCACACGAGGGTCTGTTCAAAGGTAAACAAATGTTGAGCTAATTCACCAACAGACAGATGAACCGACAGTTTGCAAAGGTGCAAAAAGAGATAATAAAACAAAGCCCTCTCACCAGTGAAGCCGAGGGGACACTTGCAGACGTACTTTGGTGGAGAAGCTGGGTTATTTGTTGAGATGCAAGTGGCTCCGTTCAAACAGCTGATGGGATTCATCAGGCAGGCGTCACCTGCATACTGACAGAACTCTCCCATCCATCCAGGGGCGCAGACACACTGCACAAATAGCAAACAAGCATTAGGTAATCAGCGGTATATTGTTCTGTAATTTAGCCCCAATAGTGATGACATTGATTAGAAAGAAAAAGTACTGATGCAAATTCTCCCCTTCTATAGCAGCACACTTGGATTTCAATAAAGAGCGTGACGTTTCCACTCTACTTCTTTTGCTCTTGTGGGTGGAATATTTTTTTTTCATTTCACCTTTGAATATTTTCAACCACTCTACTGTGGCACATTAGCATGGAAGGACACTGGCTGTACAGTGTGTAGAAAAGCACAACCAATACCTAAATAAAGTGGAAAATTCAAGATATCAGCCTGGAGCTAATGCTGAAAATGGCCTCTCCCCATGGATTGTATTTAAAGCTCATATCTGGAGTTTCTGAGAAATCTGTGTTTATGTAAGTATCATTCTTTTGAAATGAGAAAAAATGCCTAACTAGTCTTTTACTATGGTTTACTGCCGGTGGTCATTCATATATATCAATGTATATAAGTCCCGCCTTTGTCCTATAGACCCCTATACAAATCACCGCGATCGCCCAGCCAATAGGCTTCGACTTCCTGCAGCGGAGACTGTCAATCAAAGTGAATGTGTGTGGGTAAAGAGTGCACGGAAACAAGGCGGTGTATTAAAACAACAAACAGGAAGAATAACAATGACCCATAGACATATATCAATGCGACCCGATGCGACATTGTTATGTACCACTAAGCACACCCACAAAAGTAGAGGCGTGGCTTCTGGTAGATTGGCAGAGGCAAGGGGCGGAAGTGGAGCTGTTTGAATAATTTTTACTTATTCTATAGTTAGCATCTTCTGTAAAATACTGTTACAAAAAAATGTTAAAAGTTACAGGAACTTTTTACTTAAAGGCTACCTGTGGTGAACTAAAGCTGCAGACTTTAGCATTAGATTGTGTATGATAGCAGATGTTCAGTCAGGCAACATTTGTCTTTATTCCTTGTTGGGTAGCAAAGGCTTAGAGTGAATGCTCATTCATGCACAAATCTAGCTGCATTTCCCTTCTCGGAATCACTAGAACGTAATAACTGGCCTCACATGCTCAAATAATTCAGGTCGACAGTAGCTGCTTCCTAATTAGTAAGTAAAGGAATAAAATCACTTGTATTGTTCATTTTGAATTAAGTCTGGGCCTCCCTACTGAGGATGCTGCCCCCGCGACCTGGAAACGGCTAAGCGGGAGAAGATGGATGGATGGATGGATTTTGAATTAATGAGTACAATCTTTTATTAATTCTTAATACATCAAACATGATTGGTGTTGTGAACATGACTAGTACCTTTAATTGTCCCATGTGTGATTTTACTCTGAGGAATCTGTGGTCATTAGATTGTGATGCACAAATTGAATGACATAAAAGTAGTGTAAGAGACGTGTGTCTACAGAGCAGTTATGAAATTCTACCCCATTAATCACTGGAAGAATTTGGATGCTTTGTTCATACAAACAGATGGAGCCCAATTTGACTTTGTGGTGCTCAGTATTCTCAGATGCCTGCGTTTTTACAATACTTCAGACTGCTCCTCAATGCCCCATAGCTTCTGATTATCCTCAATCAGTCATGTTTCATTAAACCACTGAGCCCGCTCAATCCAAACTCCTCTAAAAGGTGCTTTTTGTTGTTTCTGTAGCTCAAACAGACCCTTATTGCTTGTTTTAGGCCTTATACTGTATTTATATATCTATATGTATTTACTTTCTTCCACCCTTTTTTGCAGATAAGGCTTCTACCAGGGCTTGTGCTAACTGTATTTACACAGTAATGAAGGTGCAGCCAGTATATACTGCAGACCCTATTGTTACGGGACAAGACTTTCGTTTTTGGTTTGTTTTGCAGGTTCTTTGATGTGTAATGCATGAAGTAACTTTTGTTGTTCAGCCATTTCAACAGTCAAAATGAACTGTTTTTCCTTTCAAACGCACACCCAACTACCTCTAATTCTAATTATTTTCTTGTTTATACCAATGCATAGGTTTTAAGGATCCCAAGGTCTTGAAGAACTAAAAGCAGAATATATCTTTCAACTGTTGTGAGAAAGAAAAAGAAAAAAAAAAGTACATCTATTGCGACAAACGTAAAATGGTTTAAAGTGGCCAAATCAAAGAAAACTGTAAATGGAATTGAATGAATGAATATAACAATGTAGGACTAAATGAAATTAAAATATGTTAATTTCCACAATTGTTTGAGCAAAACCTTAAGGAAATAACAATGGATTTATTGAACAGATGTAGTCTCTCCACTACAGCTCTGCTTCTGAATGAGACGGGCCTGATATTTAAACCAGAACTCCCATTAACATGCACTCTATTTGCAGGCTTCCAAGGCTTTCATTATTCCTGAAACATTGAATTACTCACCTGATATCCGCCGATTACACTGATGCACAATCCCTCATTTAGGCAGGTGATATTGTGCAGCCCGCAGTAGTCAATTATTTTCTCACAATTCTTGCCAGAAAACCCACTCGGACATCTGTTGAGAAGAGGGTCAGTGTCATTAAAATCAATTTCACTCGTAGCCTTAAGGACTAACAAGCCACACTGTATTGTGTTTTTCTAAAGATACATGGGTTTATGATTTCATTTTGCACCTGATCTGATTGTAATCTGGGTCTGGTTTACAGTGCGTGTACTTTTTTTTTTTTTTTTTTTTCTGACATGCTTTAGACCAGGATTGTTAAACTGATGGAGTTACAAGTCTGAGAGGATAATTTGTTCAATTAGATGTAATACTTTCATATGAATCTGTGAATCACTATAACTTATACTTATGTCTCTCCAGGTTTATATGCGTGAAAATGAAAATATACATATATAATTTTTGATTTCTGATTTCAGCCTTATTAGTTTCTCAAAGACTTTAGAGAAAATGTTTATGTAAAACTACTTTGCTCCTGTTTTTTAAGAGGATTTATGAAAACATTTGACTTACCATCTGTCATCTCACACCATTTGCATACACTGTAAACCAGAATAAGTTACCAGAATTCAAAAAAATTTAGGCAATTGATTTTATCATTTTTTTTTTTTAAGTTCATAAACTTAAAAGTCAAAATTTTCCACAATGGCTGGTGACACGTACTTTTTGATAACAGTTAAATGAAAGTGCTACATGAATTAAATTCGCTTTTAAATAATCCCTATTTGAAACAACAAAAATATCGAGACTTTATCATTCTTAGCATGTAATTACTTCATTCTATTAAGTTGTACTTAAGTTGTGTTTTTAAGTAATGCTTACTTATAAACAAATATAGTTCCATTTACTCAAAAATGATTAGTTAATGTTACTCAAAAATGAGGAACATGTTACACCAACGTGACATAATGAATTTAGTAGAACTTTGACTTTAACTTTGAGTATAAACGACTTAATCTATTTAATTACTTTGAACGTTCGGGTTTACAGTGTACTGATAGTGACAAAAAACACTGATAGTGATACAAGTGAAGACAAAAAGCCTTTGCATGAGTTTTATCATGCATTCAAATTTAAATTGTTTATTATAGCATTTTATTCTTTTTTTCCTATAAGTAATAAAATCAATGATTTGAATTGATTTAATGTTTTCACCTGCGTTTATTATTTATTTGTTTGACGCAGGGTTATGTTAAAAGTACTTAATGGATTTTAACAATTTTTAAACAAAAAACAGATCTTACGAAATGGAAAATTTCATTAAAATTTTGAAGAGATCTGGATCAATATACGGATTCTGGATCAGTTTGAAAAAAATCAAAAAATTCTCATCTCTCATTATCGGTGAAATTAAAAAAAAAAATGTGTATGTTTGTAATTGACCAATCTTTATGAAGTTTGACTCAGTTATGTTATGTTCCTAATTTCATCCTCATCTTTTTCGGATTGCAAATTTTATCATATTTTTCTTGATTGTATTAAATCAAAAAAAAAAAAATATTAAATCTAGCTCAGTTTTAAGTGTTTTAATATCATTCAAATATTGATTAGTGATTTAATATTGTACTAGCGGAAATATTAAAATCTAATTATGTACAATTATAACCACCCAACACAGATCACAAAGAGCTGTCCGTGGTCGAGGTACAGTAGCTCGTGAGCCGAAAAAGTGTGGAGACCTCTGGATTAAACAATTACCTTGACTTTTTGTGTGCGTTAAACACTGTCAAGTGTCACTCAAAACACCAAGTTCTGCTTAAAGACTTTTTTCAAAAACAGGCCTAAATATAAACGCTAAAGCGTCTTTGAGTGTCCAAAAAAGCGCTATACAAATTTGATCTATTATTATTATTATTATTATTATTATTATTATTATTATTATTATTATTGATATATATATATATATATGTATATATATATATATATATATATATATATATATAAAGTTAGAATTATGTTATAATTAATTGTATATTGTAACCCAGATGTGTTTATACAAAAGTATGAACTAAATGATAAGAAACCAAAGACCTTCCTCTGTTGTTGTTTTTCGTGCTTGCCACTTTGCCTACTGCGACCTACTCTCACATGCAGGAGGGAGAATATGACTAACACGCATTTGATGATATCAATAACATGCATTACAATACATCCACAAGAAGAAAAAATGAATAAAAATCACTTCCAGCAACTCTTCAAGGGACACACATTGCCTAACACTCGTCTCTGAAGGGAGACTTCTAGAATGACCTCCATCAGTTCTCTACGTGGCTCTGTGATTCACCTGCAGAAATACTCATTTC
This sequence comes from Gouania willdenowi, assembly GCF_900634775.1. NCBI lineage: Eukaryota > Metazoa > Chordata > Actinopteri > Blenniiformes > Gobiesocidae > Gouania > Gouania willdenowi. The sequence continues at coordinate 18,769,122 of NC_041058.1, read as the reverse complement.
CCCTGAATACACAGGTGGCATTGTTCAGACACGGTGATGGGTTGCACGGGCTCCTCCGCCTCCTGCATGCTGGGAGAGTATCACCGTGTGCACAGTCACATGCAGAGGCCTGCACACAGTAGCAGCAAAACAAACCAGGTCTCTTGACAGCGTCGGGACAACGGAGAAACTTTAAAAATCATTACCTGTGGGAACATTATGGAGAAAAAAGGTGATTCACTGCACTACAAATGATTACTACTCGGTATGCGTGCCTCACTTCCACAGTTAGGACTGCATTCAAGGTAGTTTAATGAATAACAATGATTAATTATTGATAATGATGATGATGACTTGTTTTTAGGTCAATTTAAATAAGAAATGAAAAAAATTTTTTGGCAATATTAAGATAAATGTCTCTTTTCAGTCAACTGTGGTTATCTTGTGGGTTGTGAAAACACGCAATGGACTTTGCAGACCGTAACGAATGAAATAAACCAAACAAAGGTCAGAGAAAAAGACAACTGGACGACTACTAGAGTTTCTAGTAGTCGCATTAGAAACACAACTGCCTCTGCAAAATGTATTATAGTGATTACATTTCTAGGGAAAGGTGAAAATTGCTGCAGGCATCCAATTACATAAAAGGTTTTCGTAAAAAGCCATTTCAAACTGGTACTTAAATATGCACTGGTTCATTCGATCAACAAAGGAAGTAGAGACTCTTTTCCCTTAGCTCACCATCAGTAGAAAATAATAATTGCTGCTGGAGGCTTCAAAATATTTGATCTTGTTTTGATGGACCATCACTTTTTTTTTTTTGTTACTGTCACGCTGAGATGTAAAAATATAAATAAATACATAAGAGGAAAGTAGTTCTCACACGAGTCTCTGCACTGCAAAGTCTTTCTTCCTGACATTTGGATGACACACAGTCAAATTCCACCTGAGAGTCACAGGAGAGGCCCCTGAATGTTTCCGGACAATGACAGACAAATCCTTCAGGGCTTTCTTCACACGAGCCACCATTTCTGCATGGATTTGGGTCACACTGGGATTTTCTCTTTTCACAAGGTGGCCCTGAAAAGCAAACAACAAAAGAGTAAAGCACTTTTCATCTACTGCAGGAGAAGTCGAAAGTCCTACACTTCCAAGCTTATGATCTTGACTCAGCACATTGTTTATTCTTGGAAATCAGAACCATTTATATGTTGTAAAGAAATGCATTAGTGCTTCTTGTAAATGTCTTACTTTCATTTATAAAATCAAATCTTGGTCTTGATAGTACAGCCGAAATCAGCTTACGTTTTTTTTTAATAATTACGACATTTTAAAATTGGCATGCAAACAAAATACCTGTTCTAATTAAATCTGCATGTAACTAATTATTCTGATGTGTCGTGCTGGGTGAGCATGCTTTGTGTCATATTACAACAATATAATCAATATTTACCAAAAGCAACAGGAAAGTTCGTTATCTTGCAGTGAAAAGCCAATAAACTATAATCAAAAGCATGAAATTAACAATTCAATTCAACTTTATTTGTGTAGCGCAATTTACAACAAAGTCATCTCAATGCGCTTATCAAAATATAAAATTCATGATAAGAAAGAAAAAACCCAACAAGATTCACGTGAACAAGCATTTAGCGACAGTGGGAAGAAACAACTCCCTTTTAACAGGAAGAAATCTCCAGCAGAACCAGGTTCAGAAGTGGCAGCCATCTGCTTCTACTGGTTGGGGTTAGTGGACAGAAGGACCAACAGAACAGGATAGAGAGATAGAACATCAGAGTGTCCCAGACTAGTTGAGCCGTGAACCACAGATCAGGAACTGCCATCATCAGCTTCACGACACCTGAAACAGAGAAGAGAGAGAAGGACGAGGAGAAGGCACTGACTGCAGAAATACATGATACAGTATTATCAAGTCAGCCTGTCTTGGCCTTGGGCCTCACTCCCAGTGGCCTAGTCAACACTTACTGTAAAAGTGACAAATCTCTTCCCTTTTATTGTAATCTAACAGCGACTACAAGGTCTGTAAATGCGACCGTTCACAGTCAAGCCCATGTTCGCTCTAGTGGTTAGATAATGTTATGATTCAGTCCTGTTTATGCGGACTGTAATTCACAACCAGCTACATTAGAATTTGAATCAACAATATTGGTTATTGTTATTGTTGTAAATAAACATTAATTTCAAGTCTTTATTAAATACTATTGTTTCTGTTTAGTGTGTTGTTGTGTTTTTTTGCTCAGATTTCCACTCTTGGTTAATCACGGCTGCACAAAAATGTAGAAATAAGAACTACTGTTAACATATATTTTTAATGAATGCATTTTGATGTTTTCATCTTAGTGTTGCAGCTAAACACAGTGTATGGACTGCTGTTTGTTTCGTGATGGAGCTTTATTGGTAGAAAAGTTCAAAGTCAACCTTCCTCCAAAGTCCAAAGGGTTTTTGTGACTTTTTGCTTCTTATTGTGTTAGATGTGCGATGGACTGGCAACTTGTCCGTGGGTATATCCTGCTGTTGTGTTTTTTTTTTTAAAAAAATTTTATTGTCAGCTGAGTTTGGCTGCAGAAATCAGTGAAATCCTTGGAAGGAAGAATAAAGACATGAATGGATGGGTGAACATTATTCACTACATCTCAAACTGTCTGTTTGAGGGATATCAGGCTTCATTCGTTCTGACTGACTAGACAGAGTTGTTAACTTGCCCCATCAGTTAAAAACAGAGAAGCTTGCAACTAGTCAGTTAGAACTGATGGAGCTTAAAGACAAGCTGTAAAGTCTCAAGCCTTTCAAACTCAGCCAGTTGCCTCCGGGAAACTAAACAGACACATGAAGCTATAACCTGATACTTTTTCTGATTCATTTTCCCTTTGTGTATTTAAACGCCTTGTGTGTTCTGTAAGGCTGCTTCGGTGTGTTGTGTTTTCTTTCGCTGCAACTTGTATTGTCGTAAACTGTACCTGGTCAATAAAATTGATTCTGATTCTGATTTTAGCTCAAAACAAAATCCTGTTTTTTTTTTTTTTAATTTTTTTATTTTGAAAACTCGATTTTTGATTTAGATTACCGCCCCTTAAAAAATAAATAAATAAATAAATAACAACCTGAATGAATCCCTTGGATTTTTAAAAAGAGAAACTTGCATTAGAAAAAAAAAACATAAAATTCACATTTAAAAAGAAGAGGTTGTAGCGGGGGTCTATCACTTTAAATGTGTTTGAAACCTGTTGTTTCAAGAGTTTGTAGAGGGACCATGTCCTTAGCAACATGGAATGCCACCACATCTGTAATCCTTTTCCACGTCTTTGGGTAGCACTAATTTCTACGGTGATCCGGAGGAGCAAAACCCAAAGACGAGCCTCATGCCGTGATTACCCTCGTAAATGGTAAAATCCATTTTCCAATTTTGACTTTTTAAAAATCGCCCTGAAGAAATAATCTAATATCGATTTTATATTGATTAATTGTGCAGCCTAATTATCTGTAAAGATTGTGTTGAATACATTTTTGGTAACTAAGACAAAACAAACATAATTACTGTTGTTCCAGTGATCTACTAATAAAAGCAAGGAAGGTCTGTGTGCGTGCGTGTGTGTGGAGCAAATATCTCCCCAACGCGGTGCCTGTTCGACCTGAAACTTTGCTTCCAAATACTTTTTTGTGAGCGGATGGGTCCACAACACGGCTGATGCGCGTGCTTGTGTGAGAGAGTGCCGGGATGCACATGCTGAATGCACACAGAGCCGTTTAGAGAGAGAGTTGTGACCATGGTGTTGCAAAGCGTGTATTTTTTGTGGTATTTCCGGGTCTCTTTTTTATCTTTCAACAACCTGTGATGGAATTTGCACATGTGTGCGTGTGTGTGAGAGATAATCCACAAAGGAGATCTAGGTAGCCACGCACACACGCACGCATGCACACAGTATTTATAATAAAAATATACTAAATGAGTAAAATAAAACAAAACAGGAAGTACACAAAACGACAACAGAAATGCATAAAAATGTACAAAAAGGCCTCAAAAACACACAAAATGACTCCAACAACAAAAATATGAAAATGACGCAAAATGGACAAAACTGAATATTTATACAAAAAATACACAAAATGACTACAGAAATGCACAACACTACACCAAAAAAAATACAAAAATACACAAAATGACTCCAGAATCACACTACAATAGCAACAAATTACAATAATTATACAAAAAATGCACCTTTCTTTTGATTACTTCAGAGTACTTCAGAGTACTTCTATCAGACTAAACAATACAAGGGTTCACCTTCGACGACATTGGTAGTTATTCACAAGGGCTTGTTTTCGTCCCTGTTGACAGATTTATTACTTTACAGAGCAGTGAAACTATTGAACAATTAATAACACTGTGACAATTACAAGAAGAACAGAAAACTTGTCAATTTGTTCAAATCTCTTTCAGGTGAATTGGATTTAATACAATATTTTTATGTCTGTACCAAGGACAGAAATAAAAGTAAAACTCATCAGGGAAATGTATAAATGATTTCTCCACTGTGGGTTTTCCACTGGACTCTATACTAAGTGCTCAGAGCAGCAGCACTTTTTAAACCGTAAGCATTTTCAGAAGCAGATAAAGTAATTGTGAAGTAAGCTGCCTGCTAGGAGTATATATATATATATATATATATATATAAATATATTTGTATGTTTTTTTTTTTTTTTTTTTTTTTTTTTTTAACCTAAATATCTCAGAGCCACAAGCCTTTGGCCAGCACTATCTTAGCCAGAGTTAGGGTGAAGCTGAAGCAGCTTTGTGTGAAATGGATAAAATTAGACTGAATTCACTGCAGGTTCAAGGTGAATAATATTTGATGTTATTCCCTGGTGGGACTTTTCATTTTTGTGTTCTTCACAGGCTGCCTACACATTTATCTTTCCGGTGACTCTGTCTTTGCATATTTTCTTTAATCCCCCTGCTGATACTAGTGCTCATGTCCCAGAGGCTGCCGACAGCCTCCTCTGTGGGCATCAATCTTCCGCCTTTTCTTTTTGCCTCAGCTCATTTTGCCTCAAAAAGTGACTTATTCTAACTGGTTCAGAAAAAGGTGAACATCTCCAAACTGCCATGTTTTTAGCTATCAGTCTCACAGCAATCCTGGAGGGTTGTAATCAGTTTACCACTCTCGACACTAAGAGGGAAAATCCTAATAATGTTACAAGCCATAAGCATCATTTGCATTTCATCCACCACCATATACTTAGCCATGTAATTGACATGAACAAGCTATTTCAGAGCATAAACATATTATTCCACTAATGGAATGAATGAATAAGTATTGAAAAGAACACAAAGAAACATCTATTAAAGTTGTTTAGTTGTTAGTGTTATTTACTGTTAAATTAACACTAAATCTAAAAGACCACTTATAGATTCCAACACCCTTTGGCTAGTGCAGTCAAAGGCAAAACAAAAGAAAAGCTCATTTGAAGAATCCCATGAGTTTGGCTCATTATTCTCCACACATAGACTTTGGCCTATAAGGGCAGTCTGCACCGAAGCAGCCACTAACTTTCAGTTGATTAATGAGCTAAATGCAGTGGGGAGGATGTGGAGGGGGGTGGTGGCGAGGGGGGGCACAACCTCCACAGAACTCCCAGAAAGCTGATGGGACAGCGGGACACCGTGACTGTGCAAAAGAAAAGCAACCAGTGGTGTTGGCTTTCATCAAAAAGCAGCAGCAATTAAAAAGAATTAGATCAAAGCTGCAAAAGGCAGTGCAGGGGCCACTGGAGTACATGTCAAATATTCTGGTAAATTATCTAACCGTTATCCTTACTTACCCACGAGAACTTATTGACCAAAAAATAATAATCTGTGAAATAAAAAGTATGGGATGAGCTGGTAAAGTGTACCTTCAGGACAAACTGTGCCATAAAAGAAAGAAAGATATGAATCAATGCAAAGACTCATCTGGTGTGTTGACTTAAGAAAGTTCAGTAGAGTAGATAATATTCAGGGTTAATAAGAAGTGTATGAAGAAGACACAGCTATTATACTCATTTGTGCTCCACTTCTTTAACCTCCTGTAGTATTTACCGAATAACCAGTGGATAAAAGTTGATTTAATGCTGTTGTAGATGATATTTTTATCAGATCAATTCATAGTGTAGGCCTCATAGATCAATAAATCAAAGAAGATTTGCTCGAAAAAAGATACAAGTTTAAATTGCCGCTTGAAAGTTTGCTTAGATCAGTGGGTCCGAACCTTTCCTGTCTTGTGTACCACGTGTTCATGATTCTCCAAAAGTAGAACATAACACAACTAAATGTTCAACACAAGTCACTTTATTTCATCTTCATAAATTGAACAAACAATATTCAGGCTTTATCTTCTTATTTAACTAAAAAAAAAAAAACATCAAATTATGTTGCCTTCACGGCAATACATATGATAATTATAAGAAATAATATTATAGTAAACGTTTGTATTATTAATACTAATACATTATGATTATATTGTTATTAAAAAAATAATAGATGAAATTAGAAAAAAAATAAGAAGAAATAAAAATAATAAGTTATACAAACAAATAAATAAATACAAAAAAAACAATTAACCTGCATTGTTATATACATTTACCACAAAAGGAGCTTCTTTGAATACTGTATGTGCTCTTTTAATATGCATTTAAATTTTAAAAACAAGTCATAGCGCACACGTACCATTTTATTGACAAACTTATGAAATGACTGAGAATATTTTTTATTATCTTGGAAATAAATTCCTAATTTTTCTAACGTACCCCCTGCAATGTGCTCATGTACCCCTAGGGGTATGCGCACCCCTGGTTGGGAAACACTGGTTTAGATCACTGTAAACACAACTGACTTCATTCACATGAATTCATTGTTTTTACTTCATTCTTACAGTGATTGCTTGTGTTTCCCACCCCTAAACTTTGGCTTTACACCACAAGTGAAATTGAATGCCTCGTGGAGTGAGGTGCTATCACGTGCTAATACATCAAACAAACTGAATTACTGTCCTCTGTGTCTGGTGAAGAAACACATGAAATCACAGTAAGAATGAAGTAAAAACACATGCAATGCACAAAACTTTTCCAAAAATGTCAACAGGAAGTGTTTAGAGTGGAGATGAAAATAAACTTTCAAATGGCAATTTCAGCCTTTTACATCTTTTTGTTCTTCTTCGATTTATTGATCTGAGGCCTAAATTATGTCTATCTATTGTCTCCAGCAGGTTGTGAACATTGGTTCATTGAATTTCTCTGTAGGTAACATCTAGACTTTCTCAACAATCAAAAACATTTACGATGTTTGATGTCATTCTTGATAATTGCAGGATAGAAATATAATATTTTTATTATCACTATCTTCAGGTTTGCCTCATTAAATATTGGAGCAATACAAGCATCAATATCAATCTTTTGTGACCATGACCTACAATTGTGTTTTTTTTTTTCTCTTTGTGTGCAACCAAGGGTTTTATTTATTAGGGAAATCCACGTGCGATAAATTTTCTTTTATGTGATTGCTGTAAACCAACGCTTTATTGACTGAGACACGCTCAGTTAGCTTTGCAGTTGAACCCTGGCCCTGGACTGCTGCACGTCACTGGTTGTAACAAGCAATGTTTGATTTGAAGTGGCTGCTTGGCACACTAAATTATAGTGACAAATACGACATTAGGTGGGATCAGTTTTATAGTCCATGAGGAATCACTGATCTTTCTGATCAATTTAAAATGTATGGCAGCCCTGTGACCTTTATGCAGAGGCCCCACTTCCCACTGAATCTTATCATCTTTGTCTTGAATGATTACATACTTCTGCCTGTAAGGGATTAAACCCGTGACAGAATGCTGCTATTGCAGGTAATTGATCTATAACATACCAATAACCGTCTGCGTATATTTTCATACCGGAAAATCCAGTGTCACAAATGCATTTGAAGGAGGTGGACGACACTTTAATGCATGCCCCATTTTCACAAACGCTTTCACAGTTTTCCTCCCCGACAACCTCTGAGCAGTTCATTCCTGAAAAACATAGCACAGCAGGTGACAATTACACATACAGGGAAATATTCAAGAAAGCAAACACACTGGCAGTACATGGAAGCTTTAATTCCCATTTAATTCAGAATAAAAGTTAAATCCTGTTTAAACTGACCTTGTAAACACTTGACTCCAAATGCAAATGTAATTCTGAATTAAACTTAAATCCAAATTAGGTGGCTGGTTTATTCCAATTTTAATTCCGAATTAAATAATTCCTCTTTCTTGTCAACATTTAATTCCACTTTAAATTAATTCTGGTCATCCTGTGCATGCTCAATGTGTCGCGATGAAGCGCTGGTGACGACGTAGTTTAGGATGGCCGCCCGGAATCAAGCTGATACTATTTATTTAATAAAAGCCTTAAAAGACATGGATTTAATGAAAAAAGTGGATGGATGGTAGCATAAACATGCAGACATTCAATCAGACTTATTACACACTCGGACATCGGCAAACGGAACAGGCTTCATCTGGGCACGAAGCACCAGAGCTTCACTAATGATGCGCGGATCATTACGAGTTCATTTTTCACTCAATGTCCTGAATAGTGGAGGTAAAGCAGCTGTTGCATTAACCGCTGGCACTGATTGACCAAAGTATGGCCTTCTCCCACCCCTTCTCCAGTACTTTATCTCCCTTCTCCTGCTCAGCGGACCAAAGTGAAACTGTGTTATTCTCGACCTGCTGCTTCAAAACTACAATCATCATAAAAGCAAAAGCAGTTTCCATGTGTTCTTCTATGTTGAAGCTGAAAATAAAAGGTTTGTTATGTGTTTTTTCCCGATATAGGTGAATACGTCACGTTTGCCCTTGTCCAATCAGAACCTTTCCAAACCCCCGGGGCTAAAGCGGAATTGAATGAACCTGTTTTCTATGTAAACCTCAATTCGATAATTACTATTTCCATGTAAACACGAAGCAGAACAATATAATTCTTAATTTAAAAAAAAAAAAAAAAAAAATCACATAACCGTGGCCAATGATTTCTTTCTTCAAAATGTCTCAATGGTCCTAGAAGATGTTTTTCAGTGCTTTCTTAATTATGAACTGCCTTGGCAACCAACTAATAATGACTACTGGGTCTTATCATTAAAAAAAAAAAAAAGAAATAACAATCAGTAAGCATGGGTATTGACAGTGGTAACTTACCAGTATAATGTGGTGGGCATAGACATTTATATGCTCTGTTGCTTGGATCCATAGACCCGTTGCTCATACAAACGCCTTTGTTTTGACATGGGTTGTTTAAACAGGGATCAAACCTTCCACAAAATCTTCCAGAATAGTCATGCTGGCACTGACAGTGATATGCATTTTCCCAGAGATTTGTTCGGCAAAAGCCATTTCCTGAACAGAGTCGGAGCAGAGGCGAGCCCTGGCAAAGTTGAGCTTTGACTGAAACATTGAGTCTTAAACCAAGTCTGCACAGCTGCATGTCTCCGTCGTGCACAGCAATAAAATAATGATGACCTGGGACGAGCCACTTGGCCTCCACTTGCTCCTTTTCATTTAGGTTGTGGGGGAAGACAAATTGTTCATTTATAGGTAGATTCGTGGAACAGCTTTCAAAGCTGTGTTGTGATACTTTGAGTAACCTGATGCCATACGATCTGAGTGCTTCATCAGCAGACATCAGCAGTTGGTCTCCATGTTGCAGCTGTAGAGGGCATATCTGAGGAAGGTTGAAAGGCTGCTCACTCGGTGGGTGTCCAACCTGGGAACCCCAGCACTCCAATGTATTTCTGCAAATGTTTCCTATTAGAGTCCAATTTATTTGAACTGTGTGCTTCTTCAGGTGCCATTCAAGTGAAGCTTGTCTGTTGCAAATGGTTTGACAGTAGATGACGCTGGTGGTTACAAGAACAGCAATCAGGTATAACAGTGAGGTGCCCATGCTTTTCCTTTTCAGCAATATTATCCAAAGCAAATGTGGATTTTAAGATCAACTTGTGTCCCTGGAATTGTTGATGATGGATTGCATCCGATTCCTTCTTGTCAACCAGTAAACCAACATCAAATGACCTGGGAAACACAAAGATTTGCTCATTCAACATTTGTAAATAATAACATTTGTTAAAATCTATTGCCATATTTTAAGCAAAAAAAGTTTTTAGCCGCTATTTTAAACCAACCGACTTCAACTTTTAGCTTTAGCAGTTCCAGAAGGAGCTGTCATAATCATTTGAAGTGATTTTGACCAGGCGTGTGTGCCACAGCAGCCTTGTCCCCCTCAGGTTTTCACAAAAGTGACAATGTCAGATAAAATATTCTCTCTCCCCCGCCGGTGCCTGATACCTCGATGTCATGCACTGAAACGAGTTAAAGCAGACAGTGCCATTGTCTTTCTCCCTCAGGTCTTTTTTTCATACATGTGCGCAAGATAAAACAAGAAAGTAGGAAAGTGTCGCTGCAAGGGGGAAAAAACATGCTCCTTGAACGGCTCACTCGAACTGATATGAATAACAGCATGGTGATAAGTATTAAAAAGTTGAATATGGAGCACCGATATCAACAAAAAGGCTGCGTGATAAACTGAATGAGATTGCATGCATTGTCATGAAGGCTCTGCAGGAACCCTGAAGACCTCATTTACATGAGAGGGGGTTGACTATTGTGTTTCACTGAACAAATCAGAGGGCTGTCAGCTGAATTCTAAAGACAAAATGAATAAAAAAGGGAAGCTGGTTCAACGTTTGGAGATTCTTCATTAAACCCAGCAGGCTAGTATCGTATTAACACTGTACTTATCTTTTTTTAATTAATCTTTTTAAGGCTTCACTAATCAGTATTTTTGGATAGGCAACCACTCACAATCACTGCTAAACATAAAAGAGAGTGGATGTAGTGATAAGCATCCCGAGTGTTTCAAAGTGTCCTGTCTTTATGACCTGCAATATAATTTTTGTATGAAATTAGAATTTAGGTTTTGTTTGAATGGCTGGATATATTTTGGTTTAAATATTTATTTTGTACTTTTAACTTTTGCACGATCAAGACCAAAGCAGTTGAGGGCACCATCCACTCTTTTCTCTTTCAAACCAGTACAGGGTACGAAACCTTTTCTGCTTTACTTGGGGCTTAAAAGTCACTTGACACAATTATTTGTGTTGATGCTAATTACAAGAACAAATAGTTTATCCAAGAAATATTTTACATTATGACCATCTTAACATTCAATTTTGCGGTTTACTGTTGTTTTTGTGTGGTGGGGAATGACCATATATGGTTTGCAACGCAACTGGAAGGATGTTGTGAGGCTTCCTTCACTGCATTGGTGAAAGCTCACACTGACTACGCTTACGGAGTTAGATAGCATCATAATTATCAACATTACACAAACTACTACAAAAAATGCCTCGATACTGCAGCAGCTCATTGTAAGGAGTTTCATTGGCCCCGTGTAGAATGGAATTACGTTGGGCACAGAATTAGTCACAACACCTATCCATAACGGTAGTCACAGAATTGTGTTGTGATGAATTCTATGACATTACAAAATCATAGCCTTGGACGCCAATAAAGTCAGCTCCCGGTGAAGCCAGAGACTTGAATAGATTTGCTTTAAATATAACCACACAATGCTTATAGTATTTTTCAGTCTTCCTTCTCTTAAAGCCTGAGCACCGATAGTGGGCTGTCTACTTCCTCATATTATTGGGTTCGTATCCATAAGGCTGGATGAATCCTTCAAGCTGAATGTCTATCTGCAACTCATGCTCAGATTCACTCGCACCAAAGTATGAAGGATGACCATTTTCAAAGCAAAGAGATCTAACTTTCGTTCAAAACTATGAGTTCCTCCACTGACGTCAGGCGACTGGGATTTCAGCAGCAGCATGTGCTGGTAGTCCATACCACACACAAACAACCTCCTTTAGTCATTCTAGAGACTTCAGTTAACCCAATATCAAAAAGAACATAGTATAACCACTGTGGTGTAAACATACAACCCACTGTGAGGCCCCCAGTGAAACCTACCATTCCAATCAGCAATGTGCTTGCTGGTTCAAAAGGCCAATTACTGGGGTTTGCAAGTACCTTCCGTGACACATGCTGGGTCTGTAGGTAAGGGTGATATGAATCTGGTATTGAGTATTCTTCCTACAGCTGTATAAATTATAATCCTACAATAAAATAATAAGAGAAAATGTTAAGCTACATATTGCTACAAATACTCGTTATTTTATCATAAATTAAAACTAAAAGAGCTATTGTCTGCTTTAACCCTCACCTGGCGATCGTCCGGGTTTTCTTCAGTTGTCTTTCAAACAGTTGATAAAGATGAACAACTAAGAGAATATTAACAGGGAAAGGTCTCACTTTACGATATTGTGAGGTATGGATGACTCCTAGATAAGTAGTAGATAGGTGGTTCTCAATTGGTCTTGTTTTGAGTCTGCCATTACTTCTTAATACCAATGGACGGATGGATGGATGCATCTAAACTTTATCAACATGATTACATGGCCAGAACAAGAGCATTCCATGAGCGCAAACCTCCGTTAAGCACCAAATGTCTTATTTGCCAAATGTTGGCAGTTATCTGGATATCTGATCCTGATCATGGTACCATGATAAGTCACACTTAAAGGCTTGGAAGAAATTTTGATATCAATACAGTTGGTCCAAATGTAGGATCAGACGCGTTTAAAAAATTACGAAACAACGTGCTTTCCAGATTTGATCCGAATGAAACTGGAGTGTTTCAGAAATCCACCCGACATATTTGAGTCAAATTTCATAAAGATCCATCAATTATGAACCAAGATATGGATTGTGACCAAGGAATCAAACTATTTATCCAGATCCCCAACAATATTATTTAATCTTTAATTCTGTAAAATCTATCTTGGGTTAATATTTTGTCAAGAACGGTTGTACTTTTGATGTAATCCTGCTAACAGACAAACAAACAAACAAACAAACCAAATAATTAAATGCCTGTGAAAATCTTACCTCCTAGGCGGAGGTGATTATGCTACTGCTATCTGCTTTCACAGATTCCAAGTTTGAAACATGACTCAGCTGGGTAATAACAAATACCAGCTGACTTCATAAAATAGCAAACAAACAGCATTCACAAGTAGCTTAAGTAAATGTGTCGGAGAGCGATTAATGAAAAATAGCATTTACTCTTTCACTTCTCATTGGAAAGCTGTGAGGATATAAAATATACACACCAGTGGTCTGTTTAAAATAATGAATCACAATAATCCAATGGTTCCCAAGGTTGACACCCAGAACTGAAATTATATACCTTCCCAGGGCCGAACGTGAATTCAGTATTCATCAATGTAATTATGAAGATGATTGTCAAGATGCAGGATGGCCTGCAATGGAGAAACAAACATGGCGAAAGGCATTTCCCCATAACTCAATTTGAGAATTGAGAATTTAGTTGTGGAAGTGAATGCAGTCTCTGACTGTTGTGTACCCCGCTTTGCACTTGGGTCACTGTAAGAAGACACAACCAAAAAAAAAAAAAAGTGACAAAAAAACATTGCTAAATTATTAATTCAATCATTTACAAAAGCAATTATTTAAATTAAAAGCAATCTATTTAAATCTTCTTTCTGTGGTTGACGTCAGAGAGAAAGATGGAGGAAGCCTCATCTGAGATGAATATCCTGTAGTGAAAAGCATTTTATATAGTATATTTACATTATTATTATTATTAATAATAATAATAATAATAATAATAATAATAATAATAATAATAATAATAATAATAATAATAATAATAATGCATCAATTTTATATAGCTCTTTTTTGAACAATCAAAGTCGCTTTACAGAATTAAGGAATTATTCTTTCACTCCACACTTAGTGGAATTAGAAAATATATTCACAATATAGTTTGAATTTTTTAATCTTTGGCTATACAACACTAAACTATAGTAATAGAGCTTGACCTTAAATTCGCGAAATTAGTCCCCAAATGCTTTCCATCATATTTATGATGTAGTGGCTTAAATGAACTTAATTCAATAGTAAAGGCAAGGCAAATTTATTTGTATAGTGCATTTTATACACAAGGCAACTCAATGTGCTTTACATGATCAAAAACTGCAACAGAAAACATTCAACAGCTTAATATATATAAGAACATAATTTAAAATCATCAACAAACACATGACCAAAAATCTCCCTCTCAATCGTCAATATATCATACATACTGCGACATACAGTATACTGTATTAGTGTGCTCGACAGACCAGAAGGTTTCTCTAAGATATTGAGATGCCTTAAAGGTATCGATCAGTTGGGATTAAATTGCTGGCCTTACAGATAAGTGGTGTGAGTAATAAGGGCCACGGGGGTTTGAAGCAAGGTTATGTGTGTGGGGTCAACTAATTGTCTCGCACAACCTCCTGCTATCGTTATAGCTTAGATCAACCGACAGGTTAGGATGCCAATCACGCAGGTGTACAGAGGGCAATAGATCAAGGGAGCTACTTAAATCCTCACTTGACTGAAAACTGAGACGGACACAAGGAAGACATAACCAATCCAACTGGGAGGGTCATCAGATCATATTAAAAATATTGGTTTTTGACCTTTCTTATTCGTAGTTTATCATATAAAAGCAGAAAAGTTAGGCCACATCGGACAACGAATGCTTACCTGCCAACTAAAGAAAAAGATTGCATTTCCTCTTGTGAAACATGGCTCATTAGGCTGACAGTGCATCACAGCCGGCTATGATGAAGATTATAGTGAGTGAGGAGTAGTTGCTAGTTATGCTGCAATGGCACCTCATCAAGAGCAAAGACACACAGGTGTACTATGAGGAAAACATTACTGACACAAACAGCGTTGGCCTACTTGTAGAATGTAATTTCCTATGATTATGTTCTTCACTGAGCTCCTCAGTCACAGAAAGCCGCAGTAGCTACACTCTGTCGGTGTTTGCTAGAAAGCTGCTATAAGTGCAGTGAACTTATAGTCAGCGTCGGCACGAACACACAAACACAAACTGTTCAATGGTTGCGTTCATATTAGTTCAGAAATAAACTAGCATACAAAAAAAACTGCAAGGCCCAGATAGCACGCATACGTCTCGCCGATGTCGGCCTCAGATCGTGCGTCGCATTCTACTCTTAATGCGTCATTTTGTGTGTTTTTTTCCCACCAAATCGGTGACACTACTTATAAAATTGTAGAACTGCAAAATGTCATTTCCATGAAGCTGTTTTTGTGCTGGGGCTCTTTTGGCTTTGCTGCTGAAAATACATGTATGATCATGAACTGTGTCTCTCTGTTTTGTCCACATACTGTATAATAAGCTATTTAGTGGTAGTTTTTGTTGTTGTTGTTGTTGTTGTTGTTGTTGTGATATTGCCATATTCTCATCAGATTTAAGTAAATACTCGACTATGAATATGGAGATATTTATACTAATTGAATGATTCGGGCTAAATAAAGGTTAATATAAGCTGTAGAAAGGCCGCGCTGAGCATCTTTATACCATCATCCAAACATCGGCCAAACGCCGACGCGACGTCTGTCCAATGAGCAAACGCTCTCCATAATACCATAACACGTCTGGCCGATGCAACTTCATTTATGGTGCCGACGTTGACGAGATGTACAGTATGTGTGCTATGAGTGGGGTTATTCTTTGATGATTTTTTTTTTTTTTTTTTTTATTCCTATCAAGAAATAGAATCAAATGGACAATAAGATACATAAAATATCAGAAAGCAATAGCAAATCATTGAAAAGTCAGATAAACCTAACATGTATTTTTATTGAAAACATATTGAAAATGAGAGCAGAAAAGGTTAACATCCTGGTAATTTAAACTGAAGAGTTGGTTGGATTTTATTTAAAAAAAAATGTGAATACATCTGCCATTAAATATTGTTTATGTCCATAATTAATTTATAGACGTTCCCCTTACAAGAAACTTCAGGAATCTATGAAACTTCACCTGTACTGTACAGTATGTAGGTATTTATTTCACAGTTGCACAGGTTAATGTACTATTTTGGCTAAAACAGTGACTGAATCGATTTCAAGTCGCTGAATTAACCAACATCGTCCTTGAATCGAATCGGCAACAACGAATCGTAATTCGAATCAGATCTTTGCTAAAACAAATTGTTACACCCCTACTAATAATCAATTGTCCTAATTTTCTTGTCTTGTCAGGATCTAATTAAATTCTAATGCTGAAAGAAAAAATATTTTCTTTAAGCATCCATGTTTGTTATAATCATGCATATTTAATGTTCGTGTACAGTGAAAAAAATTTTTGTAAGTGAAAAAAGTATTGGTATCAATAAAAAGACACCAACAACTAAATCTTTTATCCCAAAACATGTTGTCTAGCTCATTCCTGCTTCGATATCCAATGTTTTAAGAAATTTAGTTAATATTTCTTTTGCAAGGAAAAAAAAATACATGTAAATATAAATGTTGGGTTGGATAAGGGTAGAGCCAGCAGAAACACAGCTTCATCAACAGGATTACACTAAATTGCTCATTTTGAGTTTGATATCTTTCTTTATCCGTCTCTATTCCTTGTAGTTGGCAATACTTCCTGTTTATTAGGTGAAGAACCTTGATGCTGCAGGGCTGAACCTGTTTACTTGTACTGTACACTTGTGCAGCTCCTAAGGGAGAAGTGGAACATGCACTCACTGCCTAACAGAGCCTGAAACACCTGCAGAAATGAGAAAGTGTCAGACTGCGACAGTGCATGATCACATTGTCATGATCCAGCATGTGTGTCACACCTGCACACTATAAATTAGACTCGTAATTTTGCCACAGCAGTGGGTGCATATTAAAACTATTGTTCACGTGTTCATCAACACTTGTCTAATGGCACCGTAGTGTTAGCAGGTGTGGCAACTCCTAGCATCAACCTCTCTGCAATCATACAAAACTTTTGCACACAAATTGTGAAGAATATATAATTCCAATAAAACACTTGATATGATGAAAAAAAAAAAAAAACAGTAAAAAAAGATAAAACAAAGATAAAATGTGCTTGCATGTAGGCAACTAAAAGCTAGTAGGTTTTAAATATTCTTCTGTGTCTATACAGATAAAGTTAGGCATGTATAAAAATAAATAGATTGATGCATGTCTAGAAATTAAAATAGGAAATTTCATATTCATATTTACACTTAATAAATAGCAGCCCCCTAACACTGTAGAGCAGGGTTTCTTTTTTCTCGTCATGGAGAACTAAAATAGAGCATGGCTGTGTTCGAAACCGCATACTAACATACTATCATACTAATTATGACATCAGAATTAGTATGTAGTGCCTTTGACATCAGATAGTATGGAAATATTGAGTATGCAAGAAATACCTTGGGGTATACTATATTGGGACATTTTTCAAGTAATGCACAGTGGGCACACTGGTCACCCAGTGTCGGGCGGTAACGCGTTACTTGTAACGTTATTTTTGACAGTAACTAGTACTCTAACGCAATATTATTTTAAGAAATAAACGCAGTTACCATTACAATATGGTGCGTTTGTCCGTTACTTTGCTAGCTGTAGTATATTTCCTGTGTACAGTGGCGCTACATATTTTTGCGGGATGCCGTGCCAACCACGGTAAAACAGAAGAAGAAGAAGAAGAAGAAGCATTGACGGCGTGTCTCTGTTTACATCACGCGGGCCTATGATGGTGAGTCAATGCGAGAGCAGGACGAGCTTCTCAGAGTGAAAATACGCGCATTATTTTACCAGATCATTAGCCTGATACGTTTAGCATTGTGTAGCTGAGAAAAATGCTGTGAATTTCTTTTTCCATATTTATTTTCCATAAGCATTGTCAACGGCACAATGTGCACTTGGAATACGCACAGCTTACTTTACATCACTGTGCTAAGATTGAAAAATGTCAGTTTTAATTTTTGAGCACCTGTTCTTTATATGCACGTCATTTATGGTTGTTTTATAGCAGTTTTTGTAAAGCAGAGTTGGTCAAAATGTATTCCAAATGTTAATTTACGTTTATTTCATTTATTTATTTTAGAACGTTTTTCGTGTTTTTTTGCACATTGTTGCTAGTTTTTTGTACCTAAGCTGCAAGGGAACGTTCTACGGGCTAAACACAACCGTTCAAAGCAATGTTAGTACAGGAGCAGTAGGGGTAAGAGGGATTCAAACCACTGACCCTCTGATTTATTCATCCACCGCAGAGTTGATCAACAGTGGATTATTTTCTGATACAGCACTGATATGAAGCTGTACGGACACAAATGACCCAAAAAAATAATACAATTCTTTAGTTGTAAGTAACTCAAAAGTTACTTTTTCCAGTAACTCACTACTTTTTGGTGTAAGTAATCAAAATAGTAACTAAGTTACTTTGTGAATGAAGTAACTTGTAATGGTAACTAGTAACTTTTTTAATACTAGCACAACACTGGTCATACTCAACCGCCCCATGATGCATTGCTAGCAGAACGTAAAATCATCCCGGACCGGCTTCAAGCTAACAATCAAACATCCCCTTTTTCAAAACCTGCAACCTGCTTCTCTCGTCTCCTTTTTCGGCATGTACAAAAAAAAAAAAAAAAAGAGAAAAAGAAAACTTCTGTGAATGCAACCATGTCGGAAATAAACTGAATAAATAAATAAATGAAATAAAATAAAAAACAAAAGCATCTCTTCTTGTCTTCCATTAGTTCCTAACTCTTCTGTAAATAAATCGTTTTTGAAATTAACCAAAAGTGTTGTCAGAAGAACAATAGAAGTCCAAAATGTCGGGATGAGATGTGTTTCAGAGAGTTTTATGGATCAAATGACCAGATGTTGATATTCTACTTGGTCACTTTCTCGCTTAAAATGCTTGCAAAACTTTCAATGGTGGAGAATCAACGAAGATATTTAGCCTCAGTGTGCTTCCGTTTTATGTCGTTGTAGGTTCGAAATGCATTTTGGGAAACTTCGACGTAGACTTCAGTGGGAAGGACCATCATCCTAATCCTTCTGATTGTACTAACAGTATATAGTAGACAGTATATACTCACTGAGTTTGTAGTGCATAGTACAGAGTATGCCATCAAACACAGCTGATCTTTCAGATCTGACCCTGCTCTAACACACCTGAAATCAATAAATGAGTAATCACTAATCAGGCAGCTCTGCTGTAGGCTTGGCAACAAGGTCTTCATCACATTAAGGCTGTTAGCGCAGAAAGACGTCAACAACAAGCTACTGTAGGTGGTGACCAGGAGTGAGGAACCAGGCTGCTAGACCTCTTCTATAGCTAACACTATGTAGAATGTAGGGAGCACATGTTGCTGCTAATTTAGATATTACAGCTATGGTCACGGTAACCTAGTGTGCTTTCTTTCTTCTTTTTTACAGTAGGACCATAACTAGGGTAATAAAAGAAAAACATTCAAACACACAAAATGAGTTTTTGCAGTTTCACCTCAGAATCAAATCAGACAGTCTTTTGATACAACGTGGTCGAGTTGAATAGTATTTTCAACAGTACACATGTGAGTAAACCATAATCAACAGCCAATCTAAAGAGATTTTAGGAGGACCCACAGTAGGCTAGATGACATTGGAAAACGTTGGGTTTTGTTTTTTTGAAAACATTAAAATGTTAGTTTATAGAAAGTCAATGTCCAAAAATTTGCCAAGGATTTAACTATTAAGTGACGAGTGACTTTCAAATTAAAAATCTACAATTCCTCTGATCTTCGTCCTACTTGAATAAAATCTGGATAATTAGATTTAGCAAATGAGCGATTATTGATAATAACTTAACCGTTTTTTGCTATATTGGGGGTAAGCTGCCCAATTGGGTCAATCCATGTCATTTCAACAAAGTTTCAGGATATCCCACGCACTTTGGTCTCAAAAAATTCTGAAATTGTTTCTAAATAATTCAATTGGCATACTGTACATTTTTAGTTTGATCGAATTAAGACATTTTGACATATGGACAATTTAGTGAGGGGGTCAAGTGTCGATTGTGCATCCTTATTTCTCTTCCATTTTCAGCTTCAAATATGTAAAAAATAACACCACAAGAGAAACTGAAGTTTGACATACTAATAATAATAAAATCCCAAGAAAGATGGATTAAAATAGAGATCAGATTGTTTAATTGCATTCCCACATGCTGTTATGGGCCTATGAAAATGGAAGAAAAAAGATGGGAGAGGGAGAATCAAGACCCCCCTCAATAAAAAAGCCATATCTCAAAACGTATTTATCCGAATCCTACATTTTAGGAACAGGATATTAGTAGGTATAGTTCTAGATGTATTTACAACAGAGTGGAATCAAAACATAAGAAAAAAATACCCATCTCTCTTGACATTTAATTGGCAAATGGTTTGAGCCAGTGAGTGCATATTTGGTCAACCAAAATGTGAATCAATATTTTACAGGGATCCATGCACAGTGGACAGCTTGGCCTGGCGCTAAATTGAGAAAAGCCAGACCAGTACAGTCTAGCTACATGTTTAAAGCTGAGGCAGGCCAGCAGCCAAAAGGAATGCATTAAACAAGAGCTTAGCATTAAACTCAGCCGACGCGCCACTCTGCCCCAGTTCTGCAAATGTCGGGCTCAGGATTTACTATGGATGGGTAATCTGACTACCAGGCTGCACATGGACCATCTGCTCATGCAGAACGCTCTAACCACGTCTCTGCAGACGGGCAATTACACTGGGAGCTTTCATTGTGTGTGCCGGCAGGATTCATGCTCACCATTAAGTTGAAAAGGTGTTCCGCTCTGGGACAGCGACTTGTAACATCACTTTGGAGACTTTCATATTCAGGGGATGAGATGTGTGTGTCCGGGGGGAGGGAGGAGGAGTGGCTCAGCAGCCGGTTGCTATGGAAACGTGACGCCGTGGGTGGATGGAGGGGCGGGGCGGGGCTCAGCCCGACTAATCAACTCTTTAATTAGGCTCAGCTAAATATTCATTAGACGAGTCAGTAATAAATACAATAATATAATAACCTTAATAAATAATCATCCTACTTTTGTGGTGGAAAAATAATTACTGCATTGTCTGGGCTTTCAAAAAAAAATCCAGTTATAATTGGACACAAGCTCATTTGATGAACAAATCAGGTTGTTTAATACTAATAACCCAAAGTAATTATTTGCTTGATTAGAATACACAGTTTATAGTTTGTAATTGTGCATACATGGAGTATTTCAATGGTTTTGAAGCTTGAACTGACCAATCACAAAACAGTCCTCAGTCTCAAACTTTGTATTCTGCAACAGATTAAAGGCACATGAATTTTCCTGTACTTGTATTTTACTACAGAGGATGAACTGGAATGAAGTGAACTAAATAACCTTTGGTGGCTGTGAGACAGGAGTGATTTCTACAACAACACAGTGCTGCTCATTGAAGAGCACAATATTTAGAAAAGAAAAAAAACAAAACAAAGAGGAGCCCTAAAAATGTAAGACTGTTTAACTGCTTTAATGATCATATGATTAAATGTCTTAATTGTGTTTTACAATAGCTTACCATGAGAACTGTCTATAAGTATGCACAGATCAATGAAATCACCACACAGCACATTTAGGCATGAGATAAGACATGAGATAAAAATGGTGATTTATTGATCAGAAGCAATAATTCAAACTCCTTCCAAAGGTTTTCCTGCATTGCTATGATGACAGCAAAGTTGGGGGAAAAAAAAGCATAGTTTATAAATATTCTCCTCTATATTGTAGAAGAGTTGGTTTGTGTGGAGCAGAAGTTTGACCGCTGATCTAGAATGGAGAATAGCAAAACAAAGTCTCCACACAAAGTGACAACACGCTTTAAAGAAATTATTCATTTCATTTAAAGTGCCTGATGATTGCAGGCAAATGTCATGATTCAACAACAGAAACAAAAAGAAGCAATACTTGGAGTGTGATTAAGCATGAATAATACTCAAAGGGAAAATAAATGATTAGACAACAAATTAGGATTATAATAACGTAGAACTTTTCGCCTGATTAGTAATCACTCGTTTTGAATTGTTTAATTCCTCATGACATACACACACATTCCTATTGTCTTTTAAAGGTCCAGCGGAAAAACATTTAAATAAAGCCAACATTTTGTGGCTTATTTGTTTTGACATATAACAATCCTATGACAAACCAATAAAATGTTCTTGAACAATCTGCCATATTCTCATCTTTTCACTTGCCATTTTCAAAAGTAAGACGGTAAATAGACTTTATATACAGTATGTAGCACATTTATTACCACTGAGGTCTCAGAGGCCTTTACATTATCAGTTCATTCACCAAGCCAGGTGCTAATCAACCATTGGGAACAACTTAGCGTTCATTGTCTTGCCCAAGGACACTTCGACATATAGACAGGTATAGCCCTGGGATGGCATCCCTCAAATCTCGATCAGAAGAGGACCCCTCATTCACCCAGCCATGGTCACCCCTATTTTAATCCATCTTTTACCACTTATCCGTAGTCTGGTCATGGGGGCTGCATGCTTATCTCCTGGCCACTTTGTCCAGCTCTTACCGGGGACCCCGAGGCGTTCCCAGGCCAGCTGAGAGACATAGTCTCTCCAGTGTGTCCTGGGTATTCCTCAGGGTCTCCATCCAGAGGGACAGTACCTGAATGCCTTACTTGCGAGGCGTCTGGGGGACATCCTAACTAGGTGCTCGAACCACCTCATCTGGCTCTGCTCAATGAGGAGGAACAGCGGCTACTCCGAGCCTCTTCCGGATGATTGAGTTTCTCACCCAATCTCTAAGAAAGCCCAGCCACCCTACGGAGGAAAATCATTTTGGCTGCTTGTACCCGCGATCCTGTTCTTTCCATCATCACCCAAAGATCATGACCATAGGTGAGGGTACGAACAAAGATCGATCGGTAAATTGAGAACTTTGATTTATGGCTCAACTATTTTTTCCCTATTTTTTTCTTTTTTCATTCAAATTTTTAAAAAAAAAGGTGTTGAAGTGTTTTCCAGTAGGAGGTTCAGAGGTTCCCCTCACTGTGTCACAGTAAAAGCTTTGACCAAAGAAAAAAAATCTACATTGTCCTTGTGAAAACAAAAACAGACATGAAAATCTGTATCATTAAATTCATTAGCAGCTGTCTCTCTGGTTATGGTTGTGGCCTCTTGCTGTCATTGATGTAGTCGGAGTATTCCATTTTCCACTTGTGCAAGTTGAACATGCCTTTAGCCAGGTTTATCTAAATTAGACTTAGGTTTAGGATTTACAGTGTACAGCTAGTCTTCCTCCAAGAAAGGAGGTTATTTATCTCAAGTCTAGGACAAGTCTGAGACTATTATAATCTATGTCAGAGAAATCTATATCAGTAAATCCTGGTTTAGTCGAGATCTATAGAGCTAGCTCCCAAAGGAACATTTGTATTCTGCCTGGTTTCTAATCCAGTATGGCTTTTACATTAGACTGTATGATGGCTTGGTACAATGCTTTGTGTGTTAGATGACCACAGCAGAATTGCCAGACAACCAATGAGGATTGTTGAAAGTCGAACACTAAAAGGGTGAGACTAATTTAGTGTGACTAATACCATCCTTGAAGCCACAAAATCTTGATTCAAGTAGTTTGTTTTTTTTCTTTAATCCGAGCACGGACATTGTAGGTATTATTCACTTTTCACTAGCTGACAACACAAATAAATGTCCTCCTTATTGAAAACACATGCAGTCAGCATGTGATCATACTCTGCTTGTGTTATAGAATACTGTATATTTTTGCAAGGAATAAGATATCAACAACATCCCCTCTTTTCTTTTCCTCTCACCCACATCCCATTTATATCTTAGGTACAACATCATAGGCAAAATGTTTTTTTTTAGATAAACCATTAAGGTTTTTTTTTTGTTGGTGTTTGTTTTTTGGTTTTTGTTTGGTGGACAGGCAAACGGAGCTGTGTCTGAATCATCCTGGTGTACTGAAATACTTTGTAGAATGTTGTTGATATTCTACCAATATCCCTACAAGCAATCTCTTCAATGTGAGGCAAAGTGCAGACAGCTAACAGAGTTGTATTATATTCAAATATAAATGCATGATACATTTGATCAAAACAGCCTGAAATATGAGTGCCTGGCACATTTCCCTCCGGATGATGTTTTTCATGCAACTCATTGGCGTTTGTCCTATCATGCTAGTTGCGTTTGTTTGACAAAAACACATTTTACACACATCTGACTTCTCTCTGTGGTTTGCACTCTGCGCTCACTCTACGTTTTGCCCGACAAGTATTTGCCCTACAGGGGCTCTGCAAATAATCCTGTCACACGTCAGTTTCAAGTAATTTTAGGATCAATTTTATGATGACTGTTGTCTTATCAAAATACATCAGTTTGAAGCACCTCCCTGACCTTAAGACTTGACAATTTCTATCTCCGATGCTTATCTCGGGAAAAGACATTTAAGCTCTCGAATTCGGTTTGCTTCCCTGCTGTGACTAGATTAACGAGCTGCCCTTTTGCTTGTAGCATTACCCATATTTCCTCCAGCTTTAGGCAGCTTCATTATATACAGAAATATTGACCTTCAGTGCTTTTTATGAGAATCTATAATCGAGAAAAGCAAGCATTTATCTATATAGCTCTATAAAGTATCCCCATCATTTCAAATCCTTCTGTTTGGAACAAAAAAAAAAGACTGATATTTTGAACAACTGCATTGGTTCTTTCAATGTCACTTATTTTAATGTTAAATAATGTAAACTTTACACTGGCCTGATGCTAAATTATGTATCATTAATGATTAATTAACATTTTTTTTAGTTTTTGTTACTACCACTACATTTTTAAAATGTGTTTTTTTTTTTTTTTTTTTGGTAAAATAAGTCAGACAATACAGTGCCTATTGACCATGTTCTCTATTGGTTTTCACCTCATTACTTCAGGTGAGAAAGTCAGCATGTGTGCTGCACTTGACGACGGCATGTGCTGACTCGACAATTGGTTTTACGTGCACACAGTCAGCTGAAGGGATCCCACTGAGAAATCTCCAGATCCCTTTTGAACACATCCATAATTAGATCATATCTCAGGGACATGCTGCTTGTGTTAGCCAGACACAGGGCGAATGCTGCACATTATAAATGATTTCAGTGAGGTTGAATAATCATGTGGAATTGAAATTCAACAATCACAATTTTACAGATTCAGAAGTATTGTGGGTGAAAGTACCTGTTTATTTGTATTTATTTATTTTTTATTAACATTAAATTAACAAGTGTCACATAATATATCTCGAATCCCCTTGACATGAAGAAGCTTACAAACAAACAGCCGACTCTTTAATTCACTTCCATTCAGATGTGTCAGAGTGAAAATTACTCTCAAAATGATGAATGTGAAAAAGCCTTGTTAAAATGTCACAGTCACGTGTTCATTTATTAATTAGGATTTCATAATCAAATGTCATGTTGAAATTGCCCTGAAAAAGCTACATTTTGATTTAAAGAAATCCAATCATGTGTGAAAGATTCAAGAAGTTGATTCAAGATTAATTACATTTGGTTACCTGACCTTTTGCACTCAACACTGATCTTTGAGGTAATTGCTTTATCTAGCATATGGTCTTTTTTTTTTTTTAAGGTGCAGTACTTGACCCTGCTAGTTCCACATTTTGGCTAACATAATGGTATTCTTATCAGGAGCTGTGAAAATATATGCATAAACAGAGTAATTGCAGCAAATGGAGGGACTAGCCTTGTGTTTACATTGGAACAAAGTCCAAACATGCACCAAGCAAACACAAATAAACACAAATACAACAGAAATGTCCAGAGCAGCCTCAAGCATCATGTGTTTGTTTGGTAAACAAAACCACACACAAGCAAGTGAGCTTAAAACAAATAACCATTAGAAGAAAAGTGAAATTACAAAATTACCACAAATAAATCTGAACCTAAATGAATGTCCTGATTCTTTATAAATCAACCTTATACAGATGAGTGAAAATGTATAGTGATCACACAATGTGCTTGATTTTTCAGATAGCGGGGATGGCAACCTGAAACAAGGACGCCAACGCTCCTTCCTTTTTCCTGTGGGATCTAAATATTAAACATAAAGGATGGCAGATGATTATCCATGTCACCTTGCCTTAAGCAATGATATTCTGCCTTAACAGTGCCATCAAATGCCTTCTGTATCAAACAGCCGTGCAAATTCAGTCTTTCTGGAAATGATGAAGTGTGTGTGCATGCGTGTGCGTGTATAAGAGACAGAGCGAGAGATGAGAAAGGCATCTTACTGCAACCAAGACCATATGTGGGCGATATTTTAATATTTTACCAGCTGCTACTTCTATAACTGATGATGTTTCAATTCTAAATGCTAAATTTCAACACACACCCTATAACTACTTTATATGGTGTTGTATGACGTATTGTGCATTTTATGGGCGTTGTTTTATGTGGGACTGCAGATGGAGATTAGCTATTAGCTAAATCAGTGTTGTGGATTCTCTTGTGATGCACAACAGCAGATTGATACGTCCTGAGATTTATGGATCTAACACATGGTCTCAGGTAAATAAAACATTGCTGTGTTTTTCAGTCACTAAGCTTTCGCACACCAGTTTGCTGCAAGGGATCATCATATGGGTGGTGTAAAACTGTCAAATTTACTCATTCAAAAAAGAGTTATTGATATCATTACTAGTGTTATGCTGTTGTCACTTTCAGAATAATTCATAACTCCTCCATGTCGGTAGGTGGCAGTCATAGCACATATGGCCGTAATGTGGTATGAATGTATCTTGTTCTGCATACCAGATCTCATTGTAATGCTTTAGGTCAGAGAAACTTTAAACACCACGAACCCACAAAAATGTGAATGCCCACGTTTACATGGGAACTTTAATTCCTCTTTCAAGCAGAATAAAAGTTAATTCCTCTTTAAACTGACCTTGTAAACTCTTAATTCTTAATGCTAATTTAATTCCGAATTCAACTTAAATCCGAATTAGGTGGCTGGTTTGTTTCAATTTTAATTCTGAATTAAGCATTTCCACTATTTTGTAAACACTTAATTCTTCTTTAAGTTCATTCCGGTCGTTCTGCACATGGGCAACTTGCCGTGACGACGCGCTAGTGACAACATAATCCAAGATGGTGGCCCAGACTCCAAACAAGACTATTTATTTAACAAGAGCCTTAAAAGACATGGTTATAATGAAAAGAGTGGATGGACGTAGACCTAAACATGCAGACATTTACACGGACATCGGCAAACGGAACAGGCTTCATTGGACAGATGACCGGAGACGGAGTAAATGTTGCCCCGTACTGCTGCACAGGCTCTAATATCACCAAGTTTATGACCTACTTTCTTTACCAAGGAGCAAATATTTATTCCGGTGATTAGTTCCCATCTCCCTGCCGCTCCGCGGACCAAAGTATGTTATTGTCAAGCTGTTGCTTCAAAACTACAATCAAAATAATGGTGAAAACAGTTCTCGTTGTGTGGTCTTCTGTGCTACAGCTGACAATAAAAGGTTCATTGTGTGTTTTTTGCAATAAACATGATACGTCACGTTCGCCCCCGGTTCAATCCAAGCCTTCCCAACCCCCAGACCTAAAGCGGAATTGAATAAAGCTGAATAAACCTGTTTTTCATGTAAATCTCAATTCGGAATTATTATTATGTACACACAAAGCAGAACACTTTAATTCGGAATGATTTCATTCGGAATAACTAACTCCAAATTAAAAAAAAACATCATGTAACCGTGGCCATTGTCTGATACGAGGGACACAATGGCCACGCTTACATGATGTTTTTCAATTCTCAATTAATTATTCTGTATTGAACTATTCCAAATTATAGCGTTTCTGCTTCGTGTTTACATAGAAATAGTAATTGCAAATTGAGGTTTACATAAAAAACAGGTTTATTCGGCTTTATCATTTTCGCTTTATTTCTGGGGGTTGGGAAGGGTTCTGACGAGGGGCGAAAAAACACACAACAAACCTTTGTTTTATCGTCTACAACATAGAAGACCCATAAAATAATATTTTAATAGTACTTTTCAAGCAACAGTACCAAATTCTGATTTAAGTTTAATTTAAAATTACATTTGAATTTGGAATTAAGTGTTTACAAGGTCAGTTTAAAGAAGATTTCACTTTTATTCTGAATTAAAGGGGAATTATAGCTATCATATAAATGTAGCCATTATCAACTTTCATGCCAACGTTTAGAATAATGACTATTCTGAGCATTAATACAGGAAACGATAAAAGGTTTGTGTATTTTTGTTGTTGATATGTGTGTTTTCAGAGTCATTATGTGTGTTTTTCTTCATTTTGTGTGTTTTTCTTCATTTTGTGTGTTTTTCCTTTATTTTTGTATACATCTGTAGACGTCTTGTGTGTTTCTGAATCAATTTGTGTATTTTTATTGTCGTGTTTTGGTTTTGTGTATACTTGTAGGGCCTGGACTACGATGCTGGATAAACATATCTTGAATAATGCATACAATTGTGAGATTATACAATATTAATTACGGTAATCGGATAATTCACAGACCGCGGCAACGCTCTGATCACTCATTTTTATTTTATAACAGCACAGACAAAGAATTTCCCACATCTCCATCCGCGTGTGGTAAATTGGCGTGTGGCTCTAAAGACTATATGAAAGCTGATGAAAGCGACAGGCTGCATTCATACTGCCTGTATCATTCATAAAGTGGACATTTTTTGTAATTTATACAGCCTATATTCTGTTACAGGACCCTCAACATTTATGTAGAGCAGGACAGCATGCATTCTCACTGAGGCTGTCAGCATCACCTACCACTGTATATGAATAAATTAAAGGTATAGAGGAGAATTTTCTCGAACTTTAGAAAAGAAATGCCCTCTCCAGTTTTTGAAAAAATGCTCAAATCACGCAAACCACATCGCATAAGGGGGGATAACTTGAGATCGTGTAATTTCTATTGATTTGAATATAATCTAGTCGTTTCAGTCACTCCAGTTTCGCAGCAAGCGAAAACTAGCTGATGAATGAATTCATCAGTCTGCCGTAAGCATGTAACCTCCATGACTGTAGGTCAGTCCATCACATGAAAATCTATATCTTTCCTAGACGATGTCATTGGTAAATGAAAGGATTGCATATATACAGTTGCCCATGTGCTTTACCTTAGAAAAAAAATACTAATATGGTCAATTAACCCAAAAAACACCTTCAAACAGCTCAAACATTTCTAAATATTTTTAAGTGTTTCTTGTGTTTATTTACTCAATAAATATTTCTATTCTTCAATGATTTCAGGAATTACTGAGTCCCCAACACTTCAAAATAGGCCTAAAAGTTGAATAAATCAACAACAAACCTGAGAAGAATCAATAGGGAGATCATGTTTAATTTGCAGCCATTGAAATGATTTGTGAGCACCAGAATGTTTAAGTAAATAAATGATAGCGACAATAATTCGTATGTAGAAAAGTATTTTACCAGATTCTATATGACTCAGTTTTCTCAGATACCAACAGAGAGCTCACTTACTTATTTTTAGTGGCCTGTTACCATGACAACAATATCACATTTTTGTTGCTTCTACCTATCTGCTCAGAAAGACCAGAGAGAGCAGGGTTGATACAATTCACACAATTTATATGAAGTGAATTAATGGCCTTATGTAGCTAACAATGCACAGATGTGTATGGTATTCATATCGCTCCTCTTTCTTTGCTGACACTCAAAATCTACCTCTGCCACAGCTTTAAAGCTTTGAAACGAGAAACTGGGTTTTGTTATATTCCACAATAAGATAGTGCAGCATATTACAGCTGGTAATATACAAACTTGTTTTCAAAAGTCTATGCAGTAAATTGGCAAATGGATTTCAACACAAGTTAAGGAAAAGCCATAAGAATCCAAAGTATTGTATTACAAGCTTTAAACTACAAAGGGTCCTAACAGAGCTGAGGGAAATCCTCAAAACTAGTGAGACACCATGTGAGTATTTTCAGTCCACACTGGTGAATACTGTCACTACCTGTTTGTAGATACTGAGGTGGGTTCTGGCTCCATCCTCAGATGTGCTGCCATAAACTCATCCGTACAATCTTAGGAGCCATATGCTTCATGACATGCAAAGATAAGATAGAAATAGGCCTTCCTTTTTTCTTTCTTTCTTTTTGAAAAAAAAAAAAAAAAAACTACTAATAAATACACATGGATTCTTCCTTTCATGAAGTATTCCTATAAGATAAGTTATAAATTGCTACACACTTTTAGAGGTAGTTAATGTTAGTCTGAAGTTCATTTTTAATATGGATGTTTTCATATGTTGCAGATTTTGTCTTTGTGTGAATTAAAGGCAGAAGCAATACACCCCCCCACCCCCCAAATAAGAATAAAAATAGCCTTGTAGTCATTCCTTGCAATGAAATACACTGACTTTCTAGCTGCAGCTGAGCACGTAATTAGTTTTGCCTTCATGTGAGGTTTTCACTTCAGCAAAAACAGAATCAAAACTTCCCTGACTAAAAAGCTTGCCAACAGAAACCAAAAACCCTCACAGCAAACTTCATGACTTATGAAAAGTAGTTCAGACCAAACACAGTGATTTACTAAGTTTTGTGACATATATTTTTGCTTTTACATAATGTAAGGAACACAATATGTTAACACAAGAATAGTTGATAACACTTTACTTGAAGTTTTATACATAGGCTGATATTGCACCGTCATTATTATGGCATGACCTCTGTCATTGGTATGAAGGTGAAATGAAGGCTGTCATTAAATGTTGTTTGATACCCTAACCCCTAACCCTAATCCAAACCTGAACCCTTGGCAGCCCACTGCTACCACTTGGGGAAATGGGTAAAATGCAAAGAAGACTACGGTGATAAATAAAGGTTACAATATTGTTATTACAAACCTTAACCTAACCCTAATCCAAACTTTTACCCTACCTAACCCCTAACCCCTAACCCCTAACCCCTAACCCTAACCCTAACCTAACCCAAACCTTTACCCTACCTAACGCAAACCCCTAACCCTAACCGTAACCCTAACCCAAACCTTAACCCTACCTAACGCAAACCCCAAACCTTAACCCTACCTAACCAAAACCTTAACCCTAACTCAAACCTTAACCCTACTGAATCCTAACCTTATCCCTACCTAACCAAAACCTTAACCCTAACTCAAACCTTAACCCTACTGAACCCTAACCTTAACCCTACCTAACCAAAACCTTAACCCTAACTCAAACCTTAACCCTACTGAACCCTAACCTTATCCCTACCTAACCAAAACCTTAACCCTAACTCAAACCTTAACTGTACTTAATCCTAGCCTTAACCCTACCAAAACCTTAACCCTATAACCCTTAATCTTAACCCTAACTCAAGTTTTAACCCTTCCTAACCTTAACCTTACCTAACCCAAACCCCTAACTAAAATAATAACCCTATCTAACCCAAACTTTATCCCAACCTAACCCTAACCCTACCTAACCACACATGATCCCTCCACCTAACCCCAAAAATTCCATCATGGCAAATGAAACTTAATGACAGCCTTCATGACAACGTATTCATGCTAATGACAGATAATGACAGCGTAATGTCAGCTTTATGTATAAAACTTTAATTAAAGTATTACCAAATAGTCATAGCATTCTCTTTGGATTATGCAACTTCATACTAAACAATTCAGTAATAAAATGAAAATTAGTTAGTTGTGAAATGACTGAAAATGCTGTGGCTCCACTGCCGTAGCATCATTACCAAGTTGACCCATGTGCAAATTTTTGCAGTTAAACGAGTGTTTTTTACAGAACATGAGAGGTATATCTTACCCTGAAGGAGGCATAACAACATTAAAGTTTAAACACATGCTTCAGTGCTTTAATTTAATTTAGTACATTTGCCATGGGGGAGTTGGATTTATTTCCCCCAATCTTAATGCAACGAAATATATCTTCATTCATGATTTTGTTTCAGCTTGTTATCATAAGAGCATACTGAAAGGGTCTATATATATGTGGACAAGAGATGTAAATTGCATGTCTAGTATGAATAAGTGAACAAGCCTGATAACATGCTATCCTGGGTGTACGTTAGTCTTCTGTAACATCGTGCCTTGCCCTGTCATGGAGTGCAGACCTGTCCACGATGTACCATGTTCCATTCTGATGTTAAAAACTTAACGAGGCCGACCTTTAGAGTGGCATTTATATTTGATAGCATTCCTCTAAAATTACAGCTGACCCACTGATCACAACCTGCACACTGAATAGTCAAGATGTCCTGTAAATATTAATCAAGGCAGTCCATCCATAGAGTAGCGTTTTCAACATTCGTGTACATGTTGGATTCTTGTTGGTTCTTTTCAGCCTTTTTTTTTTAAAGAAAAGAGTAAATTTGTAGTCAAAAGACTAGAGCAAAAAGATCAAGAGCATCCTCCTTTTGACCTACTTGTCAGACATCTTGGCCTCTCTCATACTGAATCATTACATCTGTGGTATGATCCAAACCAAATGCCACAACTGTCCGTTAGCCACAGGTGTCTTCAAATCACTTCTGTCTTTGCTCGGTCTAGCTGAAATTCCCTTGATATATTATCTGACCATAATTGGATGGGGAGTAGCCATGACTCAGAGAGGCTAGAACATGAATCAAGTCGGACAGAGCATATCTTTGTACCCAATGACAACTGGGAGGTCATCGCTCTTGGAGCCCATGAGCATTGCCTTCTTTTTGATAGGTAATGACAGAGCAAATTTTTTTTTACTATGCTACTAGGGTGCAGCTATTTGACGAGCCCGTAGAAATTCCTCAGACGGATGTCATATCCAAACAACCAACCAAAAACATCTGATTTCAACATTAGATAAATATTCCTGACACAGACGGGTAAGTTTATATCTTGACTGTCAAATATCGTCACAAAATATATGCTGAACTTAGTACAACATGGATTAAATATATGAAAAATTTTAAAAGTTATATTTTTTATAAGTTACGTATGATATTACAGTATATATGATGATGTACAACATGTAAAACATTAAGATATTATCACACAGTGGTATACCTGAAGGTGGTTGAACACAGACATGAACATTGAAGAACAGTCATGAGGAGACAGGGTCATCTATAAGGGGGAATAAAGGGGAGAGCTTTTTGGGGTCAACCATAAAGTCAGCAAAGTTATGGTCCATTGTTCTATGAATCTGTGATAACCACATTTATTTATTTATCTGAATGATATTATATTATTATTTGTGGCATAGTATATACTCATCTTAAAGAAGTAAATCATTATTTCTCTTTCAATCACAAATACAATGGGTTAAAAGTGAACAGCGGAAAGTGTTTTTTA
This sequence comes from Gouania willdenowi, assembly GCF_900634775.1. Taxonomy (NCBI): domain Eukaryota; kingdom Metazoa; phylum Chordata; class Actinopteri; order Blenniiformes; family Gobiesocidae; genus Gouania; species Gouania willdenowi. Next base: position 18,735,731 of record NC_041058.1, on the reverse strand, counting down.
AAAACCACAGAAATTGTTTAACGTTGCAAATTAGAGTGTCAAAAAAAGGACAGAAAAAAAAGTAGTAAAAAGGGTTCAAAGTGTTAATATTGGATTAAAAGTGACAGAAATGGGGGAAGGGGGTTGCCGTAATGTCATTTAAAAAGTAGGAAAAATTTAAACTGGGAAATAATGGGCATGACAAAGTGTAAATGTGGTTAAATTGGTGGAAAAAAGCACCAAATATGGTGAAAAGAGGTTAAAAGTAACAATAATGTCAACATAATATGTATGCAACATTAGGTGAGAAAAATGGTGGAGTGGGCATATGAGTGGTAAAAATGTCTTGAAAGTGGGAAGAAAATGTGCAGAAAAGGCATTACAATTTGATGGAGAAGTGGCAGAAATGGTAGTAATGTAGCAAAAATGCATTCAAATGAGCAAAACTATGGCAAAAAAAGTGATGTAAATAGGTTAAAATGTGGCAAGATTGATGTAGTTACAGAAAAATGGTTAAAAAATGGAATCAAATTCTTAAAAAAAATATTCTTAGTTTCTTTGCGGGTACTGGCGGCTCCCTCCCAGTGTCTCGTGACCCCAAATAGGGTCTTGACCCCAAGGTTGAGAACACCTGATTTAGAGGTCAGAGTCCCATCATATGCGTCAAACAGCTAACAAAAGCACTGGACAGGTTGGGTAGCAGGTCAATCCATATTGAATTTCTTGTCATGGTTTCCCTCCAAACTGTGAATTGGATGGTACACTGTGTTGTCAGTTTGAATCAGACAAACATTGAAGAAACAAGAGTGCTTCTCCTGCCAACTAGAAACAACAGGTTGTGGTTTTACAGGGGTTAGCACATAGTGCTATTTCTAAGCTGGATGAGGTCGCCTGGAGGAATCTTTTGCTCAGTGGCAAGCTGCTAGATTGAAAGCATGGTAGTAGTGGGTCAGCATTAAAGTTTAGAGCTGACTATTTTCACTTGGATGAGCAAAGCTTGCTGTGTCAGACAGTTTGAAGAATGTGGCTTTAAATGCATAAATGATGCAGAAAAGTAGTGCCTTTAAAACACACTCATTGTTATCATTGTGGAGTTATTGCAACATAGTGCAATGCCTATATACGCTGACTGTTATAAGGCAGGTCGGTTGGAGTTTGCTCATAACTTTTGTATAGTTTCAAAAGATTATGCCAATCGCTTGTACAACTTGAAAAAAAAAAATCAGCTTCCACTTCAGAAGCTTTTTTTTTTACCTAACAAGGGGGAGCCAATGGAGAACATGGTTATTATGCCTGACCTTACACAATGATGGACTGCAGTATTTGAAACAAACAGTGCAGAAATTAGGTTTATTAATATTACTCGGGGAATAAACCGAGAACAATGGCTGTTCAATTCTGAAATGGAAAAATAAGAAATAAGCAAAAAACTGCCCAAGACATGAAGTAGGTTTCAAGTAGCATAGGGAAGGATTTAAAAAAAAAAAAAATGAACTTTCATTTTAAGTTTTTTTTCATGTTAATGGGTGATGAAGCCGTCTAAACCAAAGAGAATGAGCCCACACACAATTCTCCCTTTTACCTTGAAAATATTGTGTGATTCATTTTGTACTTCAGAACAGGACATAAATAGAGTTTAAGAGAAATAGAATATATAAATATGTGTCACAAAAAAGCTGTTCTCAAATACTCACAGAATTGTCATCTTAGTGAGGGATATAAGATCCTTTTTTCTGACGATCCTCAGAACATGCGTGCATTTCGTTGTCCTATACCTGCATTTAATCAAGGTGCTTGACCGGCATCATTTGTGCATATGTGAGGCATGAGCAGCTGTCCACTCCTGTGCTTTACTGAGTCAGCACTTAGCCTCCATAGATGTAATATCCACTTTCTATACTGTGTGCTGCAGGTTATTTGTTATATTTCCCCTGGTGCTTTCTACAATATGGTGTTCAAATGGACTTGTGCCTGTGCAGTAAAAGGACTCTATACTACATACTTCAAATGTAAAGCAAAATTAGTTATGAGGAATATTGATGATGGTTTGGGGTCAAAAGGTCTTCCAAAATATGTATTTATTTTCTACAATGTGAGACACTAATAATTTACTTTTGCTCTCTTTCTTTACTTTTCTTCCCACATATCCCAAAAATATGCACATTGCAATCTCAATTATTTTATTTCCACTGTTTCATACTTTCAGATTGTGTGCAATGCATTGTGATTTTCTAAAGTAACCTTGCTACTTGAAGGTGAATTATTTAGGACACATATTAATCCTTAACGCAAAAGTCTCACTTTAAGGCTATCAGTGGTAATATCAACACCAATTACTTTACCTTGAGGCTTAGTATGATTAACGAGGATGCATTGGATGCCAGAGTCAATGCTAAAGCCTGAAAGCTATCATTCCATAATTGAGGAAAAAGAAAAATGTATTGTATCATATATATATATATATATATATATATATATATATGATACAATATTTTTGCATCACTGTCACTTTGACCCAGTTATCCATCGGGTTTCATCTGCACAGACAGCAACATTCTTCACATCTGTGCTCTGTGAAAGACATTCCTCCACTTGATGTGAATATCATCTTTTCTCTTTGCTTCACTATACGTAGCAGAGACTCTATCATACCTCAGTAATCCACTTCCATCCTCGTGTACAGTTTTCCAAGGACATTTTGCTTTAATGTACAAAGGCATGGCATTGTTTACCCCAGGTAGGTGTGCCTACTATGCATATAATAAAGACACTTATTTGTAGAGGAGAAAGCCAAACATTTCCAAACACCTGCTCTCCTTGCTGTCTGCACTGAAGGTTATTTTCTGAAACTGAGTCTACATTCTCTTCTTCTTCTTCTTTTTTATTTTTTATTTTTTTTACTATGAAAAATATGTTTGCATGGTGTGAACTCGAACACAAATGGATTTTGAAAATAATACGGTAAATAATATCTCTTTCTCTCTCTCAGTAAAATATTGTCTGCATGGATAGTGACAGGATATTTCAAGAGCATGAAAATGCATTTTTTTACTTTAACATAATGCCATCTTGTTTTTTTTTCTGTTAAAGTGTCATAGGTGTCAATAAAAACACTTTAAACAACATAAGAACATATTAAAAACACTATTATGCTTCTGTTCCTTCCTTGTTTTGCACCTTTACTGATATACTTGGCTGATTTGTTGTTGTTTATACATGTGGTTGTAATTTTTTTCAATCTGACTCTGAGACATGAACACAAAATTCCATTGTGCCTGTTCTTTTTAACTTGTACATATGACAAACTCTATTCTATTCTTTATTCTATGCTATTCTTTATTCTATCGTGATGTATTTTTAGCATGTTTAAAAACAGGAAATACTGTAAAAATGCAAAGTTGAGGAAAGAGTTTTCACCATTTTAGGCTAAAAGTAATGATGAATACCTGAACATGGCACTGTTTTGTACTATTGGAATCCCTAGGCTAAAGGTAATGTTTCCTGTCACTCCTAATAATGCAATCACGCATCAAAACAAGATGTCATAACAAATCATGAGACAGACAACGCATCACTAAGAGGATTAAATACTCAGCGGGTGAAGGATTTGCCGCAACGTTACAAACATTTTTTTGCAACGATTTTTAGCGAAGTCAATTGATGCAACTATGGTGCATGTACATATATTTTGTCATAAGGATAGCTATAAAAGCTGTGCAGAGAGGTGTCACTGCAAATCCAGGCTGAGCGTCAGATGCAAAGTAAAATAAAGTGAATGCATTTCATAGTTGGTTTTTTTTTTTCTAATGCAAATGCAGATTTTCCTCAGAGCACACAAACCTAAATGCTACTTCAATGCACTTTTGCAAAATGTATCCTTGTCATACAACAAATGTTTAAAGAAAACAGCTAAAATTAGATTAATTATGACTTACATTGTAGAAAATGAACTTGCGGACAAACGTAGAGATGTGTCAGCCCTACAACAAAATGTAGAAATCAGGGGCTGTACCCCTTTATCATCAATCAGCTTCATAGTTTTCATCCTGGACTTGGAACTCAAGATCAGTTCTTCACTCTGGATAAGGTGCTGGAGGGGGAATTGTGGTTTTCTCAACCAGTCAACATGTTTTTTTTATGGATTTGGAGAAGGCTCACGGCCATGTGGCCAGGGGCATCCTGTCGGGGGCGGGGGCGGGCCTTGCTAACCACTTTACATAGTTGTAAGACTGGTAGCGATTCTAATGTGTTACTTAGTCCTAATATCCCACTAATCATTTGTAAATGTTTACAATTAAAGAATGATTGTGTAAAATTAAGATTGCAAACATTGAGTTATGTCACCTCCATTGCTAAATTAAAAAAAAAAAAAAAACAGCAGGCAGGCATGTCGCTTTTGTGAAGAACAAAAAACACTTCTCATTTTTGTTTGCCAAGCTCTAATAGCAGCTCGAATGCTCTCAAATGAACAATAATAAACCAAAAGAAAAGGAGTTTGAAAGCTTTTTAACCCTCTACACTAATGACAGAATGAGCACTTAGGCACAGACAGAATACTCCCACTCACCCTGCTCCCACAGTGTACTCTGCACAACATGCTGTCTGCCTCTGGCTGCCAGGTTGACCTCATCTTTCTGGGTTTCTGTCCACAGTGAGTGGATATCGGATAGACCTCCGGCTTTTTTCCTCACAGCAGGTTATTTAGCCACATGACAAAATGAATCAAAGCATTTCAATAGGTTTAGCGACTTTAATTCTTACTTTATAAATGTTGATCTTATATTGCCATCGGTGGAGTTTGAGATTGTTGCCAGGGTGGGCAAAAAAAAAAAAAAAAATAGAATTAAATATATACGCTGTCTCAAGATTTGTGCCATCCACAAGGTTTGTAACAATACAATAATGCAAAAATGATTAATAACATAATCAATAATGTTGAGTACAAAAATGTGCGTTGATGCCTTTAATGTTGTAAATTCATGATTAATTTAGGCCGGCGGCTGTTTTCTGCTTCATTTTAGCTGCAGTACCATATATGAACTGATGGGGGCAGTGTCGTTTCAACATTTACATTGTAAAGAAGAATTGCGCAACAGAAGAAGAACCAACCTAAAGTCTCAAAGGTTTTAGACCGTGTCACTGAAAACTTATACTGCACACCTGAGGTAGAACGAACATTTGTGACATGAAAATTAAACTAACAGTAAAAAAAAACCTAAAACATTTCAACATAGTTTCAAAGCTTTGATGAAATCTTTTGACCACTAAGGGGGCAATGCTCCCCCTGTCCCTTGCAAACCATACACATGAATGGAATTTTATGCCGTTATCTGCCACACAATGTTCACACTGAGCCCCTTTCAGTTATATTTACATATGTGTAATAGTTGTATTAGTACTCTAAAGCCTCAAGTTCCCCATATACAACAAACCCGTACTCGAATCATTCGCATAGATTAAACACTAACAGTTGTAAAAAATAAGATAAAAATGTTGCCAATTATTTTGTATATTTGAGTATTCAGTATTTCAAAAGATGTGACTGCACCGAACAGATGGTAGACACAAGCTATAGACATGATACAGCTATATAGCCAAAGTATCGGTGTTGCTCATATTTGGCTAATTTGTGGTTGCAGAAAAAAATGTTGTTTCATTTGTAAAGCCTGCAAAAAAAGACCAAATCTTAACCCTGAAAACTCTCCTGTGGCTAGTTACCGATGGTCCACTGACCTTGTACCTCCTGAAGTCATCTCTTAGGTGTGAAGGAGCAATGCTACTGATTGCTTTTCCAAAGAGCTTCTTCCTAACAATCCCCAACCTTGCCTAAGGTTGGTATTTCATTAGTTGATGATCCCAGATAAGGTTGCCACATTTTGATAAGGAGTGCAGAGCCATTTCAATACCAAATTTGAAGAAATTCTTCACCCACAGGCTAATTGTGATGAGAACCGTAACTGTGGCCACTTGATAAATAATATGTGAAAGAATTGGAACAATGTGACCTTTTGCAAATGTGAATGTCTCTCATCACCAGACAAGATAATTGGCTAGACAGAATACTACAGGGAGGACAATTACTGGTAACAAGCAAATAACTTTGTCCCAAAACAGTACAGTGCAGTTAAATGATTCAAAGCTTGTCTTCAGCCAATTACCCAAACTTTGCAAGACATTCATTAGATCACTGTACCTTTATAAATCTACAGTATATGTGCATATCATGCTGATTAAGAGGTTTCCTCTCTAATGGCTTGGACTTCAGTTGGAAGATAGATATAATTTTTATATTGGAAAAAAGTACTTGTGATAATACCGATTCTTTTTCAGGTTGTTTTAAATTGTTCAGTTTGTTCAGCCTCTAACTTCTCCCCATACTTTCAGAAATAGTAACTATCTAGGACTGCTGTCAATATGACTCATACAAGCTCTTTTTTTTTTCTTTTTTCAAGTGTATTCTTTCTATCTCCCACCGTCAGTCTGTGTCGTAAAACAGAATGGTACCCCCAAGGTTAGCTACCCTTATCATCTTAGGGCAAGGGTGTCAAACTTGTTTAAGATCAGGGCCTGAACAACAAGGATCAGTTTGATCTTGAGTGGTTCACAGATTTTAGAGGGAGTAATTTCAACATGAATGTGCACTATATGTTCAGGTTTCATTTATTAGGACAAGATCTTTTCAGGAAATGTTTTGATTGTCAACTGCCAGGCTTCTACAGATACAATTTCCTAAAAAAAAAAAAAAAAAAAAAAACACTTGTTTGAATAAAGAAAACCTTATCATAAATTTGAAAAAATTATTAATGTGCCCTAGTTTGCACTTCCAGGTATAAATGATACATTAAGTATGTAAGAAGCACACTGACAATGTCTAAGCAAAAAGATATATATATATATATATATATATATATATATATATATATATATATATATATATATATATATATATATATATATATATATATATACATGTATACTACATTTAATTTTGTTTTGTGAACTATTTCTGTTTAGTTTTGTGGAATAACTTGAGTATTTTTTTTAACAACTTGAAGTTAAAAATTAGTAAATAATTAGTCTGATTATTCATGTTTTCTCCTATCTTAGTACATTTGGTAAATAGGTTCATGTATTAGTATACGATGTGTATTTTACTATAGCATGTGTTTGAGCTTGGCTTGTATGAGATAGAACATGTTCTCAGTGTGAACAAGGACAATATTAGTGTTGCATCGTATGTGTTAGTGTGCGAGTGTCGACATAAAAAAAAAAAAAAAAAATGCATGTGTCTATAGGTGTGATTCCGTGAAGTTCAGTCTGCATGCAGCTATCAGAGGGTGTTTGACCTACAGTCGCTGCCTTTACAAGCCAGTTCCATTATCATTAGTCTGAAGTGTTTCAGAGCAAATAGAAAATGTGTGATAATCGTAGCACAGTGTTGTTGCTTTATATTTTGAAACGGTGCACTCCAATGTATTGTCTGCTTTGGAATCAACACTTTAATATAGCAGCCATCGCTGCCTGTGCCCATTCATAGCTCAGATCTTTGTTGTGCTGAAGAGGTAGAGCACAGTGCTACTCATGCAAGAAATGACAGGATAATTACTGAGAAGTGTGCACTATCCCGGAAGCCTGTTTAAGCTCATTACACAGCTCACAATAAAAATTGCACTCCATAAAATGAGTGAAGGAACCACACAAATACAAAAACTGAGGGGTTTTTTCTTTCTATTATAATCATTTTTAGGTGTCCAAATCTTATCTTGTTTGCAATTTATTTTCTGAAGGAGTCGTACAGCTAATATGGAAACCTGTAATAGCTCCTGACATGGGCCAAAAGCATATGTTCAACTCTCCAATTCTATACTATTTTCACCGCAGTGCATTTTCTTTAGGCTATGGCAACAATATATGAATAAGGTTGATTCAAGTTGGCTGCGTTCCAAAAAAAATGGCATCAGTGGGCTCTGATCCAGTCGTCTCAGTCTCTCTTTGGTCTCTGTGCTGAATGCATACAATCCTGCTGTTTACAGCTCGATCCTACTCTCGATCTAATACATTATCATAAAGTGTAGAAATGCATTGAAAACAATCTATTTCCAGCTATTTTAGACGGCTCAGCTATTGTCAACATCTTTTGGTCAAATGACATTTACAATCAGGTCAAGGTTTTTAGGCTAAATGTATGTCCTCGATCATGTTCTCATCAATATTTTACATAAATTAAATTTCAAATAAAGATGCTCATTTTGTGTTCAAATAGCTGTTCTCATTTCTAATACAGGCTGATATATATACTATAGGACAAAATCAGATTGGGTAGATGGATCTATCTATTACCTTTGGAGCCATTTATCTTACCAGCATTGATGGATTCATTATGGTGACAGTTTGCGTCGGTATAATGAAAATACCCACCGTCTTAAAAAAAAGAGGGAGAGAAGAAATATCTACCTCCATGATGATCATCTTTGGACTAAGGCACAACTTAATCAGGATATATATATATATATATAGTGTCTGTATAGAATTTTTTTTTTTTTTTTTGTCAAACGCTTTGATATGACTTTGTTGTAATTCGCGCTATATAAATAAAGTTGAACTGAATTGATATTACTGGTCTGCTATTGCTGAAGGTCTTATATATACAGTATATATTTACAGCGCAGTTCGGCCTTTTACATAATAAATCAGATATAAAGCAGGAGTCCAATTTGATTAAAAATAATTGTGAATAATTTTTTTTATTATTATTACTTTTTTCAGTGGACGGTTAGCGACTGGTTGGTTGGTTCATTGACTGATTGAGTGGTGAAAATGTGTAAAAATATCCCTTTTTAATGTTCACTTGTATAAAACCTGATCCAAGCTTGTACGCACACACAGCCACACAAACAAAAGAAAGGCAGAGAAATATGAATATGAAAGACTATAAAAAAAATCTCAACTTAAGAGTAACTACTTGTTTTTTCCCCCATAATATATACAATTTGTTATTTATTAATTTGCCATATTTCGTTTAAGCCTCCGTAGCTCAGGTTAATTCCAGCACTATCTTTATAAATATGAAGATAAGAGTTTTATCTAATTCATCTTTTGATAATGCTGTATATTTTCACCTTGTTTGACATTATCATTAGAAGTTCAAACAATGACCTTTTATGTTGTGATTTTTTTTTTTGTTGTTGTAAATTGTTTCCCTCCATCTGTCTGTGAACATTTTTGTAGTTAAACAGCTATTCAATGTAACTACGTCACTGTTAGTCTAAGGTAGGGTTTTTCAAATGGGGGTACATGTACCCCTAGGGGTACGCGATGGCACTACAGTGGGTACTAGAGAGACAGAGAGAGAGAGTAGGAAATTATCAAATAAAGTGTCAGTCTTGATCCCACTCCAGGCGTGAGATGTCCAGAAATAATTAAAACGATACAAATAAATATATTCAGTTGTTGCTAAATCAGTGTTTTTTAACCTTGGTGTTGGGACCCCATGTGGGGTCGCCTGAAATTTCTGAAAAATTTGAATAGATTTTTTAAATGTTCTAATGATTACTCTCTTTTTTTAATTAAAACACATCTTAAACAACTGTATTTCTATACTTTCACATTGTGAAATATAAATTTAGTTCATCTAGTTCTAAAATGCAGTAAAAAAAAAATAAATAAAAATACATACTGTATCTGAGCTCAAACATTAAAATTAGCAATGAATTCTGGGAAAAAAATGTTATTATTTGGGGTCACCAGAACTTCTTGATATCAAAATGGGGTCACCATCCAAAAAAGGTTGGGAACCACTGGACTAAATACTGTTTCTTTCCTTTTATTTACAAAATGAGATACTTTAAAATGTGTGTTATCACTCGTTCATTCCATCATTATGCTCTGTAGTTCTCTATAGCAAATAAGAACTGCTTCTGTCTACAGTATTCATATGAAATTTGAGTTTACGTTGTCATTTTTTTCTATATTGTAACTCAATTTGTTTAAACATGTCCATAGAAAATGGAATAAAGCTCAATATTGCTCTTACTAGAATTAGAGCAAACATTTTATTGAAGTTGACGGTTGAACGAATAAAACCGGTTGGCAAAACTGACGTGAAACTCTTCTGGCACAATTTTTTCAATATGCTTTCCTCAAAAGGACAGACCGGACGGTCTAAACACATCATCCGTCACAAGCTCTTTGTCACTCTCCACTGCCCAGTGAAAGTTTTGATGGGATGTGTGTCACTGGATTATCTTGCCCACATTCCCCCCAGGCTTTCCTTGTAGGTCTGTGACACCAGCACAGGCATTTAGTGAGACTCCCAAGTGTCACTGGTAGCACAGCAGGATCCAGTAAGGCTCCAGGAAACACCATCTATCATTGTCATAAGTCCAATCATCCACATCAGCAAAGGGCCTTCTCTCAGCAGGACACATGGCACCTATTAAGCAGCCTCACTGACCCTTCCCTGGCTTATATTTTCACTCTTTCTTATCTACTTTCTTTTGTGGTTCATACCATCTAAACCGTGTCAGAGTGTCTTACGATCACGGTGTGATTTGTTGGTAACCCTGACCTTCCTTTGTTGAAGAAACTACATTATAGCCTCAAGCAATATTATTCTGATTATGTTTTATAATCCAGAGCTCTGATCATTTGAACCTGTCTTTTAAAGTGTTTAGTAATCAGAATCAGAATCAGCATAGGCAGAGTTTAAGAGTCATAATTCTTATTAAGAGTTAAAGAAAACATATAATTAAATATATAGACTGTCTAGAGATTTGCTCCAACCACAATGTGTGGAACATATACAATAATACAAAAATTATTAGTAACATAATTGATAATGTTGACTACAAAAATTTGCATCGTCGCGCCGTTTAATGTTGTAAATTAATGATAAAATCAGGCCGGCGGCTGCTTTCTGCTTCATTTTTGAACATTTACATGAACTGCTGGGGGCAGTGTCACTTGTCACTTCATCATTTACATTGCGAAGAAGAATTATGCAACAGAAGAAGAACCAACTTAAAGTCTTAAGAAGTTTGGGACCATTTCACTGAAAACGTATACTACACACTTGAGGTAGATATATGTTTTGTACTGTTACTGTGTTTTATGGCACTTAAAATATTAGTATATTATGTACATTATAATGTAAGCCCTATTCGCACGGGATTAGTTTTACCTAGGGACCACATGTGATTTGTAATAATTGCAGAGAATGTCTGTGATGTTAATCTCGTGCGAATTGGCCTTGTCAGTCATGTTGTTAACCTCGTACTGAGATCGATTATATGAGGATATGCGATCATGCAACCCTAACCCCAACATTAACCCTAACCCTAACCTAATCCAATAAACTAATAAAACACATGTCTGTTGAAAACAGAAATAAACAAAACTGAATTATTATTATTATTTAGCAAAAATACATTTTCCGGTAGTGCGCATGCACATATATGCTCATAATTGGTCTCAGTACGAGGTAAACACAGACCTTGACAACGGGATGCATGTTTATTTACTTTTGGCGAAGACTGAAGGCTGCATTGGAGTGTTTAGAAAACCTTTTGTGTCTCGGGCCAGCAAAACCTTATCGGCCCGTAACATACGGCAACAAAAACAGAAGGAACAATATCAGAAGCAAACGGTAGATCACGTCCTGCTTTGCACTGTGCGATAACAATCTTTTTTTTTTTTTTTTTTTATCCATTTGTAGTCTTCTATTTAATACAGCTAGCTAGCACTAGCAGTAACACAGCACCAAGCTGTGGTCAAAAGCCTGCACTGTTTCACGTTTTCTGCAAAATCTTGGACTTCGATTACCCCGTGCGAATGTGCTGCATAAAAAGCAGACGTTGGGGGGTCATTTATTTATTACATGTGGTCCCGAGGTAAAACTAATCCTGTGCAAATAGTGCTTTAGGAACTTTAGGAAAACTGTAATGACAATTTTTGACCACAAGGGGAGCAATGTTTCCCCAGCATCCCCCGCAAACTCCGCGTATGAAAATCTGTACAGGAAATAGAAACCAAATGAATAATAGTGAGCATCATTTTGGTACTTTAGTTTGTTAGTGAGTAACAATGGTGTAGAAAGGAACACGTCTGATAATGGATTAATTAAGAATAATCTTAATCTTTGTTCCTATAGTAAAAAAATAAATAAAAAAAAAACCGAGTTAACTCTATTTGTTATCACCTTGTGGTACCATTGATCCTGTCTGAAGCAAATTGGCCTAAAGAGAAAACAAAAAAAAAAACTTTAGAATTTGCTTTATATCGAGTGGTAAAACGTACTCAGAATCTCCGTATGTATGCATTTCGTACATTATAATCTGTGCGCATCAGTTCAACATCCAATTGATTACTTACACGCCTAGTTTTAACCATTTTACGTGAAACAGGGAGGTTTTTTTTGTTTAAGGCTGCTGAGATGTCATTTTTCTTCTTTTTTAAAGTAAAAAAAAATCAATACAAGGCATCATTAACAAGCTGAAGTGCCCACTGAGCCAAAATGTTCATTTCAAGGTCATGCTTACTATTCAGAAACAAAATGTAGCTTGTTTTAGTTGATTAAAAACATTAAAAATGCTAGTACTCCTCCTGCCTATCGTTTTGTTTTTATTGACTCACAAATATGAACCACTTGAATCTCAATGCAATCAGATTTGACGAGACCTATTGTTAATGCAGATTATATGGCCACATTTTCTACGCTTAATAATAAATAATTGATCCATCCTTATTCTCATGGTGTTGGTCAGAAATAGGGCGTCATTCATGAAGTTATCGGCTCTGGTTCTTCAGTGAGATGGTGTCTGGGTCAATCTTTGTGTGATAATAGGCTCCAGCTGTACACATCTGAAATAATCCTCCAGCACCTCGAGAGAGCAGTTCAAGGCAGAGAATGCTGTCATTGTTCAGCTGACCTGTTTCATTTCTGCTTAAAAGCCTGACAAAGCCAACTTTAAGCGAGGAAAATGAAAAATGTCATTTGAGTCGGCTTTTAGAAAACCTGGATATGTACGCTAGGTGTCATGGTACCGTGAAATAAATCAATCAAGAAGTTTTCAGTTTTTGGTGCAATCTTTTGGACTATTTCACTTTTTCTTCTTTATATTGTGAACTTTCAAAATAAACAATACAGTTTCCTTTTCAAAATCACGAGAAAAGTGAACCTTTAATGAAAGTTTACCAAAAATGGTAAGATCTATACCCAACCTATTATACTTCAGAATCAGAATCAGAATCAGAAATGTTTTTAATGGCCATGTACAGTTTTAAGGACAGTACAAGGAATTTGTCTTGGTAGTTGGTGCACGAAACAAAAAAAAACAAAACAAAGAACAACCCAGCAACAATAATAATAATAATAATAATAATAATAATAATAATAATGATAAATATGCAGGATGAGGGATAAATAAAGGATAGATAGAGAATAAAGGATAAATAGGATAAATATAAACATATATATATATATATATACAGTGCAGCAGATAATGTCATCATGGAGGTGGTGATCGGGTGGGGGGGTTCAGTGGGTGACTTGGGGTGTGTTCATGTGGATGGTGGCAGAGGGAAAGAAACTGTTTTTGTGTCTGGAGGTTCTGGTCCTGATGGACCGAAACCTTCTTCCAGAAGGGAGAGATTGAAACAGTTTATGACCGGGGTGGGAGGGGTCGGCCACAATCTTTCCTGCACGCCTCAAAATCCTGGAGGCGTACAGGTCCTGGAGGGAGGGCAGATTGCAGCCAATGACCTTCTCTGCAGAGTGGATGATACGCTGCAGTCTGGCCTTGTCCTTAGCCGTAGCTGCAGCGTACCAGATGGTGATGGAGGAGCAGAGGATGGACTGGATGATGGAGCTGTAGAAGTTCACCATCATCTTTGTTGGCAGACTGAACTTCTTCAGCTGCCGCAGGAAGTACTCTGCTGAGCTTTTTTGATGAGGGAGCTGATGTTCAGCTCCCACTTGAGGTCCTGAGTGATGATGGTCCCCAGGAAGCAGAAGTACTCCACAGAGCTCACTGTAGAGTCTCCCAGGATGAGGGGGGTGAGGGGGGCTGGGTTCTTCCTGAAGTCTGCTATCATCTCCACTGTCTTTAAAGCGTTGAGCTCCAGGTTGTTCTGGCTGCACCAGGACACCAGCCGGTCTGTCTCCCACCTGTAGTCAGACTCGTCTCCATCAGAGATGAGACCGATGATGGTCGTGTCGTCTGCAAACTTCAGGAGTTTGACCGACTGGTGAGAGGAGGTGCAGCTGTTGGTGTACAGGGAGAAGAGCAGAGGAGAAAGAACACAGCCCTGAGGAGCTCCAGTGCTGATGGTCCGGGGAGCAGAGATGGTTTTTCCCAGCTTCACGTGCTGCTTCCTGTCAGACAGGAAGTCTGTGATCCACTTGCAGGTGGAGTCTGGCACGTTCAGCTGGGAAAGCTTGTCCTGAAGGAGAGCTGGGATTATAGTGTTGAAAGCAGACCTGAAGTTCACAAACAGGATCCTGGCATAGGAGCCTGGGGAGTCCAGGTGCTGGAGGATGAAGTGGAGAGCCAGGTTTACAGCATCGTCTACAGACCTGTTGGATCTATAGGCAAACTGCTGGGGGTCCAGGTGGGGGTCGGTGATGTCCTTGATGTGGGAGAGCATGAGGCGTTCAAAGGACTTCATGACCACAGATGTCAGAGCGATGGGTCTGTAGTCATTAAGTCCTGTGATCCTCAGCTTTTTAGGGACAGGAACGATGGTGGAGGCCTTAAAACAGGCTGGTACGGTGCATGTCTCCAGTGAGGTGTTAAAAATGTCTGTGAACACTGGAGACAGCTGATCAGCACAGTGCTTTAAGGTGGAAGGAGAGACAGAGTCCGGTCCACAAGCCTTACGGGGGTTTTGTCTCCTGAAAAGTCTATTTACATCTCTCTCTTTGATGGAGAAAGGTGTCTCTGTGGGAGGGGGGGAGGAGGGGGGGAAGATAGGGGAGAGAGCCTCTGTAAGCAGCTGTGGTGAGAATGTAGCTTTGATGTGGGGGGTGAAGGTGTTGGAGTGAGGCTGGTCAGAGGTGTGAGGGGGGTTGGAGTCAGGTCTGTCCCATTGTCTGTCAAATCTACAATAGAAGTTATTCAGACTGTTGGCCAGGCAGAGGTCGTTAGCAGCAGCAGGGGCTCTGGGCTTTTAGTTTGTAATTTGCCTGAGCCCTCTCCAGACAGAAGCCGAGTCATTCGCAGAGAACTGATGTTGTAGCTTCTCTGAGTGCAAACGTTTGGCTTTTCTCACCTCCTTTCCAAACGTGTACTTCGACTCTCTGTACCTGGCTCTGTCTCCACTCCTGAAAGCGACCTCTTTGTCTGCCCTCAGCCCTCTGAGCTTAACTGTGAACCAGGGTTTCTCATTGTTATTACTCACCCAGACCTTCCTCTGTTACTCCTGCTGGTCAAAGATGGTATGCAAAGAAAACATTCAAATTCTGTAGCGTAGGGGGTTCTCAGCCTTGGGGTCAGGACCTCATTTGACACTGGGAGGGGGTAGGCAGATGCTTTTAAGAATATTTGTTCAACAATTTGAGCCCATTTTTGCTTATTTTTACCCTTTTTCTGCAACTACAGCAAACGTGCCAATTTTTTAATTAATTTTTTACCTTTTTCTTGCCATATTTTTGCACCTTTTAATGCATTTATGCTACATTACTCCAAATTTTGCCACTTTTCCATTGATTTCCATGACTTTTCCTGCCCATTTCTCCACTTAGGAAGCATTTTTCCCCAATTAGTGTGGTTTTTAAAATCCCATTTCACCACCCGTTTCACCATCTTTTACCCTACTTTATTTCTGATTAACATAAGGATTTACATCTATGAGATGACTATATACTATGAACTTTTTTAGGGGGTTTTGGGCTCAAAAGGTTGAAAATCACTTCTGTAGAATACGTTGGCCCCAAATACATGACCTTCCAGCTGTGTGGCTGTAAATGTTTCTATATATTTTTTAATCTAATCAACTTCATTTGTTACATACACAATCCTACAGAGTACAGTGTGCGTGCTGAACAGTTGTGCTACACTTCAATTCCCCCCGAAACGATGTAAGCAACCACAGCGTTAAAGCTAAAGACATAGTTTGATGGAGCATTGGGGTTTCAATTGAATCTGTTGTACCATTATGTTTTCTGAACATTTTTCCAACCCCAATGTTTTAATTGGCATTCCCAGCATCATAATCTCAAAGCTGTGGTGGTATTTAGTATTTTAAGCTTAGGGAAATGTTGTTCTCCTTTAATTAGATTGCAGTTTAATGTTAATCAAATCATGCATTCCAACAAGCTTGATTTTTAAATTTGATATTATATCACCAGTTTCTGAAATGACTTTTTATCACAAGTTTGTCAGATAGTTAGTTGAAGTTGTTTGGCTGTGTTTGCTGTTTGCATCTGCTTAATAATTGCCTTACATTCCTTATTAGCTACTCAGTAGGCAGGGTAATCATTTGATCTGTTGCATCTCATGGATGATCTGTTCTTTATTATTATAGATCCACAGCATTAGGATAATGAGCTACACTTATTGCATTTTCAATTTCTTGTTCTGATTTTTTTATTTACTGGACTGAGAAAGACTAAAAATAGCAAAATAAAACATATTTCATTGTTATATAAGGTTTTTGCTAATTAGCGCTGGAGTAGTTTTTTTTTTTTTTTAATTGTGCATACTTATATATCAACATACCTATGTCTATCTGTATGTATATCTACATATCTTCATATTCATATATAGCTCAGACAGACAGACAGATGGAGTGTTGAAGCCATTGATGTAAGTGGAGTATGTGAAGTATGTGAGTTGTGATAATCCATTACTAACACAAAACTTTTTCATGCCCAGAGCAAACACAAACTCTTTTAAAAGCCTTTAGCTTTTGAACCCAATAAAAATTCATAGTTCTTAGATTGTTGCCAAAGAGAATAAGTTCAAATAAGGTTGAAAAAGAGCAGTTAAAATAATATGAAAAGTCCAAAAGTTGAATTCATGTCAGCCCTGAGATAGTGTTTATTTACGGAGATAAAACGTTATGAATCAACTGCTCGTTGAGTGCAAGTTCTTCTTTAAATATTTTAAAACCTCATTCTGAATATCTTTGATCTTTCTTAGTGATTCGGCTTTTATGTATATCCTGTGCAAAGAATAGCAACCCTGCTCAGTGTTTTATTACAACTTAAATACACTTCAAAAGATCATTTTAATGTTCTAACCATTCTAGAAAAAGTCAGATTTACTATAAAACAACACTTAAAGAGCCCCTGTTAAGCTAAATTGACTTTTCTGTGCCTTAAACATCATAAAGTGCTATATATGGGCTTCATACACATGCCCAAAGTGTTTTTTTCATTGATTCCCTCAATTGTTAGTTAGAGGGTGATTTGCTTTTTCTTACTACAGGGTGAGCCCAAACACCTCGCTCCAATTTGATGACGCGTTCCCACTTTGATGATGAATTTTTATATATATATATATATATATATATATATATATATATATATATATATATGATGCAAATACTTAGGATGTTTTATCCAAATGTTATTCCTGATAAGGCCATTTGGGGACACAAAAGTCTAAGCCAGTGGTTCCCAACCTTTTTCGGGTCATGACCCCATTTTTATATCAAAAACATTTCTGGAGACCCCCAGAGACTTTTTTTTTTTTTTTTTCTAGAATTAGTTTTTGATCAAATTTGTTACAATGTGTTACAAATACAGAGTAGTAAGGATAAGTGCACAACGTGACAATATGCACCAGCTCATATCTATTCATACTGCATTTCACTTGAACTAGATTCACATGTATATTTGAAAGTGAAAGAATAGATAATGATTGTGTGTCTAGTGTTTTATTTAAAAAAAAATAATGATCATTCTTTAAGCTCTTTGAGCTTTCTGCCACTTACTGCACTGTAAGTCTATTTCTATGATATTGTGAAATGTTTTTTTAATTGTGCAAAATAGATAAATAGAAATAAATACATAGAAAAAATGAATGGTATGAGTATAATTTTAAATCAGGATTTTAATGTATTATTACTAGACATTTCAGGTGTAGAGGCAAATTTTCAGCTATCCTCTGATTTAAACTCATACGGGAATGTATAAAAAAAAAAAATATTTAATCAATATATTTTATAGCATGATGAAGAGGAAGGGGAGGGAGGGTGTGAAAGGAGGAAGGATTTTGATGGAAAATTACTGCTTCTGCTTATCAGAGCTTTGTTATGAGACCTTGAGTAGAGATTGTTTTTTGCTGGCACTGTGAATACAGCACAATCTGTCTGTACTGCCAGTACATAATCTAATCTAACATGACTCAGCAAAGGAACAATGTTTCTGTTCAAAAGTACAATGATAAATGCTTTCATCGTGTACAAACACATGAAAAATTGTACACATGAACACACATTTGATGATATGATGACTAATATAATAATTGCCGTAACACAGGCAACCCCATTTTATTTCTAGGCGACCCCAAGGTTGAAAAACCCTTCTCTAAGCAAAATGAGAGCCAAAATACAAGAGTACGTTGAAATTTAGAGATACAATTTGCACCATTGTATAAAAAGCCTACTGGAAAATGGACCTGTAGCGTTTTTAATGTTTATCGTGTTTACCCAAAGCTTTTGCGTCTCCCCTCTTAAACACGACTAACACATTTCTGATTCCTGCAGTGTCACCATCTGTCTGTTTAACCAACTCTCTCTGTTGTGAACTATTTCTAATTTCACAAAGGACCCTGTAAATGAAAGCTAACCAGTTTCCCTGTCATTTAATTGCCATTTGTGTATTGGATAAATGGAACCTAGAGGATAAGAGACAGAGAAGCTACTGTACAAGTAAATGTTATCAAAGTCTGTTGAAGCAATTCCAAGTCCTGGGTGAATACTTGATTGTAATCAAAATGGCCTCCTCTAATCACCATGTTACAGATGAGAGTAAATGATGCCAAACAAGGAATTCAAAGCGTGAAGTCTGAAATCGTCTACACCCAACAGGGAGTATCCTTTTAAAACTGTTCATTGGAAGTGGTGTCTTTTGGGTTACTTTATAAAATATTAAACATACCCTCCTTTTTTTTCCCATGTTTGCTTAAAAACATTGATTGGATTTGGGAGTAGACGTTTAAACAGCAGGTTTTGGCAGTTGTATAAGCTCAAAATAACCCATGTGGAACTTTGTGTATCAACAGTTGAATGATAGCAGCGAGTAAATAAAATCATGCCGATCGTGCAGACACGCAGAGGCAATCATACGTCTAACACGTGCTGACATGTTTACTCTGAGCCTCTGAAGAATCATGAGGCTCCGTGTGGGTGCTGCTGCAGCAGCCCCGAATAACCCCATACAGTGAGAAAACCTCAAAAAAGCCATCATATTTTGACTAAATTAAAGCACAGATGAAAATTCATCTCAAACTACCGTGCCTAATTTTTGAGAGATACCCTGAAATTACTCATTAGTCATCATAATGATGTCCCGGATACGGAAACAACTAAATAACTATGATGTCAGCGTTTTATATTGCATATCCATTGTTGAAAGGGTGTTGAATTATGAACAAGTGCTCCATTTAATACCAAAAGAATGCTGATGAGATGTCAACCTACATCTTTAAAGAAATTTATACCCCCACATTAATATATATTGGAAAAGAAGTAGAACACATTAATATAAATTGGTATTTTCTATTGGGGTCAAACCGACCGGTCAAATGTCATTAACATAACCAAAGTTTATGAACATCGTTGTCTTGTCTGTGCACATGGTCTACAACTGAAATTAATATAGTGACAGTTATAAAAATGAAGAACAAATCAGTGCTAACTGTATGCTAGAGTGGGCCACCTTTTGCTTCTTCAAATGACACATTTTTCCAGGGATGAAATGATCTAAGGTGCTATCATTCCTGAAGGACATGGTCACATGTGTATTTAATGAAAACAAGGGCTATTTTAAACTGGAATGATCAAAGTTAGACTTTTCATGTTCCACTTTTAACTTCAAAGCCAAACAGAGCATTTCCTTGAAAACACAAAAAAAGGAAATAGATGTAAATCTCTAATAAAATTTGAGAAAATATAAATACTAAATTCACTATACAGTATTTAGTACATACTAAAGAAGTATGAATATGGCACTCTGCTTTATAAACAAACCCTCTGAATGTAGAAACACAAGATCTACACATTGTTTTGTTTTTTAGAACAATGCTTGGTACCGCAACCCATGTTTAAGGACTTCTGATCTTGAAGTTTAAAGAAACACACTTTTCTTTAGGAGTGTACTGTGTAGTATGAAGTTGGTTGTTCGACAATTTAACAAAACAAAAATATTAAAACTAGAGGTAGTAAGTAAGGATGCAGGTTAGAGAGAGACAGGTACGACTGGAATGAGAAAAAAAATACAGTCAAAGCAAAAAAACTGATAAAACACTTAAAAAAAAACTCAATAAAAAGGTGCTTCTGCACAACTTCTGATTCTAGCCTTTTACAGTCAGAGCTCACGATAAAGGCTATCATCATCATCATCATGAATAGCTGCTTACGTATGTTCTTTTAAAGCCGCACCGTGGACTTTTTGACCTAAAGAGTTGACCCATATGAGTTATTTAAATTCCTCAGGCCAATGTACTGCGCTTGACAGCATCAATTCTCCCTCTTGAAATACCGCCGAGGAAACAGACCATCTTTTGCCAGGTCATGTGACCTGAAGAATGCCTGGACAACATTTCACGTTACGGCAGTCACGTGACCAGAGGCTAGGCTATACAAAGTTCCCACGTGATGCCACAACATATTTCCCAACCCGGCGCCATTGCTGTGGGCAGCTGAAACAAGTTTAGCCTCTGTTTACAGCCAAAAGAGCACAATATAGTAGTTTCGTGTTGGGTTAATGGTGCACTAATCGCCGCGATAGTTCAGTTAAATGTGGATTCTTCGGTAAGGGAAGTCAGCAAGTCAGATCCGTAATTTTGGGACAAGGATTGTCTCTCAGGGCTGGGGTACGAAGCAGGGCTGGGCTTGCGCCACGGCTACAGTCTGGGCTGGAGGAGCAGCTGCCCTCTTCGCCGGGTGTCGACTACTGTCTGCATACACCGTCAAAAGACGAAGGGAGGCTTACCCGACTGACTGTTTGTTGAATTTGCATGAAAGTTACCGGTCCAGCGCCCCTTGTGGCCAAAAGATACAGTGTGCCTCCAGGTAAAAAAAACAAAACAAAATCAGCATAACCTTTTACTAAATTGTCTAGGCTAATCAATCTGCAATTGATAGAATGTTCTGTACTTGTAAATAGTATGTAAACACAATTAAATAGTGAATAATGACCCTATTTATTAACATCTTTACGTTGTGTGAAATTACCTGAACATTAACTCAACTTTATTAATTATGTTATGGTATTCATAACATTACCTTTCTGATCCAGAAAATTATTTTTCTAAAATAATTTAAAAAAAATTCCATTACAATATATCAACCAAGGTATTCTTCTTTCATTCTTGTAAACAAATCAGCTTTTATTCTGAGGGTTTATTTTCCTGTGACTGCGTGATGATGACACACGGAGTAAGAATGAGACAGAGCTCAAATAAAGTCTATCTCTCACAATTAAATCACTTCAAAGAGCAGTTTCTGTTGCTACTGGGGCCTTTTCAACACTATCAAAGGAGGCGACAGTTTCTCTTTAAACCTTGTGTTGTGGTTTACACACTGCTGGTAAACATGATGTAGTTCACAGCTTTTTTTATAACAAATCTTGAAAGAAATTCCATGAACTACATTTGGTTTTTGGTTTTACTTTTTGTACTGTGTACAAAGCTATGTGCACGTTTCATTCTGGCAACAGCATGACGCTGCCACCGCTGTGAGATATTCAGTAGTTGCCTGTATCATGACTTTTAGTTTCGTTTCAGCTTCTGGAAGTGTTATATTGCGTCCGTGTCCATCAAATTGCTGTTCTCCTTAGCAAAAACAATAACCTTTTGAACTACATTAGTGTCCACTTTTTAAGTTTATGCCCTTGTTGTTTTCCAACAGGTACTATTTGTTTTTAGGGTCCAGTAAATATTGCTCTCCGGTGGCTCCAAACTGTTCAAACAACCTTTAGTCTCCATTGCATAAAATCCAAAATGGGATTGTTTCTCACCTGCCTCAGGAAGTCTAGGAATGAATTTTAAAGAACCAACAAGCTGCTACACCGCAGTTTACAAAATGCATGTCGCGTCAAGTACACCAACACCATCTGCCCGCTACCAGCAAAGGGTTAGTGTGCATTAAAGATTAATGTGCCATTATGCCCCCAGGTCCATTTTGCTAACCTTGGTCCAGATACAGACTGCAGTACGTCCTCGGGGAAGGACCCCCGCTACCTGGAGTGACTTGGCTGACCTAAATCTTGGCAACAGTGGAAGGGCCTGCTGTCTCTGCACAGAGAAGGTAGAATTCCATATATATATAGTGTGCATGCTACTGGAGTTATTTTATTCAGCCCACTGAATATACAGTAGATGACAAAAAATATTGATATTTTTTGTGACAGCTTGCAGTCGAAAACCTCCACATATAGAATGTTGGCTTAGTGAGGCTAATATAGTACAACCTTATCCTCTCTAATAAGGAAGTGCCTTTAAAAAGTATTCAGAATAAATAAAAAAGATGTTGGCCAGTGTTTCTCAAATGGGGGTACGTGATGGCACTACTTGAGAGCGAGAGAGGGTGGAAAATTAACAAATGAAGTGTCAGTCTAAATAAAATAAAAGCTATAAAAATCAATCTATTCACGAGCCACTAAATCAGTGTTTTCAACCTTGGGGTCGCATGGAGTGTAAAAGGGGTCACCTGAAATTTCTGAAAAATTAAAATCTTAAACAACTTTGTGAAATATAAATCTAGTTAAACCAAAATGCAGTACCCACTGCACATTGATTATCTGTCAGATTAAAAGTTTCAAATGCTTACAAAAGAACTTTGGTCCTCCAAGTAGGACTTAAACCATCGCATTACTTTTCCATTATATGATCTTCAGTGTCAAATGCAGCACTTTAATCCAATAGAATGAGAAGATACTTTTCCCGAATCAGTGTTCAACCTTATGTCATTGATCACTTTGATAAGAGCAGTTTCAGTGCTGTGATGAGAACACAAACCTGACTGAAATGTATCAAATATTTTGTTGAATGTTAAGAATTGACTCAGTTGGTTGAAGACCACCTTCTCAGTGATCTTGGCTATGAATGGAAGGTTGCTGATTGGTCTATAGTTAACCAGTATCGAGGCATTCACATTTCACAGCAGCTACTTTCAGAGACTTTGGTACGGTGCCTGATTGGAATGAGCAGCTAATTATCTGACACAAATCAGTTACAATTGACTTTACAACAGTTTTGAACAAGTTTGAGGGTATTGTGTCAAGGCAACACGTTGATGGATTCAGCTACTGAATAGTTTCCTCTATTGTTTTTGGGTTCACTGTAATAAACTAACATTGTAGTCGACTCATCCCTCAGTGGTTGAAGCTGATCAAGTTTTTTGCTATTTTGCTGCTTTGTTCGGATGTTTGACCTTATTGATTGTATTTTTTCATTGAAATATACAGCAAATTTGTTGCATTTTCCAGTTGACAGTAATTCGGGGGCTATCTGATCTGGGGGGGTTGTGAGCTTTTCAATTACAGAAAACAACATGCGAGAGTTGTTGACATTAAAGAAATATACTGTATCTTATTCCCTTCACTGTGGATCAATTGTTTGCCATATAGCTGCCAATCAAGCTTTTTAATCTGTGTTGTCACTTTATTTGAATCGAGCTGGGCTGTTGCCAGCAGTCCGAGCTGTAGTAGCTACAGGTGTCCTGTTAGCAACAGGAAATGTGTGGCAAAGATTGAAAAATAGGCTATTTTTTTTTCTAAAATTGTATTTCAGCAGTAGTTGAAGCAACTCAAAGTTCTGAGTGAGTTTTTTTTTAGATTTCTGCTACCTGCTATTCTCATTTGAGTGAACCTGAATCAATAAGGTTTCTTGTGACGCTGTGTGTCTGACATGACACCTCCACCTAATCTAGGGAAAAAAAAAATCTGATTTTGTTTAGTTTTATATTTTCTGCCAACTTAAAACAAAATTTCAATTTCGTAACTACAAAAAATGAGTTTTCATTAAACAATGGTTTATGCAAGCGGAGTGGTGGCCTAATGGTGACGCAAGCGGATTTGTAACCAGAGGGTCGCTGGTTCAAGTCCCACTATGGGTCATAGCGATGGACCCTTGAGCAAGGCCCTCCACCCCAAACTTGTGTTGCAGCCTCAAGAGGGCACAAGGAAAAGAAACAAATAGATGTTATCAGGGTACGAATGAGCAGTGTTTTACTTTTGGTTTCTACAAATTATTGAGTTGGAACAACTGAAAATTTGAAGTTTGCTTAAAGTTGACTTGACTTCATTATAAGTTGGACGAATGCAAAACACTCATTTGATAAAATGTTAAATCATTAGGTCAATGTGACTTAAATCAATTGAGTGAATCTAATTTATTATCTTAATTTCACATAACTTGAATCATCTAGGTGTTACCAATTGAAATAATCCAATGAAGTTGGTCAAACTATTTTCTTTTTTTCAGTGTGATCATGTTATCATAGTGAACCTGATGCCCTCATGTATACACTCCTGGTTGAATCCATGCAATGCCAGCCTTCACACTGTGTAGTGATGCTATTTATATACACATTTATTTTCACACTTTAGAAGTACCCATTGCTCATAAAACTCTATATTATCTGTTTGTCTTACAGTAATGGTGCATTTTTATTATTTTTTTCAAACATTTAAAACTAGATTTGTTTGATATTATCTTATTGCCACTATCCGATACGCCAATATTGTCACTGAACACTGAATATTTGATTTTCAATATTTGCTAATACTGATATATACCAGTACACAGATCCCCCCTCCACCAACTTAATTTTAGGTCACATAATACATATTGCAATAGAAATAACAGCTTTAATGTGATGCTCCACTGAATGTATTCCACAAATAAACATTATCTGTGCAAAAATAGGAATTTTTATTGAATTTTAAGAATGGACAAAGTGCCATATTGTATTTCAATGTGTTCTATCAAAAAACAGCACATATTGGGTCTGTTGATATTGCTGAAAGAACAAATACTGCTGTCAACTGATTTCACATTTGGCCACATTTTATGACCAATACTGCTGATAATATATTCCATTTCCATATAAAACATATGCAACATGCTCATGCTGGTGATTGGAAGTTGTTTCAAACAATCTCATGTATTCTGTAGCTTACTGACACCTTTTGAAAGTGGGCTGTAAATGTCTTTCTTTATGAGGCACAAATTATTGTTAACCATTGTTGGGCGACCGTGGCTCAGGTGCTAGTGGGTCGTCTTCTGGTTGGGGGTTCGATCCCAGTACCTGACTATGTGTCGAAGTGTCCTTGGGCAAGACACTGAACCCTAAGTTGCCCCCAGTGGTTGACTAGCGCCTTGCATGGCAGTCCTGTCCCACGGGTGTGTGAATGTGAGAGTGATTGGGTGAATGAGCTGATATGTAAAGCGCTTTGAGACTGCTTCTGTTGGGGATAAAGCACTATATAAAATCAAGTCCATTTACCAACCAACACAGACATATTTTGCCTAATTTCATTCTACTTTTTTTTTCTTTTTTTCATTCAAAATGTGATCTCATAGCCTAAAATAGAAAAATAAGAATTTTGTTGAAAAATGTCTATAATTGCAGATCATATTTCATTTCATCAGTAATTTATCAGAAGAAACAATAGCACACAACAAAATGTCACAGTGTCACAGTAGGAGTGGATCAGACACCCAATGCAGTTTTTATATATGTTACACTGACAGACCATTATCTGTGAATCGGATCAGTATCGGGCTGATGTCATAAAATTATGACACAAAGATAGATTAGCATCACGAGAAATATCAAGCTTTTTTTTTTTTTTCTTTTTCGCTATGCAGACAGTCAATTTATCATGGGAACATCATTTCTTTCTTGTCTATCATGGTGGTCAGCGACTGCTAAATGAAGCCGCTGTTCTCTGCAAACACTGCCAGCTGTGACTCCAAGAAAATATATACTGTGTTTGTTCATCTGTGAGATGACAAACCACAGCAGACAATGTTCCGGATTTATTACCATCAAATAACTTGATTTGTGTGTGTGTGTGTGTGTGTGTGTGTGTGTGTGTGTGTGTGTGTGTGTGTGTGTGTGTGTGTGTGTTAAGGAGAGGGAAAGAGAAGGAAAAAAAGGGAGGATCTATTAATATTAATTTTTCTATCCAAGGTACTAAAGAGAAATAATCGCATTAAGTCAATCTAATAAATTGTCAAGATCAGGACAACCCTGCTTTGAATTACTTCAATTCCAGTTAATGTAAGATTACCCATTTTCTGTAGTCCTTCACTGAGAAGAGCAGTGGAGTGTGTAATTAAATGTAAACTGCCCAGTGTAATTTTTCATGTCATGTGAAGGACCCAAGGCATTTTCACAGCGAACAGATGCTACTCAGCACTTCTTGGGCAAAATGTATCTTATGGGTCACAGTTTTCTTCACTGTTGTTAATGGCAGATGGTGAAGAGAGTGGGGTTTTGCCTCCATCAGCCACCTATGAAAACAGTGTAATAGCTCATAAATGCTTGTGATAATGACAGTCTGGCTTCTATTGTTTTATTGGAGACCTGTGGGTGAACAGTTTTAACTTCCAGCTGCTGGATGGAACATCGTACCAGGGTTGGGGTCAATTATATTTTTCAGTTCCAATTACTTTTTCAATTACCCATGTTCAATTACAATTCAATTACGATTGCAGTGACCAGCAACTTTTCCAATTACAATGAAATTACAATTTATTTATTTTTTGTTAATCCCTAGATTGGCAATTACAATAACGTTCTGAATTACTTAAATTCAATTACAATTAATCACAATTACTGAAGTAAAAGTTAATGTTCATCTTGTGTTAGCTTTCTGTTAGCATATCTAATGATAACAGGTCCTAAATCAGCTGTAAACTACACTAAAAACAAATATCTACCATCTAATTTCTTCTATTGTTTACCTTGTTAGGCTTCCTAAACAAGCACATCTCTCTGAACATGATTACATTTAGTTTTATGATTTGAATTAATTTCTTATGCAGTTCAAGTGTGAAATTTTAATATTGTGACAACTCTTAGATCGATTTCAAGAGTAAAATATAAATTAAATATGATGCATTTTCTGTTCAGTTTCTTTATTGGATTGAATGGTGACCATACTGAACAGTTGAATAAATATATAATAAAGAAGTGGTTCACAGTTTATTTAATCTAATTTATTTAATAACTTTATAGAGTTTAACAGGTGGCAGCAAGTCAGATTTAAGATTGAAGGTTTTAATGTCCAATTGTTGTATTTTTGATGCCACACATAAAGACACATTTGCCTATTCTATTTGAGATTTGTAAACATTCCATCAAGCAGACGATTGAGGAAAATTTCAATATTCAAAAGAAAACTTAGAGCAAAAAAAAAAAAAAAAGTGTACAATTTCAGCCAAAAACTGCAGCTTAAACATCATAAAAAGATACAGTCCACTCACTCATCATTTGCAAAAATAGAAAAAGCCTTTATTACAGTGTCATAAATATTTATTTATTTATTTATTTATTTTCATCAGCATGAGTTGTTCCACAAAGGTTAAAAAAAAAAAAAAAAAAATGTATATTGGTTATTAGTAATTTATTTGAGGTAGCTGTATAATTAAAATTTTAAATGTAGAGTGGGTAACTAGCTGGTATCTGGTAAGTTTTATGTTTTTATAGTTTCGTTTTTATACATCCTAAGTTTATTCTACAAGTGTAAAATTTAATGTGGATGTTATATGAATGCACAAAAAAAATATCCGTAAATACCGGTGCATTCATCAGATAATTATGCTTCTTTCCAAGTAATATAGCAAACCTTGATTGTATTTACACATAAGAAAAGTTAAAATATTTCAATACTTAGACCAAAAAGCTAATTTTTTCGGCACAGAGGACCCGCAGATGGATAAACAAAACCCACGTGGTATCAGTGACATCCAACCGCAAAGAATTAGGGGTAATATCATTTGCTGAGGTCTGCTTGGATGCAGGCTTCGGTAAAGTGTGGATCAAGGGCGCAAAAGGGTGCGGGGCGAAAGATACTCCGAATTAAATGAAAGCATGTTTATTTTTACAACTGCAAGTTTTCTTAATTTCCTTCTAAAAAATATTGTATCATATTGTAATTTTGAGCCCATTATTGGCTATTGCATCTTCCCACTTATATGAAACAGGCAAGGTTTAAATCACAAAAACAACAATTCATACCAGGTCATTTACTTTTGGATACATCCATCCATCCATCCATTTTCATACCCGCTTATTCCCGTTTAACAGGGTCGCGAGGGTCTGCCGGTGCCAATCTCCGGCTCTCATAGGGCGCTGGGCGGGGGTACACCCTGGACAGGGCGCCAGTCCATCACAGGGCAACACAGACACAGACAACCATTCACTCTCTCATTCACTCCTATGGGCAATTTAGAGACTCCAATCAACCTTACAGTCATGTTTTTGGATTGTGGGAGGAAGCCGGAGTACCCGGAGGAAACCCACGCAGCACGGGGAGAACATGCAAACTCCACACAGAAAGGACCCAAGTCCACCCCAGGGCTTGAACCCAGGACCTTCTTGCTGTGGGGCGGACGTGCTAACCACTAAGCCACCGTGCGCCCCTTTTGGATACAGACATGTGCAAATAGCTTAAAATCCATCCATCCATCCATTCATCCATCCATTCGTACCCTTTTCATCTGATTGATGGCACAAAGCTCACCTTAGACAGGACGCACATCCAATTCAGGGCTCATTCTCAGAGTCAGACACAAACCTGTATTCACACCTGCAGCCAATTTATGACCCCAGTTAACCTGAGATACATATCAAAGAAAGTCAAGATGGTCCATGTTACCGAGAATCTTTAGTTTTTTGGGTTTTTTTTTATTTATTTTTTTAAATCCTCAAAAAACATTATTTTAAGCCTTGTCAAATGTGTGATAAAGATTAACACTGATTGTATAGAGTCTAAATTTGAAAGTTTCACGATAGCTTTTCTATAGTTTATATAGTATAGAATTTATATAATGATAGTTAGATTTAAAGTAAATATCACCTGCATAATATTAAAGAAGAAGAAGGATGTGTTCTTACTGGATGATACACTACATATGAATAAACAAGCAATGAGAAAGTTTTTCATAGTATTTTGTATGACCAATATTTTGTGTAGTCTTGGATGAGTTACTAATAGCAAAATATGTGGCTTACTGTAAAACCCATTTAGCCTTTTTTTGCTTTCCTTATGAAAAAGCTACTTGAGATCTCATTTTGTTCTTTCTGAGCTGAATGCATTATGGAAACAGTTCCCTCTGAAGTTGCTCATCATTTTAAGAATACGCAACAAAACATTAGAATACAAACCTTTCAGATGAAAAGTAGATTTTAAAACGTAGTTTGTATTGTTTGCGCTTTTTCACGAGTGCAAAAAAAATCAAAAGTAGTAGAAATAATATTAAAAATGTTTCCAGTGAATACAGAATGTTCTATTTTTAGATTAGTAAGCCAGCTGCTGTCTTTTCCCCTTTATCTTTTAGTCATTAGGCCCTGCAGGCCTAATTTGTCAATCGTGCCATAGTAAGCTGCTGTCTTAAAGATTGTCGATTGTGAGCAGGCAGAACATCTGCAAGTATCGATCCACCAGACTCAAATGCCCTTCTGATCCATATCACAGTGAGGCCTTATCAGTGACATACAGGGATTCTCTGTGATGCTGATAGTCTCCACTGAAGTTTTATGTAAGATTGCCTCTCCGGTTTACTGAAATATGCAACTTGACTTCAAAGAGAAGTGTCCGTTTGTGTAATATACTACATCAACTCTCACTGAACTCAAACCCTGAAGCTTTCATGACTCTGTGTACTGTGCAGTAATTACATGATAAGAAGAATCATGTACTCAACACAAGTAATCATCAAACAACAGCTAGACTAGTGGTCGGCAACCTTTAGAATCATATGAGCCCCTTAAGCCCCGCCCACCAAACAAATGGCCGGCCTAAAGCCACAAATCAATCGCTATTAATAAATCATGATAAACACAGAGAGAACATACAAACACATGTATTTATGTACTCTCTCCTTCAATGTATAAGTGTCTGCATGTCACAGCAAAATGTGAGGTAATTTAATGATATTTTTAAAGAATTTTTCCTGTGAAGCACAAAAAGCAGCTTTACTGGTGTTTTAATGGTGTCCCATTTCTGGACCTGGTGGTAGTGAGATGTGTCTGAATGATCAGACTATTCAAGGTTGGCGTCAGCGACCTGCACAACATGGAACCCTTGGTGGGTGGTAGGAGGATGGGGACCTGCTGAGTATCTGGTGTGGGCCGCTGCATTGATGATGAGGCTAAAAACGATGGACAACGATAGCCATGGCACCCCTGGGAGACCGTGGGTAGAGTGAGTCGTCTAGTAACCGAAGGGTTGGGGGTTCGAATCCCGCTCTATCCAAGTCATTGTCGTTGTGTCTTTGGGCAAGGCACTTTACCCACATTGCCTCGTATGAATGGGTATGAATTGTGCATGTTGGTGGTAGTCAGAGGGGCCGTAGGCGCAAAATGGCAGCTACGCTTCTGTCAGTATGCCCCAGGGGCAGCTGTGGCGACATTGTAGCTTACCACCACCGGTATGACTGTGTGAGTTTATTTGTTTAATATTGTGGATTCCCATTAGCACAGTCAAGCTGACGCTATTCTTCCTTAGGTCCAATGAGTCCTGTGACTGGTGTGAATGAATAACGGTTTCTGTACGTACTTTGAGTCTCCTTGAAAAAAGCGCTACATAAATCCAATTATTATTATTATTATTAGTCTACAGAAGCATCCTCCACACAAGCTCCAACAGAGATTTGCAGCTCACAGAGAGTCAGGACCATACTGACTGTGTGCCTCCAAGGCCACCCAAAGGTGTTCACAGCCAGAGGTGGAGACCCACCAGCAAGAGCAGAGGGAGTACCACCTCTGCCATTCACCACAAAGGCTTAGAAAATAAAATATATGTGATTTTCTTTTAAACACCACGTAAAGCACAAGTTGTGCTCCTTCTTCTTTCTTGGTTATTGGCGGTTAGTGTTATTGGCGTGCAACCAACTTGAATAGGTGCATATCGCCAGGTACTGTACATATTTTCAATGTCCGAGCTCGACCCATTACATTCCACAAGTACCATTATAATATTAAGCAAAGTGTGTCTCAGATTGAGCGACTGTTACTCTGTGAACAACTGTATGAAGGTTTTACCATCTTTACTCAGTAGCACTGACTGATACGCCGCTGTCCCACTGTGCTCATACTTTGCTGCTGTCACTGAGTGGGCGGGGCTTTCCTGTAGCGCTATCATTGCCAAAGATGAACACTCATGCTCACTTTACATCTGTAACCTGGAGCAACGATTTCTCCACTTTTCGTGCTGAGCTTTCACAGTAAATGTGCATCAGTAATTTTGAATGACACGGAATGTGCCTGATGATGTAGTTAATGGTCAGAGGGACATGGTGATTGGTCAATGAGCCCAAAGGGAGGGGAAAGCGAGCCACAAGAGGCTTCAGAGCCATGGGTTTCTGACCGCTGAACTGGACCAGTGAAGGCTGGATGCCAATTGAGATTTGTAACTGGAGAACAGAGAAATGATCCATTTTCACTCATAAATTCTACAACTTTTTCCTCCAACCTTGACATTTATCTAAGGATATTTTGCATATTGTCTTAATTTGGTTGAAATGAAATCCTAAACTCAAGCATTTTATCTGAATTTTTGGCTTGGATGATAGAAACAGAACAATAGAGGAAGTTAGTCTGTATTCTTTGTAGGCTTTATTGTATTCATTTTGCTTACTTGTAATGCATACACTCATGAGCAAAACAGATACTGTATGTTAGTTAACTTCTGCATGCGATGCAGGTCTTGTTTCTGTGTGCCCCAGCTGGACTGTCTCTTCATTTCAGGTAGAAAATAAGGTCACTGCTCCATTTCAACATCATACATCCTCTGCGTCAGATTTCCTGCTTCTTTCCACGCACTTTAGTCTTTGAATGCATAAGATGAAGCTGTTCCCATGGCAATGTCAACTCTCATTTGGTTTTCTCATACTCTAACGCTGAGGATGCTTCTTAATTCTTATTTTTTTCCTCCCATGAGCTCAAAGAGTTGCATTATGGTGTTGAAAGAACCTGGGGGAGAAAAAGCAAGGTTTAGCGTTTAAATCAATGGAGACTTTATTTACTAAAGTTTCTACTGGAGAAAACATTATCAATGTACAACAATCATTCAAGGTAGAAAACTGTTTCAAATATGTTGAGTAACCACCAGGGGTAAAAGCATCATTCCAATTACATGGTGGTGTTAATAAAAGCCCTCTGTGCTTTCTTGTAGAATTTATGTGAAACCTAATAAATGCTCTCCATCTCCATGAGGCTGGTGTCACATGTTGTCTGTTATCTGTATATTTATGTACTATTATTGGTAAGATTGAAACACTATCACTCCACTGTTTACTATTCCATTTAAGACTCTTAACAAGGAAAAATGAAAGGCATAAATGTGAAGAATGAACCAATAAATCACCTTTCTATATTTGGGTTGGTGATGTCATTCTTGTTGCTCCAGTTTAAACATTGCTTGCAATGACCCCTGCAGTAATGAAGCTAAAAATAAGAAAAAATAATATATATATATTAGTTGTATTTCACTGCTCTTGAACTAGCAATTGTTAGTGTCTTGAGAACAGAACAGTGTCTTTTTTTTGAAAGGCCACTGTCTTACTGGCATCACAGTCTATAGTTTCAAATGAAATGTTATTGTGTGTCTGCAAGTCTTTTAAGTCGAGCCAAGTTAACACTAGCAGTACACCTAAACCCCATATCAAACAGCAACAGCTGCAGTAGAGCCGCAGCCTAATCCAATTTGACTGGCCATCACTGTGGGCGATGCTGCATGGAACATCATGTGAGGTAGATGGAGCATTTTGCTCTGCATCAGTGAAATGTATGCATGCTTGAATTCTAAGAGAAAATGTCTTGGTCAAATGCTATTATTCAGAGTTAGATGGGATTTTTGAGGGGAAAGAAAATACAAATTAAAAAGGTGAAAAAAAGAAACACAAAGAAAGGGTCTTCAATGCAAGTAGTATTTAAGCACTTTTTCTGCTGCACAAAGTGCTTTTCAACAGCCCATTTGGTCCGAAGATTTGCTGTATTTAAGGCTCCTTTTTTCACAGAAAGAGTAAATGCCAGTGCCTTCAGCATTCGTAAGTAGAGTAACTATAGGCTACTCCTCAGTGTCAGTGGGTGACATTTTTAGGTCGAAGTTTAATAAAAAATGTTTGATGGTGTGGCGTAACATTTGTCATTCCATAAATTGTACCTTAGCTCGAAAACCATTATAAAAACCCTACTCTTTGCACGTTTACTTCCCAGATAAGGAATGACTACATTACTAATTAGAACTATACAAGCTTAGACATCTAAAGGGATGTCAATGCCTATGTAAAATGTAGGGCAACTGACATCCTGATAAGAAGTGGGCAACTAGAACAAGGGCTACATAAACAAAAAGCAGAAAGCATGAAATTGAGCAATAAATGAGCATCCACTGTAAGCATGGTTATGCAACAAAAACACGATAACCCTGCTTAAGTTAAACATTGAACAACAATAACATCAACCAGAACACTCAGAGAGCGCAAACCTCCGCCAATCGCCAAATATCCTCCTTGCAAGATATTCGAAGTTATCTGGATCACTGATTCAGTTTATGGTACTAGGTCATTCACACTTTAAAGACTTGTAAAAAATTATATCCTAATTAACAATGGTAGGTCCAAATGTATATACAGGTATATTGAAAATCGCAATGAAATACGCAATCTGGATCCCATCTGGATTAAATTTGGTGTGGTAATTGAGGAACCAACCCAACATAATTGAGTCAAATTTTATAAAGATCGGTCAAATATTAATAAATTAGGATTTTTTTTTTGATTTTGCCAATTATAAAAGATCCAGAATTATTATTATTCTTTTTTTCAACTGATCCAGAATCAGTATATTGTTCCCAATCCACTCCAAAATGTTATGCAATCTTCCATGGCGTAAGGCCTTTCTTTGGTTAAAAGTTGGTCAAAATGTGTTTATTACTTTTGATGTAATCCTGCTGAAATAAACAGATGGAAACACTTTACTTGAAGTTTTACACAGAAGGTTGACATTACACTGTCATTATTATGACATGATACCTGTCATAAGCATGAATAAGGTGTCCTGAAGGCTCTCATTAAGTGTCCATCTTTAGCCTAACCCCTAACCCCTAACCCTGAACCCTACCTAACCCCACTAGATCCCTCCACCTAACCCAAAAAATGCCAAAATAGCTCCAAAGGTGTCATAATTTAGTGAACGACACATAATGTTAGTAATGTATACAACTTCAAGTAAATTGTTACCCAACAGACAAACAAATAAATAAACACCAGTGAAAAAATAACCCTTACATAATGAACTTATTATGCAGTATCATGCCTCCGTGCAAAATCCTATCAACATTGGAATCAAGTATTTAGGTCAATATGTCTATGGACTCAGAATCTATCTACTCGGATACTGTAACCTTTAAAGCTGTATTAAACCAAAAATACATTGATAAGTTTCATTGAAAATGACTCAACTATAAGTCAACTAAATTTCCAATAAACAGGTTTTATTTTTTTTATTTTTTTTTTATCCAAATAATTGAGATATCAGGGAGATTTGCTCTCCTTCCTGCTGCCCTTCCTATACTGGCCTGCATAGGCACCAGCCTATAGTTTTTGAGAAAAGGGATGAACATCGAATACATTCTCTGCATGCAGCTATTCCTATACGTCACCAGAGTAGACCGCAAACACAACTGGAAGCCATTTGAAATTCCAGATGCGGACAGAAGCTACAGGCACCTGGAAATCATGAAGAGCAATAGGAAACATGAAAAGAGTACTAAAAGGTAGTCACAGTGCAATAAAGATTACTCCTGAAATCCACCATCCTAAAGCTGTGCAGTCAGAAAAAGGAAGGCACAGAGAACATGAGAGCCAAAGCCACTCTTCATGATGTAAAGAGCAGCTTCACAGAGATGGACTGACGGGTTGCACTGCTGGATGGAAACCTCAGCTGGGATTCAGGCAAGATGACAGAGAACAGCAAAAATAAATATACCCAAAGGATAAACATCTGCACCGCAGACAGATAGTCTCGTTGGCATTTCTATATCTTACCAGTGACTTGAATAGGCTGGGTTAAAGGACTGCACTAAGGACCTAATTCAGCCCGATATCAACAGAGTTTCAGATCAGCCAAAGACCCCTGGTGCCCCATTTATAAAAGCTGCGTACGTAGAAAAGAAAGCGTACGTCACTTATAAGCGACGTTTGGGACTTATAAAAACGGGAAACACTAACCCCAACAGGAGAAGGATGAAATTAAAGACAGCTCTGTGAATTTTATACATTTATGTGAAATAATCGAACATTTATCATATATGAAGGATACATTTGCAAAAACAAAGAAGGAAAAAAATTATACTGACGCCCCAAGGAGTGAGTGACGTGCGCGCGCCTACAAATACAATTTTATATTAATGATAGTAACTGTAATCAAAATCACAGGATCATTGTGCAAAACTGCTGATCAACTGGCTGCAACACCTGTAGCTGTTATAAAAAAGAATGCTCAGTGGCTTATCTGGCACTGCTGGAGGACGAGGCGCACAGGAGACTCCGGAGGGAGTGGATCTACAGAGACCAGCAAGAACTATGAGCAGGACCCCCACGTGAGGACAAGGCGCTGCGGGAGGGAGGACGAGGTGCTGCGGCGCCTCCCGGCCTCACTCACCAGTAAACCCTGGCAATAATGAAAAATATGGTTTTACTTGAAATTAAATATTATGTATCGTTCCAAAGGTGTTTTACTGCCTGTTCATATTTATTATTTCAAACAAGGAAATACAATTTAATTCCATGCTGCTGACACATATAGTGCATCTGTGTCCCCTCCACCTCCGTTACAACTAGGGCTGCAACTAACGACTATTTTAATAGTCGACTAGTCGTTGATTATTGAAACGATTACTCGACTAAACAGGTTCCCTACAAACACAAAAGAAACTCAATACATCATTAACACTATAATTTGCTTCAGTAATGACATTTACATATTAAAAAGCTGTTGACTCACAGAGCTATTCTTCATTGGCTGATATTTTATACCATATATTTGTGCATGTGGGTCACTCTATTAGTGTTATTGTATGCAGTGAATTTATTTCCTCGTTTATAATGAAATAATTTTCTGAAAATAAAAAAGCACATAAAAGCAAAAATAACTCTAATAGTGTTTTTACTTTTTAATATAAACCACTGCTGCTGAATCGTGTTTACTTTATATTTGATAATGAGTTACATAAAATTATGGTTGATAAATAGCTCTCGGATTTCCTATAATTAAACCAGATAACACTTGATGATTTAATCATTATTTCATTCTGCCGCTAATCACGTCCGTAACGTGCAAAGATCTATAGAAGGTGAGATGAGCCACTCCTCATGAAAAACAATGTTCAGCTCCGGTGACTAATTCTGTTATCGATTTGTGTCGACAATGTCAACTAATTGTTTCACCCTTCGTTACAACACAGAGGAATTCCCCAATGATCCTCCAGCTTTTTGTCTGTGCAGTTAAGCTCGTGTGCGCTCTTTTCTCCACCTGTTGAACAGATCTACACTCATCCTGTGGAGAGTAGGGATGTAACGATTAATCGTAAGGCAGTTAAAAATCGATTCATAGGTATCACGGTTCATATCGATTCTCTGAAAATTGAATCGCAGTACTTTTTTAAACAGCAGAGGGCGCTATCTATCCTTCTCTTGTCCAGAAGAGGAGGCGGCGGGCGGAATCTCCTACTACTTTCTTTCTGGCCGCCTTCTACTCTTAAACATATTCATAAATGATTCCTTACCCCTTTAGCACCAAAATAATATGTGTAATATTACGTGAATATCTGTAAAAGTCACGTTTTGCTATTAGCTCTGTCTGCTCGCGCATAGCATCTGTTCTTCACTGTGCAGAATATCTGCATGCCAACTGACCACTGGGTTACCAGCGCCCTCTGCTGGTCCAAACAAATATCTGACATAAATACAGTGCAATGACCGTTTTTTTTTTTTTTTTGTCCAATTGTTAAGGCACAAAAAACATTTTCAGTTGCACTTTTAAAAAGAAAAATAACTATTATGCAGTTTTGCAATGTTTACTATAGAACCAGAATTTAAATTAATAGGCTTCTTCTTCATTTGTATTATTCCTTTATTTATTTCAATTCCATTGTTTTGAATAGTTTATCAAGGGATTCTTTTGACATTGAAAAATAAAAGGAAAATAATACAGTATTTTCCTGAAAAAAATAAAGAAATAGTTTACATTATCTTATCATTTGTCTACAGTCCCATTTTGTAAAATAAACCGTGAGATAATCGTATCGTGAACCCAGTATTGTGAATCGAATCGTATCGGGAGTTGAGTGAATCGTTACATCCCTAGTGGAAAGTGATACACATTTTCTCCTCCGCTTCTATGTCTGGCCATTTCTTTTACACCTCAGTCACAGTCTGACGCTCTGAGGCAACGCAACACCATCTGCCTTTCTATCATTCGTAATGCGCACTGTGTCACCTATTACGGCCTCCTGCGTGTGTCCACCTCAACAATTCATCCCTCTACCTCACATTGAGTGATATTTGTGTTTTATTTGCTTGTTTTCCCCCTTGGTCCACCATGAAATTTCTATTTGTGAATATTCATTAAGGGCGTTCACAGGCCCTTTTATAGGCACCGTATAGGCGAAGCAAGGCGTTTCCTCACGTGCAACAACTTTTGAGTTGATTGCGATTTAAAACGGAAACAGGCGTGGGATGAGCGTGCGCCCTCGTTTATAAGTGTTAGAGTTTTTTTTGCGTATGCCCTTCCTGGTTTTTAGCGTACGCCAGCTGATTACCTAGGCACACTTTTACAAATGAGGCCTTAGAGAGGTGAGTCTCTGTAAAAAGGTTTCTAAGGTAATCCAGTACAGGGAGGCATGGAAATGGGTATCTGATTAAAAATGATTCAATTAAATTAAATT
Source organism: Gouania willdenowi (assembly GCF_900634775.1). Classification (NCBI taxonomy): domain Eukaryota; kingdom Metazoa; phylum Chordata; class Actinopteri; order Blenniiformes; family Gobiesocidae; genus Gouania; species Gouania willdenowi. The sequence goes on along the minus strand of NC_041058.1, from coordinate 18,697,402 downwards.
CAAATTCATTCATATAGCGCAAATTATAACAAAGTAATCTCAAAGCGCTATCAAAATACAAAATTCACAATAAGAAGGAAAAAACCCAACAAGATCCACACAAACAAGCTTTTAGCAACAGTGGGAAGAAACTCCCTTTTAGCAGGAAGAAATCTTCAGCAGAACCAGGTTCAGAGGTGGCAGCCATCTGCTTTGACTGGTTGGGGTTAGTGGACAGAAGGACCAACAGAACAGGATAGAGAGATGAACCATGAACCACAGATCAGGAACTGTCAACTCCAGCTTCACGACCCTTGAAACAGAAAAGAGAGAGAAGGACGAGGAGAAGGCACAGACTGCAGAAACACATGATACAGAAATACAGTGGAATGAGAATGAATATGGGGTGGACATCAGTGTAAATGGTGTGTAAGCAGTGAAAGCAATGTGATGGGTATACAACAAGGTTCAGAAGTGTGGGGTTGGCTACAACCCCTGCACACACACTTTGTTTGATTGGATCTCACCCATTGCAGCCCATTAGATCTATGTGTAGATGGTGGATTGTGCTTGAATATAGTGGTGTTATACTATATAATCTTAGTTTTTAGTTCCTATTTTTAGGTTTAGGGCTTTTTTCCTAGTGGTTAGGTTAAAGCTATTATACGGTATACGCTTTAGCAAATAAGTAGGTCTTGATTTTAGCCTTAAAGGTAGAGAGAGTTGAAGCCTCCCGTACTGAGACTGGGAGCTGGTTCCAAAGGCGAGGAGCCTGGTAGCTGAATGATCTGCCTCCTGTTCTACTTCTAGAAACTTTAGGAACTTCCAGAAAACCAGCAAACTGAGAACGAAGTGTTCTGCCCGGACGATAGGGCACTAACAGGTCTTTAAGATACACAGGAGCTTGATCATGTAGAGCTTTGTATGCTAAGAGGATTATTGTAAACTTTATTCCAGATTTTACAGGAAGCCAATGAAGGGAAGCCAATACTGGAGAAATATGCTCTCTCCTGTTTGTATCTGTTAGTATTCTGGCTGCAGCATTCTGAATTACCTAGATACTTTTTTAGTGAGTTACTAGGACATCCTGACAGTAAAGAGTTACAATAATCTAGTCTAGATGCAACAAATGCATAGATTAGTTTTTCAGCATCACTCTGGGCCAAGATATTCCTGATTTTAGAGATATTACAGAGGTGGAAGAAGGCTGTCCTTGAGATTTGGTTAATATGAGAGTTAAAGCATAAGTCAGTATAACGCCTAAGTTTTTTACTGTGGTGCTGGGTGACAGAGTAATACCATGCAGAGACACTATTTGCTCTGATAATTTATCTCTGAGGTGTTTTGGACCAAATAAAATCACTTCCGTTTTTTCCTGGTTAAGAAGGAGAAAGTTACAGCTTATCCAGGATGTTACATCTTTAAGACAAGCCTGGAGTTTTAATAACTGATGAGTAAGCGGATGGAGGACGCCATTTTCCGTGTTTTTCCCATGTCCGCGGACGACAACCTCGGCCACAATTGCAGGCCACAATTGCAGGCGTGGTGTGGAACAGGACAGTCTTAAACTCCCAGGAAACTGTATCGTTGTCACATAGAGTATTATGGAGAAACGTCCGTGTCCGTATACTTGAGTAGTTCATCTTTCTTTTTAAGCTCGTTTGACAGGCGACAAATCTCTTTCCGTAGTTTTGTAATTTCTTTGTTGGCATTTAGTAGTAAAATGTCTTTCTCTGAAGGCAACTGAGGAGTAGCGTCTCCACCGTCTAGATGTGGCCATCTTAGTCACGTCTGCTTATCACAGCAGCTAACTATCACAGCAGCTATCACAGCAGCTAACTATCACTGCAGCTATCACAGCAGCTAACTATCACAGCAGCTAACTATCACAGCAGCTAACTATCACAGCAGCTAATAACTATCACAGCAGCTAATAATTATCACAGCAGCTAACTATAACAGCAGCTAGCTATAACAGTAGCATACTATCACAGCAGTATCAGCTAACTACCACTCGGACTTTCTTATCATGGCAACCACTTAAACACTTCCGGGGGTAAAGGAACAGTGGATAGTAAAAGAGATAAGAGGGGACTATGAGGACGAAGCCAATGAGCAGGGAAATGCAGTGGCAGCCATCTTGGAATCCAAATGAGTAGTAGTCCAGAAGAGGACAGTACAATGAACAACTAACATAATTTGGCAGACCTCAATGACAGATGCAGTTGGAAAACCTTGGCTTCTACACAGCTTGCACATTATTCAAAAACTGGCTTGTTGTCTGAGAAGGATAAACTCTAGTGACAGACAAAATACATAAAAATGCACTTTGTTAATCCATGCCAAACATATCAGATATCAGTTACTTACAATGCCAGGCAACACTCTGCATCACCAGTTCAATTCATATTCAAACAAAATCAAAGATATTGGAAACAATCTTAATATGTTGTTCCTATAAATCAGACATGGGCAAATGGCAATTTTTTTGCGCACCAAAAACACAATGTGACTCCAAAAACACACAAAATATCAACAGAAATGCACAAAATGACTAAAAATACACAAAATGACAGACAAATGCACTAAATAATTGCAAAAACACAGCAAAATGAAAACGAAATACACAAAATGATTGCAAAGCACAAAAGACAGCAAAAGTACACAAAATACTCTGAAAATACAAGAGACAATAAAAATTGTTGTTTTTTCCATTATTAATCTTCCGATAGATCATTATTTTAGTTTGTAGCCCTTCGGATTGAACAATCACATTTTCATGTCATAGATAGATAGATAGATAGATAGATAGATAGATAAATAGATAGATAGATAGATAGATAGATAGATAGATAGATAGATAGATAGATAGGTGAACAGTTTTTTGTAAAAGCATATAATTTGCCTTGTTGTGTGTCTGTATTTTTGCTACTAACATATCACTAACATATTCCTCACCTGAATTAAGATGCTAAGCTATAACAGAAGCCACATGGCACTTGAGGGGCCCAAAATCAACACTGACCTCACTAGACTTTCTATTGTATGCATGTTGTGAAATACTCTTGTTCTTTCCCTTTCCACAGTTCACTCTCTAATGCAGACATACTCACCTGGTGGCCCGGGGGCCACATGCAGCCCTCGATCTAATTTTATGCAGCCCCTAAAGTAAATGTACAAAAACACACAAAACAAGAGCAAGAATAATGTACCTTAAAAAAATACAAGGATTTACAACATTGCAGGAAAATTCAGTAAAATACAAGATAAAAACACAGAAAATACTCCAAAAATACACAAAAATTAACAAAACGACAACAGTAATACACAAAATTACTCCAAAAAATATACAAAATTACAGAAAATGACAACAAAAGTACAAAAAAAGACAAGGAAAACACAAAAAACAACTCCGCAAACCCACAGTACTCACAAACAAGCAAAACGACAACAGATATACACAAAAAAATACAAAATGACACACACACCAATACACAATATGACTCAAAAAAACATACATTTTACAGGGAAAATACACAAAAGGACAACAGAAATGCTTTCCAACAAGCAAGACAACAACAAGCATACACAGAATGACAGAATAACACACAAAATTACATTAGAAACTCCTTGTTCTTTCCTGTAATAATGCTCAGATTGCTCATTATTTTAAATGCTGACACGAACGTTGATCATGTGACCCTCTGATCAAACAAACACATTTTTTTCGGCCCCACTGTGATAAAAGTTCCCTACCTCTGTTCTTATGCAAGATGGTGGGAAGGATTCATAATGGGCCAAAAAGAACTCCAGTTCTCCTAATAATTAGTTCAGGTGCCCTGAAACACTGGCTATACTATTAAAATAGCCAAAAATGATTAGCAAAAAGGAAGATAGAAGTATTTTCTTATTTATTCTTCTAAATGGTAAACTTGATGGCAGTGCAAATAGCTGTGCCTGGTGTTGTAAAACTGAAACACTTTGGCACCCTCTGCTGTTAAAGCAATTTGCTGGTATTCACACAGACCTGCTGCAGTATGAGGGCAAAATAAATGTCATACTCAGACATAGACGAGGAGATCGACATGTTCATCTGTGAGATGCTGATTCAGTGATGCTCTACATATTTTTCTTAACTGGGGTTTGGGTTTTTTTGGTGTAATTGTGAAGATAATTGGACAAGTTTTTGAGGTTAATTCAGCTTTTTCGGAATAAAAGTGTTTCTTTATTTAGAATTGTGCACAACGTTCTTCATTCTCCACATGATAATTCTCAACGGAACACCAGACTAATTGTTGTTGTTGGTTTATCCACATTCATATACTATTCCCTCGCTTCTCTCATGCTCCCTGGAGTAAAGCACGTTTGCTCTGCTCGTGTATTGTCGGGGCCGAGCTGTGCTTGTTTTGTGTGTGGTGTGCTGTGGTTATCTGGGGTGAACAAAGACAAACATTAATTGGTGGCACTGGATGCTCTGCTCCATACCTGCTGTGAGACCACACCATGCTCCGGTGCTGCAACCCCATCATCCCTCGCATCCCAAATCTCCTCTGACAGGGCCAGTAACTCTGAGCCTCGACTTTTCATTTATCATCTCTGCTGATTGGCTCATATACCACATGGCAGACTGATGGGTCATCCTCATGCTGGGGGCCTGGCTGGAGTAGAGCCATGGCGAGTTGTCTGCATCATTGGACAGCTGAGAAATGGAGAAAAAAGCTTGTCACTTCACTGATTTATCCCACTAGTCACTTCTTTCTGCTATAAGACAGCTCTGATATCATATTAGCACACCTGCAAATCTCCCAAGGGAGCGACATGGGACTTCTTAGTGGTGTTTCTCATCCGCTCCCTTAGAGATGTGCACCACAGATTAGCCTATTAATACTTCCCACTACTCACAGAGGGGAGTGTGCGGTAGTCTTCTTCTAATGCACATCTGCAGCAAATCACAGGTGGCCTCGTCTCTCGACTACTGTTTTTGAAAAGGTCAAAACTAAGACACAATTCAAACATACCGCGAAGAAAATGCATGACCTCTCAATCAAGCAAGAAATGACTATTTGGACACCTGTGGATGCTTATCCTCTACACATTAATGAGATTAATTAGATCACAAAACTCAACTACAAATAAAATCTCTCTCTCAACTAAGCGTCACCATGGATACTGACTCCACTCCTGTGTTAAGGTAGCAGACGTGGACAGGTTGGCTTTGATGAAAAAATGATGTATTGGAAAGCTTTCCTCGTTTAGCAGAAGTGGGACGATAGAAGCAAGAAAATCATTTTCGCAAATTTGTAGCAATAAAACAATCCAGGCATTCTTAAATTCACCAGATAAGAACAACGACAAAATCTGAATCTTAAAATCACCCTTTACATTCGATGCTTATACTTTGCAGAACCCCAAATTGTTATAAAATAATCATGTAATCTAACAGGATAACTCTTCAATACAATAAAACAAATTATGTTTCCGTTTTAATTAATTAAAGGAATATTAGGAAAAGAATGACTAAACAAAAGAGATTAGATTTTTTTTCGGTTCACCCTTATTCCTGAGGCTGCTACTGTAAATGTGATTACGGTGACAAAGACGTTTGTGAATAGGTAACCAATAATGACAGCAGTGCCTAGAATATTCATTGTTGCTGTTAATGCAAGTTTGGATGAGAATACTGGGTGACACTTTATTTGAAGGGGTATACTGTACATAAGGCTGACACTACACTGTCATTTTTATAATATGACACCTGTCATTAGCATGAATAAGGTGTCATGAAGGCTGTCATTAAGTGTTGTTTAACCCTAGCCCAAAAATGCAAACATAGCTCCAAAGGTGTCATAATTTAGCAAACAACTTTTAATGACAGCCTTCATGACAACTTATTAATGCTATTGACAAACGCCATAATAATAACAGCTTAATGTGAACCTTATGTATATCCCTTCAAATAAAGTGTTACCCAATACGATATATAAGCATGTGAATATCGACGGGTTAGTTTTGCCCTACTGAAGATGTGTTTTTGCAATAGAAGAAGAAGAGAAGCTAAAGGCAGACATACACTGAGATTTTTGGCGCATTTTGAGCCGATTTTTGACTTGTGCGTCTATTTTGCGGGATCGTGCGAGTCTCTGCTAGATTGTGTGTCTTACATGGTGTAGTATACATGGGGTCACGAGAAGCGATTAACACCTCACGACCAGCTCCCGATCAACAATCGTATGGTAATGAGTAAATCAAACGTGTTTGAAATCTAGTCGCTCCTCGTGAGGGTATCTCACAGTTGAAGCAGCGCCTTAAACTCTCACACTGCGCATGCGCGAACACCGTAGGACCGCTGTAAAATTGACGGACTTTACTGCACACATCTGTCCAGCCAGCTCCTGGTCCATTACATTCCCATCTTTTTTTTTTTAAAGCTTCAGAGTTCTTCTTCTAATTTGTACGTTGCATTTCCGGAAACAAGACCCCAACGTGTGGAGTATGAACGTACAGTGTGAGCAGTCAGATCGTGTCAGAGTGTCGTTCCGTACAGTGTGAGAATATGCATCGTGAGCTGCGCACATACGGGCTCTGCACATGAGTCGCACAGTTTGAGCTTGAGCTGAGTGCAACGATTGAAAAAATCGCACAGTGTATCCCAGCCTTAAGAATGGCAGTAAAGAAAGTTTAGTTTTTCTGTTCAACATAGTGAAGCCTGCTTGTGTGTAATAATAGTGTATAGCCTAAATTAAAGGCTTTTGCAGTGAAAGCTTTGAAATTGAAGTTGGCATTCTCTGTGTGGCACTTGACTTTGTGTATGTTGACAAAAAGTGTTTGTCCATCTGTTCAACAAACACTCCAGGCTTCTTCCTTTGTCTAATGAAGGAAGTTGCACCCATATTGAGTACCATAAGTAGCCAACACAGCATTAGGGCATTAAAACCCAAACAAATATCGCAGTGCACACTGGGGACTATGTATGGGGAAATGATTTCCAAAATTATGCGGCACCATCTAAATGGGCTGTCTGGTGGTGATGACAGCGACATGGTTTACCAGGACCATTCATGCTGCTTTCAGCTGCTTTCTGAATAGATGTGATCAACTGAGGCAGTGTCTCCCTCAAGCTTCGATTGACAAGCCCGAACAGACTGAGATGGATATCACGTGGGACAGCTGGGCTGCTGGAAACCATTGGGGCAGGCAGTATTCAGCCAGTCTCATTACAGTGGACAGGTTGAGTCAGGCAATTGCTCTTCAGATGAGGTTGCCTCTAAAGCTCTAATTGTGTGATTCTGAAAAAGCATGAAAATCATAGTGAAACTACCTGGTGCTTAAAGGCAATGGACAGGAGAGTTTGTCGATTTTGTATAAACTGATCCAAAACATATTTTTATGAAAAGGGTGTGCTGGGTTTTATGTAGTGAAATGACTCTGAAAACATACATAATGCTGTTTACTTTCTTTATGTAATCTGACAGACACAAAATCTTAGTCTACATGTATGACCACTAAAGTGTGAATGAACAATCTGTGTAAACTGTGTTTACAATGGTAACTATAATTAGTATAATGAAGGAAACATCTTGTCGCTATTTAGACATTCATGATTAACAGTGCATTATTAAATGCCTGTTTATTACAACCCTTAAAGCATCCGTCATCACTTAAAGCTGATACACAGTCCGGCTGAATTTCAGTATCCCCTCAAGCACCTCGCATCGCACGACCAGAACATAGTCTCTGAACATTAATCTTTATTTTCAGCAGAGCCACTGCAGAATTTAAATGACAAGCTACATACTCAAGGTCACAGTGCTAAAAAGAAAAGAAGTTAAAGGAGCATTTTACAATTAATGTAAGTGTATCTCCTCAATCAAAGTGTAAGTGGAACACTTAAGATGGATTCGGGTATCTCCATATTTGCTTAGTGAAACCAGACTGAATACATATTTCATTAAACAGTCCAAAAAGCACTAAAGGAGTCAAATTAAAAGATTATTTGTAACTTACTGCTTTCTCTATAATTCTGGTCATTAAGCTGTCGGAGGTCGTACATTTCAACCACGGGGCTCTGAGAAAGTGCAGTGCCAATAAAATGAAGTTTCTGGCCTCTTAGAAGTTTTACCCTTTAGTTGCTTTTAAAATCAATCATGGGAAACATCGTTTTGGCTTCCTTGGCAAAAAAAGAAGAAAAAAACTTTGATGTCAAAGGGAACCAACCTTCTACAAAATGAAGCCAGTGACATAAAAATGTGCAATTTTAAAAAGGCAAAAACTGATTACTTAAAGCAATAAAAAGATAAAACTCCTGTAAGTTGACAAATTGCTTAGTTAAAAAAAAAATGACAATCTATTTTACACTGATTTGTGCTAATGATATACAGTAATTGCCTTGAGATAAAGTCAGGGAAAATACATAACTGACAAAAAGATGTAAAGGGGAAAAAATGTGACCTGATGTGTCTTTTAATGGCATTGAATGATTTTATCATTTCACTATTATTTTCTTAATTGTTTGATCGCTGGGTTTTTAACCCTTCTATTATCCTTGGTGTCAATTTGACCCTATTCAATATCTATCATTAAAAACAGGTGACTCTTTGTTTTTGCTTCATATTTCATGACTTCTCCTAATTTGATGGGTACAATTGATTGAGCGTAACATTATTGTGATATGTTTTTTCAATGTGCTGAACACATTGCATGCATTGATGTTCTGATGGGGTCAATTTGACCTCAAACTGTTTTACTTTGGGTTAATATTCTAATGAGAACTTTCAAAAATGGAAAGACCAACATCAATATGGTTCAGTTTGTGAGAGTCATGAATGTGCACCCCAAATTAGAAAAAAAAAGGATTAAAGATTTCCAAGATACACTAACTCTAAAACTGAAAGTTTGACTTGATGGTGGCGCTGCAGGAACGGTCATATTATCACCACAATCAAAAAGGTTATGGTTATGGTCATTAATGTTGATAGTAAATTTGAGAAGATTCTGATGAAAAGATGAACTACTTCTCATTTAAGAGTATTTAACAAACAAACAAAGTGCCTGACACAAAAACTTAGTCAACAGTTTTCTGAAAATCATTTTCCGGAGGCAAATATCCCTGGGGTCAGATTGACCCCAAGGGTAAAACGTGTTAGTAATATTTGAGAATAATCTGGATTAACCTGCAAATATTTATAAAAGCTATGAAAAAGAAAAGAAAACAGAATAAAACCTGTAAAGTCAACTCCTCCCCTGTGCTGTCTGATTAACTGGCTAACATCAGGGTTAAATATAAGGAAAAACTTTGGATAGTCTTTACACTTTCTTGGATGGATGGGTAAAACTTTGCTAGGTGATGACCAATCAGTGTCTTCCGGATTTGACAGCTTTTGCAATTTATCATCACCCGCTGAATCATAAAGGCATGCTGTCAGGGTTTCAATTTTTTACCTTTGGAGGAAAACATTCAAATTCACCATGAACAAGCTGGGATACACTCTAAGACCATCGACCTCATGCAATCCAATGAAGGTACAGAATCACTGCATAGATTTCCTTGTTTCTGGTAGTTAGTAACCCATATTGTAGATATTTACATAGTCAAGCAATGCAATACTGATTCTTCCTTAAAACAATCATTGTTAATAATACTTATTCATTTTGCCATCAGTGTACTCTATATCTTCACTTTGAATATTTAAGTGTATGCACACACATTAAATGAGTGCAGTCAGCAAACTGTTAAAATCAGTGGGCGAGTTTAAGAACTCCATAAGAAGAAACCGCCGAGAGCAAAAAGGTTTTCAATTATCTTAATATGGCAGCTCCTTCTTGTGAATGACGGACGTGAAGCAGAAAGTAAGTAGTGCGGCTTTTGACAACATCACCTGTAGTTGGAGGATGGATATGAAGGAGAAAAATATGAGCAGTTTATCTAAGAAGCATTCTTTGGGATATTTTTACATATAATTATAAGAACGTCTTAATGATTGACTTTTTTTTCCGTGTGTAGATTGCAGTTGTAAAGCAGTTGCTGCTTTTTTATGTTATAGTATTGCAGATTTCTACACTTTCGCACAACATTGAAAACTGTTTAATATCTTAGTTTGATACAGTTGTATGGGGATACAAACGAATAAATTAATAGCATAGAATACATTTGCTGTAAGTGTTTGAGAGTAGTGACCTCTTTTTTTTTACTACGCTGCTGCTATGCTTTCTGACTTTGCGTTCATAAAATGATGAGAAATTCAAAGAGCACCCACTCATTTTATATCTTCAGATTCCTACTTTCGTGGGAATACTTGAGGGATTTATTTCTTTGATCAGGCTCTATAAATGTTTGTTTTCCCTTGTTTGTTAAATTGAAAACACAAATATAAGTCACACGTATATAGGAAAATTAGTCTTTGCGAAAATGCCATTGATCTTTTTTTTTTAAAGACAATTTATTAGGAGATGTCGAGCAAAAAAAACAAAAAAAAAAAACATTGTTTGTTGCAGCAGTCTTGATATACGGTACCAATACAGAATGAATGGAATACAGCATAGAAAGCATTTTTTTTTTAGGATTTTGATCATTTCCAACACTGCTTCATAGTGTTAAAGTGCAAGGGCAAATATTTATCAGAATGATGTGAAAAGGTCTACTGATGTTAGTCTGGCTGCTGAGAATAAAAGCGTGCCCATATTTTGCTGTTGGAGCACAAATGATCACTTTGATGGAGTAGGTAAAGCAAACAACCTTCCAAGTAGTTAAAAGAAGTGTTTGCAGCTTATCATATTTCCCATCTGTTTTGATCCACAGGTCCGGCTCCAAGGCTGTTTGTGACGTTGACATTAATCCAAGTAACAATCCCTAATCTGTGTGTGTAAATATAAAAGAAAGCATGACCATGGATCAGAATCGGGGTTTTATGTCAACAACTGTAAGCTAGACTATTTCTAAAGTTTCTTATCGGTTCATTTGAGTGATTACAAAAAGAATCACTCTCCATTGTCAGCCAGGGAAGCTAATTATTTTATCTGGGTAATTTTAATTAGCTGTATCTCACAGATATCCACGGCGCTCGATAAAGCCATGTGTGTGAAACTTGTCTTTGGAGCTACCAAGGCCCTTCAGACAGGTGTGAACAAAGGTAATAAGAGGAGTACAGAATTAATGAGCACATTTTCAGAACGATACTCTGCATTTTTGTCTACTCAAGTCTTTTTTTTTTTTTTTTTAATTAAATGCTCCCCCATGAAAACACCTTGGAAGCAACTTCAGGGCACTCACCAGAGGAAAGAGATTTGGGTGAACCAGAAATTAGAGTTTAGGACATAGGTGGGCAAACTACGGCCAGCGGGCCACATCCGGCCCTTTGGACTTTTTCATCCGGCCCGCCAAAGCCAAAATAATTAAAACACAAACAGAACCGTCTCACTCCACCATGTATCTCCTCAACACCCGTGGGAACCCGAATGTTCTCCCATTCTCCACTTTCACTCGCCCTTTTTCCAGCCTTTCAGCCAATCAACACGCAGAACACATGTAAGCAAAGACGAACACTGGCAGAGAAAGCTGCACATAACAATGATGCCTTCAAGGCCATTGGAAACCACAACACCTGTTGAACAAACTAAATGTGGAACATTAGGACTCAGTCTGTTACAATATCATAGTTATGACTGCATTCATTTTGACTTAGTCCTGTAATACCTGGCATCCTACTAGGTATGGACAGAAAATGTAAGATGAGGAAGAAAGCAGAGTTAGATGGGTTGCCGTTATCGCAAACCCAAGAAGAAGAAGAAGAAGAAGAAGATATAAGCAGAAAATATGATATCTGGCCAGACAAACAGTTCTTTCACGTTGGCTAATCAAAGTAAACTGTTTGTTGTTGTTGTTTTGTTGCTGGATCTCGTGGTGTCGCGTGAATACACCAGGTGGAGATTGACGGTGTCACGGTCTGAGTTCACATCGTACTGAGTTCCTCTTAAAATCTCAGTACGTGACTGCTACGTACTGAGATGTACCCGTACTGGGTTATAATGATTTTAAAAAATAAAGTAACATTAGGTTAACTGTTTTTTACTGCAATGTATATTATAATCATGTTTTTTTGGAAAATAAATTATTTATTTTCGTACAGAGTTTTATTATAATCATGTTCCTGAGCTCCTTCTTGTCATTGTCTGGTGATGGCGTGCCCTTCACCGTGAAGAAGATTAACTTGTCTATCATTTCTTTGTGGCGTTGGAACCTCTCCTGCCTCGTATATTGAGCAGTTGTACATTTTTGTACAAGAAAAGGAGCCATTCAGCACGCGTCAAATAGCATTAGCTTTGAACCTTAGCTTTGAAAAAAGATTTTTTATCTCAGCACGGCGGAAGTAGTAAAGAGTTACGCAGAAGTAGCATAAATTCATTTTCTGGTAGTGCGCATGCTCATAACTGATCTCAGACTGATGTCAACTCATACCATGACAACAGAGCAAAACTGAGGCGCTGACACAGCGATACACATATACAACAATGAGTGGCCCAAAGAAAAGAAGAGTTGACGGTGAGTGCCGAGTGTTTAATAATGAATGGACAAGTAAATACTTGTCACTGAAGTCCGGTCAAAGGCTGTATGCCTTATTATTTGCAAAGAAACCGTTGTGGTTTTAAAGGAATACAACATCCACCATCACTTTTCCTCCAAGCATGCTAATTATGCTAATAACCATTATTAACAAATAATGTTGGAGAATTTTTTCATGCAAATACTTTTTTAATTAACTGAGCTACTTTCACTTATATATATATACTGTATGTATCGGGTGCTGGCCCGGCCCGTCTGTCAATTTTTAAAAGTCCATGTTGCCCCTCAGCCAAAAAGTTTGCCCACCCCTGGTTTAGGAGAATCCACTGTTGGTTGGAAATTTCATCGATCTCTTGAAATGCCCTGAGTAACCCCAAGGGTTCCCGTACCCCTGGTTGAGAAACAGTGTTCAACACAGCTAGGAATATTATCTGTATAAATGTGCTGAAAGGTGACACTTTCCACATTAATATTGTATCGTAAAGACTTACAAGGCTGGTTTTCCACATATTGTGGTGAGTAAAAAGATGAAAGAGAATAACATAATCCAACAGTATAGACTGGTTAGCTCTGGTTGTAATATGCCTGATGCTTTTTTATCAGAGCAGAGCTTTTATGAGCGGGTTAAAAAGGAAGCTGACAGAGATTGATCAGCTCTTCACTTGATTACATAGAGTATAGCTTAAACAAAACAATAGATTTACCATGCGGGCTATAACGTCAATGATAAAATTGTGGGGTTAAGTCATTATCATTGACACAGCAGCTTTGGTCAAGGTCTCTCTCATTGTTTCCCCCTCCCTCTATAGACCATAGGTGGAAAAATCTAGACGTTGCAGATGATTTGTTGAAGAGGTGGTTTGTTATTGGGAGCGCTGAGAGTTGCTAATTGCTAAGGTGACCGATGATCTTCTTGATTAACAGAGAGCCATAGCTCTACGCTCAGTATGAAAGGTGGTTTTACAGCCCTTTGTCAGCATGATTTTTTTTTTTTTTTGCTTAGACTTAATCATTCCAGTTGTCAATGGAGCATCCATTCTTCACTAATTCTACATATTATGTATTAAGTTTAAAAAAGGTGAAGCATATTAGATATGTTATAGCAGGGGTCACCAACCTTTCTGAAACTGTGAGCTACGTCATAGCTACTGAATAGTCCAAAGGGCTACCAGTTAGAAATTAATGTCTTAAATACTAAATGTTCACAGTTTTACTTGGTTAAGATAATAAAACAGGCTAAGAATAACTTTATTATTTCTCCTAATTTATGCTTTGTTTCATTTTCATTAAATTATATAGAAAATCCAACTTGCGTTTAAAAAAAAAAAAAAAAACCCTTATATATATATAAATTTTTTTTTATGTATATATCATATTATACTAACATATAACATACCACTGAGCAGCACCAGATCTGCAACAAAAATATTCGTCACAATTCTTCAGTGAAAATAAACATTTAAACATGGTTCATTCAATAAGAAAACTATCAGCTGTATTTGACTTTACTAGTTAAGTACTTACTACATCTCTCTATGTATTTATCTTTGTGAGTTTGAATCCTTGAAAGTTAATCAGATTTTAGATGGAGCTCATTGGTGACTAGAGCTCCTGAGGGCCCCTCACACTGTCCATGCGGGCTACCTGGTGCCCGCCGGCACCACGTTGGTGACCCCTGTGTTATAGGATTTCTATAGAATACATGAAAACCAGAGAAAGCACAAATCTTAGTCAAGCACCAAATATCCGCTTTGCCATATATTAGCATTTATCCGGATCGATGATCCTGATCATAGTATCATGGTCATTTGAATTTTCCATCTGCATTAATAACCATACAGTACTGCATACATTCCCAATGTATGAACACCCCCATTTATTTGTGGGAAAAATGTGCAATCTGGGTCCAATCTTGATGAAACTCGTTGGGGTAATTGAAAAACCAACCCATTACTGAGTCAAATTTCATAAAGATTTATGCAATTACGAACTGAGATATCAGTTTTTGAAATTTTGCCAATGCTCCAGAATCAACTGATCTGGATCCCCTCCAAAATGTGATGGAATCTTCCATGTATAAGGTTTATCTTTGGTAAAAACTGTTTCAAAAGCTGTTGACATAATTCTGCTAATTAACAAACAAAAATAAATGAACGCTGAGGGAAAATATTGGCTCCTTGGTTGAGGAAATTACCACATATACCAATAAACAGCAGGTTCTTATCGAATGATGTGAGGCATGTATTTATTTAAATGGAACATCCATAAAACAATGTGCCAGTATGTAAAATAAAAAAAGATAAATAAAACAGGGTTAAATCATTTTGCCAACCTGTTGTTTATGATGAGTTGTTTTGTTTTTTTTTTTTTTTTCAATTCTGAAAGATTTCTCAATCCACAGTATGGGTGCAGCTGCTCATGGAATATTTACATAGCCAGAGAATGGGGTTTGTGGAAGTCTAAGGCCTGTTTGGAACAACATTCAAAGGAAACGGATAAAGGGCCTGAGGATTCATGCAGTGCAGCATTGTCTCTGACGAATAAAAAAAAGAAAGAAAAAGTAGAAGCGCTGCTGGGGGAAAAATACCTTGATTTAAAATTCAGTTCTAAACCCAGGCATGGAAGAGGCAAATAGGAGTGTGAGGGGATTCTAAAGCAGAGCTCTATGCACCAGACTGGCATATGGTTACACGTATTTATTTATTTATTTATTTATTTGAGTGATAAACTCCAGTTATTGAATGTGTGTCTCTTGAAGCTTATGGTATCTTGTCCAGCAAGCAAAGGGTCACATATTTTTCCAAATTATTAGTTACTTACACACATAATAATTATTACAATTGGATTATTTAATAAATAGACATGTTTTTGGTAAACAAGTGTGAGTCTGAAAGATTTAGTCCAGTTTGGTAGTTGGCAGCATCATTTCTCTACAAGGGAAAAATCTGAAAAGCAAATGGCTTTGAATATAGAGCCAAATTGTAAATTTCCCATCAAAAAGACCTGGGGAAAAGAAATGAGAACTACTGTTAAAAAAAAAAAAAAGAAAAAAAAGCTTTCTTGTCATCATGGGGATTATACACTACGGTCTATGGTTGATGTTTGATTCCGTCTTTTTGTGGCTGCTGGAGATAGCAGCTGTTTTTCATACAAAAGGTTACTCTTTAATGTCTCAAGGAATGTAGAAATGGGCAACAAAACACACCCGAGACATAATTATTCATAAAATACAATTGAACTTTCAAGATGAAAGCCAAAAGGGTTCAAATTCCATCATTCAGTAGCTTTAAACAGCAAACATGAAAATTGCTGCCCATCGTCTTTCCTAAAGCAACCCTGTGTCGGCTTCTATGAAAACTGCAAGAGTGCAATTTCTTTAATATGTATGTGTCTTGCTTTGCACCTGTTTCCATAATAGTCTCACAGAGTGCATGTATTTATTTTTCCTAAGAACCAGCAATCATTTTCACGCCTGCATCTTCATGTGAAATATCAACCTGCTGAAGCAGGACACCATAGACGTGCCTCACTGTGAACACTATATCCAAGGTTTAAGCTGCGCAGCGTTTGTGCAACTGTGCTAGCTTAGCATGATTTTACTGCATGCACATTCCTTTATTTCACTCAATGCATTGTGGGTTATAGCAAATTGTTCACAAATAGGGCCCTTCTATCGAAGTAGGGGTCACAAAAATGTAATGGTGTGGTCTGAGGGCCACATTATCAACATTCATGTCAGCATATAGAATAATCCATACAATAGAATAGAATACAATATATTAGACTTTTATTATTACACAATGATGCAGTGATTTTTCTCATTTTGTGCATTTTTGTTTTTCCTTTTCTGTATTTTTTGTCATTTTGTGTGTTTTTGAATTTCCATTTTTTGTGCATTCTCTATATGACACGTTAGAGGGTTAAAAAACTTGTAAATTTATGTTATTTTTGCTTTATTTAAAATTAGATAAAGAATTGTTGTTTAGGCTCTTATTTTAAAGCGTAGCTGTGCAGCATGACTCATGTGACTAGCCATAGCCAATCAGATTGTGTTGCTTCTTCCTGCTTCTGCACGAGGTCTATTGCGCAGACATTCTGCACAGAGCTGCTGCTTGCTAACCTGGCAAGAGCCAGATTGATGTGTAGCCCCTCCCTCTAACTTGAGTTCTCCACATTGATCTGGGTCTGTGTCTGGTGAATCCTTTCGGAACCAGGGAGGGACATGAAGGGAATGCTTGAAGCTGATTGGGCGAAGTGCCTGTCCACCATGATTTGTTTTAGCCAACCACACAATAACAAATGAACAGAGACGCTGCTACAACAACAACAAGGCTCCGCTGGTGAAAGCGTTCTTTTGGGATAGTAATGCTGCGGTCGTTATGTCGTTGAGTGACTTTTGCCGTTTTTGCAACATGAGTATGCCAGCTCAGCACTAAGCTTGTTTTTGAAACAAACCGATCGTCTGACAAGAGTGTGTTCAGAAGATTAGCTGACTTTGGGTGTCACTTATTGAAAGATGACAAATCTAAATCAGCGCGAATGTCTAGGTCGTGTCTTCGCCTGCTACAACGAATGGATGGAGACATGGAGACCTGGAAAAGTGGCAGGAGACGGAACCATCTGAAGGAATGTCGGAACCGTCTGACAGAGCGTCCCCAGGTCCGCACTGACATGCCACGACGACAAAGCACGGCAGATGTAAATCCAACACTAATTTTCCGATCAATGCCAATATCAGGGAGATCTATTGATGCATCACTGTTCTTCTGGTCACAATCTTACAAATTAATTTACACTGCGTCTTTGCATAGGTGGAGAATGGGTGCATATGTAAAGACATCTTTCTATTTTGATTCTGAGCTATGCTAATAGCGGTAGCCCAGCTAGTTCCTCTCCCCGCAACTGCGCATGCGCCAGTTTTGCTTCGGCGCTTCTGCCTTCGTCACACCCGGATATCCCACCCTAAACCACAACACTGCCTCATGATTGGTTCGAACTGGTTCTGTTCGGTTTCAAAAGGCAAAGGCGGGAACAGCACAAGATGGATTCTGGTGTTTGTGAACACCAGGAGAATCCATTTTGCAGGCAAGGTTATCTGCTAACAGCGAAGCTGCTGGAAAAAGAGGAGGAAATAGAAAAGAAACTGAGTAAAAAGTCGATGCAAAATTATTTTTATACTCTGAAGAAGTTATTTTGTTTTCCAACCTGTCCTTGCTGGCTGAAATTTAACACATTGCTGAACAGGACTTGGTGAGTTAAAAAAGTTGTATTTTATTTCAACTATTCCCTTAGACTAAAGACTATTTTGTCATAATGTATTGGTTATTTCATGGAAATGGAAAGCTAAGGTAGCAGATTTATGTTGTTTTATGTAAAAGGGTGGACATAAATGATTTATTTGGTGTGTAATTGAAGTACGGGCTGGATTGAGCTGGAAAAAAAACAGACTTTTACTGATATTATTTAATTCATGTATGCATATTATTTGGTTGTTAAGGTAGGCCATTAAGGTTGAGATCAAGAATCCAGAGCTAATATCAGAGTTGGATTCCACATGTGAGATACAAGATGGCGGGCCACCCAGTGAACACTTGAGCTGTGCTGCATCACATAAGAGCAACGTGCCCTCTGCTGGACATTCTACTGTTCTACCTTATCTCTCTGCAAAGCTGCAGTAGACATCTCAGAAACATCGGACTGATCGTTCACGACTATCAAAGGAGTAACAGAGACATTCAATAGTAATGAGAGTTTGTTCAGTCTTTTGCCGAATTAAGTTGAGTTTTGTGCATTTTATTATTTTTATTTTATTTGTGTCAACCATACATGGTAGTAGTGTTATTTGAAATGTAAATATTTGGGTTGTTTCAAACAACAAACCAAACAGATCGAACTTAAAGGGAAACTGGAACCAAAAGTTGAAACTAAACAACTAGACTTTATTAAAAATAATACTGTGTTAACTCAAATAGAGTAAAATGTAAAATTTGACACTATTACAAATATACACTTGAACCAAAAGGGTCAAAAATATTCATTTTCTTGAAGTGATATTTGGAATTATATGTCAACTGTCTATTCTGTCTTCAATGCAAAATAATAAGCTGGTAATTTAAACATATTCCATGGTCTGTGGTCATTAATACATTCTACACCTATCACTGCTCCAGCAGTCTAACCTGGCACTGACCTTAGTACACTGTAATTACTCCAGAGGTGTTACAGAAGTATTTCTACGAGTAGCTTCCAAAAATAATATGTATGCATTGGCATTGACAAGCATCCAGAGTCAAAGACTCATATCCCAAACATACAAAGCCCTTTTGATACATCGATTACATTTGCTGTATATCTTCAATGAACCACAACGATGCATCTTTTTGACAGTCATTGATTTTATCACACGGTTAACGTACATGTCTCTTTGCACCCACTTCAGGGTTTATGATTAACATACAAGACGGAGTGCAAGAACTGCCCTCAGCACTTAACCTCATCTAGGCTTCACCACTCTGCAATTTCCACAACAGTTTTTAATTAAATATGAAGAAAAATGGGAAAAACTGCCCTTTACAGATGCAAGGAAAGCACTCACTGTTTAATTTGAAAATATAGTGTCACATCATTAGAGTAGCATACATTGAACCATAAGACAGAAGCCTGTATACAATCAAGGTGACGTCACACATGAAGAACCGTAAAGTAAGTGTCAATCAATAATGCATGCAGTTTACGAGTGTTTTAGAAGCAGTTGATGTGTTTGTGGCCCAATATACGGATGTCTATATAGTGCCACAATAGCACAATATTTAGGAGGATATATTTATGTCCTCTTGCTCTTTTCCTACTGCTTAGTTACTTGTCTTAATGGTGTGTGTTGGAAACAGTTTTCTAAAGGATCTGGCTTCACAGACTCTTTGCAGAAGCAAGGTGTAAAAGACCAGATCATGTAATAAAAACTCTCATAGACAATGTACCTCAAAGGTAAATACTTCACTTAGTCTTTGACTTTACTCCTTTTTTTTCTGTAAACGTTGTATTGTCTCACTGAAGATTGTAGCTAGTAGAATCTCACTAGAGAACATCATGTGCACAGTTGCGCTCAAGAACTTTTCTCCTAGCCACAGAGACTATCGTAGTAGGTTTAATGCCATTCCTGAGGAAGACGAAGTGCGTTGTTGAGTAACTTCTGTAAAAATGAGAATGGGATCCATTTCTTGTTTTCCTGTCCAATTTATAACGATTTAGGAGATTTGCTTTATAGGAAAATGTCCATGATTAATGCAGATTTTTTTTCTGGATTGATGACCATGAAAAACTTGAGTTCTGTTGTAGAAAAGTAACCTTTGCTATGGTAGATTTTTATCCGCAAGACCTGGGAGAAAAAGGGAGCGTACTGTGTACTATTGAGCTGTGAATAGATCATTCAACTTTGTGTCTGTTATGATTTTGCTTTGTCTTTTATCCAGGGAAACACTGCAATTGTATCTCTGGTGTCTTGTAAACCCATGAGGGTTGGGCACTTTTTGTGCACGACACGTACATAAAAATATCTATCTATCTATCTATCTATCTATCTATCTATCTATCTATCTATCTATCTATCTATCTATCTACTAAATGCAATATAAAGTGTATTTGACAGTATTCCGAATGTTGATGCTAAATGCAACGTCACACCCTAAATAGTGTCCACAAAATATTTTATGTACCTCTTAATTTTAAATTTTGTATTTTATTGTTGTTGTGAAGAATTTAGGAGAATGACCATATATGGGTTGTGACAGCGTTGATAGCTCACACTAACGATGCCTACGGAGTTAAAAAACAAAAAAAAAAAGCGTCATCATTATCATCGTTACACAAACTGCTCTCAAAGACGCCTTGAAACTGCAGCAGCTAACTGTAAGAAGACTTCTGCAAATTAAGTTTCCTTATTTACACAGAGCTCTCATTATCCCAGGCACAGAACACCTACAATATCGTCACAGACAGGTGTTGTGACGGAATTCTGTAACCCAACAATTTGATGGTCAACATTTTCTTGGCCAAAACCGGATGCTGGACAAAAGTGAAATTAATCGTTTTGACACTTTTATTACTGGATGGTATGATATTTTTTTCCCAGAATAAGATGTGTTAAATCTTAACTTGTCAAACATGGTGTCATATACACTTTAACTGTCAAAGATCAGACTGTAACACAGGCAGATTAAAGGCTCTTGGCCCACTTTCATTGACTGCTCTGGGCTACATTGTACTTGCACAATGTCGCAATGAATAAGCTTTCCACACGATCACTACTTGAAATATGACTATTTCTAATGTTTTTTTATGAAATAGTCACGACTAAATAGCTCAGCTACGCTGTTCAAAGAAAGAATCCCTGTGGCTAGCACAACAACGCAATACCACCCTCACATGTCTACATAGCTAGCTAACAAAAAACCACAACTATAAGCTAATCATCCGTATGTAGCCACAATATTCAGTGCAGCAGACACGAAAAAGCCCACTGTTACACATTTGTTGTTATAGCTGCTGACAATCCTGTAGATTTACTGTGGCAGCCATATTGTTACATCATGGGTCTATATACTGCGCTATCATTATTATGTTGGTATTCAAAACATTTGTAAGCCTTCTCCTGGCCACTGTGCACGACTGTTGATCAAAGAATTAAAAGCACCCACGTAACACAGCTATGGCTTAAGGAAAACAATAAATAAGTCTTGTAAAACAAAGCCTCTGCTTTTCTTAGGGTTTCACAATCATGATGTTTCTCGTTGACTCTTTGTGGTGACTATTGATTTTTTTTAAATGCCACACAGAAAAAAAAAAATGTACACTGGATTTGATCCACTGTGGAATCCAGGGTTGAGGGGAAGCTCAATATGGATGCAAAAAGAAATATCTATTTATTGAAAATACATTTCTGAATATGTATTTATTTCTAGCCAGAAGTAACTTGGTATCTTATCCTTAATTAAAAAATCAAACTATAACTCATATTGTATCAGTTTTATTGAAGAGATTTAATTTTGGCACTGTTGGTATAACATGAAAAATCTGGAAACTTTAATATCTCGGATCAATTCCAGCCGTGTCCTAGATTTTACAGCTGTTAGCATGACATTTGCTGGGATACCTACCAAAATAATATTGTTGACCCAAAGCTGGTGCTACAGGAAAGGTCAAGGGATGGACAGAATTCATCCTCTGGGTATCACAGACGTATGTGTAACATTCCCAGGCAAACCTTTTTGCAGCAATTGAGATATTTCAGTGGAAAATCCAAGCAGCATCTCAAGCCATGTTTCATAATCTAACATCTGGCATTACATCATGGCAGACCCTCACTGTTTTAAATTTAAAAAGACAAAAACACACACACGTATTAGATTGTGGATGTGTAAAAAACAATTATGACCTCACTTTCTACAGTGTTTTATTTTTATGTGACAAAGATTGGCATGAAAACATGTTATTGTGGTAGAAAGACCACACTAATATTACATATATATGAGTTTTCTGCATTGATTAAAGTTGCAGGGTCTTCTATTACATCAGCTGCACAGGAGGGAAGACAAATCATCATGCACTTAAAGAAAACCCTACCATCAGATATGCTCATTTAGGCTTCACCAGTAAAAGCTCCAACTGAAATTCCTACAGAGCGAAGGCCATTATCACAGTGCTCAGACAAATGTAACATATGGACTACCTGGTGGTGACAGAGTTGAGCTTGAAGTCTGAATACATTTCACTGGTGTCTGGAGGATTTAGTCATATCCTTGTGTGTATGTGTGTGTGTTCTGTATGCACAAGCTGGTACACCATAACCTGACTCCCAAACAGACAATCCAATGAGAACGCTGCGGTTTATGTATTCTTCATGTTACAACAGTTACGACAATAAGCTGCCATTTACGACATGATCAATAAACTGTTGTTTATCACATTAGAATTTGTCAGGAACATGAATGCGGTGGAAACAGCCATTACATCAAACAGGAGTACAATTCAAAAGCCTCACTCACCCACACACACACGTATATATATATATACACACACGCTTGAGCGCAGTCTCAGTCACACAAATGCAGGCAAACAGGAGCAGGTGAAAATAGGGCTATTCTTTATGAGAGGCCATGAATAATTCAAAAATCCATGTGCTCAAACTGATTCTTCAGTTGACAGCGTAATATGACAGATTCTGCGACTGCTCTTAATGCGATGTCTCACAAGTGTTTTAGTGATTCTAGCAGGGATAAATGGGTCTACTGCATCAACTATTTCTAAGCTCTGAGTGAATGTTGGGTAAAGATGTTTTAGTGCAATGTACACAAAGGTTTGTGATTGCATACAAGGGTCTAGTGCAGGGGCGTCAAACTCATTTTAGTTCAGGGGCCAAATACGGAGCAGCTTGATCTTAAGTGGGCCACAGATTTTAATGCGGGAAAATTAGTAATTTCAGCATTATTGACCTAGTTTGCACTTCTACGTACAGTATATACATAAAATACTAAAAAAAATGTCAGAAACAGTCACAATCTATCCTAACAGGTAGGGATGTCCCGATACAACTTTTTCACTTCCGATACAAGATCGATATTGCAGCCTTGAATATTGTCCAATACCGATATTGATACGATACACTATCAGCGTGAATCATACATATTTTTATTACTTATTTTGTAGTGTCAAATGTTAGAAAAGGCTTGATTATTAAAAAAAACACAAAAAAAAACAGACCCATTTATTGTAAACCAATGGATTACATGTAATTAACCTTTTAGAATAAATATATTCTATGATTGAATAAAATAAATTAAAAAAACAAAATAGAACATATTGAAAAAATAAATCCAAAAAACAATATATATTATATCGGAGATTTTAGATGCAGTCCGATAAAATCAGATATTCATTTTCTGGCTGATATCGGACCAATATCAGATCGGGACACCCCTACTAACAGGATTTTCACTTTAAATTACCTAGATTTTGTGACCAATTTCTGTTTAATTAAGGGAAGTATTATGTAATAATTTCAGGAAAATGTAAGGATTTTCTAAGAATTGTGAGTTTTTCAGCAGTTTAACATTAAAATTGACTGTGATCATCTGTTACATGCACTCGGAAAGCTGTGAGCACCTGCAAATATTGTTGAGTTTCATTTACACAATGATTCATGTTTTCTATGTCATTTTTACTTTCTCCTGCAGACTGATTTGGATGCTCTAAAGGGCCAGATTTGGCCCCCGGGCCATGAGTTTGACACATGTGGTCTAATGTCTGTCTCTCAGTGTATTCAAACATCCTGTTTTTTTTTTTTTTTTTTGTTTTTTTTTTTTTTAATCTATTGTCACTCTCTAATATACAATCATATATAAATCATTGCATATCACATATGATGGTCATTACACAACAGGGTAGAATGTAAAGTAGATTTTCTAGTTGTTAAATTATATCACCTTCAGATTATATGGCATCACATTTTCCTGTGAATAATAATGTCCCTTTGCGGCCAAATGTCCAACCCGTGAGGTGATGTTTGAACTCTGGAAATGTCTTTGCAAAGCAGAACGATGGCAACGCTCCTGAAGCTTGGCAATTGGCCTCCCTGTGAGTCAGTGGTGAGATACTTAGCGTGATTTCATTGTTCAATGGGGCTTTGCATGAATTTCTTCCACCTCTCGGCTTGCTGAGCCAAAAGCTCCCCAAACGCCAAAGTCTTCATTATGGCTGTGGAGAGCAGGCAGACTGGAGGTCACCCCTGATGTTCCACTGGCTGCCTGGGGAGGGACTGGAATTAGAAATCATCTAGTTGCTGGCTATGAAAACCAATCTCCTTTATAAGTTTGGCTAAATAATATTGTTGTAAACACAAGGCTCGGTATATGGTGTAAGTCACATGTGTCAAACTCAAGGCCCAGGGGCCAAATCTGGCCCTTTAGAGCATTGGATTTGGCCCACAGAAGACAGTAAAAATAATAGAGAAAACATGAATTATTGTGTAAATTACCAAATAATTCACATCAATAATCCTTTATATTTATCATTATTATTATTATTTTTAGTTTTTTGTTCTTCGCACCAACTGCCAAATTAAATTAATTGTGTTGTTTTTTAAACTGTACTTAATGGATAAAAACCTTTCAGTCTCTGATTCTGAAATTGCTCTTTTCCCCCCGAACTTAAAATCGGTGGCCCACTTGAGATCAAACTGGTATTTGGCCCCTGAACTAAAATGAGTTTGTTTGACACCCCTGAAGTGTTTTTTTGAAAATCCTGGCAAACCAAACCAACACTTCAGTTTTTTTTTTTTTTTGTTTTTTTTAACTTCCTCAACAGACTAAGCAAAGACTCTGTGCAGCATCTGCAAACATGGACCACAATCAGTGCAGGCCTGAAAAAAACACAGCCTGGCTAATGAGAGTCGAGCGTTTACAGGGAAATGATTAGAGCTAGTGACCCAGTGCTCCTGGATTAAAAAAGGAACATATTACAAATTATACAGATGTGAGGATCAATTTCTTCTAACAATAGCCTCTAGATCTGCAGGTCCACCTTTGCATACAGAAATGAAAAATATGCAAATTTATCATGCACAATATAATTTGCTTCTAATGCAAACATTAAATTCGGGTCTCCATAGTGTTTTATTTGTCCAAGATAAAGAACACCTACCTAATAGGGAAAAAAAAAAAAAAACTTCCTTCCATCCTCAATGTGTTCACCAGGCAGCTGCAGAGGACTGTGAAATGTCCATTATGGTTCCATTCTTCCCATGATTTCAGCCAACAGCCAAAGGAAGGCAATTGCAGAAATCGGTACCACATAGAGATCAACTGCTGGAGCCTGCAGCATACACTGGATTTAATTGACTGTTGATAGTTGAATGAATGCCCTCCTGGAATGACAGGGCAAAGAGGGAAGAAGAGGGTTGCCTGAGAAAGATGCATGGTTTGATTCCCATCTGTTCTGTTTCCAAAGATGACACAAGTTGCTCCATGAGTTTTGGACGAAAGACACCGAAAACAGCCACCAGGACAGCAGTGGGTTATTACCAAACCCAAACAGTTTACAACTAAGTCCCTCTGCAACTAATAACCACTGTGACCAAAAAAAAAAAGACAACAGAACAAAAGTGTGCGCACTACGAAGGCTGCAGCACCAAAGCACAACTGAGAGGGTCCAGTTCAGCAGGGAGGGGAACCTTTTAGACTTGAATTAAAGGGGGAGGAAATGGAGGAGTGAGGGAGGGATGGAGTGAGGGGAGGGGAGGGGAGGGCAAGGAGGAGAGGAAAGTGGTGCTGCATGTGCCAGACGCAGCGGCTGCGAGCAGCGTACGTACGTGCGTTATCTTTCTCGGCTGGAGTGTGACGTGATATTGCAGCCTGTGCTCCTGGAGCTCCGCAAGCATCCTGCAAAAGCTCGTCTGTTTCTCTCAGTGTTGGAACTCACTCGCCCCTCACCATCCAGCCTCTACGGACCCCCCTTTTTTCCCCCTCCTCTTTTACCTTTCCCTTCTTTTTTCCATCTACAGGCAAAGGTTTGCGCGCGACTACTTGGAGACAAAAAAATTATAATAACAAAAAAACACGTCAATGGGAAATAAGTGTCAACCAGATGAATGAATTGACGGTAAATCTGAGAGGATCTTTCTTCTTTTTCTTCCCATCACTCCGAGAATTTCCTTCCCCTTCCCCTGCCTCTCTCTCTTGGTCTTCCTCCTTTCCCTCCCCTCTCTCTCTCCTCTCGGTGGCTGTCGTGTGTTGTTGCGCTCCGGTTTGATGGGAAAAAGCCCGGAGAAGAGGAAGACGGTGGAATATAAGCGGGCAGTCTGGAGTCTAACGCATTTTCTGCTCATCCATTGAAGCATCTTGTTGCGCCTGACTTGTATTGTCGGGAATGGGGAGTATTGATTCACTGATGGACTGCAGAATTCGTTTATAGAGGATGTGGTCAACTATGTTGGAAAAATAGCCATAGCTTCCGCAGTGTAAGGTAAGATTACTATTATTATTATTATTTTTATTTAAAGTTTATCCCCTCCACCCCCCTTCTGTGTATCATACATATTTGACCTGTTTTGTTCCAAACCATCGGCTTCATCCGCTCAGAGGATTTTTCGGTGCTGATTTTTCTCCTAAAAGCCAAAAAAAAAAAAAAAATCACTTCAAAGTGTCGAGTGTTGAGTCCACACTGCACGAGAAATTCATCTTTTTACCGCAATAAAAAATAAAAATAAAATAAAAAAATCTCCGCAATATTATTAATGATAAGAGGGGGGAAAAAATCATTTCTCGTTTCAAAAATAGTGATTTTTTTTTCTTCTTTCTTTGTGGCTGTGGTATGGGGATCATAGACATTTTACAACAGCCCCAAATAAGGTAGATTTGTGTCCTTATATAACACTTGTATTGTTCCTAATGCAGTGTGACGGTTTTTTGTTTGAATTTATTTATTTATTTCTTATATATATCAGCGGGAATGAATAAAGTTGGAAATATTTCTGCAAATGCATCCGTTCTGGAGAAACTGGCGTCTGTACCAGTTTGGATTTGAACGCCTACACACACACACACACATGCACACACAGTTTAAGGCACACGCGTGCACGCTCCGCTGTGACACCGCTCACAGCTGCATTGCCTGTAGGATTAAAGCAATCAGGACATCGCATTGCATTCTCTTATCTCTCTCTCTCCATCTCCCACTCGCTCACACACAAACGCGCTTATGGCACGCACGCCTGCGAGCTCACACGCGCGCACACGCACTCAATAATATGTCAAGCCCTGAATTTTGGAGACGCGCATGGTCGTGCGGTGGAACCCAGAACGCGCCTTTGGACTGGAGAGAAGCCATAGTGACCAGGAGTGCGCAGAGACATTTTCTTGGGTGTAATATTGTGATTCCGTCATAGAAACCGAGTGTCGTGTGTGAGAACAAGTTAAATCACAAGTAACGCAGCTCGGTTTGGAAAAGGTTCTGGTGGTTACTGCGTAAAAATGAGCATCGGCAGCACCCCCCCCCCCCCCCCCCAAAAAAAAAAAAAAAACACAAAAACTCGTGAGCACTGCACCGACTTCCACGACCGCCATCGCTTCTTTGTCTTTTGTTGTCCAAATAGCTACATTTGAATATCCCCAGGGATTGTGGCATACCAAACACGACCCAATTAATAATGTCTAAATGACTCACATTATTGCACCCACCTCCCCTCAATAAAATAAATATCAAAATGAAGGCTGAAGCTGCCACAAGGTGGCAATGTGTGCACAAAGGATAGTGATGGAGGAGGCAGAAGGGAATGCAAAACACATGTTGCTGGGGGCTAGTGTGTGTGTTGATTCATCTAACCTTAGAACACATGAGCCAAAGTGAGAAAAAAAAAAAAAAAAACTTCACTAAACTCAGTGGATCTTGAATTAATTTAACTGTGAGCTGTGTTTTTTTTATTTATTTTATTTTTTTTCCTAACATTTGTGTAATTTGTGCCTTTTCCTCCCTGCAGGCCAAATGACATAGGATGAAGGCTGTTCGAAACCTGTTGATTTATATATTTTCCACCTATCTTCTGGTTATGTTTGGATTAACTGGTGCCCAAGATTATTGGTGTTCCACGCTGGTCAAAGGGGTCATTTATGGATCATATTCAGTGACTGAAATGTTTCCTAAGAACTACACAAACTGTACATGGACGCTGGAGAACCCAGATCCTACCAAATACAGTATCTACCTGAAGCTGTACAAGCGAGACTTGAGCTGCTCCGAGTATTCCTTGCTTGCCTATCAATTTGATCATTACTCACACGAAAAGATCAACGAGCTACTGAAAGTCAACGAGTCTATAGTGTACCTGTGCGACACGAAGAATATTTACGTGTTTTTGCTGTACGACAAGAATTTTGTCCAGCTGCGGAGAGTTTTCCCATATGACTACAATGGCTTGATGCCACAGAAGCTGGACAAAGAGGAAAAGTCTATTGTGGAGTTTCTGGTGTTGAACAAGGCCAGTCCCAGCCAGTTTGGGTGTCAGGTGCTTTGTACGTGGTTGGAAAACTGCCTAAAGCTAGAGAAAGGGACGGTGGAAACATGTGGCATCGTGTACACAAAATGTACATGCCCTCAGCATTTAGGCGATGGAGAATCAGAGAGCATGCTAATGCTGAACAACGTGGTCTTACCCTTGAATCCACAAACGGAGGGTTGCTTGTCACCTCAGCTCCAAGCAGGGCAGACCTGTAATCTGACAGCGGAAGTGAAACGGCCTCCTAAAGAAGGTGAGTATCGTCTCACTTCTCTACTTCATGCTGCAATAGAGGTAGACTTGGATAAAGGAAATGAAAAACTGTGAACTAGCAGTCATGTCTATATTAAATGTGCACGTTAATTACTCCTATACCTCTGCCTTATATTGCATGTTTGAAATGTGATGGCCCATGAAACAAAGAGCACACACAACTGTAGAAGTGTACTGTAAGAGCAAACCTGCCTAAAGAAATGGGTGGCGAAAAGACCACATGAAAACACCAAAAAAAAAGGGGGGGGTCGTACATTTGGTCTGACAGAAATATAAATGCACTATCACTGCTGGGAATTTAAAATGGCTGTTTGTAAACATCAGCTCTGATTTAAAATGGCTGCAAATCTTAAAAAAAAAAAAAAAAAAAAACAGGATCAAGATGTGTCTGCACGTTTATGTCAGAGTCAGCCACAACAAAAGCCAACATTTGATAGAGATACACACGCCATTTTTTTTAATGAGTTGTATTCAACCTGAACGATTGGAGCGATGGTTCCCAATGCAAAAGCAATGGAAATGTTAATGGTAAAAAGCGTCAAAATATTCAGATATTTAATTTGTTTTCCAAACCTTGTTAGATGTTCAGTGTCGTCATAGACCAATGCAACGTGTTTCCACTGTTTGTTGGAATTAAGCACTAATCAAAAGCTTTCAGAAGAGTTTGGATGTGCATGTGGATCTGTTCCCAGTTGCACTTCACACACGTGTAAAGAAAATAAAAAAAATAAATAAAAAATGCATGCTTATCTTCACACTTTGTCATGTAGGCAGCTGGAGGAACATGAAACACTGGGATGTTTTGATAGAGGTCATAAAGATTCTGTATGTTGGTTTCACCAGCTAGCGCGGAGGGGGCGATAGTTTGTCGGTAACACACCTGTGAAGTTGTTTTATTTTCTTCAGTGAAACCCATCATGACACATAGCTGCTTACGTTTCAACAGTTATCAGAGATATAAATCCCCAGAGGAACTTGCTGCATAACTCAGAGGGTAGAGACATGAATGGATGGCATTCATCACAGAACACAGGACCAGAAATAATGAGTCAACCTTTAGATATTATTTTTGAAAGGGAGGGAATAAAGACAACGATGGAGCTTTATGTTTTGTGGCATCTACCAAAATAACAGTTTCTATAATATCAGCCTTCTTCACCGGATAGCAGCTTAGCTTTAGCAAAACCTTTTTGGATAAACACTTTAGGGTTATTGTTTGCAAAAAACAAGGAAACTTTGTAGCAACATTCAAGTTCATAGCTTTAGTAGATATAAAATATAATAAAATAATATAAAACATATCAATAATATAAAAGGAAACCCACACACGACCAAGCATTCTTTCATTTATTTACACAAGCAAAGTAATGATGCCCAAAAAACGTGATTAAAGAAACATAACCAGTAAATGTAAATGTTATTGTTTACAGTGAAGTTATTTAATAGCACCACTTATAGTTTGCTTTGCAGCAAATGGATACATGATTTCTTGAAAATGGGCTGAATGGAATATGCATTTTAGTAGCATCCACTTAGGCATCCTCCATCTATTGTGCAGTAATGTAGATCATGTCTGGTGTAAGTCTCCACCACGAATCAAATGGCATGTGCAATAGCAGCAGGCAGCATGACTCAGCTATGTATTTATCTGAATTATTCTCTCATTGAATAAGTGTCATACCCATGACCTGGATACAACCAGGAGGTATAATATCCTTTTCTGCAGAAATATATCTGCTCTGTTTGACTTCTTTCTTTTTTATCAGCATGTTAATAACAGCTTAAGAGCACAGCTTATTTATTTATTTTTTTTTTTTTGCTCTCAGAAGATTTCCTACTAGCGTCGTTCTATTTATAGGGTTTAGTTGATGGAAGGTTTGAATAAATCCGTTTTTCATCTGGATAACGGGGAGATCACCACTGGGTTTAAAAGAGCACTATGTCTCCGTTGGCACCGCGGTGATGGTGTGGGTGTTCCTGATGAAGAATAAAGCATTGCAAACAGTCGACAAGAGCCCCATTTGATGAAATGGCGTTTCTTTGATCTGCTCAGTTCCTGGTAGAGGATGGCCTCTAAGCGCATCAAAGGAAAGCGAGGTTGGAGGTAGTATACTCCAGCTATCCCACCGAACACACGCACACACACGCACGCATACACTCGAGGTGATTAATCAGCCAAACAACATTTGCTAAGATGACATTTTGTAAACCGCAACAACACTATGAAATTCTGAAATCAAGTGACTCATTCACATAGTTTCCTTCTAAACCACTTTTTTTTAAAAATCAGAAAAAAAGTAATTAAAGCACAATGGCACTCACTGTGAAACACTTACAATTATATTTGTCTTCTCCTTAGTGTGTTGCGTTCTTCCGTAGCTCTTCCCACGCAGTAGAAATCAAGCAGGCTGATGATGGAACTGCTCATAGGCCAATGAGCCTCAGCCCCTGTTCGTTCCCTGCTGTCACAGTGTCGTGTTCCATGTGTTTTTCTGTCAGTTAAACGCAGCCATTGGTTGCAGATTGCATTAAATGAATTCTCGTTCAATGTCGCACAAATAGCTAACACACAGCTGCTCCAGTTTACCATATATTTACCCAATAGTAGGCCCTTTTCCAGTCAAATGCAGCTTGCCATGGTTAGGCTTTAATAGAGCCCTAAAATATACATTTCAAACTTCCAAAGCCTTTTAAAGATCCAGTAGCAGCTGGTGCTGAAGAATTTTAAGAGTCGCATATATTTCTTTGCCAGTATGAGCAGCTTTATTTTGCTGAATTGATAAAGGAAAATGTGGCCTTTATATTTAATTAGGGCTTGACACTGTATCAGTTTAAATGGTGTTTAGAATGAGGTAATGCTTTATTATAAACTGAACAAAAATATGAATGCAGCACTTTTGTTTTTGCTCCCATTTTTCGTTTGCAACAATAAAAGGCCACTCTAAAGTGTGCAGTTTTATGACGCAGCACAAAGCCACAGATGTCAAGGTTTGAGGGAGCGTGCAATTGGCAATGCTGACTACAGCAATATCCACCAGAGCTGAACCTGGTACCCAAAAAAAAAATGAATGAATTTGTTTATCTTCCAAAATCCGTCGTTTAAGAGAATTTGGCAGTATATATCCAACCAGCCTCTCAATCGCAGACCACATGTAGCCAAACCAGCACCTTGACCTCAAAGTTTGTCACCAGACCTGTCCCCCGTTGAGCATGTCTGCATATGACAGTGTGTTCCACTTCCTGCCAAATATCCAACAACTTCAAACAGCCATTAAAGAGGAGCAGACCAACAATCCACGATGTTGCACTGTGTGAGGCGAATGGTGGTCACATTAGATACTGACAGTAAACAGTAAAACTGCACACTTCATATCAGCCTTTTATTGTTGCCAGCCTAAGGCACACCTGTGCAATAATAATGCTGTCTAATCAGCATGTTGGTATGTCACACCTGTGCGGTGGATGGATGATGGATGATCTCAGCGGAGGAGAAAAGCTCACTAACTCAGATGTAAACACATTTGTGAACAGTATTAGAAAGAAATAAGCATTTCTGCATATAGGAAATATTTTACATCTCTGAGTTCAGCTCATGAAAAATGGGCACATAAACAAAAGGGTTGTATTTATATTATTGTGCAGTGTACAAATATTTTTTTAATGGTAAGAACAAAGAATTAACAAGAGCAAGTGGAGAGCGCAAACCAATGCCAAGTGCCACATTTCCTTTTGGCCAGATATTGGTAGTTAATCTGAATCATTGATCCTGATCATGGTACTGTATCACCATTAATAATGATACAGTAGGTTCAAATGTATGGGCATCTCAATTAGGGGTGTCCCGAGACCACTTTTTCACTTCCGATACAATACCGATATTGCAGCCTTGCATATCGGTCGATATCGATATTGGTCCGATACGATATCAGCACGAATCATACATACTTTTATTACTTGTTTTGTAGTGTGAAATGTTAGAAAAGGCTTGATTAAGTGATGTTACTCAAACAGAGAACAATAGTCAGCAACAGTAGGTTAATTTGTTGGAGTGTGAACCACAGTCATATATGGATAGAAGTAATGGAGTGGAAAATTTTATCTTCCACTTCCACCACCTCACATCTTTATCTTATATCGGTGAGTTTAGATGCAGTCCGATAAAATCCGATATTCGTTTTCTGGCTGATATCGGACCATTATCCGATATCAAAATCGGATCGGGACGCCTCTAATTTAATTTATTTTTGGAAAAATCACGATGAAATGTGCAATCGGATCCGTATGAAACTCATTGGGGTAATTGAGAAACAAACCCAAGGTAACTGAGTAAAAGTTCACAAAGATTCATCCAATTCCGAATTCAGAAATTTTAAATTTTGCCAATCTTAAGAAATAGCAATTTTTATATTTTCCCAAACTGATCCAGAATCAGTATATTATACAGATCCACTCCAAAACTTAGTGGACTCTTCCATGGCGTAACGCAGGGATTCTCAACTGGTCTCAACCTGGGACCCACATTTTGCCAAGGTCATTAAATCTTGACCCACCTTTTTTTTTTTTTTTTTTCAACCAACACTAGTATTTAAAAAATAGCTTATTTATAAAGTTTTTTTTCAAACCAGCTGTTTTCGACCCACCCAGTACAGGTCCGCGACCCACTTTTGGGTCCTGACCCACCAGTTGAGAATCCCTGCTTTAAGGCACTCCCTGCTTATAATGCCTTAATACATCACTTTGAATTGTAAAAGATCCTGTTTGCCAGTTATTGCTAAATAAATAGTTTGTTTGAAATAAATGTTTGAAAATTCAAATTAATGACAAGAAAATTGACTGAGTTCCAATTTATCTGTCAAAATTACATCCATATGCCAATATTTATCATATTTACACCACAGTTTTGCAAATAATGAATATGGAAGTATGACAAATAAGGCAGCAAGAAGATTTTTATACTATATTAAAGTCCTACAATTTAGTTAAGTTTGTTCATCTTTCAACATTCATTTGTATCACACAATATGGAAGAATGTATAAATTATATTTCTTATTTTCAGGCAATCTTAGTCCCTATTTGAAAAAACTACACAAGGAGCGAAAAAAAAACCCAAGACAGACAAACAGATGCTCCTTCCCTCGTGTTAGTTGAGTGCATGATGTGCGTGGAGGCAATATCTTTTCTAACAAATGGAACATGTGTGAAGTGTCTTAATGCACCTTCACCTGCCAAAGTCCTGAGCACTGCAGCGTCTCAGGCTCCCAGTCTCACATAGTGAGGCCTTATATTCACTTTGGATCTCAGTCAAGTCACTCAGTAGTCACAGTGCATTATACTCACCCCCATTGTTCAGTACACATGGAAGCCATTTTAGTTTCCCATTCAGAGCCGAGAGCTGAGCTCAACGCCTCAAAATCTTCAGTGTCTGGTGGTATGTAAATATAAATTCAGTAAACATTGAGAATTATTTTTGTCTTCAATTGCCACCTTCCTTACTGGTCTTAAATTTTCACCCTGCAGACAAAAAACTTAGTTAAAAAAAGAAATTAAAAAAAGACTTTATTGGTTTTTGGATGTTTCCACATCACACATCAATTATTTTCCCAAAACTGATAAGGTTGAATTCAAGGTAGAAGCTATTTTATATAATTCCCACTGTTATGGAGCTATATTTAATCTTATCAAACCCAGATTGCCGATTTCAGTCGTGGGTAGCTTATACAATCTGAAATAAAAAATCAAGGCCAGTATAAACTCTTTGTTGGTAGGTCATATATTGAAAATTGACAGTTTTTTCATCTTTTTTAATTTATTTTTTTTATACGTCTAATTTAGCAGACTTTGCAGTAGATTTATTTTGCTAGCCAACCAGATTCCCGGACTTATTTAATGTGTGAGACCTTGGCTTTGAAAGTGTACATGACTGTATCATAAACGACATGATGAAAGTGGACCCAAATAGAAACCTTGAGGCATTCTTGGTTTATCTGATAACAATGTGTTATCAAGCATACGCATAACTTGGATACTTCGGCGTTGCACCGATGCACGATAACACATTGTTTTCTGGTATAAAGATACAACCTAAAACAGAGCCCTGCCTAAAGGGAAAGATTAAAAAAAAGAAAAATAATAACAGGGAAAATAACTATTAAAAGTGTAAGAATTTTCAAAATATTGCCTTAATTATCATCATTTAAACAATGTTTTGCCAAGATATGTATTGGATATCATGTATTTGTAGATTAAACCTTTGTTTTAATGTACTGTAAAAATAATAATATAGGAAAACAAAAACAGTAAATGATTTATTTTATTCAAAGAAAAAAAAAACATTACAGCTTACATATTTTCAAATCTAATGCAAAAGCGCTACTTTTAAATTTGACCCCTACAATAAATACAATCGTAATAAAATATGTGCGTAAGCGTCATTGCCTATAACATTGTCATATTAAAGAAGAATAGTAATCAGAATAATGGGTTATGGAATGTTGTATGGAATTTTCTTATGCCCAGAACTGTCAAGCTTTTGCCGTTAGAATCCTACGTACGCAACGTGCATGTCTGATTTATTCGACAGATTTCCCACCTGTATCATGTTCTCTGTGATGGATTCCTAAACACTGGTGGATTTGTGAGCCTCTAATCTACACTGGTTCCACAGCAACCCATAAATTATTTTCTAAACGCTGCAGGGATGCCTGTTTGGCAGTTAAGCTCCCATTTAGCTATTTTTTGACATTTCCTATTGAATGAGAATCATGTAAAGGAAACAACTCTAAACTACTGCAGTCTAGACTATGACAGTAAAACCTAGGCTATGGATCAAATACAATGCAAACAGCGGAAGTGGGAAAAAAATGGATTTATAAAGAGGTATCAGTCTCAGTTTGCATCCTAACCATCAATTTTCAAACACTTTCCTCCCGAATGATGCAAATAATATTTACCATGTTCTTCTTTCCCATAAGCCCATAAGGAGACTTTTTGACCAAATGCTGGCATCAGTATAAATTGTTAAACTGTTAAAGCAGAGACAGTATTGGAAATTCAAATAAGTACCGAGGTCTTTCTGATAATCCTTTGAGAAGAAAGGTTTCTTTTGAATCCCCCCTCTGACACTTCTTGTCGTATTGTGTGCACAACTGAAGCTGTCGCTGGTTTTGTTGATGCACAAACACACAATGCTACTGTACCCTTTCATCCCCACCTCAGGAACATTTCAATTTGTAATGTCCCTTCAGATATCGCAGAGCATCTCCGTTTCTGCTCTGTAACTGATGAGGTAATGATTAGTGGACCTCATACATCAAAGAATAACTTTTGCTTTGATCTTGTTTCCTTTGGCTTCAAAGGGGTTTCTATATAAATGCAAACATAGGAGATAATAAGTTCACGAGACGGCAACTGCTTCTTCTTTTTCTTCCTCTAATAATAATGCATATTTTATACCTAGTGTGCTTTTTTTTTTACATTTAAAGATAAAGAATATAGAAATAGGGTGAAATCTATTAGTATGAACATGAAAATGTTTTTTCTTTAATTGAATTTGTATTTACAATTCTTGTTTTTTTTTTTACTAAAGATCAGATCCTGCTTGAAATCACTTTAACAGCTCTTGGTTGTGGGCATACCAAATACCAAATAAGCCTTTGATTTAAGACAAAATGCTTGTTATGCTATAGCGTTGGATGCGTCTACATGGTGCCTAATGTGATTAACCCTTGTGCACTCCTTTAAATGTATATACACTTGTACACAAACGAGCCATCTCATAAAAGTGCAATAAAAATGTACTCCTTGATTTTTTTTTACTTTTACTTCCACCACCATCTTTTCAGCTACTTCAGACCTATCCATAGACATAAAATGTATTATCATTTTTAAAGTTTTTTTATGTTTGTATGGACTTTTTATCATGACAACCTCCATTTTTTTCTGGCAGGAAAAAAACTAAATATGCAGTATTTCCAAAAATTAGGGCCAAAGTGAAACATATTTGATGGAAATATTACAGCCGTGACCGTGTCATTAATTGATAGCAGAATTGAATTTAATGCATTGTTATTTTTGGCACAAGGACAGTTTTAAAGTTGTACACTTTGTGTATTTTGTAAGATAAGAAATCCAGGCCTTCATTGAAATTTCCTTAAAACTTTATGCAATGGTCTCTGGTTGGTAGGAGGTCATTACACCTAAAACATAGTTCCCTTTATTTTAAAGGTAGAGGCTTTGATCTATTAGATATTAAAATATCAAAATATGTGGTTAAAATGGGAGTCAGTGGGGCAAATTTGGTCAAGAGGATGCTAAGTGTCAGTATGATGTATATCTCATTTTCTGTACACTTCCAATACATAGGACTTTGGAATTAAGCAAATAAACATGAAAAAAAAACAAAACAATAGTGGCACCTTTGGCCACAAAGATGCTTTGAGGGATATCCTAACATGGGCTGGTTTGTGTGGTAAAACTGTCTCCAAGGGTACAGTGCTTTTCAGTCTCTCACTTGTATGCCAGTTCGTTTTGGCCCATCCCCGGATGGCTCTTTCCGCGCACAGAGGACAAGCATTTGCATAAACACCCCACCCACAAAAGCGGCAAACGAGTCTGTCATTCAAAATGTGGAAAGAGGAGGCTAAATACATTTTATTTCCTCAAGGGTGCTAAGCTGCTCTTATCTGGCTGCTGTTTTGCATGAAGCGAGAGAAGTGGCTGCCTTTAAACATCCATGGTATATGATATGATCTAGGTCAATCTGTGCTTACATAATCAGTGCTGCATAACTGGATTTTTTTTTTTTTTTTTACATTGTAATGCAGTGGGGATTTTCAAATCTCATGTAATTCTTTTACATTTTTAAATGTATTTATTTATTTTACAAATAAATACAAATAAATTTACAAAAATTACCAATGATGCCTTAACTGTTGATTTTTGCAACAAAAATGCTGAAAAGTGCAGCTTAATTCTAACTTCTTTTTTTATTGTAAAAAAAATTAAAAAAATATAAAGCTAATTTGGCAGAATAAGATCCAAAACAAGCCTCAGCCATGTACCAAATATCCTCTTTGCCATGGTACCAGGATTATTCACACTTTAAAGGCTTGGAAGAAATGTCTATCCCCATTAATAACCGTACAGTAAACTACGTGGGCACTCTACATTTGAAATGAAATGTGAAACTCAGTGGGTTTATTGAGAATCCAACTTGACATAATTTCATAAAGCTCAGTCAATTACGATTCACGAACCGATATATGATTTTTATTCTATGTTATTTTTTCAAATTTTGCCAATGGTGAGAGATTTAAATTACTTTGAAAACTGATCAACAATCTGTGTATTGATCTGAATCCCCTCAAAAATGTAACAGAATCCTCCATA
The DNA here is from genome assembly GCF_900634775.1 of Gouania willdenowi. Classification (NCBI taxonomy): domain Eukaryota; kingdom Metazoa; phylum Chordata; class Actinopteri; order Blenniiformes; family Gobiesocidae; genus Gouania; species Gouania willdenowi. Next base: position 18,659,164 of record NC_041058.1, on the reverse strand, counting down.
GCATAAGGTTAATCTTTGCTTAAAATGTTGTCAAAATCTGTTATTTTCTGTGATTTTGATGTAATTAGTGCTGGGCAATATGGACCAAAATTCATATCTCACAATTTTTTCTCAAAATGGCGATATACGATATAAATCTTAATATTTTTTTTAACTTAAATACCTGAATAAAGACAATTCTAGGTCTAATTTGCTGATGAAAAATGCCTCATAGGCACATTTATTAACAAACAGCTGCTAATATGTGCCACTTTTAGCTTTGTCTCCTGTAAGGGACAGTATGTGTGAGTGAGTTCTGTAGTGTGACGTGACTTGTTACGGAGAAGTATCAAAAACAGCGACTCCTAAATAATTAAAGCAAATTCATTTTGTCTTTTTTTTTTTTTTTTTTAAATAATATGTTAAGGTTAATTCAGAGAAACTTACATTGACATTGACTTTGATCTCTGAAAACAACTCATAAAACTAGTATTTTAAAACAAAATAAGCTATAAAATAAAAATATATCGATACAGGCGATATAGTCATTTTCAATATCGCGAAAAAAGAAAACTCGATATGTGTTAAATGTTGATATATTGCCCTGGTCTAGATGTGATCCTACTAAAAGACAAACAAACAAATCAATAAACAGCGGTGAGGTAAAAACCAAAACAAAAAGAACAAAAAAACTGCGAGCAATTCATTGACTTTATAATTTATTTCTTCCACATTATTTTGGTTGACCTCTTTTCTAAAGCGGTCAACTAGAAAATTTGCAGGGCACGCCTGTAATGAAATGAAAACACAAACAAAAGGCATTATAGCACAGGCGAGGATTGAGAAATATTGATTTGTTGTGTAGTAGAACGCAAATGTGAGTAATGTAGTAAATATTACATAAAGCACTTTTCTACTCTTGTAAAAACTAGTGTAAATTGATTTGCCCCTTTAAGCATGGTGGTGGAAAGCCACTGTCCCACTCCCTCGGTCGTCCCCATGCTTCAACACACCTGAAAATGATGAATAGCTCGTTAGGAGGTCTAGAGCAGAGCTGGATGGTTACACATTCATTAGAATCAGGTGTGGTGGAGCAGAAGCAGGATCACGACTCTCAGGGACAAGAAATAAGGTATTCTACCTGCAATGCTACACTATGTTAGACGTTTTAAATATATATAATTTCTGCCCCATTAAACAATGAAGAATGATTTAAATCAGTGGTTCTCCAACTTTTTTTGGCTCAAGTACCCCCTTTTTCTTATTTCTTACCCCGCTACCCCCTTCCGACTGCCACATTCTGCTCAGAATTTGGTGAAAAAACAACTATATAGCATAATGATGGAATGAATGAGTGATAACGCACATTAAAAGAATCTCATTTTGTTAATAAGTGGAATGAAACATTATTTAGTGCCTCCTGAAGAGATTTATTTCTATAGTTTTTATCATTATCCCTTGTATTTTCAGTTCATGTTCTAATCAAGATAATTTATATCAATATTTTGTGTTTTTTGTGTCATTTTGTGGGTTTTCAGTGTCATTTTGTGCATTTTGTTGTTATTTGTCTGTTAATTTTATTATTCAATGTATTTTTTCTTATTGTGTGTGTTTTTGTTGTCATTTTTGTGTGATGTTGGTAGGGGTGTCCCAATCCGATATCAATATCGGATATCGGTCCGATATTAGCCTGAACTCGGATACAAATTCCCGGATTTTCCGATTTTTTTAATTTATTTTTTTTTTATTCAAAGGTAGGATACTGTAGATATTATGTTGAAGGTTAAAATATATGTAACCAATTGGTTAATAATAAATGGGTCAGTTTTTCTCATACCTACTGTTGCTGACTATTGTTCTCTGTTTGACTAACATCACTTGATCAAGCCTTTTCTAACATTCCACACTACAAAATAAGTAATTATTATTTTTTTGATTAAAGAAAAAAAAGAGAAAAAAACTATGTATGATTCATGCTGATACCTGATCAATATCTGTATCGGCCGATACGCAAGGCTGCAATATCAGTATCATATTGGAAATGAAAAAGTTGTATCGGGACATCCCTAGTTGTTGCTGTTGTTTCAATTTCCTATGTCATTTTGTATATTTCTTGTTTCTTTTGTGTATAACAGAAAAATAACAATGATTAAACATGATTTTAATTTTTAACTAAAAATAAACATTATAAACCCATATTTTTAATACTTTCATTTGTTAATTTTCCTCTCTCTCTCTTAAGTACCCCCCTGTAGTGCCATTGTGTACCCTTAGGGGTACACATACCCCCATGTGAGAAACACTGATTTAGATTATTCAACACAAAACCTTTTTTTCTTTGTTGTTTACTGCTGGTGTACGCCAAGAACTCAACACACTTTAGAAAATAAGAGCATCGTTTTTGCTTCATCTCATCAACCCAAACAGATGGCTTGTCTTTCACCTGCTTCCCTGAGAGATGCAGGTATAAAAGAGCTTTTGTCCAGCAAACACAGAGCTTTACTGGCACATGCTTTCATTTCAATGAATTGAACGTTCTAAATCTTCCAAGGAACTGTTGTTGTGGTTTTTTTTTTCTTTTTCTAAATGACAGCATTGGTGCTTGACAGTGGCATGAGAGCTCAAATGTCCTTGTGCTGCCTGTTTTGTTTCTATTGAGCATTATTGGTTATTTAGCACCTCACACAGTAAAACACATTGAATAAGATTCTAATGTTTCTCCACAAAATGTGAGCTGCGACACGAGAGTGATTGATTGGCGTTTTCTTATTACTTCTTGTGTTCCCCAATACTTATAATTCTCTCGAAATCAAGCAGATAAGAATTTATGACCTTGTCTACGTTTCTATTCATCAGTTGAATCATCGGCTTTATGGAGGACTTGGTTTTACTCCAAATTTGTGACATGACGGGCATCCAAAGTAAAAACTATCCAAGTCGATAATTCAAGACTGGCTGTGAAGATGATGACCTACTATGAGGACCACTGAAAAATGCTAAATCACACCTACATTAACTAAATAATTAGTAACAGAAAATATGACACTGACAAACATAATATGATCACAAAAGGGATAGTAATGTTTTTCTTAAATTCAAGTTTTTTCTCTTCCATCCATTCATCCTACTCAGGGCAGATGGCAGCAGGAATGTCATAAGTCCCTTCTTCCCTCCACACAGTCTGTATCCAATATCCAGTCACTGACTGACAATTTAAAGCACATTTGCAACCATCTCTCACACCTCTGGCAACCAGTATAAACCTCACTCATGTCACATCCAGAGCATGGTTAACCTGCCTGCCAGCCTCATCCTCAACTTGTGTCATTGGTGTAATCTAGGCAGCGTCGAATTCTGCACATCAACTTCAATTCTTCAACGGCATGAACGGGGAAAAGTAGAAAAGTAAGCCCGCAGCATGTTGCTCGGTCTCATTCTGGTCTGCCATTTATAGCACCTAGACAAAGCTTAGCTTGTCTAACAATCTCAGCAGATGGCCTCACAATTCCAGAGGGTTTGAATTTTTATCAACCAAACACGGAAGACAGTTATATTTGAAGCTCGATTGTGACGATGGTTGTGGTTCTGACTAGATGGTTCTCTGCACTGAACACACTTTTCTGGCCAATCACCCATCACCAATTTTTTTAAAAAGCCTGGCCTGCCGATAGGGCTGGGCAAAAATTAATTGAATTAATTAATCAAATTTGTAGATAAAAATGATTTAATTTTTTTTTTTTTTTTTTTTTTTTTTTTAAATTTTAAAAAAAAATTTATATATTTTTTTCCCCACCACAGTTTATTTTGGACTTTTTCACGTTCCGTCCTTGTGGGTTGCCGTAGCGGGATGTGAAACAGCCCCCTCTTTTTTTGTTTAACCTTTGAGTAGGCTATATATGTGCCACAGGCATATTTAATGTTTTATTCGCACTATGCTGAGATGCTAAGAGAAAAGTTTATTATTTCTGCAATTGTAATGTTATATGTTATAAAATATATAGTTATCTGATTTCTCAATCAGAAAATTTAAGCTACTGTGAAGTTGCTGTTGCACTTTAACTTAAACTTGGGTTGAAGCTTCACAGCAATAAAGTTGCACTTTTGACAACATATCTGATGTCTGCAGTCATTTTTAAGTGCAATGAAAAAAAATTGGAAAATTGAATCGAAACTCAAATTTTTCTTCTTTTTTTTTAACTGACATTAAACACCTTGAATGTTCAAATCTTATTTTATTGTAAAACATTAAACAGTACCTGTGAAACAATACAAATGTGTTGTTTTGATTTAACTGCACATGAGGTAGTTTAGAACTTAGCTGTCCAAAGTGCTAAATTACATCACTTCCTTTAGTCTTTCATTTTTCACATTTTAAAAACAAATTAAATGTGTCCAACTGGTTACATTGCAGACCTGTTTCCAGCTCTTTGGGAAAAAATAAAGTGCACCGCAGTATTTTGGTTTTACAAATAAAGAAAGTCACAGGTTTTGGGCTAGATGATAAAATAATAATATACAGGACAAATTTACAAAACATCTTAAACCACCAATAAAGTGTCCTGAGTTTTAAGTTTCCTTATAGAGCAAAAAAAAAAAAAAATCTCCAAATGTAGCAGCTTTGTGGATATTTAAATGTAAAAATGTTAATCGAAAAAAAAAAAAAGAAATTGCAACAGCTTACTGAATAAAAGTCAAACATTCTACATTTTTCAATGCAAACATTTGGTTAGGGAAGGATATTTTATGTCAGATGTTACAGCTGCAGGCATTCTCTTCATTGAATACATTGACGTTTTAATGATTACAGTAAGATTTCTAAGATAAGATGAGCTTATTTAACTTTAAGTTGTCACTTAAATCCTCGTCACAAGTATTAAAGCTGCAGTATGTAAGTTTTTTTTTGGCATAATTTGGTCAAAAATCCATAATAATCTTTGAGCATATTGTAATCCAAAGTGTTCTGAGTAGACAGTGAATCCCTTTTCCCTCTTCTATCTCTGTAAATGACATTTAGAGATATAGGAGCGTGATGCTTGACTTCAGCCAATCAGATATCTTTCTACAAACGCATGAGTTGTTTTGGGCATTACTATTGACTAATCGACTCAAGTCGGGCGCAATCACGTACCAGCAGTAGTAAAAGTGCAATGGCGGACGTTCCAGCAGAAATCTCCATCGCGGCGTCAGACTCAACAGTTACTCAGTAAAGCAAGCGGAAAAAAGCAGACCGATGTGGAGAAGCCACAGTTTGAAGTCACAAACATACTCGAGAGGAACAGACTGCTTTGCGTCCTTGCAGATTCCCGTGACTGCGCATGGTCTGCCCCACATTTACACCGGTGTCAGAGGGAGAGTGAGAACAGACGGGATAAATTGTGTGTAAACCTAAGAGAAGCTTATTTAAAGTGGAGCGAACAGATGCAAGTCATCTTACAGTTTGGATGTGGAGTGGTGGTTGTCTGTGGGAGCTCTCTGGCGGGGACGACCTGACGGCCACAGCCGCTGCTCAGGACAGTAACAACAGAGCAATACGTGTATTTATGTCAGAGTCTCTAAAACACCAGAAAACTCTCCACTAACACAAGATAAAATCCCAACATTTGTCACTAGTTTCTATTGAGAGAAAAAAAGTTGCTAAGAGCATTCACTAAGACACCAGTAAGGGAGGCTAAGTTTCGGTGTCAAAACGGAGCTGAGAAAGGATTCTACATACCACAGCTTTAATGTCACTTAAAAATACAAATCCAATAGTTCCATTTGAACGCTTCTTTATAGTCTAATAAAGAAGTCACACTGCTCCTGGATTGTATATGAGTTTATTTACTGCAATCCTTTGAATCATGCTGGCATTCTTGACAAGACATGTATTTCATATAACATTTATACAAGTTAGTACTTAGTACTGAGTGAGATGAATATCTTTTTGGCTTGATTGCCTCCTCACTGTTCCCTTGGATGTCCACTGGCAACCAGCATGAGCGTGAAATATGAGAACTAGATCATATAAGAAAATCACACTCTACCAAATTAGTGAAAGTTTGCCGCGGGGGGTCCGACTTTTTTCGTCAATCGAGCCAACACATCAGATGGTGAAATGTTCAAAGCGTCATTGTCTTTAAAACAATGAGCTCACAATAACTTCAGATTGTGAATGTGGGATATGTTTTAACATTTTAGTCACTTGCTACTTTCATTGTGTTCACATACTTTTGAGTTAGTTGCACTCGTACAATGACGATAAAGGTATTTTGATTCTGAAGCTAAAGTAAAATGTCAGATATACTTCAGACACACTCTTAAGAGGGCTTTGGATTGTAAATATTAAATATCCCTTCATCAGTCCCAACTTCCCCAAACCTACTCTGATATGACACATATATGTAATTGTAGTCTGCAGGACTTATTAAACCACTTGCTTGTCAAATCACCGGATATCACTGGAAAGTATTGTACAGTTTTTATTTAGGAACGTTAGAAATTGGTGCGTATTAATCGTCTCAAGGGGGAAATGAACAGATTTTGCCTACATAAGCGGCAGGGTAGGCGGGCCTCTGCTCATAAAATACAGAAGAAAAGCTGTATTTTAAGGTTATGTGTGATCTTCATATTTATTTAAAGTAGATAACAATGTTAGTACATGTCATTATTGAAGTGTTGGGTGTGCTTTCCAGGGTTGACCTTATATTCTTTCTATTTTTGTGTGGGTTCATCTCGGAATAGATTTCCCACCACTGTATAATAATCACACAGCTCTTTACCTTATCTTTATCATAGTTATGGCTGTACCTCAAGATACGTGCTCAATCCTCTCCCAGATGAAATGAAGTCTGTTGTCAAACACTCGATAAAGAATCGCGATATGAGTTAGAAGAGGTGATTTGGCTAAGAAACCCTGTTAACCCGCAGACTAGTGACTGATCCATATCATCTCCATCCATGATTGGATTATGGCGCAAAGTGAATCAGAATCCACATCCTTCCCTTTGCTGATAGTGAAGTTGTCTAGTTCAGTATTTCATCTCTGGGAATCTGAGGCCAAGCTGTGACCTTAGCAGCGATTATCCATGTCGTCTTTGGACAGTGTGGTTATTTGAATTTGATGTATTGCTCCGCACACAGCAGGCTCAGTGGGAAGAGAACACAAGCAGTAGATTTTTGAAAAAGGCTTTTTCAGTACTCTGTGGTCTTTAAATAATAGTGTTCTGCAGTAAAATTAAAAATTCATGGCATTGTTATTTAATACAAGAAATGCAAAATTCATAGTGTAATAATGTAGAATAATTGTTAGCAATATTGATTTTTCTTACCACACACTGTTACCACAGCTGCAGCAGTGTTCTTTATATTTAATGGGAGAAGTTTGTTTCAAGCTTCTTTTTGATGCAGCTGCTTTTTAGATTGCAGATTTCTTGCTTGTATTTCCGCTGGTTAATCTGATTACTTGAGAAGGTCTGCCCATCTGACTGTGATGCAAATCAAATGTGGCTGCCGTGTAAATCTAAATTCCTCTTTCTAATTTGTTCAGTCTTTCATTTGTTGAATTCAAAGAGACCTTTGTTTCCAAAGGAAACATTAATAGACCATTTCTATGTGTGATGCAGCTTAACAAGCCTTTGATTTTTGTCTCTTTGAGACAGACACACGTCTTTGAAAGCAAAGGGTCATGTGATTCACAGCTGCTATGTGTGAGTGTGTGCCTGTTTATGTGTATTGTCACTGTCAAGCTAATGAACACAGAGCAAATGGCAGCCAAGTAATAATGTAGACTATAATTGCCCTGGGAGGCGCACCCCTCCTCTGTGTTTCACTTGGTTTTCTGTCACTATTATTAAACTATTTTTGCACTTCTGCCACATGATGAGTCAGTCTGTTACAAAATAGTCATTTTGCATGCTTTTCATTGGTATCTGGATCAAAAATGAACTATAAATTGATTTTATAAAATTCTTTTAAAATTCAGTAAGAAAGACATTGAACTATGTTACCTAAGAACAATATTGACAGTATATTTTATTTTTTTGATCACACGAGTGACCATGATCAAATGGTTTCTTTTCTACGATTGTCAAACTAGAATAGATGCTTTTAGATTTTGGTAACAAATTGCAAAAATTGTATGTTTCATTACCATTCAACTATATTCATATAGAGATTAAATTGGTTTGTCAACAAAAGCAAATACCCATTTGTTTAAAAAGGTTCAATTTGGCTGCATCAATATTTTCTACTGGCCTATTGGAGATAATAAAAAATAAGACATGAATATTTTTTTTCTCTTGAAGCCCATTAATATCCATTGAAACCGCAGCAAATGAAGTGTGTACTCAGTCAGCAGTGCATTCATTTATAATATAGCATTAGTCTGAAGAATACACACATTTCAAACATGTATCTACTCTCTTTTAGAACCAACCTGTGCCATTAGGGAGGAAATAAAGAGAACAAATGCTTGTACAATATTTATTATGAACATATAAACATTTAGTTTGAACATATATATATATATATATAACATATATATATATATATATATATATATATATATATATATATATATATATCTGCATACTTAATGCATACTACAAGCCAGTGAAATGATGTGCCAGTCCCAAGCCCAGATAAATGCACAGGGTTTTGTCTAGAAAGACATCCGATGTAAAACCAATGCCAAACTAAACCTACAAATCACTCAAATGACTTCCATACTGGATCGGTCGAGGCCCAGGTTAACAACGATAACATCAATACAGTTGACCTAGTGTTGAACTAGTGTTGATCAAAGAAGGATAGGAGGAAGGCAAGTTCTTATGCAGAGAGAGAAAAGGAAAGGCAAGAGTCGAGGACAGAGAGTAAAAACTGTGAATGTTGGGACGATAACTGGAAAAGCTAGAGAGTTGGTTGACATGATGCAGAGGAGGACGGTTAATATTCTGTGTGTCCAGGAGAGCCGGTGGTAAGGTAGCAAGGCTATGAGGTTATTAGCAGGGTGGAGGCTGTTTTATTATGGCCCGGATAGGAAGAGAAATGGAGTAGGCATTATCTTGAAGGAGGAGTTTGCTAGGAATGTTTTGGAGGTGAAAAGAGTGCCAGAATGAGTCATGAGTTTGAAGCTTGAAATTCAAGGTTAGATGCTCCATGTTGTTAGCGGTTATGCTCACATGAAGGATGTAAGCAAGAAGAGAAGGACAAATTATTGCGTGAGTTAGATGAAGCGACACAAACGCGTCGAAAGCGCCAAAAGCGTCAAAAGCGTCAGGTGTACATTCACAATATATGGTGGACATGCTTCTATGGACCCGTCCCGTGCCTCCTGTGCGGCACGTTTTGAAGCTTTTCTCGCGGCGGACGCTTTTGATGTGCATCCGGCGCCTCCAACACAGCCGATGCTGGAGTTGGGATTGTTGAACTTTTGGGGCATATCACGGCGCGTCGACCAATCAGGAGCATTCCCCAACCATGACGTATTCAGAATAATGAGAAAAAAACACTAACCGAAGACAGCCACTCCCCTGCTAGAATAGAGCACCTGTAGTTGGTGTCCTGGTAGGAGATGCGAGCGCCGATGCGGGTCAGCAGGTCATCAAACTGGGCACGGGAGAGACGGAAGTAGCGCTGAAAGCGACTCTTGTCCGAGCACAGCTCTGGTGAATCTCGAAACGGTGTCGAGGTGCAAATAAAGCCAAGCCACTCTCTCGATAATGTAGAGTCGATGTACGGGGGTCGGAGGCGGCGTGTTCAGCAAGGAACTCCCCTCTGCGCGTGTCCTGCGCATCTTCGATGCTGATGACATGCGTCTGTATTCAATGAGCACAAGTGTTCAACTACGCGCGAGACACAATTTTGGTGCCCAAAACGCATTTGGTGTGAACGTACCATAAGTATCCCCAGAGATTAGAGATTAGTGATTGGTCCAGATAATAATGGACATGTTGGTGCAGGCAGCAGATGTGATGAGGAGGTGATGGACAGGTGTAGTATCCAGAATATGAATGCAGAAGGACAGATAGCAGTAGAATTGGCAAAAAAAAAAATGGAAATGGCTCTAGTGAACTGAATACCTTCCAGAAGACTGGGCGATCTATAAGAGCAGAGGTAGGAGCACATGTAATCTGAAGGAGATCAGCGACTACAAAGTAGTGGGAGGTGAAAGTGTGGCAAGGCAGCATAGGATGGTGGTGTGTAGGATGACTGGTGGTGAGGAAGATGATGAGGACAAAGGCAGAGCAGAGGACTAGGTGGTGGAAGCTGAAAAAGGAAGAGTGTTGTGTGGTTTTCCCAGGCTCTGGGTGGTCAGGAAGTACTTCCAGATGACTGGACAACTACTGCTAATGTGATCTGAGAGACAGGAAGGAGAGTGCTCGGTGTGTCGTCTGGGAGGAAAGTAGATGAACTTGGTGGTGGAATGAAGAAGTGCAACAAAGATGTTAGCAAAGAAGAAGTGGGACACTGAGAGAACTGAAGAGAGTAGACAGGAGCACAGGGAGATGCAGCATAAGGTAAAGGTAGAGGTAGCAAAGGCAAAACTAAAGGAGCACGATGACTTGTATGCTAGGTTAAATAGTAAAAAGGAAGTGACTGATATATAAATGTTAGAGAGACGGAGATGGGAAGGACACACAGCAGGTTAGGGTGATTAAGGATAGAAATTGAAATGTGAAAAATGAGAGGAACCCAAGTGGAGCAGTGAGGTTACAGGGAGCAGAGATAAAGAAGGTGGAGTACTTGTGTAGAGAAGAGATGAATAAGTGTGTGCAAGCAGGCTGGAATGGGTGGAGAAAAGTGTCAGGTGTGATAAAGTATCAGCAAGAATGAAAAGAAAGGTGTGATAGTGAGAGCAGCCATGTTGTATGGTTTAGAGACAGTGGCACTGAGGAAAAGACAGGAGGCAGAACTGGAGGGAACAGAGATGGAGATGTTGAGGTTCTTTTTGGGAGTGATGAGGATAGATAGGATCAGGAATGAGAACATCGGAGGGATGGCACGTTAGCCATTTAGGAGATAAAGTCAGAGAGGCCAGACTGCGATGGTTTGGAGTGGACATGTTCAGAGAAAAGACAGTGAATATATGGGTAAAATAATTGCTAGGATGGCCAGGCAGGAGGCCTAGAGGAGGACCAACGTGGAGATATATGGATGTAGTGAGAAAGCACATAAAGTCAGTTGGTGTAAGAGAAGATGATGCTGAGGGTAGGGTTAGGTGGAGGCAGATGATTCACTGTGGCAAAGGAAAAGAAGAAGATAGATAAGTACTGTTGAATAAAGGTTAGAAAAGCTGCTTTATGTTATTTTACGTGGAATGAGGCAAACACGGAAAACAAATTTTTTCTGGAATATTTATAAAAACTTTTTTTTTTAAAGTATTTCCTTAAATGTTGAACACAGAAATGAATGACAGTGATGACGTCCCGATAAAAAGTTACACAAAAATCCAAAGTAATAGACTGTTTAGGCTTTATTTATTCAAACTCTTTATTTTCATTACTAAACAGCGTTGTGTAATAGTTCTTCTAATTGAGAGGATATTACCAAGGCCAATGTATCCATTTTTGTAGAATGATGCATATTGTATTAAAATAAAAACAAAATATTAACAATGTCTTCCATTCAGATATCCACGCATCCATTTTCGGGTTGCAGGGCTTTTCATACATAGTGGGTCCCTGTGCATAAAGAACACCTGGTTTTCCTGTCTGCAGGTGCATCATGAACCACCGGATGGGTTGATTCCTCGAAGCGCACATTTCTGTGAAAATGTCTGTCTCCCTGATCTAAAACAATCATTAGCAGGTGCTTAGGATCTCTGAGGCCCTTCAGTTTAAGAGCTCCTAAAAACCATGTTGCCTAATTACCATCAGCTCAGCGTTGTCCAAACTTCAAGTTTTGTGATGTTGTCTCAACAGTTACTATAGTGCAATAATTGCATCTTCTTCTCTGATATGAGGTGACAATTAGATGAAGTGGGCGAAAAGAAGAGGATTTGCTGTGAGAGTGAGAGAATGTGTTGCCATTTGGCAGGAAGAACACAAACTATTTCAAAATTATTTGGAAAAAGATTCTATAAACCCTTTGAGATGTTCACTGCTGCCATAGTCCACTGAGGCTTCAGATCAGCATTAAGCCCTGTATTTTCATATTAACACCCAGGGCTTATTGTGCTGCCTGTTGTCTTTTATTTTCACTCAGTGGAACCTCATCAAGTGTAAAGTATAATCAGCATCTTTATGGTCAGTGATTTCCTCTATCCTGGGCCCAAGTGACGAATGAAAAAAAGATGGTGTATGAGGATGCTAATGTTGTTGTCTGCCTTCTGCATGAAACGAGGCTTTACAATAGCCTGGGAGGTCAGGGGCAGTCAGCAGATACAAGGATTGCTCATCCAAATGTCAGTGCTTATCACAGCAGCTCATTACAAAGCGTCCATGTCTGTGTGACCCTATTATGGCAAGTCTCTATCAGCAAAGCCTCACTGTTCAGTCAATACGTTGATTTTCACCTTTCATTTGCTGTCATGGTTTCATATCTCCTGCCTTTTTATACATACATTATATTTTGCTCAGCCTTGAAACTAATGACGCACAATACTGGATTTTGGGCCAATATCCGTTATGTCGATATTTCCCATTTTGTCAAAATCCGATGTCGATACCGCTATTTTTTCCCTTGCACCTAATTGCAGAGATCATCTAGCTTCCGAGGTGGAATTAAGAAACCAAATTATTCTTCATACTCTGCCAACATGGTAGACATAAGACGAAGCTGAAAGTGATGTATCATCATTAATTATTCCTTGTGCAAAATAAGAAAAATACTTCAGCTAACGTTATGTAAAACATGTCATATATATTCACGACAATTGTTTTGAAACCAAACTGGCACTACTTACTCACCTACCTTCATTCTGTAATTGAGTGATAAAAACAGCATTTTCATATGCTCCAACTACGGGTGTGCGATCTGACGATATTAGATCGTTAGGGATTACAACATGACAATGATCTCCCAAATCGCGGAGATCGTAGAACTGTCTGTAGTTCACATTTTAACCCTTGCGGTGCCGTGTCTACGTCATACAGTATGTCTGTGGTCCATATGCAGCACATCCAAAGGTTTTTTTTCTCTGCCAAACCACACCATTTGCTAGTCAGCATTACAGACATTACAGATTATTAAGCGGTTAAAAGTACTCTCTGCTCCCCCTACCCCCCAGTGCACGGACACACAGAGTTAGCTGTGCTGCTTCTATTGGTAAAAAATAAATGAAGTTTATATTGCCTATAGCCATTTTGAGGAATGAATATTGGTCCATATCACCCAGGCCTAATGTAACCAAAGCAGTAACGTTTTATCTTGTAAAGGATTTCAGTGTCCAAACTGCGTGAAATGAGGCGTTCAAACACTGCTTAAAGTAGGATTTTATTAATATGAGTGTGTTACCTCAAAAACAAATGGAAATCACTAGACTGATATGCTGCCTTGTTATGTAGCAAGTGCTGCTAATGCTAATGCTACACCACTTTAGTTAAACAAAGTAAAAAGCCTGTGTGTGACTAATATACCTTGTCAGCCTTTTTGTTTGATGTTAATTGCACTTGGAAGTTGGAACCAGTTTGATAAATTGCTTACATACATTTATTAAAATGTTTGAAAATGACCTTGTCTTAAATTATCTTTCATTCCTTTTTTCCATTTAAGGCGATGATTTTAAGTAGGTGAATTGGTTTGTTTTATTAGTAAATAACTTTAGAATAGTCTAAATGAGCTGAATGAAAAAAATCGTGATCGTGATTTTACAAAGAAAAAATCACGATATGATATATTTCCCATGTCGCCCACCCCTAGATCCAACCATTCTGTGTCAGAGCTATGAGTAAAAACTGAAAGCGTTGATAAAATGAGTGAATAATTTGACTTTGAGTTCATTGATTGGCTCATACCTCTGTTGATTTACAAGCACTCCTACTGTCTGCTACACACACAAAAGATGGCGGCATTAAGTCACGCCTCCCCAAGGGTGATGAGGTGTCTACGTATATGATGTGTATGGCTTGACCAAGGAACGAAGCGATATATCGTTGGAATGGCCGATATCCGATGCTTCATTTTGAGGCCATTATCGGCTGATACCGATAAAGGACTGGTAATGTTGTGCAACACTACATGACACCTTTGACTAGGTTTTATAAGAGCCATATAATTGAAATGAATTGAAAGCTTTAATGTCATAGCACTGAGAACAATACAACAAAATTTTGTCGGCAGCAGTCAGTCATTATACAGCAGAAATGTTAAAATATATAATATATTATATGTTGTATATATTACAACATGTGGTAATAAATAGAAGCAAAAAATAATGAATAAAAAAAAATGTTAAAAGTAGCGGTTAAAAGGGACAACGGTAAAAGGTACAGACCTGAGTCACAGTGTGTTTGTGCGTGTTCTGTGAACCCTCAGTCTGCCTTATGGAAGAGTGGAAAAGTGGGTGTGTCCAGGGTGGGTGGGATCCCTGAGGATTTTCTTTGTATAAATATCCAGTGGGGATCTGATGATCTACTCGGCTGTTTTGATCACCTGCTTCAGGCTCTTCCTTTCCACCACGGTGCAGTTAGAATACCACAATGAGCAGCAGTAAGTCAGTGTGGACTCTATTGTGCTCCGATAAAAACTTGATGCGGTTCAGAATCAGTCTCTTGATACATTTCATGATGATCGGCGTCAGAGCAACTGGCTGGTAGTTATCCAGAGTTTGTGCTTTGGCACAGTGACAATGGTTGCTGTCTTAAAGCAGGTGGGGACCTGGGAGAGTTGTAAACACGCCTCCCAGTTGGTCAGCACACTCCCACAGGGTCCTGCCTGGGACCCCGTCTGGGCCTGATGCCTTCCTGGTGTTGATGTTTTTTATTAACCTTCTTCACCTGATGTGTGTTGTGAAAGCAGGGTCCCCACCGGAGCCGTCCTCAAACCAGGAATAGAATTGATTAGCTAGTCCGGCAGGGTGACATTAGTGGCTGGAGCAGAACAACGATATAAGCGAGTACATATTGTGTTGGTAGCGCTGCAATAGTTTGTGGGCATGAGTTGTTAAAGGGTTACACTTGTCCTACCTTTAGTCTGCTATAGCTACCCTGTTATTTCCCAATTATAAACTGCATGTATTTGTTACAAAATCCACTTTAGCCTTGAAACTGAGGATTTTAGGTATACCCCAACTTCCAGCATGACCAGTTTGTAATGAATGGATGAATAGTTTTCTAATATAAACATAAACAAGTGAAATGCATCATTGCACTGTAGCTACTCTCGACCAAATGCATTCCCATGTAGGTTAGTTTACATCCCCGTGGTTACTTAGATGAACAAACACCAATATACAATCATGTATTGTTTGGCAGTAAAGATCAAGTCATGAAACTACACATGGCTACACATGTTGTACCATATGTCGAGTCAATGCTGAAAACCAACACACAAAGCAAACAGCAGGATGTGGATGGCTATAGCCTCTGTGTGTCACACTGTCCCCACACTTGCCTCACTGTTGCTTGAGCTCTCTGAGGTAATACTGAGAATAAATTACATCAGAAATGTTCCTGAGGGTGTCACCGAGCGCAGTGAGCCATTCTGAAATGTGCTTGACAATTCTGATACTGAGCTTGGACAAGTTATTTCAACAAAGCCAGTGAGAGGAACCATGGATGTTGCTGGGTGGAACATTTTTCGGGCGATGAAAGCCTCAAACACTAAAACTGATGAACATCGTAGCAGTCAAGGTCCAAACTCTGCAGATAGGTGAATGCACTCGGGGATTCATTTCATAATGTTTAAACTGTGCTGTGTTGTTAATGTGCGTGTGTGCCGAATGCTTGTCTAGTGAGGTAGTTAAACTTGTAAAAGGAGTTTATTAAAAATATCTGCATGATTAACCTTTTAAAATATAATTGGAAAGCGAAATCGCACAAAGTGCATGACACAGATATGATTAATTTAGTCTATGTACACAAATAAAAGGCTTGATTCTGTATAACACATACCTACAAGCATGCAGCGTTGAATGCCTCCAACTTAAAGTTACTCGTGTTTTTGCAAAACACTCAGCCTTTGTATATATTCCATCCCAAGGCCACAAAAATCACACATCATTGCTTATTTTGTCCTTGAAAAAAGCAATTGTAGATGTTTGGCCCCTGCTTTATTTTACCTACAGGTCTGTCAAATAAAGCATTGACTGAAGCGTTATTGAACATCAGAAGTATAATGGCAAATTTGATCTCAGAGGGAGTTCTGGTGTGTATTTGTTTGTTTCTGTTTGAAAGGTGTGTATGTCCAAGCCTCAGTGAATTCCCAGATGGTCCAAAGCCAGCAGCACTGGCCAGACAGTTGAATATAAAGCAGGTAATGAGATCTGCTGCAGCCTGCCTTTAGGACAGAACGGTTGTGGCGAACTTAGTGAGATAAAGTTGTTTGGTATGTCTTCCAGCTGTTATAGCACTACACTGAGGTGTTGTTTTTGGAGGCCCCTCACGTTCGAGTGGTATAGGACGAAACCCGTCAAACAGCGAAAGTCTGAATGTCTTTAACAAGAGGAATTGCACGCCAATCTCAATATCTCAAGTCTTTGAACTGGCAAGAATAAATAGATGTACACATCAGATAATGGCAATGCTGGTTTCTTTAGTCATGTTGGGAGTCTCCTGAAACTTTAAAATGGGAATGAAATGTCAAAGGGAAAGTGTTGTTTCTTTACTCCTTTTTCATCGAACATTTCAAAAAAAGAAGACATGCACAACTGTTCAGTTTTTAATCAGCTCAGATTTACTGAAACCACATTTCTAGTTGGTGATGATGAATAGCATAGCATTCTCACTATTGTTTTACATGTATTTTATTATTATAAGATAGATTTTTTAATCAAATAACTCGTCCCACAAATTTAGTCTGATTAGTCCTTCTGTCTTCTGGCATTTTTGTAAGATTGTATACACTGTGGAGAAGTGATATTTAAAAGAAATGTTTGGGAAAGCATTGAAGCGAAGTTAAAAAAAAAAATAAATAAAATAAGAAAAAAAAAAATGATTGTCTCATAAGAGTTGACGTATTATAAAATGTCCCCATTTGTGTTTTGTAACCCCCACTGGAGATGGAATCTTTATTGTCTGTTATGTCAGTGCTGTTCTAATTCTGATCATCCCGAGGCTTGCTGTGCTAGAAATTTGCAAACATGAGCTCCGATGGAAAAGAGCAGACAAAATCTTTGCCCTTTTAAGTTTTTACATCAAAGTAGCAGTGGGAGACAAAATGACATCTGAAGCCTAAATTATAAAGCAGCCAGTTCAAATGCTCGTTCCCAAAAGCACAATGGAAAAACAACAAGTATTAAAAATTAATGATTAAAAAAATGAACCTAAATGGTCCTCAAATCTAACATATCTCCTCATTTGTTATCCCAGATAAAGCCTAAGACACAGCGGGACCGCCCCCTTCAGCTCATGACGTCTCCACTTGCTTTGTTGTTATAAATTGTCATTGCACATTAATTTTAGAGTGGCATTTGATACTGATCTCTGCTAATCTAAATATAAAGCTGTAGATTTTATCAATAAAAAAAGTTGCACTCATACCTCATTCATTATTATTATTATTATTATTATTATTATTATTATTATTATTATTATTATTATTATTGGGGCTGGCTTGTTTTATCATATACTGCATAAAGGCTTTGAGTATTTTAATTTAATTTTAATTTTTTGATTTTGTGCAGCAACAAAGTCCTATTAAGATTTGTGATGGTACATCCGATTTTTTTTAAATTTTTTTTTTATATTAAATTAAATCGGAAAGATTCTTCACAGTTTTATTCAATTAAGTATTCTATTTTTTTTTTTTTGTCATAGACTGGTGGGGAGAATGTTTCTAAATTACATTTTCTCCAAGTTTGCATGAACATGCTGCTCCTGTTGCATATATTAAGCACTCCAGTGCATTGCCTGAGTTACAGTGTTTGACACTTGCTATACCCACAGATCCCTTGAATAGATTAGGAACGTCTCCTTCAAAATTTGATAAGATATTGGCCCCCAAACATTAATCTGAGTTGGGCTTTTGAAATTATCTTGTGTATCGCATATTTTTTTAATGTAAACTAGTCGGAAGTATGTATTCATGTGGGAGCTTAAGTAGAGTTGTTAATTATGGCCAAATGAGTATGTGTTGGATGTACAAAGAGGTGTACATACTCTGTGGTGTTATAAAGGGGTGTATTTGCAGGTGCAAAATAAAATAGCGTATTTGCACGTAAATGTGTACAAATAAAGCTATTTATTTAGCATTTAACATTTCTTAGTGCAGGGGTGCTTATCTTATATGTGTGTGGCAATCACACATGCACACAGAACTTCCTTGATCTATTAGAGAGATAAATGACATAAACTATGCAAACTAAATGTAAAGGAATACAATTTGATTCTTAAAGAAATCATTTTGGAGTCAGATTGGAATGTGCAGCACACTGCATGCCCCTCCCTTTCTTCCTTGTGCACCCAGGACACCCTGTGGCATGTTATATTTTGATAATTTCATAAACATGTCCTATTATTAGCTCCTCCTCCAGCACTTGTGACATCAGCCTGACTGCTGCGGCCTCCCCTCATGTCTTGGCTTTGCCTGTTACACTTGATGTGACTCACAAATGGGCCGCGCCTCCCATCTGACCATAGGCTGACACCCTCTTCCACTTCCTTATAGGGAACGCAGTGGACACGCCTCAAGGTGTAGTTAGAGGTTTGCACCTGGGGCTGTACAATACCCTTTGTCATTCACCTTTGGAGACAAGTGAGAAAAGGCATGTAATGACGCACTTAGGCGAGCAGCTGTGCAGCATGTGTACGATTTCTTTATACTTAAACAGACTGTTGCATTTCCATTTTCCCCAACATGGCTTGTGTAGATCGACGATTTTCTCCGGTGCAGAAAAGAAACAAAGTCATTCAATTCCTTTCCTACATTGGTGGACGACCGTTGCATTTAACGATCCACACTCAAATGTTCTCCGTGCATTGTTGAACAATCCTCAAATAGTTCTAAAGCAGTCATTTTTGTTACAAACTGTTTATGTGACTTTATCGAACAATGTGTAGGAAGGAGATCTATATATATATTTGTGCCACGGTAATTTAACGACAGGGTGATTTTTATTCCACAACAATTTGTTTTGCTTAGTGAACCTCATCTGTGTACAGTCAGAGCTCGTTAAATTCTTATTAGAGAATAAAATACAGTCAACAGCCCTTTGACTTTTCCATTCTCCTGTAATGTAATTACAAGCTTTGATTATATCTTGTTGAACGGTATCGTTTAAAGTAGATGGAATGAAGGAGAAAAAAAAAAAAAAAAACCCAGGGGAGGAGGAGATTTGAAGCTTTACATTCACATACATTCACTGTAAAACCATTGTGTATTAAGTCCTTATTAAAGGGTGGTCAAAATCATTAATAGGTTGTTTGAAATAAAAGCATGAGGTCACCTTTGTTGCGCTGAGAGGCTCGGAGAGCTCTGCAATTTCATATTGTGCCGTTTCGCTAAAGAGACTTAATTATGGATGAGCTAAAGTGAGCGTTTATCATATTTCACACCCAATGTTATGACATATTTGTCAGAGCATTAATTTAGATTAATGGCATGGGGAGGGTTTTTAGATGATCTGCAAAGCTTCTGGCAGCTCATCCCTTCAGAGTCAGATGGTTTTAATGAAGGTGGTTTTTATAGTGCTGCAAAGGAAAAGAAAAGCTTTAGCAATAGTGCTCACAATCAGT